>NC_141388.1:19175954-20450684 GCF_017979445.1 Akebia trifoliata
TAGATGCACACAAGCTTTGTGCCTAATACCATGAAATCAATTAGGAGATAAAAGTCATTGATCCTGATGACAAAGTCCTACAATTCTCTTTGGGATTTTCACCAACTATTTTCCTAGACTAAGGGTGATGTTAGTGGGCTTCAATTCTCCCAAAACTAACTACTTGTAAACTGCGTATGGAAAGAAATTTACACTTGCCTTTAGATCTACTAGACATTTTTCCACTATAGTATCATCAATGGTGATTAATTTTTGTGGGTAGCCTGGGTCTCTATATTTAGGTGCTGTGGTTTTTTAAATGAGACCCAAGGCTTGTGTTTTCATACTAGATTGTTGAGGGACAGATGTTTTGTTTTTGATAGAGGTGAGATCCCTTAAAAACTTAGTATATGAGAGTATTTTCTTTATGTAATCTAACAAAAGGATGTTGATCTATACCTTTTTGAAAACTTATAAGATCTCCCTGAATTGTTGACCCTTTTTATTATTTTGAAGACGTTGAGGGAAGGGTACCTTGGGCACCTATATAGGGACTGATGACATACTTAGTGGTTTTTTACCTTTCTTCTGGTTTCCTAACTCAGGGGACTTTGGGTTTGTGTTGATTAGTGGGGTCACTGACTTGTTCATTATTCTCTTCAGTAAGATGTATATGATTATCCACTTGGTTCTAGACCTTAGGGTGTGAAAAACCTGGATGATCTCGTGGTTTGTTCTAGATTTATAACTTACCTCATACAAGCCCTGGGGTGTTATTTGCTTATTAACGTCGCCTCTTAGGTTCGGTACTATTTAGCTTGGAAAATGATCCATTGCCCTTTCCCAAATAGTCTGTACCAACTGCCCCATTTGAATTTCAAGCTTAGCAATGACATGAGTTTGATGATGCTGATCTTATATGATATTCATCTGTTAGTCGTGCATTATCTTTATCATGTTAGCCATCATGGTTTCTATTGATGAAGTGTGTTGGGGGATAAAATAATAGAAGTACTATCGTTATTGACAGCATTGGCCTGTTCGGCCTTAACATATGGCAAGTTGGGACAACATTCAACCAAATGGTCGTTGTTGTTGCACAAGACACAAAAAAAGTTTGTTGGACTGAAACTTATGACACTTATCGAGAATCATAGTGAAGGTTAGATGTTAAGATGCTGAAAGTATCAACCTTCTTTAATAGATTGTGCATAGTACTGACTAGATTGGACATAACATTTTTGAGATCAGGATCTACTTTCATCTCGTACATTCCTAGCTTTTTAACGGGATCTTCTCTGTCAAACTCTCCGTTATTAGTACTCAATTTTGAAAACTCTCGACTAGCTCAACTAGAAAATAGTATGCTTGGTTGGGAGTTTGGTTCATGAATTGACCTTTATGCATAGACTTAACTAAGATACATTGATTCATCGTTAATCTTCGATAGAAGTATTGCACCAACTGTGTTTTGTCAATGCCATGGTGTGGGCATATGATTAACAAATCATTGAATCTTTCTTAAGTTTTACTAAAAGCAAGTAAGAATTGAAGTCATTTTTTCAATATTTACATCTCTTTTTTAAACAATCATAGAGCCCTAGAACATGTTAGAAGATCAATTCGCGGTTTCCACGAACCATACATCAAACCACAGAGTCGAGAATAAAGAGATACCTCATCCCTGTCAGACCTAGAGCTTGGGAAGGTCATCTCTTACTCAAACTTTAATATTCTACTTCAATTCAAGTTTGCTTAAGCGAGGTAGGAAAAGCGTACATGCTCGAGCTTATTTGATTAAATAGGTGTTTGAGTCTATATCTTTGTGATTCATTGTTTATAACTCTTACAAAGAGAGCTAGCTGTAAACACTCCAATTTCATCGAACAAACCAGAGAGCTCGTTCGAATCTATGCATGGAGGATCAAATCAAAATAACTTTGATAAAAAAATGGGACCTATTTGGATCAATCAAAGATTATCAATTTAGATCATTAAAAATTAATTTTGGCTTGGCCATATGGCTTGTATAGCATAACATAACTTTGCATGGCTTTACAGATCATATGGTCAAGCCACTTTTGTGCTAACCTTACCTTTGTGGTGTACAGACTTAATTTTTGATGAGTGTCTCGAAATACTGAATTATACGCACGTTTCCCAGACATTTATCTTGATTTTTGTACCTATTTTTCCGTATTAAGGTAATAATCATGATAAGCCTCGAAACACCATATTGCATGTTAATTAGGCTTAATTCTACATAAATAAATTCATTTACTAGATAAATCTAATTGCATGTGTTTCTTGTGTAGAAAATCAACATTTTAGAATCAAAATCTCATGGTAAAAGTATTTGGGCCCATTTTGGAATGTCCTAATCTTTAACTAATGTTCTCCTCTTTTGTCTTTTTGTGCAAAGAAAAGTAAAGACTACTTTTAGACTCTTTTACACACATTTTTTTTCTATAAATAGAGCTTCAATCTCTACAGAAATCCTCCGTTCATCTTCGTTCTCTTATCCAAGACTCCTTTAATCTAAAGCTCTTAGCCTATTATCTTATTTTTTGTATTTTTATCTTCTAGTTATTTTCTTTTTGGCAAAATAATCTTGTAAGAAGTAGAAGAAGAATAAGAAGAATTTGTAAGTTTCTCCATGAAATTAAGAAAAGTTCTTTCATCTCTTATCTTCCCTCTCTTGTAATAACATTAGGCTAAGCTCCCCTCAATTGGAGAGTGGAAAAGCCTAGAGCAAGTTCTTATATTGTTTCTAATTTCATGTCTTTCTTTTATCTAAAATACTCATGAGTTCTCTTTAAGATTTCTTGCACCTTTTATTCTTAATATAGATACTTTATGCTTAGATTATATCAAGATAAAATATGCTTAAAATAGATAATTGGTAGTAGGAAATTCAATGAATTTTACTTTATTTTTATTCCCTCATTTACTTTCATTTGCTAAACTTTCCGATCTAAAGAGCTAACACCAAGTCCTTACGATTGAGTTATAAAAAGGCTAGAGACTAGGAATTGCTCAATAACATATTCTAGGTAGATCCACCTCTAATGGTTCTTTAATTTCATAAGTTTACTTGCTTTTAACTTCATTTACTTTAGTTCATTTTCTAGCAACTTTAAATATTCTTATAAGTTCAAAAATACAAAGAACAACATTTTTAATTCCTTTTGGTTAATTGGAATTTTATTCTCTTAGCTTAACTCTACTCACCTTTTCTCTTGGGTTTGATCCCCTACTTGCCCCACAAGTAAGGTAAAAGTAAGATTAATATTAACTCTGGTGGGAAGAACAATGATAGTCCCATCAGAATTTTGGCGTCGTTGTCGGGGAAAGGTAAATGTAGTAGTGGTAAGTTTTGATTTAAAATTCATTTATTTTATTTTTATATTTTTATATTTTTATATTTTTTTCTTTTGGTTTCTTTCTATAAGTTCAAGTGTTCTTGAGGGTTTAAGAGAGAAGAAAGAAGAAAAAAAAAGTCATTCCCATTTTTTTTTCACCATAGATAGTAGAATTTAACTTGATAATAATTTTTTGCTCCAATCTCCAATTAACTATTATAGTATATCGATTTGGGGTAGAACGAAATTTTCTATAAAATGTGACAAAGTCAACAAGATTTTGATAAGTTAGAATCTATTTTTGAGTTCGTTTACTATCATTTCTACTAATATTTTTGTTTTGCTCCTTGTAGGTATATATTTTTGTTTCTTCTTTTTTTTCAATTTCCTTTAATCTTTAGTTAGATTTATTTTTCTGTTTTAGAAACTCTTGTATAGGATTCCTTGTAATTTTTTTTAATTATCCAAGAAGATTTCGATTGTAATAGACTAAGGAAAGACGAAAGGTGGACAATATCGTCACGGCTCCTTAGGTTCGCACACCAAAATTGGAATTGGTGGCCTAAGTCGACTCAAACCGTCTTCACCCCATCTAGCACGAGAGGTAATCCCAAAACACCCACGCCTCTCTATGCTAGTGGGTCACTCCTTGCCTTTGTGTGTTATTTTTACAATTTGCACACACGTGAAATAGTTAATTAAGTTGTAAAGAGCACCCCTCTCCTAGGGATGACATGATAAGATAAGGATTGGAAGTTATTACCAATTCCTTTCTCTAATTAGGATAAATAACTCACTTGTCATCCAATTAAATTAAATAAAATCAATTAGACTTGACTATAAGGCACACGAGCTCAATAGGAAAAATTCCACTTCAAGTTGTGCCAATTGCCCTTCTTGGTCATCTTTTGTATCTAGTAAGATCTTGCCCTTTGAGGGGATAGACTCAGTCTATTCAAGAAATAAATGTGATTTAAGAGTGCCCTTGCTTATGAATTGTGCGCCACCTCCGATCTGGAGATCCGAATTATTCAAAATTGACTTCATAGAACCAAGTTGGAAGGCTGGTTGCACTATTTATACCTAATTAGGAGCTGTCTAACTTTAGACAGCCTATCTAGGTCCAGTCTTTTCTTTTCATGATTGTTTGATCGACTGTGTGATTTGCATGCTTGGCAGACGTTCAAAGAACAATGATAGTATCTAGTCGTAAGAACCCAATATCACGTGTGAATTTCTCCCTCTCTTGTGTGCAAATCAATAATATATAGATACAGAATCTTGAGCAAATTTTATATTGTCATGGAGTTTAGCAGAGAATCTTGGATCCCATGCGTCCTATGTGATAATTATGGTCATCCTCCCGAGTGTTGTTCGAGTCTACCCATGTTTCGTGCTACACAGACCAATATGCATCATTCGCAAAATTCTTATTGGATGTCGACACCTAGTTCGTTCGACCAACCATACCAAATAGATAATTGGTTTCCCTCGGATACCATACCATGTCAGAACGAGTTCACTCAGGGTAGTCATTTTGATAACCATTATAATTTTTATATGCACGACACTTCGATGATGAATCCAACCATAATTCCCCAACAATCCTATGATTCTCAACATTTCTTCGAATATAGAACTGTAGAGCCAGAGTTGGCATTCAATAACTCATTTTTGTCCTCTCCTCCAATTTCATCATTAGAGTCCTTGATGACTGAGTTGTTAAATCAATAACAACAGTTCATCTAACAACAACAATTCATCCAACAATAACAACTCTATCAACAACAACAGGACATAGGTCAAGCCTTAGCCAGCATATGAACTCAATTGAGTCACCTAGTACTATCTTTAGAAGAAGTAAATTTTGATAAATTCAAAAATGAGGATATCTCCATCCTAGAAAATCCACCATTCTTTCAAAATAACCTTAGTAACCAGTTCTACTTTTTTGAAAATTTCAAAAGTTTTTCATCAATAATTGATAATCCCGTCTCAATTGAAGTTCAGATTCAAACCAATGAGATTACAATTCCAGCCAAAGCAATGATGGAAATCCAATTAGGTCAACTTACTTTGCCCTTAGAAGAAATAGAGAAAGGTCAATTTTCAAATGAGATAACTCCCGAGAGCCAATCAATGTTTCAAATTCCTACTGAGCTAACCAATTGTACAAGTTTAGCTAAGGAAACTGATCCACCATCAGATGAAACTGTTGTTCAGGAAGAACCAAGGTTGAACTCTTAATTGTTAGTCATACCAATTTCGACCACTATCGATCCAACTTCGTATCCCATCTAGCCTATCCTTTCACAATATTATACAAACCCTGCCTGTCTTACAAATTCCATTATCTTACGGAATAAGATGGTTGAGAACTATTTCGAAAAGGTGATGACACTAAAAACTGAGGATAAAAGAGGGATGTTGACCATTTAAAAAAATCATTTTCATGTCCCAACGATGATAAAAATCTACCTATCATTTGGGGTGGGAAATCGATCGTCGTGTCCGTAAAATTAGATGCTAAGAAAATACTTAGGATTCGGACCTTTTGATAGGTCTGGCTGAAGACGTTAAACTTAGTGCTACTTGGGAGGCAACCCATGTACTTTTATTTTAATAAGTAGTGTAGTTAAGAAACAAACTTTCTCAAAAAAAAAAAAAAAACTCCAACCCTAATCCCTTTTTTATTCTCTTTAAGACAACTTTCAACCAAACCAATCAATTAAGCCTACTAGGACTGCAAACTGGTCAGCAATTGTTGATTGAGTAACAAAGATAGATGTTGGCCTATATTGAGGAGAAGAAGGCACATGTCATTGAAAGTTCGGATTCAGATTAGAATGGGTTTCATTATTAGATTATGACATTTTTAGGTTATTTCTTAATTCTTAGGTAGGATTTTATTTATGCAAAATTATTTCGAAAATTATAATTGTTATAACTTTCAATCTTTTCGGATCAGTTGTAACAAGATTTTGTACATTAATGCCCAATCCGTTTCAGGTGTGATCTAACATTTTTCTCTCTTTCCTTACTACGTGTATATTGAGGACAATATTTCATTTAGGTTTTGGGGTATTAAGTTAGCTCACAATTTCATTATATAGCATTCTAGTTTAGTTTCATGTTTCATTCTAGCTTAGTTTCATGTTTTCAAAAAAAAAAAAATTTCAAAAATATTTAATACCTTTAAAATATTTTCTTCAAAATCTTTATATGTACTTTTTACATATGAATTTCAAATATCAGGCTCATGTCCTAATTTTTAATCATAAGTTTATTTTGATTGTTCCTCATTAAGAAAATCATGAAAAAAATTACTTTTAATTGAGTACTTGAAAAAATAAGATTTTGTGGAACAAGAGTTGACCCTCGTTTTTGTCTAGAATGTTAGGGGAAACCAAGTCTAGTGAACTATGACTTCCTTGTCCTTTGGTTGGCTGGTTAGAAGAAAAATAGAATTGGGATTAATATGACTTGGACAGTAACCATAGGATTAGACTGGGTACCTTGAAAATGGCTACCTGCTTTTTGTAAAAAGAATACTAGAAAATGGTGAAGTATGAAAAAGTTGAGAAAATAAAAAGTAGAAAGATGTAAAAAAGACCAAAGTAAAGTAAAAATGTTAGGATTGAAAAAGTACAAAAATGAAAAGAGTCCAATGAAACCAATTAGTTCAGTAAGGTGAAAGCCTTCAATGGTAAAAATGTGAGTAAACTGGAATATCACAGATAAACTCCCTTAGAGGTATTAAAGTGAACATCCACACCTCTCACAATTTCAGACAGGATGCCTAGTTTCAAGTTAGAACTTAGGTAGAATCGACCATTCTTAGCAATTAGGAGGTGAAATATTGTTCCTAAAAATATTATTTTAAAAAGAAAAAAATTAGAAAATCTTACAAGCACTAAAGTTACCTTTGAAATTTTCTAAAATGAGGAATAAAAACTTAGAACTTTATTCAAACGTAAATGACATTTGACTGGTTTGTAAAATATCATTATGTTCGCCTTAAATATTTTGATTTTAATTTTGATATTTCTGTAAAGTGTTGGAATTTTGTGGGTATATTCTCTACAAACCTTCACGAGTCAAACTCGTCCACTAGGGATAACCTAGCAGTTCAAGGGCTTGCTGCATTCGTTAAATGCAGTCGAAGTGCCTGTGAAAGTGACAGTTTTATTTTTTAGGGATTAGAAAAAAATAAGTTTGGGGGTGTGATGAGTGTCTTGAAATACTGAATTATACGCACGTTTCCTAGACATTTATCTTGATTTTTGTTCCCATTTTTTCGTATTAAGGTAATAATCATGATAAGCCTAGAAACACCATATTATGTGTTTCTTGTGTAGAAAATTAACATTTTGGAATCAAAATCTCATGGCAAAAATATTTGGGCCTACTTTGGAATGCCCTAATCCTTAACTCATGTTCTCTTCTTTTATTTTTTTGTGCAAAAAAAAGTGGAGGCTACTTTTAGACTCTTCTACACACATTTTTTTTCTATAAATAGAGCTTCAATTTCTAGAGAAATCCTTCATCCCTCTTGGTTCTCTCATCCAAGATCCTTTAATCTAAGGCTCTTAGCCTATTCACTTATTTTTTATATTTTTATCTTCTAGTTATTTGTTTTTTGAGTAAATAGTCTTGTAAGAAGTAGAAGAAGAAGAATTTGTATGTTTCTCCATGAAATGAAGAAATGTTCTTTCATCTCTTATCTTCCCTCTCTTGCAATGACATTAGGTTAAACTCCCCTCCATTGGAGAGTGGAAAAGTCTAGAGCAAGTTCTTATGTTATTTCTAATTTCATGCCTTTTTTTTATCTAAAATACTCATGAATTCTCTTTAAGATTTCTTGCACCTTTTATTCTTAATATAATATTTTATGCTTAGATTAGATCAAGGTAAAGTATACTTAAAATAGATAATTGGTAGTAGGAAGTTCAATAAATTCTACTTTGTTTTTATTCCCTCATTTGCTAAACTTTTCGATCTAAGGCGCTAACACCAAGCCCTTATGATTGAGTTATAAAAATGCTAGAGATTAGGAATTGCTCATCAACATGTTCTAGGTAGTTCCACCTCTAATGGTGCTTTAATTTCATAAGTTTACTTTCTTTTAACTTCATTTACTTTACTTCATTTTTTAGCAACTTTAAATTTTCTTATAAGTTCAAAAATACAAAGAAAAACAGTTTTAATTCCTTTTGGTTAATTCAAATTTTATTCTCTTAGCTTAACTCTACTCTCCCTTTCTCATTGGTTCGATCCCCTACTTACCCCACAAGTAAGGTAAAAGTAAGATTAATATTAACTCCGGTGGGAAGAACAACGATAATCCCATAAGAATTTTACACTGGCCTTATCTCAAGTACGGCCAGGCATAATTTTTTTTGATTGTACCTAACATGCATCCAATTCTAATAGACAATTAAAGAGCTTATGTGTGCATGAGATTTTTTCTGAGAAATGACCTCATCCACCCTCTTAAATTGAATTTTCCCTCTTCTAATCCCCTCATAATTCCTCTCACAAAGGATCTTTTGGTAATCTTCTCATTCTCCTAAACTTGATCAAAGGTCTTGCTTGGTCCCCACTCAAGAATAATTACCTCTTCTAACCTTGGTTTGTTGAGACGCATTTAAAACCTCCTTATACCCTTTTTATATTTTTCAAAGAGTAAAATGATTTCATGGTATTCAAGGTAAATTGAGCGCTTTCTAAGTCTTATGACCATCATATCAAACCCCAAAAAAGTCTCTAAAATTTGTGCCAATAACCTTTGTATCCCTAGGTTGTTAAAGAACTAGCCTAAGAAAGTTACCAAAGAGGGCAAAAAGCCTCCACCTAATTATATGTCATTTGTCTTAGATCACTCACATCGAAATCATAAGATCTAAGACCATTCTACCCCTCATTAAGAATTCTCTATAATTTTAGGTGCAATGATTATCCTATCTCTTGATTATCAAGATTGGTGGACTCAACAAGAGGTTAAAGACTATTAAGGCCAAGGTTAGAAGGTGGAATCAGTGCTTTTTAGAAGGTTTTTCCTAGACTATTTGGGTACTTAGGTTTTAGGATAAGTTTATCCACAAGGTCTTACAAAATCTTATATATTTGAGGCCCTTCCAAGAAAAATAGGAAGTCATTGGATGATCCAAAATTCTGCCCAAACCTTTCTAAGCCTTCCTATTATCTCAATACCTCTTTCAAAATCCTTAAGTCAAACCCAAGTAGAAGAAAAAAGAAGACCAACGTGGGTTAAACTCTAAATTTCCCATCTAATCTCACTACTTTCACTCCCCATTTTCCTTACTTTTAAGTACATTTTTTTATTTAGTTTACTTTCATACTTTTAATGTATTATTATTATTATTATTATTTTAATTCCTAGTCTTAGAGCTTGAGGAAAGAGAGAGAAATCCCTCTTAAAGGTTATTTTTCCCAATAAATCATCAATAAGCTCTTTGACATCATTACGTTAGGTTGTTTTACTTTCATTTATTTTTCATGCAATCTATATTCTTAGAATAATGATTTCTTATTATTTTTGTTCTTTATTTTGATGACAAAAGAGTTAAATAAACCCTTTTAGGAGGTAATCTTCTTTTGATGAGTCCATCACATGCATACACTTTGCATACACTCACTTCTAAAATGACTACAAGCAAGAATGTAGGTCCCTATTGTAGACACCCCATTTTTGCACTCTCCTGATTAATCAACTCGTCAACCCGATCGCAAAGGTTCCCAATGATGGATGTTTATTCCAATGCTTCATTTTGTTACCAGATATGTTTCAGAAATCCGGATGAGGTATCTCGAACTGATAAAACTTAGAAACCACGCTACGCTAGGTAAATACGACCCCAGAAACATAGAAATCATCATCTTGCAAATCAAAAAGAAGCTTCACGATAAAAATCACTAAAAATGACTAAATTACCAAAATACCCCTAACATCAAAACAACCCTAGAGCCTACATTACGCTTAGGAAAATCCATTCAAACACATAAAACAACAAATCGAAACCAAATAAATCATTTCACCAATTTTCACAAAATTTGACAAAATTACGAAAATACCCCTCATAAAATTCACGATCATTTCGCACAAAAAATTTCATAAATGATAAAAATCAACTTTTTCATTGAATTCCTTACGAGAAACTGATTCCAAAACATCCTGGAACATTGAAAAACGACTTAAAACATAAAAAATCCTCTCCAAGGGTAAAACGGTAATTTCACAATTTTAATAATTAAAAATTTTGAAATTAATAAATAAATCATTAAATAATGTAAAGTGAAACATTAATAAAATTAATTATAAAATTTAAACCAAAAAATTGATCAATCAGGCTTTCAAGAAAAATTATTGATGGTTCGCAAGATATTTCTTTAAGGACCCCTCCATTTGGGGGTCCAAAGAATCAAAGATATAATAGAGGGGGGTTCTCCAAAAATTTAAAGTCAATCAAGCAAGACTAAAGTCAAGATATTAAAGTCAATCAAATAAGGCTAAAGTCAAAATTAAAGTCAATTAAGTAAGACTAGAGTCAAGTATTAAAGTCAATCTCATAAGACTAAGGTCAAAACCCTAAATCAAAACCCTAATCTAAACTAATCAAGTCAATCTCATAAGACTAAGGTCAAAACCCTAAATCAAAACCCTAATCTAAACTAATCAAGTCAATCTCATAAGACTAAAGTCAAAACCCTAAAACCCTAAAGACTAAGTCAAACCCTAATTGAAACCCTAAAAGAAACCCTAATCAAACCCTAATGCTTCTAAAAACTTTATAAATAGGAGCCTCCACACCCTATTTTCGTATCAAAGAAAAAATCCTAGAAAAAGTAGGTGAAGAAGCCTCCACAACCTCCCCAAAACCCTAATTTTGGAGCCCCAACTCCTTCCCTAACACCCCTACTCCGATTTTAGCCTAAAAAACACCTAGAAACCTTTCAAAAATACCCAAAAAATCCACAACAAATTCAAAGCATCCAGATCCAAGAAGGAGATACCTTGCCTCGGAGATCAGAAATCAGATCCGGAGACAGAACAAAGTAAGGAGTACGGTACAAGGAGCTGTTTTCACCAGATCTGAGGGAATAATACTTTTGCAGATCGAAGGTAAGGTTTTTCATTATTTTTAAATCTAGGTTTTGTCATTAGCGATGTAGTTATATTTGGAATAAGTAGAGACAGGCATTGGCCGGGCAGGGTTGGTGCCTAACACCTTCCAACCCCGTAACATGATCCCCGGATTCAGATCTTCTGTGTAGATTAGTGTTTATCCATTTTAGAGTCAGTTTGGTTCCTAGACCACAATAACTAGGTGGCGACTCCCAAACCTCAAGGGTCAAAAGTGGATCCGCGCACCCCGCAGATCGAGGGCGCTTTCAGTGGCGACTCTGCTGGGGACATTGAGGATCAAACTTGAAAAACCCCAAGTATGGGAGTATCGCTAAAATAACCTAGTTTCCTTTTATTTATTTGTTCTTTGTGTATTTGTTTATTCATTATTTGCGTCTTTGTTACTTTTTTATTTTATTTCGATTATTGAGCATGTGTTTTGATTTTAAATATTCGACTTCGACATACTCTTCTTGTGAGTCAATCAAAGGTTATCGAACTTGATCCCAAATAATGAAGTATTTCGGAATGGTTGGTTGTATGGAAAATAATATGATGATTGGTGGACCATTGGCGTTTAAATTTTTACGTGGGTAGGTTTTTCTTTTATTTTTTTTATATGTTATTTTATTTTATTTTTTTAAGGTGCGTGCCATTGATCATTAGATAGTGTTGTGTTCTTTTTTAGTTTTTTTTTAAAATAAAAAAGGAATAAAAAAAATAACATGTGTAATTAGTTTTAAAATATTTTTTGGGTTAAGAAAGTAGTGCTGTCCATTGACAGCAAGAGGGAATTTTTTTTTTTTTAAATTGAAAAAAAGAGAGAAAATTTTTCGTTTTGAGCTTCTGTCAACAAGAGATTTGGGTCGGTGTTCCATTAATAATAATGATGGCTTTTGGTTTACACACCCACTTAATAACAACGTTTGAAAGTGTGAAATGGAGTGCAATAAATAAAAAAAATTTCTCCTAATCCCACATCATCTTCCCCAAACGGCAAACAGATTAAGATTTGAGTTCGTCTTCCTCATCAGGTTGTAGAGCCAACACAATCCGATCAAACTCGATCCGTAAATCTGATTGATTCGAGATTTGGAGCGAAAAAAATCAGATCTTGAGTATAGGGAGTTTTCCTTTAAAAATTCCCATCGACTATAAGCAGAATCTGCATTTTTTCGATTTCAAACTCGGACCACGAACTACTGTACTTCGTCTTTTGAATCTGTAACTTGGGAGACACCACTGATCATTAGATCAAATGTGGAGGTAACCGTGGCCATTAGAGTTTATGGAGAATCGTTTCACTTCAACCTAAAGCTCTAACAGAGCATTAAGGGCAGATATTTTAAACGTTTTTTTTTTCTCCTAAAAAAAAAAGAAAATGGTTTTGTGAAAAAGGAAAGTCCCACACCCTAGCATGAGCCATCGTTTTCTCTGAAATCTTCGATTGCAGCCACGAGTTATTGCTGCGCCTTGGGTTTTGCAAGGTTTCGGTTGTAATAGTCGAGCTCGTTCGACAGTAGAAAGATTGATCCAGAATGTTGACGATGAAAAGAAAAGGAAAGGATTAAAATACATGAGATTAAAGTCTGAAATTTTGAAGGCTTTGTTGAAGGGCTGAATGTTTCGTAAAACACAAAAAAAAATCGAGTTTCAATTTATTGGTTTTTCTTAACGTTATCTGAGTAGTCTCTTGAAACTGCGGATTATTCAATTCGAAAGGCTAGAAGAAAATCTGGGAGTTTGACAGAATTGAACCTTTGAGATTAATTCTTGGAAATTTGGTGATGATTCGATTAACGCTCCTTAAGGGACCTTCTCGGTTCAGACTTGAATTTTAAACCAATTGATTTGAGTCTAACTCGGTGAGATTGATGAATGGATGAGGCAACCGGTCACTTGGTGTCCAATTCGTTTTCAAAAAAAATTTCGATAATGTATCTCATTTATTTTTATCTCAATGGTGGTAGGGTATACAAGTCTCTCTTTCGTGTTAAGTTTTTTTTTTTTATTATTTTTATTGTTACATCAACCTATAACAAATCATCCGTATTTGTTATTTGTTTGCAAACCAAAGAAATTGGTGTGACAATAATAATAATAATAATAATAATAAAAGAGAGTTTTTTTTTTAGAATCAATTTGTTCAATTTGTTTATTAATAAGCTTCTTTAATTTTTTTTAGGATTTTAGTTTATTATTAAAAAAAAAAGAATGGGTCATGTGATTTTAAAATTTCCATTTATCCTCAATTCAATGTGCCTTAAAATTCTGAATTATTTCGGACCATCCAAATAACCCTTGATTGAAACACATAAAGAAATGTGCCGGATTAAATGTTTGCTTCTAACATGGATATATGCTTGACATGCTTATCTTTAATCAGGTGATTTGAATAGTGTTGATCTCGATTAAATATTCATGTGATTGGTATGGTGTTTATTTCGATTAAATATTCATGTAATTCCTTTTGTAATGATTGGTTTGATTGGATCCATGGGTCCACGTGTTTGAAAAAGGCCCCGGGCACACCCCACCCTGTTTTGCACACACCACATGCACGTTTACTGTTTTGTGCACTTACACGTCCCATATAGCCAATGTGGCACTAGTGCGTGGCCCGATCTCTTCGGAGATGCGACGTCATTCATGAAAACCACAACTCCAGTCACGTACGTTAGGGTATATCAAACTGGGGGCATCAATACCGTCTGATCAGGTGATTCTGAGAAGTATATTGATGCACCCAGACTGGAGCAACCTGAGCCTTTGACCTATTGTAAGCCACACAGTCACATGTCCCGATTGCCAACGTAGTACTAGTACGTGGTCGGTCCCCTCGTGGGATGCCAAACCATTTATGAAAGCTACAACCCTTGACTCGTACCCGTAGGTATAAAAGATAATCTAAGTATATCAATTGCACTTCTTGGTCAAAACCGGTGCCTGAGCAGATCTTGCCCCGCTGTACCCTACTGTACGAGGGGGATAGACTACGTCTATTCTAGACGAGAGGTATTTAAGTGGGCCCTTGCTCAGCATGTGCGCCACCTCTCAACTGGAGATCAAACTGGCTGTTTTTGGCTTCAGAGAAGTGAATTGAGGTTTTAGATTATCACCTATACGGTATTTCAAACCAAGTCACCACGTATCGAAAGGTATATAGGTGTGCTTGGGCACGGGTGGCCAGATAAAAATGCATTGCACGTAGTAAGCTTAGAGTCTAGAAACCTTCTCAGTAGGTCACGACTCGAACTTATTATGGGTGTTCCCGGGTTGTTATTGAATGAATGCATGTGATTGATGCATGTATGTGAGTGATGTGAATAATGAGATCAAAGTATATGATTGTCCTCAAGGATCAAAAAAAAAAAATTTTGAAAATTAAAATGGGTGCATCGACCCAATAAAGAATCCATTCTTTTACAATAATGACCCAGTCCATCCCGATCCAACAATCATGATGGACCGGGCCAGTTAAATCAAAATGGGAATCGAATTTTCGAAGAAGAAAAAGAAAATATTTTTCAGAAAAGATTATTTTCCAAAAGAAGTGTTCTTTAGAATAAACGTTTTTCAAAAAAAATATTTTTCAGAAAATATTTTCCATAAGAATAAGATTTTTCAAAAGAAAAGAAAAATATTGATCTTTTACATGGACCATTGGAGGAGTACTAAAATACCCTTTTGTGTCAAACCAGGATGTTAGTCGCAGGCGATAACCCAATCGATCAGTTAGTCAAAACGACCGTTGTAGGGATGCACCCTGTAGAGAAGATCAATTTCGGGAGATTCATGTTGAGGAGTGCTATTTACTTCCATGAGTTTGAGATAGACTGGAACCTCCTGCATGCTATGGCTAAGCGTTGGAACCCCTATCTTCACATATTCCATATGGGGAATATGCATTTGTGCCCCACTCACGAAGATTATTGCGGTATCATGAGGATATCCACTTCAGGACCTCTAGTCAGGCCCTCATTGAAGATCGGATATTCTGGTGAACTCTCCACAGGACTAAACATTTCCAAGGAAGAAGCCAAGGCCTTAATTCATAATGGGAGATTGAACTTAGTACCTTTATTGGGCCCGTATCGCTCCCGCAGTCATCCTATCAATGTAAAACCCGAAGCCTGGCGAGCTACTAGAGATTATCGATTGTGCCTAGGAATCATAGCCCAATACAAACTGACCTCCAATAGTGATGGCCAAACTATCCCTGAGTCCTTCATTGATATAGCCTCTCAGCTCTCAAGGAAAGCCAACCCGGTACCTCTCATCCTAGCCGAAACTTTCTCAGGTTTAGATGCCATAAAAAATGGTGAGCGGGAAAGCTTCAAAGAAAGCCCCTACTTACTCTATATGTGGCTTTGTGACCGTCTCAAAATCGTAGAGGTTCCCTCAAACCTCGAATATGGGCCAAAACACTTTTCCAAAAGAAACCTGTTAGTACGTCACAACTCAGTCAAAGCTTGGAGCAAATGGTTAGACTCTCGCCTTACCTGTCATATTGGTTTTAGGTGCCCTTGGTGGATGATTGATCCCCCTGTTCTAGGAACCAAAGGATCATACTATGTCCGTCTGATTGGTTTAGAAGAAATATATTTTTACCATCCTAATCTGATCCTAGAACAATACGACGTACCTACAGAGTTATCTTTACCTCAGCACAAAGCCTTCTTTCCCCCCGAGCCATTGATTGAAAAGTTAGTACACCTCATTGAGAAAGCTTGGAACAAGTGCACCTTAGGGTATCCAGACGGACGGGCAGAATTCAAAGAGCCAGTTGTTAGAGCCAAGAGGGTCAAACCTGACAGCAATCCTGATGACCGTCAAGAAAAAGCCAAGCGTGCATGTAAAAATAGTTCAAGTCAAATTTGTTGAAAGATGTTTTTAATGAGAACATTTATTTGTCAATCGTTTTCAATAAAGCTATTTTTTCTTTCAAATAAATATTGATTTCTTCTTTGAATGCTCATTATGTGAATGGATTAATTAATGGATTGGTGCACAAACCTCAATGAAATGATTCCTTAAAATGTTATCAAGAGGGTAATACTGAAATTGACTAAATTTACCTTTGATGGGGTCATATAGGATTATCATTGCGCCCAAACTCAAGCGTCCACCTCCTAGTTGGAGTCGTAAGTCCAGTCGGTTAGAACGAGCTACGGTACCAAGTCAAGAAGCAGAGATGGCTTCAGAATCTGAACTTACAGAGATCCGTAAGATCTTGGCAGCCTTTGCCAATGATATCACCAGTATAAAGGGCAAAGTGGAAGTGCTAGAACAGACCTCGGAATCAACAGGCAATCCCTTAAATGATCCAAAGGAAAGAAAGTAGAAGAGAGACGTCCACATGAAGTCTTCGAACTCGACGGAGATGAAGAATATGTCAATGAAAATCCGATGTTAACTAACAGAATGTCTCAGTTAGAGTCGGTTATGAAAAGTATAAAAGGCATCGATGAAATTGCGCAGGCAGGTATTGAAGCTCTGAACCGCATCCCTAGAATCCATCTGCCCGAGAAGTTCGTGATGCCAGAAATGGACAAGTTTAGTGGTATAGGGTGTGCAAAACACATCTTAAGGTATATGTTACTAACATGCGCACTATGGGGCTCAGTGACGAACATATGACGTTGTTTGTTTCAGAGGACTTTATCAGGGTCAGCACTACGTTGGCTAATGTCTTAGGATCCAGTTACTGTGGGCACCTGGGAGAGCATGTCAAAGGCCTTCTAGCATCAATATAAGTACAGTACTGAGATTGAGACTTCAAGAAGAGATTTGGAAGCAACTAAGCAGAAGAATGGGGAGACATTCACTGATTTTATTGGTCGCTGGAGGGCCAAGGCTGCCCAAATGTGGGATAACCTTCAGAGAAGGAACAAGTAGCAATTATCTTAAAAAACCTCTCCAAGGATATGCTCAACACCTAGTGGCCCAATATCTCCCTACTTTCGAGTCTTTGTTACAAGCCGGGAGCCAACTTGAGGACGCTTTTGCCTCTGGGGTTCTTTCTAACCCCTCAGATAAAAGCTTAAGAAACCCTATATTTCTAAACCTAGTACCAACCATGTCTACATAGCCACACATCATCTACCCCAACTCAACCCCCAGCCCGGACTAATAACCAGGTTCACCCAAGTCAACCTCGAACTCCACGTCAATTTACCAATTTAGGGATGACCTTTACCGTAGCTTTGCAAAAACTATTGAAAAAAGGGTTGCTTACCCCGATTCAACCCCGGCCTTTACCAAATCCCTTGCCAGCCGGACACAATCCCAACTTATTCTGTGAATTTCACATCAAAATCCTGGCCATCACACAGATCGATGTATCACCTTTGCGCCATGCCATTCAAAACCTGATTGATACCAAAAAGGTCACAATCCCTAGTCCACCAAATGTCACCACTAATCCACTACCTGCTTATCAACCTCCACCAACCCTGAACATGGTTTCTCACACACCATTGCCATTCGATCCCGTCTCTCTTATCCATCCCGTCCAAGTCAAACCACCTAGTTACCCCCTTGTCGGGATAGCCTTCACTGATGAGGTTTTCACCACAAACTATGAACCATTTGATTTAACCTCAGATGATACGTATTGTTTATCCCCGCCTCGATACAGTAGTCACGCATTCACCAGTTACTTGTTGGCTCAGATGAACTTGAAAAGTCCTGTACCTTCAACGGATGAAGATCCATCCTTACTGACTGAAGATGATGAGTCCTTTCTCCCTCTCTTGCGATGAAGTTAGACATATGACTCGAGGGGGAAGAGTCTTTAAGCCACAAGAACTCTATGTTGATAATCCGGCAACCCTGGCAAGAAGAAGAGAAGAGAATCCGACCTATCAAAGAAAATATCGAAGAAGATAACTTTGTGATCAAGCAGTTGAAGAAATCAGGGGCCAATATCTCAGTATGGGGTTTACTCATGGCTTCCACTGCCCATAGGGAGGCTGTTCTCAAAGCATTAAGTACGGCCCAAGTCTCCCTTGACACTTCTCCAGATCAACTGGCCAACATAGTAGGGGCAACTTATGTAAGAACATCTTATCCTTCTCAGACTCCGATCTCCCAAAGGAAGGAGCAAACCACACTAAGCCACTGCACATCACAGTTGACTGTAACGGGATGAGGGTACCTCTGGTATTGATCGATAATGGGAGTGCATTGAATGTTTGCCCTTTGAAGACCGCCACTTGCCTTGGGTTTAAAACTGAAGATCTCAAGCCCACTAATCAAGGGGTTAGGGCCTATGATAACACTAAAAGGGACGTACTGGGAATTCTGCACCTTCGATTGTCCACGGGCATAGCTGAATTTCTGGCAGAATTTCAGGTCATAGACATCCAGTCCTCCTTTAATCTGTTATTAGGAAGACCATGGCTACACCAAATCAAAGCCATACCTTCCACGCTGCCCAGAAGGTCAAGTTTATCAGAGATGGGCTAGTGATCACTCTCTATGGAGATGCTGAAATTGTAGGGATCATAAATAGTACTAAAGCTAAGGATGAGCCGCTGCTTGAGATTCAGCCAGAACAACAGGGAGTAGAGCTCAGTGGGTTCGAGTTTGAGAAAATATGCTCAGTCCAATGGGATCAAACCATGAAAATATTTTCCAATGGAAAATACTTCTAACTGCAATATGACCAATATATTCAAGAAAATGAGATTTTTCCCTGGTATGGGCTTAGGCCGCAAGCAACAAGGTATTAAAGAGGCACCAGTGATTAAAGAGGTCATTGGCACATTTGGACTAGGATATAAGCCTACTAATGAAGATTGGGCCCAATATTGGAAGACAAAGTGAGATAAGGCAATTGCGAAAAGGCAAAGACGCACCACGGATCTCATCAAAATGAAGCCTTATCGTAAGACCCTTAATGGCTATTTTGTGAAAGAAGGAGAAGATTTCCGTTACTGTGGGTTCCCCGAGCCATTCATTGACCACATCACAGGTACTCGTCTGCTGGGGTTTGAGATCTTCTTTGGAATGGATTGGCCTGAAGAGGAAGCAAGCACAGAAGCCGAAGAGAAGAAAATTGAAGACTGGCAGTTCAATCTAGACTCCCTCAACATCGACCAGTTATTCATTGAAGATCACAGTGTCTCGGTGTTGTCAACTGAGAAAGGGATCCCAAATCCTCAGTCTGCAATCAAACCCGCCGTAGGGTGTCTCTCTAGCTATCATGTAATTAGTCCTGTATTGCATGTCAAGACTGGGTCTGTCAGTCCCCTTAGTCTTGTTCAGTCTGACATGCCAGATGAGTCATTTGTTTCTCTTGAGTCAAGTAAGTCCACTATCGCTGCTAAGTTAAGTGAGTCTGTCAAGTTGGCAATGAGTCCTGTTACCCACCATCTTCTTTTAATGAAATGAAAGAAATTCTTGATTACCCCGAGCGCAATAATAATTTAACTAATAATCTGACTTCGGAGGGAGAATCTTCTGATGAAGAACCTCCCCCTGAAATAATTAAATTACTTGAACAAGAAAATGAACGTCGGGCTCAACCTCCAATGGAGGAAATAGAGGTTATCAATCTCGGAACAAAAGAAAGTCCTCAAAAGATTCGGATTGGGATCACATTATCCCCTGATGAACTCAAAGGGATAGTAGACTTGCTCAGAAAGTTCAAAGACGTGTTCGCGTGGTCTTACGAGGATATGCCGGGAATAAGCACAGACATTGTTCAACATCGGATTCCGTTATATCCAGATGCTCGACCCATTAAACAGAAACTTCGACGTATGAAGCCGGAATGGACTCTGAAAATAAAAGAAGAAGTTACGAAGCAGATTAACGCTGGATTCTTGGAAGTAGTAGAATACCCTGAGTGGATTGCCAATGTCGTCCCAATGCCGAAGAAGGATGGAAAAGTCAGGATGTGTGTGGACTTTAGAGATCTAAACAAAGCAAGCCCAAAGGATAGTTTTCCTTTACAACACATAGATGTTCTAGTAGATAGTACAGCAGGGCACGCTTTATTGACCTTTATGGACGGCTTTTCGGGGTACAATCAGATAAAAATGGATCCTCGGGATATGCAAAAGACGTCGTTCATCACACAGTGGGGAACCTTTTGCTACAAGGTTATGCCTTTTGGTTTGAAGAATGCCGGAGCCACCTATCAAAGAGCAGCCACGACGTTACTACATGACATGATACATAAAGAAGTCGAAGTCTATGTAGATGATATGATAGTTAAATCCAAAGAACGACTGGGGCACGTTGCCGCGTTAGAAAAATTTCTCACAAGAATTCAAAAGTTCAAACTCCGTCTCAACCCGTAGAAATGTGTGTTTGGAGTAACTTCTGGAAAATTGTTGGGATTTGTGGTCAGTCAAAGAGGGATCGAAGTAGACCCTGTAAAGATTAAAGCTATCCAAGATATGCCACCGCCGGAAACTGAAAAGCAAATTCGAGGGTTTTTAGGTAGAATCCAGTATGTCAGCAGATTCATCGCTCAACTCACCAATGTCTGCGAACCTATTTTCAAGCTTCTCACGAAGAATGAACCAACAGTTGGAATGAGCAATGTCAAAAGGCCTTCGACCAAGTCAAGGAGTACCTCTTGAACCCGCCTATTTTGGTTCCACCCACACCGGGTGAACCACTTCTTCTTTATCTGTCAGTCACAGAAGAAGCTATGGGATGCATGCTTGCACAGTATGACAAAGATACTCGCAAAGAAAGGGCTATCTACTACATCAGTAAGAAGATGTTAGAATATGAACGAAAGTATTCAGTCCTGGAAAAAACTTGCTTGGCACTAGTATGGGCTACTCAGAGACTTCGACACTATATGCTATACCATTCAATTATCTTGTTATCTCGGATGGATCCTCTCAAGTATCTTTTCGAGAAACCGGCACTGACAGGAAGAACCGCACGATGGTTATTGTTATTATCAGAGTTTGACATCACGCACGTTACACAGAAATCCATCAAGGGGAGAGCTGTAGCAGAATACTTGGCAGATCACCCAGTAGCAGAAGGATTAAGGCCTATTGATCAGTTCCCAGATGAGAACATCTTACATGTTGAAGAAGAGCCTCAAAATCAAACATGGCAGTTGTATTTCGATGGAGCCACCAATTAGAATGGGTATGGAATAGGGGCAATCCTGTTTTCTCCGGAAGGATGCCACATTCTGATCGCTATTAAGTTAGCCTTCTCTAATACCAATAACACAGCCGAATATGAGGCATGCATCGCTGGACTTGAAGCTGCTTTGAATCTGGGCATTACAGAAATTGAAGTTTTTGGGGATTCAGCCTTGGTCATACACCAATCATTGGAAGAATGGAAGACTAAGGATGAAAAGTTGAAGCCTTATCATGAATATTTGTTAAACTTAGTGAGTAAGTTTGAAGCTATTTTGTTCCAACACGTGTCAAGGGAAGATAATAGATTTGCTGACTCATTAGCCACTCTATCTTCAATGATCCATTTGCCCCCTGGCATGGAATTGAGGCCGATCACTGTTGAAGTCAAAGACAAACTTGCATATTGCTGTTAGATCAATATTGCAACTAGAATACCCGATGGAAAGCCGTGGTACACAGATATTAAAAAGGTGTTGGAAAGACAAGAATTTCCAGAAGAAGCATCGAGGAAGGAACGGCAAACCCTTTTAAGATTAGTATCTCAATTCATCCTGTGCGCAGGAAGTTTGTACAAAAGGTCTTATGATGGGATTCATTTGTCATTGTCATGCGTCGATGAAGATCAAGCTGAACAAATAATGGTTGAACTACATTCAGGAGAATGCGGCCCTCACATGACTGGGAAAATGTTAGCTAAGAAATTATGAGACAAGAGAGGTACTACTGGCCTACGATGGAAACAGATTGTAATCACATGGTCAAGACCTGCCACAAATGCCAAATACATGCAAATCTCATACATGTGCCACCTTCTCGATTAGTGGTTTAACTTCACCATAGCCATTCTCAGTTTGGGGAATCGACATTATCGGTAAAATATCGCCTAAAGCATCAAATGGGCATGAATACATTTTGTGTTGCATCGATTATTTTACTAAGTGGGTCGAAGCTGCCTCTTATGCTGTTCTCACTACGTCTCGAGTTGCAAAATTTATCCAAACGAACATCATCAAGCCGGTACGGGATACCTTCGGAACTGATTTCTGATAACGGCCACATTTCAAAGCGGAAGTTATAACTTTGTGTTCAAAGTTCAAAATCTCACACCACAATAATCTCCTTACCGCCCTCAGACTAATGGAGCAGTCGAAGCAGCTAATAAGAATCTTAAGACTATCATTAGGAAAATGTGTCAATCACATCGAGATTGGTCTGAAAAACTGCCATTTGCACTATGGGCATATCGAACTTCAATTCGATCCTCTACTAGAGCTACTCCCTACTCCTTAGTGTATGGCATGGAAGCACTCTTGCCAGTTGAAATGGAAATTCCATCTTTGATGGTCTTGTTGGAAAGTCAGTTGTCAGAAACAGATTGGGTTCGCCAGCGGTATGAAGAATTGAATTTGATTAAAGAAAAACGACTGAGCTTTGTATCACGTGCAAGCTTATCAAAGAAGAGTTGCCCGTGCATTTGATAAAAAGATCAAGGTTCGTCACTTACAAGTCGGGGATTTAGTACTTAAAGAGAATCGGGCACCTATCTTTGACCCTAGAGGGAAGTTCAAACCAAATTGGGGAGGTCCGTACATCATCAAGGAGATATTACCAGGAAAAGCTATCAGGCTTCAAGATTATGATGGAATCGAGTTACCAGAACCAACCAACATTGACCAAATCAAACGGTACTACATTAAGGAGGCCATTTTTGGCCGAATCAGTTTTCCTATTACCTAGTTCTTTATCCTCATTTCTCAACCCCTTTGCAGCCTGTTCAAAAAGAGAAAAATTGTGCTTTTATTTCTTAGCCTGATTACCTAACCCAGGGGAGGGAAAAATCCGAACTACTTTTGGTCTGATCCCAAAAATTTGGGGTACGTAGGCAACCTGAGAAGTTACTTCAGGCTCGACCACATCAAAATAAAAAAATAGATTCCCTAACAAGAAAAAATCTAAAAAGAAAAAATTCAAAAGAAAAAGAAATATCTTCAAAATAGGGAAAAAATTCAAAGCAAAATAAAAGAAATGCCACACAAGGGGCATTTGGGTTTTGAGCCTCAAAATCCCTTTCACTTTATGCCTAGTCCCAAGCCTACTTATAAAAGTCCTCCTAAGTACCGTGTGTGAAAAGGTCAAGGAGGGTAGTAGAACATGATCAGACAGCGATTCTAGAAGGTCAAATGAAAAGAAAAAGATAAAAAAATGATGAAGCCTGCTAAGTTGAAAACCCGAAAATGGCGACTTAGACAAAAATTAAGGCAAGCTCGCAAAGTTGAAAATCTGAAAGGACAACTTTGGCAACAATCAGAGCCAAGAAAAAAGAAAAAGCTCGCTAGATCAAAAACCTGAAAAGGCGATCTAGGCAAAAGTTAGAGCAAGCTCGATATATTGAAAACCTGAGAAGGCGATCTAGGCAAAAGTTAGAGCGACAAAGAAAAACAGAAGAAAATCCCAAGTTGAGAGCGGTTCGAGCTGAAACATTAGAAGTCCGAATAGTCAAGTTCAATACTCAACTTAAACCAGGCATAGATTCAGAAGCCACAAGTATCTTATCTACGATCGATCTGAAAATTCTTACTTCCCCAAGTGAACCAATGGAGAGAAGGGTGAATTCTAGGAAGAGTCTCAAAAGGAAATATTTTTGTTCTCTTGAGCCTGACTCAAAATCTTCAAATAAAATTAATCAAAATTAAAAGTTGGATCTTTATTGCGCTTGTGGTAATCAATATTTCAAACCTTCATACAAGGGGCATTTTTCTTTTTCCTCTAAATTATGTAATTTCCCTCCTTATACCAGGGGCATTTTTTTAATGATGTGTTCAATTATTTTCAATGCCATGTTTATTGTCAAACTAGGGACATTTTGTTTTTGGAGCAATGTTAATCCTAAAAACCTCAAACTTAAGGTTACCCTTTTGATAACAGTTCTTCAAAAATCTCTTGAGGTTCAAAAGAAATAAAAACTCAGGTTTTAAATTCATAAAACTTTTGGATAAATCCTTGAGGTTCAAACAAAAGCACTTCGGATCTCACATTTGACTGTGTCCAGAGATCAACTAATATGGTATTCCCAGATCCAATCATTCCTGGATTCGATCATTTCTCTTCCAGATTCAGTATCTTCCAGATTTATTCAATTCACTCTGATCAGTCTTTTTCAAATTCATTCATTCTTTCCCAAAAGTCCTTCATTCCTTCGCCAATTTTGCTCAGTTGCCGCCAAGGGTTATCTTGGATTTTGCTCAGTTGCCACCAAGGGTTATCTTGGATTTTGCTCAGTTTCCGCCAAGGGTTATTTTGGATTTTGCTCAGTTGCCGCCAAGGGTTAACTTGGATTTTGCTCAGTTGCCGCCAAGGGTTATCTTGGATTTTGCTCAGTTTCCGCCAAGGGTTATCTTGGATTTTGCTCAGTTGCCGCCAAGGGTTATCTTGGATTTTGCTTAGTTGCCACCAAAGGTTAACTTGGATTTTGCTCAGTTGCCGCCAAGGGTTATCTTGGATTTTGCTCAGTTGCCGCCAAGGGTTATCTTGGATTTTGCTCAGTTGCCGCCAAGGGGTTATCTTGGATTTTGCTCAGTTACCGACGAGGGTTTACTCGGAATTATGATAATTTATGCTCAATTATGCTCAGTCTATGCTCAGTTTATGTCTAATTTATATTCACTTTGCGCTTAGATTTTACTCAAATTTACTTCAGATTTTTGAGTCCACACACTTGCACAGTTGTTACATCAGTCAAGGAGAATTTTTTAAAAATTCAAGGATCTGACGTTGCCAGTGAGAACTCGCGCTCAAGGACCTGACAACCTTTTAGTTCGGGGAGAGTTTACGCTCAAGGATCCGAATGCCCAGACGAATTGCTAAATCAGGCAGCAAAATGAACTGTCACTAGCTTTGGCATTCAGATATCGCACTATCTACCGAAATAGATTTGCTATCTAGTTTGCTTCAACCCTCTGCCAAAGAGGGGCATCTGTAGACACCCCATTTTTGCACTCTCCTGATTAATCAACTTGTCAACCCGATCGCAAAGGTTCCCAATGATGGATGTTTATTCCAATGCTTCATTTTGTTACCAGATATGTTTCAGAAATCCGGATGAGGTATCTTGAACTGACAAAACTTAGAAACCACGCTACGCTAGGTAAATACGACCCCAGAAACATAGAAATCATCATCTTGCAAACCAAAAAGAAGCTTCACGATAAAAATCACTAAAAATGACCAAATTACCAAAATACCCCTAACATCAAAATAACCCTAGAGCCTACATTACGCTTAGGAAAACCCATTCAAACACATAAAACAACAAATCGAAACCAAATTTGATAAAATTCACGATCATTTCATACAAAAAATTTCATAAATGATAAAAATCAACTTTTTCATTGAATTCCTTACGAGAAACTAATTCCAAAACATCCTGGAACATTGAAAAACGACTTAAAACGTAAAAAATCCTCTCCGAGGGTAAAACGGTAATTTCACAATTTTAATAATTAAAATTTTTGAAATTAATAAATAAATCATTAAATAATGTAAAGTGAAACATTAATAAAATTAATTATAAAATTTAAACCAAAAAATTGATCAATCAGGCTTTCAAGAAAAATTGTTGATGGTTCGCAAGATATTTCTTTAAGGACCCCTCCATTTGGGGGTCCAAAGAATCAAAGATATAATAGAGGGGGGTTCTCCAAAAATTTAAAGTCAATCAAGCAAGACTAAAGTCAAGATATTAAAGTCAATCAAATAAGGCTAAAGTCAAAATAAAGTCAATTAAGTAAGACTAGAGTCAAGTATTAAAGTCAATCTCATAAGACTAAGGTCAAAACCCTAAATCAAAACCCTAATCTAAGCTAATCAAGTCAATCTCATAAGACTAAAGTCAAAACCCTAAAACCCTAAAGACTAAGTCAAAACCCTAATTGAAACCCTAAAAGAAACCCTAATCAAACCCTAATGCTTCTAAAAACTTTATAAATAGGAGCCTCCACACCCTATTTTCGTATCAAAGAAAAAATCCTAGAAAAAGTAGGTGAAGAAGCCTCCACAACCTCCCCAAAACCTAATTTTGGAGCCCCAACTCCTTCCCTAACACCCCTACTCCGATTTTAGCCTAAAAAACACATAAAAACCTTTCAAAAACACCCCAAAAATCCACAACAAATTCAAAGCATCCAGATCAAAGAAGGAGATACCTTGCCTCGGAGATCAGAAATCAGATCCGGAGACAGAACAAAGTAAGGAGTACGGTACAAGGAGCTGTTTTCACCAGATCTGAGGGAATAGTACTTTTGCAGATCGAAGGTAAGGTTTTTCATTATTTTTTAATCTAGGTTTTGTCATTAGCGATGTAGTTATATTTGGAATAAGTAGAGACCGGCATTGGCCGGGCGAGGTTGGTGCCTAACACCTTCCAACCCCGTAACATGATCCCCGGATTCATATTTTCTGTGGTAGATTAGTGTTTATCCATTTTAGAGTCAGTTTGGTTCCTAGACCACAATAACTAGGTGGCGACTCCCAAACCTCAAGGGTCAAAAGCGGATCCACGCACCTCGCGGATCGAGGGCGCTTTCACCTATAAACTTACATTCAACATTAAGAGCCAACAAAAAAGTCTAGAATGGATAAAAATTTCATGCATAAGGATTGATTCCAATATAATTTTATTCAATCCATGAACATCACTTATGAACCGAACTAACAAATAAAATCTCTCAATGGAGCACATAAAGTTATTTTGAAGTTTTGGGACCTCAAATGATGAGATCCATATGGATTTCCATCAAAATCCCAAACAAACAAAAAAAATCAGCAAGTACCTACTTTTAATAGAGGCTTGCTCATCATCTTCTTCTGCTTATTTTTCAAAATAAAACTATAGTCAATTTTCCTTAATTCTTTCTACAAATCCTTCTATCTTCAAAAGTTCAAAAAAATAGTTTTAAAGGTGTCATCTATGGTCATATTGGTAACCATCAATGGATGGGAGATTTAAGGTGCCTAACACCTTCTGTGTCCCTCAATCAAACTCCTTTAGTTAGAAGCTCTAAGTGGACTTTTAGCTATTTATTCGGATATGAGAGTCACTACAAGCCCAAAAGAATTTCAAAACTTATTTTATGGTGTCCATTCACATCTTAATTGAATGGTGACAATTCCAAAATCCAAGTAGATGAGTTCGAACCTTCAAAAGGTTTCAAAGCCCACGTATCAACAACCATCACTTGATGGGTGGGAGAAGGTGCCTAATACATTCCTTATTGCTTAAACGAACCTCCTTACTTAGTTCTTTAGGTAGGCCTATTTCCTATCCATTGAATATGAGTGACTACAAGCTAAAAATTAAATTTTAAAACTTTTTTTGTAGTGTGTATTAACACCCAAACTCTTTGAATGATGGTAACTCTTAAACCCATAGTAGATGAGGTCAAATCATGAATGTTGAACCTCACATATCTATATTTTTTATTTTAGTTTATTTTTTATTTGGATTAATAAATAATCCCTTTTGAAACCCAAATCAAACCATTATGAGAAATAATAAGACTCTAGAATCCATACCAAGATTGTTTCAACAAAATTCCTAATATTTTGACTAAGGTGAAATAATGAAAGAATAAGAAAATATGGAATCTACCATAAAATAAAATTTTAAAAGATTTTTTTTATTAAACTGAAGATGGTCTTAGCATTGCAGTTACAGTCCTTTAATAGAAAAGAGTTCTAATCTCAATAAAATAAGAAAATAGCCAAAAAGCAAAAATTACTAAAACTAGTAAAAATAAACAGATACTACTTAACCCTAAAAGTAAGACAGAATTATCGGTACAGGATTGTAACTTCTATATCTAGAGTTATTACAAAAAAAAAAAATTTAATGAAAAATTTGCTTAAAAGAGGTCTAAGTGAAAGGCTCTGGTCTAAAAATGAGAAGTCCATAACATAGCTAAGATCTTCAAGATCTCAATGTTTCTACTTAGGAATAAGTCTTGTCACATGATTCTAACTATGGCCCCATAGGCCCATGATTCTTTTGGCCCAAGCTTCTTGAATTTCTTCTTCAATTCTTATTTCATTTCCCCTAATAAAGATTAAGATTCAAGAAGCTGACAGTTGTATTGAACAAACCCTATGTGGTGAGATGTCTAATTTTTTTATTGGGCTTGGATTTCAAGAGGCTAAACAATATAAAGGGAACCTTTTTTGAGGCGGAGTGGGCTCGGAATCTTTGTGGACATAGGCAAGTTACCAATCCATTTAAATCTGTGTTCTTTGTGTAATTGTTTTTCTTCCTTGTTTTTTTTTTTTTTTCTTTTTTTCTCTTGTTACGCTTCCGCACAACACCGTAAAATAGTGTTGATGTTGGATCCAAAATGCATCCAATCAATTTGCGCCACATGAACATGGGATGTTAGGTTTTGATTGTTAGATTCTGACTCCATATTCTGATTTGGGTCGTCATTGTCAGATTATGATCAAAAGTAATATTCAGAATACAGAATCTTGTTTGGCTATAATATGATAAGAAATGTTATGTACCTAAGCACGAGATCAAATCATCATAATATTAAAATAAATAAATAAATAAAAAGACAAGAAAGGAGTCCGTCAATGTTGATGATTTTAGTTAATTTCTGATTTTGATTATAAGATAATCACTTTATAATACAAGTTAACGTACAACATTAGGGTTTGACTCTTGGGTTCTAGAATTAGACGATAAGCAATAATAAGATTCTAAAATCCGAGCGTTTCAATATTTCCAGTAGGCAGAAAAAAGATACTTCTATCCCATTAACCTTTATAGATTTATTAGCATAAAAAATGCATTACAAGTACTTACAAATTAGAGCTTTTCAGTGTCTCTTTCATGTTGAATGAGAATGTGGTCCAAATGTGTCAGGAATTTGTCTTTGGGTTTCAAGTGGATGCCCTTGATACCCTCGATGCCATGGTAAAACTATTTCCTTTTATAGGTGTATTCATATAAATATATCAGTCCTTTTTACAGAGATGTTATGTATCCTACTGTTTATCACTTGTTCTTGCGGCTTTTTCTTGGGTAGGTAATTTGGGACTGACCTCACCCGCTTTAAAGACCACAAGAGAATTCATCAACCAATTTAGCTATATTTGTATAGGATGGACTCAGGATGGTAATATACCATTGCATTTATCTGGTAGATTCGGATCATATCAGTCTATTCTTGATTACGTACGCAATCCACAATTTTGATAATGAAAAAAAAATAATAATAATAATAATTGCTCATCTTAACGTCCTATGCTTTTTCTCTACGGGCTTCAATTATGACAGTTTTCAGTCATTACCCTTCAATGTTGAACTAAATGATGCCATTGGTTCTCATTTCCTTAAAATTATAACCAAAATACTAGCAAAAAATGTGGTTTACGATTCACCATCGAACGAATAGCTGAGATGGGGGATGTTTTCTAGGGATTTCCAAATGATTAATCTCTAGGAGACATATGATGATTGTCAACTAAGATTTTCTCCCAAGGCTATCTGTGGGTAGTGGCCTCGAATGGATCGGAATTGGGTTGGGCTAGGGTCGATTTCTATTTAGTAGGAGCACTCTTGGACTAAGAAGATAGGCCCATCCGGTCAACTGGTCCGATCTGTAAACAGGACTAAAATAGATGAATGCTGGGCCGGGCTTGGACCTAGAAATTTTGTTCTATGGCTGGCCTAAGTTGACCATTAGAGGGGCCGGGTTAAGCACTTAAGGTCTGATGTTGACAGATCTAAATTCTCAGCCGTTGTCTAATGTTGAATATTAAAGTCCTCTAACCACCTTTTTAGCTCAGAAATATCCAAATTACAACGAGTTGGGTGTATTATGTTCTTGTTGGAACCTTTTTATCTCTTCATTTTTTTTTAATTACTTAAAGGACCCTCATGGAAGGGTTTTGTTCTAAATCGTCCCTAAATTTTGCATGTTATCTTGATAGGTCATTTAGTAAACTTTTTCTTTCTTATGGTCGCTCATACTGTCAAATTCATAATATTTACTATTGAACTCGACGCTTTTTTACTTATTGTCAAGTTCACATTTTTTACTTTCAAACTCACCACTATTTACTATTGAGTTCACTATTTTTTTTTAAATAAAAAGTGGAGAAATCGACAATGGTAAAACCCACCCATTTTAGATTTTTAAGTTTTTCAACAAAAATACATGGAAATATCAATTCAAAACTTAAGATAACTGACTTGTTTAAATGACTTCAACCCAAAAGAATCATTATTGATCAATTTACATTAAAAAATTAAGGAAAAAAAAAAGTGAAATAACCCTAGAAAATGAAATTTTCTTCTTTCTTAAATTCTTTCTAATAGAATGGAGTCTTCGAAATTCGATTGAGTTATTAAAAAATCAATTTTTGGATGAAAATAATGAGTTCAAACGGTTAGGACATTCAATCGTGAGAAATGTGGCGGATGAGGTCCAAGGATCATTTAGAAAGAAAAAATTTACTAAATGTCATGCCAGACAACCGTTGAAAATTTAATGACTATTTAGAAAGAAATCCCTTCACGAGGGTCTTTTAAGTAATTTTCCCTTTTTTTAAAAGAAAATTTTAATTGACAAGTCAAGAACCTTCAATAGTCCTCATATTTTTAGGGACACCTCTAAAATTAAAATATATATATATAGGGGACGGTTCAATAGTCCTAAAGTTTGTAAGTTGGTGCCAAACATTTTTCAAAATATGGGTTAGAAGCTTTGGAATGAACTGATTTTTTGTGAGGATGATCTCTATGATGAGGAGATCATCATCACAAAAAATCAGCCTATTCCAAAACTTCTAATCCCATCGAAAGTGATTTACAAAAATTGGACGATCCACGATTCTTCAACTTGTAAACTAGGGTTAGAAGTTTCAAAATGAGTTGATTTTTTGTGAGGATGATCTCTTCACCGTAGAGATCATCCTCACAAAAAATCAGCCTATTCCAAAACTTCTAAGCCCATCAAAAGTGATTTGCAAAAAATGTTTAGCACAAAACTTGACAAACTTTAGGGCTGTCAAACCGCTCCCACATATATATATATATATCAAAACTTTGGCCCATCCTTATTAATTTCTCAAAAATAATTGTAAAGAATCTATGTTAAGAGGCAGCTATCATACAACGGCTTCACCTTGAAAGATAGCCATGGCGTTGGGGGCATCTTTGCATATGAAATAGGGTCTCATCCTTAACCCGATAGAGACTGATATTAAGGATTTTGTCTGCTTATTACGTGCAAAACTAGGGACTATCAATATCAATATCAATCTCAATCTCTCTCTCTCTCCCTGGGGAAGATGAGACGCAAATATACATAGGCTCAACCCCTATTCTCTTCAACCACAATAGAGTAGCTGATGCAAATTCCCTGAATCTCACGCCACATGGCATGTGCATGATGTGGCATGAATCAACTCATTTTTGTCTTTTTTTTATTAAGAGTCGTGGTGGACGACTTCGTTTTTCACTGCGTTTCACACTGAACTAATAAGGAGGTGTGAAAATAATCGTAGATACATTTCACTCGTATCTTGAGGAAACAAATCTATGGCCACCGCATCAATACAGTGTGAAACACAATGAAAAACAAAGTCTCTCTAGGATTTTAATTTTATTAGACAAGTAGAGATCGGATGTGAGGCTCCAGTGTTTCTATGATGATTACAATAGACAAGTTGAGGCAAGAAAATGACACCATCTACAACACTGAAGTGACCACACAAATTATTGCTTCCGTTGTGTAAAGAGTAAACTACTGTAAGAACCCACTATTAATATTCCATAGTTGAATTGTCACACAGCTTGACAAGCCTTAAGATAGCATCAATTTGTATGGTCACAGCTCCCATCACCATCCCACAATTAACATTGTCCAATTGATCTTTAGGTTCAAACAAAGAAGATAAACTACTTTTGAGAAATGTTATTTTCAGTTCCATGTCCTCTATCTATACACAGTTCCACGTACGAGACTTCATGGATATTCATCTTCTTTCTGGTTCACGGACCTAAAGAAGAAAGAAAGAAAGAAAAAACAACCTTTCGTCTCATCTAAAATAATGAGATGACTTGTCCGAGTGAGTCGTCTTGGTACGGTTCTTAAACTAAACGAGATGGGACAGAGATTAGAAACCATGTTCATACCATAATTTTAAAACTCAAAACTCGACTTGACTTGAATGTCCATCGAATCGAGTCAAATTCAAAAGCTCACGAGCACACTTGACACAAGGAAAATGATACAGTGACTGCGTAGGACACTGTGTTTCACACTGTTCTGACGTTATGGTGACAGATGATTTTTCCTGGAGATTTGAGTGAAATCATCTACGGTTATGTGCGCATCTCTACATCATCACTGTGTGAAACGCAGTGTCCTGATTATTCACTCTAGGACGACTGTCTAGACACACGTCTCCATGTTTTCATGAAGGGTGGGTATTGCATCCACCATTTGCACTCGCTGCACCTACTAAAAACATATTTTGGGGTGAGATTTATTGAGAAAAGAGCATAAACGGTGGGTGCAAATAGCCTGGACCTTCGGTGAATTATTGAGATGCCAATGTGTTTTCAAACTGATAACACGCCTTTTGACCTCAGCCTTCAAACGGATGCCAATGTATTTTGATAAGGATAATTTAGACAAACCTTTTCCTTAGTTCATTCGTAAAATAGTAATTATATTTTTCCAATTGGGAAAGATGGCTGAGTAGACTAAAGCACGGATTGCTCATCTATTATACTAGGTATTCGTACTGAGAGTTCCAAGGTTCAAATCCCTCTCTTTCCATTTCCTCTGATGTCTTGAGATTTGTATTTCGAATTTAAAAAAGAAATATTGTTCCCTTTTGATTTTTTCATAGATCATCTCCACGTTTTCTTGAAGGGCCAAGGTATTTGCACCCACTTAAAACACATTTTAGAATGGGACATATTGAGGAATGTGGGTGCATTGAGCATAAACAATGGGTGCAAATAGCTTGGACCTTTGGTGAATTCTTTTTTGAGTCATGCTGCACTACATGCCTTGGACACTGGGTCCAACACTGAGTTGACCTGGTAGTGCACAAATAACTTTAGATTTATTTCCTTGAGATATAAGTTAAAAAATCAACGATTCTACATGGACTGCCAGGTCAACTCAATGTTGGACCCAATGTCCAACGCAAGCAGTAAAGCAATTTCCTTATTTTTTAGATGCCAATGTGATGGCATATCCGTTGACCTTAGTCTTTACAAAGAAACTACATAAAATGACTTAATTAAAATGCCTTCAGCTTCAACTACTAGCCAAATACCCTTTGATTCTTCTCCTCACAACTTGTCATCTTCAAAATCTAGGGTAACAATTTGTAGTCTTCAACCTCAAGATCTATTCCTTCATACCTTACAAAAAAGATAGAATTTTTGGGAAAGTAGAATACAATATATTTTTGGGTAGAAAGGACCTTTCTTCAAGAGGTGAAGCTGATTGATTGAAGATGAAGTTTGGCAAGGTTAAAAAGCTTCAAAGAAATGGATTTTTTGGCGAAAAATCTAAGGTTTTTGAAGTAGAGTTTCAAACCCATCTTGGGGCATTTTCGAGTAGACTTAACCATTTTGACAAGTTGAACCAACCGCTAAATTTTCTAGTATACTTAGGGGCCGATTGATTGCGCTTCTAAACGCAGCTTTACCGGCGTTTGCGTCAAAAAGCTGCGTTTTATGAAAGTTTGCGTGCTTGATATCGCTTCTAAATGCAGCGTTTTGAAATTGTAAATGCAAATATGAAAAAAAAAATTGGTGATTCGAAAAGCGCATGTGAGCAACTTCGCACAACTACGTTTTAAAGCGCCGAAGTGAAATGACGAAATTACCCTTCGTTATTTATCAAATTTACACACTCAGTCCGTGATAAAACTTCGACTGTTTTTTATCCTTATCACTCTCTCTCTCATCGATTTCGACAGCAATGGCGACCCACCTCGACGATGACGATCAATTTTCCGAACGTAACCCATCGACGACGACGGTTAACCGCAAGGCATTCAAAACCCATTTATCGTAGAACCTAAATCCGGTGAAGATAGCAATGTCAATCGACGCCATTGACGACTCTGAGTCCGATCGACACCATTGACGACGACGATTCGAAGTCCAAGAGAACTCAATCTCTCCGTTTGCCCCTTTTCAGATCGACGGCTTTCGATTCATTCACACAACAACTTCTAACAAGACCTGTGAGCTCTCTCTCTGTCATGGATTTCGATTTTTGACAAAATTGCAACTTGAAGGTTCGATTAACAGAAAATTTTCTGTTAGGTTTTTTCTAATTTCCAATTTCTTGTTAGATTTTTATTAAAAAATTAAAATAGAAAAAATAAATATTCACCAATTGATCGGGTTAGAAATTGTTGCTTATTTTTGTTGTTTATTTTTGTTCACCATTGATCGGGTCAGAAATATTCACCAATAATCATATCTGTTGCTTATTTTTGTTGAAGGTTGGATTAACATAAATTGCTGCTTATTTTGTTCAAAAACAAGGATAGAAATTGAGGACAATGGCAATTTGATCATTCTCTATTAGTCTCTCAAAGAAGACCAAAGTTTAGTACGTAGTAGTATGTCATCAGCTTGAAAACTCAAGGGTATCTCAATTATGTAAATTTAAACAACATTCTCAAATTTACACTAAAAAAATATCATGCATTTAAGATTGTTTTTTATTCTACGGGCAGATGTTAGGAGTGATCCTCTTCACTATATTGGCGCATTATGACATTTTATCATCAATGCATAGTAAAATGGTCTTTTAAAAGGCTTTACTGGGGTGTACCCAAATATTCTTCCATTCTAAATTGTAGATGCTTTTGTGTTCATTTTTAGGGCTATTTATGAACAGTTAAAATGTTCAAGATGCAAATTATATTGCTTTGATATAGTTTTGGGTTTACAAATTTGTTTTAATTTAAATATAATTTCAAGGTTTGGTGATGTTTGTTATGTGAACGAGCTTGCCAATGGTTTATAGTGTAAGTTCAATCTCTGCCTTAGGTTTTTTTTTAATCTTCCCATTGGTGTTAGCTATTCATGAACACTTAAATGTTTGATGCAAATTATGTTGCTTTGATGTGGTTTTGGGTTTACAAATATATTTTAATTTAAGTATAGTTTCAAAGTTAGGTGATGTTTATTATGTGAATGAGCTTGCCAATGGTTTTGGGGGTGAGTTTAGTCTCTACCTTAAGGTCTTTTAATCTACCCATTGGTGTTAGTTTTTGATTGAGAGCTACGAATGGTGGAGCAATATGACAATAGACTTGCGTTGCGGAAGAATGGATGTGTCAAAAGGAAAACAAAGTCATTCTTATTTAGAACACTTTTTTGAATATTCCAAATTATATTATCTCTTTCTTCTATTCCAGTTTTGATCACTATGGAACTTGAGGAACTTGAGAGATATTTAAATGTTTTGTTTAATGTAAATTACATTGGAGTGATATTTTTTTAGTGTAAATTTGAGAATGTTGTTTAAATGCATGAAAGTAACTGCCATCTCTCTGTCTCTCTGTGAATTGGCTTCGATAAATTTTAAAATTTAGTTACGTGCAAATAACTTGTGATTGTTCAGTCTCATCTGTTGATTGTTAGTTCAAAACATAAGAGTTGGTCCTAGTTCAATAGTAATTGAAATGAAAATGTAAAAATATATATATGTTTTTCTTTAACTTACACACGCACACGCACACAACAATTACTATACGTTGTACAGTCAAAGATTGAGAACACAGGGCTCCCTCACCGTGGGACTGAGAATTGTGCGTTCTTCCGACTATCTATATGGTAACCTGACATTGCCTCCTGGTTTCTCTCTTTGATTATACACTGTGTAAAAGTTAAAATATATATATATTTTTCTTTAACTTACACACACATACACACACAACAATTATTGATCAACCAATGAATCATGTTATATTATTGAAATAGAATATGACATGTTCCGTTCTATGCACTACTCTTGTTATTATCATTGACAGATGAAAGATAACAATTCAAAGAGTGTGAAAGTAGATTGGACACCCAAACAACATGAAGTTTGGGTCAAGATCTGTTATGACTTATTTAAGAAAATGAGGAGACCGCATAAAGTACTTGACAAGACCAATTATGATTTCTTGGTCAAGGAGTTTAATAAAAGAACAAATGTTTATTACGATAGAGGAAAAATGAAGAACAAATGGGATAGACAAAAAGGCATTTGGGGACGTTGGAATAAGGTTTGCACGAATACTGACGTCTCTTATGATATTGAGACCAGCATATTAGATGCAAGTAATGAGTGGTGGGACGGGTGGTTGGAGGTACATTTTTTTGTTAATTTTTCATTTTATTTATTTTAAGATTTTTGTTTCTTTATGTAACTTAGGGTTTATATTTTTATAGCATCATCCAAAAGATGTAATATTTCGAAAGGAACCTCTGAAGTTTGTGAAACAATTGGATTTCATCTTTGGAGACACATATGCTACTGGTAGTCGCATGTGGTTGCCTGCATCTGGTACAATGCCATCTGTATCAACACTTCAGAATGCAAATCTTCATGCAGATGATCTAGATGATGTCATGGCGACCTAGCCTCCAAAGTTTGAGACACCTTTAGACTTGACTCCTGATGTTGATAATAAGTTTGAGGATGATGCTAGCCATACTGTACCCCTACCCACATATCCCACTTGACGCAGAAGTGGCGATAGTCTACCACTTCATGGTCGTAGGTAGAAGATGACTACTGCAATGCAAATTGGCCAGTCATTGGAAAAGCTCGCAGATGCAGTTCATTGTCAGACATTTGCTGCTACCAATCCCACTGATGTTAGTAAAGGCAGTATTCAAGAGTCGATCGAACTCTTAGATGAACTATCAGATTTAACCCCCAAGAGTGTTCTTTATCATTTTACGTTGAAGACGTTTAGTAAGAACAAACAATTTAGAGAGATTTTTTATGCATTACGATCAGTAGAGGTTCGTCTTGGGTGGCTGGAGGATGAGATGTCTGATTTTATGACTGGAAAAGATGTTTAGACATGTTTATATGTTACTTTAATATTTATGTGGGTTTTATGATGCACCTATAGGGTGTAATTTACATTGGTTACTTTTTGCACTATTATGGTGTAATATACTCTAAAGTTTGGATAATTTATTTTCTATTTGATGGAAATCTATTTTTCTGTTGAATGTATATTATATTTTCTATTAGATAGATATTTTATTTATTGTTGGATGGATATTGTGATTAATATTTTCTGTTATATATGTATATAGGACTAATATGGATTTGTAAGCAGGTTATATGGATTCAGATGTTGATACCACGATTACTATCGATTTAGATGATATAATTGATACCATCGATTCAAATGGTGATACTACCAATACTGTCGAGTCAAGTGTTTTAGGTATGGCCACTACAAGAGCCGTCTTAGGTTCCATATTTTATTGCGATAATTTCTTATATAGGGAGTCAAATAGTAATAGTCAGTTAAAAGGGATTGACTTTATGCGGGAAACACTAGATGATAATCGTACGACATGTCATGCGCTATTTAGAATGGAATGACACGTATTTCTGAATCTGTGTAGTATTTTGAAAGATCAAAGTGTATTGAAGATAGGATGCTACGTTACTATTCAAGAACAACTAGCGATGTTCTTATTGATAATGGGACATAATTAAGGTCAAAGATTAACTACAAATCATTTCGATCACTCACCTCAAACTGTTGGCAAGTATTTCAACAAAGTTCTTTTGACTATTGTGAACTTGTCAATGTTCTTAACTGTACCTCCTGACCTCAATGAAGTCTTTTCGCACATCCGTAACAATCCTTATTTTTTGTCATATTTTAAGGTAATTATATATATATATAGATATATATATTTGAAAAATATTTGTTTTATTAATGTTTATATATTAATATACCTTAAAAATATATAGGATTGTATTGGAGCGATAGACGGGATGCATGTTAGTGCATTTGTACCAATTGCAGAACAAATATGATATCGAGGACATAAGGGACTCACACAAAATGTAATGGCAACATATTCGTTTGACATGTTGTTCACTCATATGGTAGTTGGTTGAGAAGAGTCGGCTAACGATTCACGTGTTTTCCTTGAGACAGTGAATACTCTCAGTTTAAATTTTTCATATCCTCCACCAGGTATATATTTAAAAGCTTGTCAATTATATCTGTTTATATTCAATCTTAGAAATTAATTTTTTTTGGATAATAGGTAAATACTATTTGGTAGAAGCTGGGTACCCACTCATCGATGGTTATCTCACGCCTTATCGAGGTGTTCAATACCATCTACAAGACTATAGGAGATCACAGGTAAATGATCGAAATGAGTTATTCAATCATTTACATTTATCACTTCGGAACGTGATTGAACGAACCTTTGGGGTTTTGAAAGTAAAATAGCCAATCTTGAAGTTGATGCGTTCATATAATTTGGACAAACAACGAAACATTGTTGTTGTTTGCATGGCATTGCACAATTTTATCAGAAAACAAGCGATTGTTGATGAAGAATTTGCTCTATTCGAGGAAGAAGGATCTACGGAAGTGGAAGATGAGGGTATCACTAATCAAGAGTATCTAGTTTCCCCATTAGTAGGTCGTCAGAGTCCACAAACCATGAAAATACATAGGGATTTAATAGCTGATGCCATTTTTAATAGCAATCATTGATACATTTTCATATTTTATTTTTTTACTTTGTGTTGTAATTATAAATAGTGTTATTCGATGTTGGATAAAGATTATACTATTTTTAAGTATATTTCGAAGATTTTATGCTTATTTATTTATGTTCTTTGTGTATGATGAATAGCATTGATGGCAAACTATAAGTATCCACCATGTTGTTCATGTAGTCGAATGATGACATTAGTCACAGGTAAAATAAAAGAAAATTATGGGAGGATGTTTTATAGGTGTCCATCTTGGCAGGTAATATGGCATTGATATTAATGTTGGGTGCTTATTTATATTTGATGACATTGATATTAATTCATGTGTTATTTTACTTTATAGAGACATGTAGGGTCTTTTGTGTGGGTAGATGAAGTTGACATTAACAATGATAATGTTCCACAAGATAAAGTAGCGAAGTCAAATAAGAAGAATGAAAAATATCTTTTGTATGCATTTGTTCGATGTATATTTTTTATGTTTTTATTTATTTCAAATTTTCTTATTATATTAACTATGATTATTATGTTTAAATGATATCAGAATCTAAATTAGATGTTATGTGGATGTGTTATATATAATGTGAATTTTGGATTGCGTATTATGCAGGTATTTTGTTTATCAGGAAAATTTCATATGTCCATTTTTAAGAGGAGATGCTGCCGAAATTTCTGTAGAATTATAAATTTTTCTATAATTTTTTTTATAATTATAGAAATTTTAAAATTAAAATAATTATTATTTTAATTTTTATATAATTTTATTATATTTATATATATTTAGTGTAATTATATATTTATAGGGGTATTCTAGTAATTTTTAATGCATTCTGGGTGCATTATCAACTTTAAGGGTATTTTGGTCATTTTACCCTAATACAGCAGATTCTTGAAGCTATATCAAGCAGTAATTATCAGATTATGACAACAGATTCTGATAGCACAGCACTTTTAGAAAGCTCTATCAACTTGTCAATGTTTTAGATTCTGATAACAGATTCTAACAACAGATTCTAACAGCAGAAGCTGACAGCAGATTCTGGCAGTCGAATCATCAGGCCCTTAGAGAGTTACACTACTACACCGAAGGGAATAAGTGGTGCTAGCTATTAGATTTTTAACGTTGGATATAAAATAAAATGATATTACAAAGCTAGAATTTTCACGATAATTGCGTGAAAATTCTATAAAGGTTTATAACGTTGATTGTTGCAAAAACTAACGTTATATAAATGATTTTTTCGTGATTTTTTTGTGAAAAAACTCCAGGAAGATATTATTATTTATAAAGTTGAATGAGATGCTTTGTTCATTACCTTCTTCAAGTTCAGACTCTTACCCCAAACCCTAAACCATGTTCATCTTTATTGAATATATTTGGAGACCATGATGAAGAAAAAGCTACCATGATGAAGAAAAAGCTAGGGCATTAAAAGGAAAATCTCACTGAGCTGAAAATCCATGAAAACTGCTTAAGCAAAAACAATGGCAAGTATCATAATGTGTTTGAGCAACAACATTGACCTTCTAGTAAAGAACTCTTCTCCAACTAAGACAACGTCGAAGTAAGAAGAGACTTTGAAGTCGTCTCAAACATGTTGGGTCTTTCAAGAATAGGTTTACTTGTCTAAAAATTTTAAAAGTCACAAGGTAGGACCATTGACCCACTTTGAAGGATAGAATTTTTTATTCTAATAATTATTAAAATTTTCTGTCCAGCTCGAACATCTTTCAAAAGTAAGGAAAAATATCAATTCCTTATTGTGCAAAGGATAATCTTAAAAATCTTGAAAATTTAAAGGAATGTCAATTCTTTTCTTTTAGTTGTCAGAGTCTATCATCTTTTGTCTATACTTTGCAAATACACTTAGGTTCATCAATTTCGTAGTCAAGCACCGATTAGAAGTCATTTTTAAATTAGGTATTTCAAACAAACAATATGATTCAAAAATTTCAATCTTATTCACATTATTAGAAAGAAAAATTACTCTCAAATAAGTCTAGTAGAGCTCAATGCTCATTATGAATCTAAATGCATGATAAACCAATATCAAGGCCTAGTTAATCCGAGTCCGACAACATCGTGACTCTAAAAATCAAACCCATTGGTGTGAGACCTCAAAAGCATCCAACCTTTTAAAAACTTTGGTGTTATGCCTTAAAAGTTTCCATTTATTTTTAAAATCAAACTCGTTAGTGTGATACCTCTAAGGCATCTGATCGTTCAAAAAATTTGGTGTGAATCCTATAAGGTTTTCATTTATTTTCTAAATCAAACTCGTTGGTATGAGACCTCTAAGGCATTCAACCTTTCGAAAAGTTTGGTATGTATATTATAAGGTTTCCATTTGTTGTCAAAGTCAAACTCATTGGTGTAAGATCTATAAGGCGCCCAACTTTTCGAATCCTAGAATATGAATTCAAGTAGGTTTTAGTGATGCTCGTACAAACCACAGTCCTAGAAACATAGCCTTCCAGTAAGTTCGAGTCTAAGAAACGAGACTCCAACATTTTGAATCCGAAAATAAGAGTTCGAATAATTTTTAATGAAGCTCCTTCAATCCCAAGCTTGAGGAACGAGACTCTAACTTTTCAAATCTTAGTATGTGAGTTCATGTGGGATTTAATGAAGTTGCTGCAATATCTCGAGTCTAAAAATACCTTGATGTCTTCCAATCATCCCGAGTCTGAAGATATCGCAACTCTTTCAGTCTTATTAAACTTGAAAAAATCGTAACACCATTTCAGTAAAGCACAATCATATTCATCTCAAGATTTCATCAAGTTACATCCCAAAGATATCAAGGCTTCACCATTAGAGTTCGAAGATACTGAAACTCTGTTCATATCTTTTTATCACTGTATGCATTCACCACACACGTGCATTGTTTGTAAAATTTTCCTCAAATTTTATTGATGTTTCATCATCTTCGACTTGATTTTTTGAAGTTTAGTATCTTTCTTCATTTTCTATCAACGAAAGCACACACACCAGGACCTACCATTTTTTAGTTTGGAGAAACCTTACCCTCAAAGATGCGGATGCCCTGACAAATTGTCGAATCAAACCGCAAAATGAAATGTCATTTAATTTGACATTCAAGTGACGTACTATCTACCAAATAAATTTGTCATATAGTTTGCTTACATCTTCTATTAAAGAGGGACTTCTGTAGACATCCCAATTTTGTGATCCCAATTTTAGACATCCGTAGATCCCTAATGATGAATGCATGAAATATGTGAAGAGCCGAAAGCTTGCGAAAGAACTTCTCCCATTTCCTTTCTAGTCCTTTCCTATTCACTCTACTTGGAATATGCAACTTAGAAATTACGCATGCTTAAGATCACCACATTTATACTTGACATCTAAAGTAAATACGATTAGGATCACTCCACATTTCGATGACCTAAAGACCTTGCAATGCTAGGAGAATGCAACATTTAAACTTAGAAAGAATCACATGGTGACCGAATGAAAATATTTGTCTAAACTCGAAAAAATTAACAAAATGATGAAAATACCCCTCGTGGGTCTCATACCTTTGAAATGTCTCGAAAGTAGTGTCATTGATCTTGGAATGTGATTTCAAGTCAAATGAGAATAAAATCGGTAAAATCAGAAAATTTACGAAGAATTATAAAATAACTAAAATGCCCTTTTACGTTAGATTTTTTACTTAGAAACCTTGATTCTTAAAAAAACGTGATTAAAAATAAACTTTTGACAGCATTCACATACATTAAGAAAACTAAGAGATCCCATGTTTAGGAAGAGGAAAAATTTTCACATAAAATGAAGACTTTTTCATATAAAATGATAATTTTTTTCACATAAAATGACAAATTTTCATTCACATAAAATGATGGACTTTTACACGCAAAATTACACTCATCAATCGACTAATCAATTATAAATTAAATTTCAAGAATAAATAAGTCAACCAATCTTAACCCTCGGATTCTAACCAAAAAAATCTTAAAACATTAAATAAAAAATTCACATTAAACTCTCAAGCCATTAAAACCATAAAACTAATCTAAATAACCATACCAATTGATTTGATAAATTTTAAATTCTAAAGTAAATAAAAACATTTAAGCAAATCATTGTGCTTCAATGCGACTTAGGATCAAAAGAAATTTAATACCTTTCATTTCCAAACTTACTAATTATAATTGAGGAAGGGGGTTTGTGACCATACATCGAGTTTCATGGGATCACTATCCCATGTATTTGAATATAGAGAAAATGCCCACGTTTGGGTCAATCAAAGAGAAAAAAAATAATAAGAGAAAAATGTCAAGAAGGAGAAGAGAGAGTTCTGTAGAACTCAATTTCTTTTCTCATGGTTCGATCAAAATTAACACAAGAGGAGAGAGAATTCTACTTGAACTCTCTCATCTCTTCTTCATTCTATAAAACCAAGTCCCATTCCCACATTCTGAAGGGACAACAACTTTGGTAGTAAGATCGACAAAAATCATTAGAAAAAAAAATGCAGAAGAGGGAGGATCACGATTGAAACAACAAACTATCGACAAAGATCATAAAAAAATGTAGAGGAACAAATTAAGAAAAAAAGAAGAAGAAGGAAATTGACTTTTTCTTCGTCAAGCCAACATAGCCACTCCATCATCTTCTCCATTTAAACCCAACTGAACCATTAAAATATTCCTAAAATAGAGTCGAAGTAATCCCACTTCTATTGGCATTTTTATAGACAGTCTGACATATTTTAGTCAAACATGAATAAATTTCTCTACAAAAATCAAATTCATAAATCATTTTTTAATTTAAAAACTAGAGCTGAAGAACTTTCCAAAAGTATATTACAATGCTCTCAACTCTACTCCAATTAGTATAAATTTGTTTATGAAGTTGAGGGCAAATTCGAGATGAAATCTAAGGTAGTTTGACTCTTTCCAGTCAAACGTGTATATCTTCTTATACAAAATTCTAGTTCACAAACTAAATTTTACGTTAGAAACTAAACAAACAGAACTTTCCAATGACATATCGCATACTTACTAAATCCTTCCCAATTAATACAGATATTTCTACAAAGTTGAGGCAAAATATAAGATTTGGCCTTGATTTCCATTCTCATTCAAGCCCGACTTGTTTGGTAAATTTTCTGAAGGAATCATGGCAATCAAATATCTTGGGTAAGTTTTTTATTTATTTTAAATGAGAAGAAATAAAAAATAAAAAGATGTTTTCCAAACCAATTTAAGTTTTTGTCAAAATTCAAAGATGCTAAATCAACTCGAAGAGTTTGATTATTTTTCATAAAATTTTCGTAATCTGACTCCTTACCCATTGTTTCTATCATAAACCAATTTGAATTCCATTCGGAGTCATTTTATGATTCCTAGGCCTAAATCAGGCGGTGTCTCCAAAACAAGAGTTGGGATTCATGTTCTGTGTACGAATCGCCGATGGTGCTTTTAGTGCCTTGTAAATTTAAGAGTCAATGTGCATCTTTTTCATTACCCAGTTTAGAATCAACTAGGTTTGGGAGAGTTGAAACTAACAAACATAACCCTTAATCTAGCAAATAGGTCAATGAAGATCCTAAAGAGAATAGTGGAGGATGTCCTCATTAGGTCAATAAATTTCATTTCCTAGTAGACTTTGTAATAGTAGACATTGAACTGATTGTCAATCTTGATTGTCACGTTCTAGTAATCTTAAGTCATTATTTGTTAGCATCTTCTGATGCCTTTATTCGTTGTAGGAATGGAGCCATGATATTAGAATTTAGAAATATGAAAATTAGTCTGAAAATCTTCAAGTATAATTTGAAGACTCATGGTCTAGATGACTTTGAAGAAGTCTACATGATTGATAACTTTGTTAGTAAGTCCTATGAAAGCATCTACCCTTTTGATCCCTTTAGAAAGTTGTCTAGCCCATTTTGGAATTGGTTTTGACATTGATAAGTTTATTGAATATGTCAATCTACTGCTAGATTGTGTACATCTTCTAGACTTTGAAAAATAGAAACCCAAGGTAGAACCACTTTTCATCTCCACCAACATGTCAAATTCATAAATTGTCAAGGCCCGCCAAGTTGGAGATCAAAACTCTTTCAGACACACTATCTTATTGTTACCTTTGATGATTTTGAAACCCTACATGTGATTATAACATCTGATTTAGATGCTAAAGAAGAGAGTAAGTTGTTGAAAATATTGAGAAAAGCCTATCATTTACCTATCGAGTTAGTTCATTGAGAATATTGGATGATTAAATGCCTTAATTTTGATATCAATAAGACAAGAGAACAGAAGAAACTCTAGCTCAATGAGTTTGAGAAAATCAAGAATGACACTTACGATAATATTAGGAGATATAAGGAGAGGATGAAGATGGTGCATGATAAACTCATGTTATGCAAAAAGTTCCACCCAAGTCAAAAAGTGTTACTATATGACACTAGATTCCATCTATTCTCTAAGAAACTTAAAATGAGATGGACTGAAAGTTTCATAATTCACATTGGTCGCCCACATGATGTAATTGAGGTCTAAGATCCCAAGAATGGGTCCATTTTTCAAGTTAATGGATAGAAACTTAGGACCTATCTTGAGTATTCTATCTTAGAAGATGAGGAAACTCCATTGGAGGATCCCAATTATAAAGTTTAGGCATTCTCTCTCTCTCTCTATTTTGTTTAGTTGAAGATGTTAAACTTAGCATTATTGGAAGGCAATCCTATCACTTTTAACTTTTTTGGTTCTTTCACATTTTCTTTGATTGGTAAAAAATTTGAATTTTGTCCTTGCTTTATATTATATTGCATATCATACATACATTAAGGACAGTGCATCACTAAGGTTGAGGTATAAGATATTTCCTTGAAATGGTAAACATTAAGATCTATAAGATTTCTTTCAATTTTTGTTTTAAAAACAATATTTTGGTATTTATTTTTGAAAATAAAGCATGAATTTTGAGAGTATAAGTTTATTAAAGTAAAGTAAAGCCTCTATTTGCTTTGAGTGTTAGGGAAAATTAGGTCTAGTGAATTCTAATTTCATTTTCCTTTAGTTGGATGGTTAGAAGAAAAATAAAACTGGATATTTACGTCTTGGACAACAATCTTAGTTTTAGACTTGGTACCTTAAAAATGGCTACTTGCTTCAAAAAAAATATCAAGTCAAAAATCGAGAAAAAAATCAAAGTATGGAATGTAGAATATAGTAAAAAAATGTAAAATAAAAAAAAGTCAAAAGAATAAAAAATAAAAAAAAGAGTCAAATATGGTCAAATTATCAATGTTTTAGTAGGGTGAAAGCCGTCAATGATAAAAATATGAGTAAATTGAAATATAACAGATAAAATCCCTTATAGGTATTAAAGTGAATATCCACATATCTCACTACTTCAAATAGGGTGCTGAGTTTGGAGTTAAATTTTAGGTTAACTCGATTATTGTAGGTAAATTGATTCTAACTCTACTTTATGAAGCTGAGCCTCAAAGTCCTAGTTAGAATTTTGCTATGCACTCAAAGTCATAGTATTTTTAGAATTCTCCTAACTAAGTTAATAATGACTTAAACTTTGTTAAAATTTAAATTAATGATTTTCTAGTAAATCTAAGTTTAACTTAATATCTTCCAATGTTGACTTAGCTAAATTTTAATGAGTAAGTATCATCTGTTGAATTTTATGGGTATATTCACTTCAAACCCTTACGAGTAAAACTCTTCCACTAGGGGTTTAAGGGCTTGTTGCTTTTGTTAAATGCAGTTGAGAAGTCTATTGAAATGACATTATTTTTATTATTTTTTGTTATTTTATTTTTTTTTCTACTCAAGACGAGTAAAATATAAGTTTTGGGGTGTGTTAAGTGCCTAAAAATATGTATTTACCCATCATTTTATACAGTACTTAACCATATTTTCTAACCTAGATAGGTATGAAGTTTTTACGAAATTAGACATAATAGTTAATTCATTATAAATTATATTTTATTAATTAAATTACATGTATTTTCACGAATTTTGAAAGTTTAATTATATACTCATTTCTTATAGGCAAACAGGTGACATTGAAGAATTAAATAATGAAAAAACTATCATAAGTCAAAGTCAAGGTCAAACTCAAGGTCAAGAGTTAAGGTCAAATTTAAAGTCAAAACACAATCCAATATCTGATGCTTCCGAAGTGACGTAATTAAGTTTTAATTCACTCTAAATCTTTCACGTCATGTTATTTTACTCATAACTTTTAACTCAACATAGTAATGCGAGATTATTGAGAATAAAAAATTTATTCAGAAGAGAACAAATTTGTATTTCACGAAGAAAGACTAATTTAAACTTTGAATTTGTCAAAAATGCTTGATAAGTCAGATATTCCAAATCTATCAGATTTTACCATTTTAGACATAACTTTTGACTTGATTATTAAAATGCAACAGTGTTAGTGGGGTTAAAACTCTAATGAAGACGAAAATATGTTTTTATTTCATGAAGGAGAATCAATTCAGATGAAAAAAATGGCGAAAACTTATTTCCAAAACAACTCTAATTTTTATCTATAAAAAGACCTTAACTCTACAACTTTTGGGTTTTTCTCTCTTTCTCTCTTTGATTTATTTTTCCTCTTCTCTTTTAATATGTTTATTCATCTTTTAAATTTAGATTTTATTTTTATTTTTATTTATAAATTTTGAAGACAAGGAAATTTTTTTTAAGGAGTTCATCAATAATAAAGATAAGTATTTTGTTTATTTTTGGTATCCTTTCTCCATTATCATGCTTGGCTAATTTCCCATTGTAGAAAGATTGATGAAGTCATATTTAACTAATAAGGTTTAATTCTATTATTTTTTCTCTTGCATGTGTTTTTATAGATTTTTAATAAATTTCTTTTCAACAACCATGGGTCTTAAGTATTCTTTAAATTTTTCTCTTTATCCATCATGTTTGGTGTGATTCGTTACTATTGGAACAAAATATAATATATCGGATGCTCATCGTGATGAATGATCATTGAACAATAAATATTTTAAATGAATTTTTTTTGGCTAATTAATTAGATCTATTTCACAAGAATTTTTAATGAAAAATATTTTGATTCAAGATTCATAGTTGGATTCTTGACTTGAGTTATCTGTCAAGAATTTGAATATTATAATTAAATTTAATTAGGTTATTTTGGTGGATTCACTTTCCTTAGGTTTACTTAATTATTTTTTTATAAATTTAATTTTTCCTCAATATCACATCCTTTTTTCCTTTGATTTTCTAAAATCTTGAATACTAACCCCTAATCCTTAGTTGAACGACCCAACTTACCTATCTAAATTGGGATTTTAATTTTATATTTTTAATTGTTCTTGGCAGAGTCATCTTTACACAATTAACAATCCAGATGACTCAAACTAATAGTTTTGATCTCAAAGTAAAATGGCAGGATGGTCAATATGATTAACATGTCTCATTGAATACACATTCCATATCCTAGTAGACTTGTCTAATATTTTAAAAATATCAACTAATTAATTTATGAAAATTAGACTGAGTGAGCCACATCCAAAATAGGTGTCCCTTCCCAACATCTACCTAATGTTAAACTTAAAGAACATTGTTTAAGAGGTTGAATTCTTTTTTAAGTAAAATGAATTGATTTAAATTTAAAGCTATATTAATGTTTCACAAAAAGAAAAAAAAATGAAATAAGAGAAGAGAATATTGAAAAGGGTTTAGAAGTGGCATTATGTATTCAACCCATGAAAATAGAGAACTCGTTTGAAGTATTAGACTTGGATTTGGATGGTGAGGATGAAAAATCAAAAATATAAATAGGAACGATCACGAGGTATAAAATGGGGTGGATTAGAACAATGAAATTATGATTCCTCAAGCTACTACAATGGTAAAAAAATATTAAAGGTTGAAAAAATAAAAATAAAATAACGGGTAATGATTGAAGTTCAACTAAGAACTACGAGATTTAGAGGCAACCCTGCGAATGTGACTTTAACTACTCATTAACTTTTTCGATTGTGACATGGAATGTGAGGAGAATTAATTTGGAATCACTGAGAAGATCAACCCACGATTTTATTATTGAGGAAAGAGTAGATTTAACGGGGTTGTGTAAAACTAAAGAGATAGATAATGCTAAAAAGTTCCAAAAAAATCTTCATAAAAACTACAAATTTTAGAGAATTATAGGCCCCATTTTTATGGTTGAGTTTGGGTAGGATGGGTCCCATGAAATTTAGGGTTGAGAAGAAAAAGAAATCTAGTCAATTCATCCATTATTTAGTTCATCGTCTTCATGATGGACTTATTTTTTTAATTGACAGTGATTTATGTTGAAAATTAGGAGAGTGAGAGATTATCTTTTTGGAGAGATTTGAAAACTATTTCAGTGAAAAATCCTTGGATTTTGATGGTTGATTTCAATAACACAAGATTTCAGGAGGAGAAATTGAGGGGACATCTAGCTTCAATTCGAGCTATGATGGACTTTAATAGTTGCATCGATAATATTGGTTTGCTAGATCTAAAAACTATTGATGCTACTTATTATTGGACAAATAATTCTTTAGGTTTAATAAGAATTTGCAGTAGTCTGGATGATGCTTTTATAAATCCTTTGTGGCTCTTTAAATTTTTGAGCATGATGTTAAATTATTTGCCTCAAGGAGTTTTGATCTCTCCCCAAATCATTTTAATTCCTAGATGGTGCGAGTGGTGGACCAAAAGTGTTAAAATATATTTTTTTCTCTGTGTATTGGGTGACCAGGTTCCAGGGATCTAATTATGAATGCATGGAGTATATCAGTGTTGGGCAACCCAATGCAAAAAGTGACTTGCAAGCTTTGTTATGTGAAAAATGCTATTAGAGCTTGGAATCGAAAGTTGTTTCGTTATATAGATGATCATAAGGTAAAGGCAAAAGATAAATTATTTGAAATCTCGAGGCATCTAATGAGTCAACCTTTGGACTAGGTTTTAATGGAGGAAGAATCATCAACTCTGAATGAGTATAATTTGGAACTAGATCTTGCAAAAAATTCTACAGACAACAATCTATAGTTCAATGCTTGCAGGAAGGGGATAGAAATACCTGATTTTTTTACAATTTAGTGGCTTCTAATGTTGTAAGGAATGGAATTGTAGAATTAGAGACGGATCAAGGTACATAGTTTTAGATTTGACAAGCATCAAAAGTTGGGCAACAAAATACTTCTCATATATTTATTGCCAAAAGGAGGTTACTGTAAGTTCTATAGTTCTTTTTTATTTCTATGTTATCTGCTGATCAAGCATAATGATTATTAATCCCTAGTTCTAAAAAATAAACAAAGGTTGTGGTTTTGCTACTCCAAAAAATAAAGTCTCAGGTCTAGACAGATTTGGGGTGGAATTTTTCAGAACTTTTAGGGATATAGTAGGAGGTTATGTTTGTAATGTAGTGATTGATTTCTTAAACCATGGGAAAATGATTAGAGATGTAAATTCCACGTTACTGTGTTTGATCCCTAGAAAAGAGAATGCCAAATGCCTGGACAAGTTTAACTTATTGTTTTGTGCAACTTTCTTTATAAAAGCTTTCAAAAATTCTCTCCAATAAGTTATCCTCTTGTCTTTCCTCCATTATTAATTATTCCTATAGAGGGTAATAATGGCACGTTACCTAGACTGTACACGTGTCCTAGTAGATTAAGTGGTACTTGGAGTGAGCTAGTCTTGTCCAATAGCAGGGCAAACCACATTAGTGACGCTTGGTCAGACTGATGGGGGTAGAATAACGTTAGGAGAGATCAAGTTTGCTTCGTAGGGGAGGCCTAGTCCGGATATCTGTGTGATTTTGGATTGCGCATATCTAATCCGGAGATCTTGAAAGAGATCACCTAGGAATCTTGGACTCAATCTTAGAGATCCCAATTCTATTTAAGATACTTGCAATTATGGGATTCACTGTGATCACATCATGATTGAAGTGGAAACCTTAATTTGAAGGGAGAACCTATAAATAGGGGAATCAACAGAAGCAAAGGGACCTTTTTGGCCAAAAGAGAAAGGCCTAAAATTACTATTTGATTAAAATACTATTTTTCTCTACAACTCTAACTTTGGCATCGGAGGATAATTGGCAAGTACACACTGGCATTTACAAAAAGAACATAGGAGCTACTTTGGATCAATAGGGCCGGATCGATCAAAGTAAACTCGATTCCACTTCTACAAATTTGGCATTGTCCATAGTCAAACACTATAATAAATTGATTTCAGTTGAAATAATGGTAATAACCACTAGATCAATCGAGGGAAATGCTCCTCCTCCTGTTGTGCCTAATGTGAAGGCTAATCTCTTGAGTCTATTAGAAGAGATGAAAAGGCAACAAGAGAAGTTTTAGAGAAAAATAAATGACTTAGCTGAATAGAATCAGGAGCTGAGTCGGTTCATGGAGAATTAGCAAAAAGAAAGGTAAGATCTCTTATCTCTTATCAGAGTTGATTGTGTTTCAAATGTAGAAGGCAATTCTCGATTGCGAGACCTAATTGAGGGGGAAGATATTAAAGTCGCGAGCGCCACAACAACTCGAGTTGAGCCCTTGATGGGTTTGACACAAGAGAATATCAGAGATATGATACGAAAGGAAAATGATGAGGTAAAGGGTACTGATATCGGCTTGGTGGCTGCATAAGCTGTGAGGGAAATTCAGAAGTCACTTTTCATGACTGAGATCTTGTCTGAAGAGACCCCAAAGACATTCGTATCACTACATTTCACCCCTATTCAGGAACAAAGGATCTAGTTGAGCATTTGTCCCACTTTTGACAAATGCATACATTGTGGGAGGGGAACAAAAGCTTGATGTACAAGCTGTTTCCCTCTAGTCTGCAGGAAAATATTTTGACCTGGTTCCATAAGCTGCCGAGTGGATCAATAGCTTCTCTTTAGGAGCTTTGCACTACCTTTGTGGCGCGCTACAACGGTAATAGGAAAGTTGGTGGAGATGTAGATGTTTTGTTTAGTATGCGGATGTAGTAGGGAAAAAGCCTTAGAAATTTCACAAGGAGATTCAGAGAAGAAGCCATGGCCTTAGAGAGTTGTGATGAGAGAACTACCGTGGTAGTATTCAGGAACTCTTTGCCATCTAGCTCAGGGTTGTACAAGTCATTGGTGAAGAAGAGACTATAAACATTAAGTGATCTATTTGAAAGAACAAATAAATATATCCGACTAGAAGATGATCCTCGAAATTCGATAAAAAAAGCTAGGTAATTCACACAGTGGCCAAGCCTAACATATATCAGCAACCACATATGAAGAAAAGGAAGTCCAGCCTAGGTAGGGCAGAGGATAAAAATGGGATGTACTTCCCCATGCCCCCTAGCGGGATCATGCCCTTTATCATAAATGAACCCTATTTCATGTGGGCAGCGCCACTTCCATGAAACCAGATAAAATAGGATGAAAGATATTGTGCTTGTCATAAGTTGTAGACTCATATTAGTAATAAATGTCAAGCTTTGAGAAGTCTGTTGCAGCGGTTGACAGAGCAGGATTTGCTGAGAGACCTAACAAGAAGGGAGAAGTTATATCATCACCGAGAAGGAAATTAGAGGGTTGAGCAGCCTCCTATAGAAGATTAGAATGGAAGGGCAGTAGTGATTCACATTATCTTAAAGCAGGAATCTAGGAGGTCAGGGCAGAATAAGAATGACAGGAGGGTAAAGAGGTAGAGGGAAAAACATTTCATTTACGTCTACACAATTATGAGCGGACCCACAAAGCACATTGAGACATATGGCGAGCAGACAGTGGCCTTTACTCAAAAAGACTTTACTTTCAAAAGAATGTTGATTGATAGCGGCAACTTAGTCGATATCTTGTACGTCTCAGTCTTCCAAAAAATGGGGTTGAACAGAAGTGTACTAACCCAAACGGGAACTTCTTTGATTAGATTTGATGGAAGGTCAAGCCAGCTTTGAGGAGAGATAGTTTTGTTTGTCCAGGCAGGACCCATGATTCTAATGACCAGGTTTTTGGTTGTTGAAGCAAGCTCTTTGAATGATGCCATTCTTAACAGATGGTGGACACATAAGATTAGGGTTGACTCATTAACATACTACATGGTCTTAAGGTTCCCAACATCATAGGGGATGTGGGACATCAGAGGAAACCAAATGGTAGCCCAGGTGTGCACGTTGGGCCATGAAGAGTGCGTTGAAGGTGAAGGTCAACAATAACAATTAGAGTGGGGAAGGTGAGTAGAATGGACCCCCGCGCTTAAAGAACGTCCAAATGGTACATACAGGGGAAGGAATACAGTTTGGAGTAGGGGTAAAGTTAGATTTGAAAGAGCTGGAAGTTATGATAGACTATTTAAAGAGAATTAAAGATGTCTTCACATGGTCGATAAAAAAGATGTCTGAAATACCCTGAAGTGATCTGCCATCATTTGAACATTGAGCCAAGCATGAGGCTAGTAAAGTAGAAGCTAATGAGACTATCATCACACCTAAGGGAAGTAGTAAACGAAGAGGTAAAGAAGCTGATCATAGCAGGATTCATCCTAGAAGTAGAATTTCCTGATTGGATAGCCAATATTGTGGTGGTGCCAAAGAATAATGGGAAGGTCAGGATGTGTACCGACTTCGTGAACCTAAATAAAGCCTGTCTTAAGTACAGCTTCCCAATGCCAAGGATTGACCAGCTAGTAGATGCCATGTCAGGCCATGAGAGATTGTCCTTCATGAATGGTTATTCTAGCTACAATCAGATTCAGCTTAGTACTAAGGATCAGGAGAAGGCTACCTTCATCATCAAACTTGGTCTCTACTACTATAAAGTCATGCCCTTTGGACTGAAGAATGCAAGAGCAACCTACTAGAGGTTAGTAATGGATCCTTTTAGAGTTCTGTTAGGAAATATTATGGAAGTTTACATCGACGATTTGTTGGTGAAGAGTAAAAGAAGGAAGACCACATCGAAAACATGTAGGAAGTATTCACACGTGTAAGGTTGGAATGAAACTTAACCCAAAGAAGTGCACTTTTATATTAACCTCAGGGAAATACTTAGGTTACTTGGTCACGAAGAGAGGGATAGAAGCTAACCCAGACCAGATCAAAGCATTACTAGAGATGCCTTTTCCGAAAACTCAAAAAAAAGTCTAGAAGCTATTGGAAGGGTAGAAGTTCTTAATAGGTTCATATCTAGATTTTCAGACAAGTATAAACCTTTCTACCAATTTTTACAAAAGAACATCAAATTTAAATGGACAGAGGAATGCTAACTGGCTTTTACTGAGTTAAAAAAGTATTAATGTAACACCCCGGATTTTCAAAACTCATTCTCGAGGAAAATTAAATGGTGAGATTTGGAAGAAAATATCGAAGGAGAGACTAGAGTAAAAATACTCGGATCTTGTTATGATTATTTGAGAAAAATCAACTTCGCCATTAGATTCAAAAGGATCGAAATATATACATTAGCCTGTAAGCAAGTCCAAATTCGAATTCGGATAGAGAAGTTATAGAATCCTCGAATTTCGTGTTAAGTGGGATCCAAAACAGTGGAATTTCGTTAGAGCGAGAATCGAAAAGATTTGATGACACCATTAGATCCGAATCGAAAAATTACTCGAAATGGTATATTCGTTTGTCGTTTTCTGAGTCCAAATAGTTAAGTTACGATCGAAACTAGAAATAAGGGGGAAATTACAAGTATGCCCTCAGCTTTATTATAAAAAAGAATCTGATTTCTTTTATTTCATTCTTTCCTTTTCTTCTCTAAGAAAACCCCAAACGACAGCCACGTCTCAACCCTAGGGTTTCAACCCATTCCCTTCAAGTTCTAGCCCGAACGAAGCCGAGTTGAACCTCGACGAAGAAGACAAAGTTGTCGGCCACGTCGAGAGCTACAACTTCACCACCTTTGGTTGTCATTCTTGTTCGTTTTCTCCATCCTCCATCAAAAATCAGCCGGGTAGCTCGAGTAAACCTCCACACATTCCATCCGAGGGCTTCATCGAGTTAGGAGCTAGGTCTATACTTCATTGTAGAAGCGAAGGAGAACGTCATTGTCGGATACCTTGCAAACCCTCGCTCGTTTCGCATCCAAGTCAGCCCAACCTCGACTCTTGAGCCATCCAACCTTGAGTTGTAGTGCTAGCTTGTACCTTGGCGTCCACAACCAAGTAAGGGACTTCCAATTCTTATTGGTAACTTTAGATTTCTCAAATGTGCATTTAGGATTTTAAAACAAAAACTTATTGTTTGCATTTAAATCGTAGAAAGTTGTGTTCGATTTCAAATTCATGGTAGAAGTAGGTGTTTTGCTTATGTTTGATCGAATTTTGATAACAAAATCGTGGGTGGGTAGAATGGTTCGAAGAATGAAAAAGGAAATCGAAAAAGGGATCGAAAAACCCAAAAATCGCGAGTGAGGTTGGCAGGCTGTAGGCGGGTAGGGTCGGTTCCACCGGCACCTACCGAAGGCATTCTGTCGGTCCCACCGACAAATGGAGGCTTCCTGCCACGAACCAAAACCAAGCCGCCGAAAATTTTGTTCTGTCGGCAGGACCGTTGGTCCCACCGACACCTGCCGATGAGTAAACTGTCGGTTCCACCGACAGAATCCCGGTTCTGCCACCGACAGACACAGTTTTATTCAGAACAGTGTTCTGACTCTTGGCTTGACCTCCTCACACATATCCCACTATTTCCATTTACTTTAAGTTCTTTAATGAAATTAAGGTTTTACCCCCCATTTCGGAACAATGGGAATGGTTTTAAGATCCAAATCTCAAAGGATCAAAATCCGAATTTTGGTTTAAAGAACAAAACGTAATTTTCGATGTTTTCGACAAGTTTTCAAAATGAAATAACTTTCGCGTTTCTTTGAATTAGATTACAAAAACTATATGGTGTCGAATCTCATGATCGAGACTTTCATTTCGAAAAACCCGTTTTCAATTGCGAGACTTTGAAAAATTGAGTTTCCGACACTTAGCCAAATTTTCACCAACTTTCTCTATTTTTAACAGCCTTGGTCCCGAGCATCGCTGGGACATTGTTTTTGAATAAACTTCGGTGGTTTTCAATGGAAAGACCAAAAGAATGACTTTGAAAGATTAAAAATGAATAGTTGATTTGAAAGGATGAAAAATGAGAATGTTGAGAGAATGGGAAAAGGGAATGAACGGTAAAATGTCAGAATCACGCCAGAGGGGTGATGTCTGCATTTTACATTGTATGTTGTATGTAGGTTGGTGAAAGGATATCCAGGTTATTAATGAAAGGGTTGCATGTTTATTTCCGATTATGTTAGCGCTTGCGCTGAGTACTGTTATTTATTTTAGGCCGGGTGGCCACAGTTGCATGGTAGGAACTGGATATCCGTTCTCAACCCTGTTCTGTTAATTTCTCTCTTTTGTTTTAAATGAAAAATCATATATGTACGTAGCTATTTTGTGAGTTGTTAAAGGATTTGTGAATGCCTGAAGGGATAGTGTGTCACATCATCCGGAGGGGTACACTATCCTGGGATGTACGGTAGGGACCACCAAACTCATACGTGGTATGGGACGCGTATGAGAGTGGAGTCATAACTGGAATCCGGGTCCATTCCTTTCTTATCTTTACCAGTGAACGTGTATTGTAAAGGTGGTCGTATACGAGTGGAGTGTCATTTGGAAATCACATGCACGCCTGATAGGCATAGACGAAGATGATTAGTCAGTGATCACTAACAATCTAGTAGTAGTCGAACGTTCTGACACATCGAAAAGAGATCCATTGCTTACGGTCACGTCAAACGGCCAGCCTGAGCCGGATAAATGGTTCCACAAGCGTGGTAGACACGACCAGCCACAAAATCAGGAACTACGATGTTATTGGGGAATATCATGTCCTGACTCGGAGCGATCCAATCGTGAATCCCAACTCTTTAATTCCAATACTCCACCACTTGTATATATGTATCTGTTGTTATATTCGAATTACAAACTGAGAAGCATGTCTATTATTTTAATGTTGTCAACATTATTTGCATAAAATGGAATATGTATAAGGAGTATGGATGATTGATGTTATGTGTAATTTTTAAACTGTTTAGTTGCTCATCCCTGGCTATGTACCAGTTGATCGTATTTTATCTTGTAAAACCTTGCATGTATTGAAAAATATTCAGTATGCTTTATTCGATCATGCTTAGGAAGGGTTATTAGTAGGAATTGGCTGTGGACTTGCTGGTAACTTTCGTTACTCACCCTTTCCTTCCTATTTTTTTATTTCAGCACTTGCAGCTACCGAGACAAGCGTAGAGTCAGTATTTGAGGAGTAGCTGGTCGGTCAAATCGACGATCAGAGTTTATTGCCTGGTGAGCACTAAGGCTACATCCGTTAGAATTGCCAGTTTCATCCAGGATGTATGTAGTTTTTGGATTGAGAGTTTAGGCCTATGTTAGAGTGAGAGTATTTTGTAAGCCTGTATATGATTAAATCTTCCGCACTCTGATCTACTTACATGTTAGATGTAATTAGTCTTCCGCTGTTCATTCCCTGTATTTACAGCTTTTTATACAGGTTTTGTTATAAATGGGTTTATCAGGTTTGAGTTCCGTGAAACGTTAACATAAACAGAGGAGACCATGCCGAAATTTCGAGGTGCCACCTAGTACCTTGAGATTTGGCATTGGGATTTGTGTTAATGTTTGGCGGGGCGCCACAATTTAGGATGACCACCAATCCTCTCAAAACCAGAATTTGGGAAGAAACTTGGACTGTACCTAGCCATTTTATAATGTGTGCTCATTCAGTCTTTGCCAGAGTAGGGACACTAGTATAGTATCCCATCTAGTTCCTTAGCAAGAACTTCATAAATATAAAAACTAGGTACTCAAAAGTTTAAAAGATGGGCCTAGCCTTAGTCTACCAACTCTTCGATTGAGGACTTATTTCCAGGCACATAAAGTTCAGGTAATTATTGAGTACACATTGAAATTTGTATTAGAAAATATGGAAGGGTCGAATAGAATAGCAAAATGGGCAGTTCAACTAGTGAGTTTGGGCTTGAATACAAGCATAGAATATCATTAAAAGGATAAATGGTTGTAGATTTTTTAGCTGACTTCCTAATAAAAGAAAAGGCAAACCAATCGATAGAGGAGCTGGAAAATGTGAAGAAATGGGAAGAATCAAACAATCAGCTACGTTGGAGGGTTCACGTGGATGGATCTTCAAACAAGGAAGGCTTTGGAATTGGAGTAGTACTCATCCCAAACGGTACCAAGCTCGAAAAGATAATCAGGCTAGGGTTCAGATGGTGGCACAAACTTCTTCGGGATTTCTTTTACCAAGATCTCTACTATAAAAGGAGATTTCTAAATTCCCATTATAGCTTACGCTGTCAGCAAACCAATATCTATACTCTTCATCCCTTATTCTCCTTCTGGATCATCTCTTTGATCTCCTTTAGAGTTAGACCCATTGTGGACTCTACTCGAGTAGTAGCAGTAGCAACTTCTATTTCTCCCTCTTTTATTGGGACCAACGGTTGATAACTTCTTTCTGCATTTGAGGTGCGATCATCTTCAATAAGACACTGAAGATCTCTTTGTGGGAGATTTTTTCTTGCTAGCTACTCATTCTCAAGATATTGACTCAGCTTCCGATTCTGTTCGGTCAAGTTATCCATCTTCTTCTGCATTTTCTCTTGTTGCTTTATCATAATTTTTAACATTGCTAAGAGTTAAGCATCTGTAATTGGTACCACAGGTGGAGGTACATTAACTTCGGTGGTTCTTGATGAGTGTCTCGAAACACTGAATTATATGTACGTTTCTCGGACATTTATCTTGATTTTTGTTCCTATTTCTTCGTGTTAAGGTAATGATCATGATAAGCCTCGAAACATCATGTTGCATGTTAATTAGGCTTAATTATACATAAATAAATTCATTTACTAGATAAATCTAATTACGTGTGTTTCTTGTGCAGAAAATCAATATTTTGGAATCAAAATCTCAAGCAAAAGTATTTAGGCCCATTTTGAAATGCCTAATCCTTAACTCATGTTCTCCTTTTTTGTCTTTTTGTGTAAAGAAAAGCAAAGGCTACTTTTGGACTCTTCTACACATATTTTTTTCTATAAATAGAACTTCAAGCTCTAGAGAAACTCTCTTTTGGTTCTCTAATCTAAGACTCATTTAATCTAAGGCTCTTAGCCCCTTTTCGATCTAAGGAACTAACACCAAGCCCTTACAATTGAGTTATAAAAAGGTTAGAGACTAAGAATTGCTCATTAACATGTTCTAGGTAGATCCACCTCCAATGGTATTTTAATTTCATAAGTTTACTTATTTTTAACTTCATTTACTTTGGTTCATTTTTCAGCAACTTTAAATTTTCATGATAAGTTAAAAAATCTATGAAAAGAAAAAAAATAGTTTTAATCCTATTTGGTTGAGAGGAATTTTATCCTCTTAGCTTAACTTTACTCCTCCTTTCTCTTGGGTTCGATCCCCTACTTGCCCCACAAGTAAGGTAAAAGTAAGATTAATATTAACTTCGGTGGGAAGAACAATGATAGTACCACCAAAATTTTGGTGCCGCTTCCAAGGATAGCGATTCAATTCATTTTTAATTTGAAAGAACTCGAGAGGAATTCGAAACAGAATCGACTTCTTTACCAAGAAGACAGCAAAAGTTAAACTGACTATAACTTTCTGCTCTGATCTCCGATTAACTATTATAGTATATCGATTTGGGGTAGAATGAAATTTTCTATCAAATGTGAAGATTTTGGTAAGTCAGAATCAGTTTTTGAGTTTGTTTACTATAATTTCTACTAACATTTCATTTCTATCATTTTCGTATTTTTTTTACCCTAGACATTAGAACTTACACTGACAGTAACTTTCTGCTCTGATCTATGATTAACTATTATAGTATATCAATTTGGGGTAGAACAAAATTTTCTTTCAAATATGACAAAGTCAACAAGATTTTGATAAGTCAGAATCAGTTTTTGAGTCTATTTAATATCATTTTTGTTAACATTTCTATTATGTTCCTTATAGGGGTATATATATTTTTTTCTTTTTTCTTTCAATTTCTTTTAATCTTTAGCTAGATTTATTTTTTGTTTTAGAAACTCTTGTATAGGTTCCTTGTAATTTTTTTTTTATCCAAGAAAGCTTGGATTGTAATAGACTAAGGAAGGACGACAGGTGGACGATAGCATTATGGCTCCTTGGGTTCGTACATCGAAATTGGTGTCGGTGGTTCGAGTTGACTAAGATTGTTCATCTTCCGTCTAGAATGGGAGGTAATTTTTGCACCACTCATGTACCTCTTATTAGTAAGTTTCTATGTTGACTTTGAATGATTAATCTATACACCTCGATTTGTATATAGTAATAAGGGCACCCTTACGAGGATGGCACCATAAGATAAGAATCGAATTTTATCACCGATATCTTGTCCTTTTAGGAAATTGAATTCATAGCCACATAATTAATTAAAATTAGTTAGACTTGACTTTAGGTCCCATCGAGCTCATTAATCAAAGCTAATCCAAGTTGCACCAACTACACTTCTTGATAAAAAACAATACCTAAGCGTAATCCTGTCCTGTAGTATCACGTGTATTCGGGGGATAGATAACGTCTATTCTAGACGAGAGGTGATTTAAGAGTCCCTTTGTTCAACATCGTGTGCTATCTCTCAACTAGGGATTAAACTGGTTATTTTCGATTTCAGAAATTTGAATTGGAGGCTTAGATTATTCCTTTGAACCAGTTAGGAGCTATTTAGTTGTAGGAACCTATTGATTACGTGTGAATTCCTCCATCTCTTGTGTACAAGTCCATAGTGTATTTTAAAATAGATACAAAACCCCCCCGAGTAGATTTACATTATCATGGAGTTTCGGAGAGAATCTTGGATCCCATGCGTCCTATGTAATAATTATGGTCGTCCTCCCTAGTGTTGTCCAAGTCTTCCCATGTTTCGTGCTTTGCAGGCCAATATGCATCATTATCAAAATTCTTATTGGATGTCAACACGTAGTTTATTTGACCAACCATACCATATAGATAATTGATTTCCCTCGGATACTATACCGTGTCGGAACGAGTTCACTCAGGGTAGTCATTTTGGTAACCATGATGCTTTTTATATGCATGATACCTCGATGATGAATCCAACCATAAGTCCCCAACAATCCTATGATTTTCACCAATTCTTCGATTACAGAGCTACAGAGCCTGAACCAACATCTACTCATTCATTTTTGTGCTCTCCTACAACTTTATCATTAGAGTCTTTGATGACTAAGTTGTTAAATCAACAACTACAATTCAGCCAACATTAACAACAACAGTTCATTGATCAATCCAAAATCAATCAGGGGATAAATGATCAACTAATCTTGGAAATGCCACCATTATTTCAAAATAACCTTAGTGATCTGTTCCAATCGTTTGAGGATTTCGATGATTGTCCATCAATAATTGATAATCCCATCTCAATCGAAGTTCAAACTCAAACCAATGAGGTTACAGTTCCAACTGAAGCAATGATGGAAGTCCAATTAGGTCAGCGTACTATCTCCTTAGAAGAAAGAGAGAATGGTCAATTTTCAAATGAGATAACCCTCGAGAGCCAACCAATGTTTCAAATTCCCAATAAGCTAACCAATTGTACAAATTTAACTAAGAAAACTGATCATCCATCAAAGAAAACTGTTGTTCAAGAAGAACCAAGGATGAACTCTAATTTGTTAGTCACACCAATTCCTACCACTACAGATCTAACCTCGTACCCTATACAACCTATCATTTCACAAGATTTTAAAGACCTTGTCTGTCTTACAACTTTCATTCTCATAAGAAATATGATGGTTGAGAACTATTTTGAAAAAATGATGATATTAAAAATTGAGGATAAATGAGGGATGTTGATCATTTTAAAAAATCATTTTCATGTCCCAACGTTGATCAAAATCTGTCTGCCTCATTTGGGTGGGAAGTTAATTGTCGTGTCTATCAAATTAGATGTTAAGAAAATTTCTTAAAATCGGACCTTTTGATAGGTCAAGTTAAAGACGTTAAACTTGGCACTGCTTGGGAGGCAACCCATGTGCTTTTGTTTTAATAAGTAGTGTAGTTAGGAAACAAACTTTCTCAAAAAAAAAAAAAACTCCAACTCTAATCCCTTTCTTATTCTCTTCCTCTTCAAAACAATTCTCAACCAAACCAATCAATCAACGCTACTAGGACTACAGATTGGTTAGTAATTGTTGATCGAGTAACAGAGATAGATGTTAGTCTATATTGAGGAGAAGAAGACACAGGTTACTAAAAGTTCAGATTTAGATTAGGATGGGTTTCATTATTAAATTATAATATTTTTAGGTTGTTTCTTAATTCTTAGCTAGGATTTTATTTATGCAAAATTATTTTGGAAATTATAATTGTTATAACTTTCAATCTTTTCGGATTAGTTCTAACAAGATTTTGCACATTAATGCCTAATTTGTTTCAGGTGTGATCTAACATTTTTCTCTCTTTCCTTACTGTGTGTATATTGAGGACAATATTTCATTTAGGTTTGGGAATATTAGATTAGTTCACAATTGCATTGCATAGCATTCTAGTTTAGTTTCATGTTTTATTTTAGTTTAGTTTCATATTTTTAGAATAAAAATTGAAAAAAAAATAAAAAATATTTAACACTTTTGAAATATTTTCTTCAAAATCTTTGTATATACTTTTTACATATAAATTTCAAATATCAAGCTCATGTCCTAACTTTTGATCACAAGTATTTTTTTGTTGTTCTTCCTTAAGAAAATCATGAAAAAATTACTTTGAAAAATTCATTTTTGATTGAGTACTTGAAAAAATAAGATTTTCTGGCACAAGAGTTGACCATCTTCTTTGTCTAGAGTGTTAGGGGAAACCTAGTTTAGTGAACTATGACTTCCTTGTCCTTTGGTTGACTGGTTAGAAGAATAACAAAACTAGGGTTAATATGACTTGAACAGCAACTATAGGATTAAACTGGGTACCTTGAAAAGGGTTACCTGTTTTTTGTAAAAAGAATACCAGAAAATAGTGAAGTATGAAAAAGTTGAGAATAAAAAGTAAAAAAGATGTGAAAAAGACCAAAGTAAAGTAAAAATATTAGAATTGAAAAAGTACAAAAATGAAAAGAGTTCAATGAAACCAATTAGTTCAGTAGGGTGAAAACTGTCAATGGTAAAAACGTGAGTAAACTGGAATATCATAGATAAAGCCCCTTAGAGGTATTAAAGTGAACATCCACACCTCTCACAATCCTAGACAGGATGTCTAGTTTCGAGTTAGAACTTAGGTAAAACCGACCATTCTTAGCAACTAGGAGGTGAAATCTTGTTCCTCAAAAAGATGTTATTTTAAAAAGAAAAAAATCAGAAAATCGCACAAGCACTCAAGTTATCTTTAAAATTTTCTAAAATGAAGAATAAAAACTTAGAACTTTGTTCAAACGTAAATGACCTTTAACTGATTTGTGAAATATCATTATGTTCGCCTTACATACTTTGATTTTGATTTTCATATTTCTGTAAAGTATTTCAATTTTGTGGGTATATCACTACAAACCCTCATGAGTCAAACTCGTTCACTAGGGATAACCTAGCGATTCAAGGGCTTGCTGCATTCGCTAAATGCAGTTGAGGTGCCTGCGAAAGTGGCAATTTTATTTTCGAGGGACTGGAAAAAAGGTAAGTTTGGGAGTGTGATGAGTGTCTCGAAAAACTGAATTATACGCACGTTTCCCGGATATTTATCTTGATTTTTGTCCCTATTTCTCCATATTAAGGTAATAGTCATGATAAACCTCGAAACATCATGTTGCATGTTAATTAGGCTTAATTATACATAAATATATTCATTTACTAAATAAATCTAATTACGTGTGTTTCTTGTGCAGAAAATCAATATTTTGGAATCAAAATCTCAAGCAAAAGCATTTGAGTCCACTTTGGAATGTCATAATCCCTAACTCATGTTCTCCTCTTTTGTCTTTTTGTACAAAGAAAAGTGGAGGCTACTTTTGGACTCTTTTACACACATTTTCTAAAACCGCCTCGACCCTTTTTCCAGTAAATAATGAATAGGGGTCCAATTCATAAATTAGGGATTTTTAGGAAATAGGGAGTCGCTACCTAGTTTAAGTTTAGGAACCATAGATAACTCCAAAATGGTTCAGATTGATCCACGAATATGAGAAATAGACAAGGGATCAATTTACAGATTTCGGAAGGTGTTAGGCATCAAACCCACTCGATCGAGATGATCAGTCTATACTATGATCCAAATTATCCTACGGTCAACAAGTAAAGAATAAAGTCAAGCTAATGTCCCATCATCATCAATTTATACCAAATGTGCGAAACAAATCTTATGGCTAATATTCTCCCAAACATTACATGATTTCTTAAATTCCACACAAAAATGGAAATATTTGAAAAAGTTTAAATTCTCGCTTATGCACCAAAGCTCACATGGCAATATATTTTAATCACAAATCCATATACGAAAATATTTTCCCAATTAATTAAAATAGGAGTTGATGAAAATTTTCTAGGTTAGAAAATTGTGAATATGAAAATTCTAATTTAAAAATCTATGAAGTTTCTAAACTAGAAATTTAAAATTTCCTAAATTAGAAGTTTATGAATACATAAGAAGCTCCCGAATTAGAAACTTGAATAAATAAACTTCCCAAAATAGAAAATTTCAAAACTGACGAGTTCCAAACTAGAAATTTGTAAAAATGATTTTCCAAAATAGAAAATTATGGATATTAATTTCCCAAATTAACAATTTACAAATATTAATTTTTCAGAATGGAAAATTATGATTTTTGGAAAGTTACCAAATCAATAAACAAATTGAATTTACACGAATCTCTAAAATTAGCAAATTATTATTTTTTTCAAAACTTATTTTGTGACGCCCCGTCAAACGCTAACACAAATTCCAAGGCCACCTCAAAATTTAGACTTGGCTTCTCCTATTTATATTAGCGTTTCACGAAACTTGAAACTATCGTAATCTAATATACCACAAATTCTGACTATATATAAAAGCAACACAGAAATAACAGCAGAAGACTGAAAATATCTAATACATGAGTATATCAGAGTGCGGAAATTTACAATTTATAGGATTACAAAAAAGCTTTCACCTTAACGTGAATCTAATCACTCAACCCTAAAACTAGATACATCTCTTGAGATGAACAGACTTCTAGTGAATGTAGTCCCAATACTCACCGACAACAAACCCTAGTCGTCGGTATGACCCACTAGATGATCCTCACTCGATGGCTCTACAACTACTTCTCCGACTACAAGCCCTAAAGCTAAAAAAATGGAAGTAAAGGGTGAATAACGATGGTTACCCAGTAAGTCCACAACTAATTCCTACTAATAACCTCCCCTAATTATGATCGAGTAAGCATGCTGAACAGTTTAACATGGCAAAGTTTTGCAAGGAAAAATACGATTAACTGGTACATATAGTCATGGATAAGCAGCTAAACAATTTAAAATTTTACATCACATCAATCATCAGTACTCATTATACATTTTCATTTTTATATAAATCTAAATACCAACATTGGAACAGTAGACATGCTTTTCAGTTTATAATTCAAAATAAAGCAACATGTACATAATACATAATGGTAGAGCAGTAGAATTATCTTGGGATTCACGATTGGATCGCTCCCAGTCGGGACATGATGTTACAACATGAATCTAACTTTTAGTTCTTGATTTTGTGGTCGGTCGCTGCTCTTACCACATTGGTGACAATTTATCAGGGTCAGGCGAGCCGTTTGACGTGACCGTAAGCAATGGGTATCTTTTCGATGTGTTAGAACGTTCGACTACTACTAGATTGTTAGTGATCACTGACCAATCATATTCATCTATGCCCATCAACCATGTATGTGATTCCCAAAATAACACTCCACTCGTATACGACCACCTTTACAATGCATGTTCACTAGTAAATATAAGAAATGAATGGACCCGGATTCCAGTTGTGACTCCACTCTCATACGCGTACCATTCCACGTATGAGCTTGGTGGTCCCTACCGTACATCCCAGGATAGTACATCCCTCCGATGATGTGACACACTATCCCTTCAGGCATTCACAGACCCTTTAACAGCTCACAAAATAGCTACATATATATATATATATATATATATATATATTATTTTTTTATTTAAAACAAAAAAGATAAATTAACAGAACATGGTTGAGAATGGATATCCGGTTCCTACCATGCAACTGTGGCCACCCGGCCTAAAATAAATAACAGTACTTGGAGCCTCTGCGCCAACATAAATTTAAATAAACATGCAACCCTTTCATTAATAACCTGGATATCCTTTCACCAACCTATATACAACATACAATGAAAAATGAAGACATCACCCCTCGAGTGTGACTCTGACATTTTATCGATTCATCCATTTTTCCATTCTCTCGACATTCTCACTTTTCGTCTTTTCAAATCAAATCATTCATTTTCAATCTTTTAAAGTAATTTTTGGTCTTTCCATCGAAAACCATCAAGGTTTATTCAAAACGAGGTCCCAACAGGTATGCGAAGGCAAACTATCAAAACTAGAAAAAAATGATGAAAATTTGACTAAGTGTCGGAAACTTGATTTTTCAAAATTGTCGAAATTGAAAATGGATTTTCATAAATGAAGGTCCTCGGCAACATAAGAAGGGCCATGTAATTTTGTAATCTAATTCAAAGTAATACAAAAGATATCACGCGAATACTTAAAACATTCCCGTCGTGACGAAAATTTATTTATGTTTTTCCTACTTCGTTTGAAGGAGTTACGGGGGCCATAAGTAGTCGTTTTGGCATAATAAAAGCATGAGGAATCCAAAAAAAATATCAGAAATTTTTTTTGGACACTTTATGATTTTCACGATAGCACTGTGAATAGTGCACAGTAGCGTACGGTGGCACCGTCAGAACGTTGGAAATTCACGAATTTTTCCATTTTTTTCTTCGTTTTTTACTCATTTTCTATTCTAATAACCCACCCACGAATTAAATATTCAAACTACGATGAAACACATTAAACATAATGATTTCTAGTATGAATTTGAAATAATTTAAGTGACATTCTATAAATTTAAAACATACACAAGTTTCGAAAGATCCCTAAATGTAATTTTTCTGAAATCTATGGTTACTAATAAGAGTTGAAAGTCCCCTAATTGGTTTGTGATTGCCATTGGTGATGAACTAAAACAAATGGTCAATGTTCGATGGCTTGAAGTTCCGAAAGTGGTTGAACTCGAGTGCCAATGGTCGAGTTGATTTCAAAACCCTCTTTGAAGGTGTTCTTCCCATTTTCAATGACGATGGACAACTCTCCCTTGGTTTTGATAAGACTCTAAGTAGATATAGATGAATCTACTTACTGATTTTTATGAGAGAATAAGAGAAAGAAAGGAAAATGAAGGTTAAACGGGTTGAAGGTGTGGAGTTCGTCGATGCCGACGACTTTCTCTCCTTCGCTAATGATCAACTCGGACTCACTTGCGATAGATCTTGATGGGAAGGGTAGAAACCCTAGGTTTGGAAAAATGACTAATTTAGACTTCTTTAGAAAAGAGTGAAGAAGTGAAATGAAATAAAAGAAAGTAAGCTTTCTTTTATAAGAGGGTTGAGGGCATTTTTGACATTTCTACTTATTTCTATTTTTGACGAAATCCTAACCATTCGAACTCGAAAAATGACATGTGAGTATTCCATTTTGAATAACTTTTCGTTGTGGACCTAATGGTGAAGTTGAATTTTCTTGATTCTCACTCTAACAAAATTTCACTATTTTGGATCCCACTTAACGCGAAATTCGAGGATTTTATAACTTTTTCATCCGAACTTGAATTTGAACTTGCTTACAAGTTAAAGTATATATTTTAATCTCTTTAAATCCAATGGTGGAATCGATTTTCATTAAAAATGATCAGAACAATATTCGAGTGTTTTACTTTAATTTCCTTATTCGACATTTTCCTTAAAATATCACCCTTTGGCTTCCTCGAGATATGAGTTGAAAATCCGGGGTATTACATATTTTATCACGTGAATTCTTTGAATTTCACATAGTGAAGTCCCACGATTGATAATGCTTACATGGCACCAAAAAATCAATGAATTGATCACATTTTGAAAAAAATGAAATCAATTTTAATTCCACGTGCACACAAATCAATTAGTCGACTCATTGATGACATTTTGACAAGTAAAAATAAATCTTCACCTCCTTATGTCCACAAAATCAGCGAGTTAACTCATATGCCAATTTTAGTGAAAAAGTTTTGTTTTAAACTTCCTATGTACACAAAAATCAGTGAGTCAACTCACTTATCACATGAAATCTCAATGTCCCACTCAATGCATCCCCCAAAACAGTGAGTTGACTCACTTATCATTTGAAATATCAATGCTCTACTCAATGCACACCTCAATAGTGAGTTGACTCACTTTGTTAACATAAATGACCATATGACATGGAAATGAAGTTGGTGTTCTTAATAGGCATGACACAAATAATAAAGTTACCAAAGATATAAATCATAATATTCTGAAGCCATGAGGACAACCAAGATATAAATTCAATCACATCACATAATTTTATGAATTTGTCAAATTTACAAAGGATATAAATTATAGGTTATTGGGATCAAGAAAATTGCATTAGAATCAAACAAAGGATACCGGTCATGATTGCCATTATGTATTGATGTAAACAATAACTATCAATAATAAATCACTAGAAATTCCAACATAATCAAAGGGTAAAAAAAATCACCACACTCACAAGACCTATGCAACTCTCCATAAATTGAACATGGTTCATTAAAACAATGTGAATAGAAGAACATTTAATTGGTTACCTTACGCGGTTTTGAATGTAGAATCTAGTGAGAAAGAAGAGTGAGCAGTTCTACTCATTCGCAAATCAGGTTTAAGAATAATGAAATATTATTCCTTTTACTATCGCAGTCGTTGTGTTATCCCTTCAGAGTCACAAAATCGATGCTTTGATGAGTTTTTAACGCCTTCTCTAGTAGAGATATGACGATGATCGCGAATTTGTGTGAGAAGGGAGAATAGGGAGTGAGTTCAGAGACATAATAGAAGGGTAGACTATAATGATGTTGTTTTGGAACATTGAGATAAGGTAAGAAAAGGTTACCATGTTGTTCTAATGGGGCTTAAGAAGATGAAGTGGAAGGTGGGAATGGAGATGAAGTCATGCAAAGTCTTCGAAGGTGAGTTTAACTCCTTAGAGATAAGTTGATGATGCTTAGAGGATCGCCTTGTGCATTTTTTTCTTCCTTTTCTCTCATCCTTATTGGTGGATTGTGAGTTATGAGAGTGGCTGTGGGCTGAAAAATCAAAAGAGAAGAGGGACGTTTAGGGTGCTACTGTAGATTGAAGACGAAAGGAGAATAGCTAATGCGTTAATGGTTGATGAAAAGAAGGAAGAAGATGACTGGTTGCCATAATAGGACATCAAAGAGAGAAGAGAAAAGATGATTGGTTGCTATTGCAATGGCTGAAAAGAAAGGAAGAAGAAGGTGATGGGCTATTGGCTGAATACTCTTCTTTTCAGTTTTCTTTTCATTTTTGCATTGTTCGCTTTTTTGGGATTCCTTTTGCTTGCTGTCCAAAGAAAAGAATGAGAGGGGGGACGTGAGAGAGTTAGGAAGAAGGGGGTCGTGATTCCTTCTCCTTTTGGCTGTTTCAAAAACATCAGACCCTCTTTTTTTCCTTCAAAAATGTCAGCCTCCTCCTTTTATTGACACTCTCTTTCCTTTTTTTATTCTTATTATTTTATAAAAAGAGAAGTCTTTTTTGAACTTTAGAAAAAAGAACATCATTGTTTTCCCTTTTTTGTTTACTTTTCCTTTTATTTTTCCTTTTTATTAATTCTTTCTTTAATTTTTTATTGTTTGTTTCTTCTTTGACCGAACCAAAAGAGCAACTCTCTCTCTATTTGAGTTTAAAAGGAAAGGGACTATGATCCCATGCTTCATAACCCGTGGCACATTGGTGGATCATTGATGATTAATTTTTTTGATTTTTAATATAGATTGAATAAATTAAAATTTTAATTTAATGGGTTAATTGTGTTTTACTTTTCAATTTTGATTGGTTGATTAATTAAAATTTCAATTTTGATTGGCTGATTGCGTTTTAATTTCAATTTTGATTGGTCGATTGAGTTTTAGTTTCAATTTGATTAGTCGATTAGATTCTAACTTTAATGTTAATTGTTTGATTTTATTTTAATTTGAATTTGATTGGTTTATCGAATTTTAATTTTCATGTTAATTGATTGATTTTATGTTTTGGTTGGTTGATCGATTGGATTTTAATTTGAATGTTAATTAGTTGATTGGATTTTAATTTAAATGTTGATATGTTAATTAAATTTTGGATTGAGTATTGATTTTAAGTTTTCGAGTTGATCGTTTGAATTGTAACTTTTGTTTCGATTTAAAAATTTTCAAGTTGGTTGTTTTATTTCTATTTTCTTAATAATCAATGTCTCTATGTACAAGTTGGACATCAAGGGGCATTTCAATCATTTTACGATTTTTTAATAAATTTATCTGTTTTCATCAATTTGGGTCTCATTAGACTCAAAATTATATTCTAAAGGCAATGAAGGTACTTTCGAGACTTTTCGGGATTCTAAAATTTATAAGGGGTATTTTTGTCTATTTTTGTGAATTTTGGCATGAGGTTTCTTTTAGTTCTAACGTTTTATTTCAAGGTCACATTTGCCTAGCATAGCGTGGTCTCTAAGTTATCGAAGTGTGTAGTGAACCTAAACATACGTGCTTACTAAATCGAGTGTATGGTGTAACGATTCTAAGCGTGCATATTTCTATGTCGTGTGGCAAGGAGGAAGAAGAGAGTGGAATTAGGAGACAAAAGAAATTGGATGAAGGCTTCTCACAAGATTTTGAGTTCTTTGCGCTCATCATTAAGAATCCATAGCAACCAGGTGACGGATTGCCAAGTTAGGCAGATGTAAAAATGGGGTGTCTACAGATGCCCCTCTTTTATAGAGGATGGAAGCACACTAGATGGCCAATCTAGTTTGGTAGATAGTGCGACATCCGAATGCCAAATTTAATGACATTTCATTTATGCAGCCTGATTTGGTGGTTCGTTGAGGTCGGACATTTAAAGATGAAACCCTCATCGAACTAAAAGGTGTCAGATCCTTGAATTTTTGAGAATTCTCCTTGACTTATGCAAAAGTGCACGTGTATGCAATGGTGTGAAACTTATAGAGTAGTGCATCGAATCATTAAGAATAAACTCTCATCGATAACAACAAATGTTAGGTCCTAGAGATTTTCTCTTGCCGACGATTATAATTCAAATTGAAATATACATATGCAATGAAAACAATCATATGATATTGAATGATGGCAATTTTGAACAACAAGATAATTAGAGTCATAACAATATCAGAATGTAGGAATTTTATTAAATCTTATCAAAATTCTTTTTTTATAGTTCGAAAAAGTTTGAGTCTGGTTTATCGGACTCGAGCTTATTGGAGCTATGTTTCTTGGGCTTAGATTTACAAGAACTTAAAAAATCCTATTCAAGTTGAAGTCTCGTTTCTCAGATACGAACTTATTGGGGCCATGCTTCTCGGGCTAAGGTTTACAGGAACTTAAAAAATCCTATCAAAGTTGGAGTTTTGTTTCTCAGACTCGGACTTGCAGGAGTCACCCTTTTCGAGTTGGGATTTGTAGGAACTTAAAAAATCTCATTAATTTATTTTATGATTCAAATAAAGTTAGAATTTTATTTCTCGAACTCAAACCTATTTGTGTCACACTTCTCGAGCTAAGGTTTACAGGAACTTAAAAAATCTTGTTAAAGTTGGAGTATTGTTTCTCAGAGTCGAATTTGTGGGAGCCATGTTTCTCTGGCTGGGTTTGTAGGAACTTAAAAAATCCTATTAATTCATTCTATGATTCAAACAAAGTTAGAGTTCGTTTATCAGACTTGAGCCTATTGGAGCCACACTTCTCGGGTTAAGGTTTACAAGAACTTATAAAATCCTGTTAAAGTTGGAGTCTCGTTTCTCGGACTCGAACTTACTCGAGTCACGCTTCTCAGGTTGAGATTTATAGGAACTTAAAAAATCATATTAATTCATTCTATGATTCAAATAAATTTATAGTTTTGTTTCTCGGACTTGAACTCAATGGAGCCACGCTTCTCGTGCTTGGATTAATTAAAGACTCGATATTATTAAGTTTAAAGATTGGGAGATTGGGTCTATTATTGGCTTATTATGTATCTGGATTCAGCATTGGATTTCGTCGAGCTTTTAAGCTTTTGAATAAGATTTTTCTTTTTGATCATAGGATCAAGAATGAAAACTTTAGAATCACAGTTATTCAAAAAAAATACCCCTAGTTTCAAAGTTGGCTTATAACTAAGACTTGACTATGAAATTGATGGATTGGATTACACTTGAAAAGTATGGACGAGAAACTACAGTCTCCAATAAATGATAAGCAGAAGAACCAATATTCTTGTAAATTTCCAAGATGCTTAAGATTATCATATATGTAATAACAAATGATCGTTTTCTTTTGAAAAATGCTTAAGTTGGACTTAAAAAATCTTGATAAATATTATAATAGAAGATCTTTCTCTTCAAAGTGGTCAATGATTTTGCATTTTTCCTTAGTGAATACTTGAACAAATAAATATACTCTTAAAGATTCTACAATGTTCAAGATGACTTCTGAGTTTCTTCGATTTCAATATTGTCATCGTCAAATGTGAGTTCTCGAATGAAAAACAAATACTTTGACTCGAACTGCTTTCTATATTTCGTAGTTTCCATGTAAGCTTTCTTCCAAATTTTTCTTCTAGGTGGGATCTTTTTTTCCCTTTTTTGGTGTCCTAATTTTTGCCTAGATTGCCTTTTCAGGTTTTCAATCTAGTAGGCTTTGTCTTCCTTTTTCTGATGATACCTTGATTTTTGTTTAGATTGCCTTTTCAGGTTTTCAACGTAGCAGGCTCACATTTTTTTATGTCCTAACTTTTGTCTAAGTCGTCCTTTTAGATTTTCAATTTAGTGAGCTTCTTTCTTCTTGACATACTCAGATACTCAACTCGACAACCTCTTGGTTCCCTGGACCTTAACCGAATCAATTAACATTCGGGAAGTCTTAGTAGGTGGGGCTTAGGATATTGTTTAAAAAGAAAAGGTATAAAGCTCAATTTCTCAAAATGCCCCTGGTCTAATATTCTCTTTTTTTGGTCAACTCTTTTAAATCTCTTTATTTTCTAATACCCCCATTTAGGCCATTTTTCTCAAATTTTTTTTTTGAATCTCCTCTTTTCTAATGACTCTAGTTTGGCATTATCCCATTTTTTTATTTTTAAATTGGAGATTTTTATGACACTTTCTTTAAGAAAATGTATATTTTATTTTTTTATTGTGATCGGGCCTGAAGTAACTTTTTAGGTTGTCTATGTACCCCAAATCTTTCTTCTCTCTTTGGATCAGGTCAAAATGTAGTTCATACAAAGATTTCCTTCCTGAGGTTGGGTGGTGTGGTCTAGAAAGAAGAGGTTAATAATATTTTTAGAGGCTACGAGGGGCTAAAGAAGGTCATCTTTTCTTGGTAAGATATGAAAATTTTTCAACCAAAGAAAGCCTCATTTGGTGAAATGCTACTTGATTTGGCCAAGGTTCTGGAAATCGATGTCTTGATTATTTTGTTGAGTAAGGTCTTCTTTTGAGAAGGAATACTTTTCAATTTTTTTTTATGAAATTGAATGTGATTGAATTTTTCTTTGTATTTAACGTTAACTCGTTCAACCCTTTCCGAATTTTGAAAAAAAATATCATGTTCTTTTGCGAATTAGAATTCTTCTCTCTTGAGTGAAAAAACATGATGAATCCCTTGTAAGTTGTAGCACCTTTGTCGATAGTTTCAACTGCATGATTCTTGATCAATAATTTTGACTTTGAAGTTCATCTTCGACTTTACGTCTTGATCTATTATGGTGCAATTTATTCTGATGAAAGGTAATGTGATGCTCATACTCAACATATCCTCATAAGACCATATGAGAACACTATTGAATGTCTCAAGTAAGTTTATTATTCTCTCATGTTCTTTTGAGGGTAATGTAGTATCAATTTGTACTTTTTGAGTGTACTTTTTATTCCAATATTTATCAAGTTCAATTAGTGAGCTCTGAGTCATTCCTCGTGTTGGATTTTATGTTCATATTATTATGGCACGCATGTGAAAGCGCCCTCAATCCGCGGGGTGCGCGGATCCGCTTTTGACCCTTGAGGTTTGGGAGTCGCCACCTAGTTATTGTGGTCTAGGAACCAAACTGACTCTAACATGGATAAAAGGAACTAATCTACCATAAAAAATCTGAATTCGGGGATCAAGTTACGGGGTTGGAAGGTGTTAGGCACCAACCCCGCCCGGCCAAAGCCGGTCTCTACTAAATTCCCAAGTAAATTACATTGCTAAAACCTAGATAAAAAAAATAAATAAAAATAAAAATTTACCTTTCCTATGGCAAAGACTTGGTTCCCTCAGATCTGACAAAAAGAACTCCTTGTACCGTGCTCCCTTGCTTTGTTCTGTTTCCGGATTTGACTTCGGATCTCCGAGGCAAGGTATCTCCTTGTTTTTGAATCTGAACTCTTCAAGTTCGTTGAGGATTCGGGGGTGTTTTTAGAAGGCTTTTGGGTGTTTTCTAGACTAAAATTGAAGGAGGGATGTTAGCTAAGGAGTTGGGGCTCCAAAACTAGGGTTTATGATTTGATACGAAAATAGGATGTGAGCACCTCTATTTATAGATGTTTTTAGGGGTTGATTTGGATAGAGTTAGTGTTTAATTAGAGATCTTTTAATTAGAGTTGTGTTTTAGTTTGACTTGTTTTAGGTAGAATTGTGTTTTAATTAGAATTGTTTTAGGTAGAATTGTGTTTTAATTCAAATTGTTTTAGGTAGAATTATTTTAAGTTAGAACTCTATTAGATAGAGTTATTAATCAATTATAATTCTATTATGAATTTTGGTCTTATTTGATTGACTTTTAATGTTTTGACTTCAGTCTTAATGGATTGACTTTTAATATCTTGACTTCAGTCTTGCTTAATTGACTTTAATTTTGACTGTAGTCTCACTCGATTGACTTTAATACCTTGACTTCAGTCTTGCTTGATTTACTTTTAATTTTTGGAGAACCCCCCTCTAAAATATCTTTAATTCTTTGGACCCCCAAATGGAGGGGTCCTTAAAGAAATATCCCACGAACCCTCAACAATTTTGCCTGAGAGTCCGATTAATCGATTTTTTAGGTTCAAAATTTTAAATTAATTTCATTAATGTTTAAATTTAATTATTTAATGTTTTATTTATTAATTTCGAATTTTTTATTATGAAAATTGTGAAATTACCGTTTTGCCCCCGAAGAGGACTTTTCACGTTTTAAGTCAGTTTTTAATGTTCTAGGATGTTTTAGAATCGATTTTTCGTAAGGAATTCAATGAGAATGTTGGTTTGTGTCATTTATGAAATTTTTTGTGTGAAATGATTGTGAACTTTATGAGGGGCATTTTCGTAATTTTGTCAAATTCTGTTAAAATTGGTGAAATGATTTATTTGATTTCGATTTATTATTTTATGTGTTCGAGAGAGTTTTCCTAAGCGTAACGTAGGCTCTAAGGTTGTTTTGAGGTTAGGGGTATTTTGGTAATTTGGTATTTTTTAGTGATTTTTATCGTGAAACTTCTTTTTGGTCTGCAAGATGATGATTTCTATGTTTCTGGGGTTGTGTTTTCCTAGCGTAGTGTGATTTCTAAGGTTTTGTCAGTTCGAGATACCTCATCAGGATTTCTGAAACACATCTGGTAACAAAATAAAGCAACGGAATACACATCCATCATTGGGAATCCTTGCGATCGGGTTGACGAGTTGATTAATCAGGCGGATGCAAAAATGGGGTGTCTACAGATGCCCCTCTTTGGCAGAGGGTTGAAGCAAACTAGATAGCAAATCTATTTTGGTAGATAGTGCGATATCTGAATGTCAAAGCTAGTGACAGTTCATTTTGCAGCCTGATTTAGCAATTCGTCAGGGTGTTCGGATCCTTGAGGGTAAAGCTCTCCCCGAATTAAAAGGTTGTCGGGTCCTTGAGCGCAAACTCTCACTGACAGTGTCAGATCCTCGAATTTTAGAGAATTCACCCAGACTAAAAAGTGCAAATGTGCAAGTGTGTGCATTGTGAAAATTGAGTAAAACCTGAGCATAAATTGAGCATAGACTGAGCATAAACTGGGCATAATTTGAGTAAAATTTTGAGAAAACCCTCGACGATAACTGAGAAAAATCCAAGATAACCCTTGGCGGCATCTGAGCAAAATCCAAGATACCCTTGGCGGAAACTGAGCAAAATCCAAGATAACCCTTGGCGGCAACTGAGCAAAATCCAAGATAACCCTTGGCGGAGACTGAGCAAAATCCAAGATAACCCTTGGCGGAAACTGAGCAAAATCCAAGATAACCCCTGGCGGAGACTGAGCAAAATCCAAGACAACCCTTGGCGGCAACTAAGCAAAATCCAAGATAACCCTTGGCGGAGAATGAGCAAAATCCAAGATAACCCTTGGCGGCAACTGAGCAAAATCCAAGATAACCCTTGGCGGCAACTGAGAAAAATCCAAGATAACCCCTGGCGGAGACTGAGCAAAATCCAAGATAACCCTTGGCGGCAACTGAGCAAAATCCAAGATAACCCTTGGTGGAGACTGAGCAAAATCCAAGATAACCCTTGGCGGCAACTGAGCAAAATCCAAGATAACCCTTGGCGGAGACTGAGCAAAATCCAAGATAACCCTTGGCGGAGACTGAGCAAAATCCAAGATAACCCTTGGCGGCAACTGAGCAAAATCCAAGATAACCCTTGGCGGAGACAGAGCAAAATCCAAGATAACCCTTGGCGGAGACAGAGCAAAATCCAAGATAACCCTTGGCGGCGACTGAGCAAAATCCAAGATAACCTTGGCGGCAACTGAGAAAAATCCAAGATAACCCTTGGCGGAGACTGAGCAAAATCCAAGATAACCCTTGGCGGCAACTGAGCAAAATCCAAGATAACCCTTGGCGGAGACTGAGCAAAATCCAGATAACCCTTGGCGGCAACTGAGAAAAATCCAAGATAACCCCTGGCGGAGACTGAGCAAAATCCAAGATAACCCTTGGCGGCAACTGAGCAAAATCCAAGATAACCCTTGGTGGAGACTGAGCAAAATCCAAGATAACCCTTGGCGGCAACTGAGCAAAATCCAAGATAACCCTTGGCGGAGACTGAGCAAAATCCAAGATAACCCTTGGCGGAGACTGAGCAAAATCCAAGATAACCCTTGGCGGCAACTGAGCAAAATCCAAGATAACCCTTGGCGGAGACAGAGCAAAATCCAAGATAACCCTTGGCGGAGACAGAGCAAAATCCAAGATAACCCTTGACGGCGACTGAGCAAAATCCAAGATAACCCTTGGCGGAGACTGAGAAAAATCCAAGATAACCCTTGGCGGAGACTGAGCAAAATCCAAGATAACCCTTGGCGGCAACTGAGCAAAATCCAAGATAACCCTTGGCGGAGACTGAGCAAAATCCAAGATAACCCTTGGCGGAGACTGAGCAAAATCCATGATAACCCTTGTCGGCAACTGAGCAAAATCCAAGATAACCCTTGGCGGCGACTGAGCAAAATCCAAGATAACCCTTGGCGGCGACTGAGCAAAATCCAAGATAACCCTTGGCGGAGACTGAGCAAAATCCAAGATAACCCTTGACGGAGACTGAGCAAAATCCAAGATAACCCTTGGCAGCGACTGAGCAAAATCCAAGATAACCCTTGGCGGAGACTGAGCAAAATCCAAGATAACCCTTGGCGCGACTGAGCAAAATCCAAGATAACCCTTGGCGGCGACTGAGCAAAATCCAAGATAACCCTTGGCGGAGACTGAGCAAAATCCAAGATAACCCTTGGCGGAGACTGAGCAAAATCCAAGATAACCCTTGGCGGCAACTGAGCAAAATCCAAGATAACCCTTGGCGGCAACTAAGCAAAATCCAAGATAACCCTTGGTGGAGACTGAGCAAAATCCAAGGCGGCAACTGAGCAAAATCCAAGATAACCCTTGGCGGCAACTGAGCAAAATCCAAGATACCCTTGGCGGAGACTGAGCAAAATCCAAGATAACCCTTGGCGGAAACTGAGCAAAATCCAAGATAACCCTGGCGGAGACTGAGCAAAATCCAAGATAACCCTTGGCGGCAACTAAGCAAAATCCAAGATAATCCTTGGCGGAGAATGAGCAAAATCCAAGATAACCCTTGGCGGCAACTGAGCAAAATCCAAGATAACCCTTGGCGGCAACTGAGAAAAATCCAAGATAACCCCTGGCGGAGACTGAGAAAAATCCAAGATAACCCTTGGCGGCAACTGAGCAAAATCCAAGATAACCCTTGGTGGAGATTGAGCAAAATCCAAGATAACCCTTGGCGGAGACTGAGCAAAATCCAAGATACCCTTGGCGGAGACTGAGCAAAATCCAAGATAACCCTTGGCGGAGACTGAGCAAAATCCAAGATAACCCTTGGCGGCAACTGAGCAAAATCCAAGATAACCCTTGGCGGAGACAGAGCAAAATCCAAGATAACCCTTGGCGGAGACAGAGCAAAATCCAAGATAACCCTTGACGGCGACTGAGCAAAATCCAAGATAACCGTTGGCGGAGACTGAGCAAAATCCAAGATAACCCTCGGCGGAGACTGAGCAAAATCCAAGATAACCCTTCGCGGCAACTGAGCAAAATCCAAGATGAGCAAAATCCAAGATAACCCTTGGCGGAGACTGAGCAAAATCCAAGATAAGCCTTGTCGGCAACTGAGCAAAATCCAAGATAACCCTTGGCGGCGACTGAGCAAAATCCAAGACGGCGACTGAGCAAAATCAAAGATACCCTTGGCGGCGACTGAGCAAAATCCAAGATAACCCTTGGCGGCGACTGAGCCAAATCCAAGATACCCTTGACGGAGACTGAGCAAAATCCAAGATAACCCTTGGCGGCGACTGAGCAAAATCAAAGATAACCCTTGACGGAGACTGAGCAAAATCCAAGATAACCCTTGGCGGAGACTGAGCAAAATCCAAGATAACCCTTGGCAGCAACTGAGCAAAATCCAAGATAACCCTTGGCGGAGACTAAGCAAAATCCAAGATAACCCTTGGCGGAGACTAAGCAAAATCCAAGATAACCCTTGGCGGCGACTGAGCAAAATCCAAGATAACCCTTGGCGGAGACTGAGCAAAATCCAAGATAACCCTTGGCGGCAACTGAGCAAAATCAAAGATAACCCTTGGCGGAGACTGAGCAAAATCCAAGATAACCCTTGGCGGCAACTGAGCAAAATCCAAGATAACCCTTGGCGGCAACTGAACAAAATCCAAGATAACCCTTGGCGGAGACTGAGCAAAATCCAAGGCGGCAACTGAGCAAAATCCAAGATGATAACCCTTGGCGGAGAGAGCAAAATCCAAGTTAACCCTTGGCGGAGACTGAGCAAAATCCAAGATAACCCTTGGCGGCAACTGAGCAAAATCCAAGATAACCCTTGGCGGCAACTGAGCAAAATCCAAGATAACCCTTGGCGGAGACTGAGTAAAATCCAAGTTAACCCTTGGCGGCAACTGAGAAAATCCAAGATAACCCTTGGCGGCAATTGAGCAAAATCCAAGATAACCCTTGGCGGAGATTGAGGAAAATCCAAGTTAACCCTTGGCGGCAACTGAGCAAAATCCAAGATAACCCTTGGCGGAAACTGAGCAAAATCCAATATAATCCTTGGCGGCAACTGTGCAAAATCCAAGATAACCCTTGGCGGCAACTGAGCAAAATCCAAGATAACCCTTGGCGGAGACTGAGCAAAATCTAAGATAACCCTTGGCGGAAACTGAGCAAAATCCAAGATAACCCCTGGCGGAGACTGAGCAAAATCCAAGATAACCCTTGGCGGCAACTAAGCAAAATCCAAGACAACCCTTGGCGGAGAATGAGCAAAATCCAAGATAACCCTTGGCGGCAACTAAGCAAAATCCAAGATAACCCTTGGCGGCAACTGAGAAAAATCAAAGATAACCCCTGGCGGAGACTGAGCAAAATCCAAGATAACCCTTGGCGGCAACTGAGCAAAATCCAAGATAACCCTTGGCGGAGACTGAGCAAAATCCAAGATAACCCTTGGTGGCAACTAAGCAAAATCCAAGATAACCCTTGCCGGAGACTGAGCAAAATCCAAGATAACCCTAGAAGGAGACTGAGCAAAATCCAAGATAACCCTTGGCGGAGACTGAGCAAAATCCAAGATAACCCTTGGCGGCAACTGAGCAAAATCCAAGATAACCCTTGGCGGGGACTGAGCAAAATCCAGATAACCCTTGGCGGAGACTGAGCAAAATCCAAGATAACCCTTGGCGGAGACTGAGCAAAATCCAAGATAACCCTTGGCGGCAACTGAGCAAAATCCAAGATAACCCTTGGCGGAGACTGAGCAAAATCCAAGATAACCCTTGGCGGAGACTGAGCAAAATCCAAGATAACCCTTGGCGGAGACTGAGCAAAATCCAAAATAACCCTTGTCGGCAACTGAGCAAAATCCAAGATAACCTTGGCGGAGACTGAGCAAAATCGAAGATAACCCTTGACGGAGACTGAGCAAAATCGAAGATAACCCTTGGCGGAGACTGAGCAAAATCCAAGATAACCCTTGGCAGCAACTGAGCAAAATCCAAGATAACCCTTGGCGGAGACTGAGCAAAATCCAAGATAACCCTTGGCGGAGACTGAGCAAAATCCAAGATAACCCTTGGCGGCGACTAAGCAAAATCCAAGATAACCCTTGGCGGAGACTGAGCAAAATCCATGATAACCCTTGGCGGCAACTGAGCAAAATCAAAGATAACCCTTGGCGGAGACTGAGCAAAATCCAAGATAACCCTTGGCGGCAACTGAGCAAAATCCAAGATAACCCTTGGCGGAGACTGAGCAAAATCCAAGGCGGCAACTGAGCAAAATCCAAGATAACCCTTGGCGGAAACTGAGCAAAATCCAAGATAACCCTTGGCGGAGACTGAGCAAAATCCAAGTTAACCCTTGGTGGAGACTGAGCAAAATCCAAGATAACCCTTGGCGGCAACTGAGCAAAATCCAAGATAACCCTTGGCGGCAACTGAGCAAAATCCAAGATAACCCTTGGCGGAGACTGAGCAAAATCCAAGATAACCCTTGGCGGCAACTGGGCAAAATCTAAGATAACCCTTGGCGGCAACTGAGCAAAATCCAAGATAACCCTTGGCGGAGACTGAGCAAAATCCAGATAACCCTTGGCGGCAACTGAGCAAAATCCAAGATAACCCTTGGCGGAAACTGAGCAAAATCCAAGTTAACCCTTGGCGGTATCTGAGAAAAATCCAAGATAACCCTTGGCGGAAACTGAGCAAAACTAACAGAGGAATGAATGAATGTTGGAGAAAATTGATTAGAACGAACCGGAGAACGAATAAATCTGGAAGATAATAAATCTGGAAGAGAAATGATTGATTCCAAGAATGATTGAATCTGGAAAAGAATCTGGAGAACGAAAGAATGTTATATCTCCTATGTGAGATCCAAAATGCTTTTGTTTGAACCTCAAGGATTTATCAAAAAGTTTTATGAATTTAAAACCTGAGTTTTTATTTCTGTTGAACCTCAAAATTTTTTCAAAAAAAACTGTTATCAAGAGGGTAACCTTAAATTTGGGGTTCTCATTATCTTTTAGGATTAACATTACTCAAAAACAAAGTGCCTCTAGTTTGACAATGAACATGACCTTGAAAATAATTGAACACATCGTGCAAAGAAATGCCCCTAGTATAAGGGGGAAAAGTTATATTAAACAAAAAAAAAATGCCCCTTGTATGAAGGTTTGAAATAATTGATTACCACAAGCGCAATAAAGACTCAACTTTTAATTTTGATTAATTTTATTGAAGGTTTTTGAGTCAGGCTCAAGAGTACAAAATTATTTTCTTTCGAGTTTCATCATAGAATTCACCCTTATCCCCCTTGGTTCACTTGGGGAAGTAAACATTTTCAGATCGATCGTAGACAAGATACTTGTGGCTTCTGAGTCTATGCCGGGTCTAAGCTAAGTATTGAACTTGATTATTCGGACTTCTGATGTTTCAGCTTGAACTGCTCTCAGCTTAGGATTTTCTTCTATTTTTTCTTTATTGCTCTTATTTTTGCCTAGATCGCCTTTTCAGGTTTTCAATCTAGCGAGCTTGCTCTAACTTTTGCCTAGATCGCCTTTTCAGGTTTTCGGTCTAGCGAGCTCTATTTTTTTTTTTTTGCTCTGATTGTTGTCAAAGTTGTCCTTTCAGATTTTCAACCTTACGAGCTTGCCTGAATTTTTGCCTAAGTCGCCCTTTTCGGGTTTTCAACTTAGCAGACTTTATCATTTTTTATCTTTTTCTTCTCCTCTGAACTTCTGAAGTTACTGTCTGATCATGCTTTGATATCTTCCTTGACTTCTCGCACGATACTTAGGAGGACTTTTATAGGTAGGCTTAGGACTGGGTATAAAAAAGAAAGGGATTTTGAGGATCAAAAACCCAAATGCCCCTTGTGTGGCATTTCCTTTTAAATTATTTCTTTTTCTTTAAATTTTCTTTCCCACTTTGAATGATATTTCTTTTCTTTTGAATTTTTTTCTTGATTTTTTTATATTGTGTGGGAAATACATTTTTTTTTATTTTTATGTGGTCGGGCCTGAAGTAATTTCTCAGGTTGCCTACGTACCCCAGAATTTTGGGATCAGACCAAAACGTAGTTCGAATCTTCCCTCCCCTAGGTTAGGTGATCGGGCTAAGAAAGAAAAAAGGCATCATTCATTTTTTTTGAAAAGGCTACAAAGGGTTGAGAAAGGATATGTTGAACAGGGTAACTGGGTAATATGAGGATTGATTCGGCCAAAGATGGCCTCCTTAAATGTAGTACCGCTTGATCTGGTCAAGGTTGGTTGGTTCTGGTAGTTCACCTCCATCATGATCTTGAAGTCTGACGACTTTTCCAGACAGTATTTCCTTAATGAATGAATTTCTCCAATTTAGACTTTCTCCTATAGTCGATGAGGAGTGTTCAATTTTCTTTGAAGTCTGATAGTTAAATCTTTGACTTGTAAATGATGAGCTTTGACCTTCTTGTCAAATGCACATGTGACTCTTCTTAGATAAGCTTGCACGTGGTACAGGGCTTTAACTCGTTTTCTTCGATCAAGTTTAATTCTTCATACTGCTGACGAACCCAATCTGTTTCTAACAAATGATTTTCCAACAAGACCCTGAGAGACGGAATTTCCATTTCAACTAGCAAGACTGCTTCCATGCCATACACTAAAGAGTAGGGAGTAGCTCCAATAGAGGATCGAATTAGGGTTCGATATGTCCACAGCGTGAATGATAATTTTTCTGACCAATCTCGATGTTATTGACTCATTTTCCTGATGATAGTCTTGATACTCTTACTAACTGCTTCAATCGTTCCATTGATCTGAGGACGGTAGGAGGATGATTTGTGATTCCGGATCTTCAACTTTGAACACGGAGTAATGATTTAAGCTTTGAAGTACGACCCATTATTAGAGATCAGTTCAAAAGGTATCCCCATATCGATTGATAATATGTGATTTGCAACTCAAGATGTAGTAAGGATAGTGCTGATATATTTTATAACATCTTCTTTGATTCCATCGATATAGACGAGTATCTATTCCGTGTTGAACAACACCCAAGCTTGTACCTAACATACCCTCATATGATCACACGATCAAGTCTTTTGAAATTTCTGAGAAAATTCATTATCCCCTTGTTTCCTCTAGAGATAAGATGGTTTCTATTTGAATCTCTTTAGGAATTATTTCTGTTCCGAGGTCAATGACCTTTGCTTTCTTGAGCCCGACTCTTATCTTTCTATCTTTGAAGCTAGATTATTAGTTAATTCGTTAATGCACTCGAGATATTCAAAAATTTCTTTTGTACGATCAATTCAGAAGGGACGACAGACACCTCTATAAACTCGACGAACTAACTTGACTCAATAAGAAAGAGTAGGCTCAATCTAAGGAAGACATGACCTTGTTAGAAAAAAGGACTCGAGCTAACCCAAATGACCCATGAAAACTCAAGACTACCCAAAACGGGCTTGATGAGAACTGAGACATTGTTTACAACCGGTAGGATTGAAGCACTATGATTTTCAAAGAACAACTGGATGATGTTGAAAAATTTTGAGGTCATTTCTGACTGTTGACTTGATATTGACGTTTACTCTAACTGACCGGATTTACAACCCTAGCTAGACGATAGACGATTGAGCTTGGATACAATGATAACCCTTAAAAACCTCTTTGAAGGTGAATTTAACCAATTTTAGTGTCACCCCCTTGATAACATTTTAAATGAACCCTGAGATTTTATAGAATTTTGTGCACCAATCCGTTAAAAAGTTCATCCATTTAATGATTATTCAGAAGAAAAATAATTTTACTGCACTCTTGAAAAATATTGACAAATAATGTTTTCATTGAATAACAACTTCAAACATATTTCAATAATTTTTCATGCAAATATATATCTTTTGTAAATCATTTTTCCTTCATTTTCTTTTCTTTTGGAAAATATTTTCTTCTGGAAAATATTTTTTCTTTGAAAAATAGTTTTTATTTGGAAAACATTTTCTCTTGGAAAATCTTGTTCTTATGGAAAACATTTTTTGGAAAACGTTTTTTTCTTAGAAAACATTTTTTTTTTAGAGAATAACACTTTTTTTGGAAAACACTTCTTTTGAAAAATATTTTTTCTGGAAAATACTTTTCCTTTGTAAACTATTTTTCTTCTTTGAAAATTTGATTTCTATTTCGATTTAAATGGCCCGGTCCATCAGGATTGTTGGATCGAGTTGGGCTGGGTCATTTGCAAGAGATGGATTTTTTATTGGGTCGGTGCACCCATTTGGATTTTCAAAAATAATATTTTTTATCCTTGAGGACAATCATACACTTTGATCTCATCATTCACATACATCCATTTCATCATTCACATGCATTCTGATCTCATCATTCACCTACATTCATATCAATCACAAAGTCTCATAAGATTCTATTCAATGAACAACCCGGGAACACCCACGATAAGTTCGATTCGTGACCTACTGGGAAGGTTTCTAGACTCTAAGCTTACTACGTGCAATGCATTTTTATCTGGCCACCCTTGTCCAAGCACACCTATATACCTTTCGATACGTGGTGACTTGGTTTGATATACCGTAGGTGATAATCTAAAACCTCAATTCACTTCTCTGAAGCCAAAAACAACCAGTTTGATCTCCAGTTGAGAGGTGGCGCACAATGCTGAGCAAGGGCCCACTTAAATACCTCTCGTCTAGAATAGACGTAGTCTATCCCCTCGTACAGTAGGGTACAGCGGGCAAGATCTTGCTTAGGCACCGGTTTTGACCAAGAAGTGCAATTGATATACTTAGATTACCTTTTATACCTACGGGTATGAGTCAAGAGTTGTAGCTTTCATAAATGGTTTGGCATCCCACGAGGGGACCGACCACGTACTAGTACTACGTTGGCAAGGTATCTCCTTGTTTTTGAATCTGAACTCTTCAAGTTCGTTGAGGATTCGGGGGTGTTTTTAGAAGGCTTTTGGGTGTTTTCTAGACTAAAATTGAAGGAGGGATGTTAGCTAAGGAGTTGGGGCTCCAAAACTAGGGTTTATGGGGGGCTAGGGGAGCTTCTAGACCTACTTCTCCTAGGATTTATGATTTGATACGAAAATAGGATGTGAGCACCTCTATTTATAGATGTTTTTAGGGGTTGATTTGGATAGAGTTAGTGTTTAATTAGAGATCTTTTAATTAGAGTTGTGTTTTAGTTTGACTTGTTTTAGGTAGAATTGTGTTTTAATTAGAATTGTTTTAGGTAGAATTGTGTTTTATTCAAATTGTTTTAGGTAGAATTATTTTTAAGTTAGAACTCTATTAGATAGAGTTATTAATCAATTATAATTCTATTATGAATTTTGGTCTTATTTGATTGACTTTTAATGTTTTGACTTCAGTCTTAATGGATTGACTTTTAATATCTTGACTTCAGTCTTGCTTAATTGACTTTAATTTTGACTGTAGTCTCACTCGATTGATTTTAATACCTTGACTTCAGTCTTGCTTGATTTACTTTTAATTTTTGGAGAACCCCCCTCTAAAATATCTTTAATTCTTTGGACCCCCAAATGGAGGGGTCCTTAAAGAAATATCCCACGAACCCTCAACAATTTTGCCTGAGAGTCCGATTAATCGATTTTTTAGGTTCAAAATTTTAAATTAATTTCATTAATGTTTAAATTTAATTATTTAATATTTTATTTATTAATTCGAATTTTTTAATTATGAAAATTGTGAAATTACCGTTTTGCCCCCGAAGAGGACTTTTCACGTTTTAAGTCAGTTTTTAATGTTCTAGGATGTTTTAGAATCGATTTTTCGTAAGGAATTCAATGAGAATGTTGGTTTGTGTCATTTATGAAATTTTTTGTGTGAAATGATTGTGAACTTTATGAGGGGCATTTTCGTAATTTTGTCAAATTCTGTTAAAATTGGTGAAATGATTTATTTGATTTCAATTATTATTTTATGTGTTCGAGAGAGTTTTCCTAAGCGTAACGTAGGCTCTAAGGTTGTTTTGAGGTTAGGGGTATTTTGGTAATTTGATAATTTTTTAGTGATTTTTATCGTGAAACTTCTTTTTGGTCTGCAAGATGATGATTTCTATGTTTCTGGGGTTGTGTTTTCCTAGCGTCGCGTGATTTCTAAGGTTTTGTCAGTTCGAGATACCTCATCCGGATTTCTGAAACACATCTGGTAACAAAATAAAGCAACGGAATACACATCTATCATTGGGAATCCTTGCGATCGGGTTGACGAGTTGATTAATCAGGCGGATGCAAAAATGGGGTGTCTACAGCATGATAATCAAAAACTTCTTTATTATTAGAATTAGAGAAATGTAGACTAACAAACTCAACTAAAGTTCGATATTAAATAAGAAACCTAACATAACCAACTGAAATTAAAGACTAACATGACTGAAACTATGAAAAGAAAACTCAACGCGATGATGTCATTCTGAATGGAAGGACATAAGGCTAAGGTCTATTCCATTTTGGATATCTTCATAAGGGATGATTTGGGCTTGTCTATTTTTTCCACCTCTTCATATTCTAATTCGGTCTGTTTGTTGCTGAATAACTCATTGCTTCAATATTTTCTTTGTCTTTAAGTTCTGTCATTGCCTTAGGGTAGATGGGTTCATTCTAGCATGGTAAGGATGCACTATTAAGATCGATCAAGTGAATGAAGAAAATTGGGTCAACTGATTTGGGATTGGATATGGATATTAAGTTCATAATAGGAAGGAGTTGATTTTGAAAGTGAAAGCGCCCTCGATTCGTGGGTTTTGATTTGTCTTATTTATCGATTTTTTGAAAGAATTAGGGTTTGACTAGATCTCCTTTCAGATAAAATAAGGTCGTTTAATTAGGATTTTGACTTAAGTGTTATTTGATTGACTCGGTTTCTTTTAAATTAAATTTTTTAATCTTGCGTACAATGAAAAAATATATTTTTGATTTTTGGAGAACCCCCCTTAATTATATTTTAATTCTTTAGGCCCCCAGATGGAGGGGTCTTTTAATAAATATCAAGGGCTCCACTTAAATAAGTGGGCAACCATCAACAATTTTGCCTGAGAGCTTGATTGATTGGTCTAAAATTTTTAATTTTAATTAGGATTTCACATTATATTAATTAATATTTCAATTATTAATTTCAAAATTTTAAATTGTTAAAATTTAAAAATTATTATTTTGCCCCAAAGAAGACTTTCACTTTTCGAGATCATTTTTTGACGTTTTGGGATGTTCTGAAATTGATTTTTCGTAAGAAATTCTATGGGTGTATCAGTTTGTGTCATTTATGAATTTTTGATGTGAAATGATCGTGGATCCTATGAAGAGCATTTTTGTAATTTTGTCAAATTTTGCGAAAATTAGCAAACGATTTATTTGATTTTAATTTATTATTTTATGCGTTTAGAAGAGTTTTCCTAAGCTTAATGTAGGCTCTAGGGATGTTTTGATGTTAGGGGTATTTTGGTAATTTGGCCATTTTTTAGTGATTTTTCTCGTAAAACTTCTTTTTGTCTGAAGAAAGATGATTTCTATGTTTTGGGTCATATTTTCCTACCGTAACGTGGTTTCTAAAGTTTTGTTTGTTTGAGATGCCTCATCCGAATTTCTGAAACTTATCTAGTAATAAATAAAAAATATTGGAATATTCATCCATCATTGGGAACCGTCGCAATCGTGTTGACGAGTTGATTAATTAGACAAGTGCGAAAATGGGATGTCTATAGCCCCTTTTTGGCAGAGGGTTGATGCAAACTACATAACAAATCTATTTTGGTTGATAGCGCGATATCCGAATGCCAAAGCTAGTAACAGTTTATTTTGCAGCCTGATTTAGCAATTCGTCGGGTCGTTCAGATCCTTGAGGGTAAAACTCTCATCGAATTAAAAGTTTGTCAGGTCCTCGAGCCTGAACTCTCATTGTCGATATCAGATCCTTGAATTGTGAAAAATTATCCCTGACTAATGCAGAAGTACACATGTATGCAAAGGTATGATGCTTACTGAGTATTCTATCGGATCATTGAGAATAAACTCTCCTCAATAACTACAAATGTCAGGTCCTAGAGATCTTCTCTTACTGACGATGATGATTCAAATTAAAATGCATATACGCAATGAAGACAATCACACAATATTGAACTATGGTAAATTTGAATAACGATATAGGTGATGTAGAAACTGCATTAAATCCTATCCAAATTCTTTTTTAGAGGTCGAAAAAATTTGAGTCTCATTTATCAGACTCGAACTTATTGGAGCCACGCTTTCTCGGGCTAAGGTTTTCAAGAACTTAAACAATCATGTTAATTCATTATATGATTCAAACAAAGTTAGAATCTCATTTCTCGGACTCTGGTTAAGGTTTGTAGGTACTTAAAAAAACCTACTCATTCTATGATTCAAATAAAGTTGGAGTCTCGTTTCTCAGACTATAGCTAAGATTTGGAGGCATTTCAAAAAACCTACTCATTCTATGATTCAAATAAAACTGGAGTTTCGTTTCTCAGACTCTAGCTAAGGTTTGTAGGTACTTCAAAAAACCTACTCATTCCATGATTCAAAAAAGTCAGAGTCTTATTTCTCGGACTCGAACTTATTAGAGCCATACTTCTCGGGCTAAGGTTTTGTAGGCACTTAAAAAAACCTATTCATTCTATGATTCAAATAAAGATAGAGTCTCATTTCTCAGATTCTAGCTAAGGTTTTGTAGGCACTTCAAAAAATCTACTCATTTTATGATTCAAGTAAAGTTGGAGTCTCGTTTCTCAGACTCTAGCTAAGGTTTGTAGGTACTTCCAAAAACCTACTCATTCTATGATTCAAATAAAGCTGGAGTCTCGTTTCTCGGACTCTAGTTAAGGTTTTGTAGGCACTTCAAAAAACCTACTCATTCTATGATTCAAAAAAGTCGGAGTCTCGTTTCTCGGACTCAAACTTATTGGAGCCACGCTTCTAAGGCTAAAATTAGTTAAAGACTCGGAATTATTGAGCTCAAAGTTTGAAAGATCGAGCCTTTATTAGCTTATTATGCATCTAGATTCATAATTATCACTAAGCTTTTCCAGTATTTTAGACTTTTGAATAAGATTTTCTTTTTGATCATATGATTAGGAATGAAAACTTCGGAATCACAGTTATTCTAAAAAATGCCCCTAGTTTCAAGGTTGGCTTCTAACTAGAACTTGACTATGAAACTGATGAAATTGGATTGTACTTGAAAAGTATGAACGGCCAACTATGGACTCTGATATATGATAGACAGAAGAATCGACATTCCCTTAAATTCACGACTCTTAAGATTATCATATGTGCAGTAAGGAATTTGATCAATTTCTTTTGGGAAATGCTTAAGCCGAACTTAAAATCTTGATGATTATTATAATAGAAAATCTTTCTTTTCAAAGTGATCGATGGTTCTGATGAGTGTCTCGAAACACTCAATTATATGCACGTTTTTGGAACATTTATCTTGATTTTTGTCCCTATTTATCTGTATTAAGGTAATAGTCATGATAAGCCTCGAAACACCATGTTGCATGTTAATTAAGCTTAATTATACATAAATAAATTCATTTACTAGATAAATCTAATTACGTGTATTTTTTGTGTAGAAAATCAACATTTTGGAATCAAAATCTCAAGGCAAAATTATTTAGGCCCACTTTGGAATGCCCTAATCCTTAACTCATATTCTCCTCTTTTATCTTTTTGTGTAAAGAAAAGTGGAGGTTACTTTTAGATTCTTCTACACACATTTTTCTCTATAAATAGAACCTCAATCTCTAGAGAAACGGTCCCTCTTGGTTCTCTTATCCAAGACTCCTTTAATCTAAGGCTCTTAGCCTATTCTCTTATTTTTTATATTTTTATCTTCTAGTTATTTTCTTTTTGGCTAAATAGTCTTGTAAGAAGTAGAAGAAGAAGAATTTGTAAGTTTCTCCATGAAATGAAGAAAAGTTCTTTCATCTCTTATCTTCTCTTTATTGCAATGACATTATGATAAGCTCCCCTCCATTGGAGAGTGGAAAAGCCTAGAGTAAGGTTTTGTGTTGTTTTTAGTTTCATGCCTTTCTCTTATCTAAAATGCTTATGAGTTCTCTTTAAGATTTCTTGCACATTTTATTCTTAATTAGATACTTTATGCTTAGATTAGATCAAGATAAAGTATGTTTAATCTAGATAATTTTTAGTAGGAAGTTTTGAAGAAATTCTATTTTGTTTATATTTCTCATTTGATTTCATTTACTAAACTTTCCGATCTAAGGAGCTAACACCAAGCCCTAATGATTGAGTTATAAAAATGCTAGAGACTAGAAAATTCTCATCAATATGTTCTAGGTAGATCCACCTCAAATGGTGTTTTAATTTCATAAGTTTAATTGCTTTAAACTTCATTTACTTTAGTTCATCTTCTAGCAACTTTAAATCTTCTTATAACTTTAAAAATATAAAGAAAAATACTTTTAATTTCTTTTGAGTAATTCGAATTTTATTTTCTTAGCTTAATTTTACTCTCCCTTTCTCTTGGGTTTGATCCCCTACTTGTCTCACAAGTAAGGTAAAAGTAAGATTAGTATTAACTCCAGTGGGAAGAACAACGATAGTCCCATCCGAATTTTGGTGCCGTTGCCGAGGAAAGGTAAAGGTAGTAGTGATAAGTTTTGATTTAAAATTCATTTCTTTCATTTTTATTTTATTTTATTTTTTTCTTTTGGTTTCTTTCTATAAGTTCAAGTGTTCTTGAGGTTTTAAGAGAGAAGAACGAAGAACAAACATTGAAAAAAAAAGTCATTCCCATTTTTTTTTTCACTCTAGACAGTAGAACTTAAACTGATTGTAACTTTCTGCTCCGATCTCCGATTAACTACTATAGTATATCGATATGGGATAAAATGAAATTTTCTATAAAATGTGACAAAGTCAGTAAGATTTTGGTAAGTATGATTCTATTTTAGAGTCCGTTTACTATCATTTTCGCTAATATTTCTATTTTGCTCCTTGTAGGTGATCATTTTTTTTCTTCTTTTCTTTCAATTTCCATTAATCTTTAGTTAGGTTTATTTTTTTTAGTTTAGAAACTCTTGTATAAGATTCCTTGTAATTTTTTTTAATTATCCAAGAAGACTTGGATTGTAATAAACTAAGGAAGGACGATGGGTGAACAATACCGTCACGACTCCTTAGGTTCTCACACCAAAATTGAAATTGGTGGCCTAAGTCGACTTAAACTATTTTCACCCCGTCTAGCATGGGAGGTAATCTCGAAACACCTATGCCTCTCTATGCTAGTGGGTTACTCCTTATCTTTGTGTGTTATTTTCCAATTTGCACACACTTGGAATAGTTAATTAAGTAGTAAAAAACACTCATCTCCTAGGGATGGCATGATAAGATAAGGATTGGAAGTCATTATCAATTCCTTGCTCTAATTAGGATAATCAACTCACTAGTCATCCAATCAAATTAAATAAAATCAATTATACTTGACTATAGTGCCCACGAGCTCAATAAGAGAAATTCCGCTTCAAGTTGTGCCAATTGTGCTTCTTGGTCATCTTTTGTATCTAGTAAGTTATTGTCCTTTGAGGGGATAGACTCAGTTTATTCAAGAAAGAAATGTAATTTAATAGTGCCCTTGTTTATGCATTGTACGCCACCTACGATCTGGAGATCCAAATGATTCAAAATTGACTTCATAGAACCGAGTTGAAAGGCTAGTTGTGTTATTTCTACCCAGTTAGGAGCTGTCTAGCTTTAGGCAACCTATCTAGGTCCAGTATTTTGTTTTCATGATTGTTTGATTGACTGTGTGATTTGCATACTTGGTAGACATTCACAGAGCATCGTATTAGAACCATTTGACCCTGAGATCGAACGTACCCTTAGTAGAATACGCAAGACACCATCAGTAGTTATGATGGATGATCGAGAATGAACTCTCTATGAGCTCTTCACTCCAGCTTCCGCATCTCCTCCTCATGCATTGTGTTACCATTGAACAATGCACCTTAGTTTGAAATTAGGGCTGTCACCATCAATATGCTCCCTAAGTTCCACGGTTTAGAGTGTGAACAACCTTACACCCACCTTAATCGATTCTTGACTATATGTTAAACTTTTAGAAATTAGAATCTAGATGAGAAGCGTATCAAGCTTATTCTGTTCCCGTTATCCTAGAAGACCACGCAGCTACGTGGTTGAACTCCCTAACACCCAATTCCATATCCACCTATGATGTTTTATCTAAGAAATTTATGGCCAAATTCTACCCTGTGGCCAAAACTGAGAAAATGAAGGACTCAATTAGAAATTTTAGAGCCTGTCCTGATGATGAATTTTTCTAAACTTGGGAAAGATTCAATGATTTATTAGTCAAATGCCCACACCATGGCATTGACAAAGCACAGTTGGTGTAAAGTTTTTATAGAGGATTAATAATGAATCAACGTACCTTAGTCGAGTCAATGTATAAGGGTTAGTTCATGAACCAGACTCCCAACCAAGCGTACGATTTCCTCGTAGAGTTAGTCGAGAGTACTCAAAATTAGAGTACTAACCAAGAAGAGTTTGATAGAGATGATCCGGTTAGGAAGATAGGCATGTATGAGATGAAGGTAGATGCTGATATAGAAAATGTCATGTCTAGTCTAGTGAGTGAGATGAACAATCTCACGAAGAAGTTAGGTGCTTTTACCATCTCAACATCCAAACCTCACCTAGACCCTTGTACAATTTCGCAAGTGACTATAGAACCGAGTTCTTTGTGCGTCATATACTACGGCAACGACCATTTGGTCGAGTGTTGTCCCACCTTGCCTCAAATCAAAGTTGAACAAGCAAATGTGATAAATGGCTATAATACTTTTAGGAAGCGAATTCCAAACTCTTTTAGCCAAACGTATCACCCAGATAAAAGGTTCCATCCTAATTTCTCGTATAGACAGAACGAACTTATTCAATCTAGTGGTCCGTCAGATTACAATAGGAGTTTTCCTAGGTAATCTGGTTCTTTCACAAACCAAACCATTGCTCCTCAAGTCCCTTATCAACCCCAACAATCTACAGATTGCAGAGCCATCATACCAGATCCCATGACCAATTATTAGCAGCCTGCCCAACAACAGTCATCCTTAGAATCTATGATTGCCGAGTTGATGAGACAGCAACAATAGTTCATCCAAACTAAACAACAAACCCATCAAAATCAAACTCAGATTAACCAGGTCACTGCGCAATCCATAACTAAGATGAAAGTTCAGTTGGGGCAGTTAGCTCTCTCCTTAAGTGGGAAAGAGAAATGTCAATTCCTAGTCAGACTATCATTAACCCTAGTGGTCAACCTTTGATTCCCAACGGATCGAAAGGTCAATACGAAGTAGGAAGCCATTCTGGAGCTCCACAAAACTCAGTTCAGGCTATCCACGCCTTGCATTCGGGAAAGAAGGTAGACAAAAAGGTCCAACCTATTGACAAGGGAGAAAAATTCGTAGAGAAGGACAAAATTCAAAAAGAAGTCATAAAGTCTCCAAAAGAGAAGGAGAAAGATTTGGAAAATCCTCTCATCATTTTGCCAATTCCAAAAGTTCCATTTTCCATCGTCTTAGGGATTCTAAAAAAGGTAAGTAGTTTGAGGGTGTCTTAGAAGTCTTCCAAAATGTGCATATCAATATCCCATTCCTAGATGCCATTAAGCAGATACCTTTTTATGCGAAATTCCTAAAGGATTTAACTACAGCTAAAAGGAAAACATCATTTTCTTGGGAAGACATCATGGCAGCCCAAGCTTCGTCGCTCATCCAACAAACGATTGCACCAAAATTTAAGTATCCTTAATGTTCGACAATTTCCATTCATATTGAAAATCAAGTGGTCGAAAAATGTCTTAGGTTTAGGGGTTTTGAAACCCACCGATATCACGTTGAGTCTAGCCGATAGGTCCATAAAAATTCCAAAAGGTATAGTTGAGGACGTGATAGTTAAAGTCAAAGATTTCTATTTCCCTATTGACTTTGTTATTTTAGACACAGAGCCAGTCATCAATTTGAACAGTCATATTCCTATCATCTTAGGACGTCCATTCTTAGCCACGTCTGACGCAGTTATTCATTGTAGAAACGGGATTATGACTTTAGCATTTGGGAATAAGAAAGTGAAACTGAACGTTTTCCACAATTTCCAAGGAATTGATGTAGATGATGGTATGGAGGAAGTGAACATGATAGATACGATAGTCAATCAAATGTATCAAGAGTTAGGGTACTCTGATCCCCTAACGTAATGTTTAGCTCACTTTGGCCTTGACTTGGACGTAGAAGAGTCTATAAGCGAAGTTGATGCTTTGTTTGAGTCTGTTTCACTCTTAGATTCTGTGCGGTGTCACGCAAAAGCTGAAAGTCTTCCTGTGCGCATATCCAATCTTGTTCCTTCCCATGTCGAGCCTCCAAAATTACAGCTCAAGTCACTTCCAGAGACCTTGAGATATGCATTTCTTGGCAAGAATCAAACCTTGTCCATGATCATTTCCTCTCACCTCAATGGAGTTTAAGAGGGAAAGTTGTTAGGAGTATTAAGAGAACATCAATAAGCTATTGGTTGGAGCATAACTGACATTAAAGGAATTAGTCTATCTGTGGTAATGCACCATATTCGTTTAGAGGATTTCACTAAACCTTCCTTAGAATCTCAGAGAAGGCTAAATCCTATCATGAAAGACGTGGTTCGGATGGAAGTGATGAAATTACTAAATGCGGGTATTATTTATCTTATCTTTGATAGTCGCTGGGTGAGTCCTATACAAGTAGTTCCTAAGAAATCTGGTATCACTGTGGTAGTGAATCAAGACAATGAATTAATCCCCACTCGAGTCCAAATGGATGGAGAGTGTGTATCGATTATGGAAAACTCAACTCGATGACTCCTAAGGATCATTTCCTTTTACCTTTCATTGATCAAATGTTAGAGTGTCTAACAGGACATTCTTACTATTACTCCTTAGATGGTTATTTCGGGTACAACCAGATACTTGTTCCTTCAATCGATCAAGAGAAAACAACTTTCACCTGTCCCTTTGGAACTTTTGTGTATCGTCGCATGCCATTTGGAGTGTGTAATGCACCCGCTGCTTTTCAACGGTGCAGGATGAGTATATTTTTCAACATGCTAGAAAGATAACACGATGTGTTCATGGACGATTTTTCAGTTTTTAGACCAAGTGTTGCGGAATGTCTCTATCACTTGACTTTGGTCATTGTACGTTGCAAAGAGGTCAATCTAGTCCTCAATTGGGAAAAATGCTATTTCATGGTAATATTAGGGATTGTGTTAGGGCACATTGTTTCTACTAAGGGGATTGAGGTAGATAAGGCGAAGGTAGGTCTAATCAAAAAATTACCACCTCCTAAAACATTCAAAGAAATTAGGTCATTCCTCAGCCATGCGAGTTTCTATCGTAGATTCATTAAAGATTTCGGAAAAATCTCAAAGCCTTTATGTGAGCTATTGGGAAAGGATGTTCCTTTCGACTTTTCAAAGTCATGTCTCTCTACGTTCAACAAGCTCAAGTCCGAGTTAACCTCGGCACCCATTATTCAACCTTCAAACTAGAAATTCGAAGTTATGTGCGATGCTTTGGATTATGCAATAGGTGTTGTTTTGGGTTAACGAATTGAAAAACAATATCATGTTATCTAATATACTAGTAAAACCCTTAACGATGCTCAGCTTAACTACTCTACAACAGATAAGAAAATGCTAGTAGTGGTCTATGCCATTGAAAAATTTCGCCCCTACTTCATAGGATCTAAAGTCGTGATCTACACAGACCACGCAGCATTCAAGTACCTTCTATCAAAGAAAGATGCTAAAGGAAGGTTAATCCGTTGGATTCTTTTTCTACAAGAGTTTGATCTAGAGATCCGAGATAAAAAGGGGAAAGAAAATGTCGTAACTGATCACTTGTCTAGGATAGTTAACAAGCCATCCGAGGATTCCTTACCCATTTCTGAGTCATTTCCTAATGAACAACTTATACAAATCTCTAAAGCCAACGCTCCATGGTATGCGGACATTGTCAACTACCTAGTTACAAGTCAATTCCCAGTCGAAATGATTAGCCAAGAAAAACTCCGTCTTTTGTCGAAAATAAAATGGTATTTCTGGGATGAGCCATACTTATTTTAGTATTGTCCTGATTAAATCATTAGACGTTGTATTCCAACCTATGAGCAAGTCAATATCCTAGAGTTTTGCCATAATCATGCTTGTGGAGGACACTTTAGTAGTAAGAATACTACTATGAAAATCTTACAATATGGTTTTTTCTGACCTACTATTTTTCGTGATGCCCACGAGTTTAGCAAATCTTGTCATAGATGTTAGAGATTAGGAAAAATCTTGATGAGAAATGAAATGCCTCAAAATCTTATCCTGAGCATCGAAATTTTTGACGTGTGGGGTATAGACTTCATAGGACCCTTTCCTATCTCCCAAGGTTACCAATACATCCTCGTTGCCATTGACTATGTGTCAAATTGGGTCGAAGCTGTGGCATGTAGAAGAAACGATCACAAGGTTATGATAAAATTCATCAAAGAGATGATTTTTTCAAGATTCGGTACTCCGCAAGCTATCATAAGTGATGGTGGCTTGCATTTTTTCAATAAGATCTTTATTGCGTTGATGAAGAAATACCTCATAACGCATAAGGTTGCCATACCTTACCTCCCACAAACAAGTGGAGATTTCTAACAAGGAAATAAAGACTATCTTAGAAAAAAAAATCAATCCTTCAAGGAAAGATTGGTCTTTGAGATTGAGTGATTCACTCTAGGCCTATATGACTGCATTCAAGACACCCATAGGAATGTCTCCCTACCTGTTAGTTTTTAGCAAGGCCTGTCATCTCCATGTAGAACTCGAGCATCGTGCATATTAGGCGATCAAGCGCCTCAACTTTAATTTTGATAAAGCTGGTGAGAAGAGAAAGTTACAACTAGACGTGTTAAAAGAGATTAGAAATGACTTGTATGATTATGCCAAAAGGTACAAAGAGCGTACCAAAAATTTTCACGATAGGCACATTCTTAGAAGAAATTTCATTTCCAATCAAAGATTTTTGTTGTATGATAATAGACTCTACCTTTTTCTATAAAAATTCAGGTCTCGATGGACTGGCCCATATATTATCCAAATAGTCTACCCCCATGGTGTTGTTGAAGTCCTTAATCCTAAGGACGGATCCACTTTAAAAGTAAATGGCCAACGTCTTAAACTTTTTTCGAATATGTTCCGCAGGAGGAAGTTCTTCTCCTCGATGATATCGTCTATCAAAATTAACTATGTTTTCATCTAGCTAAAGACGTTAAACTTAACACTTCTGGGAGGCAATCCACGCACTTCAGGGGACATTGTGTTAAATATCAATAGGACTGTAGGGTCTTTCTCAGGTGCTATCTAATCCACTTCATTTCATTTTATCAATTTCAATTTTACCTTTGCATGTATATGTCAAAATATTGAAGACAATATAATGTTTAAGTTTGGGGGTGTATGGGTCGGATTTCCATTTATTATTTTCTTCTTTCATTAAAATTTTTTTTTTGATTGGCGACTTTGTTGTATTTTGCTCAAAATCTTAGCTTGTATCTTAAAGTACTTAGTTAAAAATATTTAATCAATCTTTTATTGAAAGCTATGATCTAGAGTCCCTATTTGTGTTTCTCTTAGGCAAAAGTTAAAGCAAAGTTATCTTTTGATTTTTATTCACTTCTAATAAAGTTACCAAGAGTCTAGATTGTATTAAGAGAGCTTGTTACCTTCTTCCTACCTAGAGTTTAAAAAAAAATTGGGTTTGATGAACTTTGACTTCCTTGTTCAATTGGTTGACTATTTAGAAGAAAAACAGAATTGGGTTGTATACACCTTGTACAGCAACCATTGAATTAGACTTGGTACCTTGGAAATGACTGCCTACTTTTCTTAGAAAAAGAGTGAAGAAGTAATAGAAAAAAAAGAGACCTCTCAAAAAAAAATCAAAGATCCAAGAGTTTGTGTAAAGTTTCAGTAGGGTGAAAACCATCAAGTGTAAAAATGTGAGTATACTGGAATGTCACAGATAAAGCCCCTTAGAGGTATTAAAGTGAATGTCCACACTTCTCACTACCCCAGACAGGATGCTAAGCTTAGAATTAAACCCTAAGTTACTCCAGCTATTCTTGAGTAGTTAGAAGGTTGAAACTCATTCTAGGAAATCGAATTTCTTAAATTTCTGAGTTAGAATAACTATCGCTCAAAGGTCAATTTAAGTCTAAATTTTATCGTAGAGAAATAAGGGTTGGGACTCTATACCAAGCATTATTTCTAATTAATTCACAAAACCAAAAATAAACTTGCATTTTTCAATATAAGTTTTGATTTTGATTATTTTTACTTTAAAGTTATTTTCAATTTTGTAGGTATATTTTCTGCAAACCCTCATGAGTCAAACTCGTTCACTAGGGGTAACCTAGTGGTTCAAGGGCTTGCTGCATTCGCTAAATGCAGTCGAGATGCCAATGAAAGTGGTAATTTTATTTTCTAGGGACTAGAAAAAGATAAGTTTGGGGGTGTGATGAATGTCTCAAAACACTCAATTATATGCACGTTTTTCGGACATTTATCTTGATTTTTGTCTCTATTTATCCGTATTAGGGTAATAATCATTATAAGCCTCGAAACACCATGTTGCATGTTAATTAGGCTTAATTTTATATAAATAAATTCATTTACTAGATAAATCTAACTACGTGTGTTTCTTGTGCAGAAAATCAACATTGTAGAATATAAATCTCAAGGCAAAAGCATTTGGGTCCACTTTGGAATGCCCTAATCCTTAACTCATGTTTTCCTCTTTTGTCCTTTTGTGCAAAGAAAAGTGGAGGCTACTTTTAGATTCTTCTACACACATTTTTCTCTATAAATAGAGTCTCAATCTCTAGAGAAACGATCCCTCTTGGTTCTCTTATCCAAGACTCCTTTAATCTAAGGCTCTTAGCCTATTCTATTATTTTTTGTATTTTTATCTTTTAGTTATTTTCTTTTAGGCTAAATAGTCATGTAAGAAGTAAAAGAAGAAGAATTTGTAAGTTTCTCCATGAAATGAAAAAAAGTTCTTTCATCTCTTATCTTTCCTATCTTGCAATGACATTAGGCTAAGCTCCCCTCCGTTGGAGAGTGGAAAAGCCTAGAGCAAGTTTTTGTGTTGTTTTTAGTTTCATGCCTTTCTTTTATCTAAAATGCTTATGAGTTGTCTTTAAGATTTCTTGCACCTTTTATTCTTAATATAGATACTTTATGTTTAGATTAGATCAAGATAAACTATGTATAATCTAGATAATTGGTAGTAGGAAGTTTTGAAGGAATTCTACTTTGTTTATGTTCTCTCAATTGATTTCATTTGCTAAATTTTTTGATCTAAGGAGATAACACCAAACCCTTATGATCGAGTTATAAAAAAGCTAGAGACTAGGAAGTGCTCATCAACATGTTCTAGGTAGATCCACCTCTAATTGTGCTTTAATTTCATATGTTTAATTGCTTTAAACTTCATTTATTTTAGTTGATTTTAATTTCTTTTGGTTAATTCAAATTTTATTCTCTTAGCTTAACTCTACTCCCCCTTTCTCTTGGGTTCGATCCCTTACTTGTCCCACAAGTAAGGTAAAAGTAAGATTAATATTAAATCCGATGGGAAGAACAACGATAGTCCTATCAGGTCCTACATTTTTCTTTTGCAAACACTTGAACAAGTAAACATATTCTTAAATATCCTACAATGTTCAAGAAGACTTCTGAGTTTCTTCGTCTTCAACACTATCTTCATAAGATATGAGTTTTAAGCTGAAAATGAATGTTATGACTTGAATAATTTTCTACATTCTCTAGTAAACTTTTTTTTAGATTTTTTTTCTTGATGAGACATTCCCATTTGATGATGCCCTAACTTTTGCCTAGATCGCCTCTTCAGATTTTTAATCTAGCGGGCTTTGTTTTTCTTCTTTTGATAATGCATTGATTTTTGCCTAGGTCACCATTTCAGGTTTTTAACCTAGCAAGCATTTGTTTTATGGTTATGCCTTAACTTTTGCCTAAGTAGCCCTTTTGGGTTTTCAACTTAGCAGATTTTTTTTCTTCTTAATGATCTTGAATATTCTACTCAACAACTTCTTGGTTCCTTAGACCTTAACCCCATCAATTAGCATTCAGGAGAACTTAATAGGTGGGCTTAGGACATGGTTTAAAAAGAAAAGGTATAAGGCTCAACTTCCCAGAATGCCCCTCGTTTGATATTCTCTCTTTTCTGTCAATTATTTTGATTCTCCTTTTTTATAAATTCCCTTAGTTTGGCATTTTTTTCCTTTTATCAATTCTTTTGATTGTTTTTTCTAATGCCCCTAGCTTGGCATTCTTTTCTTTCTAACCTTTCCATATGGGATTTTCCTTTTGGATGACACATTTCTTAAGGGAATATATTTCTTTTGCGTGATCGGGCCTAAAGTAACTTCTCAGGTTGCCTACGTACCCCAAATCTTTCTTTTCTCTTTTGGGATCAGGTCAAAACGTAGTTCATACTAAGATTTTCCTCCCAAGGTTGGTTGGTATTGTTTAAAAAGAAGAGGCTATTGATTTTTATTTTTATATTTTTTTTAATTTTGTATAAAAGTTGCGAGGGGCTAAAGAAGTCCTCATTTGGTGAAATGCTACTTGATTTGGTCAAGGTTCTTGATGTCTCGATTGTTCTGTCGAATAAGATCTTTTTTTGAGAAGGAGTAATCTTCAGTCTTCTTCTGAAGAGTAATCTCTAATCTTCTTCTGAGAAGGAGTAATCTTCAGTCTTCTACTACGAAATTGAGTGTGATTGATTTCTTTGTATTTGACACTGACTCATTCAATCCTTTTCGAAAGAAATCTCATATTCTTTTACTAATGAGAAACATGATGAATCCCTTCTTGTGGGTCTTAGCACCTTTGTCGATGGTTTCAACTACATCATTCTTGACTGATAATCTTTGATTTTGAAGTTCATCATCAACTTTATATCTTGATCTATTTTGGTGCAATCTATCAATGTATCCTCATGAGGCCATGCAGGAACGTTGTTGAAATTCTCAAGCAAGTTTATTATTCTCTCATGTTCTCCTGAGGATAATGTATCACCAATTTTTGGATTTTAACTCAGACGAGTTACCAGAAAGTCCCGAAGAATAGGCATCCTCAACTTAGTTTCCAACCACAAGGAGCGACTGGAATATAGGAAGGTATTGAGGCATCAAGTACTTGGCATAGTTTAGAATGAAATTCCTAAGGATGATCTTGATTTGTTATTTTTCTTAAGGTCGGTCCCATAATTGAGTAGCCTGAGCTCTCCATTGAGCAATGACCTCAGTGATAGTCCATGGACTTTTACTTAGTCGTTTCTAAATCTCTTTTGATATCCGTGTTAAATCAATACTGACCAATAAATTTCGTCATCAATTCATGCCATGTCCTTACCCGAGACGAGTCCAGTGACATTAGCCAACGTAAGGCTGGACCTACTGAAAAAGTTGGGTCATTTGCTGTTCACTTAAATCTTTGAGATTGCATGATGCCGACATATATTTTCAAGATAGTCCTAGGACATCCGATCCCGTAAAAGTTTTCCATGTCTGCTACTGTAAATTTCTCTAGCAGAAGGACTGTAGGAAATAATGTCATTGTCTTCTAATCCAAAGGCAAGATCATCGAGGTCTTTGATATTTTTCAAGACAGTTTCGACTTGAGTTATTCGATGGGCTAAGACAGGACCGATGGGTAATTGGTCATCTTTTAAGTTTTTGACGAGGTCAAATAAAATCGGGCGATTCTATAACTTTATCATTTTTCTTTTCAATCTTCAAGGCCTCAATTTGTGTTCAAACAGAAGTAATAATCTGTGCTTGAAAGGATTCCAAAATTTGACGGAGTGTTGTTTTATCCATGGTAATTTTATTATTTTACAATTATCAACATCCTTTTGTAGACACCCCATTTTTGCACTCGCCTGATTAATCAACTCGTCAACCCGATCGCAACGGTTCCCAATGATGGATGTTTATTCCAATGCTTTATTTTATTACCAGATATGTTTCAGAAGTCCGGTTAATGTATCTCGAACGGACAAAACTATAGAAACCACGCTACGCTAGAAAAATATGACCGTAGAAACATAGAAATCATCATCTTGCAGATAAAAAAAAGCTTTACGATAAAAATCACTAAAAAATGATTAAATTACCAAAATACCCCTAACAACAAAACAACCCTAGAGCTTACGTTACGCTTAGGAAAACTCATTCAAACACATAAAATAAGAAATCAAAATCAAATAAATCATTTCGCCAATTTGCACAAAATTTGACAAAATTACGAAAATGCCCCTCATTAAGTTCACGACCATTCCACACAAAAAATTTCACAAATGACACAAACCAATATTTCCATTGAATTCCTTATAAAAAATCGATTTTAAAACATCCTAGAACATCAAAAACCGACTTGAAATACAAAAAGTCCTCTCCGAGGGCAAAACGGTACTTTTACAATTTTTATAATTAAAAATTTTGAAATTAATAAATAAAGTATTAAATAATTAAAGTGAAATATTAATAAAATTAATTTAAAAATTTAAACCAAAAAAATCGATCAATCAGGCTCTCAGGTAAAATTGTTGAGGGTTGCCAAGATATTTATTCAAGGACCCCTCCATTTGGGGGTCCAAAGAATTAAAGATATAATCTCCAAAAAATTAAAGTCAATCAAGTAAGACTACAGTCAAGATATTAAATTCAATCAAATAAGATTAAAATCAAAATTAAAGTCAATCAAGTAAGACCAAAGTCTAGATATTAAAGTCAGTCAAGTAAGACTAAAGTCAAAATCTTAAAGTCAATCAAATAAGACCAAAAGTCAAAACCCTAATAGAGTTCTAATTAAATAATAATTCTATTTAATAGAATTCTAACTAAAATATAACTCTACCTAAAATAATTATAATTAAAATATAACTCTACCCAAAACAATTCTAATTAAAATACAAGTCTACCTAAAACAATTCTAATTAAAATATAACTCTAACTAAAAGAATTATAATTAAACACTAATTCTATCTAAACAAACGCTTAAAAAAATCTATAAATAGGGGTCCTCACACCCTATTTTCGTATCAAATAATAAATCCTAAAAGAAGTAGGTCAAAAAGCTTCCTTAGCCTCCAATAAACCCTAATTTTGAAGTCCTAACTCCTTACCTAACACCCATACTTCAATTTTAGCTTGAAAAATACCTAGAAGCCCTTCAAAAATATCCCAAAATTTATAAAAAAATTCAAAGAATCCAGATCTAAGAAAGAGATACCTTGTCTCGGAGATCAGAAATCAAATCTGGAGACAAAACGAAGCAAGGAGTACGGTACAAGGAGCGGTTTTATTAGATCTGAGAGAATAGAATCTTTGCGTTCGAAGGTAAAATTTATTTTATTATTTTTTTTTCTATATAGGTTTTTTTGTTAGCAATGTAGTCTTATTTGGGATAAATAGATATCGGTATTAGCTGGACAGGGTTGGTACCTAACACCTTCCAACCCCGTAATGTGATCTCCGGATTCAGTTTTTCTTTAGTAGATTAGTTTATTTTGTCTGTTTCGAGTCAATATTCGGTTCCTAGACCATAATAACTAGGTGGTGACTCCCAAACCTTAAGGGTCAAAAGTAGATCTGCTCACCTCGCGGATCGAGGGCGTTTTCACCTTTTTGTTTATCGATTGAGTTTATTGGGTCGGATCGATATTACAGGTCTAATTTGAATGTTCTGGACCGGTCTGCCCATTTATCTATTGGTTAGATTAGATAGAGCAATCTAGGAGCACTCATAATCTATTTGAGTCATGACCTAATGGGACCGCACTTAAGTTCAAGGATCTAGGCTCATTATATGATTGAGGCTAGGTTAGGATAAAGCTTAAATTACTTCAGCCCAAAATACCAATATACTATCCCAGTTTGACCTGGTCAACCAATATGTGGTGCTCTAGTTTGATATACCCAAAGGTATTGTACTAAAGTTGTAGCATTCATTGTCATCCCCTGTGTCCCGAAAGACCAGGTTAGATTGAATCCGATTACGGGATTTATAAGGACATGTCATGATGCAAATATAAATATGCATACTCATGAGTGTATGCGAAGGAACAAAGTTCGCCTAAGATGTTTTCGAGAATATCCAACGATAAATACATCCAATCAATTATATCCAATCACATACTAATGAAAGAAATGAAAAAATCTAATCTAGTCTAATCTAAGAGTCTCTTTGAGTCAACTGGATTGACTCGAGTGAAAAGTCAACCTAAGAATAGTCTTGGATCGGGTCAAATTTGACCTTAAAATTTTCAATGGAGTCGCCACTGAAATTGCCTTGATGCTTTTTCTACTAAATAATGAATAGAGGTCCAATTGGTAAATTTGGGGTTTCTAGAGAATAGAGAGTCGCTACATAGTTTAGGTCTAGGAACCATAGATAATTCCAAAATGGATCGGCTTGATCCTCGAGTAAGAAAAATCGGCAAGAGGTCAGTTTACGGATTTTGGAAGATGTTAGGCATCGAACCCGCTTGATCTAGAAGATTGGTCTCTACTACGATTCAAACTATCCTACGGTCAACAGGTAAAGACTAAAGTCAAGCTATGGTCCCATCATCATCAATTTATATCAAATGTGCTAAACGAATCTTATGGCTAATATTTTCTCAAATATTACATGATTTCTCAAATTTCACACAAAAATGGAAATATTTGGAAAAGCCTAAATTCTAGGTTATGCACCAAAGCTCACGTGACAATATATTTCAATCACAAATCTATATACGTAAATATTTTTCCAATTAATTAAAATAGGAATTTATGAAAATTTTCTAAGTTAGAAAATTGTGAATATGAAATTTCTAATTTGGCAATCTATGGAGTTTCTAAACTAAAAATTTTGAAATTTCATAAATTAGAAGTTTATGAATACATGAGAAGCTCCCAAATTAGAAATTTGAAAAAATAAACTTCCCAAAATAGAAAATTTCAAACGTGATGAGTCCCAAACTAGAAATTTGTAAACATGATTTTCCAAAATAGAAAATTATGAATATTAGATTTCCCAAATTAACAATTTACAAATATTAATTTTTTAGAATGAAAAATTATGATTTTAAGAAAGTCACCAAACCAATGAACAAATTGAATTTACAAGAATCTCCAAAATTGGCAAATTATGATTTTTTTAAACTTATTTTATCTCGTGAATTCTTCAAATTTCACATAGTGGAATCCCACGATTGATAATGTTTACCACCAAAAATCAGTGAATTGATTCAGTCACATTTTAGAAAAAATGAAATCAATTTTAATTCCACGTGCACACAAATCAGTGAGTCGACTAATTGATGACATTTTGACATGTAAAAATTAAATTTTCACGCCCTACGTCCATAAAATCAATGAGTTAACTCATATGCCAATTTTATTGAAAATGTTTGATTTTAAACTTCCTATGTACACAAAAATCAACGAGTTGACTCACTTATCACATGAAATCTCAATGTCCCACTCAATACATCCCCCAAAATAGTGAGCCGACTTACTTATCATTTGAAATATCAATGCTCCACTCAATATACACCTCAAAATAGTGAGTTGATTTACTTTGTTAACATAAATGACCATATGGCATAGAAATGAAGTTGGTGTTCCTAATAGGCATGACACAAATAATAAAGTTACCAAAAATATAAATCACAATATTTTGAAACCTTGAAGACAACTAAGATATTAATTCAATCGCATCACATAGTTTTATGAATTTTTCAAATTTACAATAGATATAAATTATTGGTTATTTGGATCAAGAAAATTGCATTAGAATCAAACAAAGGATACTGATCATGATCACCATTATGTATTGATGTAAACAATAACTGTCAATAATAAATCACTTGAAATTCCAACATAATCAAAGGGTAAAAAGTATCACCATAATCACATAACTGATGCATTAAAATCAGTACCATGAGTTGGATAAATCACCAAAATATTAGATAGAGACGTTTAAGATTAGTCGATATCGAGTATAACAATGAAATTAATAGAATGAAAAAGAATTTGTCTAAAACTAATTCAAATCATCCTAGAAATCTTAAAATCAATTGAATCACTTTTAGATATTCCATTACTGATTACCAATCACCTATGCAGCTCTCCATAAATTGAACATGGTTATTAAAACAATGTGAATAGAAGAACATATAATTGATTACCTTACGCGGCTTCGAATGTAGAATCTAGTGAGAAAGAAGAGTGAGCGGCTCTACTCATTCGGAAAGTAGGTTCAAGAATAATGAAATTATTTTTTTTAATGTCGTACTTGATGTGTTATCCCTTCAGAGTAGTGAAATCATTGCTTTTATGAGTTTTTAACGCCTTCTCTAGTAGAGATACAACAATAATCGTGAATTTGTGTGAGAAGGGAGAGTAAGGAGTGAGTTTAGAGACGTAATTAGAGAGTAGCCTGTAATGATGTTGGTTTGGGATGCTGAGACAAGGCAAAAAAAGGTTAACAGGTTGTTGTAATGGGCCTGAAGAAGATGAAGTAGAAGGTGGGAGTGGAGATGAAGTTGTGCAAAGTCTTCGAAGGTGAGTCTAACTTCTTTGAGAAAAATCGATGTTTCTAAGATGATCTTTTTTTGCTATTTTTTGTTGTGTGTTATGAGAGTGGTTGTGGGCTAACAAATAAAAAGAGAAGAGGGACGTTTAAGGTACTACTACAGATTAAAGAGGGGAGGGGAATAGCTGATTAGTTAATGGTTGATGAAGAGGAGGAAGAAGATGACTGGTTACTGTAATGGGGCGTCAAAAAGAGAAGGAAGAAGATGATTGGTTGCTTTTACAATGGCTGAAAAGAGAGGAGGAAGAAGGTGATGGGCTGCTGGCTGAATACTCATTTCTTCAATCTTCTCTTCCTTTTTGCCTTGCTTGCTTTTTTTGGTTCTTTTTGATTGTTGTCTAAATAAAAAAATGAGAGTGGGGATGCGAGAAAGCTGGGAAGAAGGGGGTCGTGATTCCTTCTTCTTTTGGCTGTTCCAAAAACATTAGACCCCTCTTTTTTATTCAAATGACACTTTCTTTCCTTTTTTTATTCTTACTGTAGACACCTCAATTTGAACGGGCCACTTCTCGAAAGGGCCCAAAAATATCGATTTTCCAAATAAATGGGTCAACGGGCCTTAAAGGCCCAAGTAATTGAAAAGTGACATTTTTACCAAATCGAGGCCCCTAAGACCTCTCAATGGTTTAGGAGGCCCACCAAAAGGACTCGGCCTACCTTACACTTTCCCAATATTCACCACTCCGCTTCCAAAATCAAAAATGCCAAATTTTCGATAAATTTTACCAACGGGCCTAAAAAACCCGATTTGCCAATACGTGGCATTTTTTATCAAACTAATGATTGCAAAAATCTAAAAAAATTAAAAAATTAAAAATGTGAGACTTGGGATGCCTACCCCTCCTCTACTACCACCGCTCCGCCTCAACCAATCCCTAAAACCCAAAAACCATTTCTAAAACCCAAGCCCAATACACAAAGCCCACAAATCATTAACCATATCCAATCATTATCCAACCCACAACCCGAACCCATAAACCACAACCCACATCAACCAATCACTCTTTTATCATCAAAAGATGACACAGGTCAGCACCCCATCTCACCTCCCTCACCCAACCACCTACCCCATTAATTTTATTTAAATCTCATCTACCCACACATCAACCCATCACCTTTTCTCTCAAATCAAACACATCTACCCACACCCCTAACCTATACCTCCCCTAATCTACCCTCATCATTCCCTACAAAACCTACATCTACAACCTAAACCTACACCATCCTCTCAAGTCAAACACTCAACCTCTCCCATCAACCTACTCAACCCTTCATTTCCAACCACTTTGACACATGGCATCATCTCCCTCACCCTCCCAAAATATCATCAACCACCTCTTTAAATCCTCCATTCTCTTAAACCAAATACCATTTAATCTCAACCACCATCTTAAACTCACCTCACCAAACACTCCACCCAAATGGGTTGGGTAGGATCCAAACCATTTGGGTCAAAACTCACCCATTTAACCCCCCTTCCTTAAATACCCTCCAATCTCCTCTAAATTACACCCACTTCTCTCTCAAACTCATAATCATTCTACCCTTTTTCTTCACTTCACCCCATTATATCCCTAAAATAACTCCTCAACATCTATAAATACCCTCATCCTCTTCCCAAAAAGGGCCCCCCCAACTTTCACTACAAAATTCTCTCCAACTCTCACTACAAACAACCATCACCAATCCTCCTCAAGTCTCATATACAAAAAATAATTATTATACTTCACTCATCTCTCTCATCATCTCTTCTCTACTCCTTCAACCATACAAGAATTGTATTTTTATAAAATACTAAGGACTCAAGAAGAAGAAAAGAAGAAAGAAGATACAAGGTGGGTTCAAGGCAATCCCCCCCTCTCTCTCTTCTACACCCTCTCCTCCTCCCTCTTCTATCACCCTCTCCCCTTTATTTTATTTTTTAGGATGAATGGACCCCAAGGCTAAAGGTCTATAAGGTTCATTCCCATCAATGGAATGGCCCTATGATCAAGCCGAAAATAAATCCCTATCTAGGGTACAAATGCACAACACGTGGCACATCATTTTTTGTATTTTTTTAATCAAAATGACCGAGTTGAGTTGAGGTTACCACTATTTAATGGAGAGAAAAGGGTGCCTAACACCTTCCCTTTTCTTTAACCGAGCCGCTTACCCCGAATCTCAAAGTTAGATTAGTTCCTATCCATCGAGAGTCACTAAAATATCAAAAATGTCACATTTTCTAAAAAATGCACATCGGGTGACCATTCACACCCACTTACAAAAATGAATGGTGGCGACTCCAAACCATTGTAGATGTGGTCATCGTAATGATGAAATCACGTGTCTACACTTACTATTTTAGAAAAAGAGAAGTCTTTTTCGGACTTGAGAACAAAGAACATCATTGTTTTTTCTTTTTTGTTTACTTTTCCTTTTTATTGATTATTTCTTTAATTTTTTTATTGTTTTTTTTTCTTTGATCGAACCAAAAGATAAACTCTCTCTCTCTATTTGAGTTTAAAAGGAAAGGGACCATGATCCCATTCTTCGCAACATGTGGCACAATGGTGGATCATTGATGAATAATTTTTTTGACTTTTAATTTTGATTGATTATATTAAAATTTTAATTTGATGGGCTAATTGCGTTTTACTTTTCGATCTTAATTGGTTGATTAAATTAAAATTTCAATTCAATTGGTTGATTGCGTTTTAGTTTCAATTTGATTGGTTGATTGAGTTTTAGTTTCAATTTAATTAGTTAATTAGATTTTAATTTTAATGTTAATTGGTTGATTTTATTTTAATTTCAATTTGATTGGTCGATCAAATTTTAATTTTTATGTTTATTGGTTGATTTTAGTTTTTGGTTGGTTGATCGATTGGATTTTAATTCGAATGTTAATTGGTTGATTGGATTTTAATTTAAATGTTGATGGGTGGATTAAATTTTGCAGTGAATATTGATTTCAAGTTTTCGAGTTGATCGTTTGAATTTTAATTTTTGTTTCGATTTAAAATTTTTCAAGTTGGTTGTTTTATTTCAAGTTTCAAAGTCTATAAGGTCAAGTTGGACATCAAGGGCATTTCGATCATTTTGTAATTTTTTCAAAAATTTATCTGTTTTCTTTGATTTGGGTCCTATTAGACTCGAAATCATATTCTAAAGGCAATGAAGGTACTTTTGAGACTTTTCGGGTATCTGAAATTCATGAGGTATTTTTGTCATTTTATCGATTTTTGTTCATTTGTGCAAATTTTGGCGTGAGATTTTTTCTAGTTCCAATGTCATGGTTTCTAAGTTTCAAAATTACATTTTCCTAACATAGCGAGATCGTTAAGTTATCAAAGTGTGTAGCGAACCTAAGCGTACATGATTAATAAATCAAGTGTATGGTGTATCGATCCTAAGCGTGCGTAATTCTATGCCGCGTGGCAAAGAGGAAGAAGAGTGGAATTAGAAGACAAAGGGAATTGGAGGAAGGCCTCTTACAAGATCTTGAGTTCTTTACACTCATTTTTAGGAATCCACAGCAATCGGGTGACGGATCGCCAAGTCAAGTGGATGCAAAAATGGGGTCTCTACAACTTCGTTCTTAGCAAATAGTGCTACTTATAGAGCTTTTCTTCGAATCAAGGTTTTCCCTTCTTACGGAAGGTGATCTCAGAGAATTTCTTGATTCCTAGGATCCTAATTGAAATAGGGATCTTCTGGATTAGATATGTTATACTAGGAAGATCTCCTTCGAGATCTCTAATATTCCGAATATTCTTTGACCAGGTCAGCCCCTACTTGCTAGACCAGGTCTTGTTCAATGTTGTGTTACCCTTCTGATCAGGCTAGACACTTTCTACCTTGGCTTACTATTTTTTTGGATAGTGTCCCATATGCTGATATGCTCATGGTACCATCCAACCAACTTGGACACTTGTACAGTCTAGATAACTGCACTATTATTTACCTCTACAACTGGTAAAGCTAGAAAACTACCATAAAAAAATGTAGAGATATTTCAAGAAGAAAGTATATCGAAGACAGTTCAAAGAAGAAGAGCTGAACAGTAGGAAGTTAGGTCCAAACTGGGAAGAGCCTTATAGAGTAATAAAAAGTGGTTATAAAGGCATCTATAACTTGGCTACTATATCAAGTCATGAGTTTCCTAAACCTTGGAATACATGTAACCTCAAGAAGTATTATTAACAAAAGGAAGCTATTTTGACTGTGTGTACCTTAACTCAGCCCTACATGGCTCAAGATCCAAAGGGACCTCTACTGTCTAGAGCATCAACGTGACCAGCATGGCAAAAGAGAAGAGTTGGGCCTTTTCGGGAGTCTTGCTATGTCCTGAGTGGAAGAAGAATGAGTTGGGTCCTTTTGGGGGTTTGGATTTTGTGATCCTACTCTATCCTAAATGATAGAGCACTGAGTTGGGTCCTTTTGGGGGTCTAAGTCATTGTGACCCTACTTTGTCTTGAGTGGTAGAACATTAAGTTGGGCCCTTTCGGGGATCTGGGTCTCTGTGACCCTACTCTGTCCTAAGAAGAAGATCACTAAATTGGACTCTTTTAGGGGTCTGGATCATTGTGACCCTGTATTAGTCTTGAGTGGCAGAGCATTAGTTGGGCCCAAAAGGGGGTTTACCTTACTCTGTCTTAAGTGGTAGAACACTGAGTTAGGCCCTTTTGGAGGTCAGGGTCATAGTGTCCTTTGTTTTTTCCTGAGTGGCAAAGTGTTGAATTGGGCCCTTTTGGGTGTCAAAGTCTTAGTGACCTTGTTTTGTCCTAAATGGCAAGCACTGAGATTATCCCTTTTGGGGGTCAAGGTCTTGGTGACCTTGCTTTGTCTTGAGTAGCAAAACGTTGAGTTGGGTCCTTTTGGGGGTCAGAGTCTTAGTGACCTTTGCTTTGTCCTGAGTGGCAAAGTGCTAAGTTGGACCCTTTTGGGGGTCAGGGTCTTAGTGACCTTGTTTTGTCCTGAGTAGCAAAGCGCTGAAATGAGTCCTTTTGGGGGTTAGGGTCTTAGTGACTTTGTTTTATCTTGTGTGGCAAAGCATTAAGTTGGACCCTTTAGGGCGTCGGGGTCTTATCAACCTTGCTATGTCTTGAGTGGTAAAGCATAGATTGAGACCCTTGTGCCTAAGTAAAATAAGTCTAGCTTGGTGTGGCTTAAGGGCCTAAATGACATCTACTGCTCGGAGTGGCAACATGATTAGTGGGGTCAGGACAACAAAATTCTACATCTAGCACTTCAGGAGTCAGTATGGCTCATACAAATATATGAATATTTAAGTCAACTACAATAGGATGAAGCGCCATTTGATGGTATAATGTACATATCATCTCATAAATGTGCTAATAAGGTATAAAAAAACCTGTAGTTGCATCTGGCAGGAAGAAGTTGGATGCAAAGATCATAACAAATATCGCTCGAATAAGAACAAAATTTTTTTATATGGAAAATTTTGATTAACTGTAATACAATAGGTCAATTAAGTACAAGTTAGAATGGATAATAAGATCTTGAAGTATAATATTTTTCATATAAGAAAAAATAAAAATAAAAAATTTCATTAGTAATGGAGATTGATTACATCAAAATGCAATAAGAGCAAAGGAAATACATTCAGTCTTCAGTAGGAGGGGTTTGATTAGTAAAAGGAAGCAAGTCTTCAGTAGAGTTGGATCGGTCGACAAGTTCGGCCTTACCAAGATTAATGATATGATTAGGAGTATGAACTTAACTAGGAGTATTAGCTTCGATAGGGACTAACAGACCTTCCTCTGTATCAACCTGTCCATTTTGGGTAATCCATGTAAAAAAATTAAATAGGAATACCCTTAGACTCCTTTTCTTCTTTGTCATCCACATACTGCAGTCGAGAAGCCTTGAAGCCTTTATGATAGGCCTTGGTGGATGCTTCCTCCACGACCTAAGAATAATGAACTTATAGTTGACCTAGAAGCTTTTTGGTCTTTGCCTCATCTTTTTTGGCATGTTCTGTCTAACTTCCGCTTGTGCAGACTCGAGTTGAGTCGTTAGATCAGAACTGAGGTAGTCTCAAGGCACTGCTCAAAATCTGCTTTAAAGGAGCCTTGCTTGAGGTCTCGCTCATTCGTCTCCTATTCCTACTACTTCACCTTTTCCTAGAGGTTCACCAGCTCTGCGTCCCTTCTTTCCATTTTTTCCTTATAGCTAACGAACTCCAGTTCGAGATATGCTTAGGAGTTTGAATTTTTTTTATTCTTGGTCTCCAAGGCGTCGTTTTCCTTGGTGTACTGAACCAAAGTAGCCTCGAAGTCTCTTGGCCTCTTGAGTGGCATAACCAAAATAGGCTAGTTGGTCATCAATCACAACCATATTTTCCTCATACTCCCTGGCCAAGATAGTTGCATGGTTCTGAACTTCACGTCACTTAAAAAAAACTAAAAACTGAAACATGTTGGCCTACAAAGAAAGAGAGAAATCACAAATATGTTACCTATTAGAGGCCTTGGGTGATTTTCCCAAAGGTTAGATCAGGGTTGGCTCGATCAGCAGACTCCATGTCCTTGGGAAAGATGGAGTTGGAAAGGAGTGAAGATGCAAGTATGGGGTCCCTTACCCCACTGTCCTTGTTACTGACAAAGCCAACACCTATAGTAAAGTCATGCCGCCAATGATTATTCTCATGCCATCCCACGAGGTGTCCTTTCCTGCCCAACCAATAAAAAGCTAAATCCTCTAAGGGCTCTTCTATTTATCTCCAATTCTGGTCCTTGAGCCTGTACTTCTTATGTTGTTGGAGCTTGGGAGTAGGGCTGACATCCTTGATGGTGTTAAAGATCTACCCCTTCTAGTGTAGGCACTCCATTTTTGCATTCGCCTGATTAATCAACTCGTCAACCCGATCGCAACGGTTCCCAATGATGGATGTTTATTCTAATGCTTTATTTGTTACTAGTTGTGTTTCAAAAATTCGGATGAGGTATCTCAAACTAATAAAACCTTAGAAATCACGTTACACTAGGAAAATATGACTCCAAAAACATATAAATCATCATTTTTCAGATAAAAAGAAGCTTCACAATAAAAATCACTAATAAAATAACCAAATTACCAAAATACCCCCTAACATCAAAACATCTCTAGAGCCTACATTACTTTTAGGATAACCCTTTCAAACACATAAAACAACAAATCGAAATCAAATAAACCATTTTGCCAATTTTCAAAAAATTTGATAAAATAACGAAAATGCCCCTCATAAAATTCACTACCATTTAGCACAAAAAATTTCATAAATGACACAAACTAATACTCCCATCGAATTCTTTACAAAGAATCGATTCCAAAACATCCTGGAACATTGAAAAATGACTTAAAACGCAAAAAGTCCTTTTCGAGGGTAAAACAGTAATTTTACAATTTTAATAATTAAAAATTTCAAAATTAATAATTAAAACATTAATTAATATAAAATAAAATCCTAATTAAAATTAAAGTCAATCAAGTAAGATTGAAGTCTATATCTTAAAGTCAATCAAGTAAGACTAAAGTCAAAATATTAAAGTCAGTCAAGTAAGACTAAAGTCAAAATTAAAGTCAACCAAGTAAGACTAAAGTCAAAATCTTAAGTCAATCAAGTAAGACTAAAGTCAAAATCTTAAAGTCAATTAAGTGAGACTAAAAGTCAAAACCCTAATTGAATTTTAATTAAATAATAACTCTATTTAAAACAATTCTAATTAAACACTAACTCTATCAAAACAAGCACTCAAAAAATCTATAAATAGGGGTCTCTACAACCTATTTTGGTATCAAAATTTAAACCCTAGAAAAAATAAGGTCAAGGAGCCTCCCCAACCTCCCCAAAATCCTAATTTTGAAGCCCTAACTCCTTACCTAACATCCATACCCCAACTTTAGCTCAAAAAACACCCAAAAATCTTTCTAAAATACCTTAAAACCCATAAAAAAATTTAGAAAACTCATAGATCCAAGAAGAAGATACCTCAACTTGGAGATCAGAAATCAGATCCGACAACAAAACGAAGCGAGGAATATTGTACAATGAGTTGTTCTATCAGATCTGAGGGAACAAAATCGTTGCATTAAAAAAATGTAACTATTTTTATTTTTTTATTATTATTTAGGTCTTGTTAGCAATGTAGTTTTATTTGAGAATTAGTAGAGACCGATGTTTGCCAGGCGGGGTTGGTGCTTAACACCTTCCAACCCTGTAACGTGATCCCCAGACCCATATTTTTTTTCGTAGATTAGTAGTATTTACCTTTTTAGAGTCAGTATTCGGATCCGCGCACTTCTCGGATCGATGACGCTTTCAGTGGGGACTCCACTGGGGACCATTGAGGGTCAAACTTGAAAAACCCCAAGTATGGGAGCATTACCAGGATGACCTAGTTTTTTTTTTGTTTTAATTTAATTTAATTTTAGTTTTAGTTTAGTTTATTTTATTTGTTTATTTATTTATTTATTTTTTATGGCTCGATTATGGATTATTTGTTTGGACTTCGAGTATTTTGTTTTGGCATATTATTCTCTATGGCCCAATCGAGAGTTATTTAGAATGACCCTAAGTAATTAAAGAAATCAAGAGGTCTAATTGAGGATGGATTGATGATTAATGAACCATGTAGGTTTATATATTTTTTTTCTTGTTGTTTTAGGGTTCCATTTTTAAGCATCGCTTTAAAAAAAATATATATAATAATAATAAGAAAAATAAAATTTTTGTTTAAGGGTGGGCGATGTATCCTTCAACAACATTTTTTATTTATTTTTATTTAAAAAAATAAAAAATAAAAATTGTCTGTTAACAGCAACAATGGGCTGATATAGTTGGTGTGTAAGACATAAAAACCAATTCTTTAAAAATCTCACATTTAAAAAAAAAAAAATTTTTTTTTTAAGGTTCTGTTTACAACAACATTGGGCTGGTGTGTAACAAGCAAAAATTGATTTTTTAAAATCTCACACCATCTTCTTAAAACGTTGATTCATTCGGTTTTCATCATTTTTAACAGAGACCGATTTAGTCTCTCTGATTCAATCGGTTGAAATCAATTTAGATCAACTTAAAATTTTACATAAGTCGGTGATTTCTATTGATTTAGAGGTTAGAACTAACAGTTCCTCTTGAAACCGATTCAAAGTAATGATTTCATTAAGAGAAAACCGGCCTCTCTTCCTTCAGTCAAAGAAAATTTCGGAGTCTGCCGGCTCAGTTCATTAGGAAATTCAATTAATCAGAGTGAGTTGATGTGATATATATGGAAGGGAGAGAGAGAGAGTTAGAAAAATCGAACGTAAGAAGGTTCAAGATCTGTTCCTTTTGGTACCTTATAGAAGTTTGAATATCGATGATGAGCCCAGCTTCTCTTTTTGTTTCTGTCTAGTTCGTTCGATCAAGTTTTAGGATCATTTAATTTGGAATCAATGATCGGTACTTCGATATGAATTTCTTTTCCTCAAATATTATTTTTCCCGATTCAAACATGTTGGAATTTTATATACGTTTCGGAGTGATTGTTGATACTCTTGAAACTTTTAAGATTTGGATTTCATCAGTTGAGCGGTTTTGAACTTCGAATGTGTTGTTTGCAAAGCGTGAACCATCCGATCAAGATACAGTTGTAAATAATAGAGTTAATTTTGGGATGCTTCTACAGTCTCCCAGTAATATTAATGATTTACTCGAGTTTGAGTCCGGGCAGGTTATCGAGAACATTTTTTGCTGGGTTCTTGATGTGTAGATTCTGACTTTCAATGAAAGTGCAAGTCCTCTGTTCCATCATTGGTGCTGGTTAGAATGCATGTTCGATGAAAAATCAGAACCTAATAAAAATAAAAAAATTTCAATTTTAGAGTACTCTTTAATGAGAGTTTTAGAGAATTATTATTAAAACACCATTGTTTAGTTATAATGCACCGATCTAAATGTAAACAACTATATACTTTTGAAGATGAATGGTGTGTTGTAAGTAAACAACGGGTGTGCCAATAATATCCCTCAATCTTATCCCAATTGTTGTAAAAAGACTAGTGACAATCTTTTCTTTAGCCAAGTAGTTTTTTTTGGCACACCATTTTCTCCTAATGACACCTCAATTGTGAGCAATTAACTTGGCGATTTACATTAAAATTGGAGTGGCATTAGGAAAAAGTGGAATGCCATTATTAACTCACTTGATTAGTTGCACATTTTTTAGGATTTTGTTTTATTTATTTTTTTAGTATTTTTCTTTGAAGAAAAAAAAAGATTTCTTTTCTTTGAAAAATCAATTTAAAAAAAAAAGGATTTATGCCTCTTCATCCTACAACCATCATGCCATCTTCAATCTAATACTCATTGAAATCTAAATTTATTTAGGATCACCCAAATATAATCCCTGATTGGACCATAAAAGAAAAAATCTTTTGGATTAAATAATGCACTTGACTCTGATTATTAATCTGTGTGGTGTACCTATTTATTTTCGTAATCTTGATTAATACATATGTGGGAATTGCTTATTTTGATCCTAATGTTGATGTGATTGGTTTGATTAAGATTTCTATGGAATCAACGTGGTGATGAAATGATTAGGCCCATGGGCCCATTTGTTTGGAAAAGGCCCTGGGCACACCCCATCCTGTTTTGCACACACCACATACACGTTTACTATTTTGTATGCTTGCATGTCCCAATATAGCCAACGTGGCACTAGTGCATGGTCCGGTCTCTTCGAAGATGCGACGTCATTCATGAAAACCACAACTCCAATCACGTACCTTAGGGTATATAAAACTGGGCATCAGTACTGTTTGATCAGGTGACTCTGAAAGGTATATCGATGCACCCAGGCTGGAGCGACCTGAGCCTTTGACCTATTGTAAGCTGCACAGTCACATGTCCCGTTTGCCAACGTAGTACTAGTACATGGTCGGTCCCCTCATGGGATGCCAAACCATTTAGGAAAGCTACAACTCTTGACTCGTACTCATAGGTATATTAAAGATGATCCAAGTACATCAGTTGCACTTCTTGGTTAAAACTAGTGCTTAAACGAGATCCTACTCCTATGTACTACGGTACTAGGAGGATAGACTACGTCTATTCTAGAAAAGAGGTGATTTAAGAGTGTATTTGCTCAAGTATCGCGCGCTACCTCTGATCTGAGGATTAAACTGGCTGTTTTTGGCTTCAGAGAAGTGAGTTGAAGTTTTAAATTATCCCCTAGACGGTATATCAAATCAAGTCACCACGTACCGTCTGATTGAGTAACTCGAGAGGTATATAGGTGTACTTGGGCAAGGGTGGCCAGATAAAAAAGTATTGCACATAGTAAGCTTAAAGTCTAGAAACCTTTCCAATAGGTCACGACTCGAACTTATCATGGGTGTTCCCGAGTTGTTTATTGAATGATGAATGTATACGAATGATGAGATCAAAATGTATGTATGAGATCAAAATGTTGCAATAACTCATAATGACCCAGTCCATCTTGACGCAACAATCATGATTGGCCGGGCCATTTAAATCAAAATGAAAATCAAATTCTTTTCTAAATTCGAGTTTCAACCTATTTTCAAAGAAGAAAAGTGGTTTACAAAAGGAAAGTATTTAAAAAAAATGTTCTCTAGAAAAAATATTTTCCAGAAAATGTTTTCCATAAGAACAAGATTTATCAAAAGAAAAAGTAACTGATATTTTACATGGACCTTGGAAGTGTACTAAAATACCCTTTTGTGTCAAACCAGGATGCTAGCCACATGCAATAACCCGATCGACCAGTTAGTCAAAACAACCATCATAGGGATGCACCCTGTAGAGAAGATCAACTTTGGGAAATTCATGTTGAGGAGTGCTCTTTACTTCCACGAGTTTGAAATAGACTGGAACCTATTACGTGCTATGGCTAAGCGCTGGAACCCTTACCTTCATATATTTCATATTGGACATATGCACTTATGCCCCACTCACAAGGATTATTGTGGCATTATGGGGATATCCACTTCAGGACCTCTAGTCAGGCCCTCATTGAAAACTAGATATTCTGGTGACCTCACCACAAGATTGAACATTTCAAAAAAAGAAGCCAAGGCCCTAGTCAATAACAGGAGATTGGACTTAGTACATTTAATGGGCCCGTATTGCTCCCGCAGTCATCCCGTCAATGTAAAACCTGAAGCCTGGCAAGCCACTAGAGACTATCAATTATGCCTTGGAATCCTAAACCAATATATGCTGACCTCCAAAAGTGATGGCCAAACTATCCCTGAGTCCTTTATAGATATAGCCTCTCAACTCTTAAAGAAAGCCAGCCCTGTACCTCTTATCCTAGCTGAAACTTTTTTAGGTCTAAATGCCATAAAGAATGGTAAGAGGAAAAGCTTTAAAGGAAGCCCACACCTACTCTACATGTGACTATGTAATCGTCTCAAAATTGTAGAGGTCCCCTCAAACCTCGAATATGGGCCAGAACATTTTTCTAAAAGAAACCTGTTAGTACGTCACAACTCAGTCAAGGCTTAGAGAAAATGGTTAGACTCTCGCCTTGCCCGTCACATCGGTTTAAGATGTCCTTGGTGGATGACTGATCCCCCTATTCTAGGAACCAAAGGATCCTACTACGTCCGTCTGATCGGTTTAGAAGAAATGTCTTTCTACCAACGTGCATTGATCCCAAAGCAATACGGCGTATCCATCGGGTTATCTCTGCCTCAGCACAAAGCTTTCTTCCTTCCCGAGCCATTGACTGAAAAATTAGTACATCTCATTGAGAAGGCTTGGAACAAACGCACCTTAGGCTGTCCAGACGAACCAGCAGAATTCAAAGAGCCAGTTGTTAAAGCCAAAAGGATCAAGCCTGATAGCAATCATGATAACCATCAAGACAAAGCCAAGCGTCCATGTAAAAAATAGTTTAAGTCAGATTTGTTGAAAGATATTGTAATGAGAACGTTTCTTTGTCGATCATTTTCAATAAAGTTATTTTTCTTTTGAATAAACATTTATTTCCCTTTTGAATGATTATTGCGTGAATGAATTATTTAATGGATTGGTGCACAAACTTCAATAAAATGACTCATTAAAATGTTATCAAGGGGGTAACACTGAAATTGATTAAATCTACCTTTGATGGGGTCATATAGGATTATCATTGCGCCCAAATTCAAGCGTCCACCTCCTAGTTGGAGTCATAAGTCCAGTCAGTTAGAATGAATGTCAATAACAAGTCAACAAGCAGAAATGACTTCAAAATCTGAGCTTACAGAGATCCGTAAGATTTTGATAGCTTTTGCCAATGATATCAACAATATAAAAGGCAAAGTGGAAGTTTTAGAACAGATTTCAGAATCAACGGGCAATCCCCTTGATAATCCAAAAGGGAAAAGGGTTGAAGAAAATGTGACGAGACGTGCACATGAGTTCTTTGAGCTTGACGTAGATGAAGAATAGTTCGATGAAAATCCGGTGTTAGCTAACAAAATGTCTCAGTTAGAGTCAGCTATGAAAAGTATAAAAGGTATCGATGAAATTGCAGCAGGCATTGAAGCTCTGAACCGCATCCCTAGAATTCATTTGCCAGAGAAGTTTGTGATGCCTACAATAGACAAGTTCAGTGGTGTAGATTGTGCAAAAACACATCTTAAGGTGTATGTTACTAACATGTGCACTATGGGGCTCAGTGATGAACAGATGACATTATTATTTCAGAGAACTCTATCAGGATCGGCACTACGTTGGCTGATGTCTCAAGATCCAGTTACCGTAGGTACATGGAAAAAAATGTCAAAAGCTTTCTAGCATCAATATAAGTACAGTACCGAGATTGAGATTTGAAGAAGGGATTTGGAATCAACTAAACAGAAGAACGGGGAGACGTTTATTGATTTCATTAGTTGTTGGAGAGCCAAGGCTGCCCAAATGTAGGATAGACCTTCAGAAAAGGAACAAGTGGCAATAATCCTGAAAAATCTTACACAAGGATATGCCCAACACTTGGTGGCTCAGTATCTTCCGACTTTTGAATCTTTATTACAAGCCGGAAGCCAACTCGAGGATGCTTTTGCCTCTGGGGTTCTTTCTAACCCCTCGGATAACTTGAAGTAACTTCTCAGGTTGCCTACGTACGCCAAATATTTCTTTTTATTTTGGGATCAAGTCAAAATGTAGTTCATACTTAGACTTCTCTCCCGAGGTTGGTTGGTGTGGTTTAGAAAGAAGAGGCTATTCATTTTTTTTAAAAGGCTGCAAGGGACTAAAGAAGGTTATCTTCTTCTTGGTAAGACAAGAAAATGGTTTGACTAAAGTAGGCGTCCTTTGGTGAAATGCTAATTGATTTGGTCAAGATTCTAGAAACTCGATGTTTTGATTGCTCTGTCGAGTATGATCTTCTTTTGAGAATGAATATTCTTTAGTCTTCTTTTGTGAAATCGAGTATGATCGAGTTTTTTGTATTCGACTATTCAACTCTTCTAGAACTTGAGAAAATCTTTTATTCTTTTATGAATGAGAACTCTCCTCTCTTGAGTGAAAAACATTGTAGATCCACTTGTAGGTTTTAGCACCTTTGTCTATGATTTCAACTGCATGATTCTTAACTGATAATCTTTGATTTTGAAAATCACCATTGACTTTATGTCTTGATTTATGTTTTTGTACGATCCATCCTTATATCCTTATGAGACCATGCAAGAACATTGTTTAATTTGTCAAGTAAGTTTACTATTCTCTCATGGTCTCTTGAGGATAATGTAATACTGATTTGTACTTCTTGAGTGTACTCTTTAATTCCAATATCTATTAAGTTTGATTAGTGAGTCCTAAGTCAATCCTCATGTTAGATATTATGCTCAAATCATTATTACACGTATGATAATCAGAAGTTTCTTTATTCTATTAGAATTAGAAAAACATAGACTGACAAACTCAACTAAAACTCAAAAATTAAAGAGAGACTAAAGTAATTGAAAAGGTTGACGAAAAGTGAAGTAAAACTAAAAGAAACTCAGGGATGCTTATTTATAAAGCGGGGAGATCCTTATAGGCGGATGGACATAATACCATGTTGCAAGGGTAGACGTCTTAGACTTGATATTAGTATTTTGCCTAGATGACTCTTTTGACGGACCCAAAGTGACATAAACAGGGGTTTAGAACGTCTAGGAGCAATTCTTACTTGAGTGGAAGTACACCAAGATTAACCATTGATTCTGAAGGTTTGACTCTTAACCACATGATTAAAATTTTGAAATTATCCCAAGTCTGATGGAAAACATTGAATCCAATTGCATTATAAGTCTATATAGACCAAGAAGGTGAGAAAGATTAGTCACAGGTCTACCCTTGATTGGGATAGAACTTTTGATCAGAAAAAATAATTTGACTCTAAGATCGAATCCTATTTGGTATAAAATGGTCTGATTCTTTGAAAGTAAAACCAATTAGTCCAACCGGTTTGATGTTGATCAGTTTGATTCATTTGTTGATAAGGCAAATTGACTTACATTTCACACATTGGGTAGGACCGATATTACGGGTCTAGTTTGAACGGTCTGGAGCAGTCCGTCCACTTTCCTGTTGGTTGGATTGATTAGAGCAACCCGGGAACACCCATAGCCGGTTCGGGTCATAACCTATAGGAAGCTTCCTAAACTCTAGGTTTACTACGTGTAATGCAATTTATCTGGCCACCCTTGCCCAAGTGAACCTATATACCTCTCGAGCGTATTCAATCAGATGGTACATGGTGACTTGGTTTGATATACCGTATATGTGATAATTTAAAACTCCAACTCACTTCTCTGAAGTTAAAAGGAGCCAGTTTAATCCCTAGTTGAGAGGTGGAGCACAATGCTGAGCAAAGGCCCTCTTAAATACCTCTCATCTATAATAGACGTAGTCTATTTCCCTTGTATAGTAGGGTACAGCGGGGCAGGATCTTGTTTAGGCACTGATTTAGACCAAGAAGTGCAATTGATGAACTTGGATTATCTTTGATATACTGTATAGGTATGAGTCTAAGGTTGTAGCTTTCATAAATAGTTTAACATCCCACGAGGGGACCAACCATGTACTAGTACTACGTTGGTGATCGGGACATGTAACTGTGCGGCTTACAATAGGACAAAAGGTACAGGTCGCCCCAGTATGGGTGCATCGATATAGCTTTCAGAGTCACCTGATCAAATGGTACTGATGCCCCAGTTTTATATACCCTAAGGTACGTGACTGGAGTTGTGGTTTTCATGAATGACGTTGCATCTCCAAAGAGACCAGGCCACGCACTAGTGCCACATTGGCTAGAAGAGACATGCAAGCTTCCAATGCAACAAAATAAACGTGCTAGTGGTGTGTGCAAAGAAGGGTGGGGTGTGCGCGGGGCGTTTTTCGAAATTAATGGGCTTGGAGGTCAGATCAAACCACCAAAATATGGATATTAGAAAATGTGATCATACAACATAAATATCTAAAGCATCAAGATCAAGATTAAAGCATGCACATCAAAATGTATATCACTTAAGATCATGGCATATTACGTAGACAATCAACAAAGATAACTCAACAATAATTAATCATCGACCAATCACAAAAACAAACTTTTTTTATATTATTTTTATGATCCAATCAAAGATCACTTTGAGCGACCCTAAACAAATCGAGATTCCAACAAATATTTGAATTGATGATAGAATGATATTTGTGGAAATGAGATTTTTTTTTAACAAAAGAACCCTTTTAAAAAAAATACTACTAAAAAAATTAAAAAAATAAAATCCTAAAAAAAAAAGGAAATTCGTGTAACCAACAAATTAGTCGTTACTATCATACCATCTTTTACTAATGCCACCCCAATCACTAAGTAATTGCCTATAATTGAGGTAACATTAGGGAAAATTGGTATGCCAACAAAAATAAAATAAATCTTTTTAGCCACACAGAGAGCTGCCAATAGTATTTTACAATAATTGAGATAAAAAATGAGATATTATTGGCACACCCATTGTTTACTTACAACACACCAATTCCTTTGAAAATAGATATTTGTTTACATGGGGATTGGTGCGTTACAAGTAAAATTGGTGTGTTAATAACAACTCCCAAAGACTTTCATCAATAAACTTCTTGCCCCTCTTTTTTTTTTTTTATAATTTTTATTTTTTTAATTTTTTTTGAGAGATCATACTTAACAATTTCTAAAAAAAATCATCAAATCATGACCACTCACGTGTTCATGATGGTCTTGTGATTTTGCTTCCCCCATATTTAAAAGAGATTTAATTCATCTGATCTTGACTCATCAATAGTGGAAAAGACATTAAAAAATCCTTTGGAGAACCATAAAGAACCGAAAGAAAAATGTTTTAAAAAAAATCGTTAGAATTTGGGCTATCTCACACTAACTTTACTCATCATGGGTCCATACTAACTCAGTTTGGTTGGATTTGAGGTGATTCAGTCAGAGTACTCTGCGGAGGCACCACTGCGAATCAACTCAAAAATTCAGATTATTCAACTTAGAAATTCGGTTAAGTCTGACCAATTTCCTCTCCCAGAAATCTATCAACTTCAAGCACCTATTTCTCAACAATAAGAAATTAATCGAACAATTTATGAGCTTGATAAATATCAATCTGATGTGCAATACGTCCATGGAGCTTCAGGCTACCTCTTCAAAGCCCTGTTCCATCATCGCTACTGTCCATGGCTGCTACATCGTCATTAAATAACCATCTCGAGGCATCATGATGGGTTCCTTTATCTAAGGGTTGAAGGTCTCCTTGTTGAAGAGCTCCATCTGTGGCAGTCAAGACCCATGTTGTTCTCCTTCACAGTAGGAAAACCAGATCATGTTTGAAGAATGGAGATACACCCCAGCTGTAAGGTATCATTTATGTAAGGATTTGATTTTCATCAAAGCTGCTTGTTGTGTGTTTGAGTTGAACAACACCCTCAGTTTCAAGTTCAGCAACGAATTGAACAGAGACAATTCCATAGAAAATGTAAGGTTTAACAGAGATCGAAGAGGAAATCTGTGGAGATGAAGCTTGCTTGGAATATCCTTGAAGGAAATAGAACCAACAGTTGGGATTTGGTAGTTTATTTCTTTGATTCGCAATTTGAGAATCGAAATCGAAGAGATGAAATTGAAAAGAGCAGAGAGAGAGAGAAACTTCTCTCTCTGTTTGCTAATTTTCTTCTTCTTCTTTGTGGAGAAGAGATAGAAAACAGAAAAAATGGATTTCTGCTAACGGCACACCACGCAAAAAAAAAATATTTTTTTTAATTTTTTTTCTTATTTTTTTCTTGGAATTCTATCATCATCACGAACAACATTAAAAAATGCACTTTTTTGTATTTCTTAATGCATCACTCACAAATAATTTATCTTCACAACTTGCCACTTATACATAGTAACGAGCTAAAAAAATTTCATTTAAATTTTTTTTAAATAAATAAAAAAAAATGGTAAAATCCATGACTCTCATCCCAATCACCATAATTCCATCATCAATTTATATGTCAATTTGAATCTTTCATTGTTTAGGGTCATCAAAAAGTGACCCTTAATTGGATCAAAAACAAAAATACAATACCCAAAATCCAAATAAACAATCCACAATCAAGCCACGAAAATAAAAAATAAAAGATAAAACTAAATAAATAAATAAATAAAATCAACCAAACTAAATATAAAAAAACTAGGTTGATTTGGCAATGTTCCCATACTTGGGGCTTTTCAAGTTTGATCTTCAATAATCCCCAATGGAGTCGCCACTGAAAGCGCCCTCAATCCGTGAGGTGCGCGGATCCGCTTTTGATTTTTGAGGTTTGGGAGTTGCCACCTAGTTATTACGGTCTAGGAACCGAACATCGACTCTAAAAGAATATCAAAAGGATATAAAAAAAAAACTAAGTTCGGGGATCAAGTTACGGGGTTTGAAGGTGTTTGGCACCAACCCCGCCTGACAAACGTCGGTCGCTACTATTTTCTAAGAAGACTACATTGCTGAAAAGACCTAAATAAAAAATAAAAAATATTTACCTTGATGATCGCAACGGTGGTTCCCTCAGAGCTGACGGAGAGATTTCCTTGATTAATATTCCTTACTTCGTTCTATCACCGGATTCGTTTCAAATCTCCAAGACAAAGTACCTCCTTCTTAGATCTGAATCTTTCTTATTTATTTATGGATTTCTAGGTATTTTTGAAGGGTTCCTAGGTTTTTTTTGAACTAAAGTTGGGGTATGGATGTTAGGTAAGGAGTTAGGACTTCAAAATTAGGGTTTGGAAGAGGCTAGGGAAGCTTTTTGACCTACTTTTCTTAAGATTTATTTTGACCTACGAGATTAGGGTGAGAAAACCCCTATTTATAAATATTTTTAAAGAGTTTTTTAGATAGAGTTAGAGTTAGATTATATTTTTTTAGATAGTTTTAGAGTTTAATTAGAATTCTATTAGGGTAAGGGTTTGACTTTGGTCTTATTAGATTGATTAGTGTTTTGACTTAAGTCTCATTTGATTGACTAAAATTTAGGGTTTTGACTTAAGTCTTACTTGATTGACTTTATTTTAGGATTTTGATTTAAGTCTCACTTAATTGACTAGATTTTAGGATTTTGACTTAAGTCTCACTTGATTGACTAGATTTTAGGATTTTAACTTAAGTCTTACTTGATTGACTTGACTTAAAAAATAATTTAATTTCAATTAGGATTTCACTTTACATTAGTTAATATTTTAATTATTAATTTCAGAATTTTTAATTATTAAAATTGTAAATTTTCCGTTTTGCACTCGGAGAGGATTTTTTACGTTTTAAGTCATTTTTAATGTTCCAGGATGTTTTAGAATCGATTTTTCATTAGGAATTCAATGGGAATATTGGTTTGTGTCATTTATGAAATTTTTTGTGCGAAATGATCATGAACTATATGAGGGGTATTTTTGTAATTTTATCAAATTTTATGAAAATTGACGAAATAGTTTATTTGGTTTCGATTTGTTGTTTTATGTGTGTGAAAAGATTTTCCTAAGCGTAATGTATGCTCTAGGGATGTTTTGATGTTAATGGTATTTTGGTAATTTGATCATTTTTAGTAATTTTTATCGTAAAGCTTCTTTTTGTCTAAAAAATGATGATTTCTATATTTTTGGGGAACATTTTTCTATCGTAGCGTGGTTTCTACATTTTGTTTGTTTGAGATACCTCATCCGAATTTCTGAAATATATCTGACAGCAAACAAAGCATTGGAATAACCATCCATCATTGGGAACCGTCGCAATCGGGTTGACGAGTTGATTAATCAAGCGAGTGCAAAAATTGGGTGTCTACAGATGCCCCTCCTGAGATCAACTCTAGGATGTTAAGCCTATCAAGAGTAACATCTTTTTGATACCAATTGAAAATTCTGGGCTTCGTACCGTGTCTAGTCCTAGAGTGGGGTGAATGGGATAAATTAAAATTTCTTTCGATTATCCAATTAACTTAGATTGATAATTTGACTATTTGTTCTAAGTCATTCACTTAACCTCGATTTTGCAATCATATCTCTAATTTGCATTTAATGAAAATACACTTGAAATAAACACATTCATTTAACCATTCTTTTAAAGGCACATTCATATATGATTTACATATTCGGCATTCTTGGCATCTTATGAATTTCAAAGCATTCAAGTGTAAGTTGCAGAATCATAAAACATGCACGAGACATAAGACTTATAATGGTTCAACAATGTGCCTACATCCATTCTCACAGTAAATTTTCAATTTTCAATACAATAGTTGTTCACGTAGAATATTAGCATTTATAGCATGTCATATATAGCATAATATTCGTTTATATCATGCATTCATCTATGTGTAACTTAATATAGGCATTTCCGCAAATACGAGAAAAACATTTTATAGTGGTTCAACATCTTGCTTACATCCACTCCCAAGGTTCCTAATAAGAACTTGGTATTTACTATCTAAGAGGTTTATGGTTCACCTCGAAACTTTTACATATAATTTTTATACCTAAGCTAAATTTTAAAACCTTAAGATAGAGAGAACTCATTCTTTCAAAATTGTGAATTTTGTTCATCGAAAATTCACGAACCTCTTCTCTTGTCAAGAGTCTTAGACTCTAACAAGAGTTTGATTTTTTATGGGCTGAACCAAGTAACATCTTACATAGGTCTGGAAATGAAAAATCAAAATAACAAGGACTCACTCAAATCTTAATGTTTGCCAATGGCAATCTTGAGTTCTTCGAGTTGTTGAGCTCACAAGTATACTTGATGGTTGGATCTTCCAATCAAGCTTTCGAGTTCGGCTCATTGTGACCACTCTTTCCATCTTCTCCTTTTGCTCCTCGCTTTATTAATGTACCAATGTGTATGCATGATGAGGTTTGATGGTTGGAATGGGGTCAAATGAGAGGTCTAAGAAGGTTGAAAGGGTTTACCTAAGTTAAATTCTCATGAGAGTATAAAAAACTCTCAAAGTATGGAGAAAGTAAAGACAATATTATCTAGGGTTTGATCTAAAATAATAAGGGCATAAGTTGAAAAGAGTTTCAACTAAGGTTTGGACCTTCCAATGTGTAGAGAATGCTCTCTAGATGGGAGAGGGGAGAGCACAAGTTCTCTAGAAATCAAACCAAGGCTCTAATAGACTCAAGAATGAGTTTTAAAACCTTAGAGGTCATTTTCGAGTCATAACGGTAAAATATGACCATTTAGTGCTTGCTATCGATGGTTCTAGGAGCCACCTAAAATTCCAATCTTAAAATGACACCTTTGGAAAATTACAAAATGCCATCAAGGGGTATTTTGACCATAACTTTCAAGTAGAACCTTCGATTGACACGTCATTCATGAATTTAATAGATCTTATTATGTAGAACATCCCTAAATTGGCACAAAGAGACAGGTCTTGGAATAAATAGGTAAAATTATCAAAATACCTTTTTTACCATGTTTAGTCAAAATGAACTTTAAAGAAATCTGGTGATGAAATGGTTGGAGGTGTAGTAAATCTTACTTATGTAAGGCCCCCAAACAATCACCAAGGAAAGAGGATAGTCTTAGGATGGTAAAATTTCTAATGTCCACTGAATGACCAAATTTGATTTTCGAAAGGTTTAATGAGGGAACAGGTTGAGGAAAGAGTTTTCCTAATCAATATGGGTCATTCTATCAATCATCTAAGTATTGGCTAATAATCTAGGTGGTCTCATTACCTTTTAGCCATGTGCACACATGTCAAAGCTTTTTGTCGAGGTGCGTGCAATTGACCAACTTTATCGGTGTCTTCATATGTCTTCAATAGAAAATCGATATGATACTCAACATTAGTCTCGATATTGAAAAAATTTAGAACTAACATTTTCTCCCCTTGCCAAGGCTACGGGATTGTTGATTTTAAGTTCTAGGGATTCAAAGACTCTTCTTCTTGAAGTCATGTGTCTAACTTCATCATAAGAAAATGAAAGGATGATGGTGACCTTTTTGGCATCGATGAGGTTTTTGATAGCATAGGAAAGGATGATGCATCGGTCAATGTGATGTCTAAGGTTCTAATTGAACTCACAAAATTAGTTTGGATTGTGCGAAGTTGGTAGGGAATTTGGTAGAGGTCGGAGTTGAAGGGGGGTCAGGAGTACTTTCTTCAGCAATTTTTCAAAGGCCACCATAAGAGTTATCCCTAGCTTATCAATTGATAAGGGGCTCGAGGTTGACTTGAACCAGCTTGACTACTAGGTTGGGTAATAGATTGGACGGGGGTAGCAGGCGTATTAGCTATATAAACGTGGTTGGTACAAGGCTTAGAATTGCTGGAGGGTTTCTTGAACTTGTTGTCAAAAATTTTGATAAGAATTTTAGAGGCAAAAACATTCTCAAGTTGGCTATCGACTTGTAGAAAATACTCAAATATGGGGAGATATTGGGCAACGGGTGTTGGGCATACCACTAAGTCAGATTTTTTGGAATAATGGTCATATGTTCCTTTTCTGAAGGCTTATCTCACATTTATGCAAACTTAGTTCTCTAACGACTGATAAAGTTAGTGAATGTTTCACCATTATTTTATTTGGTTGCTTCTGAATCCCTCTGGGAAGTTTCAATTATAATGTTGTTCTTGATAAGGTGTGTTGAAAGAGCAATGTCATTTATTTATCACTGAGTCCTAGAATGTGCATGTTGGTGACAGACACCTTGAGGTGGGTTTTCGCACAAACCAACTCCGTTGAATTTTTCCATATCTGAAATTATGAATTTGTTTAGCAAGCATACCTTAGGGATGAAGTTCAAAGGCTCGATACCTACAGTGATTTCATGAATCCCTTTTATGTTTTTAAGATCATCTCCAACTAAGACATTCTGTTGGTCAGCATAAAAATTTCAATGATAGGTTCTTCTTCTCGGTCAAGCTCGAAAACTTAGTATGGATGCTTGGTTGAACTTCTGTTTGCTTTCTTTCCCTTTAATTTATCAGAAGGGGTTTCCATTAATTCTAAGGCGCATTCTAACACCTCAACCTTTTTTTTATGCTATTAAAGTTCATGGAAAAAATTGCCATGATCTTGTGGATCTCTGCGAGTTCAAATTTTGAGGCCATTCCTGATAGTTGACTTGGTGCTGACGTTCGCTCCACCTAACTTACGACCCCAACTAGATAGTAAATGCTTAAGCTTAATTGTAATGATAACCCTGAAACCCAATCAAAGGCAAATTTAATCACTTTAAATACTAAGGGTCCTTCTTGATAGCATTTAATAAGTCACGAGGTTATTGATTTTAGTGTACCAATCCATTCACGTAATAATTAATTCATCAGTAAAAGGATAAATGATTTTATTAAATAATTATTGAAAACAAAGATAAATGAAGTTTTTATTGAATAACAATTTCAAATAGATCTAATTCAAAGTATTTTTTTACATGAACATTTGGCTTTGCTTTGCTGGTCATCAAGATTGCTAGAACAATCAGGCTCGTTCATCTTGGCTCTAATGACTGTTTCTTAAATTATTTTGGACCTTTAAAATACCCCAATATGCACTTGTTCCAAGACTTCTCAGTGAGGTGCACTATCATTTTAGTCAAGGGTTCATAAAGGAAGAAGGTTTTGTGTCTGGCAAAGAAACTCTATAGGCACTCTATGTTGCTCTAGCATTAGGTTAAGTTAATAGAAAGATATCTCCTCTAGTCTGATTAGATGGACATAATAGGATCCTTTGGTGCCTAGAATAGGATGTTTAGTCATCCACCAAGGGTGCCTCAAAAAATTATGACAGATGACATGCAATCCAACCACTTGTTCTAAGTCTTAATTGAGTTGTACGAACTATCAGGTTTCTTGTGAAGAAATTTTCTAGTCCGTACTCAAAGATTGAGAGAAGGTCCATTATTTTAAGATAGACACATATCCATATATAAAGCGGGTACGGGCTTCCTTTGAAGCCTTCTTCCTCACCATTTTTCATGGCATCTATACTTAAGAAGGTTTTAGCTAGAATGATGGGCACAGGATTGGCTTTTCTTGAGAGTTGGGAAGCTATGTGTATGAAAAACTCTAGGACGGTTCTACCATCACTTCTGGAGGTCAATATGTATTAGACTATGATTCCTAAACACAACCAATAATCCCTATTGACTCGCCAGGCGTTTGGTTTTATATTTATATGATGACTACGCGAGTAGTAAGAGCCTAATAACGATACCAAAACCAATCTTCTATTATGGACTAGGGCCTTGGTTTGTTGTATTGAGATGTCTAACCCTGTTGTGAGGTCACCAGAATAACTTGTCTTCAATGAAGACCTAACCAACAGTCCTAAAGCAGATATCTCCATGATTTCATAGTATTCCTCATGAGTAGGACACAAGTCCATGTGTCTAATACCAAAAATATGGTGTGTTGGGTTCCAATACTTAGTGATGTCGTTGTTGTCATTATATACTCTCTTTAGCTTGTGCACAAGTGAGGGATCGAACTAAAAAAAAATGGGGATGTTACCAAGTTAACAAGAAATGAAGTTAATCAAAGCTATAATTTAAACTTGTTTTTGTATTTTTGTGAAACAAAATGAAAAATAAAATGTTGTTGGAAATTAAAGCAATAGAAGAGGAAATTATACTAAAGAAATAAAAGATAAAACACTATTAGTGATTAGAATAACCTATGATTAACACATAAGTCTATATTGAGTTTATCCTTGTTTGCACTCAACCACAAGGGTTGGTATAAGCTCCTTGAGTTGGAAGATGTTGTACGAAGCTTTTGAGAAAGCACTAGAGTTAGGACTCCTTTACTCATTAATGTGTGAAGTTCCTACCACCAAATATCTAGTTTAAGAATGGTTTATCTTGGTCTCATCTAAGCATAGAACATCTAAGTTAAGCATATAAGGCATAGAGATTCAACTAAAACTTTGATCCATTAGAGTTGGATAAAACCTTGAAGTGAATCCTATAAACATTATAAAGAATATGGAAGGATAAAGAAATATATAAAAAAGAAGAGAGTTTAGCCTAGCCTATGGTCATGGCAAGGATACAAGAGATAAAAAAGAGAAACAACACTTGTATTCATGATAATTGAGATACAGTATCTCTATGAGAAATTACAGAAGTTGCTGAATTGAAAAACTAACTAGAAAATAAAAATTATACAGGGCATTGGGGAAGAAAAAGAGAAGGGACAAGAGCCCAATGACTCTTTCTAAATTGGGAAAATGATATATTTGTAGACTTGAGATGTTCTCGAATGATCCTAATATAGTCACCACCACTCTTGCGTATAAGCTCACATGTGAAGCAAATAGGAGAAATTCTAAGGTGATCTAATCGATGTGGACTGCGCCGCAATGCTCTAGAAAGATTTGGATCTAATCTTTTTACTAGATATTTATTCTAACTTACAGTGTACTTTTGGTTAAGTGATGTAGAGTTTATCTAGATGAGTTGATTATCCTAATTAACATGATATAACATGAAATGTGATAAATGGAAACTTAGCATAATTATTTATCTAAAATAATGAAATAAGGACAAAAATCAAGATAAATGTTTGAAAAAAATGTGAATAATTCAGTATTTTGAGACACTAATCACACCTCCAAACTTACCTTTTTCTAGTCCCTTAGAAAATAAATTTGCCACTTTCGCAGGCATCTTAACTGCATTTAACGAATGTAGCAAGGCCTTAAATCGCTAGGCTACCCCTAATGGACGAGTTTGACTCGTGAAGGTTTGCTGAGAATGTATCCAATAAATTCGAAATAACTTTTGAAAAAATAATAGTCAAAATAAAAACTTATATCTAAAAACACAAGTTTTTTAAAGATTTTGTCAGTCATTTGGAAGTAATACTTGGCATGGAGTCTTAACTCTTATTTCTCTATGAAAAAACTTAGGCTTAGGTTGACCTCTAAGATATAGTGATTCTAACTTAGAAATTTTAGATATTCGTTTTCCTAGATTGAGTTTCAACCTTCTAATTAATTTGGGATACTTAGATCAACTTAGTGTTTAATTCTAAACTTAGCATCTTGTCTGGGGTAGTAAGAAGTATGAATGTTCCCGTTAATACCTCTAAATGCCTTTATCTGTGATATTCCCGTGTACTCATAATTTTACTCTTGATGACTTTCACCCTACTGAAACTCTAAACATTTACACTTCGAGGGGTATTTTTATTTCTTTATTTATTTTTTCTCCTTCTCTACTTTTTAAAGAAAAGTATACCCAATCTAGTTCAATGGTTGTTGTTCAAGACATTGTGGACACCCCAATTTACATGAACCCATTAGGAAAATCTAAATTTTCTCGTATTGATTTCAGTTAAGAACTTGAGCGTCTCAACGGGCCCGCATTGCCACTTAGCATCATTTTCATACATACATGTGTATATGCATCATGTCATATAGTTTGTATGCTCAACCTTGTCCCTAATCCAATCTAATTCCATACTACTTTCCTAATCCAATCTAAATCCATACATAACCTACCTTCCTAATCATGGACCAACCCATTATCCATAACCTAAGTTCATAAGCCAAGTCCTACTAAACCTGTTTTCAAATCTAGCCTTAATACCCAAAGTCCATAACCTATTATCCATAAACCAAGTCCATTTCCAAATTCATTATCCATAAACTAAGTCCACAATCATAATACCCGTAGTCCATAGCCCAAGTCCATCACCTAAGCCCAATAACAAGTTCATTCTAAGCTCATTCTCTCATACCCCCTCAAAATATGACACATATTGATCTCCCGTAAGCCTTCAATACCCAATGCTTAATCTAATTGGATAATCAACTCCCCCTTGTGAAAGTTCCAGAATACCCTTCCCAAAAAGGATGGTCAAACCAAAAAGGTTCTGTGATCTTTTGTAATAATCCATAAAGTTGAGAGAATTTTCAATCATACCCTCAAAAGGTGGGAATCTTCAAGTACATACATGGAGCTCTCCCATTAGTCCATTTCAAAAATATACATTTACCCTTGCTTTATGAGTTATTTACAAATGATCTTAGGTTTACTTTTCGCCTACTTCTTCACCTTTACAAATGCCACTCCCCTACTCACCCTCCCAAAAATACTTTTGTTCTCCAATTAGTCTATTTAAAAAATATACATCCACCCTTGCTTTATAAGTTATTTACAAATGAACTAAGGTCTACTTTTCACCTACCACCTTCACCTTTACACATGTCATTCCCTTACACACAGTTCCAAAAGTACTTTTGTTCTTCCATTAATCCATTACAAAAGTATACATCCACTATTACTTTATAAGTTATTTACAAATGAACTAAGGTCTACTTTTCACCTACCACTCCACCTTTACGTATGTCACTACCCTACTCACCCTCCTAAAAATACATTTTGTTCTCTCACCTTTATTTACACAAAAATCAAGGGTCAAAGAATGTTTTTTGGATTTTTTTCACAAATGTCATCTTTACCCTCACACAAATGAAAAATCCAAAAGAAATAACCTAAACCTCATGTCTATTCTCTTTATTTTTACGATTAGACAATTTTATCCTCAAAAGTTCTCCAAAAACTCTAGAAATACCCTCACTTTCTATGAACAATTCATACTCTTAAGCCCTAATTTCTCTTCCTTAAACTCTACTCAAATTTCTACTCACTTCAATATTCTCTCAACTCAAGCTCCTACTCAAGAACCTTCACCCACCTCTCTACCTTCAACCAACAAACTCCTTTTTCTCTAACCATCAACCCCAGCACTCAACTCTCAAAACCACTTCAAGACTCAAGCCCATTCAAGAAACCTCAAAGGACAAGGTGGGTATAGTTTAAGATTATTTTTAAGTTACACATTCTTCTTCTAATCCTCTATTTTATTTTTATTTTTCGAAATCCTTAGGATATAATGCATACCCTTCCCCATCTTCGGTAGGTTAAACTAAGGTTTGATCGAAAGGATGGGGTTGAAGTCTTTAGCCATGCATACATGCATCAAGGTTGTGGCTTGAAGGGAACTCCATCATTGACTCTCTCTAAAAACTCAAACCAACATTCATATTCATAAAAAATATTGTGGTTACATGGGTTATCCTTTTTCATAAGATGCCCCTAATGTCATATTAAAATCAAAACCCCTTCTCTAAGGGAACATTTCACCCTATGCACATACCATTCTACCATACATTCTCATGTATTTTTTTAAGTTCTTTTTACAAGAAAAGAATGGCCAAGCAAGGTAACCACCTTTGGTAGAAAGGATGGGGTGCCTAATACTTTCTTCATCCTCTAAGCAGACCCCCTTACCTAAATTTTAGGTAGACCACGCCTTTTCCATGTGTGAAAGTCACTCTAATGGTAAAACTCAATTTCAAAAATATTTTGGGTGTCCATTCACATTTATTCAAAAAAAGAATGGTGGCAACTCCTACAATCTAGCATTGAGGTTCAAATTTGAACTTCTCATGTCTACAATTTGGTGACTCCACTGGTGAATACTAGTGGGTCCAAACCAAGTTTACTTGGTCATTTTATTTTCTTTAAAAAATATTTGACTTTTTTCTTGTTCTTATTTTTGTTTCTAACATGTTTGTTTATTGATTGACTCCATAGTCTTTATTGTTTTCTTTTCTTTGTGGGAGTGCATGTAATATTTCTTTACTTATTTTGATTCAAAGTTGTAAGGGTTGATATACACTTGTAAATGCACTTGTGCACATTCGCTTCATAGCTCATTGCATTAACCACCTCCTCCTATTTTAAAATCTAACCCCAGATGCCGATACTCTCAAGCCTTCTAGATCGTTCATTTTGGAGACGAGGAGGAGAACATCCACCTCAATCACCAACTTAAGAAGTGTACATTCCAATGTGCATGGAGGTTTGAAGATTGAGTAACTTCAAACTACCTATAGCCACATGCATCAATACGATTAGAGACTAATGACACAAATATTTCAAGATATATCAACTCTTAGGTATCTTGTAATTTTTTTAAGCCCTTGAAAACCAAGTTGTAATATCCAAGGAGGCAAAGTTATATAAATTTAGGTTTTTTTTCCTTTTTATTTCCGTACATGTTTTGGTAAATGAGGAAATCCCTCTTTTCTTTATGTTTTGCATCATCTTAAAAAAAAATAATAATAATTTTTTTGGTCAAAAATATTCGTTTTGGTCTGCATTTAAAGTGCGTACTTTACAAAACACTATGGTCCATGCATTAAAACCGGACCCTAAAAAAAAAAAAAATTCATTTCGTCCCTTACATCATTCCTAACAACTTTTCTCTTTGAATTTATTTTTCTTTTGAGTTTTAAGACTTAAAAATTAGTAAAAGTACCAATTTTATTGTTAAACTTAGGGCATGCCACTCGCCACCTTTTATTAGATCAAAATGGAGCTCACCTACTCTCTATCGATCAAAATTGATCCCAACCCAACGTGACATACTACTAATCTTCGCCACAATCAAACCCATTATCATCCACGACCCATACCCACTTCCAAATGGGTCTACGACCCATATTCACTTTCAAATGGGTCTACAACCCATATCCACTTTCAAACGGGTCCACGATTCATACCCACTTCCAAATGGGTCCACGACCCATATTCACTTCAAATGGATCCACGATCCATATCCACACCAAATCGGGTCCACGACCCATATTCATTTTGAATTAGGTCCACAACCCATATCTAATCCGAATCAGGTCCATGACTTGTATCCAATCCAAATTGAATCCATGACCCAAATCCAACATAAATTGGATCTACGGCCCATATCCATTTTAAATTGGGTTTACGACCTATATCCAATCCAAATCGGGTCCACAACCCATATCTATTTCGAATTAGGCCCAAGACCCATATCCAATCCAAACTGGGTCCACAACCCGTATCTAATCCGAATTGGGTCTACGACCCATATCCATTTCAAACTGGGTCAACGACTCGTATCCAATCTAAATCGGGTCAATGATCTAATCTAATCTAACCTAAACCAGTTCCATTATTCAATCCTAATCGGGTTCACGATCCACATTTCACCCAAATCGAGCCCATTCTCTAATTTCAACTCGAACCATGATCCATATATGATCCATCAAGATCAACAGTTGCCTGATCAATCCAATCATTTCCCAACAAATTAGATTTTAAAAAAAAAAGAAAAAAATTAAAAAAATAAAATTTTAGGCACTCAAAGTCAGTGCCTAAGAACGATCTTTTCCTATTGATACAAGGAAAATAAACTACGTTTATTCAAGGAAATAAGGTGACTTAATAATGCCCTTACTAAAGTATTGTGTGCCACTTCTTCCTTGGGGATTTGATAGGCCCATCTTGTTTTTAGAAAATTAAATTGGGGGCTATCAAAATGATTTTTCCAACTCAATCTGTTTACAATAATCTGTCTTTGCAAATTATTCTTCCAACTCCTTATTGATATCCAGATCCGTGTTGACAAACCTCCGGTTCCGTACTGATAAATTTACAGTTCCGTGTTGACAAACCTCTGGCTCCGTGCTAATAACCCTCTAGTTCCGAGCTGACCAACCTCCGGCTCTATGCTAATAAACCTTTAGTTTCGTGCTGACAAGCCTCCGACTCAATGCCAACAAACTTCCAGTTCCGAGCCGACAAACATCCAACTCTGTGTTGACAAACCTCTTGCTCCATGCCGACAAACCTCCAGTTCCGTGTTGACAAACTTCTAGCTCCGTGTTGACAAACTTCCAACTCCGTGTTGACAAACCTCTAGTTCCATGCCGATAAACCTCTAGTTCTGTGCTAATAAACATTTAGCTCCATACTGACTAACCTTTGGCTTCATGCCGATAACCCTCCGGCTCCGTATTAACCAACCTCCAGCTCTGGGCTGAGAAACCTTCAATTCCTTGCTAACAAACCTCTGGCTTCGTACCGATAAACTTTCAACTCTGTGCTGACAAACCTCCAGTTCCAGGCTAACAAACCTCTGGCTCCTTGTCGATAACCTTCCAACTCCATGCCTATAAACCTCCATCTCTATGCTGACAAACCTCTGGTTCCATGCCAATAAACTTCTAGTTCTATACTGACAAACCTCCAACTCTATGCTGACAAACATCTGGTTTCGTATAGATGAACCTTCAACTCCATGTCGATGAACCTTCAGTTTCGTGCTGACAAACATTTGGTTCCGCGCTGATAAAACTCCAACTCTATACTAACAAACCTCAGCTTCGTGCTGATCAATATCTGGTTCCGTGCCGACAAAACCCAACTCTATGCTAACAAAAATCAATCCCAACCAAATTCAGAGTTTTTTTAATGTAACTTTACCAATTAATCCAACTTTACCCAATAAATCATCATGCATTTTCATCTACTCCCAGATCTGATGACAATCAGCAGGAAGTGACGGTCATATCTAAACCATCAAGGGAGTTAGTCTCCCTACCTATCTATCCTGCAGAAGAGGGGAAAGTCTTTAAAAATTGAGAGGAATACCCAATCACTTATGAGGTCGCAATAGGGTCCAGAATCCCTACGGTCTCCAAAAAGAATGCTATTAGTAAAATCTCGTTTGCCCGAGGACCATAATGAGCCCTTGTCCTTGAAGTAAGACTGTTTTGGGGGCTCACTTTCGTTGTTAATGAATTTGCATTATTTTTCTTTATCTTGTTTCAAGAATTCAGATGATCCACAAAATCCAAAAAAATCAAAAAGTTTTTAAAATTCAAAAAAATAGAAATTTTCAAAATACCAAAGGTTTTCAAAGAATTTCCTCAGTTGAATGAGCCTTGTAACATAATAGAGTATGAAACAGATGAATACGACTTTGACCTCGAGCTCGACTTTGATCTCATGGGGATCGAAGAAGAGTTAGAGGAAGAGCTTGAATATCCTCTAAAAGAAATCAAAGAACTCATAGAGCATCACGAGATGGGTGTTCAGTCAAATATAGAGGATACAAACTCAATGAACCTAAGCACCGAAAATGACTCACGGATCGTAAAAATCAGAGCCCTATTGACGACTGAATAAAAAGAAGAGATGACAAAATTTTACAGCAGTACCAAGACATCTTCGCATGGTCTTATCATGAAATGCCTGGTTTAGACACAAATCTAATCATCCACAAGTTACCTTTTACATCGAGAACCAAGTCGGTCAAGTAGAAATTAAGAAGATTGAAACCAGAATGCACACTTAAGGTCAAGGATGAAGTAACGAAGCAGTTCTAAGTAGGGTTTCTCGTGGTATCCACTTACCCTGAATGGCTCACTAACGCCATTCATGTACCTAAGAAGGATGGGAAAGTGTGCATGTGCGTTAACTATCAAGATTTGAACAGAGTTAACCCTAAAGACGACTTTCCACTACCACACATCGACACTCTGGTCGATAATATAGTTGGGCATGGCATGTTCTCCTTCATGGATGGCTTCTTGGGTTACAATAAAATAAAAATGGTTAAAGAAGACCAAGAGAAGATCTTATTCATCACATCTTGGGATACCTTTCACTATAAAGTCATGCCATTCGATCTCAAGAATATTAGGGCAACTTACCAACGAGCCATGACTGCCTTATTTCATGACATGATTCACAAGAAGATGAAAGTATACGTAGACGACATGATAGCTAAATCAATCTCGATGAGGACCATCTGGTGAACTTGAAGAAACTGTTTGATTGATTAAGGAAATACAGTTTAAGGCTTAATCTTGCAAAGTACGTATTTGGGGCAATGTCCAGAAAGCTGTTAGGGTTCATTGTCAATAGAAGAGGCATCGAAATCAATCCCACAAAAACAAAGTACATTATAAATATAGAGCCATCCAAATTAGAGAAGGAGATCAAAGGATTCCTAGGGAGAATTCAATAAATTAATCAGTTCATCATACAACTCACACCGATTTGTGAGTCAGTATTCAAACTACTAAAAAAAATGAGCCGAAAGAATGGAGTGAAGCCTGTCAGGAGGCTTTTGATAAGATAAAGAATTACCTACTTAATCCACCAATCTTGGTTCCACCTACAAATGGTCGACCTCTATTGATGTACCTCTCCGTGTAAGGAAACTCCATGGATTGTGTACTGGGACAGTATGATGAAACTGGTCAGAAAGAGCGAGCCATCTATTACCTTAGCAAGAAGTTCAGAAGTTATAAGACGAGTTATTTGACTCTGTAAAAGACGTGTTATGCCCTCGTTTGGGCATCACAACGGCTATGCCATTACCTGCTCAGTTATTCGACTATGTTTTTTACTCGGATGGATCCTTTGAAGTATCTTTTTGAAAAGTCGACATTAACGGGACGCACTGCAAAATGACAACTACTATTATCTGAGTTTGACATCACTTATGTCACTCAAAAATCTATTAAGGGACAAGCCATTGCTGACCACTTAGTAGAGGACCATCTACCCGACTATGAGCTATTGAAGACAAATTTTCAACATCTCTGAAGATACCATTGTTAATTCTCTAGATATTGGTATTTAAGAAAAACCAACGTACTATTTGCCTGTAGAAGTCGAAGAACCTGGGAAAAAATTGTGGTATGCAGACATCAAGGCATTCTTAAAGGATCGAACTTTCCTACTCAATGCCACAACAACTATCGAAAGATTATTAAGAGATTGGTGGGACAGCTCTTTTTGAGTAATGGAGTCTTATACAAGAAATCACAGCACGAGGTCATCCTCAGGTGTGCAACAAAAACAGAAGCTCAACATTTAATTAAGACCGTGATGGTGGAGTTTGTGGACCTCACAAGAATGGACATATGCTGGCAAAGAAGATTATGAGAATGGGTTACCACTTAATGACTATGGAGAGCAATGGGTATCAACATGTTCGAAAGTGTCATTTGTGTCAAATTTACGCTAATAAAATCAATGCGTTACCTTCAGAATTGCACAACATGACTTTTTTCTAGCCATTCTCACTTTGGGGAATGGATGTCATCAGATAGATCAATCATCAAGCTTCCAATAGGTATCGTTTCATCTTGGTTGCCATCGAATACTTTTACAAAATGGGTAAAAGCCGCATCCTACGCCAATGTTACAAGGGGCAACATCTTGAAGTTTGTGATCATATATCGATACGGCCTTCCAAGCGGAATAGTAACTGATAACACAAAGAATCTCAAAAACAAAGACATGTCCAAAATGTGCTAGGATTTTTCAGATTACCTATCACAACTCAATTATTTATAGACCAAAAATGAATGGAGAAATCAGAGTCGCCAACAAAAATATCAAAAAGATCATCAAGAAAATAACTGTCACTTATTAGCATTGGCACGAGATGTTACCATTTGCTTTACACGCTTATCGAACATCAATCCAAACTTCAACTAGGGCAACGCCTTATTTACTAGTCTACGAAATGGAAGCAATCTTGTCTGTTGAGGTCGAGATTCCCTCCTTTCAGATCTTAAAAGAAGTTGAATTGGATGAGGTAGAATGGATCCAAGTCCGATTCGATTAGTTGAACTTAATAAAAAAGAAACGACTTTCAGGAATCTGTCATGGGCAAATTTATCAATGGAAAATAGCTTGTGCTTATAACAAGAAGGTTCGACTTCAAGAGTTTGTACCAGACGACCTAGTTCCGAAAAAGATTCTGCCTATACAAGAAGATACGAGAAGGAAGTTTAGACCAAATTACAATAGGCCATTCGTCGTCCAAAAGGTACTGTCTAAGGGAGTATTGATTCTCACAAAGATGGACGGAAAGGTCTTTCCGCAACCGATCAATGCTTACACCGTTAAAGTCATCCCTTGAAATGAAGAGAAGCCATCTTTCTACTACCTGAACAATTATCCACTCTTAGTTAACCCTTTTTTAGCCATCACTTTCATTTCTTAACCCAAGACCGGGACAGGTCACCGTTATCAAGAAATGTAAAACAAAAAAAGCAAAAAAAATAGAAAAATAGAGAGATCTAAAGTCAAAAGAAAATACCAAAATAAATTTCTGGCCCACACGAGGATAAACTATGAACGGCTAAAAGTACAAAAAAAAAAAGTCACAAACCTTAAATATTTGATCTTAAGCTTGACCCAAATCTCCTACCTAAAAAATTTTGTGAAATGCTGGGAGGAGACATAGATCATATTTTCGAAATAAAAATAGACAAATCCTATGTCCATTTTATGCCTCAATCTAGATTCAACCTTTTTTGTCCTTTCACAACCTTAGCCTAAGCCTACGTTTCGTCCTATTTAAAGTCCTCTCAAATCAAGGAATGGCTCAAGGCAACTCAATCACGATGTAAGCATGTCATGAGAAATATCATCAAGTGTAGTTGATCTTGCTACTCAGTTTGGATTTATAGTCACCAAAGTCGTCAGAAGACCCGAGAGGAGAGGTCAAGTCGAATATTTGAAAAAAAGAACTACTTGAAGGGTAGAGTTATTGATCTCGAAACTCAACTTGAGTCACCACACAATGAAGATCGTCGGAGGAACTCGAAAGGGGAGTCCAGATTTATTATTCAAGAAAGAGCGCCACTAGAAAAGTAAAGCGTTCGATCTCGCAGCTCAACTTGAGTCACCTAGCCACGAGGGGCATAGAAAAATTGAGAAGGAGTTCAAAGTGAAAATCTATACGGTAAGCTTAGATTGAAAATGCATGGTGAAAACCTACAAGGGCACTGTGAGTAAAAGATCAGTCTATGGCAAGATCAAAACCATTGGTATGATGAAAAGTCGAAAAGGGTGTAGATACACAAAAATGTGAAAATCGGGTCTGGTGAAAATCGTAACTGGTGCGAGGGGAAAAAATGAAAAAGAAAAAAAAACAAAAGAACTCTTGGCTTGCAAGAGAATAAATTGTGAACGGCAAAAAAAAATCTCGAAGTCCTTAATATTCCAACAGATATAATGAAGATAACTCAGTCAAAATTCTTAATTTCAGGGATGACTATAAAGATGCTAAGGATTAGTTGACACTTGCATCTTGGACTTTTGGCAAAAACACCATAATCGTCAAAGTTCAGAGTTATCGAACATTGGTCTATCATAGATTATTCAACAAAGGCAATCTTTCAAAATCTAAAACAAAAAGAAATGCATCGTCAAAATTATTATTTTTGGCCTGTGATGAAAAATCAAGGACTTTCTCAAAACCCAAAGTTTTCAAAAATAATAGATATATTTGAGGCCAATACGTAAAAAACCTATTTTTTTCATTTCATTCATTTCAAATAGTATTACACAGTTCTTCTTGAAAGTAAAGTACAAAAAGGGACAACGGCCATGCTACGACTTTGATTTGAGTAGCTTGGTTAATGATGATTCTCTCAGCATCCAAAGCAGGATGACTCACCGAATACTCAAATATCAGGTCGTCATGCATCTTCAAAGCAAGCCTCTCTCAAGAACGGCCACGCTATGCTAAACCTTCTCAAGACGATCTCGTAACTTCCATGAAGAGGGAAAACTAAGTTCAAAATTCAGAAATAACAAGGGGAAAAGAAAAAAAAATTCAAAGATTATATTGCATGATTTGAAACGTTAATCACTTTCAAAAATCATCAAAAACAATTTATCCAAGATTTCAAACGAACTCCATGCCATGAAGTCAAGGATTTCAAAAAGGCTAACCCTGTCAGACCCCATGCTTAGGTAGCAACATTCTACAAAAAACTCTTCAATCAATTCAACGTTTTTAATCTTCTTGAGATGAATCATTTTAGATTCGCACAAAAAAGGGTCTAGTCTATTCTTTGTAGTTCTTTGTAAGCAACTCCTACAAATAGGGACAGCTGTAGACATCTCAATTTGTGGTACCCTTAGGAAAGTCTAAATTTTCTCGAATTGGTTTCAATTAAGAACTTGATCTTCTCAACGGGCCCGCATTACCAATTGGCATTATTTTCATGCATACATGCGTACAAGCATCATGTCATATACTTAGCATGCTCAACCTTGTCCCTAATCCAATCTAATTCCCTACCACTTCCCTAATCCAATCAAAATCCATACCTAACCCACCTTCCTAATCATGGGCCAACCTAATTTTGTATCCACTTTCTATTAACCAACCCATTATCCCGTACCTAAGTCCATAAACCAAGTCCTACTAAACCCGTTCTCAAACCTAGCCTTAATACCCAAAGTTCATAACCCATTATCCCTAAAATATGTCCATAGTCATAACACCTATAATCCATAGCCCAAGTCCATCACCTATGCCCAATACCAAATCCATTCTAAGCCCATTCTCTCACACCTTCTCAGAAGGTGACACATGTTGATCTCCCTTAAGCTTTCAATACTCAATGCTTAATCTAATTAGAGAGTCAACTCTCCCTTCTAAAACTTTTAGAATACCATTTCCAAAAAGGGTGGTCAAACCAAAAAGGTTCTTTGATCTTTGGTAATAATTTATAAAGTTGAAGAACTTCCAATCACACCATCAAAAGGTAGGAATCTTCAAGTACATAGATGAAGCTCTCCCATTAGTCCATTTCAAAAATATATATTCACCCTTGTTTTATGAGTTATTTACAAATGAATCGAGGTCTATTTTTCACCTACCACTTCATTCTTACACATGTCACTCTCCTACTCACCCTTCCAAAAGTACTTTTGTTCTCTCATTATTCTATTTAAAAAATATACATCTACTATTGATTTATGAGTTATTTACAAATGAACCAAGGTCTACTTTTCACCTACCATTTCACCTTTACACATGTCACTACCCTATTCACCCCCCCAAAAGTACATTTTGTTCTCTCACCTCTATTTATTAAAAAATCAAAGATCAAAGAATGTTTTTTGAGTTTCTTCACAAATGTCATCTTTACCTTCACACAAATGAAAAACCCAGAAGAAATAACCTATACCTCATGTCCATTCTTTGTATTTTTATGATTGGATCATTTTATCCCTAAAATTTATCTAAAAACTATGTAAATACCCTCACTTTCTATGAGTAATTCATGCCCTCAAGCCCCTATTTCTCTATCCTAAACTCTACCCAAATTTCTACTCACTTTAACCTTCTTTCAACTCAAGCTCCTATTCAAGAACCTTCACCCATCTCTCAACCCTCAACCAACAAACTCTTTTTTCTCTAACCATCAACCCAAGCACTCAACTCTCAAGACCACTTCAAGACTCAAGCCCATTCAAGAAGCCTCAAAGGATAAGGTGGGTGTAGTTTAGGATTATTTTTAAGTTTTACATTCTTTTTCTAATCCTCACTTTTATTTTTATTTTTATTTTTAGAGATTCTTAGGATGTAATGCATACCCTTCCCCAACTCCGACAAGTTGGGCTAAGGTTTGATTGAAAGGGTGGGGGTTGAAGCCTTATTTTCCCTTCATGCATCATGTTGTACACAACGCACACACTCACATATGCATGACAATGATGAATAAATGTGTCACCTTCTTGATAGGGTGAAACACTAAATTTCTAGCCATGCATAAATGCATCAAGGTTATAGTCTGAAGGCAACTCCATCATAAAGTCTCTATAAAAGCTCAAACCGACATACATGTTAATAAAAAATAATTTTACTACATGGGTCATCTTTTTTTATAGGATCCCCCTAATGTCATATTAAAATCAAAACCCCTTCTCTAATGGAACATTTCACCCAACGCACACACCACTCTAGTATGCGTTCCTATGCATTTTTTTAAGTTTTTTTTCAAGAAAAGAATAGCCAGGCAAGGTAATCACCTTTGGTGGAAAGGATGGGGTACCTAACTTATAGAATATTTAAGTTGAGTATCACTAAGAGTTTTATTATTGTACTAAATAACGTGAGGATGTTTATCGATTCGTTGACTCAAAATAGCACCTATAACATAATTCGAACTGTTGCACATAACCTCAAATGGAACATTGTAATTTGGAAATTGAATGATAGGTGTCAAGGTTAATTCGAACTTAAGCTTGTTAAATACAAAAATACTTGACTCTAAGAAGTTGAAAGGATCTTTGCCTAAGAGTTCACATTAGGATTTTGAGATCTTCCTGAAATCTTTAATAAATCTACAGTAGAAACTTGCATGGCCTCGGAATAGCCTAATTTCTTTGACAATCTTAGGAATGGGAAATTTTGCAATTAAGCCTACTTTCACTTTTCTACTTCAATCCCTTTCACGGACACAATGTGACTTAACATTATTCTAGATGTTACCATAAAATTGTATTTTTTCCAATTAAGTAATAAGTTGACTTATAGTACACGAGGACCAAAGTCTAGTGATAGAAACATTTCTCAAAACTTGATTTGAATACTAAAAAATTATCTATGAACACTTCAAGACATCTTTCTATTATGTTTGAAAATATACTCATCATACACTAATGAAAACTAGTTGGTGCATTGTACAACCCAAAGGGTATGCAGTGATATGCGAAAATTCTGAAGGTACATGTAAAAGTTGTTATCTCCAGATCGGTAAGAATAATGCGTATTTGGTAGTACCTTGAGGAACCATTCCAAGAAACAATAATTAGAATGTCTTACTAAACACTTTAACATTTGATCAATGAAAGGTAGTAGGAAGTGATATTTGGGAGTCATAGAATTGAGTTTCTTATAATCGATACACACTTTCCATCCAGTTTGGACTCAAATGGGAATTAACTTGTTGTTTTGGTTCACTACCACAATGATACCAGACTTCTTAGGAATAACCTGAATAGGACTCACCCAACGACTATTAGAAATAGGGTAGATGATATGCGTATCTAATAGTTTTATCACTTCACTCTGGACTACATCCTTCATGACAAGATTTAACCATTTTTGAGGTTCTAAGGAAGGCTTAGCGAAATCCTCCATACGAATGTGGTGCATTACCACGATGGATTAATTCCCTTAATGTTAGCTATAATACAATCAATAACTTTGTGATGTTATTTTAAAAATTTTAACAACTTTTTCTTCTAGACTACACAAAGGTGAGAGGAAATTATCATAGGTAAAGTTTGATTTTTGTCAAGAAATGCGTATCTCAAAGTCCTGAGAAGTACTTTGAGTTCTAAGGTGGGAGGCTTGATTAGGGAAGGAATGAGAGTGGAAGTACAAACAGGAAGATTTTCTATTTTTGCATGCCAATGTGTAGAATCTAAATAAGGAATATATTCAAGCAAAGTATTGACCTCGTTTATGGACTCTTCTATGTCAAAATTTTGACCAGAGTGGGTCAAACATTTTTCTAGGGAATCAAAATATCCTAATTCTTAACATTTTTTATTTACTAGCGTATTTAACATCTTTACTTCCTCTATATCATCAGTTACATCAATTCCTTGTAAATTGTAGAAGACGTTCAATTTGATTTTCATATCTCCAAATGCTAAAGTCATAATCTCATTTCTACAATGAATGACTACATCAGAAGTTGCTAAAAATGGACGTCTTAAGATTGAACATGACTATGTGAATTGATCACCAACTCTATGTCTAAAATAATAAGTCAGTTAGAAAATAAAAATCCTTGACTTTCACTATCACATCTTCAATTGTACCTTTGAAAATCTTGATGGACTTATCAGCTAAACTCAACGTGATATCGGTGGGTTTTAAAATTCCCAAACCTAGTTGTTTATAAATTGAGTAAGGTAAAAGACTCACTCTCGCCCCTAAATCAAAGAGACATTTTCAACCACTTGATCTCTAATATGAATGGAAATTATCGAAGATCCAAGATCTATAAATTTCGGTGCAACTTACTGAATGAGAGATGAAGCTTGGGCTGCCATGACAACTTCTTGAGGAAATGATGTTTTCCTCTTAGTTGTGGTCAAATTTTCTAAAATTTTGCATAAGAAGATATTTGTTTAATGGCATCTAAGATTGGAATATTGATGTGCATATTTTGAAAAACTTCGAGGACACCCTCAAATTGCTTACGTTTCTTATTATCTCTAAGGTGATAGGAAAAATGAAGTTCTAGGAATTGGTGGAATGATGAGAAATTCCTCCAAATCTTTCTCTTTCTCCTTAGGAGATTCTATGATTTTTTCTACTTTAACTTTGTCCTTCTTTGGGACATCATCTTCCTCGTCAATAGGCTGGACCTTGTTGTCCACCTTCTTTCCTGACCTTAAAGTGTGGATAACTTGGATAAAATCTTGTTGAATTCTTGAATGACTTCCTATCTTGTATTGACCTTTTGGTCTATTGGGAACCGTTTGTTGACTTCTAGGATTAGGAATAGTTTGACTAGGGAATTGCCCTTTCTCTCTCCTTTTAAGGGAAAGAGCTAATTTATCCAACTGAATTTCCATCTTAGCTATGGACTAAGTAGTGACCTAATTAATTTGATTTTGATTTTGGTTGGTCTACTGTTGAGTTTGGATGAGCTGTTGTTGTTGTTTTATCAACTCTACCATCCTTGATTATAAATATTACAATTATTTGCCAGATGAATTGTAATTGGGCATGGAATCTAAAATTATGACTTTACATTCAGTAGATTACCTAGATTAATACAGAACTTGTGGAATAATAGCTTGCTTAATGGAAAGACCAGCTTGTTTAGGATAGTTTTTATTGTAACTTGGCGAATCACTCGATTGAATTGATTTGTTTTGTTTATACAAGAAATTTGAAGGAACCTATTATCTGGATGATATGTTTGGCTATACGAATTTTGAGTGAACTTCCTAAAAACATTATAACTATTAACAGCATTGGCCTGCTCGACCTTAACATATGGCAAGTTAGGACAACAACATTCAACCAAATGGTCGTTACCGTCACACAAGACACAAAAAGAAATTTGCTCGACTGAAACTTGTACTTAGGAAGGTATTTCAGAATACCCAAGAAATTAAAAGTAGGAATTTTAGAGAAAATTGTGAAGGACCATACTTAGTACGAAAGCGTTGAACGATAAGGACCTATTATCTATAAGTGATAGTCGAAAATGTAATTCCTCACCATGGAATGTCTTTAACTTAAAGAAGTTTTATCAATAAAGTTTATTTCCTCTATCTCACTCTCCCCAATCTTTTTAAAACAAAAGCCTTGGCTTATAAGGGGAGCCAAGCTAGACCGTAAATAGGTTAGATTACAATAAAAGTCTTAGCACGAAAGGGAAGTCAAGCCCGATTGAAAGGGGGTCAAATTATAACAAAAGTCTTGGCTCATAGGGGAAGCCAAGCCAAGCCATAAATGGGTTGATTTACAACAAAAGTCTTGGCTCATAAGGGGAACCAAACATGACCATGAAGGCATCGATTTACAACAAATGTCTTGGCTAGTAAAGGAAGCCAAGCCTGATTGTAAAGGGGTCGGTTTACAATAAAATTCTTAGCTCATAAGGAGAGTCAAGCACGATCATAAATTGGTTAGTATACAACAAAAGTCTTGGCTCATAAGGGGAGCCAAGCCCAACCGTAAGGGGGTCAAATTACAATAAAAGTCTTATCTTAAAAGGGGAGCTAAGCCCGACCTTAAAGGGGTTGATTTGTGATAAAAACTTTGGGTTAAAAAAGGAGACAAGCCTGATTGTAAAGGGGTCGGTTTACCACCAAAGCTTTGGTTGGAAAGAAAAGCCTAGCTCGGGTTGGAAAGAAAAGCCTAGCTCAACCATTAAGTTGTCTGATTATAACAAAATGATTTTTATTTTTAAAGATAAGGGCTTAAGCCCTAAAAGGGACGATTTCGGTATGTGTATGATTCCTTCAAAGTTAGTTTCCCTATGGGATGGGAGATATGAAACTAAATACAATTGTTGTAAAGTATAGCGATTGGTAAAATGCTTTTTTTATTAATTCAAAAAAAAAAAATTCATTCAAAAACAAAAGACCTTAGCCTCTGTATAAGGAAAAAAGAAACAAAGACCTTAGCCTCTGGGGCTTGGTTGTAGGTTGGAAGATCTTGAGCTGTAGTCCTTGCAGTCGCATCCTAGGACTTTTGAAGCTCAAATCGAAAAAAATCAATGTTGAAGACATCGAGAACCTTCGGCAAAGCATCCTCGACATTGACAGATGTAATAAAAGAAAGATAAAAATAAGGAAAATAAATAAAAAATGATTACCACCACTAGAGCTCAGAAAACATCGTTGAAAAACACCGAAGGGTTGTCGGAGAAACCTTGGCTAGTCATAGCCAAATATCTTGAGAAGCAAGTCACCTCCATAATCGTCTGTGCAACTCGAAAGTTGTTAAAGGCAGAATGATGGTCGATGAAAAAGATGACACTGAACTTGAAATGATTGACCAAGGGGTCCCTTGAGACTTGGAACCCCTTGAACTTGACCCCCCCCCCTAGCAAGGGTCGGAGTAGTTGATATTGAGGGATAAAAGGTAGCCCCCTCATTCTCTTGAAGAGCTACTTCCGTAGGTGCGACATTTGACAGAGCACCTTTCCCCTGGCTCTTCAAAGGTCTGGAAGTTGCACGGATCTCTGGGAACTTTTCTTTTGAGTAGGAATCTTTGATAACAGTCTTCAAACGGATGAAGGCTGTGTCATCAAGGTCTTCTTCTTCCTCATCTCACAAGTGTTTTAGAGGTCCTGGAGAAGTTCTCCTTACAACTTTTTATTGCTCGCCTTTTTTGAAAGACAAGAAGTCGATAACCCGATCGTAAGGAACATGATCGAAGAAGATATTGGTGATAATCATCAAATTCGAAAACTTCTTGTCATTTTTGGATTTGAGAAAATATAGAAAACACTTGAGTTAGGTTACAAGAGATAAGATTAACAGAAAAGTAACTTGGATAGGTTGGAGTACTTACTAGATTTATTGAAGGTGTCGAAAGACAGAGTCCTCTTCATTCCCTATCACATGCTCCCACCCTCCGGTAAGTTTGATAAAAAAATGATCTAGTCCTTATCCGAGTTGGGTAAAACAAAAATACGAGCCTTCCCTCTCCTCTTGGTCAGATAGAAGAAGCCCTTCCTCTCAGGGCACCTTGTGAGGGTAAAGTTAAATCAGATGTCCTACAATCTAAGCTTCTAATCCTCACCAAGTCGAGTATTGATCTGCTCAACAATATACATAGGTCGGTAAAAGTTACTGCTCATCTAAACTGGGCCTCTCCTATTTTAGTTTAAGACCTCCCAAAATAATCGACAAAGAGGAACTCGAAGGTCAACCTTAAATTGCCCCCAGAATACCACAATGGTATCCCAAGAAAGGTTGTGCGAAAGTGGGGGTTCCACAATAAAGGAGATCCCAACCTCTTTAGGGATGCCATAGGCATTCCTTATCTCATCCATAGTAGGGTAGGTGGGGGAATAAGATTACCCCTTAGACATGGAGTAGCCCAAGAAGAAAGATAAAGAAAAGATGATAAAAAGAAATATAAAAAAAGCCCCCACGGAGACCCCTACTTATACTGGAGGGCTATGGAAACGAGTTGACCTCTCTAACCTCACTAAGAAATTGAACGGAGACTTCACGAGGATGCAAATGGAACCAAAAACTAGAGATTTAGATAAAGGTAGAAGAGAGAAGAGGAAGAAAGAGGGAGGCAATTCATAAAAAATGAATGAGGGGAGTTAATGGGTATTAATTGACCGAGAATCATCAAGATTTGTGATTCAAAATCAATGATCAAGATGACATAGAGAGAAGAGGTAATAATGGGCAGTCATGGCATTAATGGGACACATCGATTTAAACAACTAGTACGAACATGCGTGCACCAAAAACCAATAAGAAATGAACAATTGGCAAGCTCAATGAATGTGCCATACTTGAGTTCTGCAAATGGTGTAGCCTCGATGTCAACAAGTTTAAGAGCCATCACCGCACCATTTAAAATTTTGAGAATCCATAAAAGAGACGGTTAACAAAAATGAGTGAATGGGAGAAGGCCACATGTCACTAATGCTCGAGTCAAGTCTTAGGGATTAATGAGTGTTTCCAAACACTCAATTATACACACAATTTTCGGATATTTATCTTGATTTTTGTACCTATTTATCTATATTAAGATAATAATCATGATAAGCCTTAAATCACCACGTTGGATGTTAATTAGGCTTAATTATATATAAATAAATTCATTTACTAGATAAATCTAATTACGTGTGTTTCTTGTGCAAAAAATCAACAAATTGGAATCAAAATCTCAACACAAAAGCATTTGGGCCCACTTTGGAATGCCTTAATCCTTTGGAATGCTCTAATCCTTAACTCATATTGTCCTCTTTTGTCTTTTTGTGCAAAGAAAAGTGGAGGCTACTTTTAGACTCTTCTACACACATTTTCTCTATAAATAGAGCCTTCATTTCTGGAGAAAGGGTCCCATCTTGGTTATCTTATCTAAGACTCCTTTAATCTAAGGCTCTTAGCCTATTCTCTTATTTTTTGTATTTTCATTTTCTAGTTATTTTCTTTTGGTTAAATAGTCTTGTAAAAAATAGAAGAAGAAGAAGTTGTAATTTTCTCCATGAAATGAAGAAAAGTTCTTTCATCTCTTATCTTCCCTCTCTTGCAATGACATTAGGCTAAGTTCCCCTCCATTGGAGAGTGGAAAAGCTTAGAGCAAGTTCTTGTGTTATTTCTAATTTTATGCCTTTCTTTTATTTAAAATGCTTATGAATTCTCTTTAAGTTTCTTGCACATTTTATTCTTAATATAAATACTTTATGCTTAGATTAGATCAAGATAAAGTATGCTTAAATTAGATAATTTGTAGTAAGAAGTTTTCAAAGAATTCTACTTTGTTTGTGTTCCCTTATTTCATTTTATTTGCAAAACTTTCCGATCTAAGGAGCTAACACCAAGCCCTTATGATTGAGTTATAAAAAGCCTAGAGACTAGGAATTGCTCATTAACATGTTTTAGGTAGATCCACCTCCAATGGTGTTTTAATTCATAAGTTTACTTGCTTTTAATTTCATTTACTTTCGTTTATTTTCTAGCAATTTTACATCTTATAAGTTCAAAAATACAAAGAAAAATAGTTTTAATTCCTTTTAATTAATTTGGATTTTATCTTCTTAGCTTAGCTCTATTCCTCCTTTCTCTTGGGTTCGATCCCCAACTTGCCCCACAAGTAAGGTAAAACTAAGATTATTATTAACTCCAGTGAGAAGAACAACGATAGTCTCACTAGAATTTTGGCGCCGCTGCTGGGAAAAGGTAAAGGTATTAGTGGCAAGTTTTGATTTAAAATTAATTTCTTTCATTTTTATTTTATTTTATTTTTTTCTTTTGATTTCTTTCTATAAGTTCAAGTATTTTTGAGATTCTAAGAGAGAAGAAAGAAGAAAAAACATTGAAAAAAAAAAAGTCATTCCCGTTTATTTTTTCACCCTTGACAACAGAACTTAAACTGACTGTAACTTTCTGCTCCGATCTCTGATTATCTATTATAATATATCAATTTAGGGTAGAAAGAAATTTTCTATAAAATATGACAAAGTTAGTAAGATTGTGGTAAGAAAAATTCTATTTTTGAGTCCGTTTACTATCATTTCTGATAACATTTCTGTTTTGCTTCTTGTATGTGAACATTTTTTTGTCTTCTTTTCTTTCAATTTCCTTGAATCTTTAGTTAGGTATATTTTTCTGTTTTAGAAACACTTGTATAAGATTCTTTGTAATTTTTTTTAATTATCCAAGAAGGCTTGGATTGTAATAGACTAAGGAAAGACGACGGGTGGACAATACCGTCACGGCTCCTTAGGTTCGCACACCAAAATTGGAGTTGGTGGCCTAAGTTGACTCAAACTGTCTTCACCCCATTTAGCACGGGAGGTAATCTCGAAACACCCACGCCTCTCTTTGCTAGTGGGTTACTCCTTGCCTTTGTATGTTATTTTTCCAATTTACACACACTTGGAATAGTTAATTAAGTAGTAAAGAGTACCCCTCTCCTAGGGATGGCATGTGTAGACATGAAATGTTCACAATGAACCTTAATACTACATTGTTTGGAGTCGTCACCATTCTTTTTTAGAAATGGGTGTGAATGGGCACCCAAATCGATTTTTGAAAACTATTTTTTTTCATGGTATTATAGTGACTCTCATTTGTTGGAAAAGGCAAGGTCTACCTAAGATCTAGGTAAGGAGGTCCAGTTAGAGGATGGGAAAGGTGTTAGGCACCCCATCCTCTCTACCAAAGGTGGTTACCTTGCTTAGCCATTTTATTTTGTAAAAACTCAAGAAAATAAATACTAAATGCATGAGAATGCATGATAAGGGCGGTGTGTGCATTGGAGTGAAATGTCCCCTTTTTAAAAGGGTCTTGATTTCAAAGTGACATTAAGGGCATTCTATGGAAGAGAATGATTTATGTAGTCACATTGCATTTATGAATATGAATGTAGGTTTGAGCTTTTAGAACGACTCCATGATGGAGTTTCCTTGATGCCACAACCTTGATGCATGTATGCATGGCTAGAAACTTAGTGTTTCACCTCATCAAGAGGGTGACACATTTCTTTATCATTGCCATGCATAGGTGGGTGTGTGCATTGTGTACAATATGATACATGAAACTAAGGTTAAAAGGGCTTCAACCCCCATCCTTTCGATCGAACCTTAGTCCAATCTACCGGGGATGGGAGAGGATATTCATCACATCCTATAGGATTTCTAAAAAGAAAATAAAATAGAGGGTTAGAAGAAGAATATGCAAGCTTTGAAATAAAATCTACATATTAAACCCCACCTTGTCCCTTGATGAACTTGAACCTTGAAAAGAAAACTTGAGAGTTGAGTAAGATGGTTGAAGGTTGGGTTGAAGTTTAGAAGATGAGAGAATGAGTATGAATTTTTTTAGAGTTTTAGGTTGAGAGATGGGGGCTTGAGAGCATGAATTGCTCATAGAAAATGAGGGTATTTATAGAGTTTTTGGAGAACTTTTGGGGATAAAGTGGTCCAACCCTAAAAATAAAAAAAATGGACATGAGATTTAGGTTGTTTCTTTTTGGATTTTCCATTTGTATGAGGGTAAAGATGACATTTGTGAAGAAACCCTAAAAACATTCTTTGATCCTTGGTTTTTTGGTAAATAGAGGTGAGAGAGCAAAAATACTTTTGGGAGGATGAATGGGGGAGTGACATGTGTAAAGGTGGAGTGGTAGGTAAAAAGTAGATCTTGATTTATTTGTAAATAACTCATAAAGCAAGGGGTGGAAGTGTAGTTTTGAAATTGACCAATGGGAAAACAAAAGCACATTTGGGAGGGTGAATAGGAGGATGACATGTGTAAAGGTGAAGTGGTAGGTGAAAAGTAGACTTTGGTTCATTTGTAAATAACAAATAAAGCAATGGTGGAAGTATAATTTTGAAATTGACCAATGGGAGAACTTCATGTATGTACTTGAAGATTCCCACCTTTTGAGGGCATAATGGGAAGTTTCCTCACCTTTATGGATTATTACCAAAGACCAAATAACCTTTTTGATTTACCTAAACTTTTTGAGAAGGGTATTCTTGAGTTGTCACAAAGGAAAAGTTGACCCTCCAATTAGATGATGCATTGGGTATTGGGGGCTTATGAGGTATCAACATGTGTCATCTTATGAAGGGGTGAGAGAGTGGACTTGGAGTGGGCTTGGGTTTGGGTTAGGATATGGACTTGGGTTATGGGTTTAGAATGGCCTTGGGTTTTGGGCTTAGGTTGGCTAGGTAATGGATTTGGGTCATTGGGTTTAGGACTTAGAGAATAGGTTTGAATTTAGGTTAATATATGGACTTTGTTTTGGGCATAGATTTGATTAGATTGGTTAATGGAGAATGAATACGAATTTGGAGTGGGTTAGGGACAAGGTTGAGTATGTAAACTATATGACATCATGCATGTATGCATGAAAATGATGCAAAATAGCAATGTGGTCCGTCGAAAATCTTGAGTTCTAGATCGGAATCAATTTGAAAAAATTAGGATCTTCCTAACGGGTTTGTGAAAATTGGGGTGTCTACAGCATGATAAGATAAGGATTGGAAGTCATTACCAATTCCTTGTTCTAATTAGGATAATCAACTCACTAGTCATCCAATCAAATTAATTAAAATCAATTAGACTTGACTATAGGGCCCACGAGCTCAATAGAAGAAATTCCGCTTCAAGTTGTGCCAATTGCGTTTCTTGGTCATTTTTCTATCTAGTAAGATCTTGCCCTTTGAGGGCATAGACTCAGTCTATTCAAGAAAGGAGGTATTTAAGAGTGCCCTTGCTTATGCATTGTGCACCTCCTCCGATCTGGAGATCCGAATGATTCAAACTTGACTTTATAGAATCGAGTTGGAAGGCTAGTTGCGCTATTTCTACCCAGTTAGAAGCTGTCTAGCTTTAGGCAACCTATCTAGGTCTAGTCTTTTCTTTTTGATTGTTTGATCAACTGTGTGATTTGCATGCTTGGTAGACGTTGACAAAATAACGTGTTAGAACCATTTGATCCTAAGATCGAACGTATCATCAGTAGGATATGCAAGACACCATCAGTAGTTATGATGGGTGATCGAGAACGAACTCTCAATGAGCTCTTCGCTCCAGCTTCCGCATCTCCTTCTACATGCATTGTTTTACCATTGAACAATGCACATCAGTTTGAAATTAGGGCTGTCACCATTAATATGCTCCCTAAGTTCCACGGTTTAGAGTGTGAACAATCTTACACCCATCTTAATCGATTCTTGACTATATGTCAAACTTTTAGAAATCAGAATCTAGATAAGGAGAGTATCAAGCTTATTCTGTTCCCGTTATCCTTGGAAGACCACGCAACTGCGTGGTTGAACTCCCTAACACCCAATTCCATATCTACCTGGGATGTTCTATCCAAGAAATTTATGGCCAAATTCTACCCCATGGCCAAAACTGAGAAAATGAAGGACTCTATTAGAAATTTTAGAGCCCGTCCTGATGATGAATTTTCCCAAACTTGGGAAAGATTCAATGATTTATTGGTCAAGTGCCCACACCATGGCATTGATAAAGCACAGTTGGTGCAAAGTTTTTATAGAAGATTAACAATGAATCAACGTACCTTAGTCGAGTCAATGCATAAAGGTCAGTTCATGAACCAGACTCCCAACCAAGCGTATGATTTCCTCGTAGAGTTAGTCGAGAGTGCTCAAAATTGGAGTACTAACCAAGAAGAATTTGATAGAGATGATTCGGTTAAAAAGACAGGCATATATGAGATGAAGGCAGACCCTGATCTCAAAAATGTTATGTTTAGTCTAGTGAGTGGGATGAACAATCTCACGAAGAAGTTAGATTCCTTTACCATCTCAACATCCAAACCTCACCTAGACCCTCGTGCAATTTCGCTATCGAACCGAGTTCTTTGTGCGTCATATGCGACGGCAACGATCATTTGGTCGAGTGTTGTCCCACCTTGCCTCAAATCAAAGTTTAACAAGCAAATGTGATTAATGGCTATAGTGCTTTTAGGAAACCAACTCCAAACTCTTTTAGCCAAACATATCACCCAGATAATAGGTTCCATCCTAATTTCTCATACAGACAGAACGAACCTATTCAATCTAATGGTCCGTCAGGTTACAATAGGAGTTTTCCTAGGCAATCTGGTTCTTCCACAAACCAAGCTATTGTTCCTCAAGTCCCTTATCAACCCCAACAATCTACAGATTGCAGAGCCATCATACCAGATCCCATGACCAATTACCAGCAGCCTGCCCAACAACAGTCGTCCTTAGAATCTATGATTGCCGAGTTGATGAGACAGCAACAGCAGTTCATCCAAACTCAACAGCAAACCCATCAAAATCAAACTCAGATTAATCAGGTTACTGCGCAATCCATAGCTAAGATGGAAGTTCAGTTGGGGCAGTTAGCTCTCTCCTTGAGTGGGAGAGAGAAAGGTCAATTTCTTAGTTAGACTATCCCTAACCCTAGAGGTCAACCTTTGATTCCAAACGGATCGAAAGGTCAATATGAAGTAGGAAGCCATTCTAGAGCTCCACAAGACTCAGTCCAAGCTATCCACACCTTGCGTTTGGGAAAAAAGGTGGACAACAAGGTCCAACCTATTGACATGGGAGAAAAAGTCCTAGGAAAGGACAAAGTTCAAAAAGAAGTCATAGAGTCTCCAATAGAGAAAGAGAAAGATTTGAAAAATCCTCCTATCATTTTGCCAATTCCAAAAGTTCCATTTCCCCATCGCCTTAGAGATTCTAAAAAAGATAAGCAATTTGAGGGTGTCTTAGAAATCTTCCAAAATGTACATATCAATATCCCATTCCTAGATGCATTAAGCAGATACCTTCTTATGCGAAATTCCTAAAGGATTTGACCACAGCTAAAAGGAAAACACCATTTCCTCGGGAAGCTATCATGGCAACCCAAGCTTCGTCGCTCATCCAACAAATAATTGCACCAAAATTTAAGGATCCTGGATGTCCGACAATTTTCATTCATATTGGAAATCAAGTGGTCGAAAAATGTCTCTTAGACTTAGGGACTAGTGTGAACCTTTTACCATATTAGGTTTATAAACAATTAGGTTTATAAACAATTAGGTTTGGGGGTTTTGAAATCCACCGATATCACGTTGAGTCTAGCCGATAGATCCATAAAAATTCCAAAGGGTATAGTTGAAGACGTGATAATTAAAGTCAAAGATTTCTATTTCCCTATTGACTTTGTTGTCTTAGACACAGAGCCAGTCATCAATTCGAACAGTCATATTCCTATCATCTTAGGACGTCCATTCTTAGCCATGTCTGACGCAGTCATTCGTTGTAGAAATGAAATTATGACTTTAGCATTTAGGGATATGAAAGTGAAACTGAACGTCTTCCACAATTTCCAAGGAATTGATGTAGATGATGGTATGGAAGAAGTGAACATGATAGATACGCTAGTCAATCAAACGTATCAAGAGTTAGGGTACTTTGATCCCCTAACAAAATGTTTGGCTCACTTTGGTCTTGACTTGGACGTCGAAGAGTCTATAAGTGAAGTCAATGCTTTGCTTGAATCTGTTCCTCTTAGATTCTGTGCAGTGGCACGCAAAAACTGAAAGTCTTCCTGTGCGCACATCCAATCTTGTTCCTTCTTATATCGAGCCTCCAAAATTAGAACTCAAGTCGCTTCCAGAGACCTTGAGATATGCATTTCTTGGTAAGAATCGAACCTTGCCTGTGATCATTTCCTCTACCTTAATGAAGTTCAAGAGGAAAGTTGTTAGGAGTATTAAAAAAACATCAAGAAGCTATTGGTTGGAGCATAGCTGACATCAAGGGAATTAGTCCATCTGTGGTAATGCACCATATTCGTTTAGAGGATTTCGCTAAGCCTTCCTTAGAACCTCAGAGACGGCTAAATCCTATCATGAAAGACGTAGTTCGGATGGAAGTGATGAAATTGCTAGATGCGGGTATTATCTATCCTATCTCAGACAGTCGTTGGGTGAGTCCTGTACAAGTAGTTCCTAAGAAGTGGTATCACTGTGGTAGTGAACCAAGACAATGAATTAGTCCCCACTCGAGTCCAAAATGGATGGAGAGTGTGTATTGACTATAGGAAACTCAACTCGATGACTCCTAAGGATCATTTCCCCTTACCTTTTATTGATCAAATGTTAGAGCGTCTGGCAGGACATTCTTACTATTGCTTCTTAGATGGTTATTCCGGGTACAACCAGATACCGTTGCTCCAATCGATCAAGAGAAAATAACTTTCACCTGCCCTTTCGGAACTTTCGCGTATCGTCGCATGCCTTTTGGATTGTGCAATGCACCCGCTACTTTTCAATGTGCATGATGAGTATATTTTCCGACATGCTAGAAAAATATCTCGAAGTATTCATGGATGATTTTTAGTTTTTGGATCAAGTTTTGAGAATGTCTCTATCACTTGACTTTGGTCCTTGTACGTTGCAAAGAGGTCAATCTAGTCCTCAATTGGGAAAAATGCCATTTCATGGTAATATCGGGGATTGTGCTAGGGCACATTGTTTCTAAGGGGATTGAGGTAAATAAGGCAAAGGTAGGTCTAATTGAAAAATTACCACCTCCTAGAACGGTCAAAGAAATTAGATCATTCCTAGGCCATGCAGGTTTCTATCGTAGATTCATTAAAGATTTCGGGAAAATCTCGAAACCTTTATGTGAGCTATTGGGAAAGGATGTTCCTTTCGACTTTTCAGAGTCATGTCTCTCTGCGTTCAACAAGCTCAAGTCTGAGTTAACCTCGGCACCCATTATTCAACCTCCAAACTGGAGCATTCCTTTCGAAGTTATGTGTGACGCTTCAGATTATGCAATAGGCGATGTTTTGGGTCAACGAATTGAAAAATAGCCTCATGTTATCCAATATGCTAGTAAAACCTTAAACGACGCTTAGCTTAATTACTCTACAACAGAGAAGGAAATGCTAGCAGTGGTCTATGCCATTGAAAAATTCCGCCCCTACCTCATAGGATCTAAAATCGTGATCTACACAGACCACGCAGCATTGAAGTACCTTCTATCAAAGAAAGATGCTAAAGCAAGGTTAATCCGTTGGATTCTACTTCTACAAGAGTTTGATCTCGAGATCCGAGATAAAAAAGGGGTAGAAAATGTCGTAGCTGATCACTTGTCTAGGATAGTTAACAAGCCATCCGAGGAATCCTTACCCATCTCTGAATCCTTTCCCGATGAGTAACTTATGCAAATCTCTCAAGCCAATGCTCCATGGTATGCGGACATTGTCAACTACCTAGTTACAGGTCAATTCCTAGTCGAAATGACTAGTCAAGAGAAACTCCGTCTTCTGTCAAAAATAAAATGGTATTTCTGGGATGAGCCATACTTATTTAAGTATTGTCCTGATCAAATCATTAGACGTTGTATTCCAACCTGTGAGCAAGTCAGTATCCTAGAGTTTTGCCATAATCATGCCTGCGGAGGGCACTTCAGTGGTAAGAAGACCGCCATGAAAATCCTACAATGCGATTTTTTCTGGCCTAGTATTTTTCGTGATGCCCACGAGTTTAGCAAATTGTGATAGATGTCAAAGATTAGGAAAAATCTCTAAGAGAAATGAAATGCCTCAAAATCCTATACTGATCATCGAAATTTTTGACGTATGGGGTATAGACTTCATGGGACATTTTCCTATCTCCCAGGGTTACCAATACATCCTAGTTGCCGTTGACTATGTGTCAAAATGGGTCGAAGCTGTGGCATGTAGAACTAACGATCACAAAATTGTGATAAAATTCATTAAGGAGACGATTTTTTCAAGATTTGGTACTCCGCGAGCTATCATAAGTAATGGTGGCTCGCATTTTTGCAACAAGATCTTTGCTGCATTGATAAAGAAATACCTCATAACGCATAAGGTTGCCACACCTTACCACCCACAAACAAGTGGATAAGTGGAGATTTCTAACAGGGAAATAAAGACTATCTTAGAAAAAACAGTCAATCCTTCAAGGAAAGATTGGTCTTTGAGATTGAGTGATTCACTCTGGGCCTATAGGACTGCATTCAAGACACCCATAGGGATGTCTCCCTACCGGTTAGTTTTTGGCAAGGCCTGCCATCTCCCTGTAGAACTAGAACATCGTGCATATTGGGCGATCAAACGCCTCAACTTTGATTTTGATAAAGCCGGTGAGAAGCGAAAGTTACAACTAGACGAGTTAGAAGAGATTAGAAATGACTCGTATGATTGTGCCAAAAGGTACAAAGAGCGTACCAAATTCTTTCACGATAGGCACATTCTTAGGAGGAATTTCATTCCTAATCAAAAAGTTTTGTTGTATGATAATAGACTCCACCTTTTTCCTGGAAAACTTAAGTCTCGATGGACTGGCCCATATATTATCCAAACAGTTTACCCCCATGGTGCTGTTGAAGTCCTTAATCCTAAGGACGGATCCACTTTCAAAGTGAATGGCCAACGTCTCAAACCGTTTCTCGAGTATGTTCCGCGGGAGGAAATTCTTTTTCTCGATGATCCCGTCTATCAAAATTAACTATGTTTTCGTCTAGCTAAAGACGTTAAACTTAGCGCTTCTGGGAGACAATCCATGCACTTCAAGGGACATTGTGTTAAATATCAACAGGACTATAGGGTCTTTCTCAGGTGCTATCTAACCCACTTCATTTCATTTGTCAATTTCAATTTTACTTTTGCATGTATATGTTGAAATATTGAGGACAATATAATGTTTAAGTTTGGGGTGTATGGGTCGGATTTCCACTTATTATTTTCTTTTTAAAAAAAAAAAAAAATTTGAAAAATATTTAGTTGGCGACTTTGTTGTATTTTACTCAAAATCTTAACTTGTATCTTTAAGCACTTAGTTAAAAATATTTAATCAGTCTTTCATTGGAAGCTATGATCTAGAGTCCCCATTTGTATTTCTCTTAGGCAAAAATTAGAGCAAAGTTATCTTTTGGTTTATAGTCACTTCTAATAAGGTTACCAAGAGTCTAGATTGTATTAAAAGAGCTTATTACCTTCTTTCTACCTAGAGTTTAAGGAAAAACTAGGTTTGATGAACTTTGACTTCCTTGTTCAATTGGTTGGCTGATTAGAAGAAAAACAGAACTGGGTTGTATACACCTTGTACAGCAACCATTGAATTAGACTAGGTACCTTGAAAAGGGCTGCCTACTTTTCTTAGAAAAATAATGAAGAAGTAATAGAAAAAAAGAGACCTTTCTAAAAAATAAAAATAAAAAAAAATCAAAAATCTAAAAGTTTATATAAAGTTTTAGTAGGGTGAAAGCCAACAAGTGTAAAAATGTGAGTATACTGGAATATCATAGATAAAACCCCTTAGAGGTATTAAAGTGAATATCCATACTTCTCACTACCCCAGACAGGATGTTAAGTTTAGAATTAAACCCTAAGTTACTCCAGCTATTCTTGAGTAGTTAGAAGGTTGAAACTCATTTGAGGAAATCGAATCTCTTAAATTTCTGAGTTAGAATCACTATCGCTCAAAGGTCAATTTAAGTCTAAATTTTATCATAGAGAAATAAGGGTTGGGACTCTATACCAAGCAGTACTTCCAATTGATTGACAAAAAAAAAAAAAAGACTTGTGCTTTTCAATATAAGTTTTGATTTTGACTATTTTTACTTCAAAGTTGTTTTCAAATTTTGTGGGTATATTTTCTGCAAACCCTCACGAGTCAAACTCGTCCACTAGGGGTAACCTAGAGGTTCAAGGGCTTGCTGCATTCGCTAAATGCAGTCGAGGTGCCTGCAAAAGTGACAGTTTTATTTTCTAGGGACTAGAAAAAGATAAGTTTGGGGGTGTGATGAGTGTTCCAAACACTCAATTATACACACATTTTTCGAATATTTATCTTGATTTTTGTACCTATTTATCCATATTAAGATAATAATCATGATAAGCCTCAAATCACCACGATGCATGTTAATTAGGCTTAATTATATATAAATAAATTCATTTACTAGATAAATCTAATTACGTGTGTTTCTTGTGCAGAAAATCAACAAATTGGAATCAAAATCTCAAGACAAAAGCATTTGGGCCCACTTTGGAATGCCCTAATCCTTAACTCATATTGTCCTCTTTTGTCTTTTTGTGCAAAGAAAAGTGGAGGTTACTTTTAGACTCTTCTATACACATTTTTTCTATAAATAGAGCCTTCATTTCTAGAGAAAGGGTCCCATCTTGGTTCTCTTATCCAAGACTCCTTTAATCTAAGGCTCTTAGCCTATTATCTTATTTTTTGTATTTTCATTTTCTAGTTATTTTCTTTTAGATAAATAGTCTTGTAAGAAGTAGAAGTAAAAGAAGTTGTAATTTTCTCCATGAAATGAAAAAAATTGCTTTCATCTCTTATCTTCCCTCTCTTGCAATGATATTAGGCTAAGTTTCCTCCATTGGAGAGTGGAAAAGCCTAGAGCAAGTTCTTGTGTTATTTCTAATTTTATGCCTTTCTTTTATTTAAAAAGCTTATGAATTCTCTTTAAGTTTCTTGCACATTTTATTCTTAATATAGATACTTTATGCTTAGATTAGATCAAGATAAAGTATGCTTAAATTAGATAATTTGTAGTAAGAAGTTTTCAAAGAATTTTACTTTGTTTTTGTTCCCTTATTTCATTTTATTTGCAAAACTTTTCGATCTAAGGAGCTAACACCAAGCCCTTATGATTGAGTTATAAACAGGCTAGAGACTAGGAATTGCTCATTAACATGTTTTAGGTAGATCCACCTCCAATGGTGTTTTAATTCATAAGTTTACTTGCTTTTAATTTCATTTACTTTAGTTTATTTTCTAGCAATTTTACATCTTCTTATAAGTTCAAAAATACAAAGAAAAACAGTTTTAATTTCTTTTAATTAATTTGGATTTTATTTTCTTAGCTTAGCTCTATTCCTCCTTTCTCTTGGGTTCGATCCCCTACTTGCCCCACAAGTAAGGTAAAACTAAGATTATTATTAACTCCGGTGAGAAGAACAACGATAGTTTCACCAGGGATTCGAATAAAATTTGAACCCCCGAGATGGGTAAATGTGGATGATTACTTTTGCAAACGCACTAGGTTGTAACATGTGGCATTATAGTAATTCGGATCCGATGTAGAACGTCCATATTCCGAGTTTGACATGGCACCATACTCCAAGTTCGATTATGCTCATTCAAAGGAAGATGAAACCAATACTCCGAGTCCGAGAAAGGGGTAGGGTATAACCCCATTTTGGAACTCAATCAAAAAATAGGCTGAGTGCAACATAGAATCTAGATCCCGAAATATCAGGGATCTTGCTAAGATATGATCTACTGGATTTTTGATAAATTGGGGATTATCCTAGATAAGTGGAATTCATTACTAAATTGGCTTAAAGAATATGGGCATAGTTTCAAATGAGAGACATTCCAATGTGGACTCCAATTCCGAATTAGGAGGAACACAACGTCAAGAAGGCAATGGAAGGATTAAGGCTTGATCCCTATAAATACAATGAGGAAAGACATGAAGAGGTATGCTTTTTTCTACACTAAAACACTATCAATTTTTGTACTCAATCTGACTTGGGTGTCAAGAGGTTGTGTTGCAGATCTGAGGTAGTGAGCAAGAATCTCGAGGTAGTGCAAGAAATTGCATCTACAGTAAGCAACTTTTTCAATTGAAATGATCAAATTTTGACAATATATGGGACCATCACATTAGCATCTTCAACTTCAAATTTTAACATATAATTGTACAAAATGATAACTACACAAAAAATTAATTACAAAACTACCATTATTTCAAAACAAAAAAGAATGATTATAATATATTTCCCTTAAAAGAATTTGAAGGCTAATATTAACTAGATAATTTAACATGCTTTTGGATGAGAATATTACAGTAAAGATATTACAATGGTTAACACCAAGAAGGTATTTGTTGTCAAAAATCCCAATCCTACTTATACCGAATATTTTATAAATTCAGGACTTGGAAAACTTTCCATTGGTACTATAATTTCCAAAACTTTATTGGAAATTTTATATGATAAATTTATATTGTTTGTATTTGATGATGATAAATAACACTTCATCATCTAGACCAAGCATGTTACCCAAAGATGATCTAATGAAAGATTGACATATGCTCTACCTCCTAAAATGGAAATTAATTGTCTTATGTTTTATTTTTTTAAATTAATTGAAAAATATTTTTCTAAGAATTATTATATTTAAAAATCTTTTTTTGATGTTGACTTTAAATAGACATGTCTCGTCAAAACAGTGTAAGTAATTTTCTTACAATTTCTTTTTAAATAATTAATTAAAAACTGTATTTTTAACAATTATTATATTTACACCTTTTTACGATTTCTATTATAAAAAAATAATTAACAATTAAATTATTAACAATTAAATAATTTTCTTACATTTTATTTTGTAAAAATTAATTAAAAAATATTTTTTAACAATTATTATATTAAAAAATATTTTTTTATGCTGACTTTAAGTAGACACATCTCTTCAAAACGGTGTAAGTAATTTTCTTACTATTTATTTTTAAATAATTAATTAAAAATTATATGTTTAACAATTATTATATTTACACCTATTTTACGATTTCTATCATTTACCTTTTAAAAAGCAAATTAACTTTCTTACATTTTATTTTTAAAAATTAATTAAAAAATATTTTTTAACAATTATTATATTAAAAAATATTTTTTTATGCTGACTTTAAGTAGACACATCTCTTCAAAACGGTGTAAGTAATTTTCTTACTATTTATTTTTAAATAATTAATTAAAAATTATATGTTTAACAATTATTATATTTACACCTATTTTACGATTTCTATCATTTACCTTTTAAAAAGCAAATTAACTTTCTTACATTTTATTTTTAAAAAAATAATTAAAAAATATTTTTCTAACAATTATTATATTAAAAAATCATTTTTTGATGATGACTTTAAGTAGACTCGTGTCTTCAAAACGGTGTAAGTATTTTTTTACTATTTCTTTTTAAATGATAAATTAAAAATTATATTTTAACAATTATTATATTTACACATTTTTTACGATTTATATTATAAAAAAATAATTAAAATTAAATTATTAACAATTATTATATTTTTTTGAAATAAAAAATAATTATTTTAAAATTACCTTTGTTAAAAAAGTCTTTTGTGATTTCGACTTTAAAGTAGATACGCCTATTCAAAGCAAAACGACATTTTCATCTTTGGTGTTGTTTTAAATAAAAAACTAATTTAAATATTTTTTTGTTAACATATCAATATTGGCAATAATTCTCACAACTCTTCTCCAAATCGTCGCATCCTTTCCTCTTTATATTTGACCATGTTTCTTCTTCTCCACTCCTTCTCTATATTTGACCATGTTTCTTCTTCTCCACTCCCTCTTTTGAATCTTACCTAAAAATCGTCATATTCAAAAATCTTTTTTTTTCATATATCTTTGGATTCTTATAAAGTGTCAAAAAGCTATTACTTTGGATTGATCGAAGGCGTCAACAAGTTGCTCCTTTGAACCAGGTACTCTCTATTTCTTGAACAAAAAGATCATTTGATTGAATCTGTCTTTGGGAGAGGACCCTCAAGACATTCTATTTTTGTTGGAAGGTAATCTCATACCTATAAATTTTTTTTGATGAATCACAGTACAACTTTGTTCCTAAGTTTAGATACTATTTAACTACTTCTACAAAGTGATGATGATTTAACCTTCTATTTTCTTTTGTACATAAAAAAAGTAATAAATATTTTTAATAATTAAAAGTTAAAATTTTAACAATTATTATATTAATAAATATTTTTAAATATTAATGTTGTTATGGATATGATTAAAAAAAAAAATTAATGCTAACAATTATTATGTTTTCTTTTTAAATATTAAATAATTAATTAAAAAATAAATTTACACCAATTATTATATTAAAAAAAAAAATTTGATTCCTACTTAAGCATCTTCAATTAAAAATTATATTTTAACAATATTAAAAAAAATTTCATTCCAAACGGTGTAACTAATTTTCTTACATTTTTTTATAAAAAATTAATTAAAATTTATATATTAACAAATATTAAATTAACAAATCGTTTTGTGATTCTGATTTTAAGGAGATAAGCCTTTTCAACCAAAATATGATCCACTACAAAAGTGTTGTAGAGGATGAATTCAAAAAAAAAAAAAAAAAAAAATTTAACCGTGTCTATTTCCAACACCATTGACCAAGCTCAAATTTTTTATTTTCTTTTTCAATTTTTTTTACCATAGAGTTTTTCATGAAATTTAGAAGGTTGTGATGTTCAATTGCCAATATGAAATTTAGGGAAAATTTAACAATGAGAAAGTACAGCTCCTATGTTTGTTATATGATACAGTTTTTCCTTGGAATGCATTTAATTTTATCATATGGAATTCAATTTCAAGTTTTTTCAATTATATTTTCTCTCTCCACCACTCTCATTTTTATGTCTCTGAAAAGAATTGTACATTCTAATGCCTTCCTTCATTGTTTTCTCATCAATTCAATTTGGGTTTTTTGTTACACCTCCAACTAGTCTCTTCTTTCTATGGCCATCATTAACTTTTTTTTTTTTTTGTTCTTTTCAGTTCCAATTGGATTCTATTTGTTTTCAAATAACTACCAATAAATCTGATTTTCTTTGTTTCTCTCCAAACTCTTTTATTGTATTAAGTCCTTCTTGGATTTTCTAAGAAAAAAAAGTTCTCCTAAAGTCCATATTCAATTCCCATGAATTCATTAGGGAGGAATTTCATTCTCCATGGATCCCAAACTTTCCCTCCCATCACAACCTATATTGCAACAACTTGTGAAGAAGAATGAGCATTATATACATGTTGATCCAACCCACAATCTCTTCTGATTACAATGTTATGAAATACATCATATATGAAATGGCAACATGACAATTTTTTTTTTTTTTATATTAAATAAAATGAAAACATCACAAACCATTAAAAATGAAAACATATATGTAAAATATAGTGTACAGGGCATTAGAAGGTGTCAACTTAGTTATAAGTTGGTAAGGCGTGTTGAGAGTTGATTCCATGACTAATGTGTCAAACAAATGTTGTTTGGCTTCTTTCATAAAATTCCTTGGGATTTTGTAAATTGATGCTCATGTTGAGGCATGGTTGTATGATGATAATATAGATTCAAGAGTTGACTGATGCACTATGGCTATAGAAGTTATGTTTTTCTCTCAAGTTTCTCAATTCCGGGACTCCTTGTCGGTTTTCTTATGTTTTGGAAATTTTAATTTTTGTCTTATATATGTTCTAATAAATGGTGATTGGTTTCTTTCTTGAAAGTCTTTGTGGTTTTGTAGATTGATGCTCATGTTAAGCTATGGTTGTACGATAACATGGGTTCAAGAGTTGACTATGATGTACTATGGTTGTAGGAATTGTGTTTATATGTCAAGTTTCTCAAGTCTTGGGCTTCATGTAGATTTTCTTGACACATCTAATAGGTATTGGGTGAGTGGCTTTGATCGTCATACTTTTAAAAATGAGTGACTCTACACTTATGTATTTGTGAAGTTAAGGATATAAAATAAAGAGGGTATTAGATTTAATCTCCAAATCCAATATTACTTATTTAAATTAAAATCAAGATTATCTAATTCATGAATGTCCTCGTCCTACTAAAATATTATTTCATTCATCATTTTTCTGTTTGAATTTTGGATCATACTGCCTGCACGTGCATCATACGTGCAGGGCCCACTAGTATAATTAGAAGAGTAAATTATACGTATCTAAAAAAGAATATAGTATGATCAAAACGTATTATTTTAGACAAAGAAAAGAATCTTAAAATGAGAAGACTTTTAATGTATGGTAAGAGGTGAGTCGTAGATAGAATTGACGAGGTCCAAGGAATTGAGAGGGGAGGATGATTGATTGAAGGATTGGCCTATTTATGGTGAACTCTATCATATCATAATGGGATCCACTAAAATAATGTCTCACAAGCGACTAGCCCACAATTTCTGGTTATGATGCCCCAACATTGCTGACGAAAATGGTGACGTAGGATTTCACCCTTATTATGGGTCCTTGTGCTCACCTTGTTGTACAATACAAAAACATGATCCGATCCTTAGAGTTGTAGAAGATAAAAATTTATGAAGTCTGAAAAAATAATTTAAAAAACAAAGTTGTTTTTCATCGTTGGATTTTAATTTTAGGTTAGGGAGTTAGGTGGAAATTCAGCAGCCGTTCATTTTTGAAACCTTGGATAAGCTCAAAATAATTTTTTTTTGATATTTTTTTTATTTTTATTTTTTTTTATAAAATTTAAAGGGCTGTGGTATTGGATTTGTGATGCGATAATCCATTTGAACAAAATGAACCTTGGTAAGACTTAAAATATTATTATTATAAAAGAAAGTGTTTCCCAAAATGATAAGATAAAGAGTGCACTCGTTGCAAAGTCACTTTGAAATTCACTATGTTTCATACTTTGTTTGCATGAGCGTGCACACGCAACTATAGATTCTTTTCACTCGTATCTCGATGAAAAAAATAAATGTTTGGGTACACACATCCACATCAGTTAAGTGTCAAACAAAGCGAATTTCTAACTCATACCAGCATTTTCCTAAGATAAAAGATATCCGAAAAGAACGTTATCTCTTTCCTCGGTAAACTACTAACGTGAGTTCACTTAAGTGTGGACAAAACAACTTAGTAATGAAAGGTCGTTTGGCCTGTAGCAGGGAACTCTTTATCAAAATTTCGGATAAAGACGTACGTTGTTGAATTCCAGCAGCTTTAAGGGGAATTATAGTGTACAGTACTCCCACTAGTTTGGTCGGTGCAGAGCGGGCAACCAATAGGGTTATTGGTGGAGGCACCATATGAGTTGGAATGCATTTTTGTCCACGTCACTTGGGCGGTTCAGTTGTTGACAATGTGTGTCACGTGTACAGTGTGATCCTAATGATTTAATGGATAATCTCTAGCCCCGCTATTTTATTTATGGGAAACACTTTCCTTACTAACGTACTAAGATTTGAAGGCTAGTCTGCTCAAATGGATTACCACATAAGCAATCCCACACTACAGTCCTCTAAGTTTCATAAAAAAACTAAGATTTAAAAAGAATAAATATAAAAATAAAAAATAATTTTTTTTGAGCTTGACCCAAGGTTTTGAAATTGAACAATCACCTAGCTTCCACCTATCGTTGAGACTAAATATTAAAATTCAACGGTGAAAAATATATATTTTAAATTTTATAGAATTTTTTCCTTTACAACCTTGAAGCATCAGATTATATTTTTGGATTCCACAAGGTGAGCCCAAGGACCATTAATAAGGTGAATGTGGTGACCATGCTTGTTTGCAACGTAAACTATCACAAACACAAAATTTTGTATTTGCAAAATTTTGTATTTACTGAAATTTACATAATTTTGTGATTGGAGTGCTTGGTTGTGTACAATGGAAAATTTTACGTTTGCTTCATTATCATGTAAACATAAAAAATAAAAAAAATATATTTTTCTTTTTAAAATCTTATTTAAAATTAAATAAGAAATGATAAATAATTATATATTACTTTAAAATAAATCAAAAACTTATAGACAAAGCATTTTCATATAGGTCATACAATGTTATTCTCTTTAAACCAGCATTATAATAGAAATCCAAAATTTCTTTAATCACCTACAATTTGCCGTAAACATCTACTATATGATACCAACTTCCACTTACTAATTTTTCATTTTGTAAAAAAAACTCCATTGCCCCAAACATGTCTATATTAGCATTGATAGTGCCTAAATGTAACTTGCCCCAAACTCATTTTAATACCCTACATCTAATGAAAAACATTTTTTTTTATTTTATAAAAATAATATAAATTAATGCAAGTAAGACTATTATCTCACAATTATTTATTTTTTAATTTAAAAAACAAATATAAATTAATGAGATAGGATTCTATCCCTCGTTTTTCTTATATTTAAAAAAAAGTCAATATTTAAAAAAACATTTTTTTTTATTTTGCAATTTTAAATATAAACAGAAACTACCTCCAAGTAGGATTCTATCTCACAATTTTTTGTTCAAATAATAATTATATTAACGTTGGGTAATGTTTAAGAAGTTGGGAAAAGTCAGAAAGAGCGGAGAGAGAGAGAGAGAGAGAGGTTTGAGAAGTTAGAGAGAGAGAGAAAAAGAGGAAGTTAACATAACGTAAATTTTTATGGAGGTATTTTCTCCGTAACACTTTACGGAGATTTCATTGTAATTTTAATTAAGTTTTGTGTTACTTTACGGTGGGGCCCACCATAATTTTAGCATCCAAGCACCCATATCCCGCAAACAAACGTAAATGTTTCTGTTTGCGTTTGTTTACAATGCCAACAAGTAGTAATAAGGCTAGTCAAACTCTTTGTTAATTTAATTTTCTTGTTTGTAAGCTTAGAATTAAAGGACCCACCATTTATCATTAACGGAAATCTTACAAACAAACATAAAAAGTGTGGAGACTTTTCTGAACATCCATTCCTCAAGATGATAATTATTTTTTTTCTTGTAGGTTTGATATAAAGATTTTCCCTTTGTTAATGCTGACTTGGTTGACCTCTTTTGATGGTTGACTTGATCTTGATCTAGCGATACTTCTCCTTTGTGGATGATGGTAGATCTTAGCTCTTTTGTCACTTCTTGATTGATAGAAGTCAAGAAAGAGACAATGATGAGACCTCAGTGCGATTCTTGCCAAGGATGCTCTGATAGTCAAGTTAGTACCCAAATAGAAAAGGATAAATGAAGAAGACTATGAATAGTGCTTTGAAAGTGCCCTTGATCTGCAGGATGCAGATCTACTTTAGAGTTTTTGGTGTTTTCGTCTAGTTTTACGATTTAGGAATCAAAAGTAATTTTAAACAAATAAAAAAACACAATTTACGAAGAGATTATGGATATGGAGATCAAATTACGGGATTGGAAGGAGTTAGTATTATAGGTCAAATTTGACCCACATCATGATTATGAATAACTTTTCTTGTATGGAAATCAGACACAATAATGGATGTTTAGAGCCTTATGAATAAAAAATCGAGAGTTCAAGAATTTGAAAATTGAATGATTAATCGAAGAAAACAAGAAATCGAAGGCATCATGTTGCTGTCTAAAATCACTTTAAGGAGTACTGCATCGCTCTAAGTGGTGCTACATGAAAAATGCTCTATTTCGGTAATGCATCAAATCACTACACGGATGCCGCACCAAAAAAAGGCTATTTCAAAATAAATCACTATATTCCTGCACCATATAACGATTTTTGGTCCCATAGTTTGATTGAATAATTTCACATGTGTTTTTTAAAATGCAATGTAATTTTCTTTACCAGTGTGTCTTTATAATGTAATTTTCAACATGTTTTTTACACACGTGTCTTCCCCTCCCCCCCCCCCCCAACCTATGATTTCTATAAATAAAGATGAGAGATTATTATTTAGAAGTGAGAATGATTGTTCGATGTTATTTTACTTTTGAAAAGTTTAGAGAGAAGAGAGATTTCTTCCCAATTATAATGAAGATGTGTTGCTCAAATTGAAATCAATGAATAAACGATCTAAGCAAGGAAATCTAATTAAAACTTCAGAAATTCTCTTGATTCTAGACAAAGGTGAGATCAAATTCTTATTATAACTTTCATCATTTTCATTTTTATAATAAATTTTGAGCTTTTCATCAATGATTCATGATTTTAACCGTTAAAATCTAAGTTTATTCGTGAATTTCATTAGATTTAGCCTTAAAATAGATTTTAACCATCAAAATGATCTTCTAATCAGTAAACTTAATTTTTTTTTCCATCAATTTTCGAAATCCAAAATTCAAGAGATGATCCTTGTGGCACCCCGCCAAACGTTGACACAAATCCAAGGTCAAACTCAAGGTACTAGGTGGTACCTCAAAATTTTGACATGGTTCCCTCTGTTTATGTTAGCGTTCAACGAAACTCGAAAACCTGATAAGCCAAACCAAATAAATCATGTATATAGAATGTGCCAAAAATATATAAGATGCGAAAGACAATAAATTACAAACATCAAAGAGTTAGATCAAAGTAGTGCAAAAAGGTAACAAATATACAAAATTACAAAAGTACTCTCACTCTGACATGGACTTAATCTCTCAACCCAAAAACTACATACTCCTCTTTGGACGAACAGGCTCCTAGGGAAAGTAGTCCCAATGCTCATCGGGTAATGGACTTTGGTTGTCGGTATGACCCACCAAATGATCCTCGCTCGATGGCTCTATGACTATCTCACTGGTTACAGGCTTTAAAGCTAAAAAAATAGAAAGTAAAGGGTGAGTAACAATGGTTACTCAATAGGTCCACAAACAATTCCTACTAATAACCTCACCTAATGTGATCAAGTAATCATACTGAATCATTTCAAAACATGCAAGCTTTATAAATTAAACTACAATTAACTAGTACATATAGCTAGAGATGAGCAACTAAACAGTTTAAAGTTTCACATAACATTAGTTATCTATACTCATTATACATTTTCATTATTATGCAAATATAATTAATAACATTGAAATAGTAGACATGCTTTTCAGTTTGTAATTCAAAATAAAGCAACATGTACAGTGGTGGAGTAGTGGAATTAGAAGTTGGAATTCATGACTAGATCACTTCCAATTGGGACATGATGTTACAACATTTCACTGGCTTTTAGTTCCTGATTTTTTGGTAGGTCTTCGCGCTTACTACATTGGATGACAATTTATCTGGCTTGACTGGCTATTGACGTGACCGTAAGCAATGGGTCTCTATTCGATGTATCAGAACATTTAACTACTTCTAGATTATTAGTGATCACTGACTAAGGATCTTCGTCTATGCCTATCAAGTGAGCATGTGATTCCCAAATATATAATTCAATTCATATACGACCACTTTTACAATACAAGTTCACCGATAAAGATAGAAAAGAATAGACCCGGACTCTGGTGGCACTATCATTATTCTTTCCACCGGAGTAGAAGATCGAACCCAAGAAAAATAGGGAGTAAAGTTAAGTTAAGAGGATAGAATTCAAATGAATTAAAACTATTTTTTTTTTTTTTTTTGAACTTATCAATAAAATTTAAAGTTGCTAGAAAATTAACCAAAGTAAATGAAGTTAAAAGCAAGTAAACTTATGAAATAAAGCACCATTGGAGGTGGATCTACGTAGAACATGTTGATGAGCAATTCCTAGTGTCTAGCCTTTTTATAACTCAATTGTAAGGGCTTGATATTAGCTCCTTAGATCGGAAAGTTTAGCAAATGAAATCAAATGAGAGAACATAAACAAAGTAGAATTCTTTGAACTTCCTACTACTAATTATCTAGTTTAAGCAAACTTTATCTTGATCTAATCTAAGCATAAAGTATCTACATTAAGAATAAAAGGTGTAAGAAATCTTAAAGAGAACTCATAAGTATTTTAGATAAAAGAAATGCATGAAGCTAGAAACAACCCAAGAACTTGCTCTAAGCTTTTCCACTCTCCAATGGAGGGGAGTTTAACCTAATGTCATTGCAAGAGAGGGAATATAAGAAATAAAAGAACTTTTATTTATTTCATGGAAAAACTTACAAGCATTAACAAGCTCTTTAACAGCTCACAAAATAGTTACATATATATATATATATATATATATATATAACGTTTTTATTTGAAAAGAAAAAAGAAATTAACAATACAAGGTTAAGAATGGATATCCAGTTTCCTACCTTGCAATTGTGTTCATGTGGCCTAAAATAAATAACAGAACTCAACGCCTTGCACTAACAGAACTCAAATAAGCATGCAACCAATCATTATCCCTAGATATCCCTTCACCAACCTATACACAACACATCAATGTAAAATGAAGACATCACCCCTCGGGTATGATTATGATATTTTACCATTTTATCCCCTTTTTCCATTTTCTTGATGATTTCACTTCTTAACTTTTCAAATCTAAATTTCTATTTTTAAGTTCTCAATTTCATTTTGATCATTCAATCGAAAAAATATCAAATTTTTGTTAAAACGAGGTCCCAATAAGTGTACGATGTCAAACTGCCAAAACTGGTGAAAATTTGACTAAGTGTCAGAAACTCGATTTTTCAAAGTTCTTAAAATCAAAATTAAATTTTTTGAAATCAAAGTCTTGAACACAAGATTCGACACCATATAATTTTTATAGCTTAATTCAAAGTAACGCGAAAGATATTAACTTTTGAAAATTTGTCGAAAACGTCGAAATTTACGTTTTGTTCTTGAAACCAAAATTTGAATTTTAATCCTTTGAGATTTGGATTTTGAAATGGATGGTAAAATCTTCATTTCATTGAATAACTTTAAGTAAATGGAAAGTAAAAATTAAAAAGGACATTTACTTTAAGGTGTAGGGAAACTACAACAAAAATCAAAAATATGTTTAGGCAAGTTTTTAGGTTTGACGGCGGCGTCGTCAATATTGACGGTGGCTGACGATGGTGCCATCAACAAGCTTCAACTTGCTCAAACTTTTGCTCTTTCAATCATTTTTTTTGGATTTCTCTTCCGTTCTTCAAACCTTTCGACCCACCCACAAATTTGTTGTTAAAACTTGATAAAAACACATCAAATATCTAATTTTAACATGAATTTAAAATCAAACAAAAGATTTCTACGATTTATAACTACAACACATTTTCAATAAAAATTCCTAGATAAATATTTCGAAAGCTAAAGTTACCAATAGGAAGTGAGAGTCCCCTACAAAGGTTTGCGGACGTCAAAGGTGATGAGCTCGCACAAAATGCAAGGTTGGATGGCACGAGATTCAAGGTTGGGCTGAGTTGGGTGCAAAATGAGTAAGAGTTTTGAAAAGCATTCAACGACGATGCTTTCCTTCTTTTATACAACGAAAAATAGATCTAACTCCTAATTAGATGAAACCTTCGGATGGAATCTGTTGAGGTTTACTTGAACTACATGGCTGATTTTTTATGGAGGATGGGGAAGATAAATGAGAATGGGTAAACAATGACAGTAAGGTTGTAGCTCTCGTCATAGTCGACAATTTTACCTTCTTCGTCGAGGTTCAACTCGGTCTCGCTCTCAACGGTTCTTGAAGATAATTAGTCGAAACCCTTGGGTTGGAAAGAGTTGGTTCTTTGTGAGTCAGAGAGGAGAAAATGAAATAAAATAAGGACTTAATTCTTTTTAAAAAAAATTGGAGGCCATTTTTGTATTTTTCCTTTGTTTATATTTATGGCAATAACTTTGACTATTCGAACTCGAAAAATGACAAATGCGTATTCAATTTGGAATATTTTTTTTATTGCGGACCTAATGATGACGTCGAATTTTCATGATTCTCCTTCTAACGAAATTTCATTGTTTTGGGTCCCATTCAATATGAAATTTGAGGATTTCATAACTTTTTTCATCCGAACTCGAATTTAAGCTTGCTTACATGCTAAAGTATATAATTCAACCTTTTTGAATCCAATGGCGAAATCGATTTTCCTTGAAAGTGAACATAACAAAATCTGACTATTTTACTCTAAGTTTTTCTTTTAGAGTTTTTCCAAAATTTTATTATCAGATTCCCTCGAGATACGAGTTAAAAACTCAGGTTATTACATTCTCCTCCCTTAATAAAAATTTCATTTTCGAAATTAAAATCATACCTTAGTCATAGAATAGTTCTGGGTACTTAGCTTGCATCTCCGCTTCTTTTTGCCACGTGACTTCCTCAATGTTGTGGTGTCTTCACAATACCTTGACTAGAGGGATAGATTTGGATCTGAGTTGTTTTACTCTCATATCAAGTATCTGTACTGCATCTTTTTCGTATGATACATCCTCATCTACCTCTAGATTCTGCAAATCAACCACATGTGAAGGTTCTGGCAAGTTCATCAACATAGACACATAGAACACGTTGTGAAGTTGCTCAAGCTGTGGGGGTAGAATCAATATGTAGCCACTAGACCTATCCGCTCAATTATCCCGAATGGTCCCACAAACTGTGACTTTAACTTGCCCTTCACGCCAAACCTGAAGATCCCTCTTCGAGACGATACTTTCAAGAATACTTTATCCCCAACTTGAAATTCCAAAGGTCTGCGCCATTTGTCTACATAGCTTTTTTGTCTATTCTAAGCAGTCTTTAGTATATCCTGTATAATGTGTACTATCTCAGTAGTTTCCTCAACAATCTCGGGTCCCAACACCGTAGCATCTCTTGTCTCTACCCAACATATCGGGGATCAACACGGCCTATCGTATAAAGCCTCAAATTGTGCCATGCTGATACTAGCTTGGAAGTTGTTATTATAGGAGAACTCCACCAACGGTAAGTAACACTTCCAACCTCCTCCAAAATCTGAAACACATGCCCGCAACATGTCTTTTAAAATTTGAATAACTCGTTCAGACTGTCCATTAGACTGTAGATGGAAAAACTATACTGAAGTTCAATTGAATACCTATTGCTTTGTGTAGACTCTCCCAGAATTGAGAAGTAAATCTAGGATCCCTGTTTGACATAATCAAAACTAGCACCCCATGTAGTTGAACTATCTCAGCTATGCATATCTTGCTCAGTCTATTGATGTTGAATGAGATTCGAATCAGAATGAAGTGTGCTGATTTCGTCAGTCGATCAACAATCACCCATATGGCATCTGACCTGTCATTGGTTCTCAATAACCCTACTTCAAAGTCCATGGTCACGTGCTCCCATTTCCATTCCACTATGGGCAATGGTTGGAGTAAGCCTGCTGGAGTGCGGTGTTCTACATTGACTTGCTAACAGGTTAGGCATTTACCTACATATTCTGTAATTACCTTTTTCATACTTAGGAATCAATTTTTTTTCATAAATCTTTATACATCTTCGTACCTCCTGGGTGGATAGAATATCAGGAACGGTATGCCTCTCCCAGTATGTCAATTGTGAGTCTTGCAATATCCACATCCTGTCTCGAAATCTGAGAACCTCATTTGATCCTTTCAACTAATCTAGGTCGGTCAATACCTAGCTCTCAGAGCATATTCCCCCACATCTTCATCTGTTTATTTGTGCTTCCCAAATTTATGCTATCAACTCATTTTTGATCCTCAATGTACCCAGGTAAATGTGCAGTCTATACCTTTCCCTTAGAGTCTCAAACACTATTTCAATGGCTTGCTTAAGCACCTGCCATTCTTTCACCATCATATGAGCTACAGTGTTTCTAGTCAACGCATCGGCAACCACATTGGCTTTCCCCAGGTGATACTCAAGGGTAAAATCGTAGTCCTTGAGATACTCCATCCAACGTCGTTGTCTCATATTTAATTCTCGTTACAAAAATATGTACTTGAGGCTCTTATGATCAGAGAATACTCAAAACTTCTCTCCGTATAGGTAATGTCTCCAAATGCATAGTGCTATAGTGGTTAACTCAAGATCATGAATGAGGTATTTCTTCTCATGCTTTTTCAACTTCTTAGTTGCGTGCCACTACCTTCCCAAACTGCATTAATATAGCTCCCAAACTTATCCTAGAAGCATTTGTAAATATCGTCAGACTTTCACCCGGACTTGGTGATACTAAAATTGGAGCTGTCATCAATCTCTTATTCAATTCTTGAAATGCAATCTCGTACTTGTCATCCCACTCAAACCAAACATTTTTTTGCGTCAGTTTCGTCAACGATGCTACAAAAGTGGAGAATCCCTTAATAAACCTCCTATAGTAATCGACCATCCCAAGAAAACTTCTGATATCTGTCACTATCTTCGACTGGTTCCATGTCAACACGACTTCAACCTTGGAAAGGTCTATTGCTATACCTTCATTGAACACCACGTGTCCTAGGAATTTCACCTTTTGGAGCCACAACTCACATTTACTGAACATGGCATATAGCTTATACTCTCGCAGAATATGTAGTGTGATTCTGAGGTGTCTCTCGTGGTCCTCCATCTTCTTGGAGTAAATTAGGATGTCATTTATGAACACAATGAAAAATTTGTCGATGTGCTCCCACAATACCAGGTGCATTAGATCCATAAATGCTGTCAGTGCATTCGTCAGACCGAAAGGCATCACTAGATACTCGAAATGTCCTAACCTGGTCCAAAATGCGATCTTCGGAACATCCACCTCCCAAATTCTCAATTGATGGTGCCTAGAATACAAATCGATCTTAGAGAAATATTCGGTACCCTGCAGTTGGTCAAACAGATCATCGATGTGCGGAAGGGGTTACTTGTTCTTGATGGTCACTTGATTTAGCTTTCGATAGTCGATACATAATAGAAGTGACCCATCCTTCTTCTTGACTAATAAAACCGGTACTCCCTAGGTGAGGAACTCGGTCGAATAAACCCCTAGCTAGTAAGCTCATCAATTTACGCTTTCAACTCTCGGGTTTCTACCAAGGCTATTTAATATGGTGCAAGGGAATAGGCCCTGTGCTTTGTACCAAATCAATAGAAAACTCTATCTCACAACATGGGGGCAAACCTAGTAATTCATCTGGAAAAATATCTCCAAATTCCTTGATTACCTCTACCATATCCATCGATGTCTCTAGTTCCGATATACTTAGAGTTCCAACTGGTTGTATAAAGGATCGTCTCTTCTATACCTAGATCCTCGAACATTGATTCTCGGATATCCCAGCCTTTTAAAGATTACTGATCTCGTGAAACAATTGACATGGGCATGGTTCTATACTAGCCAATCCATCCCCAAGATGACATCTTAGTCATAACAATCTAATGTGATGAGATCAGTACTCATCTCTTGATCCTCTATCTTAATTACACAGTTTTGACATAGTTTTTGCATTATCTGTCTGTCTCCCAACAGTGTAGATAGTTTCATTACCTGGTCCGTGTCTAAAATTTCTAATTCTAGCAATCATGCAATCTAAGTGGAATGTATGATCTAGAGGAACCAGTATCAAACAGAACTTGAATCTTAACATTAGAAATTAAGATTTTACTTTATAACACCTCGTCCGAAACTAGTATCTCCTCTTGAGTCAAATGGTAAACTCTGCCCTAGGGTCTAGGAATCACCCCTAACTGTGGCTGTGATGAAGGGAAGTTTCTCCTAATATGTCCTGTTTGTCCGCACCCAAAGCATGCCAATGATCCCTTATATATAGGTCTTTGTGGGGCGGGTGGTCTCGAAATCTATCTGGTTGGTCTCCTTGGCCCTACTGGCCTTACTAGAGCCCCAATTGGTCAATAACTCGATGGCATAATAGCTCGGCATTGTGAATATGCGAGTCTAAATGTACTTGACCTCAAAAATGTCGACTTCTTGGCCTGGATCAACTCTGGGGGAAAAAAAACATGAGATCGACTGGTCTGCCCCCTCAAAGTCTGCTACTCCATCTCCTCTCATTCAACCCTCTGAGCTAGACTCACAGTGTCTCTGTAGCTGTTGGTCTCGATTACTAACATCTTGGCCTTCAGATAGGGTCGCAAAGCTCTAAAAAATTTGTGGTCCTTCTGCAAATTGGTCGGATTAAGCTCGAGTGCGTATTGTGACAATTTCGTAAATCTCAGCTCGTAATCCGTAATGGATAGGTTGCCTTGTACCCACCCTGAAAGTTCTTGATGCTTAATCTCTCGGGTCATCTCGGATATGAATCTTTCTAGGAACATCCTCTCAAAGTCAGCCCACTCAAAAGGTTCGTCCCCGAAAACATTCTTTTCGGAACCCCACCAATGGCTGGCATCCCCGTCAAACTGAAATGCAACCACTAGTACCCATTGGTCTCTCAGGCACTGCATGGTACTCAAAATCTCTTGGGTCCTCAAAACCCATTCCTCGACCTCAGTTGGATCGAAATAACCTCTAAATCTAAGTAGACGTAGTCTTTGGAATTTTTGTTGCCACATTTCCAGATCTGTCTATGCTTGGGACAGAGGAGTCCTCAGAACCCTCAATGGTACAACCTGTAGCAGTGGCTTGTGTGGTGCTTGCTCGGGTGGAATAGGGTAGGTCCCTTGTGAAGAACCATGGCGTTCCCTCAACACAGCCACCTCTTCGACTAGTCTAGCCTGTGACTCAAGCATCTCCTCTCTAAACTTATTCTGGGACTCAACCATCTGTCTCATAAATAACATTAGTTGTGTTATCGGATCAAGGGTTGGATCCGATGCCTGTCCCGCTTCTCCCTCAGCTTCTACCTCGTTTGCTCATCTCGTTTCTACTCATCAGCAACAAGGCATTTATCTTCGTAAGGCTAAAGTCATTCTTACGAAAGCATCAATTACTATTTCAATTAGGAATTTAGTAATGAACTCTACTTTCATTACTAACAGAATGAACCTAGGAACCTATCTTAGTCATACTAGGTTCTATGAAGTCTAGACACGGAAGAGCTCGTAATTCAAATATGAAACTACTAATCAACTCTGATACCATCTGTGGCGTCCTGGCAAACGCTAACACAAATCCCAAGGTCAAACTCAAGGTACAAGATGTCACCATGAAATTTTGACATGGTTCCCTCTGTTTATGTTAACGTTATACTGAACTCGAAAACTTGATAAGCCAAACCAACAAATCCTGTATATAGAATGTGCCAAAAATATATAAGATGTGGAAGACAGTAAATGTGGCGTCCCGCCAAACGCTAACACAAAACCCAATGCCAAGTCTCAAGGTACTAGGTGGCACCCCGAAATTTGGACATGGCCCTCTTTGTTTATGTTAGCATTCTACGAAACTCTAAAACCTACTAATCCAATATATAACAAAACCTGCATATGAACATGCAAATACAAGAATTAACAACGGAAGACTAATTACATCTAACATGTAAGTAGATCAGAGTGCGGAAGATTTAACAAATTACAGGCTTACAAAAATGCTCTCGCTCTAACATAGACCTAAACTCTCAATCCAAAGACTACATACATCTTGGATGAAACTGACAACACTAAGGGATGTAACCCTAGTGCTCACCAAGCAATAAACCCTGATTGTTGATCTGATCGACCATATACTCCTTACTTACTGACTCTGCGTCTACTTCGGTAAATACAAGTGCTGAAGCTAAAAGAAAAAATAGGAAGGAAAAGTTAAGTAACGAGAGTTACCCAGTAAGTCCACAACCAATTCCTACTAATAACCCTCCCTAAACATGATCGAATAAAGCATACTGAACATTTTAATACATGCAAGATTTTATCGAATAAAATACGATCAACTGGTACATATAGCCAGGGATGAACAATTAAACAGTTTAAAAGTTGCATATAGCATCAATCATCTATACTCGTTATACATTTTCCATTTTATACAAATACAGTTGACATCATTGAAATAATAGACATGCTTTTCAGTTTATAATTCGAATATAACAATAGATACATAGTACAAGTGGTGGAGTAATGGAATTTGAATGTTGGGATTCATGACTGGATCGTTCCCAATCGAGACATGATATTCCTCAATAATATCGTAGTTCCTGATTTTGTGGTTGGTCGCTGTTTACTACCCTTGGGGGATCATTTATCCGGCTCAGGCTGGCCGTTTGACGTGACCATAAGTTATGGGTCTCTTTTCGATGTGTCAGAACGTTTGGCTACTACTAGATTGTTAGTGATCACTAACTAATCATCTTCGTCTATACCTATCAGGCGTGTATGTGATTCCCAAAATAACACTCCATTCGTATACGACCACCTTTACAATACACGTTCACTAGTAAATATGAGAAAGGAATGGATCCAGATTCCAGTTGTGACTCCACTCACATACGCGTCCCATACCACGTATGAGCTTGGTGGTCCCTACCGTACATCCCAGGATAGTGCACCATTCCGGATGATGTGACGTAACATCCCTTCAAGCATTCACAGAGCCTTTAACAGCTCACAAAATAGCTACATACATATATATATATATTATATATATATATATATATATATATTATATATATATATATATATATATATTATTTTTCATTTAAAACAAAAGAGAAATTAACAGAACATGGTCGAGAATGGATATCCAGTTCCTACCATGCAACTATGGCCCCCTCGGCCTAAAAATAAATAACAGTACTCAGCACATGCGCTAACATAATTTTAAATAAACATGCAACCCTTTCATTAATAACCTGGATATCTTTTCACTAATCTACATACAATATACAATGTAAAATGCAGACATCACCGCTCGGGTGTGACTCTGACATTTTACCGATTCATCCCTTTCCCATTCTTTATACATTCTCATTTCTATAGAAAACCATCAAGATTTATTCACAACGAGGTCCCGACGATGCACGGGATCAAAGCTGTTAAAAACAAGGAAAACTGGTGAAAATTTGGCTAAATGTCGAAAACTCAATTTTTCAAAGTTCTCGAAATTGAAAATGGGTTTTTGGAAATGAAAGCTTCCAGCAAGAGATTTGACATCATATAAATTTCATAGTCTAATTCAAGGTATCGTGAAAGTTATTACAATTTGAAAATTTGTTAAAAACGTCTAAATCTACGTTTTGTTCTTGAAACCAAAATTTGGATTTTAATCCTTTAAGATTTGGATCTAGAAACCATTCCCATTGTTCTGAAATAGGGGGTAAAACCTTAATTTCATTAAAGAACTTAAAGTAAATGGAAAGTAAAAATTAAAGAGGACATATACAAGTCATGAGGAAGGCAACCCAAAAGCAAGAAGCAGCTTTAATCAAACTGTTCTATCGGTAGCAGAAACATGATTCTATCGGTGGGACCGACAGAATGACCTTCGGCAGGTGTCGGTGGAACCGACGGCATCTGTCGACAGCATTGTACAAAACTCAAACTTTCAAGTTTCAATCAATTTTTTAGATTTTTCTTCCCTTCTTCGAATCATTCAACCCACCCATGAGTTTTTGGTTAAAACTTGATTAAACATAATCAAAACATCTACTTCTACCATGAATTTGAAATCAAGCACAAAATTTATACGATTTAAATGCAAACAATAAGTTTTGTTTCAAAACCTAAATGCACATTTCGAAAATCTAAATTTATTAACAAGAATTGAGAGTCCCTTACCATTGTGGATACCAAGGGTATAAGCTAGGACTATAAATCAAGGTTTGATGGCTCGAGAGTAAAGGTTGGGCTGACTTGGATGCAAAATGAGCGAGGGTTTGCAAGGTATCCGACAACGACATTCTCCTTCTCCTCTATAATGAAAGATAGACTTAACTCTTAACTCGATGAAGCCCTCGGATGGAGTGTGTTGAGGTTCACTTGAGCTACCCAGCTGGCTTTTTTTTTTATGGAGGGTGGGGAAAATAAAAAAGAATGGACAACCAAATATGGTGAAGTTGTAGCTCTCGTCGTGGCTGACGACTTTGCCTTCTTCGTCGAGGTTCAATTCAGCCTCGTTCGCGCTAGAACTGGATAGGAATTGGTCGAAACCCTTGGGTTGGGAAGTGACTGTCGTTTGGTTCTTTGGAGAAGAAGAGAAATGAATAAAACGAACCCAACTTTCTTTTAAATAAGAGGTTTGAGGGTAAACTCGTAATTTCTTTTCATGGTTTCTAGTTTTGGTGATAACTCGACTATTCGGACTCGAAAAATGACGAATGAATATTTCATTTTGAATAATTTTTCATTGCAGACCTAACGGTGTCATCAAATTTTCTTGATTTTCACTCTAACGAAATGTCACTATTTTGGGTCCCACTTAACGCGAAATTCGAAGATTTTATAACTTTTTCCTTCGAATTCGAATTCGAACTTGCTTATAGGCTAATGTATGTATTCCGATCCTTTTGAATCTAATAGCAAAGTTGATTTTCCTTGAAATTTATCATAACAATATTCGAGTATTTTACTCTAAGTCCCTCCTTCGGTATCTTTCTCAAACTCTCACCATTTAATTTTCTCGAGATCTGAGTTGAAAATCCAGGGTATTACATTCTTCCCCCCTTAATACAAATTTCGTCCTCGAAATTTGAATCATACCTTATCGAACTTTTTCGCCTCCCTACTAACACAACATTTATAACTAACAACACCTATATGCGATTATCATTCATTCAGGTGTTCAAGCCAATTTCTTTTATAACTCCTAACCGCATGTCACATATTTTTCATCAACCCAATACATCCATCCATTAATCACTCCAATTCATTCTCATGCACCAACTAACTCATCATTTGTATAATCATAACATACAATCAACTCACATCTCAATTCCATACCAATTTCCATCAATAATTCTTGCACACTCTCTCTATCGTTTATCATTGTTTTCCTTACAAACTACATCGCCTATTACGCGTACTTGTACTCACAATGCACATTACTCCTCAATACGCAGTCTTACTACAAACATACTATTACTATAATACAAGTATTTACTAACACTAACTTTGCAATTCTCATCAACACCTTTATTTCCAATATACCGATATCTCTTCATTAGACTTGATACTCCAAGTTCTACTTACCGTAATGTCTCCTCAAGCGTTTGTCATAATCTTTATGATTTACAAACCTTACTCAAGAGGGTAACTCTTACATAAATTAAATGATTTCATAAACTAGCCACGTGTAAAGGGTCTGGCAAATACTTCTTCAATATGGAAACTTGGAACACGCGGTGAACCTGCTCAAGATCTACTCAACTACTTCCACGGTCCCATAAGCTGTAAGTCACATGCTTTCTTTCCCTACTCCGAAAATCACAGTATTGACCAGTTACTGTTTAAATATCATTGTAATATCAATTAATCCTTATTCATGTAACTTTATATTTTTACCTAAATCATACATTATTTCTGCTTATCATCCAATACTGATAGCACCATGATTAGCCTTTACAAATCTCACAACTATCTCTCGTGAATTTCAATTCATAAGCAGTATCGTTGTCTTATCTTCTTCATCTATTTTCTCACAATTCCATTAAGTCACCATTAATGCAACCTTATCACAACATTATTCTTTCTTGCATCTTATATTTATCCACCTTGCTTTCAAAACTACATTTTATACCTAACTCTTTCTTACTGTCATTCCAATTGTTTTAACAATATTATTTACTTATACAATCGTCAAATTCGACATGCTTCCCCATTCGTAAATTTATTTGTTACCTCTCCTAATAAAATGCATCTTTCACACATCAAGTTTACCTTCAAATACTCGTTCATTTTTGTCACACACCAACTTTCAGTTTTAGATTGCACACCTCTATTCGGTAGATTCCTACTTAGTCTTTCCAAAAATCTCATTCTTCCTTCACAAGGTATCACTCTAACCTCACTTTCTAACAATTAATTTTAGCCTTAATTCACACATACTCAACACCATATTATTATCATGTTATGAATACACTTATACCACAACACACATTTCTACTCATAATACTCCTTCCTACCATACCTAACTGTGCCTATCTCATTAACATTCTTTGCCCCATAGTTCTCAACAACTTTTCTGATAGTGATGTAACTAGTTTTATTACTCGATTCGTCTCGATAAATTATTAGTTCTAATAAGTGTGCAAAATCTTAACAACAATATATGATATAAATTAATCAATATTGAATAGAACTACAATTTCTAACATCATAATTAAAATCATACCTTCTAAAACATTGTCGGAGACAATTGGTTCTTCTTGGGTCACAATCCCTGCTTCCGACTGTGATAGGTGACACTCTCTTCTAATATGTCCTACTTGACCACACCCATAACATGTTAATGATTTTGTCTTCGTAGAATTCTGTAGAGTGAGCAGTTAGTAAATTGGAGTCAAAAATCTCTGGGTCTGTCTCGTTGGTACTCGTGGTTCTACTGGCCTCGTTGGAGTTCCAACAGCTCTATGACTTAGTGATGAGGGAACCCCACAACTCGGTGGTTGAGTAGCTCTATACTGTGTGTAAAATGAACCAGGGGAAATCAGCCTCGAATAAATGGGCCTCTTGGCCGGGTGTGGTCTGGAAGGATGAGAGGTCTGGGTTGACTGGTCTGTCCTTGGGACATCTGTAATTCCATCCTCTCTCTCTTTTGACCCCTTGTTCGATCCGTTTGCGATGGTATAAGCATGTCTTCAACCATGTTAAAATCCTGTGGTGTTGTGGTCCCTTGAATTGGCCCATCTAATATCTTTTTGAGCCACGAATCTTTAATTTTTGAACGTCGACCCGAACATTGCACCCCTGTGTGTCTCAACTTACCACATTCATAACACGCTACCACTTTTTCTTTCGATCGATTTAGTATTATATGTTGTTGTTTCCTACAAAACTTTTCTATTTCTTGAATAGGTATTTTCATAGTCTCACTTCTTATATATGGTTGTTTTCCCCGCGACTCTGCTAGTTTTGTAATTCTTTGCCTCTTATTGGGTCTTAATTGTCTTTCTTCTACCAGGTCTTGAGGCGACGATCGTACTATCCCTATTTTTTCTCGTGGTACTCTCTGTGTCGGGACATTTCCTCTTGGATCCTATTGGGACTTATTCTTAAGATGGTGGTCGAGCTTTTCTTCTATCCTCTCTAATCTTTTTTGTCAATTGGCCCACCATGATCATTTGAGTCTCAAACATCTCTGATTGTCTCCTTTCCATGAGGTCCTGACTCTGGGATAACTTCGAGATGGCTTCTATCAACCGTTCTATCTTGGCAAGTTTACTCGACCCCGGCAGGTCTTCCCCACCAGTTTGACTCCTTGTCATGGGTCCAGTTGCAACTCTGTTTTCTTGCATCTTTCCTAACTTGCAAGTTCAGTAGTCTATTATTTATCAGAAGCAAGGCACTCCTTAGAATACGGAATGTAGTAATGAACACCATTTTCATTACTGTAGAATGAACCGAGAATCTTATCTTAGGTCTACTAGGCTCTACGAACTTCTAGACACGAAAGGGCTTACAATCCCAAATACGGAACCACTGATGAGCTCGACTATCGAAATACTAGTAATACTTTATGATTTCCTCTGATGTTGTGGTATCAGCCTATTTTTTAAAATATAGCCGACCTGTATCCCATATGGATCTAATGCTATGCTCCGATACCATTCTGTGGTGCCCCGCCAAACGCTAACACAAAACACAATGCCAAGTTTCAAGGTACTGGTGGCACCTTGAAATTTGAACATGGCCCCCTTTGTTTATGTTAGCATTCTACGAAACACTAAAACCTGCTAATCCAATATATAACAAAACCTGCATATGAATATGCAAATACAAGAAGTAACAACGGAAGACTAATTACATCTAACATGTAAGTAGATCAGAGTACAGAAGATTTAACAAATTACAGGCTTACAAAAATGCTCTCGCTCTAGCATAGACCTAAACTCTCAATCCAAAGACTACATACATCCTGGATGAAACTGACAACACTAAGGAATGTAGCCCTAGTGCTCACCAAGCAATAAACCCTGATTGTTGATCTGACCGACCAGATACTCCTTACTGACTCTATACCTGCCTTGATAACTGCAAGTGCTGAAGTTAAAAAAAATAAGAAGGACAGGGTAAGTAACGAGAGTTACCCAGTAAGTCCACAACCAATTCCTACTAATAACCCTCCCTAAACATGATCAAATAAAACATACTGAACATTTTAATACATGCAAGGTTTTACCGAATAAAATATGATCAACTGGTACATATAGCCAGGGATGAGCAACTAAACAGTTTAAAAGTTGCACATATCATCAATCATCCATACTCGTTATACATTTTCATTTTCCAGTTGATAGCATTGAAATAATAGACATGCTTTTCAGTTTATAATTCAAAATATAATAACAGATACATAGTACAAGTGGTGGAGTAATGGAATTTGAGCGTTGGAATTCACGACTGGATGCTCCCAATCGAGACATGATATTCCTTAATAACATTGTAGTTCTTGATTTTGTGGTTGGTCTCTGTTTACCATGCTTGCGGGGTCATTTATCCGACTCAGGCTGGTTGTTTGATGTGACCGTAAGCAATGGGTCTCTTTTCAATATGTCAGAACGTTTGACTACTACTAGATTGCTAGTGATCACTGACTAATCATCTTCGTCTATGCCTCTCAGGCGTGCATGTGATTCTTAAAATAACACTCCACTCGTGTACGACCACCTTTACAATACACATTCATTGATAAAGATAAGAAAGGAATGGACCCGGATTCCGATTATGACTCCACTCATATATGCTTCCCATACCATGTATGAGCTTGGTGGTTCCTACCGCACATACCAGGATAGTGCACCACTTCAGATGATGTGACGCACTATCCCTTCAGGCATTCATAGACCTTTTAACAGCTCACAAAATAGCTATATATATATATATATTATTTTTCATTTAAAACAAAAGCGAAATTAACAAAACAAGGTTGAGAATGGATATCCAGTTCCTACCATGCATTTGTGGCCCCTTCGACCTAAAAATAAATAACAATACTCTACGCATGTGCTAACATAATCTTACATAAACATGCAACCCTTTCATTAATAACCTGGATATCCTTTCACCAACCTACATACAACATACAATGTAAAATACAGACATCACCCCTTGGGTGTGACTCTGACATTTTATCGATTCATCATTTTCCTATTCTTTATACATTCTCATTTTTCGTCTTTTCAAATCAAACCATTCATTTTCAATCTTTCGAAGTCATTTTTTGGTCTTTCCATCGAAAACAATCAAGGTTTATTCAAAACGAGGTCCCGACGATACATGGGATCAAAGCTATTTAAAACAAGGAAAACTGGTGAAAATTTGACTAAGTGTTGGAAACTCAATTTTTCAAAAATCTTGAAATTGAAAATAGGTTTTTGAAAATGAAAGCCTCCAGCACGAGATTTGACACCATATAAATTTCATAGTCTAATTCAAGGTAACGTGAAAGTTATTACAGTTTGAAAATTTGTCGAAAATGTCGAAATCTACGTTTTGTTCTTGAAACAAAAATTTGGATTTTGATCCTTTGAGATTTGGATCTCGAAACCATTCCCATTGTTCTGGAATGGGAGGTAAAACCTTAATTTTATTAAAGAACTTAAAGTAAATGAAAAGTAAAAATTAAAGAGGACATGTATAAGTCATGAGGAAGGCAACCTAAAAGCCAGAAGCAGTTTTAATCAAATTGTTCTGTCGATTGCAGAAACATGATTTTATCGGTGGAACCGACAGAATGGCCTTCTGCAGGTGTCAGTGGAACCGACGGCATCTGTTGATAGCACTGCACAAAACTAGAACTTTCGAGTTTTCAATCAATTTTTTGGAATTTTCTTCCTTCTTCGAATCATTCAACCCACCCACGAGTTTATGGTTAAAACTTGATAAAACATAATCAAAACATTTGGTTCTACCATGAATTTGAAATCAAGCACCAAATTTTTACGATTTAAATGCAAACAATAAATGTTGTTTCAAAACATAAATGCACATTTCAAAAATCTAAAGTTATTAACATGAATTGAGAGTCCCTTACCGTTGTCGACGCCAAAGGTATAAGCTAGCAGTACAAATCAGTGTTGGATGGCTCGAGAATCGAGGTTGGGCTGACTTGGATGCAAAATGAACGAGAATGGACAATCAAATATGTTGAAGTTGTAACTCTTGTCGTGACTGACAACTTTGCCTTCTTCGTCGAGGTTCAACTCGGCCTCGTTCACGCCAGAACTTGATGGGAATGGGTCGAAACCCTTGGGTTGGGAAGTGACTATCGTTTGGTTCTTTGGAGAAGAAGAGAAATGAATAAAAAGAACCCAACTTTTTTTTAAATAAGAGGCTTCAGGGTAAACTCGTAATTTCTTTTCATGGTTTCTAGTTTTGGCGATAACTCGACTATTCAGACTCAAAAAATGATGAATGAATATTCCAGTTCGAATAATTTTTCGTTGCAGACCTAACGGTGTCATCAAATTTTCTTGATTTTCGCTGTAATGAAATTTCACTATTTTGGGTCCCATTAAACGTGAAATTCGAGGATTTTATAACTTTTTCCTTCGAACTCGAATTCGAACTTGCTTACAGGCTAATGTATATATTTCGATCCTAGTGGCGAAGTCGATTTTTCTTGAAATTTATCATAACAATATTCGAGTATTTTACTCTAAGTCCCTCCTTCGATATCTTCCTCCAACTCTCACCATTTAATTTTCTCGAGATCTGAGTTGAAAATCTGGGGTATTACAGTAAATTACAAACATCAAAGAGTTAGATCAGAGCAACACAACAAACATAACAAATATATAGGATTACAAAAGTACTCTTGCTCTAACAAGGACCTAATTTCTCAACCCAAAACTACATACTCCTCTTTGGACGAACAGGTTCCTCGGGGAAGTAGTCCTAATGTTCACCATGTAATGGACTCTAGTCATCGGTATGACCCACCAGATGATCCTCGCTTGATAGCTCTATGACTACCTCACCAGCTGCAGGCTCTAAAGCTAAAAAATATAAAGTAAAGGGTGAGTAACAATGCTTACCCAGTAGGTCTACAAATAATTCCTACTAATAATCTCACCTAATGTGATTGAGTAATCATACTGAATCATTTCAAAACATGCAAACTTTACAAATGAAACTATGATTAATTGGTATATATAACCAGGGATAAGCAACTAAATAGTTTAAAGTTCCATATAACATTAGTTATCCATACACATTATACATTTTCATTTTAATACAAATATAATTGACAACATTGAAATAGTATACATACTTTTCAGTTTATAATTAAAAATAGAACAAGTATATATTACACAATGGCAGAGTAGTGGAATTAGAAAGTTGGGATTTACGACTGGATTGCTCCCAGTCGAGACATGATGTTACAACATTTCACTAAATTTTAGTTCCTGATTTTGTGATCGATCACCGCGTTTACCACACTGGATGACCATTTATCCTGCTTAGGCTGGCCGTTGACATAATCACAAGCAATGGGTCTCTTTTCGATGGATCAGAATGTTTGACTACTTCTAAATTGTTAGTGATCACTGATTAATCATCTTCGTCTTTGCCTATCAGGCGAGTATGTGATTCCCAAATATACAAATCCATTCATATACGACCACCTTTACAATACAAGTTCACTGGTAAAAATAGAAAGAAATGGACCCAAACTCTTGTTGTGACTCCACTCTCACACGCGTCCCATACCACGTATGAGCTTGGTGGTTCCTACCGTACATCCTAGGATAGTATATCACCCTGGATGATATGATGCACTATCCTTTTAAGCATTCACAAGCTCTTTAACAACTCACAAAGTAGCTACATATATATATCACCTTCGTCTATGCCTATCAGGCTAGTATGTGATTCCCAAATATACAGCTTCATTCATATATGCCCACCTTTACAATACAAGTTCACTGATAAAGATAAAAAGAAATGGACCCGGACTCCTATTGTGACTCCACTCGCATACACGTCCCATACCACGTATGAGCTTGGTGGTCCCTACTGTACACCCTAGGATAGTATATCACTCTGGATGATATGATGCACTATTCTTACAGGAATTCATAAGCTCTTTAACAACTTACAAAGTAGTTATATATATACCATTTTTATTGGAAAAAAAAGAGAAATTAACAATATAAGGTTGAGAATGGATATCCAGTTTCTTACCATGTAATTGTGGCCATATAGCTTAAAATAAATAGTAAAACTTAACACCTTGCTCTAACAGAATTTAAAGAAACATGCAACCAATCATTATCCCTGGATATCCCTTCCTCAACCTACACACAACACATCAATGTAAAATATAGGCATCACCCTTCGGGTGTGATTATGACATTTTACTGTTTCATCTCTTATCCCATTTTCTCGATATTTTTACTTCTCAACTTTTCAAATCTAACATTTTTATTTTCAAGCTCTCAATTTCATTTTGACTATTCAATTGAAAAACTATCAAATTTTTATTAAAACAAGGTCACAATAAGTGTGCAACGTCAAACTGTTAAAATTGAAAAAGTTAGTGAAAATTTGATTAAGTGTAGAAAACTTGATTTTTCAAAGTTCTTAAAATCAAAATAGGTTTTTAGAAATGAAAGTCTTGAACACGAGATTCGACACCATGTAATTTTTATAACTTAATTCAAAGTAATGTGAAAGATATTAACTTTTGAAAATTTGTCGAAAATATTGAAATTTATGTTTTGTTCTTGAAACCAAAATTTAGATTTTGATCCTTTGAGATTTGGATTTTGAAACCATTCCCATTGTTTCGAAATGGGGGGTAAATCCTTAATTTCATTAAAGAACTTAAAGTAATACTTAAATATTTTTAATGAAATAAAAGGTGGGAAAGCATGTATCCTTGTGGGAAAACTATAATAAAAATTTGAAATCTATTTGGACAAGTTTTTGGGTCTGACGGCGGCGCCGTCAGCAAGCTTCTTCGAATTTTACTCTTTCAATCATTTTTTTCAGATTTCTCTTCCGTTCTTCAAATCCTTCGACTCACCCACAAATTTGTTGTTAAAACATGATAAAAACACATCAAATCTCTAATTCTAACATGAATTTAAAATCAAACAAAAGATTTCTACGATTTATATCTACAATATATTTTCGATAAAAATTCTTAAATGCATATTTCGAAAACTATGATTACCAATAGGAAGTGAAAGTCCCCTACAAAGGTTCGTGGATGCCAAAGGTGATAAGCTAGCATGAAACACAAGGTTGGATGGTACAAGAGTCGAGGTTGGACTAAGTTGGGTGCATAATAAGAGAGGGTTTTGCAAAGTATCCGACGACGGTGCACTCCTTTTCTTCTACAATGAAAGATAAATCTAACTCCTAACTCGATGAAACTTTCAGATGGTATGTGTTGAGGTTCACTAGAACTACACGACTGGTTTTTTATGGAGGATGGGGAAGATGAATGAGAATGAGTAAGTAAAGATGGTCGGGTTGTAGCTCTCGTCATAGCCAACAACTTTGTCTTCTTCGTCGAGGTTCAACTCTACCTCGTTCTCACCAGTTCTTGAAGATAATGTGTCGAAACCCTTGGGTTGAAAAGAGTTGGTTCTTTGTGAGTTAAAGATAAGAATGTTAAATAAAATAATGACTTAGTTTTTTCTATAAAAAATTGGAAGGTACTTTTGAATTTTTTCTTCATTTATGTTTGTGACGATAACTTTGACCATTCGAACTCGAAAAATGACAAATGAGTATAACATTTTGAATATTTTTTTCGTTGTGGCCTTAATGGTGATGTCGAATTTTCTTGATTCTCATTCTAACGAAATTTCACTATTTTTGGTCCTACTCAACACGAAATTCAAAGATTTCATAATTTTTTTCATCCGAACTCGAATTCGAGCTTGTTTATAGACTAAAGTATATATTTCTACCTTTTTGAATAAAATGGTGAAGTCGATTTTCCTTGAAAGTGAACATAACAAAATTTAAGTATTTTACTTTAAGTTTTTCTTTTAGAGTTTTTCCAAAACTTCACTATCAAATTCCCTCGAGATACGAGTTAAAAACTCGGGGTATTTCTATCTTATTTAAGAAATCCGAAGAAATTTTAAGAATAGAGCTAATCACTTTGCCATATTATGAAGTTGGATTCTTGATCTTCTTCCTTGCGGTGGAGACTAGATTAGTCAAGAACTCATCACTATCCTCAATGTATCTAGATCTTAATCTGAGAACAGTCACACTTCACTAATCATTTTTCATTCACCAGAGAGGGGGAAACAAAATAGTATTTTCATTTAGATGATCTTGGTTGTGATTAGTTCCATTGTTTTGTATTTTTAGATTGTCTTTGCACCTCCTTTTTTATTTTTATTTTTATTTCATTTATTTCTTTAAATCAATTTTTTTCAGTCGATTGTAATTTTCCTAAAATTTCGTTTCTCATCTTGTTCTTTATTTTTCTCACATTCCTTACTTTAGTTAATTGTTTTGTTTTTAGATCAGAATCCATTTATTAATTTTTTTGTGCTATTTGTTGATTTTTGTTCATTATCTGCATTTATTACTTCCATTTAGTTGGTTTCTTGTAATTTTTTGTTATATAACAATTTTCTATTCTTTACATCGTTTTAGTTTTGGTTTACAAGTTTCCAGTTAAACTTTCATTCGGTATTTTTCTTTACATTTTTGTTCTGAAAAATCGCTAAAATTTTTATTGTCAATATCGCTATATAAAGCAATATTTATTTCACCATATAGAGCGATTATAGACCACCATGCCTACAAAGCGATATTCATCTTGTTATACGTAAAACGATTTTTCATATAGCAATTTTTATATAACAATTTTTGCATCAGCATAAAGCAATTTTTCATGTATCAACCTAACACGATTTTTCATGCATCTACATGAAACGATTTTTCATACATTGACATATAGTGATTTCTTACTTAGTTATATTTGTGCTTCTACTTTTATGATCTTTGTTTCATTTTCTTTTGTCCCCCCAATCTCTTTTGTTTATATTTTTTGCTCCTTAATTTATGATTTTGGTTTAAGGGAAAGTTGAGGACTGAGTAACACTCCATATTTTTCTTCGAAAAATATTTTTACACGCCACAATAAGGCGTTATATTGCGTAATTTTTCTCAGCTCAATATCTTTTTTATTTTTTTTAATTCTTCCGATGCTTTTATATTCCTGCAATATAACAATTTTGATATCAATTTAGAGTTTTTATGTTTTTCTCTTGAATACCTATGTTTTCCTTCTATTTTGAAAATCTAACATATTTTTAATTATTATATGGCATGTGATCTTGACTTTGGTTTATTAAAACATCTTTGGATTGTTTGCATTGTTGATTTAAACCATACTTATTCGATATCTTTGGTTTGTTCTTCTTTCTTCATTTCTTTATACAAGCTTTTTCTGTTGAGGAAATCAAACATATTTTTTTTAATTAATTATTATATGGCATGTGCTCATTACTTTGGCTTATTAAAAAATCTTTAAAATGTTTGGATTGTTAATTTAAATTATACTCATTCGATATCTTTGCGATGTTTGGATTATCGATTGAAGCCTTTTTGCATATGACGTATCACTGTTATATATTTTCAAAAATTAGATGAATGCATTTCTTTTTATTAGTTGCTATAAAAAAAGAAATAAAAATTCTTTTAACTTTCAACATGGATGATAAGATTGTTAAAGCTAAAGAAATTCTAAGCTAATACAAACAGTAGAAAGGCATTGGTTGGATATATGATTGTCTAATGAAATTGATTAGTGAAATGGCTAACAAGGAAGCTAACAGAGCACCACAACAAATGTGGGAAGTAGATTTTCTAAAGGATATGTTTTGTGTATAGATGAAAAAAAAGAAAAAAAAAATTGCACAAGAAAAATATAATGCCTCTAATTTTAAGGCACTAGTGCCTGATAAAAAGGCGGATAATGATATCTTAGCGGAAAATAAGGCTTTGAAATCATAGTTAATATAGATGAGAGAAGCAATTGATAAAGTCACTAAATAGAGGGAAGAGCACACATCTGAAAAAGAATATGAATTTTCTAAACCATAAAAACATCAAGAGGATTCAATCGAGAAAAAACTGCAAATAGTTTGTCTTTGAATAACATATCCGACTTTAAGAATGTACTGTAAGTAATAATAAAAGATATAGTAAATTCAAAGGAAGGAAAACGAAAGAATCATTGGATGGTATTCTGAAGAGAAGTGTTTACACCCTGTAGACACCCCAATTTGCACGAACCCGTTGGGAAAATCCAAATTTCCTCGATTTGATTCCGAGTTAGACTTAAGCCTCTCAACGGGCTCGCATTGCCACTTGGCATTATTTTCATGCATACATGCATACATGCATCATGTCATATAGTTTTCATGCTCAACCTTATCCCTTACCTAGTCTAATTCCATACCACCTCTATGATCCAAGTCTAATCCGTAACCGTTCTCTATTCACCGCTCCATCACCCATACCATAACCAAGGTCTATTTCCTAATCCAACCTAAGCCCAATACAAAGCCCACCTTCTAACCCAAATTCAAGTCCATTCTTTTAACACACCTTTAAAGTCTATAGTCTATAACCCAAGTCCATCACCTAAGCCCAATACCAAGCCCATTCTCTCACACCCCTTCAAAAGATCACACATGTTGATATCTCATAAGCCCTCAATACCCAATGCATTATCTAATTGGAGGGTTAACTCCTCCTTTGTGAAAACTCAAGAATGCCCTTCTCAAAAGGTGTGGTCAAACCAAAAAAATACTTTGATCTTTGGTAATAATCTATAAAGTTGAGTGAACTTCCAATCATACCCTCAAAATGTGAGAATCTTCAAGTACATACATGGAGTTCTCCCATTAGTCCATTTCAAAATTATACTTCCACTCTTGCTTTATGAGTTATTTACAAATGAACCAAGGTCTACTTTTCACCTACCACTTCACCTTTACACATGTCATTCTCTTACTCACCCTCCCAAAAGTACGTTTATTCTCCCATTGGTCCATTTCAAAATTATACTTCCACCATTGCTTTATGAGTTATTTACAAATTAACCAAGGTCTACTTTTCACCTACCACTTCACCTTTACACATGTCATTCTCCTACTCACCCTCCCAAAAGTACTTTTATTCTCCCATTGGTCCATTTCAAAAATATACTTCCACCCTTGTTTTATAAGTTATTTACAAATGAACCAAGGTCTACTTTTCACCTACCACTCCACCTTTATACATGTTACTCATTTATTTATCCTTCCAAAAGTACTTTTTGTTCTCTCACTTCTATTTACAAAAAACCAAAGATCAAAGAATGTTTTGAGGGTTTCTTCACAAATGTCATCTTTGTCCTCAAACAAATAAAAAATCCAGAAAGAAATAACCTAAACCTTATGTCCATTCTCATTATTTTTAGGATTGGACCACTTTATTCTCAAAAGTTCTTTAAAAACTTTATAAATACCTTCATATTCTATGAATAATTCATGTTCTCAAGCCCCCATCTTTAATTTTAAACTCTACCAAAATCTCTACTCATCTCTCATCTCTCAACCTTCAACTCTTTCAACCCTCAACTACATCCTTCAACTCTCAAGTTCATCTCTTAAGTTCAAGTTCATTCAAGACCTCCAAGGGGACAAGATGGGTATAGTAGTTGTTATTTATTTCTTAACTTGTATCTTCTTCTTCTATCCTTCTCTTTTTTTCTTTTGAGAAATCTTTAGGATGTGATGGAAAACCTTCCTTCATTTCAAGTAGATTGAACCTCAACCTTGGGCATGGAATGCTTGAGGTGGTTTGGTCGAAAAGATGGAGGTTGAAGCCATTTTTAACCCATTCTCATATCATGCATCATAATGTACACTATGCACACACAACACACATGTTAGCGATGATGAAGAAATGTATAACTCTCTTGATGGGGTTAAAATACTAAATTTCTAGCTAAGCATGCAGGCATTAAGGTTGTAAATTTAAGGGTCTCCATCAATGGAATTTCTCTAAAATCTTAAACTAACATTTCAATTCATGCAAAAGTGTGTTATCTCCATAGAATATCTTCTCTCATAAGATATTTCTTATGCCAACACTAACATCAAATCTTCTTTCAAAGAGGTACATACACACCATGTGCACCCACCCACTTCATGCATCCATGCATTTTACTTGTTATGTTAATTTTTTTCAAAAAATGGCCAAATTTAAAGGTAACCTCCTTAGGTGGAGAGAATGGGGTGCTTAACACCTTCCCCATTCTCTAATCAAATCCCCTTACCTAGATTTTAGGTAGACCATACCTTTTTTAAGAATGAGAGTCACTACAATGCCATGAAAAAATGATTTTCAAAAGAATCGATTCGGGTGCCCATTCACACCCATTTCTAAAAAAGAATGATGGCGACTCCAAACAACGTAGTATTGAGGTTCAAAGATGAACATTCTCATGTCTACACACCCATTTCAAAAGCAATTTACTCCACCAATTTTATCATAATAAAATGGATCCACTACACCAAGCGAACACATTTCCAAATTTGAGATATTATGCGAAGAACATGCTATGGATTCAATGTTGATGCTCAAGTTACTTCCCTCATCCTTAAGTCGCCTAGCTTTTACATAGTTTTCAAATCTCCCATCAAATAGTATTGAAAATTAAGAAGATTTTTGTGAATTATTTTGTGAGATTTTTTTCCTTCCAAAAGATTGTGACGATTGAAGATCTCTGAAGATGTAACCAAAAGCCTAGGCAATCCTTGACGGCTTACTTTGATAACTTCCAAGCACTCATCTACATACTTACTATTGATGAGTTGGAAAGAAGCACGGTGAGTGCTTTCATCAGAGTAGTATTTGAAGAGTGCTAAAAAGAATTGATTGTTACTACAACAAGAACAATGGTAGACCTTCAAAGAGTAATCAAAGGACTCCAACAATGTCATAATTAAACACGAGTATGCACACACATTGCAAAAGAAGAATTCCAATCTAATCATAGAGAAAGAAGAGGACGATGCCGTAGAAGAGGTCAAGGAAGAGCTTGATGAAATGATAGAAGGTATCAATACAATTAATGAGGAGTTGACCTATGATGTTGATAAGATAGATGTGAACTTGCTTGAAAAAAAATCTATTAGACTAGCTTACAAATTTGATTGATGAGTATAGGTGGTGTCAATTCTACAAAAGTCTTGGCTATGGGACTAAATATTGTTTCAAGTTACAAATTGTTATGTACGATCAAGTAGCCATTGGTACTCTATTTAAACAAGTAAATGGCCAATCTTTGGAAAGAATGAAAACCCACACCATACTCTCATAGTGATGAAAATAAAAGATAGTAATGGAGAAAATAAGATGAATGAAGACGTAATGATTGTAACTTATAAGAAAAATAGAAAAGAATTCTAAAGAAAGTAAGAATGAAGAAAATAAGAAAGAAACATAGAGGAAAGCTACTGAAAGAGTTTTAGAAAAGGAAGATATAATAAAGGTACAAGGAAAGATAATGTTAGCAAAAATTAACAATAAAGGGATAGCTGAACAAGTAGCTCACTTGAGTAAAATGAAGCACAATATAATGGAGGAAGATACCTGAATTAAAATATCAAAATCTTTTTACGATGCGGTAGTACATTTAAAGAAGATTCTCGATATAGTATCTATCTTTGACATTTTAAAGACTTCTCCAGGAATATGGCTAACACTTGAAATAGCTTTGGCTAAAGCTTTACTTCGAAGTAATGAATTATAAAATTGTTTTTCTAAAGAATTTCTATATCCACCAAAGATATGAGAAGAGTCTTTACTTATTGAGGTGAAGGAGAAAAAATAAGGATTAATGACATAAAGAAAGATATAAAGGGTATTCAATGCAGACAAGCAGAACAACAAAAGAAGCCTAATATGCTTTTCCAATGATAATTTGATGTTTCTCCATAATTGACCCCTATATATCCAAGTACAAGTTGATGATGTTCTGGTTAAACGAGCATTAATTGACATAGGGAATTCAGTATACATATTGCCCCTATCTGTGCTTGAAGCACTGGAGATTTTAAACATTAAAATTCTAACAGAGAGTGCCCAAACTATCCAAGAGGTTGGAAAAATATTGCAACAGACCATGGGGATGATATCTCTTAGAACCATTTGCAGAGAGCTGTATTCTATTCACAACTTTTATGTGATGGATGTCACGCCCTCCTAACACATTTTGCTAGGAAGACCCTGGATTCACAACCATGACAGAATAGCTTCCTCCTATCATAAATGTTTCAAATACTCTTTGAATGAATAATAGAAACCCATATGGGCTATGGAAGAATCCTTCGAGACATGGGAAGCTAATTGTGTTAATTTGAAGTTCTATTTGTCAGTAAACAGTGTGAATGTTCATATAGAGGATTCAGTACAACTCCATAAAATAACAATTTTAGAAAGGACCTTTAAAAATGGAGTGATAGCGACTTTGCTCTTAAGAGAAGATTCAGATGAGGAAAACATCTTGAATAATTCTTAGCATAAAGAAATTTTTTTTTTCCTTTGATCACACGTAATTTCATCAATTCATAGCTTTAAGAATGCAAGTAGTCTTGATAAGAAAACAATTATTTGTTGAAGGCAATGATTGATCATGTATGTTTTCTTTCCAGAATAATGTACTTCTTGTGAGTTTATCAAATATATAGAATCTATGTTTTTCTTCAATTTGTCTCTTATGAGAAATTTCTATATTGTAAATTGATGAATGATTAAATACAATGAATGAATGATAATGAAAATGAAATGTTCCATACATTTTTAATGTTTTGACATAACTGGATGTATATGTAATGTTCAAGATGTTGGTACCCGCAATATATAAGGTATTCCAACAAATGGCCAATGCCGTCGAAATCACTTCAAAATGAAAAATGTTTTAAAAAAATTTACTCACCCAAATGTACCACCAAGAGAGTTGCTAGAATTATGTCTTTGCTTGCTATCACTCGCAACAACATTGTAAATGATTGTGTTAAGAATTTTATAAGGTATCGCTGATGCAAAACATATCAAAAAGTAATACACTAAATGTAAAATCTCGAGTTTTCAATTTGTATCTCGAAGAAAAATAAATAATGAAATTTTGAAAAAATCTTGAAAGTGGGACTTAGAGGTAAAACTTTAGGAAGTTTTTGATTATTTTTAAGGATATCTGACATCACCATTAGATTCAAAATGATCGAAAAATATACTTTAGCCTATAAACATGCTCAAATGAGAGTCTAAATAGAAAAATTACAAAATCCTCGATTATCGAGTCGAATCAGGTTAAAATAATGACTTTTTGATAAAGTAAGAATTTTTAAGATTTGATCATACCATTAGGTTTATAACGAAAAATTATTGAATGGACTATTTATTTGTCATTTTTGGAGCACAGAAAGTCGAATTATCATAAAAAATGAAAATGACGTCAATTTTAGGAGTCACCTCAGATCAAAAATGTAAATTTTGTTAGAGATAGAATTTATAGACATTGACTACACCATTATATTCAGAATGAAAAATTAGATGAAATAGAGTATTCATTCATCACTTTTGAAGTCCGGATGGTCAAATTATTATCGATCGAAATAATAGCCAAAATATCGATTTCGTCCCAAAACTTATATAAATAATTTTTTTTAATCATCTTCTTTCCCAACCCGTCAAAAATAGACACGACATTAAATGAGTTTTTTTTTATTTTTTTTCGATCTTCAACTCCAGATTTACTACGAACGGTTCGCTTTCGACGACTGACGCAGAAGGGAATAAGGTTCACAGCCTCGACATCTACGAAACCCACCTAAGATCTCTTCATTTCATTTTCTCTTTTGTCTCGTATCATCAAAAATCAGCTGCATTTATATATGGGGGTTTTGAAATTTTGACCTCAGATTTTGCCTATTTCGGGGTAAAACTGTCATCTGTCGCAGAAGGGAGAAAAGACGACGGCGTCGAGATCTTTGAAACCACCAGATTAGATTCGAAAATCAACCATATCAAAATTTGAACTATCTTGATTTCCACGTCGATCATCTCGATTTCTGCGCATGTGTTTCAATTCCGTCATCTAGAGATAGTAAGGAACTCTTTATTTCTATTTCTAATCGTAAATTGTGAAAATTGCATTTAGCATTTTTTTTAAAATTTGTGATGTGCTTTCAAAAATATAGAATTCAATTGGTTATTTTAAATTCACGTTAGAACTTGTATATTTTATATGCTTAATTATATTTTATAACAAATTATACGTAGGTATGATATTTCACTGGGTTATTTTCGTCAGTTGGGTCCTATGTACCGCTCGGACCCCATTTTGATCTAAGTTTTGTATTTTTTTTAATGTTATTAATAAAAATGAATTTCATAGTTGAAAAAATAATTTAATATTCAATGAACTCATATTAAGTTGAGAAATATCAGAAAGTAGATATTTTGTTTGAGAGACTGAAAACTGTAAAAAAAAAAAAAAAAAAAAATAGAATGAAACGGTAAAATGTTAGAGTCACACTCGAGGGGTGATGTCTGTTTTTTATATTGTTGTGTTGTGTGTAGGTTGGTGAACGGATATCTAGGAATAATGTTACTGGTTGCATGTTTATTTACTTTCTATTAGCACGAGGCGCTGTTTACTTTTTCGTTCAGTTATTTATTTTAGACCAAGTGGTCACAGTTGCATGGTAGGAAACTGGATATCTATTCTCAAACTTGTATTGTTAATTTCTCCTTTGTTTTCAAATGAAAATAATATATATATATATATATATATATAACTATTTTGTGAGTTATTAAAGAGTTTGTGAATGCTTGAAGGGATAATGCACCATATCATCCAGAGTGGTGTACTATCTTGGGATGTACAGTAGGAACCACCAAGCTCATATGTGGTATGGGATGTGTATAAGAGTGGAGTCACAACTGGAATCCGAGTTTATTCATCTCTATCTTTATCAATGAACTTGTAATGTAAACGTGGTCGTATATGAATGGTTTGTATATTTAAGAATCACATGAATACCTGATAGGCATAGACGAAGATGATTAGTTAGTGATCACTAATAACTTATACTAGTCAAACGTTCTAACACATCGAAAAGAGACCCATTGCTTATGGTTACATCAAATGACCAACCTGAGCAGGATAAATGGTCCCACAAGTGTGGTAAACAGCGATCAGCTACAAAATGAGGAACTAATATTTATTATGAAACACCATGTCATGACTGGGAACAATTCAGTTGTGAATCCCAACCCTCTAATTCCACTACTCTACCATTATGTATTATGTATCTGTTGCATTATTTTGATATATAAAATGAAATGCATATTTAATGTTTCCATTTGGTCAATTAGATTTATATAAAAAGAAAATATTATAGTGAGTACTGTTGATCGATGTAATGTGAGTTTTAAAACGTTTAGTTGCTCATCCCTGGCTATATGTACCAGTTAATTGTAATTTCTTCTGTAAAACTTTGCTTATTTTAAAATGATTCAGTACATTTATTCGTTCATGTTAGGAGAGATTATTGACAGTAATTATTTTCTTCTTTATTGGGTAACTATTGTTACTCACCTTTTTCTTCTCCATTTTTTAGTTTTAGATCCGAAGCTTGGCGAGGCAGGTGTAGAAAATGAGTGAGAATCATCTGGTGGGTCAGATAGACAGTTAGAGTCCGTCACTTGGTGAGTATTGAGACTATACCCTTAATAGTTTCAGATTCATCTAGGAATATTATGAGTTTTTTTATCGAGCGATGGGACTTTTGTTAGAGTGAGAAAATAGTTGTATAATTCTGTATTTTTTTATCCTTCCTTACTCTGATCTATCGTATGTTATTAGCTGTATGTAGGCTTCCGCTATTGTGATATTTTGTATGTATATATGCAAGATTGTATGTCGTTTATCAGGTGCGGTTGAACGCCTTGGATTGCTAACATAAACAGAGGGGACCATACCGAAATTTTGAGGCGCCACCTTATGCCTCGAGATCTGACATGGGGCTTTGTGTTAGCATTTTGTGGGGTACCACACTAAAAATGCATAGATTGGGTTTCTACGTAGAAATATCCACTATATTTTTCTCTCCACCAGTAACATTCTCATGCCCTTCAGTTGCAACCATGTACCTTGATTCACATCATCAAGCTCATATTTGGGAATATATGAAAATTCCAATCTTATTGCATCCTGTACAATAAATATGAGTTTGTTAGCAATGTATATGAATGTGTGCGTACTGGGATTCAAAAATTCTGCTAAAGCTATCAATAATGGTTCATCAAGATATACATTTTTCATGAATATTTCTATGGTAGAAATAAGACCCAACTCCTCTAGTCTTTTCTTCATATTATCGTGCTCAAAGACCTCCTTCACTTATGAAGCCCATGTTGATGATTCCCAATTATTCGAGTAATGGACTTCGGGCACTAGTTCTTTATCGACCTCATCTCTTACAAATATGACTGTCTTTTGCGTAATCATGTATGTTGTTGTTCCTTGCCTAGGGATAGTAGGTTACAAAGTGAGAAGTTTCTTCGAGTTATCTTGCAATATAGTTGTTACTTTGTTTAAATCTTTTTCTACTTGTCGACAATATTAGTTGCTATCAACTTTCCATTCTATTTGTTTTGGTATTCCTGGTACTAGTGCAGTTTCTTGGTTACTGGTTATAGTAGTTTGATCTTTGCTTGTAGATGCTTGCTCTTGGGATGTTCTTTTAACACAATAATGATCATTATACAATTATCAAGTCACTAATTGTAGCAGTATCCCTGCAAGGGGACTACTTCCTAGATTTCAGTATGGTGCTCATTGTAATTTCAAACTTATTCTCTCAGATTTGACCCCAATATCACACTATATATTTTCTAAAATTTGTGCAACATTTCCCCTTGTTTTATACCATTTTTCTTGATCAAAGACAGATTTCTCCTTACTTTTTAAGCTCACAAATCTTGTCATGGTTAGGGGTATATCTCATCTTTTATTTCATTTATTCAATTTGTTAAAGCTTCAATATTATGTTCTTGCAACATATTGCTCTCCCTATATTGCTTTCATTATGTCGCTCTTTCTATCACTTAGTTTATATCACTCTCCATACATCATCTTCACTATATCTCTATTTCCAATATTGCTTTGCCTATATCATTTTATCTATATCGCTTTCTTACTTTATATCACTCTATAACCATTTTTGAATAACGATTTTCGAATGTATTTTTCTCTATCGATTTTTCTATTTTACTTTTCACGCAACCATTTTCATCAAATGATTTTTCTTTGGTGATTTTATATGATGTCATTTGAATACCAACTTTTACTTTATTCCTAGGGTGGTCATAGATTCACAACCCTAATACTTGTTTTGCGATTTCAATTTCAAACCCATTTATGATTTTCTAACAACTTATTTTCTCTCTTCTCTGCAATTTTTCATTTTTTTCCTTGATTCTTTGTTTTCCTATTCATTTTTTTTTTCACTCGATTCAATATGTTATTCTACCCATTGTATGTACATTCTTTATCCCGAACCTATATATGATTTTTTTACATCAAATAATAAAAAAAAGGTGATATTGGAATGAGTCATCCCTGTGATGTCGACTTTGGAAACTTTTTCCAAGCTTAGCATCTGATTCCCGCTTTTTCAAATACTCAGATTCTCTCTTGGCAATGACTTCCTTTGTACAGTACTTCAAACGTCTCACTCTTGCTTGTGTGTATCGCTCCACTAACGTGATTTTGTGGGTCCTTCTTTTTCGATTCATATAGCTTATATGTTTTTATCCGATTAATTCTCAAGATGCTCATCAATCCATCTCATTAAGGTCGTTATTTTCATGCTCTATCATTTAATAGGATTTATTCTTACTTATTGTTCAAATTATTTCTCCAATTTGGGTGTGATGTTCACCTTTAAGATTCTCTTGCAAGCAAACATCAAAGGGATTTTACTGTTATAGGTCAAATTTGATCCACATCATGATTATGATCAAGTTTTTTTTGTCTGGAAATCAGATACAATTACGAATGTTCAGAGCTTTATGAGCTTTAAGAACAAGAAGTCAAAAGTTGAAGAATTTAAAAATTGAAGGATTAATCGAAGAAATCAAGAGATTAAAGGCGTCATGTTGTTGTCTAAAATCATTCTAAGGACTACTATATCACTCTAAGGCGGTTACATGAAAATCGCTCTATTTGGATACTGCATCAAAATTGCTACATGGATGCTGTACCAAAAAATCGCGATTTTGAAATAAATTGCTATACTACTATATCATATAACAATTTTTTGTCCTATAGTTTGATTGAATAATTCTACACATTTTTTTTAATGTAATGTAATTTTCTTCACATTTCTTTATAATGTAATTTTTCACGTATTCTTTACGAACATGTCTACTTCTAGATATTACATAATAAGTACATCTTTATTATTTTAGGAAAGACTTAGTTTGTAAGATTTCTCCCCTTATGATATTTATAAATAGGGGGAGAGATTACTATTTAGCGTGAGAATGATTATTTGATTTTTTTTTACTTTTAAAAAGTTTAGAGAGAGAGAGAGAGAGAAAGAGTGATTTCTTCCCAATTATAGTGAAGATTTGTTGTAACTTGAATTGAAATCCATCAATAAAGGATCTAAGTAAGGAAATTGAATCAAATCTTCATAAATTCTCTTGATTCTAGAAAAAGCTGAGATCAAATTCATATTATAGCTTTCATCATTTTCATTTTTATAATAAACTTTGAGTTTCTCATCAATGATTCATGATTTTCACCCTTAAAATCTGAATTTATTCATGAATTTCATTAGATTTAATCGTAAAAATGATCTTTTAATTGGTAAACCTAATTTTTCTTTTCATAAATTTTCAAAATCCAAAATTCAAGAGATGATCTTGTTTTGAATAGCTAGAGAAATTCCAAGAATGGAATTAATTACCTTGCCATATTGCAAAGTTGGATTCTAGATCTTCTACCTTGCGGTAGGGACAAACTCAGCTAAGAAGTCATTACTGTCCCACAATGTATCCAGATCTCAATATGAAAACTATCACTTCACTCATCATCTTTCATTCACTAGAGAGGGGGAAATAGTTAGGCACCAATCTCATCGACGAAAGTCGGTCTCTACTATTACTAAAGATCAGCATTGTAAAAATGACCTAAATCTAAAATAAAGATATAATTTTTTCCTATTTTACCTAGGTGATTGTGACGATTGGTCCTATAAAAAATTGGCGATGACATTCCTTGTGTGAATTTTCTCGGTCTATATCCATTTTTAAATATACTCCCAAACTCTAAGATTAGAACTTTTCTACTAGATCTGAATTTTTTTTTATTGATATTTCTGGGTAATTTTTAAGATTTTTTAGTATTTTTCAGGTAGAAAATCAAGGCTTGAGGTTAGGTATTGAGTTGGTAGTTCAAATTTAGAATTTTAAAAGAGTTTTGGAGATTTTTGACCTCTTTTCTCTAGGGTTTCTAAAGTCTTGCGAGATTTGGTGGTTTAGTTGTTATTTTAAAAAATATTTTAATAAAATTTAGTTACATTAGGTCTCTTTTAGATAGAGTTTATCTATAACTTATCTTCAAGGGATTTTAGATAAGATTTTAAGTGATTTTGATTTTGATTAAATTTAATTGAGTTGCGGAGAATTAAATCTTTTAATTTTGAAAAACACCCCATATAGAGGATTCTTTCTTAAATTTTTTGAAATTCTTTACACCGTTGGTGGAGGGTTCTTTAATTAAATGTTAGGTGGACCCCACTTGAATAAATGGACCGTCACTTGAAACTGATCCATGGGCTTCATTAATTGTATTTATTTGTTCAAGAATTTTAATTTAATTTATTAAGATTCCACTTTACATTTATTAATATATTTAATTATTAGTTTCATATTTTTAAATTTTAATTTTAGAAAATTATCATTTTAATCTCAAAGAGGATTATTGAGTTGGGAGACTATTTTTTGACATTTTGGGATATTTTAGAATCGATTTTTCATGAGCAATTCATTGGAAATGCTGGTTTGTGCCATTTATGGCTTGTTGACGTGAAATGGGCATGGACCCCACGAGAGGAATTTTGATAATTTTTCACATTTGGTTGAAATTGGCAAAATCATTTATTTGGTTTTAGGTTGTTACTTGTGTGTTCAAAAGGATTTTCCTAATTATAATATCGTCTATAAGAGTGTTTTGGCATCAGGGCTATTTTGGTAATTTGATCAATATTTTGACAATTTTTTCTTAAAGCTTCTTGTAGTCCTAGAACGATAAAAATCATATTGCTTGTCGAAGTGTATGATGAGCTGGGTATTGAGATGTATTTGACTGTTTTGGAAAATAGGTCAATCACTTGTAAACAAGCACTTCAGTATGATATGTAAGTGTTGCAGATCATTAATACAAAGTAGATAAATAAATAATTTTGACATGTGATGTCTCATCAATTAAATATGTGATATCCTATCAATCTAATAAGATCTTGTATGAATTTCATTTAATATGAAAGATATGCTTGAATTTAGGTATTTGTTAGGGATTAGATATGAGATTGGAACTAAATCAGATATGAGTTGAGGATCAGATCAGACACAAAATATGGATCAGATATGAGCTTGAGATTAGGTTACATACAAGCTTTGGATTATATTAGGTATGAGCTTAGGATAATGTCAAGTTTGAGCTATAGATCATATTAAATATGAGCTAGGAATCAGATATGAGCTCGGGATTACTTTAGGTATGAGTTAGGGATTAAATATGAGCTCGGGATTAAGTCCCTATGTGATATCGCTCAAATGCGAATTGATTTAACATATTAATTATAAGTTCAAGAGCTCGAGTTACACCTTTTTTAGGAGAGTAATTTCATATTTTGGGGATACGTATCACAATCTCAAGGTAGGACAAAAATGATTACCACAAAAAGTATTATAATCTTAAAATAAAATAAAACTCAACTCATTTCAAAGATCTAAAAATGCAGACGACCACACCGAGTTATGCCAGAAAAAAATCCACAATTCAAGTTGTTTCCCTGCAATAAAGTTCAAATATAACTATTTCAAGAGATTCTGAAGTCTCTTTTATCATTCTCCTAATAAGAATATGACCCCAAAACAATTTACCATCATTTTGGAGCTCAATGAGGAGATTCTTCTTTGATGGTTAGTTAGCAAATATCTCTACCAAGTATATATCATCATGGAAAATAAGATCATATGTGTACTTGATCATTCTACATAAACCACACATCTGGGTGCATAATTATGAGTAATGATGTGGACCAATAAAAAGAGGCCATGTGACCACTAATGTGCGTAGAAAGATTCTAATGGACACGTGTAAAATATTAAGAGCCACGATAATTAATTCTCTAGGGATCATAGCTAAACATGGCCAAGTGATCTTACAGCTAATAAAACTAAGCTATGGATTAGCAAGGGATTTATGCAAATTCAGATAGAAGAATCCTTATAAAGATTATGATTCTAAATACGATAATATTCCCATATTAAGATTAAAAGTCTGAGAAATAAGAAATAGTTATAGTTCAATAAGACTTTTAGGAGATTATGATAAAAAGATCTTAATTCTCTTAAAAGATTAGAATCAATTATAGAATTTTCGTCAAAAGTTACACAAAGAGATTAAAATTCTCTTCATTTATAAATAAAGAACAATTATACAGGTTAAATCAATTTTGGAACTCAACTTTTGTCTATTATTGCTAAATTGATCATCAAAGGGTCTTGAATTGGGAAAATCTCCCAGTTTTGAGACATTTTGTAAGAAGCAAAGGGGATCTTCATCAAAATTCGAGTTATGGGTGAGGAAATGTTCTTACAAACATCTTTTGGCACTCACCTGCAGAACAAAACAAAGATTACATGAAAGAATTGAGAAAGTCAATAAGATTTAATGGCACCAAGACTAAGAAGTACCACCACGTCCAATAGGAAAAAAGAACTCATGAAACCAAGGGATGCACCTCCTAGAGACATGGATATGGTAAAGGAAGAAAATTCCTATGTTGGAAAAGATGGAGAGTAAGGAAACTCAACACCCCATTTTGGTATTCAAACTATCTTATGTCAACTACAATAAAGAATGGATCGATAAGAAAAAAAAGGAAGGTTCTACGCACTGAAAATTAAAAGTTGCTTATGAAAGCAAATCATAAAGATGAAAACTTATAGGCTTATGCTTTACATATTTCTCCATGACCAAGGAAGCAAACATAAACTCACATAAGATAAGCACTACCCTTCATGGGTAGAATCAAATTAGTGGAGACAAATGATGGCTTTTATAGGCCAACAATTCGTCGTGACCGTGATAGAGATGGTGAAGAGAGAAAACAAAGGACAAGAGAATAAAATGCTAGAAAAAGGAAGGATTGTGGGCAATGTTGCTAAAGTGGCCCTAAAGACATTCATAGAAGAAATTTTGGGATTTGAGATTCCCAAAAACTATCATTACCTAAAGTTTGACATGTTCAATGGGACTTCTAACTCAATTAAGCTGCCATGCACATAAAAAATTTCTCTGTGGAGTGGGACAAGATTTCATGGATTATTGTGTAACTTATTCCCTTCCAGTTTGAAAGGTGTTTCCGTGACATGGTTTTCAACCTAGGGGCAAGGAAAATTAGGTCTTTCGATGACCTATAAGATGTCTTTGTAGCTTACTGCATCCACAATAGGAGGAGAGCAATGGATCTGCAGGTGTTGATCAATATGGAATAGAAAAAGGGAGGGTCAATTAAATACTAAGTCTGTAATGCCCTTGAAACACTAACACAAATCCCGATGTCATATCTTGAGGTACTAGGTGGTACCTCAAAATTTCAACATGGATTCCTTTGTTTGTGTTAGCATTCCAAGGTACTCGAAAATCTAATAAACCAATAAACAATAAATCCTGTATATATATGCGCCAAAAATATATAAGGTGCGGAAGACAATGAACTTTGAACAACTTAAAGTTACGTTAGAGTTGCGCAAGGGGTAAAATATACATGATTACAAAAATATGTCATTACTTTAACATGAACCTAACACTCGACCCCAAAAACTTATATTCATCATAAATGAAACTAACAATGCTAAAGGATGTAGCCCTAGTGCTCATTGGACAACGGACTCTAATCGTCGGTCTGGCCCATCGGATGATCTTCGCTGGTCGGCTCTATGACTGCCTCAACAATGCAGGTTCTGAAGCTAAAAAAACTAAGAATGAAAAGTGAGTAACAATGATTACCCAATAGGCCACAAACAATTCCCATTAATAACCTTTCCTATACTTGAACAAGTAAGCATACTAAAATATTTTAATACATGTAAAGTTTTACAAATTAAACTATGATTAACTCATACATATTGTTAGGGATGAGCAACTAAATATTTTAAAGATTCACATAACATCAATCATCAGTACTCACTATACAGTTTCATTTTTATACAAATCTAATTGACGACATTGAAATAGTAAACATGTTTTTTAGTTTATAATTCAAAATAGAGCAGCAGATACATAATACATAATAATAGTTTAGTGGAATTAGAAAGTTGGGATTCATACTTGGATCGCTCCCAGTCGAGATATGATATTATAATACTTTATTAGCTTTTACTTTTTGATTTTGTGGTCGGTCGATGCATGACCAATTATACGGCTCAGGTTGGCCGCTTGACGTGATCGTAAGCAATGGGTCTCTTTTTGATGTGTTAGAACGTTCGACTACTCTAGATTGTTAGTGATCACTGATTAATCATCTTTGTCTATGCCTATCAAGCGTACATGTGATTCCCATTATACAACCCCATTCATATATGACCTTTACATTACAAGCTCACTAGTAAAGATAGAAAGGAATGAACCTAAATTCCACTTGTGACTTCACTCTCATGCACATCCTATACCACGTATGAGCTTGGTTGTCCCTACCGTACATCCCAGGATAGTACATCACTCTGGATGATACGATGCATTATCCCTTCAGGCATTCACAAGCTCTTTCACAACTCAAAAAATAATTATATATATATATATCATTTTTCTTTCAAAACAAAAAAGAAATCAATATTACAAGATTGAGAATAGATATCCAATTTCCTTCCATGTAATAGTGGCCCACCGACCTAAACTAAATAATTGAACATAAACATAAGCCAGCGTCTTCTGTTAATAGAATTTAAATAAACATGCAGCCGATATCATTATTCCTGGATATCCACTCACCAATCTACACAAAGCACAACAATGTAAAATGCAGACATTACCCCTTGGTCGTGATTCTTACATTTTACTATTTTATCCCCTCTTTTTTTCTTCTGATGTTTTCACTTTTCAACTTTTTAAACCCAACATTTCTTTTTCAAAATTTCAAATTCATTTTGATCATTTAACTAAAAAAAACTAATAAAAGTTAGTTAAAATGGAGTCCTAATAAATGCATGAAGTAAAATAGCTAAAATTAGGAAAGCTGATGGAAATTTGGCTAAGTGTCGGAAACGCGATTTTTCAAAGTTCTTGAAATTGAAACGAATTTTTAGATATAAAATCCTTGAGCATGAGATTCAACATCATGTAATTTTATAATTCAATTCAAAGCAACGCAAAAGATATTTGATTTTAAAAATCTGACGAAAACGTCAAAATTTACGTTTTATCCTTGAAACCAAAAATTGAATTTTGATCATTTGAGATTTAGATCTTGAAATCATTCCCATTGTTCTGAAATGGGGGGTAAAATTTTAATTTCATTAAAGAACTTAAAGTAAGTGGAAAGTATTTATTTAAATATTATTAAGGAAATAAAGGTGATTTTTATATGTGTACACCTTTACAAAATAGAAAAAAATTTCCAAAATTAAATTTTGTCAATATTTTACCAAAAATCGGTGGAACCGGCAGCAAGTGAGAAAAATCACGAATTTGCCAGATTTTTCAGATTTTCTTCATCATTTCTTTGACCTATTATCCTACCCAAAAATCAATTTTTTAAATATGATAAAATACTTCAAACATGAAGGTCTTGGTGTGAATTTTTAATAAACAAAACACTCTTCTACGATTTTAAAATATACAATAAGTTTTGTTAAAAATTCTAAATGCAAGTTTTCAAAATCTACGGCTACTTATTACCTTCTCGCTTCAAAACCTTTCTATTCATCACAATACCATATTCACAACACATAACCTTCTTCATCATTTACAAACTCCTAACATCTTTAACTCTATATGTAATACCCTGAGTTTTTTATTATTATCTCGAGAAAAAATAAATAATAGAATTTTAAGAAAATTCTAAAAGTGGGACTTAGGGTAAAATTTAAAAAAAAAGTTTAATCATTTTTATGAAATATGACCTTACCATTGGATTCAAAATGTTCAAAAAATATATTTTAGCCTATAAACAACTCAAATGAGAGTTCGAATGAAAAAGTTGCAGAATCCTCGATTTTTATGTTGGATTAGTCTAAAAAAATGAATTTTTGCTAGAGTAAGAATTTGTAGATTCCAATTGCACCATTAAGTCCGCAACAAAAAATTATAAAAAATGAAGTATTTACAACTTCGATTTTTGGGTCAAATCGGGCTGAAAAGGTGAATTTTTATTAGAGCAAGAATTTGTAAAATCCGATTTCACTACTAGATTCACAATGAAAAATTATAAGAATGGGTATTCATTCGTCAGTTTTGGAGTCCAAAAAGTTGAATAAAATAACTTCAAAAAGGATAATTGCGTCCTGATATTTTAATATAAATGAATTTCATTTTTTTTCATTTCTTCACCTTCTTTAGTGTGTTAAACTAGCATCCATTATGCCTTTTAAAGAATGTTGATTTTTAACCAACTTGATTTATGAATTCGTCGCGAATAGGACGTCATCGACCCTTAGCGAAGAAGAGAAAAATGTCCATAACGTTGAACTCTACAAACCTCACCCATTTTCTTTTCTTTTTCTCTTTTCTTTCTTTAAGTTTCATAAAAAAACTATAGAAAACATAATGGGGATTTCGACCCTTCGACCTCCAATTTCAACCACTTAGAGTCTAAATCATCCCCCGTTATAGAAGGGAAATAGGATCCCGTCGTCAAGATCTTCAAAACCACTAGGTCTGATTCAAAATCAGTCGTATAACGTTCTATATTTTCTCAATTTGTATACTGGTCATCCCAATTTTCAAACACATTCTTCTATTCTAACACCCAAATATTAGTAGGGGCTAATGATTCTTATTGGTAATCATAGATTATGAAAATTACATTTAGGATTTTTGACGAAAATTTGTGGTGTGTTTCAAAAATATAGAATTCTTTTCGTTACTTCAAATTCACACCAATACCTTCATTTTTGATGAGTTTAATTGTGTTTTATAATAAATTATATGTGGGTGGGACATTTTACTAAATTATTTCCACTAGTTCAGTCTTGTGCACTACTCGGACCCCGTTTTGATCAAATTTTTATCATTTTTTCAATTTAAATGATAAAAATGAATTTCAAAGTTTGGAAAATGAATATTGAAAAATGAATGTTGTGTTCGAAAAATTGAAAAGTGCAAAAAAAAAAAAAAAATTGGATGAAACGATAAAATGTCATAATCATACCCTAGGGGTGATGTCTTCATTTTACATTGTGATCAACTGATATTCAGGATTAATTTATTTTTTAACGTCAAGAGGTGACTTGCATGTTTATTTACGATTATACGTTGTGTACTATTATTTATTATAGGTCATTAGACCACAATTGCATGGTAGGAAATTGGATATCTAATGTTAATTCATTATTTATTTTTATCATTTAATTGACCCTTGAGGTTTGGGAGTCGCCACCTAGTTATTGTGGTCTAGGAACCAAACTGACTCTAAAATGGATAAAAAAGGAACTAATCTACTATAGAAATCTGAATCCGGGGATCATGTTACGGGGTTGGAAGGTGTTAGGCACCAACCCCGCCCGGCCAATGCCGGTCTCTACTTATCCCAAATAGATCTACATCGCTAATGATAAACCTAGATTAAAAAAATTAAAAAAAATAAATAAATAAAAATAAACTTACCTTTGATCTGCAAAAGTGGTATTCCCTCAGATCTGGTGAAAATGGCTCCTTGTGCCGTGTTCCTTACTTCGTTCTATCTCCGGATCTGATTTCTGATCTCCGAGGTAAGGTATCTCCTTCTTGGATCTGGGTGCTTCGAATTTGTTGTGGATTTTTGGGATGTTTTTGAGAGGTTTTTGGGTGTTTTTAGGCTAAAATCGGAGTAGGGGTGTTAGGAAAGGAGTTGGGACTCCAAAATTAGGGTTTTGGGGAGGTTATGGAGGCTTCTTCACCTACTTTTTCTAGGGTTTTTTCTTTGATACGAAAATAGGGTGTGGAGGCTCCTATTTATAAAGTTTTTAGAAGCATTTAGGGCCTGATTAGGGTTTCTTTTAGGGTTTCAATTAGGGTTTTGACTTAGTCTTAGTAGGATTTTAGGGTTTTGACTTAGTCTTATGAGATTGACTTGATTAGTTTTAGATTAGGGTTTGGATTTAGGGTTTTGACCTTAGTCTTATGAGATTGACTTGATTAGTTTTAGATTAGGGTTTTGATTTAGGGTTTTGACCTTAGTTTTATGAGATTGACTCTATTAGTACCTTGACTTCAGTCTTGCTTGATTGACTTTAATTTTGACTTCAGTCTCACTTGATTGACTTTAATACCTTGACTTTAGTCTTGCTTGATTTACTTTTAATTTTTGGAGAACCCCCTTCTATTATATCTTTAATCTTCTTGAACCCCCAAATGGAGGGGTCCTTAAAGAAATATCCCACGAACCCTCAACAATTTTGCCTGAGAGTCCAATTAATCGATTTTTAAGTTCAACTTTTTAAATAATTTCATTAATGTTTCACTTTAATTATTAATGTTTTATTTATTAATTTCGAATTTTTTAATTATGAAAATTGTGAAATTACCGTTTTGCCCTCGGAGAGGATTTTTTACGTTTTAAGTCATTTTCAATGTTCCAGGATGTTTTGGAATCAGTTTTTCGTAAGGAATTCAATGGGAATGTTGGTTTTTATCATTTATGAAATTTTTTGCGTGAAATGATCGTGAATTTTATGAGGGGTATTTTCGTAATTTTATCAAATTTTGTGAAAATTGGCGAAATGATTTATTTGGTTTCGATTTGTCATTTTATGTATTTGAATGGGTTTTCTTAAGCGTAATGTAGGCTCTAAGGTTGTTTTGATGTTAGGGGTATTTTGGTAATTTGGTCATTTTAAGTGATTTTTATCGTGAAGCTTCTTTTTTGGCTTGCAGGATGATGATTTCTATGTTTCTGGGGTAGTATTTTCCTAGCGTAGCGTGGTTTCTAAGTTTTGTCAGTTCGAGATACCTCATCCGGATTTCTGAAACATATCTGGTAACAAAATAAAGCATTGGAATAGACATCCATCATTGGGAACCTTTGCGACCGGGTCGACGACTTGATTAATCAGGCGGATGCAAAAATGGGGTGTCTACAGATGCCCCTCTTTGGCAGAGGGTTGAAGCAAACTAGATAGCAAATCTATCTTGGTAGATTAGTGCGATATCCGAATGCCAAAACTAGTGACAGTTCATTTTGCAGCCTGATTTAACAATTCGTCGGGGTATTCAGATCATTGAGGGTAAAGCTTTCCCCGAATTAAAAGGTTGTCAGGTCCTTGAGCGTAAACTCTCACTGACGGTGTCAGATCCTTGAATTTTAGAGAATTCTCCCTGACTAAAAAGTGCAAATGTGCAAGTGTGTGGCTTAAAATATGAGCATAATTTGAGTATAAACTGAGCATAATTTGAATATAATCTGAGCATAATTCCGAGAAAACCCTCGGCGGCATCTGAGCAAAGTTCCGAGAAAACCCTCGACGATAACTGAGCATAGTTCCGAGAAAACCCTCGACGGTAACTGAGCATAATTCCGAGAAAACCCTCGGCGGTATCTGAGCATAATTCCGAGAAAACCCTCGGCGGCATCTGAGCATAATTCCGAGAAAACCCTCGGCGGTATCTGAGCATAATTCCAAGAAAACCCTTGGCGGCATCTGAGCATAATTCCGAGAAAACCCTCGGCGGTATCTGAGCATAATTCCAAGAAAACCCTTGGCGATATCTGAGCATAATTCCGAGAAAACCCTCGGCGGTATCTGAGCAAAATTCTGAGAAAACCCTCGGTGGTATCTGAGCATAATTCCAAAAAAACCCTTGGCGGCATCTGAGCATAATTCCGAGAAAACCCTCGGCGGTATCTGAGCATAATTCCGAGAAAACCCTCGGCGGTATCTGAGCATAGTTCCGAGAAAACCCTCGGCGGCATCTGAGCATAATTCCAAGAAAACCCTTGGCGGTATCTAAGCATAATTCCGAGAAAACCCTCGGCGGTATCTGAGCATAATTCCAAGAAAACCCTCGGCGGTATCTGAGCATAATTCCAAGAAAACCCTTGGCGGTATCTGAGCATAATTCCAAGAAAACCCTTGGCGGCATCTGAGCATAATTCCGAGAAAACCCTCGGCGGTATCTGAGCATAATTCCGAGAAAACCCTCGGCGGTATCTGAGCATAATTCCAAGAAAACCCTTGGCGGCATCTGAGCATAGTTCCGAGAAAACCCTCGGCGGCATCTGAGCATAATTCCAAGAAAACCCTTGGCGGTATCTGAGCATAATTCCGAGAAAACCCTCAGCGGAAACTGAGCAAAATCCAAGATAACCCTTGGCGGCATTTGAGCAAAATCCAAGATAACCCTTGGCGACAACTGAGCAAAATCCAAGATAACCCTTGGCGGAGACTGAGCAAAATCCAAGCTAACCCTTGGCGGCAATTGAGCAAAATCCAAGATAACCCTTGGCGGAGACTGAGCAAAATCCAAGATAACCCTTGGCGACAACTGAGCAAAATTGGCAAAGGAATGAAGGACTTTTGGGAAAGAAATAATGAATTTGGAAAAGAATGATCAAAGTGAATTGAATAAATCTGGAAGATACTGAATCTGGAAGAGAAATGATCGAATCCAGGAATGATTGGATCTGGGAATACCATATTAGTTGATCTCTGGACGCAGTCAAATGTGAGATCCGAAGTGCTTTTGTTTGAACCTCAAGAATTTATCCAAAAGTTTTATGAATTTAAAACCTGAGTTTTTATTTCTTTTGAACCTCAAGAGTTTTTTGAAGAACTGTTATCAAGAGGGTAACCTTAAGTTGAGGTTTTTAGGATTAACATTGCTCCAAGAACCAAATGTCCCTAGTTTGACAATAAACATGGCATTGAAAATAATTGAACACATCGTGCAATAAAAAAAATGCCCCTAGTGTAAGGGGGAAAAGAAGAAAGAAAATGCCCCTTGTATGAAAGTTTGAAATAATTGATTACCACAAGCGCAATAAAGACTCAACTTTTAATTTTGATTAATTTTATTGAAGGTTTTGAGTCAGGCTCAAAAGTACAAAATTATTTCCTTTCGAGACTCATCATAGAATTCACCCTTATCTCCCTTGGTTCACTTGGGAAAGTAAGAATTTTCAGATCGATCGTAGACAAGATACTTGTGGCTTCTGAGTCTATGCCTGGTTTAAGCTAAGTATTGAACTTGGTTATTCGGACTTCTGATGTTTCAGCTCGGATCGCTTTTAGCTTGGGATTTTCTTCTGTTTTTCTTTGTTGCTCTAACTTTTGCCTAGATCGCCTTTTCAGGTTTTCAATCTAGCGAGCTTGCTCTAACTTTTGCCTAGATAGCCTTTTCAGGTTTTCGATCTAGCGAGCTCTTCTTTTTTTTCTTTGCTCTAATTGTTGCCAACGTTGTCCTTTCAGATTTTCAACCTTGCGAGTTTGCCTTAATTTTTGCCTAAGTCGTCCTTTTCGGGTTTTCAACTTAGCAGGCTTCATCATTTTTTATCTTTTTATTTTGTTTTTTCTCTGAACTTCTGGAGTTGCTACCTGATCATGCTTTGCTATCTTCCTTGACTTTTCGCACGGTACTTAGGAGGACTTTCATGGGTAGGCTTAGGACTGGGTATAAAAAGAAAGAAATTTTGAGGCTCAAAAACCCAAATGCCCCTTGTGTGGCATTTCCTTTTCAATTGTTTTCTTTTACCTTAAATTTTCTTTCCCATTTTGGATTTCTTTTTCTTTTGAATTTTTTTTTAATTTTTTATTGTGTGGGGAACTAGATTTTTTTATGTTGATGTGGTCGGGCCTGAAGTGACTTCTCAGGTTGCCTACGTACCCCAAAATTTTGGGATCAGACCAAAACGTAGTTCGAATTTTTCCCTCCCCTAGGTTAGGTGAACGGGCTGAGAAAGAAAAAGGCATAATTTTTTTTTTTTGAAAATACTGCAAAAGGGTTGAGAAAGGATATATTGAACTGGGTAATAGGAGAATTGATTCGTCCAAAGATGGCCTCCTTAAATGTAGTACCGCTTGATCTGGTCAAGGTTGGTTGGTTCTGGTAGTTCACCTCCATCATGATCTTGAAGTCTGACGACTTTTCCAGACAGTATTTCCTTAATGAATGAATTTTTCCAATTTAGACTTTCTCCTATAATCGAGGAGGAGTGTTCAATTTTCTTTGAAGTCTGATAGCTAAATCTTTGACTTGTAAATGATGAGCTTTGACCTTCTTGTCAAATGCACGGGTGACTCTTCTTAGATAAGCTTGCACATGGTACAGGACTTTAACTCGTTTTCTTTGATCAAGTTTAATTCTTCATACTGCTGACGAACCCAATCTGTTTCTAACAAATGATTTTCTGACAAGACCCTGAGAGACGAAATTTCCATTTCAACTGGCAAGACTGCTTCCATGCCATACACTAAGGAGTAGGGAGTAGCTCCACTAGAGGATCGAATTGAAGTTCGATATGTCCATAGCGTGAATGATAATTTTTCTAACCAATCTCGATGTGATTGTCACATTTTCCTAATGATAGTCTTGAGACTCTTACTGACTGCTTCAACCGTTCCATTGATCTGAGAACGGTAGGGGGATGATTTGTGCTTCCGGATCTTCAACTTTAAACATAGAGTAATGATTTATGCTTTGAAGTACAACCCATTATCAGAGATTAGTTCAAAAGGTACCCCCATATCGACTGATAATATATGATTTGAAACTCAAGATATAGTGAAGATAGCATTGATACATTTTTATAACATCTTCTTTGATTCCATTGATATAGACGAGTATCCATTCCATGTTGAACAACACCCAAGCTTGCACCTAGCATATCCTCATATGCCCACGAACAAGTCTTTTGAAATTTCTGAGAAAACTCATTATCCCCTGGTGTTCCTCTAGAGATAAAATGATTTCTATTTGAATCTCTTTAGGAATTTATTTCTGTTCCGAGGTCAATGACCTTTACTTTCTTGAGCCCGACTCTTATCTTCTTGTTCAGGAGAAAAATATATCCTTGAAGCTAGATTATTAGTTAATTCGTTAATACGCTTGAGATATTCAAAAATTTCTTTTATCCAATCAAATTCAGAAGGGGCGATAGACACCTCTATAGACTCGACGAACTAACTTGACTCAATAGGAAAAAGTAGGCTCAATCTATGGAAGACATGACCTTGCTAGAAAAAAGGACTCGAGCTAACCCAAATGACCCATGAAAACTCAAGACTACCCAAAACGGGCTTGATGAGAATTGAGACATTACTTACAACTGGTAGGATTGAAGCACTATGATTTTCAAAGAACAATTGGATGATGTTGAGAAATTTTGAGGTCATTTTTGACTGTTGACTTAATATTGACATTTACTCTAACTGATCGGATTTACAACCCTAGCTAGACGATAGACGATTGAGCTTAGATACAATGATAACCCTCTTTGAAGGTGAATTTAACCAATTTCAGTGTCACCCCCTTGATAACATTTTAAATAAACACTGCTGATTTTATTGATCAGTTGTTTCATTTCAGTCAAATTCTGTGGATACATTTGTTGCTTTGGATGAAATTAAATGCGGATTACACCGATGGTTTTTTAAAGCATTAAATGGGTAAGGAGACTCGGTTTTACTTTGCTGTTTTACGAGTCGAGTTCGCTGATTAGATGATGTGTTTTTTTTTTCTTTCTTGTTTTTTAAGAATTAAGACTAACAGCCCGCACTTTGGTTGAATAAAAAATAGTTATGGATTCTTTGTGAGTGTTACCCACACACCAATGATGCTAACGACATTTTGATTATGATAATTAGTCGTTAATTTACGTGAAAATTGGGGTGACACTAGCAAAAGTTCACGTGTCAATAACGATCCACTTATGGTTAAATTTTGAGGATTTTTTTTAAATGGGGGAAAAAAAAAAAAAGGAAAGGGATTATTTGATTTTAAAGCCTCCATGCTAGCGATTATCCATTTATCTTCGATCCAATGTGCCTTGAAATTTTGAATTATTCTGGACCATCCAAAATGACCCTTGATTGAAACACATAAAGAAATGTGCCGGATTAAATGTTTGCTTTTAACATGGATTTATGCTTGATATATTTATTTTCAATCATGTGGTTCGATTAGTGTTGATTAAATATTCGTGTGATTGGAATGGTGTTGATCTTAATTGAATATTCACATGATTAGAATGATTTTTTTTAATATTCATGTAATCCAATGTGTGATTGGATTGATTGGACCCATGGGCCCATTTGTTTGAAAAAGGCCCCGGGCACACCCCACCCTGCTTTGCACACACCATATGCACGTTTACTGCTTTACTCACTCACACGTCCCATTTAGCCAACGTGGCACTAGTGCGTGGCCCGGTCTCTTCGGAGATGCGACGTCATTCATGAAACCCACAACTCCAGTCACGTACCTTAGGGTATATCGAACTGGGGCATCAATACCGTCTGATCAGGTGATTCTGAGAGACATATTGATGCACCCAGGCTGGGGCGACCTGAGCCTTTGACCTATTGTAAGCCACACAGTCACATGTCCCGATTGCCAACGTAGTACTAGTACGTGGTCGGTCCCCTTGTGGGATGCCAAACCATTTATGAAAGCTACAACTCTTGACTCGTACCCTAGGTATAAAAGGTAATCTAAGTATATCAATTACACTTCTTGAGGTTTAGGAGTCGCCACCTAGTTATTACAGTCTATGAACCGATCAATGACTCTAAACGGATAAAAACTAATCTAAAACAAAAAAAAACTGAATTCGGGGATCAAGTTACGGGGTTGGAAGGTGTTAGGCACCAACCCCGCCCGGCCAAAGTCGGTCTCTACTAAATTCCCAAGTAAATTACATTGCTAAAACCTAGATAAGAAAATAAATAAAAATAAAAGGTTTACCTTTCCGATGGCAAGGACTTGGTTCCCTCAGATCTGACAAAAAGAACTCCTTGTACCGTGCTCCCTTACTTCGTTCTGCTTCCGGATTTGACTTCGGATCTCCGAGGCAAGGTATCTCCTTGTTTTTGAATCTGAACTCTTCAATTTCGTTGCGGATTTGGGGATTTTTTAGAAGGCTTTTGGGTGTTTTCTAGACTAAAATTGAAGGAGGGATGTTAACTAAGGAGTTGGGGCTCCAAAACTAGGGTTTATGGGGGGCTAGGGGAGCTTCTAGACCTACTTCTATTAGGGTTTATGATTTGATACGAAAATAGGGTGTGAGCACCTCTATTTATAGATGTTTTTAGGGATTGATTTGGATAGAGTTAGTGTTTAATTAGAGATCTTTTAATTAGAGTTGTGTTTTAGTTTGACTTGTTTTAGGTAGAATTGTGTTTTATTAGAATTGTTTTAGGTAGAATTGTGTTTTAATTCAAATTGTTTTAGGTAGAATTGTTTTTAAGTTAGAACTCTATTAGATAGAGTTATTATTTAATTAGATCTCTATTATGACTTTTGGTCTTATTTGATTGACTTTTAATGTTTTGACTTTAGTCTTAATTGATTGACTTTCAATATCTTGACTTAGTCTTGCTTAATTGACTTTAATTTTGACTTCAGTTTCACTTGATTGACTTTAATACCTTGACTTCAGTCTTGCTTGATTTACTTTAAATTTTTGGAGAAGGCCCCTCCATTATTTCTTTAATTCTTTGAACCCTCAAATGGAGGGGTCCTTAAAGAAATATCCCACGAACCCTCAACAATTTTGCCTGAGAGTCCGATTGATCGATTTTTTAGGTTCAAAATTTTAAATTAATTTCATTAATGTTTTACTTTAATTATTTAATGTTTTATTTATTAATTTCGAATTTTTTTAATTATGAAAATTGTGAAATTACCGTTTTGCCCCCGGAGAGGACTTTTCACGTTTTAAGTCGGTTTTTAATGTTCTAAGATGTTTAGAATCGATTTTTCGTAAGGAATTCAATGGAAATATTATTTTGTGTTATTTATGAAATTTTTTGTGTGAAATGGTCGTGAACTTTATGAGGGGCATTTTCGTAATTTTGTCGAATTCTGTGAAAATTGACGAAATGATTTATTGGTTTCGATTTGTTGTTTTATGTGTTGAATGAGGTTTCCTAAGCGTAACGTAGGCTCTAGGGTTGTTTTGAGATTAGGGGTATTTTGGTAATTTGATAGTTTTTAGTGATTTTTATCGTGAAGCTTCTTTTTGGTTTGCAAGATGATGATTTCTATGTTTCTGGGGTCGTATTTACCTAGCGTAGCGTGGTTTCTAAGGTTTTGTTAGTTTGAGATACCTCATCCGGATTTCTGAAACACATCTGGTAACAAAATAAAGCAATGGAATACACATCCATCATTGGGAATCATTGCGATCGGGTTGACGAGTTGATTAATCAGGCGAGTGCAAAAATGGGGTGTCTACAGATGCCCCTCTTTGGCAGAGGGTTGAAGCAAACTAGATAGCAAATCTATTTTGGTAGATAGTGCGATATCCGAATACCAAAGCTAGTGACAGTTCATTTTGCAGCCTGATTTAGCAATTCGTTAGGTGTTCGGATCCTTGAGCGTAAAACTCTTCCCGAACTAAAAGGTTGTCAGGTCCTCGAGCTTGAACTCTCACTGACGATGTCAGATCCTCGAATTTTAGAAGATTCTCCCTGACTGATGCAAAAGTGCACGTGTGTGCAATGTGTGATGCTGTGTGAAACTAAGTAAGTAAAAATGTGCCAGGTCCTAGAGATCTTCTCTCACTGACAATAATGATTCAAAATTGAGATGCACTTATGCAACGAAAATAATCATAGCAAGGTTTAACAAAGGTAATTGGAGTTATAACATTGTAGGAACTTCGTTAAATCCTATTTGAAATTCTTTTTAGAGTTCGAAAAAAGTTTGAGTCTCATTTATCCGACTGGAGCCTATTGTAGCCAGCTTCTCAGGCTAAGGAACTTAAACAATCCTATTAATTCAATATGATTTCAAACAAAGCTGGAGTCTCGTTTCTCGGACTCTGGCTAAGGTTTGCAGGAACTTAAACAATCCTATATTAAATTGAAGTCTCGTTTCTCGGACTCGAAACTAAGGTTAATAGGCACTTCAAAAAGCCTATGATTCAAAACGTTGGAGTCTCATTTCTCGGACTCGAACTTAGGTTTATAGGCACTTCAAAAAGCCTATATATTATTCAAAAAAGCCTATATATTATTCAAAAAGTTGGAGTCTCGTTTCTCGGACTCGAACTTAGGTTTGTGCACTTCAAAAAGCCTATTCATTCTATGATTCAAAAATTGGAGTCTCGTTTCTCGAACTCGAACTTAGGTTTGTAGGCACTTCAAAAGCCTTCATTCTATGATTCAAAAAGTTGGAGTCTCGTTTCTCGGATTCGAACTTAGGTTTGTAGGCACTTCAAAAAGCCTATTCATTTTATGATTCAACAAGTTGGAGTCTCGTTTCTCGGACTCGAACATAGGTTTGTAGGCACTTCAAAAAGCCTATTCATTCTATGATTCAACAAGTTGGAGTCTCGTTTCTCGGACTCGAACTTAGGTTGTAGGCACTTCAAAAAGCCTATTCATTCTATGATTCAACAAGTTGGAGTCTCGTTTCTCGGACTCAAACTTAGGTTTGTAGGCACTTCAAAAAGCCTATTCATTTTATGATTCAACAAGTTGGAGTCTCGTTTCTCGGACTCGAACTTAGGTTTGTAGGCACTTCAAAAAGCCTATTCATTCTATGATTCAACAAGTTGGAGTCTCGTTTCTCGGACTCGAACTTAGGTTTATAGGCACTTCAACAAGCCCATTCATTTTATGATTCAAAAAAATTGGAGTCTCGTTCTCGGACTCGAACTTACTAAGCCACGTTTCTCGGGCTTAGATTTATAGGAACTTAAACAATCCTATTAATTGATTATATGATTCAAAATCAAGCTCAAAGTTTGAAAGATCAGGCCTTTATTGGCTTATCATACATCTGGATTCGTAATTATCATTGGGTTTCGCCGGACTTTTAAGCTTTTGTATGATTTTCTTTTATCATGTGATTAAGAACAAAAATTTGGAATTAAATGACCTTCAAAAATGCCCCTAGTTTCAAGGTTGGCTTTAATTGAGACTTGACTACGAGACTGATGGAATGGATTACGCTTGAAAAAATATGGACTCTGATGTATGATTGATAGAAGAACTGACATTCTCTTAAATTTAAGACTCTTAAGATTTCATATGTGCAATAAAGAATTGATCATTTTCTTTCGAATTTCTTTTGAAAAATGCTTGAGCTGGACTTAAAAAATCTTGATAAATATTAGAATAAAAGATCTTCCTTTTCAAAGTGGTTGATGATTCTACATCTTCCATTAGCGAACACTTGAACAAGTAAACATACTTTTGAAGATCCTACAATGTTCAAGATGACTTCTGATTTTTTTCGACTTCAATATTGTCTTTGTCGGATGTGAGCTCTTGGCTAAAAGACAAATATCGTGGTTTGAATGGTTCTGCAGTTTCTGCACAAGCTTCCTTCTGAATTTTTCTACTTGACGGGACCTTTCCTCCCATTTGATGATGCCCTAATTTTTGCCTAGATCGTCTCTTTAGGTTTTCAATCTAGCGGGCTTTGTTCTTTCTTTTTCTGATGATACCTTGATTTTTGCCTAGGTCGCATTTTCAGGTTTTCAACCTAGCAGGCTTTCTTTTTTATGGTTATGCCCTGAATTTTGCCTAAGCCGCCTTTTCAGGTTTTCGACTTAGCGGGCTTCTCTTTTTTCTTGATGATCTTGTGTAACCAAATCGACGATTTCTCAATTTCCTGCACCTTAACCGAGTCAATTAGCCTTCAGGAGGACTTAATAGGTGGGCTTAGGATATGGTTTAGAAAGAAAAGGTATAAGGCTCAACTTCCCAAAATGCCCCTAGTTTGATATTCTCTCTTTTCTATCAATTATTTTGATTTTTTTTTTCTAAATGCCCCTAGTTTGGCATTTTTCTTTTTATCAATTCTTCTGATTCTTTTTTCTAATGCCCTTAGTTTGGCATTCTTTTCTTTTGAACATTCAATAGTAGATTTCTCTTTTGGATGACACTTTCCTTAAGAGAATACATTTTTCTTTTAATGACCGGGCCTGAAGTAACTTCTCAGGTTGCCTACGTACCCCAAAATTTCTTCTTTTCCTTTTGGGATCAGGTCAAAACGTAGTTCATACTAAGATTCCTTCCCAAGGTTGGTCGGTATGATTTAAAAAGAAGAGGCTACTGCTTTTATTTTTCTTTTAAAAGGCGAGGGGCTAAAGAAGGTTTTTTTTTTCTTTTTTTGGGGTAAGATAGGAAAATGATTCGACCAAAGGATGGCCTCCTTTGGTGAATGCTACTTGACTTGGTCAAAGTTTCAGGAATTCGATATCTGAATTGCTCTGTCGAGCAAGGTCTTCTTTTGAGAATGAATATTCTTCAGTCTTCTTTTGTGAAATCGAGTATGATTGAGTTTTCTAACTCTAAAATTTCGAGAAACTCTTTTATTCTCTTATGAATGAAAATTCTCCTCTCTTGAGTGAGAAACCTGGTAGATCCACTTGTAAGTCTTAGTGTCTTTGTCGATGCCTTCAGCTATATCATTTTTTACCAATAATCTTCGACTTTGAAGTTCACCCTTGACTATATGTCTTGATCTATATTTTTATGCGATCCATCTATGAGACCATACAAGAAATATTGTTGAATTTCTCAAGTAAGTTTACTATGCTCTCATGTTCTCCTGAGGATAATATATCACCAATTTGCACTTCTTGAGTGTACTCTTTAATTCCAATATTTATCAAATTTGATTAGTGAGCTTTAAGTCATTTCTCATGTTAGATTTTATGTTCACATCATTATTGCACACATGATAATCAAAAATTTCTTTATTAGAATAAAAAGAACACAAACTGACAAACCTTACTAAACCCAAAAATAAAGATGGCTAACTGAATTCAAAGACTGACGCAATTGAAGTTAAAAAAAAACTAAGAAAACTTAAAAGATGACATCATTATGAATAGAGGGACACAAATCTAGAGTCTATGCCACTTCGGTTATCTTCGATGGATGACTTGAACTTGCCTGCTTTTACTATCTCTTCATATTTTGATTCAAGCCTCTGTCATATACGCGACAATCCGTTGCTTCAATAATTTCCCTGTTCTTCAGTTCTGTCGCTGCCTTAGGGTAGTTGTGCTCATTCTGGCATGGAGTGAATGCACTGTTAAGACCCATTTGGTGAATGAAGGAAACTGGATCAATTGATTCGGGTTTGGATATGGATATTAGGTTCAGAGTAGGAGGGGGTTGATTTTGAAAAGTAGGCAAAGGGTTAGTCTTAACATTGGGAGTAGTAGGAGTGGGTATGGTGACTTTTCCTTGCTCAATAAGGTCTTGGATAGCATGTCTGAGAGTAATACACCTGTCAAGAACATGACCAGGCATCTGATGGAATTCACAGAATTGCCCATTATCCATGTTTGGAGGAAGAGGATTAGGCAAATGCTTAGGTTGTAAACGCGTCAACAATCCCCTTTTCATCAATTTTTGATAAGCAACACTAAGGGACATTCCAAGATTGGCAAACTGTCTCCTAGGCTTAGTTTGTGAAGGTTGAGTAGCTTGAGGAGATAGTGCGAAGGAGGTGTTGGCCACTTGTAAGGAATTGACATTAGGCTTGAAATGTTTGGGTTTTGACTCAGACGAGTTACCAAAAAGTCCCGAAGAGTAGGCATCCTCAACTTGATTTCCAGCCTCAAGGAGGGATTGAAAAGTGGGAAGGTACTGAGGCATCAAGTACTTGGCATAATTTGGAGTGAGATTCCTAAGGATAATCTTAACTTGTTCCTTCTCTTGAGGTCGGTCCCACAGTTGAGCGGCTTTAGCTCTCCATCTAGCAATGAACTCAGTGAAAGTTTCCCCAGGTTTTTGTTTAGTAGTTTCTAAATCTCTTCTTGTGAGTTCAATATCCGTGTTGAATGAATATCGACCAATAAACTCTTTCATCAATTCATGCCATGTTCTTATCCGAGATGAGTCCAATGACATTAACCAGCGTAGTGCAGGACCTGTCAGGGTTCTTTGAAAAAGTTGAGCCATCTGTTCTTCACTTAGACCCTGAGATTGCATTATGCCGACATATACTTTTAAGTGAGTCCTAGGGCATGCAATACCGTCAAACTTCTCCATATCTGGCATTGTGAACTTTTCTGGTAGACGGACTGTGGGAAACAAGGTCATTGACCCTAATCCAAGAGTAAGATCATCAGGGTCTTTGATGTTCTTCAAAGCAGTTTCAACTTGAGTTATTCGATGAGCTAGGACAGGGTCAACGTGTAACTGATCATCTTCTTGGTTTTCAACAGGTCAAACACATCCTGAGGTTCTATAGCTTTATCTTTTCCTTTTCAATTTTCAGGGATTCGATTTGTGTTTGGACAGAGGCAATAATCTGGGCTTGAAAAGATTCTAAAATCTGACGGAGCGCAGCTTCATCCATGGTACTCGTTTCTTCTTGTGGCAAAGACTGACTACTTGGCAATGGTACTCTAGAAAGACGACTCTTTTCACGGACCCAAAGTGGTACAGATGGAGGTTTAGAACGTTTAGGACCAATTATCACCTGATTGGAAGTAAACTAAGGTTAACCATTGACTCTAAAGGTTAGACTCTTAACCACATGATTAAAGTTTTGACATAAAATAGTCCAGTCTGACGGAAAATCGAATCCAAATGCACCATAAGTCTATAGTGACCAAGAAAGTGAGAAAGGTTAGATGTGGGTCTACCCCTGATTGGGATTGAACCTTTGATCAGATAAATTAATTTGATCTTAAGATAAAATCTTTCTAGATAAAGCGGTCTGGATCTTTAAAAGTGAAACCAATTAGTCCAACTGATTTGGTATTGATCAGTTTGATCAATTTGTCCATTGGGTCAACTGGTTTAAGTGGTTCAAATTAATCAGTACATTTCACCGATTGGGTAGGACCGATATTGCGGGTTTTGTTTGATTATTCTGGATCGGTCCGCCCACCTACCTGTTCGTTGGATTGAATAAAGCAATCCAGGAACACCCATAGTCAATTCGGGTCGTGACCTATAGGAAGGCTTCTAGACTCTAGCTTTACTACGTGCAATGCATTTTTATCTAGCCACCCTTGCCCAAGCACACCTATATACCTTTCGATACGTGGTGATTTGGTTTGATATACCGTATAGGTGATAATCTAAAACCTCAATTCACTTCTCTAAAGTCAAAAACAGCCAGTTTGATCTCCAATTGAGAGGTGGCGCACAATGCTGAGCAAGGGCCCACTTAAATACCTCTCGTCTAGAATAGACGTAGTCTATCCCCCTCGTACAGTAGGGTACAGCGGGGCAAGATCTTGCTTAGGCACCGGTTTTGACCAAGAAGTGCAATTGATATACTTAGATTATATTTTATACCTATGGGTACGAGTCAAGAATTATAGCTTTCATAAATGGTTTGGCATCCCACGAGGGGATCGACCACGTACTAGTACTACGTTGGCAATCGGGACATGTAACTGTGTGGCTTACAATAGGACAAAGGCTTAGGTTGCCCCAGCCTGGGTGCATCAATATATCTCTTAGAATCACCTGATCATACGGTATTAATGCCCCCAGTTTGATATACCCTAAGGTACGTGACTGGAGTTGTGGGTTTCATGAATGACGTCGCATCTCCGAAGAGACCGGGCCACGCACTAGTGCCACGTTGGCTAAATGGGACGTGTAAGTGCTCAAAACAGTAAACGTGCATGTGGTGTGTGCAAAACAGGGTGGGTTGTGCCGGGGCTTTTTTTTCAAACAAATGGGCCCATGGTCCAGATTATGTCATCACATATGGATATCAAATGAATATTGATCAAGAAAATAATCTAAAACCCATCACATCGAAATTAAGATGAAATCAAACACATCTCAAATATATCTGTCAAGATCATGGCAAATCAATTAATGAGCATGGCATATAATAATTGATCAAACAAACATTGCAATAGGCATAATTTTTATAAGTTTTAAGGTCCAATCGATGATCACTTTTGGGTGATCCAAAATAAATCGAGATTCCAATAGGTGTTACATTGATGATAGAATGACAATGGTTGAGATGAGTTCACTCTCAAGAACATTAATTGTGCCAACATTAGATAAATTCAGATTTTCTGTAAATTTGAAAAATACAATCTGAACTTGCATCGATGATATCTAAGGCTCCCGATAACGAAATCGAGTGAACTCAAGTTCTAAATTAATCTACTCGATGAGATCTACATTTTATTAAAGGTGCCTAGACTTAATTCTCACCGGAATGTTCTGTAAAAATTTTTTAACATTGCTGTCCCAACTTTCATTCAGAAATAATTCCAGATTTACAGATTGAACTTGCATCGATGATATCTAAGGCTTCCGATAATGAAATTGAGTGAACTCAGATTCTAAATTAATCTACGCGATGAGATCTACATTTTATTAATAGGTTCCCAGACTTAATTCTTACTAGAATATTCTATAAAAAAGTTTTAACGTTGTTGTCCCAACTTTCATTCAGAAATAATTCCAGATTTACAAATTGAACTTGCATCGATGATATCTAAGGCTTCCGATAACGAAATTGAGTGAACTCAGATTCTAAATTAATCTACTCGACGAGATCTACGTTTTATTAATAGGTTCCCAGACTTAGTTCTCACTAGAATATTCTGTAAAAAGTTTTAACGTTGCTGTCCCAACTTTCATTCAGAAATAATTTCAGATTTACAGATTGAACTTGCATCGATGATATCTAAGGCTTCCGATAACGAAATTGAGTGAACTCAGATTCTAAATTAATCTACTCGACGAGATCTATATTTTATTAAGAGGCTCCCAGACTTAATTCTCGCTAGAATATTCTCTAAAAACGTTTTAATATTTCTGTCCAACCTTCATCATTCCATCATTTTCATAGGTTAATTTGAATCTTTCATTATTTAGGAGTCATCAAAAAGTGATCCTTAATTGAAAAAAAAAAATGCAATACCCAAAATCATCTACAATCAAAAAAAAAAATAAAAATAAACAGAAAAAATAAATAAAATAAATCCAACTAAATAATAAAAAAAACTAGGTCATCTTGGCAATGCTCCCATACTTGGGGTTTTTCAAGTTTGATCCTCAATAGTCCCCAGCAGAGTCGCCACTGAAAGCGCCCTCGATCCGCGGAGTGCGCGGATCCGCTTTTGACCCTTGAGGTTTGGGAGTCGCCACCTAGTTATTACGGTCTAGGAACCGATCAATGACTCTAAACGGATAAAAACTAATCTAAAACAAAAAAAACTGAATTCGGGGATCAAGTTACGGGGTTGGAAGGTGTTAGGCACCAACCCCACCCGGCCAAAGCCGGTCTCTACTAAATTCCCAAGTAAATTACATTGCTAAAACCTAGATAAGAAAATAAATAAAAATAAAAGGTTTACCTTTCTGATGGCAAGGACTTGGTTCCCTCAGATCTGACAAAAAGAACTCCTTGTACCGTGCTCCCTTACTTCGTTCTGCTTCCGGATTTGACTTCGGATCTCCGAGGCAAGGTATCTCCTTGTTTTTGAATCTGAACTCTTCAATTTCGTTGCGGATTTGGGGATTTTTTAGAAGGCTTTTGGGTGTTTTCTAGACTAAAATTGAAGGAGGGATGTTAACTAAGGAGGTTGGGGCTCCAAAACTAGGGTTTATGAGGGGCTAGGGGACCTTCTAGACCTACTTCTATTAGGGTTATGATTTGATACGAAAATAGGGTGTGAGCACCTCTATTTATAGATGTTTTTAGGGATTGATTTGGATAGAGTTAGTGTTTAATTAGAGATCTTTTAATTAGAGTTGTGTTTTAGTTTGACTTGTTTTAGGTAGAATTGTGTTTTAATTAGAATTGTTTTAGGTAGAATTGTGTTTTAATTCAAATTATTTTAGGTAGAATTGTTTTTAAGTTAGAACTCTATTAGATAGAGTATTTAATTAGATCTCTATTATGACTTTTGGTCTTATTTGATTGACTTTTAATGTTTTGACTTTAGTCTTAGTTGATTGACTTTCAATATCTTGACTTTAGTCTTGCTTAATTGACTTTAATTTTGACTTCAGTTTCACTTGATTGACTTTAATACCTTAACTTCAGTCTTGCTTGATTTACTTTAAATTTTTGGAGAAGGCCCCTCCATTATTTCTTTAATTCTTTGAACCCCCGAATGGAGGGGTCCTTAAAGAAATATCCCACGAACACTCAACAATTTTGCCTGAGAGTCCGATTGATCGATTTTTTAGGTTCAAATTTTTAAATTAATTTCATTAATGTTTTACTTTAATTATTTAATTTTTTATTTATTAATTTCAAATTTTTTTAATTATGAAAATTGTGAAATTACCGTTTTGCCCCCGGAGAGGACTTTTCACGTTTTAAGTCGGTTTTTAATGTTCTAAGATGTTTTAGAATCGATTTTTCGTAAGGAATTCAATGGAAATATTATTTTGTGTTATTTATGAAATTTTTTGTGTGAAATGGTCGTGAACTTTATGAGGGGCATTTTCGTAGTTTTGTCGAATTCTGTGAAAATTGACGAAATGATTTATTTGGTTTCGATTTGTTGTTTTATGTGTTTGAATGAGTTTTCCTAAGCGTAACGTAGGCTCTAGGGTTGTTTTGAGATTAGGGGTATTTTGGTAATTTCATAGTTTTTAGTGATTTTTATCGTGAAGCTTCTTTTTGGTTTGCAAGATGATGATTTCTATGTTTCTAGGGTCGTATTTACCTAGCGTAGCGTGGTTTCTAAGGTTTTGTTAGTTTGAGATACCTCATCCGGATTTCTGAAACACATCTGGTAACAAAATAAAGCAATGGAATACACATCCATCATTGGGAATCATTGCGATCGGGTTGACGAGTTGATTAATCAGGTGAGTGCAAAAATGGGGTGTCTACACATATATATAACTATTTTGTAATTTGTTAAAGAGTTTGTGAATACTTGAAGGGATGGTCTGTCATATCATCTAGAGTGTATACTATCCTGGGATGTACAGTAGGGATAACCAAGCTCATACATGATATAGGACTTATATGAAAGTGAAGTCACAATTGGAATCCTGGTTTATTCCTTTCTATCTTTACCAGTAAACTTATAATGTAAGGTAGTCGCGTATACGAATGAGATTGTATAATAGGAATCTTATGCACACCTAATAGACATAGATGAAGATGATTAGTCAGTGATCATTAACAATCTAGAGTAGTCGAACGTTTTAACACATCAAAAAGAGACTCGTTGCTTACAATCACGTTAAATGGCCAACCTGAATCGGATAAATGGTCATACAAGTGGGGTAATGCTGAACCTACCACAAAATCAAAAGTTAATATTTTATTATTGGAACATTATGTCCCGATTGAAAGTGAACCAGTCGTATAATCCCAACTTTGAAAATCCACTACTCCACCATTGTGTATTATGTATTTATTGTCTTATTTTGGATTATAAAATGAAAATCACATTTACTGTTTCAATTTTATCAATTAGATTTGTGTTAAAAGAAAATGTTGTACTGAGTATCGTTGATTGATGTAATGTGAATTTTTAATTATTTAGTTTCTCATCCCTAGCTATATTATTAGTTAATCGTAGTTCATTATGTAAAACGTTACATGTATTGAAATTATTCAGAATGCTTACTCGTTCATGTAAGGATGAGCTTATTGGTAGGAATTGTTTATTTCGTCAACTTTCGACACGGAAGGAAAAAATGTCCACGATATCGACCTCTACAAAGTCCACCCAATTTCTTTTCATTTTCTCTTATCTTTCGTCCCGTTTCATAAAAAATCAACCGTCTGTGATATGGAGTTTTCAATTTTTAAACCTCAAATTTCATCTATTTTGATGTCAAACCGTCCTCCGTCGTAGAAGGGAGAAATGACGACAACATCGAGATTTTGAAACAGTCAGGCCAGATTAAAAAATTAGCCACCTTGATGTTCGACTTGCATTGATTTCAATGTTGAGCATCTCGATTTTCATTTACACGCTTTAATCCTATCTCAAAAAAATTGGTAAGGACTCTCAATTTCTATTGATAATTGTAGATTGTGAAAATCGTATTTAGGATTTCAATGAAAACTTGTGATGTGTTTCCAAAAAAATATAGAATTCTTTTTGTTATTTCAAATTCACACCCGGACCTTCATATTTGATATGTTTAATTATATTTGATAAAAAATTATACGTGGGTAGAATATTTCATTGGGTTATTTCTACCAAATTAGATTTTGTGCACTGCTCGGACCCCGTTTTGATATAAGTTTTGTAAATTTTTAATTTAAATGACAAAATGAATTTCAAAGTGTGAAAAATGATTTAATATTGGAAAATGGATAATGTGTTTAAAAACGTAAAAAATACAAGAATTGAAAAAAGGAAAAAGGGAATGAAACGGTAAAATGTAAGAATCATACCTGAAGGGTGATGTCTGCGTTTTACATTGTAATGTTGTGTGTAGGTTGGTAAATGAATATCTAGGGATAATGATAATGGTTGCATGTTTATTTACTTTCTGTAACGCGATACGCAATTTATGTTTCTGTTATGTTATTTATTTTAGGTCGCGTGATAACAATTATATGGTAGGAATCTTGATATCCATTCTCAATTCTGTAATGTTAATTTCTTATTTATTTTCAAAGAAAATTTCTTAATTGTTTCAAAAAAAAGAAATGATATATATAGAGCTATTTTGTGAACTGTTAAAGAGATTGTGAATACCTGAAGGGATAATTTGTCATATCATCCTTAGTGATATACTATCCTAGGATGTACGGTAGGGACAACCGAACTTATACATGGAGTCACAACTGGAATCTAGGTTTATTCCTTTCTACTTTTACCAGTGAACTTGTAATGTAAAGGTTCTATTTTTGAGAATCACATGCATGCTTGATAGCCATAGATGAAGATGATTTGTCAGTGATTACTAACAATCTATAGTAGTCGAATGTTCTGACACATCAAAAAGAGACCCATTGATTACGGTCACATCAAACGGTTAGCCTAAGCGGGATAAACAGTCCCGTAAGTGTGGTGAACAACGACCAACCCTTAAATCAGGAACTAATACTTTATTATGAAATATCATGTCCAGATTGGGAGCGATCCAGTCGTAAATCCCAACTCTCTAATTCCATTACTCCACCATTGTGTATTATGTATATGTTGTCTTATTTTGATATATAAAATGAAATGCATGTCTAACGTTTCCATTAGATCAATTAGATTTGTATAAAAAGAAAATGTTATAGTGAGTACTACTGATGGATGTAATGTAAGTTTTAAAATGTTTAGTCGTAGTTTCTTCTATAAAACTTTGTATATGTTAAAATGATTCAGTATGTTTATTCGTTCATGTTAGGAGAGGTTATTAACAGAAATTGTTTGCTTCCCTACTTGGTAACCATTGTTACTCATCCTTTCCTTCTCCAATTTTAGTTTCAAATTCGAAGCTTGACGATACAGGTGTAGAACACGAGTGACGGTTATCTGGTAGGTCAGATAGATAACCAGAGTCTGTTACCTGGTGAGTACTTGTAAAATCCTGAGTTTTTGATTCGTATTTCGAGAAAAAATAAATAATAAAATTTTGAGAAAATCTTGAAAGTGGGACTTAGGCGTAAAACTTTAGGATGTTTTTGATTATTTTTAATAAATCTGACTTCACCATTGGATTCAAAATGATCGAAAAATATATTTTAGCCTATAAGCACACTCAAATGAGAGTCCAAATAGAAAAGTTGCAAAATCCTCGATTATTGAGTCAGACCAGGCTAAAATAATGACTTTTTGGTAGAGTAAGAATTTGTATGATTCGATCATACCATTCGGTTTATAAAGAAAAATTATTGAACATGAACTATTTATTTGTCATTTTTGGGGCACAGAAAGTCGAATTATCGTCAAAAACGAAAATGACGTCAATTTTATGGGTCACCTCAGGCCAAAAATGTTAATTTTTTTATAGACATAATTTGTAGAAATTGACCATACCATTAGATCTTAAATGAAAAATTAGAAAAAATAGAGTATTCATTCGTCATTTTTGGAGTTCGAATGGTCAAGTTATCATCGATCGAAATTATAGCAAAATACCGATTCCATCCCAAAATTTATATAAATAAATTTTTTAAGTTTTTTTTTATTCATCGTCATCCCCAACCCATCCAAAAACTAGCCAACGGTTTTTAAAAAAAAATTATTTTTCCCTCGACTTTCCAACTAAAATTCCTCACAAACAGCTCACCGTTGACTTCCGACGTAGAAGGGAGAAACGTCCGCAGTTTCAATCTTTATAAAACCCACCCAACTTCTTTTCGTTTAATTTTTTTTTTCACCCCGTATCATAAAAAATTAATCGTATTTATATACGGAAGTTTCAAAATTTTAACCTCAGATTTCATCTATTTTGGGATTAAACCGTCTTCTGCCGCAGAAGGGAGAAAGGACGATGGCATCGAAATCACCAGGTCAGATCCAAAAATCAACCGCCTCAAAGTTCGAGCCATCTCGATTTCTACGCCAACCATCTCGATTTCCACGCACGCACTTCAATCCTCTCGTACAGAGATTGTAAGGAACTCTCTATTTTTATTAGTAATCGTAGATTGTGACAATTGCATTTATGATTTTATTAAAAATTTGTGATGTGTTTTTACAAATATAAAATTCAATTGGTTATTTCAAATTCACGTCAGAACTTACATATTTCATATGTTTTATTGTATTTTATAACAAATTATATGTGAGTAGGATATTTCACCGAGTTATTTTCGTCAGTTAGGTCCTATGCATCGCTCGAACCCTTCTATGCATCGTTTAAACCCCGTTTTAATCAAAAGTTTGTATGTTTTCAATGGTATTGAAAAAAATCAATTTAATAGTTGGAAAAATGATTTAATATTCAGTGAACTCATATTGAGTCGATGAATGTAAGAAAATGGATATTTTGTTTAAGAGATTGAAAATTGTAAAAATAGAAAAAAAGGGAAAAAGGGTATGAAACGGTAAAATGTCAAAGTCATACCCAATGGGTGATGTTTGCATTTTACATTGTTGTGTTGGGTGTAGGTTGGTGAACAAATATCCAAGGATCATATTACTGGTTGCATGTTTATTTACTTTATGTTAACGCGAGGTGTTGTTTACTTTTCTGTTCCATTATTTATTTTAGGCTGGATGGCCACAGTTGCATGGTAGGAAATTGGATATCCATTTTCAACCTTGTATTGTTAATTTCTCTTTTGTTTTCAAATGAAAATAATATATATATATATATATATATATATGAATGCCTGAAGGTATAGTGCGTTATATCATCCAAAGTGGTATACTATCGTAGGATGTACGGTAGGGACCACCAAGCTCATACATGGTATGTGATGCGTATGAGAGTGGAGTCACAACTAGAAATCGGGTTATTCCTCTCTATCTTTACCAGTGAAGATGTAATGTAAAGGTGGTCGTATACGAATTATTTGTATATTTGGAAATCACATGCACGCCTAATAGGCATAGACGAAGATGATTAGTCAGTGATCACTAACAATCTATAATAGTCGAACGTTCTGACACATCGAAAAGAAACCCATTGCTTACGGTCACATCAAACAGTCAGCCTAAGCCGGATAAATGATCTTGCAAGTGTGATAAACAGGGACCAGTCATAAAATCTGGAATTAATACTTTATTATGAAACACCATGTCCCGACTGGGAGTGATCTAATCGTGAATCCCAACTCTCTAGTTCTACTACTCCACCATTGTGTATTATGTATCTGTTGTCTTATTTTGATATATAAAATAAAATGCATGTTTAATGTTTCCATTTGGTTAATTAGATTTGTATAAAAAGAAAAATGTTTGCATTTGGTCAATTAGATTTGTTTAAAAAGAAAATGCTATAGTGGGTACTGTTGATTGATGTAATGAGAATTTTAAAATATTTAGTTACTCATACCTGGATATATGTACCAGTTAATCGTAGTTTTTTCTATAAAATTTTGCATATTTTAAAATGATTTAGTATGTTTATTCGTTCATGTTAGGAGAGGTTATTGATAGAAATTGTTTGCTTCCCTGCTAGGTAACTATTGTTATTCATCCTTGCCAGCTCTATTTTTTTAGTTTCAGATTCAGAGCTTGGTGAGACAGGTATAGAGCACAAGTGATGATCATCGGGTAGGTCAGATAGACAACTAGAGTTCATCACCTGGTTAATATTGGAGCTATACCACCTACTGGTGACGATTTATCTAGGAGTAATATGAATTTTGTCTTGATTGTTAAGACTTCTGTTAAAGTGAGGATGTTTGTATAATCGCATATTTTAGTTATCCTTTCGTATTCTGATCTATCATACGTTATTAGATGTATATAGGCTTCCGCTAGTATTATATTTTGTATGTACATATGTAGGATTATGTAAGTCGTCTATTAGGTGCAGGTTGAACGCCTTAAATTACTAATATAAACAGAGGAGACCATGCTGAAATTTTGAGGTGCCACCTAGTACCTCGAGATCTGACATGTGGATTTGTGTTACCATTTGATGGGGCACCACAGATGGTATCAGAGCATAATATTATATCCGTATGGGATACAGATCTGCTATGTTTATAGGAGTTGACTGATATTACAAATATTAGAGTGATAATAATAGTGTGTCAATAGGAATTGGGTATCCGAGCTCATTAGTAGTTCCTCATTGGAATTACGAGTTCTACCATGTCAAGAAGTTTATAGAGTCTAGTAAGCTTAGGATATGATTCTAGGTTTGTTCTATTAGTAATGAAAATGGAGTCTATTACTAAGTTTCTAGATACTGTAGTAATTGATAGTTACCTAAAAGCGATTTTGGCCTTATTCTGATAAGTACCTTGTTACGGATAAACACAAGCGAGTGGAGTGGACGAGATAGAGGCCGAAACACAACAGGGACGAAACATATTCTGGATCAGACCACTGACCTGATAACATAGCTAATGTTATTCATGGGACAGATGGTTGAGTTTCATGTCAAGTTCAGATAGGAAATATGAATAATACAACCACCACTACTTCAAAGCTAAATGGAAAGAAGGCAATTAGTATTTAATAAGAGACAAACAATTACGAAACTAACAAATTCATAGAAAAAATAACCATACGTGAGGAGCGAGATGATAGACATACCTACTTGATGGATGGAAGAACTTTATAAGAAACAACAACATATACTACAAAATCAGTCGAAAGAAAGAGTTGTGATATATTACGAATGTGGCAAATTAGAAAATAAAGGAGGGCAATGTTCGGGTCGATGTCAACTGATTAAGAATGTGTGGTTTAAAAAAATGTAAACAAGCCAATTCAAGGAACAATACGGCCACCAGATTTCAATAAAGCATATAACATACTCGTGCCACCCCGAACAGACAAGACTAGTGGTTAGAAACTAAAAATGGTACAAAACTTACTACAATTGCAAGGTGCATCACAAAATCCAAGAAATAAGGAAGTGCTGGACCTCTTCGCAAGAGGCAAATACTATTCCACCTCAGGGACCACTACTACAGGTTATGTCTTTGAAGAATGAGAGAATTCCCCATCCCAAAGGATAGGTAAATCCAAGGATGTGATTGTAGAATTTCCAACGATTATGTCGACAGAGATTTCGGGGTTTTTCCGATCCAATTGAGGTCAATGAGTGGATTTTGAAGACCTGAAAAATTTTGAGTGCCATGTAGTGCCCGAGAGATTAGTGGATGACAGTGATTACATTCCAGTTGGACAGGGATGCTAGTCATTAGTAACGTTTTGAGAGGAATGTATTGGGAGATGGATCGTTTTAGTGGGTAAACTTCGAAAAGATGTTTGTTGATAGATTTATATCTGAGATTACTCGAGAAATCAAGCACTAGGAGTTTTTGAGATTAGTGCAATGTCATGTATGATATGATGTTCACTAGGTTGTCATGATATGCACCCGAGCTTATCCTGACAGATCTCCAGAAGACCCGTAGAATTTTTAAAGGACTATAACCCTACCTAAGGGCTAGGAGGTCGATGATTGAGACTACCGATTATAGGGATACGATGAGTCGAGTTTAAAGGGTAGAACGATGGGAGATGGAGTTACAGACCTCTAAGGGGCAAATTAGTCGATCTTAGACTTCTTTTCCTCCCATATTAGATTTGGCCAAGAGGCTGATGGATTCAAGGCCAATCTCTCCCGGATTAGTATATCCACAATATAGAACTCCTTCACTACCGAGTTGTAGAATTCTCTTATCACTAACTTATAGAGCAGTTAGAGCTCCAATGATGGCAACAGGGCCAAAGGAACCAACAAAGCAAGTTCAGAGCATGTGGGCTCTAGTCAAGCAACTGCCCACTTCATAGAAATCTACGAAGACAGGATTGTTGACATATTATGTGTGTGGTCATGTGGGACTTATCAGGAGAGAATGCCCTCTATCATAGTTGCAAGCAAAGGTTGTGAGCAAGGAAAAGTACTTGTCTCCGACGAAGTTTTGGAAGGTACGATTTTTAATTATAATATTAAAAAGTGGAGTTCTATACAATGTTAGTTCCTCTAGATCATATAATTCTGTTGAGAGTTTGCACACTTGCTAGAGCTTGAAACTACTGACACAGGTCGAGTAATGAAATTATCTATATTATTAGGAGGCCTTACAAAGAAAGAATGAGATTTTTAGAAAATCATTTAGGAACCTACAAAACATAGGTGTTAGAATAGTTGTAAAGTGTAAGAAGACGAGTGCGATTTGTAAGGCTAGTGATGTGATTTATGTAGCAAGTGAAAATATGTGTGATGTGGGTAAGATAAATTTAAATGAATAAGATTTAATCGATATTATAATAATATTTAAGTAATAATTCGTAGAAGTTGTAATTTTGGAGGTAGAGTAAGAAAATGTGTGTCTTGAAGAATGATTTTACCACCGTAACTCGAGTAAGCCTTCAATATGTTCCACGTGTTCATGCTGAAGAAGTATTTGCCAGATCCTTCACACGTAGTTTATTTGCAAGACAATTTATTGGATGTGTTTAAAGGAGAAATGTAGGTTGGTTGATGTAAAGTTGAATGGAAAGTACATACATATCTCGAATTAGAGTTGATGGGATATAGGATTTATCCCCTCGAGTAAGATTTTAAATTATAGAATATGACAGAGGTTTTGAGGAAATATCACAATAAGTAGAAAATGTAATATTGAATTGAATCTAAAGATAGTGGTGTGTTTGCGATAAGACTATGCATTGAGAAGTAATATTCATAGCAAGTATGAGTAAAATATAATAGACAGTGCAATTGATGAGAGAAATAAAGAAAAAGAATAGAGAAGATGTGAGAGGATGTTGTTGATAGACATTTGTAGGGAAGTGATATAAGGTGAATTGATTGTTATCTTAGGGTTATACAAATAATGGATTAATTAGAGCATAAGTTTAAATTGGAATAATTAATTAATTAATGTATTGGGGTGATGCAATATAGATGACATAAGGTTACGAGTTATAAATGAGATTGACTTGAGATTAAGAATAAAAGATAGTTATACATGTCATGTTAGGGAATAGCAACAAAGCTTGATAAGGTATGATTTTAATTTCAAGGTTGAAATTTTTTATTAATGGGGGGAATGTAAAACCTCGAGTTTTTTATTCGTATCTAGAGGAAAAATAAATAATAGAATTTTGAGAAAATCTTTAAAGTGGGACTTAGGGGTAAAACTTTAGGATATTTTTTTTTATCATTTTTAATGGAATCTAACTTCACCATTGGATTCAAAATGATCAAAAAACATATTTTAGCCTATAAGCAAGTTCAAAAGAGAATCCGAACAGAAAAATTATAAAATCTTCGATTATTGAGTTGGACCAGGCTAAAATAATGATTTTTTCCTACAGCAGGAATTTTTAAGATTTGATCATACCATTGGGTTCGTAACGAAAAATTATTGAACATGGACTATTTATTTGTCATTTTGGAACATAGAAAGTCGAATTATAGTCAAAAATGAACATGACGTCAATTTTAGGGGTCACCTCAGGCCAAAAATGTAAATTTTGTTAGAGACAAAATTTATAAAAATTGGCTATACCATTAGATCTGAAACGAAAAAAGATAAAATAGAGTATTCATTCGTCACTTTTGGAGTCCAGATAGTCAAGTTATTGTCGATCGAAAAAATAGGCAAAATATCGATTCTGTCCCAAAATTTATATAAATAATTTTTTTACTTTTTTTTATTCATCGACATCCCCAACATATCTTAAAACCAGCCAACGATTTTTTTTAAAAAAATTTTATTTTTCCTTCGACTTTCCAACTCAGATTCTTCGTAAACGGCTCATTGTCGACTTCTGACGTAGATGAGAGAACCGTACGCAACCTCGTTCTCTACAAAACCCACCAAACTTCTTTTTGTTTCACTTTATTTTTCACACCGTATCGTTCTCTATAAAGGGATTTTCGAAGCTTTGACCTCGAATTTCATTCGTTTTGGGATCAAATCGTATTCCATCGTAGAAGGGAGAAAGAATGAGGACATCGAGATCTTCGAAACCATCAGGTTAGATTCAAAAATTAGTAGTCTCGAAGTTTGAGCCATCTCGATTTTTGTGCCAACCATCTCGATTTTCGCACAAACGCTTCAATCATCTCGCACAGAGATTGTAAAGAACTCTCAATTTCTATTAGTAATCGTAGATTGTAAAAAATTCATTTAAGATTTTATTAAAACCTTGTGATGTGTTTTCAAAAATATAGAATTCAATTGGTTATTTCAAATTCACGTTAGAACATGCATATTTGATATATTTTATTATATTATATAACAAATTATACGTGAGTAGGATATTTCACAAGGTCATTTCCGTCAATTGGGTCCTATGCACTGTTTGGACCTCATTTTGATCAAAATTTTATATGTTTTCAATGTTATTGAAAAAAAAATGAATTTAATAGTTGAAAAAATAATTTAATATTCAGTGAACTCTTATTGAGTTGATAAATATCAGAAAGTGGATATTTTATTTGAGAGATTGAAAATTGTAAAAATCGAAAAAAGGGAAAAAGGGTATGAAAAAGTAAAATGTCAAAGTCATACCCAAGGGGTGATGTCTGCATTTTACATTGTTGTGTTGTGTGTAGGTTGGTAGACTGATATCCAGGGATAATGTTATTGGTTGCATGTTTATTTACTTTCTTCTATCGCAAGGCGTTGTTTACTTTTCTGTTCCGTTATTTATTTTTTACCATATGGCCACAGTTGCATGGTAGGAAACTGGATAGCCATTCTCAACCTTGTATTGTTAATTTCTCTTTTTTTTCAAATAAAAATAATATATATATATGTAGTTATTTTGTAAGTTGTTAAAGAGTATATGAATGCTTGAAGGGATAGTGCGTTATATCATTCGGAGTGGTGTACTATCCTAAGATGTACGGTAGGGACCACCAAGCTCATACGTGGTATGGGACACGTATGAGAGTGGAGTCACAACTGGAATCCGGGTTATTCATTTCTATCTTTACCACTGAACTTGTAATGTAAAGGTGGTCTTGTACGAATGGTTTGTATATTTGGGAATCACATGCATGCCTGGTAAGCATAAACGAAGATGATTAGTCAGTGATTACTAACAATCTATAGTAGCCGAACGTTCTGACACATCAGAAAGAGACCCATTGCTTACGGTCATATAAAATGGTCAGACTGAACCAGATAAATGATTTCGCAAGTGTGGTAAACAGCGACCAACTACAAAATCAGAAACTAATACTTTATTATGAAACACAATGTTCTAACTGGGAGCGATCCAGTCGTGAATCCCAACTCTCTAATTCTACTACTTCACCATTGTGTATTATGTAAATGTTGCTTTATTTTGATATATAAAATGAAATGCATGTTTAATGTTTCCATTTGGTCAATTAGATTTGTATAAAAATAAAAATGTTTCCATTTGGTCAATTAAATTTGTTTAAAAAGAAAATGCTATAGTGGGTACTGTTGATTGATGTAATAGGAGTTTTAAAAAATTTAGTTGCTTATCCCTGGCTATAATGTACCAGTTAATCGTAGTTTCTTCTGTAAAACTTTACATATTTTAAAATGATTCAATATGTTTATTCGTTCATGTTAAGAGAGGTTATTGACATAAATTGTTTGCTTCCCTACTAGGTAATCATTGTTACTCACCCTTTTCTTTTCTACTTTTTTTAGTTTCAGATTTAGAGCTTGACGAGACAGGAATAAAGCATAACTGAGGATCATCTGGTAAGCCTGATAGACAATCAGAGTTCATCACTTGGTAAGTATTGGGGCTATACCCCCTAGTGGTGTCGATTTATCCAGGAGTAATATGAATTTTGTCTTAAGTGTTAAGACTTCTGTTAGAGAAGGATGTTTGTATAATCTTGTATTTTAGTTATCCTTCCGCACTCTGATCTATCATACGTTATTAGATGTATATAGACTTCCGCTACTATTATATTTTGTATGTATATATGTAGGATTATGTTAGTCGTCTATTAGGTGTAGGTTGAACGCCTTTGAAAACTAATATAAACAGAGGAGATCATGTCGAAATTTCGAGGTGCCACCTAGTACCTCGAGATCTGACATGGGGATTTTTTTTAGCATTTGGAGGGGCGCCACAGTACTGGGATATACTCCCTTACTTGTGTTAGTTCGTTCAGGTAGTATTATAGGTCTTGTACTGAGCGTTAGGACTTTTGTTAGAGTAAAAAATGTTTGTATAATCCTATATTTTGTTTATCCTTCTGTACTCTGATCTACCTTACGTTATTAGATGTATATAGGCTTCCGTTATTATTATATTTTGTATTTATATATAGAATATTATGGATTTTGTTTATCAGGTGGAATAAGTTGAACTCTTTGGAATGTTAACATAAACAGATGAGACCATTCTAAAATTTTGATATACTACCTAGCGCCTCGAGATCTACATGGGGTTTTGTGTTAGTGTTTCAGGGGGCGTCACAACTATAGAGCAGTTGGGGCTCTATTGAGGCCATGAGAGCCAAGGGTACCAATAAGGTCGATTTAGAAACCACAAGCTCCAGTTTACCGACCATCCACTCCCCAGAGACCTATATAGGCAGGATCGTTGACATGCTTCACGTGTGGGTAGGTGAGACATATCAAGAGAGATTGCCCTTTTTCACAATCATAGATAAGGGTAATTCATAAACCCCATGACAGGGTATATCATATGACCCAAGAGAAGGTACATATTTTAAATGAGGTGTTAGAAGGTACAATTTTAAATTTTAATATTCAGATTCAAGTGCTATTCAATACTGGTTCTTTTAGGTCTTACTAGAGCTAGAAATTTTTGACACGGGGCGAGTAATGAAATTATCTACACCGTTGGGGGACCGTCAGATAACCTAGAAATTATGCGAGATTGTGTAATTAGAATAGAAGACCTGGAAATGATTACTGATCTCATGATACTAGAATTATTGTGATTTCGACATTATCTTGGGGATGGATTGGTTAATACAGAACCATGTCCCATGTTGATTTCTTCATGAGATCGGTTGTTTTTAGGAGATCGAGATACCCAAGGGTTAACGTTCAAGGATCTAGATAAAGAAGAAATGATTCTCTATACAAACAATTGGAAAATCTGAGAGTGTCAAAGATAGAGACATCAATGAATATGGTAGAGGTAGTCAGGGAATTTAGAGATATTTTTTCTAAAAGAATTATTGGGTTTGCTGCCGTGTTGTGAGATAAAATTGTTGATTGATTTGGCACCAGGCACGAAGCCTATTTCTATTATACCATATGGAATGGCCTAGGTAAAAATCAAGAGTTGAAAGCATAGAGTGATGAGCTTACGAGCTTAGGGTTTATCTGACAAAGCTCTTACCATGGGGAGCATCAATTGTGTTCATCAAGAAGAAAAATGGGTTGCTTTGATTGTGTACTGATTACCGAAAACTGAATCAAATGATCATAAAAAACTAAGTACCCTTTCCGCACACTGATGATCTGTTTGACCAACTATAGGATGCCACGTAATTCTTTAAGATTGATTTTTGATCTGGGTACCACCAGTTGAGAATTTGGGAGACGGATATTCCGAATATTGTATTTCAGACGAGGTGAAATAACCCGACACTTTTTCATTAAATAATGAAGAAAAGTCTTATTGATAAATTGGGGATTTTTTGATAAATGGGAGTCGCCACCTATTTTAAGTCTAGGAACTAAAAATAACTCCAATTGTATTTCGATCAATCCATGAATAAAAAAATGGGTAAGAGATCACATTACGAGTTTGGAAGGTGTTAGGTACCAAACCTGGCTGATCAAGATGATCGTTCTTTATTATGATAAAAAACTAATCTATGGTCAACATACAATGACTAAAGTCAAATTAGGGTCCAATCATCGTCAATCCATATCGAATTTGCTAAATGAATCTTACAGATAATATTCTCCCAAATATCACATGATTTCTCGAATTTTGTATAAAAAGAAGAATTTATGAAAAAGCCTTCTATATCCCATGATCTAAAACTAATTATAAATCCACATGCAAATATTTTTCAAATCAGTAACAATGGAAGTTTGCGAAAATTCTCTATATTAAAAAATTAGAAATATGAAATTTCTAAATTGATAACTCATGAGGTTTTTAAATTAGGAACATGAAACTTCGTAAATTAGAAATTTACAAATATGATAAGTTCCAAAATTAGAAAATTTTAAAATAGTTTTCTAACAATGAAAATTATGAAACCTCCACATTAGAAAACCCTAAATATGAAAATTTTAAAAATAGCAAATTTATGAATAGGCATTCCCCAATTAGAAAATTATGAATTTTATAAGAATCACCAAATTAGAAATCAACAAAATAATAATGAAAAATTTTACATTATCATGCTTACCAAATCAGAGATTGGCAAATACCAATTTATACAAAATTTTAATTTAAAAAAAATTTCATATCCATCCAATTCTTAAATTAACCAAACAGGCATGTATACATAACTTTCAATTTTCCAAAATAAATATCATTCAACAAAATTCATATTTCTCAAGTTAAGAAATGCATTAATCACAAGGAATAATCTTCAACTCATCACAAATTCCTTGTAAAAATCATATGGGACAATTATTCCGAATCACAAAAGTCAAGTCATCACAAACTCACTACATAAATTAAATTAAGCACAAAATGATGAAGTCATCACAAAAAAAAAATAGAAATATTTTTCAATCTTAAAATAATACAAAGAGCTTGAATCTCTATCATCACAAATCATATAAATGCAATTTAAACATAATGATTGTTTAGTTGAAAAAAAATCTCCTAATCCTTTTAATATGCAAAAAATAAAAAAAGATGCATCTCCTCTATTGTGAATTATAAGAAACACAATTAAACATTACATAGCATTGCAAGCATAAAAAAACATCCTTTATGATAAACTCTATGACGATCATGATGCCAAAAATTAGGATGAAACATTAATGTAGGAATAGATTTAACTATAGAAACACATGGAAATAGAGAAGAAAATGAATTTACCATGAAGAATAAGGAGAGAAAGAATAGAATAAAAAAATTAAACTAAAATAAATTTACCTATAGGACTAGATAGCAGCGAGTTGATTCCTTCAAGTACAACCCAAAAGGCTTATAAGTATTTGCTTGATTACTACTACTATAGAAAGAGACAACGAAGACACCAATGCTAGTTGCTCTGGCTGTGGTTGTGAACGTTTATTTTGGAGTCATTGGTACAGAAAGAGATGAAGCGAGACTTGGGCTCTTGCTGCTGTAGATATGTGAGAGACGAGGTTAGAGAAACGGGGTGTTGTGCTGAGACGTGAGGGAGATGAAGGTAGAGAGAGGTATGTTTTGCAAGGCTATGTGAGAGATGAAAGTAGAGAAAAGGGCATTTTTATCGATACTATAATGGTGAAGAATGAGATATGAAGTTAGAGAGAGCAACGTTCTTATAGGTACTGTAATGGTAAGAGGAAGTAATGAAGTAGGCTGAGAAGAATGTGAGAGAGATGAAGTAGACAGAGAATGTTCAGAGATTGAGAGACATGGAGAGGTTGAAAGAGAAGGAGCTTGACAGAGAGAATGGTAGAACGTGAGGCAGATGAGGGCCGAGAGAGGGAGCTAGACAGAAGAGGTCTGTGGGGATAGGGGTTGAAAGAGGGAGCTGGACAGTAGAAGTGTGGCGCCCCGCCAAACGCTAACACAAATCCCAATGCCAAACGTCAAGGTACTAGGTGGCACTCCGAAATTTCAGCATGATCTCCTCTGTTTATGTCAGCGTTTCACGGAACACAAACCTGATAAACCAATCTATAACAAAACCTGTGTATAAAAATGTAGATACAGGAAAATAACAGCGGAAGACTAATTACATCTAACATGTAAGTAGATCAGAGTGCGGAAGATTTATCAATATACAGGCTTACCAAAACACTCTCACTCTAACAAAATTCCTAAACTCTCCATCCAAAAACTACATACATCTTGGGTGAAACTGACAACACTAAGGGATGTGGCCCTAGTGCTCACCAGGCAATAAAATCTGATCGTCGATCTGATCGACCAGAACTCCTCAATTACTGCCTCTATGTGCCTGCCTCGACAGCTGCAAGTGTTGAAACTAAAAAAAATAGGAAGGAAAGGGTGAGTAACAATGGTTACCCAGTAAGTCCACAGCCAATTCCTACTAATAACCCTTTCTAAGCATGATCGAATAAAGCATACTGAACATTTTAATACATGCAAGGTTTTACAAGATAAAATACGATCAACTGGTACATATAGCCAGGGATGAACAACTAAACAGTTTAAAAATTACACATAACATCAATCATCCATACTCATTATACATTTTCCATTTTATGCAAATAATGTTGACAACATTAGAATAATAGACATGCTTCTCAGTTTGTAATTCGAAATATAACAACAGATACATAGTACAAGTGGTGGAGTATTGGAATTAAAGAGTTGGGAATTCACGACTGGATCGCTCCCAGTCAGGACATGATATTCCCCAATAACATCGTAGTTCCTGATTTTGTGGCTGGTCGTGTCTACCATGCTTGCGGAACCATTTATCCGGCTCAGGCTGGCCGTTTGACGTGACCGTAAGCAATGGGTCTCTTTTCGATGTGTCAGAACGTTCGACTACTACTAGATTGTTAGTGATCACTGACTAATCATCTTCGTCTATGCCTATCAGGCGTGCATGTGATTCCCAAATGACACTCCACTCGTATACGACCACCTTTACAATACACGTTCACTGGTAAAGATAAGAAAGAATGGACCCGGATTCCAGTTGTGACTCCACTCTCATACGCGTCCCATACCACGTATGAGTTTGGTGGTCCCTACCGTACATCCCAGGATAGTGTACCCCTCCGGATGATGTGACGCACTATCCCTTCAGGCATTCACAAACCCTTTAACAGCTCACAAAATAGCTACGTATATATATAGTTTTTCATTTAAAACAAAAGAGAAATTAACAGAACAGGGTTGAGAATGGATATCCAGTTCCTACCATGCAACTGTGGCTACCCGGCCTAAAATAAATAACAGTACTCAGCGCACGCACTAACATAATCGAAAATAAACATGCAACCCTTTCATTAATAACCTGGATATCCTTTCACCAACCTACTACATACAACATACGATGTAAAATGCAGACATCACCCCTCGGCGTGATTCTGACATTTTACCGTTCATTCCCTTTTCCCATTCTCTCGACATTCTCACTTTTCATCTTTTCAAATCAACCATTCATTTCCAATCTTTCAAAGTCATTCTTTTGTCTTTCCATTGAAAACTATCAAAGTTTATTAAAAAAAATAAAGTCCCAGCGATGCTCGGGATCAAGGCTGTTAAAAATAGAGAAAGCTGGTGAAAATTTTGTTAAGTGTCAGAAACTCAATTTTTTAAAGTTCTCGAATTGAAAACGGATTTTTCGAAATGAAAGTCTCGCTCACGAGATTCGACACCATATAGTTTTTGTAATCTAATTCAAAGTTACGCGAAAGTTATTACATTTTGAAAACTTGTCGAAAACGTCAAAAATTACGTTTTGTTCTTGAAACCAAAATTTGGATTTCGATCCTTTGAGATTTGGATCTTAAAACTATCCCATTATTCCGAAATGGGGGGTAAAACCTTAATTTCATTAAAGAACTTAAAGTAAATGGAAAGTAAAGAGGACATTTACTTAAATGTTTTTAATGAAATAAAGGGTGAGAAATAGTGTATAAGGTGTGAGGAGGTCAAGCCAAGAGTCAGAACACTGTTCTGGTCAAAACTGTGTCTGTCAGTGGCAGAATCAATATTCTGTCGGTGGAACCGACAGATTGGTCATCGGCAGATGTCGGTGGGACCGATGGTCCTGCCGCCAGAACAAAATTTTCTACGGTTTCTTGATTTCGTCGGTGGCAGAAGCAACATTCTGTCGGTGGGACCGACGGAATGCCTTCGGTAGGTGCCGGTGGCACCGACCCTTCCCACCTACAGCCTGAACCTCACTCGCGATTTTTGGGTTTTTCGATCCCTTTTTCGATTTCTTCTTCCATTCTTCGAACCATTCGACCCACCCACGATTTTGTTATCAAAATTCGATAAAGTATAATCAAAATACCTACTTCTACCATGAATTTGAAATCAAACACCAATTTCTACGATTTAAATGCAAACAATAAGTTTTGTTTCAAAACCCTAAATGCACATTTCATAAATCTAAAGCTACCAATAAGAATTGGAAGTCCCTTACTTGGTTGTGGACGCCAAGGATACAAGCTAGCACTACCAATCAGGGTTGGATGGCTCGAGAGTCGAGGTTGGGCTGACTTGGATGCCAAATAAGCAAGGGTTTGCAAGGTATCCGACAATGACGTTCTCCTCGCTTCTACAATGAATATCGACCTAGCTCCTAACTCGATGAAGCCCTCAGATGGAATGTGTTGGGGTTTACTCGAGCTACCCGGCTGATTTTGATGGAGGATGGAGAAAACGAACAACCAAAGGTGGTGAAGTTGTAGCCCTCATCGTGGCCGACAACTTTGCCTTCTTCGTCGAGGTTCAACTCGGCTTCGTTCGCGCACAAACTTGACAGAAATGGGTCGAAACCCTAGGGTGGAGAAGTGGCTGTCGTTTGGGGTTTTCTTAGAGAAGAAGAGGAAAGAATGAAATAAAAGAAATCAGATTCTTTTTTATAATAAAGCTGAGGGGCATACTTGTAATTTCCCCTTATTTCTAGTTTCGATCGTAACTTAACTATTCGGACTCGGAAAATGACAAACGAATATACCATTTCGAATAATTTTTCGATTCGGATCTAATGGTGTCATCAAATTTTTTCGATTCTCGCTCTAACGAAATTCCACTATTTTGAGTCCCACTTAACACAAAATTCGAGGATTCTATAACTTCTCTATCCGAATTCGAATTCGGACTTGCTTACAGGCTAATGTATATATTTCGATCCTTTTAAATCTAATGGCGAAGTTGATTTTCCTCGAAATTAATCATAACAAGATCCGAGTATTTTACTCTAAGTCTCTCCTTCGATATTTTCTTCCAAATCTCCCCATTTAATTTCCTCGAGATATGAGTTGAAAATCCGGGGTGTTACAAGAAGTTTGTGGAGATGAAAGCTGAGAGATGATGTTGCAATAGTTACGTGAGAAAGAGTGAGACGTGGAGAGAAGAACTCTGTGGTGAGAAAGATACCTTCTCTTTAAAAGGTGAGAATAAGGAGAAAATCAATAGGGAGGGAGAGCTTTTGGTCATTGTAGCATGGAGAGAGAACTTTGGAGGTTGTTGCAGTAATTACCATTTTTGAAGAGAGCCCTCAAACGTTGGAAAAGAGAGACATTTTATAGAATTTTTTTGTTCTATTTTGGGTTTTTTTGGAAATTTTTTTATATCTCTTTCTTTTTTCTTTTTACACGTTTTTTCCTTCTTCTTTTCTTTCATTTTCCATTCTTCTTTCTTAAGTAAAAGAATCAGAGTGGTGATCCCATGCTACTTGCCTTAATGGTCCTCCTATAATTGATTGAATTTGCAGTTCTAATTTGATAGGTTAGCTTTAATTTTTATCTTATTTTATTGATCAATTTTTGGGTTTGTCGATTAGATTTTAATTAGTAATTAAATTTTAAATCGATCTGTTGATCAAAATTTGATTTTAATTTGATTTTAATTTGATTGCCTGATTGGATTTTTATTTCGCTTTGATTGGTTGATTGGATTTTAATTTTAAATTTATTGGTTGATTGATTTTTAATTTTTAATTGGTTGAGTAATTTTTGATGTGAACTTCAATTTGATTTTGATTAAATTTGATTGCTTGATTAAATTTTAATTGTTTGATTTTTAATTTGAGTTTGATTTTTAATTTAAATTTTATTTTCATTAGATTGGATTTTTTATTCAAATTTGATTTTTATTTTTTATGTTTTTCTTTCAAGGTCTCTAAGTCAAAGTTGGACATTGAGGGGCATTTCGATCATTTTTGTAAATTTTTCTAAATTCTTCTTTTTTTATCGATTTAGGTCCCGTTAGATTCGAAATCATATTTTCAATGCAATAGAGGTATTTTCGAGATTTTTCAAAAATTCGAAATTCATGAAAGGTATTTTTGTCATTTTGGTGATTTTTGCTGGATTTTACGAATTTTGGCATGATGTTTTTTTCAGTCCCAACGTAATTATTTCTAAGTTTCAAGATTGCATTTCTTAGCGTACTAAGGTCTCCAACTTATCGAAATGTGTAGTGAACCTAAGCGTACGTGCTTGCTAAATCTAGTGTCAGGTGCAGTAATCCTAAGCATGCATAAATTTTTATATTTAGTCGTAATGAGTAAGAGAGATGAAAGGACTAGAAACGAAAAAAGTAAAGGACAATACTCATAAGCCTTCGAGTTCTTTGCGCTTATCATTTGGAATTAACGGTGATTAAGTGACGAATTGTCCAATTAGGCAAATATCAAAATGGGGTGTCTATAGATGCCCCTCTTTGATAGAGTGTGGAAACAAACTAGATGACCAATTTATTATGGTAGATAATGCACATCTGAATACCAAAGCCAGTGACAGCTTATTTTGTAGCTTGATTCGACAATTTGTCGAAGCGTCTAAATTCTTGAGGGTAAGCTCTCATTGGATTACAAATTGTCAAATCCTTGAATTTTGAAAAACTCTCCTTGATAAATGCAAATACAATGGGAGTGCACGTGTGTACAACAGTGTAATGATGATTTTAAAAAGGTGCAACTACATTCTACGCATTTATGTTAGGAGGATAACAAACTTAACAATGTAAAATTAACATAGATTCTGAGCAAAACTTGAGAAAATTATAATTAACAATTGACTGGAATTGAGTAAAATCTAAGCATAAGGTTTGAGCATAATCTAAGAAAAATTTGAGAAAAAAATTTAGTGGGTCTGAGCAAAATCTGAAGAAAAAAAATCTCATCGGGTCTGAGAAAATTCTCAGCGGGGTCTAAACAAAATCTGAGAAAAAATCTTAGTAGGTCTGAGAAAAATTTAAGAAAAATCTCAACGGGTCTAAGTAAAATCTGAGAAAAATCTCAGTGGGGTTTAGGCAAAATCTGAAAACAAATCTCAGTAGGTTCGGATGAAATCTAAGAAAAATCTCAGCAATGTATACGTAAAATTTAAACATAATTGAGCATAATTTGATAAAGGGTTTGAGAAAAAATTAAGAAAAATTGGAGTAAAATCCTACTCCACAGGAACCTTTTTTTTATATAGAAAATCCTTAAAAAGAATCTGAAAATTTTTGAATAAAACTTGAAGGCTAGGAATACTTGTGTGAGACTAGGAATCTTATTTTACATGTTTCGAAAAAAGTCTGAGTTACCAACGAGTTTGAAAATACTTGTATCCTCAAACATGAACTTGAATAAACACTTGAAAAGAAAGTTCAAAAGCATTAGAAACTTCTATTCAAGACATATTTGGCCTCTTATTCAATTTTAACACATATTCGAAATCGACCTTGGATCATTATCTTTCTTCTTCAAATTAAAGAATATCAAGGTTTTTCTTATTTCGATAAACCTGGTTTAAAAATATCTAGACTTATTGAGATGGTCAATTTTTATTAGGTCAAGTTTTCTCGTCCAACAACTTGAATACCCAAAACATTACAAACATAATAAGGATTTCTGCAACTGAGATGAATAAGGTCTTCTACGGTTGATATGAAGCAAACTCTTTCTGAAACAAACTGTCCCTATCTTAAGATTGCAAAAAATAGATGAACACGTCTAACTCGAGTGATGACATCCTTAAAAATTTTTAGATCCTTAAAAGTATCATATGTGCAACTTTGAATAGATGAACATTTTTTGAATAACTCAAAATTTAATGAACATTGAAAGTTTAGATTTTTCTTTCGAGGTTTGAAATTAATTTGTCATTCTCCCTTTCAGATCATTTGGTCAAATGAACTTCCTTTGAAAGTCACAGATGATTTTGATGTCTTCTAAGTTTTTATCAGTTTGGACCTCGATATTGTCCTTTGTTTGAACCTTTTACTACAATACGGACTGTGAATGAAGCTTTTTAGATTGCACTTACGAAATCTTATTTGATAGTGTTTTAACTTTTGCCTAGATCACCCTTCTGAATTTTCAATTTAGCAGATTACGCAAACTTTTTTTTTATGTTATTCTTTTTGCTTAGATCGCCTTTTTAGGTTTTCAACCTAACGAGCTTCGATTTTTTGATTTTTTTTGCCTTGACTTTTGCTTAAGTCGTCTTTACGAATTTCTAACCTAGCAGGCTTTTACTTTTTTTTTTCGACAAATTTTTCTTAGCAATAGCATGAACTTTCCTTGAGCATTTTTCGTGATACCTAAAAGGACTTTTAGGCTTAGGACTGGTTTAGAAAGAAAGGATATAGGGTTCAAAATCTCAAAAAATGCCCCTAGTCTGACATGCTATCTATTTCGAAGTAATAATTTATTTTTTCTAAATGCCCCTAATTTGGCATTCTTACTTTTTCTCTTCTACACTTTGGATGAAAGATTTTGCTTTAAAAAACACTTCCGTCTTTATTCATTTTTTCTTTGTGTTCATTTTGACGAGTATAGATTTTTACATTTTTGTAGAATATTTTTTTTAGACCAGGCTTGAAGTAATTTCTCAAGTTGCCTACGTACCCGAATTTAGTTTTGGGATCATGTTTGAACGCAGTCTAAACTATCCTCCCCTAGGTTGGTTGGTGTGGTTTAAGAAAAAAATGGCTATCTTTCCCTGTAGGATATAAGGGGCTAGCAAAGGAAATTTTTGAAAAAGGTAAGATCGAAAAAATGCATTAGCCAAAAAAAGGCCTTCTTAAATAATGTATCGCATAATCTGGTCAGGGTTGGTTAATCACTTTGCCTTGTTAGGTCTCTTTGATGGTGAATGGTCTGTCCCAGTTGGGCTCAAACTTTCTTTTGTGGAACTTTACATTTTTGGATGAGTAGTTTCCTTTTCAACATTGAGTATTTGTTTTGGCCTTCATTTATAGTGTTGATATTCAATTCTGGCTCTTAGAGGGAGAATTATTTTTTTAAAGAAAAATCTTTGCCCCTTGTTTTCCTTGATATTATTCGCTTTGGCATCCATTGTGTAAAGTTTATTTCCGTGATACCTGGGATGATAGGTTTTGAACATTGTGCTTAGCATGTAAGATGATAGATTCCATGTCTTGAAGTCCTTGATCCAATTTGTTGGATTAATTTTGAGTATTTGAACTCATTGTTGACATTCAATTCTTCTAAGTGCAATTCATGTTTTGAATTTCCTATTTCTTGATCATGACCCCCTCGAGGTACGATGTGTCTTTGAACTATCAGAGTAACCTTCGATTCTAGGGATATATGTCGTGCCCAGAGGTGAAATTCCTTTCTAAACTTAAAATATTATTGGACAAAAGATTCATTGTTGAAAAATATTAGTGTTTACACTTAGCATATCTTCATAAGATCATGTGAAAACATCTCTGAACTCTTTAAGTAAGTTTATTATATTCTCATATTCTTCTGGGGATTGGATAGTTTTGATTTGCACTGCTCAAGAATTATCCCTAAATTCAATGTTTGATCAAATTCCTTTTTAAATTTTGAAAATTTGTTGTGCACATGATAATCGAAAGATTCTTTCATTTCATTGGAATAACAGGACTCGACTGATAAACCAGAACAAAGACTCTTGTAAAAAGAACTACTCTTTGAATCCTGACACAACTTGGAGACTAACTACATATGTTGGACATGACAAGACAAAAAAATAAAGAAAAGACTAGGATAACAAGATAGTGTTTTACCTAGAGGACTCAACATTTCAATTAAAGGTTATTTTCCCTTCGTTGATGAGGTCTTGAATAGCGTTGTAAAGAAATATACATCTGTTGGTGTACTGACTTGTAACTTGATAAAATTTACAAAATTGGTGACTTTCGTCATTGTTTTGAAGGGCATTGGGTACGAATTTAGACTGTAATAGAGAGATTAGTCATTTCTTTATCAATATCTTCATGACGATACTCAAGGTCATCCTGAGATTATCAAATTTTCTTCTAGGTTTGCATTGCTTAGCAACATTAACTGTAGATTGTGTTGGATTTGATTTAGCGACCTTTAGACTAAAATGCTTAATAAACTTTTCCATAATTTCTTTCCAAGTGTGAAGCTAAGATTATATTAACAACATAAGTCATTTAAGAGCAGGTCCTTCGAGAGTGGTGCAAAATAATTGTGCCATTTGTTAACCCTTTAAATCTTCTTGATGCATGTCCTTGACATATGTACATAGGTCAGTTCTTGGGCAAGAAGTTCCGTCGTACTTACGCATGCTTAGTAGTTCATTTTTCTTCGAAGGATCGATTTTAATTATTGAATCTTTTCCATGACTATCTTTGTTGTCTTGGCATGTCACAATCAGATATCATTGGTGAGCACAGTTCATCTGATTCACAAAACCTTGCATGATTTGACATAGATTAGCCATGTTTTAAACTGATGATCCTTCGAAAAATAAATTAAAGATCACAATCAATAAGGGCAAAGGATTTGACTAAAAAAACTATACTAGATGACTCATTAAATGAGTTGAAAGAATGACCTGGGTAGAGATGTATTAGAAAAATTTGACACAAAATGGGATAATATAGAATGTCTTAAAGCCATTTCTACCAAATAAAATATTTCTTTCATTGTTAAATCTAGATGCATCATTTATCATCACTGAGTTTATTGAAATGAGAAATTAAAAGAATGATCCATAATCGAATGGGCGAAGTGAGGTGATTGATTTAATTCATTTGTTCAGATCGATCAAAATGAGATAATGGGAACTCGTTGACTGGCTCTATGAATGAATTCTCGTGCCCAATCAAGTTGTTGGTTCTATTCAGACTGATTCGACCTAATGGGCTAAATTAGACGATTCTTTTCTTGTAAGTAGTTGGTCCATTTGATTTTGTAAAAAATTATGAAAATGTTTGATCTAAATGGGCCAATTGATTAGTTATGAACTATTCCAATCCATTAGGAGGAATTGAGTATCTTATGACCAAGAACCAATCGATCTAACTAATTTGGTGTAATCCAATCAGATTCATTTTTAATTATACCGATAGGTTTGTTCGATGTAGACTAGGTTCAACCTAATGGATTGGCATAGTTTATCAATTAAGTTGATTTTATTGGGTCGGACTGACATTGCGGCTTCAATTTGAGCGATTTCGACCGGTCCACCCTCTACCTATTGGTTAGATTAAATAAAGCAATCTGAGAACACTCATGATTGATTCGAGTCATGGGCTAATAGGATCACATTTAAGCTCAAGTTTCTAAGCTCACTATATGATTGAGATTAAGTTAGGACAAAGCTTAGGTCACTTCAGCCTAAAATACCAATATATTATTCCAGTTTCACTCGGTTAAATAGTACATGATACTTCAATTTGATATACCCAAAGGTACTGTACTGAAGTTGTAGCGTTCACTGTCATCCCCCGTGTCCCAAATGACCGGACTAGCTTGGATCTGGCTATAGGATTTATAAAGACATGTCATGATGCAAATATAAGTATGCATACTCGTAAGTGTGTAATAAAGGACAAAGTGCCCCCGTGACGTTTTCGCGAATATCCAACCATACAAGCCATAAACATTTATCAAAATCAATCACATCTAATCACATACCAATGATGAATAAATAAAATCTAATCTAATATAAAAATGTCTTTGAGTCAATTGGGTTGACTCAAGTGAATAGTCAACCTAAGGATAGTCTTGGATCGAATCAAGTTTGACCTTAAAATCCCTAGTGGAGTCACCACTGAAATCGCTTCAATCATTTTTCACTAATAGTGAAGAAGAGTCCAATTGGTAAATTAAAGATTTTTTGAGAAATGCGAATTGCCACCTAATTTAAGTCTAAGAATAAAAAATAACTCCAACTGGATCTAGATCGATTCATGAATAAGAGAAATGGGTAAGGGGTCAAATTACGAGTTTTGGAAGGTATTAGGCACCGAACCCGCTCGATCAAGATGATCGATCTCAACTACTATCCAAAATTAATCTATGGTCAAAATACAATAACTAAAGTCAAACTAGGGTCCAATCATCAATAATTTATATCGGATTTGCTAAACGATTCTTACGATTAGTATTTTCTCAAATATCACATGATTTCTCAAATTTCGTACAAAAAGGAGAATATATGTGATGAGTGTCTCCGAACACTCAATTATACGCACATTTTCTGGATATTTATCTTGATTTTTGTACCTATTTATCTATATTAAAATAATAATCATGATAAGCCTCAAACCGCCACGTTGCATGTTAATTAGGCTTAATTATATATAAATAAATTCATTTACTAGATAAATCTAATTACGTGTGTTTCTTGTGCAGAAAATCAACAATTTGGAATCAAAATCTCAAGGCAACAGCATTTGGGCCCACTTTGGAATGCCCTAACACTTTGGAATGCCCTAATCCTTTGGAATGCCCTAATCCTTAACTCATATTCTCCTCTTTTGTCTTTTTGTGCAAAGAAAAGTGGAGGCTACTTTTAGACTCTTCTACACACATTTTTCTCTATAAATAGAGCCTTCATTTCTAGAGAAAGGATCCCATCTTGGTTCTCTTATCCAAGACTCCTTTAATCTAAGGCTCTTTGCCTATTCTCTTATTATTGTATTTTCATTTTCTAGTTATTTTCTTTTGGTTAACTAGTCTTGTAAGAAGTAGAAGAAGAAGAAGTTGTAATTTTCTCCATGAAATGAAGAAAAAGTTCTTTCATCTCTTGTCTTCCCTCTCTTGCAATGACATTAGGCTAAGTTCCCCTCCATTGGAGAGTGGAAAAGCCTAGAGCAAGTTCTTGTGTTATTTCTAATTTTATGCCTTTCTTTTATTTAAAATGCTTTGAATCTCTTTTAAGTTTCTTGCACATTTTATTCTTAATATAGATACTTTATGCTTAGATTAGATCAAGATAAAGTATGCTTAAATTAGATAATTTGTAGTAAGAAGTTCTCAAGAAATTCTACTTTGTTTTTGTTCCTTTATTTCATTTTAATTGCAAAACTTTCCGATCTAAGGAGCTAACACCAAGCCCTTATGATTGAGTTATAAAAAGGCTAGAGACTAGAAATTGCTCATTAACATGTTTTAGGTAGATCCACCTCCAATGGTGTTTTAATTCATAAGTTTACTTGCTTTTAATTTCATTTACTTTAGTTTATTTTCTAGCATTTTACATCTTCTTATAAGTTCAAAAATACAAAGAAAAACAGTTTTAATTCCTTTTAGTTAATTTGAATTTTATCTTCTTAGCTTAACTCTATTCCTCTTTCTCTTGGGTTCGATCCCCTACTTGCCCCACAAGTAAGGTAAAACTAAGATTATTATTAACTCCGGTGAGAAGAACAACGATAGTCTCATCAATATGAAAAAATTTCTAATCCCATGATGTAAAACTAATTATAAACCCATATGTAAATATTTTTCAAATCAGTAATAATGAAATTTTGCAAAAATTCTCTAAGTTAAAAAATTAGAAATATGAAAATTTTAAATTGGTAACTCATGCGGTTTCTAAATTAGGAACATGAAACTTCCCAAATTAAAAATTTACAAATATGATTAGCTTCCAAATTAGAAATTTATAAAATAATTTTCTAACATTGAAAATTATGAAACCTCCACATTAGAAAATTCAAAATATGAAATTTCTCAAAATAACAAATTTATGAACAGGAATTCTCTAATTAGAAAATTATGAATTTATGAGAATCACCAAATTGGAAATTAATAAAATAACAATGAAAAATTTCACCTTATCATGCTTACCAAATCAGAGATTGACAAATATCAATGCGTACAAAAATTTTAATTTAAAAAAAAATTTCACAATCATCCAATTCTTAAATTAACCAAAGTTGCATGTATACATAACTTTCAATTTTCCAAAATAACTATCATTCAACAACAAGCATATTTGTCAAGTTAAGAAATGCATTAATCACATGGAATAAACTTTAACTCATCACAAATTTCATGTAAAAATCATATGGGACAATTATTCTTAATCACAAAAGTTAAGTCATCACAAACTCACTACATCAATCAAATTAAGCACGAAATGATGAAGACATCGTAAAAAAAAAGAAATATTTTTCAATCTTAAAATAATACAAAGATCTTAAATCACCATCATCACAAGTCATACAAGTCCAATTCAAACATAATGATTCTAAAGTTAAAAAAAAAAAATCTTATAATCCATGCATAAAATAAAAAAATAAAAAAATATGCATCTCCCTTATTATGAATTATTAGAAATATGATAAAATATTGAATAGCATTGCAGGCATAAAAAACCTCATTCATGATGAATTCTATGATGATCATGATGTCAAAATTTAGCATGACACATCAATGTAGGCGCAGATTGAACTATAAGAACACATGAAAATAGAGAAAAAAAATGAATTTTCCACAAAGAATAAGGAGAGAAAGAAAAGAACAAAAATAAAATAAAATAACATAAACTAAAATAAACCTACCTATAGGATGAGATAGCAGCGAGTTGATTCCTTTAAGTATGACTCGAAAGGCTTATGAGTATTTGTTGTGATTACAGCTACTATAGGAAAAGACAACAAAGACGTGAATGTTAATTGTTGTGGCTATGGCTGCGAGCGTTTATGTTGGAGTCATTGGTTTAGAAAGAGATGAAGCGAGACTTGGGCTCTTGCTGTTATGGAGATGTGAGAGACGAAGGTAGAAAGAGGGGACTTTGTGCTGGACGTGAGGGAGATGAAGGAATAAAGAAGGGTGTTGTGTTGGGTTGTAAGAGAGATGAAGGCAGAAAGAGGGGTGTTCTTATAGGTGATGTAATGGTGAAGAGGAAGAGATGAAGTCAAAGAGAAAGGTGTTCTTATAGGTACTGTATTGGTGAAGAGGGAAATATGAAGTGGGCTGAGAAAAATGTGAGCGAGATGAACTGGGTAGAGAATGTTAAGAGATTAAGAGACATAGAGAGGTTGAGAGAGAAGGAGCTTGACAAAGAGAAGGGCAGAATGTGGGGGAGATGAAAGCTGAGAAAGGGAACTAGACAAAAGACGTCTATGGAGATAAGGGCTGAGAGAGAGAGCTGGACAGAAGAAGTCTGTGGAGATAAGGGCTAAGAGATGATGTTGCAACAGCCACGTGAGAAAGAGAAAGATGTAGAGAAAAAATCTATGTGAAGAGAAGGAGACCTTCTCTTTAAAATGTTAGGAGAGGAAGAAAATTAGTAGGTAGAAAGAGCTCTTGGTTGTTGCAGTAGGGAGAGAGAGCTTTGGAGGTCGTTCCATCAATCATCGTTATTAAAGAGAGTCCTCGGTCGTTGGAGAAGAGAGATGTTTTATAGGGAAAAAAATTCTATTTTGGGTTCTCTTTTGAAATTTTTTTATTTCTCTTTCTTTTTTCTTTTTACATGTTTTTTTCTCTTTTCTTTCTTTAATTTTTCACTCTTCTTTCTTAAATAAAAGAATGGGAGTCGTGATCTCACACTACTCGCCTTAATGGTTCTCCTACAATTGATTGGATTTTCAGTTCTAATTTGATAGGTTAGCTTTAATTTTGATTCTTATTTGATTGGTTAATTTTTTATTTTGTCGATTGAATTTTAAATCAATCGATCAATTAGAATTTGATTGCCCAATTGGATTTTTATTTTGAATTTATTAGTTGATTGATTTTTAATTTGATTTTACATTTAAATTGGTTGAGTAATTTTTAATGTAAACTTAAATTTTATTTTGATTAAATTCGATTGCTTGATTAAATTTTAATTTTATTTTGATTTGAATTTTAATTGTTTGAATTTTAATTGGAGTTTGATTTTTAATTTAAATTTTATTCTCATTAGATTGAATTTTTTATTTAAATTTGATTTTGATTTTTTATCATGTTTTCCTATCAACATCTCTAGGTCAAAGCTGGACATTGAGGGGCATTTCAATATATATATATTTTTTTTAAATTTATCTGTTTTTGTCGATTTAGGTCCCGTTAGATTCGAAATCACTTTATGAATGCAATGGAGGTATTTTCGAGATTTTTGGAGGTCCAAAATTCATAAGGGGTATTTTCATCATATTGGTGATTTTTACAAGTTTTTATGAATTTTGGTGTGAGGTTTCTTTCAGTCCCATGTGATTATTTCTAAGTTTCAAGATCACATTGTCCTACCATAGCGATGTCTCCAAGTTACCAAACTATATAGAGAAACAATGCGTACGTGCTTGCTAAAACGGGTGTAAGGTGTAGCAATCCTAAGAATGCATAAATTTCTATATCGAGTAGTAACGAGTAGGGGAGATGAAAGAACTAGAAACGGAAAAAGTTAAGGAATTTACTCAGAAGTCTTTGTGTTCTTTAAGCTCATCATTAGGAATTCATGGTGACTGGATGACAAATTATCGAATTAAGCAAATGTAAAATTGGGGTGTCTACACCAAGCCAGGACACTTCAAGTATCTAGTGATGCCTTTGGTCTAATGAATACACCAACAATATTTATGGATCTTATGCATCGAAAATTTTGGAAGCACCTCGAGAAGATGTCCACTATGAAATAATGGCATCTATAGATGATATCCTAATCAATTCTAAGTTGAGGGAAGATCACAAGAAACACCTCAAAATCACACTACAGTTTTTACGAGAACATAGGCTATATGTCAAGTTCATCAAGTGTGAGTTATGGTTTCGTAAGATGAAATTCTTAGGGCATGTAGTATTAAGTGAAAAGATGATAGTAGACCCTTCCAAAGTTGAAGTTGTCCTGTCATGAAAACAACCAAAGGTAGTTATAGTATATTTATAAGTGATGTGGAAGTTGTAAACTATTGGAAATAGTGTTATTTTATTATATTAGTAATAGAAAGTGCCTTATATTACAGTTAATGTGTTGCAGTATGTATATTGTAATTTATGAGTTGGTATGAGGAAATCTTGTATGTAGCATTGGGAGACTATGATCGGTTGAAAGTTGGGATGTAGGATTTATCCTTTTGAATAAGATTTTAGATCATAAGACTAATGACAAAAATCTTGAGGAAATATCACGATAAGTAGAATATGAAATGAAAGGTAGAGATATTGAATTCGATATGAATATTAAGTATAATGACTATTTGAAGAATAGGATATGACATTGAAATTTCGAGGACGAAATTTTTATTATGGAGAAGAAAATGTAATACCCCGAGTTTTTTATTCGTATCTTGAGAAAAAATAATTTATAAAATTTTAAGAAAATTCTAAAAATGGGACTTAGGGTAAAATTTTAAAAAAAATTTGACCATTTTTAATGAAATATGATCTCACATTTAGATTCAAAATTACTGAAAAACATACTTTAGCCTATAAGCAGACTCAAATGCAAGTCTAAATGAAAACGTTGATAAATCCTTGATTTTTACATTGGACCGAGTTAAAAAAAGAGATTTTTACTAGAATAAGAATTTATAGAATCCAATTGTACCATTGGGTCCACAATGAAAAATTATAAAAAAAAATTAAGTATTTATTTATTACTTTCCAAGTCTAAAAAGTCAAATTATCGTAAAAAATGAAATAACTTTAATTTTTTAGTCAGACCGGACTGAAAAAGTGAATTTTTGTTAAAGTAAGAATTTGTAAAATCTAGTTTCACCATTAGATCCATAATAATAAAATTATAGAAAGAAAAGTATTCACTCATTAGTTTTTGGAGTCTAAAAAGTTAAGTTATCGTGAAACAAAACAACTTTAAAAAAAACAATTGTGTCCAGATATTTTAATATAAATGAATTTCATGTTTTTTCATTTCTTCATCTTCTCCAGTAAATCAAACCAGAGCCCATTGTGCCTTTTAAAGAATGTTGGTTTTTTACCAACTTGATTTACGAATTCATCAAGAATAGGAAGCCACCGACACTAGGTGAAGAAGGGAAAAATGTTTATAACATCAAATTCTACAAATCCCTCCCATTTCCTTTTCTTTTTCTTTTTCTTTCTCAACGTTTCATCGAGAAACTGTTGAAAACATAATCGGTGTTTCCACCCTTCAACCTCCAATTTCAACCGCTAAAAGTCTAAACCATCATCCGTCGTAAAAGGAAAAGAGAACCCCATCGTCGAGATATTGGAAACCACTAAGTTCGATTCAAAAATCAACCTTATCCAGCACTAAATTCCTCGATTTCTTTATTGGTCGTCTCGATTTCCATGCATGTTCTGATATTCTAACATCCAAAGATTGGAAAGGGCTTATGTTTCTTATTAGTAATCATAGATTGTGAAAATTGCATTTAAAGTTTTTAACGAAAATTTGTGATGTGTTTCAAAAACATAGAATTCTTTTTGTTATTTCAAATTTACGTAAAGATCTTCATGGTTGATGTGTTTAATTGTGTTTTATAGCAAATTATATGTGACTGGCATATTTCACTGGATTATTTCCACCAGTTTGGCCCTGTACACTACTCAGAACCTGTTTTGATCAAATTTTTATAATTTTTCAATTCAAATGATAAAAATGAATTTCAAAGTTTAAAAAATGATTTAATATTCAATGAACTCATATTGAGTTGATGAATATCAGAAAATGAATGTTGTGTTCAAAAAATAAAAAATACGTAAAAATAAAAAAGAGAAAAAGGGGATGAAATGGTAAAATGTAAAAATCACACCCGAGAGGTGATGTTTGAATTTTATATTGTGATGTTATGTATGGGTTGATGAATGAATATTTATGGTTAATTTACTTTTTATTGTCATGAGGTGACTTGCATGTTTATTTACGATTATGTGCTAGATTCTGTTTTTTATTTTAGGTCGTTGGGCCACAATTGCATTGTAAGAACCTGGATATCGATTATCATCTCTATAATGTTAATTTCATATTTTTTTTATAAAGAAGAATGATATATATAACTATTTTGTGAACTGTTAAAGAGTTTATAAGTACCTGAAGGGATAGTCTATCATACCATCCGGAGTGATATACTATCTTGATATGTACGGTAAGGACAACCAAGCTCATATGTAGTATGAGACGCGTATAAAAGTAGAATGAAAGTGGAATCACAATTAGAAATCCGAGTTTATTGCTTTCTATCTTTACCAGTAAACTTGTATTGTAAAGGTGGTCATATACAAATGGAGTTGTATAATGGGAATCATATGCACGCCTTATAGGTATAGATGAAGATGATTAGTCAGTGATTACTAACACTCTAGAGTAGTCGAATGTTTTGACACATTGAAAAAAGACCCATTGCTTATAGTCACGTTAAATGGCCAACTTGAATCAAATAAATGGTCCTGCAAGTGTGGTAATACATCGACCAGTCATAAAATCAGGAACTAATAATTTATTATTAGATCATTATGTCCTGACAATGAGTAATTCAGTTGTAGAATCCAAACTCTCTAATTTCACTGCTCCACCATTGTGTATTATGTAACCATTGTCTTATTTTGCATTATAAAATGAAAAGTACGTTTACTGTTTCAATTTTACTAATTAGATTAATGCAAAAAGAAAATGTTATAGTGAGTACTGCTGATTGATGTAATGTGAATTTTAACTATTTAATTACTCATCTTTAGCTATATGTACTAGTTAATTGTAGTTTATTCTATAAAACATTGCATGTATTGAAATGATTCAGAATGTTACTCGTTCATGCAATGATGAGGTTATTAGCAGGCATTATTTGCTTCCCTACTAGGTAACTATTGTTACTCACCCTTCCTCTTCATTTTTTTATTATCAGGTTCTGCACTTGACGAGACAGGTGTAGAATAGCATTAGCAAGTGAGGATTACCTGGTTGGTCAAATAAATGACCAGAGTTCATTACCTAGTGAGTACTGAGGCTATAACCACTAGTAGTGTTAGTTTCGTGTAGGTTATATTATAGATTTTGGTTGAACGTTAGGATTTTGTTAAAGAGAGGAGTTTATATATAATCTTGATATTATTTACTTCTTCTGCACTCTGATCTACCTTACATTGTTAGATGTATATAGGCTCCCACTATTATTTTATTTTTATATATATATCTAGGATATCATATGTAAAGTTTATCAGATGTTTGAGTGTCTTGGAATGCTAACATAAACAGAGGAAACCATGCCAAAATTTTGAAGTGCCACCTAGTACCTCGAGATTGTGTTAGTGTTTTGGGGGAATCACACTATATCTACTTATATTTCGATTATTTACATCACATATTATTTTTCGTTCTCTTTTACTTCTTAAAAACCTTTCAAAATCTTTTACATTTTTCTTTCATTTTACCAACCAACTCATCAGTTGTTCTCTTCATGTTACTCTTTATATTTATAATTACACCTTATCTTCCTGCATTTTTGCTGTACTACCCAATCACATTATTACACTATTAACTCAATAATCTAATTATTACTATCTTTTCACATTCACATTTAATCTACTTGCATCTTACTCTTTTCAACCCTTTTTAACACAATCACCTTAATACATTTTCCACATTTTTCATACTACACCTTCACTCTCAACAGTAATTTCACCTAAACTAATACTTACCTAATCTAAGCATTCCAACTATTCACCTGTTGCTAAAGCATTACATTCCATGTCAAATATCCATCTACATAGCACCTGCACCTTTGACAACATGCTCAATCAAAATTTACTCACCACATCTACTTCTCCGATACATACACTAATATTAACACACAACTCTTCTACTCAATCAATATTCACAATCCACAATATCAACAATCACTCACTTATAAATTCACTACTGTGACATCTGTCCTTCTTCCTTATTTATCACACACCAACATCATTATTTATACTCAACCTTCGCTACATGTATATACTCATTCACCTTAACCATCATCCTACTCATACTACTACACCAAAGCAACACTCATATACATCTCAATACAGTTCTTTTTTTATTCTTTCTCATCTTACTGCATTTTTCTCACCTCATTTATCCTTTCATTCAGTCTGCTTACACAACATACACACTCATTATACTAACATATACACATACTATACTTAAAAACACCAATACTTATTTATATCTAAACATTACTTTTACCACTTTCCTAACATTTTTCATTTCCATTCACCACATAATACCTATATATTATTACCAAACTACACCCTCCTTGCATAATTGCACATCAAATATTCCTTCTTACAATTTTAAAACTTCTATTCTCTTTTAAGTCATTCATTTTTTTTTGACATCACAACTTAACTCTAAAATTTTTTTCCATAAACATACCAACCTTCAAATTTATAACCCTCATACTTACCAACACCTTTTTTTTTTCTTTATAGAAACTCAACTTACAATACCAACTCATAATTTAAAATCTTTGTTCACTCTCCAATACTCCATCATTTCTTTTAGCACACCATCCCACCATTTACAAACTCTTTCATAACTCTCTTGCACCTATTGTATGCTATTCACTTTAGCACTCTATTTATCAAATGTATGCTTTACAAGTACTCGCATGTTCACTCACCAAACAATTTCACCTTATATTACATTTAATATGGTACCTACTCTCTATGTTTACAATGTCACCACTACTATTTTATACATTACCGAATAACTTACATGATAATTATTTTACTATCATCTTAAGATATTTCATCCTTCAGATAACACACTATTAATCCACCTTTGTAATAATCCAAAATTTAATAATAGACACCATTTCCATTGCTAGCAGAATGTACCTAGAATCTTATCCTAGGCTTTCTAATCTCTATGGACTTCTAAACATAGAAGAGATCGTAATCCCAATACAGAACTAGTACTGAGCTCAGATATGGAATTTCTGATATCACTCTATGATATCATTTACTTCTATGTAATAAAGCTATCTATGTCCCATACGGACCTAATACTTGAAATTATAGGCTTTGTACCATGTCTAAACCTAGAGAGGGGTGAATAGGTAAAATAAAATTTATGTTTTAAAATCACCCCCACGAAGTTAAATTAAGTCTCTCGATTATGCTATTATGATTAAAGATATAGAGATGCAGATGATTAATTTAATTTGAGTTATGGCATAACATACGACACATATTCATAAGGTAGACATTTTATCCAATGCTTGATGTGCATATCATGGCATCTATGTCATTTATATGAAATCAGGCATAATGCATAATTGTAAAGAAGATATAAGATTTATAGTGATTTGGCAACTTTCCTACGTTCACTACCAAGTACCCCATTCTTGGGTCTTAGGTTCCACTATCAAATGGAGGTTTATGGTTCACCTCGAAACCTTACACATAATTTTTATGCCTAGGATAAATTCTAAACTTTAAGATTGAGAGAACGATATTCTCTCAAAATGAAAATTTTCCATCAGTTGAATCCTTAAACCAATTTATTCAAAAGAGGTAGCATCTCATTCAAACTTTAAGTTAATCTTTAGGAAACTTAGAACCTTGTTCTGTTGAGTAGACTCCTCAATTCTTCTTAAGAGCTTGATTTTGTGTTGGAACCAAAAATCTTTTTTTATTAAAGAAAGATAAATTAACAAAAATACTCACAAGAACTGGACTCAATGGATCGATTTACCAATATGGTACTTTGAGTTCTTCACGTCTTTGAGAGTGTCATCTTCATCTAGATGTGCTCTTTGTTTCAAATGGATGCTCTAAGCTTCTTGAGATTCACCAATATGTGTGCAAGCAAGGATGTTAGATGGAGTGGTTCAAAAATGAAAAGGCTTAGGTTGAATGTGTTATCAACTAAGTTTAAAGTCTTTCAAAGCTTGAGAAAACATGGAAAGAATGGGAGATCAATGTAGGCTTTCTCTAGAGTTGGAACCTTAAGAGAAATGAACAAAAGAACTCATTTTAAGAGCCATTTTCGAGCTCCCAATGGCTTTACAGGTGGAACCAATTTTTAAAACACTACCATCGGTTCCATTTGTCAATTGCTGGAGGTGCCACCAGATTAATTACAAAACTGCCATTAAGGGGTATTTCAGCCATTACTTTCAAAAGGTAGCTCCGCTTAACATGCCATTTTGGGTATCTAATAGATCTTACTATGTAGAACATCCCCAAATTACCACCAAGGGGTGGACAATGTCACAAGTAAGTGAAATGACCAAAATACCTTTTTTACCATTTCTAGCCAAAACGAGCTTTTGGGAAGTGCGGTAATGAAATGGTTTGAAGGTGTGAAAGATTTTACCTATATAATGTCTTCGAAAGGTCACCAAGGATAGAAGATGGTCTTAGGGTGGTCAAATCTCTAATATCCCCTAAATGACAATTTTCTGATTTACGAAAGGTCCGATGAGTGAATAAGTTGAGGAAATAGTTTTTCTAATCACTACGGGTCAACCTATAAATCATCTCAGTATTGTGAAATGGTCTTAGGTGGTCTTATTACATCTAAGGTTTTGTACACCCAGATTGAAACTTTTTATCGAAGCGCGTGTGATTGAGAAGCTTTACCAATCTTCATATGTCTTCAATGGCAAATCGGTCCGACATTCAACATATGTCTCGGGATTGACAAAATATGGAACTAACAATAGTAAACTCTGATACAACTCTATGGTATCAGGTAAATATTCAAAACATAGCAGATCTATATCCCATACGAATTTAATGCTATGCTTTAATACCATCTGCTAACACAAAGCTCCATGTCAGATCTCAAGGCACTAAGTGGCGCTTTGAAATTTGGATATGGTTTCCTTTGTTTATGTTAGCATTTTAAGGTACTCAAACCTATTTCACTTGATAAACAATATAGATAATATCATGTATATATATAAAAAAATAGAATAACAGCGGAAGTCTATACATCTAACAACATAAGGTAGATCAGAATGTGGAAGAAGTAAATAATATAAAAGATTCTACAAAAACTCTTCTCTCTAACAAAATCATAACGCTTGACCAAAATTTATAATACAATCTCGAAGAAACTGACGCAACTAATGGGTATAGCCCTAGTGCTCACCAGATAAAAAACTCTGGTCATCTATCTGACTTACTAAATAATCATTGCTAACATGCTCTACATTAGCCTTGTCAAATAAAAAATCTAAAATTGAAAAAAAAATGAAAAAGAAACGATAAGTAACAATGGTTATCCTGTAGGCAAACAAATAATTTACACAAATAACCTTTCCTAGCATGAACGAGTAATAATTTTAAATCATTTCAATTAATTGGTATATATAACAAGTAATGACCAACTAAACAATTAAAAATTTACATTGAATCAATCAGTAGTATTCACTATAACCTATTATTTTTGTATAATTCTAATTGATAAAATAGAAACAATAACATGCTTTTCATTTTATAATTCAAAATAAGACAACAGATACATAATACACAATGGTAGAATAGTGAAATTAAAGAGTTAGAATTCTATGACTGGATTGCTCCCAGTCTGGACATGGTGTTCCGATACTTTATTAGTTTTTAGTTCTTGATTTAGTGGCTAGTTGCTGTAACTTACCATGGTTGGTTAACTATTTATCTGACTTAGATTAGTCGTTTGACATGATCATAAGCAATGGGTCTCTTTTTAATGTGTCAAGACGTTCAACTACTATAGACTATAAATGATCACTAACTAATCATCCTCGTCTATGCCTATCAGGCGTGTGTGTGATTCCCTTTATATATCTTCATTCGTGTACAATCACATTTACATTACAAGTTCACTGGAGAAGATAGAAATAAATAAACTCAGATTTCAGTTGCGACTACACTCTCATATGTGTCTCATACCATATATGAGCTTGGTTGTCCTTACTACAGGATAGTATATCACTCCGGATGATATAACGGACTATCCCTTCAAGTGTTCACATGCTCTTTAGCAGTTCACAAAATAGCTGCATATACATATAAGAATTTTCATTGAAAACAAATAAGAAATTAATATTACAGAGTTGAGAATAGATATTTTTTTTCCTATCATGAAATTGTGGCCACACGGCCTAAATTAAATAATAGTACAAAAACGTAAAGCGCTAACATAATCGTAAATAAACATTCAATCACCATGTGACAATAAAAAGTAAATTACCCCTGGATATCCGTTCATCAACCGACACATAGTATAATAATATAAAATGCAAATATCACCTTTTGGGTGTGATTCTGACATTTTATCGTTCCATCACCTTTTTTCCTTTTTTTTAGTATTTGCATTTTTCGACATTTCGAACACAACATTCATTTCTCGATATTCATCAACTCAATATGAGTTCATTGAATATTAAATTATTTTTCAAATTTTTAAATTCATTTTTATCATTTGAATTGAAAAATTATAAAAATTTGATCAAAATTGGGTCCGAAGAATGATAGAGAACCAAATTGGTGAAAATAATCCGGTAAAATGCCCCACCTGCATATAATTTGTTATAAAACACAATTAAATACATCAAATACATATATTTTGCATGAATTTAAAATAAATGATAAAAATTCTACGTTTTAAAATAAAATCAAAAGATTTGTAAAAATTCTAAATGCATTTTTGAAATCTACAATTACCAATAAGAATCGTAAGTCCATACCATTGTTTGGGTGTTAGAATTGAAAAATGTGCATGAAAATCAAGGTTACCAATGAGGAAATTGAGACTGTAGACACCCCAATTTGAACGGGCCCATACTCGCAAGAGCCCAAAAATAGTAATTTTCCAATAAACTAGGCCAACGGGCCTCGAAAGCCAGAAGCATTAAAATCTGACATTTTTATCAAATAGAAGTGCCTAAAACCTCCCGACAGGTTAATGGGCTCACTAAAGGGACCTAGCAAGCTCCCATCTACCCCGCTCCATTCAAAATATTGATTTTCCAACAAAATAGGCCAACGGGCCTTTAAGGCCCAAAACATTAATAAATGGAAGTTTTGATTGAATCGAGGCCCCTAAGACCACCTTATGGTCTAAGGGACCCACCAAAGGGGTTCGAGCTATCCTACACGTGTCCAACCTTCACCGCTCCGCCCGTGCATCCAAAAAATATCAAATTTTTGACAAAATATTCTCACGGGACTAAAAAGCCTGATTTACCAACACGTGGCATTTTTTATCAAACCAATGATCGCGAAAATCTCAAAAAAATTAAAAAATTAAAAATGTAAGACTTAGGATGCCTACCCCCCTCTACTCCCATCACTTCGCCTCCGAATCCGCAAACACCCTAAGCCCATTCCAAGCCCATGAACCTTCAATTCCCCAACAACCAATTTCCCACCTTACCCCCTAACCTAAAATTAATCACATACCGCCTAAACCCTAAAACCTACCCACCCTTAAAAATCCAATCCAAAACAAACCCTACTCAATCCAAAATAACATATACCCAATCTCCAAAACCCAAACCCAATACACTAAAAGCCCACTAACTATTATCCATACCCAATTCATTATCCAACCCACAACCCTAACCCATTAACCACTACCCACATCAACCAATCACCCTCTCAACATCCAAAGATGACACATGTCATCATCCCCTTTCACCTCCCTTATCTAATCACCTATCCCCATCATCATTTTCTAAACAATCCATCTAACCCACATCACTTCCCTCCAAAATCACCTCAACCCATACCCTACTCTAACCTAACCTATCCCCATTCTCTAACATCATCAACTACCCACATCACAACCCATAGCCTACGCACCCTAACCTCTCATCATTCTCTAACACCATTAACTACCCACATCACAACCCATATCTTTATCCATCACCTTCCTTAAAACACTCCAATAAAATCACCTCAACCCATACCCCCCTCATCATCAACTAACTAATCGATACCATTCTCTCTAATCAAACAACCACCATCAACCAATCTCATCACCTCACCCTTTCATCATGATTGCCACATGTCTTCATCCCCTTAATCCTCCCAAAAACCAATCTACCAACCTCTTACATAACCCATTCTCCTAAATCTACACACCTTACCTCTTCAACCAACCTAACACTCCTTCTCTAAACAACCCTCTTACACCCCCATTCCCCCTATCAACCATCACTCATCTCACCCCACCAAATACTCTACCCAAATGGATTTTGGTAAGATCCAAATCATTTGTGTTAAAATACAACCCATTTCCCTCATTACACAACTACCCTCACACTCCAAATTTCATGTCCTTCACTTCTAAAACCCATGCCATTCTCTATTGTCCTAACCATTCACCCCATTATACCCTTAAATATCCTCTCGACACCTATAAATACCCCTTCTCTCATGCAAAAAATGGTGACCAAGTCTTGATATAAAAAAAAGAACAAAAAAAAAATCTATCTTCTCTCCTCATCTCTTCTCCAATCTCACATTAATCCTCTACAAAAAAATATATTCTCTCATACTCCACTAAGGACCTAAGAAGCATAGAAGAAGAAAAAGAAAAAAAGAAAGAGGAGTGGCCTTGAAGCTTCAAGGTGGGTTCAAAGTACACCCCCTCTCTCTCTCTCTCTATCCTCTCCTCCTCCCTCTTCTATTATCCCCTCATTCTTTTCATTTTATTTTAAATGAATTTAGGATGAGTAGTCCCCAAGGCTTAGATCTACAAGGATCATCTCCAGCAATGAGATGGCCCTATGATCGATCCGAAAGTAAACTCCTATCTAGGGTACAAATGCACCCACGTGGCACATTATTATTTTTTTAAAAATCAAAATGACCAAGTTCTTTGAGGTTACCGCCACTTGGTAGGGAGAAAAGGGTGCTTAACACCTTCCATTTTTTCTAACCGAGACGCTTACCCCGATCCCTAGGTTCGATTAGTTCCTTATCCATCGTGAGTCACTATAAGCAAAAAATATCATTTTTTGGAAAATGTACATCGGTTAACACACCCACTTACAACATGAATGGTGGCAACTCTAAACCATAGTAGTTGTGGCCGTCATAATGACGAAATCCATGTATCTACAGCTGGCGACTCCACTGGGGAACCATGGTTCATTCCTCGTGACAACTCGGTTGTTTTGAAAAAAAAAAGATTTTTTTACTTACTAACATTGTTTGTTTGTCTTCTATGTGTTCTTTATTTTTCGCTTGATCAAATTGTAATATTTATTTACTTTTTCTTCTTTTATTACATGTTTGTAAGGGGGTCGATGAAAAAGAAATGAAAAATATTGTTGCACGTGCACTTGTGAGCATAGCCCACTTCACAAGCCACTCCACCCTCAATATACGTAGCCCCGATGCTTAGTAGTTCCACGACTTGAGATCGTTATTTCAAGTGTCGGGAATGAACACATCAAACCCAATCACCAACCAACGACGTGCGTATTTTGGTATGTATCGAGGTTTGAAGATCGGGTAGCCGTGAAACCACCTACTAAGCCGCATGCATGTACCCGATTAGACAACGCTAGGACACAAGTCTTCAACGTTACATCCACCCCCAAGCAAGGTTGTAATCGTACAAATTATTTTCGGGCCTCGAAGCCCAAGTTGTAAGCCCAATGGGGCACCCTTATATCATTAGGTAGGTGTCTTCAATTTATTTTTATCCTCCCTTAGGCAAAAAGGGAGTAGTGCACGTGACCTCATTCAAAACACAAAAAAATGGGTGAGAAAACAGTGAGCAAAAGACTTAAAATAGGGGAGACATGGGCAAAGAAAATAGTTCTGTGAATTTCTAGAAACTGAATTTCTTTCTGGTCCGTGTCCATGACACGGATAGACAAAAATGTGCCCCATCCGTGTTGGGAGCACGGTTGAAGCAGTGAATACTTCATCCGTGTTGGGAGCACGGTTGAAGTAGTGAATACTTTACCCGTGTTTTGAACATGGTTGAAACAATGAATGTCTCATCCGCGCCCAAAACACGGATAGTAGAAGGATAAGTACATCCGTGCCGTTAATATGGACCAGAATGAACTCGAGCCCACAGAATGAACTCGACAGTCCATTTTTGAAGAGGCCCACTTACTATTGATCAAACATTGATGGCACCTTTAGAAAAATCCCAAGTTTTGGACAAATTAAGTAAAATGAATTTTTTTTAATCAATGTTTTCAAAAAAAAATAAATAAATAAAACAAAACAAAAATAAATAAAAAAAGGGGGAAGGAACTTGCGGATTTTCCCAAATCAAAATGATTCTGTGAACCGGGTTCCTACTCGTATCCATCTAGAACTGGGTCCATGACCCAGATCCATTTCAACGGGGTCCAAGACCCAGATCCATTTCAACTGGGTCCATGACCCAGATCCATCTCAATTGGGTCCACGACCCAGATCCATTTCAACTGGGTTCACGACCTAGATCTAAATCCGTTTCAACTAGGTTTACGACCTAGATCCATTTTCAACTAGGTCCACGACCCAGATCCCATTCAACTGGGTTCACGACCTAGATTCGTCTCAACTGGGTCCACGACCCGTTCCATTTCAACTGGGTTCACGACCCAGATCTAAATCCGTTTCAACTGGGTTTACGACCTAGATCCATTTTCAACTGGGTCTACGACCTAGATCCCGTTCAACTGGGTTCACAACCCAGATCCAAACCCATTTCAACTGGGTCCACGACCCAGATCTATATCCATTTTAACTAGGTCCATGACCCAGATCCGTTCCAACTGGGTCCTCGACCCCGGCCCAGATCCATATCTATTTTTAACGAGTCCATGACCCAGATCCATTTCAAAACTAGGTCCTTGACTCCGACCCAAATCCATTTCAACTGGATCTACGACCCAGATCCATTTCAACTGGATCCATGACCCAGATCCATTACAACTAGATCCAAGACCCAGGTCCGTTTCAACCAGGACCACAACCTAGAGCCATTTCGACTGGGTCTAAGACCCAGATCTACTACAAACCGGATCCAGATCCAATTTCGAACCAAGTTCATGATCTAACATAGATGACAACTGATCAATCAACTCAAATGCATTCAACTTTCTTAAAAAAATATATATATATTTAAAGAGCACCAATTGCTGTTCTTGATCAAAATCGGTGCCTAGAAAGATCTTACCCTATTGATACGAGGGGGATAGACTACGTCTATTCGAGCAACTAAGGTGATTTAAGAGTGCCATTGTGCGTCACCTCTTCCTTGGAGATCTGCCTGGCCGGTGTTGATTTCAGAGAACTGAATTGAAGGCTACCAAAAACATGGGTTGTTCCAACTCAATTTATCTCAGAAATTACTTTTTTCAAAATATCTTTCCGACTCCGTGTCGATGCCAGCTCCGTGCTAATGAAATTAACTTTTTCAAAATGTTTTTCGGACTCCGTGTCGATGCCAGCTCTGTGCTGATGAACTTACTTTTTTCAAAACGCTTTCCCGACTCCGTGTCGATGCCAGCTCCATGATGATGCCAACTCCGTGTTGATGTCGACTCTGTGTCGATGCCAGCTCCTTGCTAATGAAATTACCTTTTCAAAATATTTTTCTGACTCCGTGTGGTAGCCAGCTCCGTGTTGATGAAATTAACTTTTTCAAAATGTTTTGCCTACTCTGTGTAGATGCTAGCTCCGTGCTGAGATAATTTCGTTTTCAAAATATTTTTTCGACTCCGTGTCAATGCCAGCTCCATGCTAATGAAATTAACATTTTCAAAATATTTTACCGACTCCGTGTCGATGCCAGCCCCGTGCTGATGCCAACTCCGTGTTGATGTCGACTCCGTGTCGATGTCAGCTCCACGCTGAGTTAATTTCCTTTTTGAAAAACATTTTACCGACTCCGTGTCGATGCCACCTCTATGCTGATGTAATTATTTTTTTAACGCACTTCACCAACTCCGTGTTGATGCCGGCTCCGCGCCGAGAAATTATTTTTTCGTTAAAAATCATAATAAACAACTTTACCTGACCTAATAAAACATCATGCATCTTCTTTTAGTAAACGAGATAGTAATGTTTGGTCTTCTGTACCCACAGGTGGCCAAACGAAAGAAATATAAGCAGCCAGAGGTACCTCCATATTTTCTTAGATCATCTACCATGAGTTCTTCTGAACCAGCACAACCTCCAGTAGTCGAAACGTCAGGTATCGATCCACAAATAGCAGCACTATTGTAGATAATCGAGAGGCAAGAAAAGATAGTAAGTACCGTGTTAGCCAATGTCACCATCATACAAGTCCAAACAATACAGCAACACGCGTCCAGATCAAATCAGGATCTACCCGAGCAACCTCCACAGGGACCACAGACCACAATGCCTCCTATAGTGCCTGAATACTAGGGGCCACCACTCTATATTCTACAGAATTGACCACCACCTGTGGTCATTCTTGGTGACGAATATGAGTATAGGGCCACAGAGGCCAAAAACATAATAGATGAAAAACTGGCTCAGCAAATCGAGTCTCTACAAGAAGAAATAAGGAGGATGAAGGGCCTCTACACTATGAGTGGGACTCGATTCAAGGATCTCTGCTTCTACCCAAATGCTTAATTACCGGTCAAGTTCAAGTGTCCGGAGTTTGAAAAATATAACGGAGTAGGGTGTCCTCTATCGCATGTAAAGTTATATTGTGGATCCATGTGCCAATATGGTGAAGATGACAGGTTGTTGGTACAATTATTTCAAAGGAGTTTAATGGGGCTGGCACTCAAATGGTTTTCTGGATTGGATAACTCACTCATTAAGAACTGGCAGAACTTAGCTGAGATGTTCTAGCAAAATTACTGGTTCAATACAGATGTGGGTCTAAATCGAAACGACATGGCCAAAATGACAAGAAAGCAATGAGAAAAGGTGAAAGAGTATGCACAGAGATGGCGAGAGTCAGCCTCACAAGTAAGGTCCACAATGACCGAACAAGATATGAACACCACGTTTATCTTGACACTAGGGCATGCCTTCTATACTCATCTAGTGGGGCACACCACAGGCACATTCTCGAATCTAATACAAGTAACAGACCGGGTCGAGGACGGGATCCAAACCAATTTGATATTTGATTTCACAAGTCTAGGGGTAACAGCAGGAATCCCTTCTCAGAGAAAGCTAGTGCCCATGGGAAAGAAGAGGGAAGAACCACAAGTCAACAATGTACAGCCAAATCGACCCCTCTTCATCCCTTCACCAGCACCAAGAACACAAGCGTCATCAACTTCATGGGCACCGGCACCACCAGTTTGGAATCCCGCACCTCAAAACCAATTCAGGGCAAACCCTCCACCAGTTGCACAATAGGCACCATTGTATGGGCAGAACCAGCAGGCACGACCCAACAGGGTAAATAGAGTGTTCACTAGGTTACCTATGATGTTATCAGAATTACTGTCAATCTTGCTCAGGGATGAGTATCTTGCAAAACGTCTGCCAAATCCTGAGGCTACTAAAGGGCCAGGGTACAACCCCAGTTTTGTAATGACCTGAAATCCTAAAATGTATCTCGAGGAAAGAATTTTAGATCCGTGCGTTGATTTAAAAGTTATCAAATCCTCGAGTTTGGCATTAGATATTTTTCCAATAGGTAAACGACACCTTAGAGACGTAATTTGAGAAAACCGATCATACCATTAGATTCGTGTCGAAAAATCATCTGAAATAGAGTATAAGTTTGTCCAATTCGGCATTCGGGAAAAACAATTCCCAAAATGACAAGTATGTCCCAACTTAAGTGATATAAATATCTAAATTCTATTAGAAAAATCAGATTATAACGATGGGATTCCACATCGGAGGTTAAGTTTGGAATATCGTATTGCCATAGCCGAGGCGGTTATATCGGCGTGTTCCTCTGCTCTCTTATCGATTACACCGCCGTGTTTTTATTATGTATCTTTTTCTTATTTTGTAATGATTGATAGATGTTTTCATTTAAAAGATGCATATGTTACTTTAAATGATAGAAATGATAGGTTGAAATTATTTAACTGTTTATTGAATATGCTTAGACATTTATCGTATGTTACATTATGAAAAACTTACATTATTTAACTGTTCAACTGATTACTCGTGCATGTATGACTCGTTGTTAGAACGGCGTTCATCCTGCTGAGTAACATTCCCCTGTTACTCACCCTATTCTTCCCCTTTCAGATTATTCAACTTTTGAAGAACCGTTCTTTGAGGAGGTCCTCGAGGAGGATCAGATTGATGTCTTGCCGCCGCCATGTCTTTGAGGACTAGTAGAGGATCTTAGCGGTTTTTGGTTGTAGATAAGAAACATGGTAGTTTAGAAATTTTTGTAACCTGATGAATTATGAGATTAAAGATCTTGACTTATATCAGTGTTTGTCGATTTCTTCTGTTTACTCTAGACTCTCGTATAGATGTTAGTTAAATGTTTATTCCGCTGCGTGTATTTTCTTTTCATAAGTATTATTATTTATGAATGTTCTGTTAGATTTTGTGATTGATTACCTCACACCTCGAGATTCTGACTGATGAATCATAGGGATTCGTGTTGGGATTTCGGGGCGTGACAAGTTTGTTCTGCGAATTTCACATGGGTGCACGAGGGCACTCTACAAACCAATGCTGGTAGCTCAAATATCAAGTACAAAATTTGATCGATAAAAGGGCTCTCATCCTAGATGGACCTGCTAACCCGCCTCAACAACAGAATATCAATCAAAACCCCCTACCTACTCATAATGGGGAGGGGAGTGGGCATAAGGTAAATGTCGTTTGCGGATAACTCGACTTCAATCCCTCGGATTTGATAGCGCCTATCGGGGCAAAAATCAGGGTACACTTCAAAAAGGAATCAAGGATGTCAACGGTTAACACAGTCAACCATTATACAACAAATTCATCGCAGAATTCACAGCTACCTCTCAGAATGGTCAACCTCACCATCCATCCCACTCAACAAAAATACTACTACCCGATCGCCATTAGTTATACCTTACGAATTACCAAACTATCAAAATCCGACCCGACCTCCTCTAGTTATACCCTACACACTACCATATTCTCAAGGATCAACTCGACCCCCCCTTCATATACCATATACTTCATCTTCACATCCACCGTTCGTCATTCCATACATTCCATCAACTCCTCAAGTAACTCCTCCTACCACCACTACATCCAAATCATCATCACCACCTCTCATTCTCAATGTAAAACCTGATCCACCTCCCATGACCATACACTCACCTCAACCATTCCCCTATAGCTCCAACCAGGCAGTGCCCTAGAGCTACGAGACTACCATCACCACTACCACAGGGGTTGAGACTATGAAAAAAGCAATGGTGGCTGATATCAGCCATATGACAAGGGCAGGAAGATGCCAAAAATTACCAGAAAATGGGGTAAACATCAGGGAAGAAAGCAAAGAAACTGCAAAAGAAGTGATCGATGAAGAAAAAAGGAAAGCAAAAGGAAAAGGTAAGCTGTATAAAGATGATAAGACGGAAGAGAAGGCAAAAGTGACAGATAAGGAGGCTGTAGATTTCATTAAGCTCATTCGCAAGAGTGAACATAATGTCGTGGACCAATTGAATAAATAGTCGGCTCAAATCAGCATTCTGGGTCTGATACCAAAGTCAGAAAAACACCAAGAGGCATTATTGAGAGTTTTAGGAAATCGCATGTACCTGTAACCACTTCGCCCGCGTAACTAGAACAAACGGTTGGCCAAATAATGGCTCCTAATCCCATCATATTCATTGAAAGTGAATTTATACTAGAAGGACGGGCGCACGTGGAACCATTGAACATCATGGTCATGTGCAAGGGCATGATGGTTGCCAGGGTATTAATTGATAATGGCTCGGCCCTCAATGTCTGTCCGCTTGAAACCTTTCGAAAGCTCAATGCTGATTTGTCACATGTCAAGCCCAATAACAAAGTTGTTCGAGGCTTCGACAGTTCAAGAAGAAATTCTTTGGGAGAGGTAGACTTACCAATTACTATAGGTCCTTGCACCTTTGAGGTAACGTTTGAGGTCATGGAGATACTGATGACATTCAACTTGCTGCTAGGCAGACCGTGGATCCATATAGCATGGGTTGTACCTTCTTCTCTACACCAGAGAGTCAAATTCATCATGGGACAGAGAATGATATCGGTACTAGCAGAAAATCTCATTCCAGCTGAGAGAGCTCCAGATGTGCAGTTTATAAATATCGAAATGACGAAAGACAAAGCGCTATACCACTCCTATCAATTTGTTACTGTCAATCACGTGGAAAAAATGAAGGAGAAAGTAAAGGTAGAACTATCATGGACAAATCTAATGATTGGCCGGGTTTTGAAAAGAGCAGATTACAGACCTAGACAGGGGTTGGGACCAGGAAGAAGAGGAAAAGCTACTCCGATTGAAGCAAAAAAACACACTCCTTATTTTAGTCTGGGGTATAGGCCTACAAAAAAGGATATTGTAGAAATGAATGACAAGAAAAAAGAGCTTCGACTAGCGAGAAGGCAAAATCGTGAACCGAATGTCTGGAATTTAGGCAGAGTTCCACATATCAGCATTAGCTTCCCAAAATCACAGATTAGGCCCGACAGTTTACCAGAACCGCTACCAACAAAATCGGTAAAAAGGCCAAAAGTGGTAAATTTTAAACCTGTGTACATTCATGAAGACTCAGTTGTTGAGTCCCAACCATCCTTCATAGAAGGCATTGATATTTTATTCAATAGGGATTCCAACGAAAGTCTATCAGAGACCGTTCTAGAATCCACTAAAGTGGAAACCACTACCAGCCAAGAGAACGAATCACCTTTCCCCACTAGCATCGACTGGGCATCAGTCGTCATCTCACCAAACTTGGGGGAACTATGCCCCAACCTGACAACAACAATCAATCAGAGATCATGGTCATTTCCGAACCATCGACCAAATCATCAAACAAATCACTTGCTCATCTCATCCGCCCACTCAGAGAATGAGAAGTCTTGAACAACTTAGAAGAATTCCCATTACCCTTGGGGTCATGGAGGCCTCCAAAAAAAAATGCCATTGGACAAATCTAGTTGGCCCGAGGATCATAACAAGCTCTCATCCTCAGGTAAAGACTGTTTTAAGGGCTCCCTATCTTTACAAATGAATTTGCATGATTATTCTTCTTATTTCAGGTATCTAGAAAATCACAAAAAAATAAATATTCCTCAAAAATAAAAAAAAAATCAAAAATTTCTCAAAAGACAAAAATATCAAAAACCTTTCAAAATTACAAAAAAATAGATATTTTTCAAAAATTAAAAAAAGAGTTTTCAAGGGATCTGTCTCCATCAAATGAGTACCTAGATAAAATAGAATTTGAAAAGGATGAGTAAGATTTTGATCTTGAACTCAACTTCGACCTCATGGGATCGAAAAAGAATCTGAGGACAAAATGGAATACCCACCCAAAGAAATCAAAGACCTAGTAGAACGTCACGAGAAAGGTGTTCAGCCAAACATCAAAGATACAGATTCAATCAATCTTGGTACCGAAGAGGACCCACGAATTGTCAAGATCGGAGCCTTATTAAGGTCGCAACATAAAGAAGAAATGGTCGAACAGAGATATGTCGGGATTAGATACAGATCTTGTTGTACACAAGCTACCAATTGCCTCGGGAAGCAAGTCGATTAAACAAAAACTGAGAAGGCTAAAACCAGAATGGACCCTCAAGGTCAAAGATGAGGTCATGAAACAGTTCGAAACAAGATTTCTTTTAGTCTCTACGTATCCTGAGTGTTTGGTTAATGTCGTCCCAGTACCCAAGAAAGATGGGAAGGTACACATGTGTGTTGACTATCGAGACTTGAACAAAGCCAGTCCTAAGGATAATTTTCCACTTTCACACATCGACACTCTAGTCAATAGTACAGCAGGGCACGACATGTTCTCATTCATGGATGGATTCTCAGGCTATAATCAGATAAAAATGGCAAAAGAAGACCAGGAAAAGACTGCATTTATCACACCATGGGGTACTTTCCACTACAAAGTCATGCCATTCGGGCTGAAGAACGCAGGGGGCGACTTACCAACGGGTAATGACCGCTTTATTCCACGATATGATCCATAAAGAAATGGAGGTCTACATAGATGACATGATCGCTAAATCTGGCATCGAAGAAGACCATATGGTAAATCTCAAGAAATTATTCGATAGACTCAGGAAGTACAGTTTGAGGCTAAATCCGGTAAAATACGTATTCGGGACAACATCGGGCAAGCTATTGGGGTTCATCGTCAGCAGAAGGGGCATCGAGATAGATCCGGCAAAAATCAAGTATATCCTCGAGATGAAAACACCCATTTCAGAGAGAGATGTTCGTGCATTCTTGGGGAGAATACAGTACATTAGCCATTTCATCGCTCAACTCATGCCTATCTGTGAGCAAGTCTTCAAGCTACTGAAGAAAGATACGCCGAAGAAGTGGAACAAAAATTATCAGGAAGCATTCGACAAGATCAAGCAATATCTGCTCAATCCACCAGTCATAGTCCCTCCTACTCGAGGGTGACCTCTGTTGATGTATATCTCAGTACAAGAAACGTCAATAGGGTGTGTGCTAGGACAACATGATGAATCAGGACAGAAGGAACAAACCATCTATTATCTCAGCAAGAAATTTACCGAGTATGAGATAAAATATTCGACACTTGAGAAGACTTGTTGTGCATTAGTCTGGGCATCTGAACGACTGCGTCACTATTTGCTTAGTTACTCAACTCTACTTATCGCCAGAATGGACCCCCTGAAGTACCTTTTTGAGAAATCGGTAATAACAGGTTGTACAGCGAAGTGGCAATTATTATTATCTAAGTTCGACATCACCTATGTCACTCAAAAAGCCATTAAATGGCAAGCCATCGCAGATTACTTAGCTGAGCACCCATTGCTTGATTACGAGCCATTAAAGACGAACTTCCCGGATGAAGCCATACTATTTACCGAGATTGAAGACGAACCAGGTTGAAAAATGTACTTCGATGGAGTAGCATATCAGAAAGGGAACGGAATAGGGATAGTCTTGATTAAACCAGATGGGTCTCACGTGCCAATTATAATTAGACTGAAGTTTCAATGTTCTAGCAACGAAGCTGAATACGAAGCATGCATAGCACGGTTGAAAGTAGCACTGGATCATGAGGTAGATGAGATCGACGTTTTTGGAGATTCAAGCTTAGTAGTCTACCAGACGACTAGAGAATGGAAGACCCGAGAGTAGAGACTGGTCCCTTACCACGAGTATCTAGAGGAACTAAGCTCACACTTTGACAGGATCTCATTTACATACATGCTAAGAGCTAAGAATCAGTTCGTAGATGCACTAGCTACGCTTACTTCCATGATTAGTATTTCAAAAGATTTGGTTATCGACCCAATCGAGATTGGAATTCAAGATGAGTTGAAGTATTGCTTACCCGTCGAAGTAGAAAAATCTGAAGAAAAGCCATGGTACTCAGACATCAAGGCATATCTCGAAGATTGAATCCTCCCCTCAGATGCAACGCCAAATGACCGAAGGACTATCCAGAAATTGGCAGGGCAATTCTTCTTGAACAGGGGCATTCTATACAAGAAATCGCACTACGAGGTATTACTTCGGTGTATGGCAGAAATAGAAGCGAAACGACTAATCGAGACTGTGCATGGTGGAATCTGTGTGTCCCACATGAATGGTCATATGCTAGCCAAGAAGATCATGAGAATGGGATACTATTGGTCGACAATGGAGAGTGATTGCTATCAGCATGTCCGCAGGTGCCACCTATGTCAGATCTACGCCAACTAGATCAATGCTCTGCCATCAGAATTGCATAATATGACTACTCCTTGGCCTTTTTCGCTCTGGGGCATGGATGCCATCTGGCAAATCTAGCCAAAAGCCTCGAACGGGCATCGATTCATCTTAGTTGCCATCGACTATTTTACAAAATGGGTAAAAGCCGTATCTTATGCCAATGTCACTAAGAGCAATGTCCTGAAGTTTGTCAAGAACAACATTATCTGCAGATATGGACTTCCCAACGGGTTAGTAACTAACAATGCCAAGAACTTCAAGAACAGGGATATGATCAAGATGTGCGAAGACTTCCAGATCACTCATCACAACTCTGTACCCTACAGACCTAAGATGAACGGAGCAGTCAAGGCAACCAACAAGAATATCAAGAAAATAATTGAGAAGATGGTAGTTACGTACACATGTTACCTTTTGTACTCCACGCCTATCGAACCTCGTTTAAAACTTCGACTGGGGCAATTCCGTATTCATTGGTCTATGGAATGGAAGCAGTTTTACCCGTAGAGGTCAAGATCCCTTCCCTTCAAATCTTAAAGGAAGCAAAGTTAGATGAAACTGAATGGGTTCAAGCTCGGTTCGACCAGTTAAATCTAATCGAAGTAAAACGTCTTGCAGCCATTTGTCATGGACAGATCTACCAACGACGAATAGCTTGTGCTTCAATAAGAAAGTCAAGCCTAGGGATTTCTCACTGGGAGACCTTGTTCTGAAGAAAATTTTTTCAATCCAAGAAGACGCTAGAGAAAAGTTTCGACCGAATTATGAGGGACCATTTATCGTGAAAAAGGTGATGACGGAAGGAGTTCTGATCCTTACAGAAATGGATGGACAAGCCTTCCCGCAACCGATCAATGCTGACACTGTCAAGAAATACTACGCCTAAAAATTGACCCTGAAATGACGAAAGGCCATCTTTGCTATCCCAAACTATCTACCCTAGTCAACCCTTTTGAGCCATCACGTTCATTTCTTAACCTAAGACTAGGGCAAGTCAACAACTACAAAACGATACAAAAATGAAAAAATGAAAAAAAAAAGATAGAAGAAGAGAAAATCAGAGAGATCAAATCATCAAAGTACTCCTGGCCCGCATGAGGATAAACTGTGAATGGCTAAAAATACTCGGACACTTGATCTAAGCTCGACCCAAATCTCCACCCTAAACAAGTTCGAGAGATGCTGGGAGGAGACATAGATCACCTTTTCAAAATAAAAATAGATGAACCCCATGTCTAAACCACTCTAAGTACATCCAGACCTTAACTTTTTTAATCCTTCCACTACCCTAAGCCTAAGCCAATGTTTCGTCCTAACAAAAGTCCTTTTTTATCAAGGAATGTTCTAGGGCAATATAATGACAGTGGCAGCACCAATGATCTTGCGACTTGGTCCGGATATCAAGTCTTATTAGTCGTTAGAAGACTCGATGGGGGAATCCAGGTCGGATATTTGAAAAAAAAAGAGCACTCGAAGTATAGAGTAGCCGATCTCGCGGCTCAACTTGAGTTGTCGAATCACGAATAGTCATTAGTAAACTCGATAGGGGAATCTAGATCTATTACTCAAGAAAAAGGGCTACTACAAGAGTAGAATCGCCGATCTCGCAGCTCAATTTGAGTCACCAAGTCACAAAGACACAGAGACTCCGAACGAAACTGTAATATAAAAATTCAAAAATACAAGCATAGTCTGAGAGGGCATAGTGAAAACCTGAAAGGGCACTATGAGTAAAGAATCGGATTATGGCAAGATCAAAGCCATCGACACGATGAAAATCCCAAAAAGGACGTCGATGCTCAAAAAAGTAGAAACCGGGTCTGGTGAAAACCTTAACTGGCACCAGGGGCAATAAAGGTGAACAAAAAAAAAGGGAAAGCTCCTAGTTCGTAAGAATATAAACTATGAACGGTGAAATCTTTCCAAGAAAACCCATGTCCCGAGCAGATAACAATCCTCAAACCAAGGCACTGGGGATGACTCTAAAGGAACTAAAAGAACAATTGACGTTTGTATCCCCTGTGTCTGGCAAAAGCACCAGAATCGTCATAACCAAAGATTATTACAAACTCTGAATTTATTGGACTCATTTGATAAAGACATTTCACAAAATTACATTTCAAAAACTACTATTTTAGCAAATGACGACAAATCTAGGACTCATCCAATGAATTTTCGTGTTTTCAAAGAACAATAGATATACCTGAGGCCAAGTAAGTACAAAACTTATTTTCTTTGCATTAGCCCTTCAACATTTTGCATACATTCATATAATGAAAAGAAAATACAAAAAGTGGGAGTACAACGCAGTCAAACATCATGGTAACAAATGAAAAAGGAGTCAAGGTATTCTTCCAAAGCCCAAATCCGGGTAGCCTGATTCATCATCACTCTTTCGGCATCTGAAGCATCACGACTCACCAAATATGCTGCAAAGTCATCAAAATGAGGACACTAGGCAAGTCTGTCCCTCAACTCAGCAACTTCAGCTCGAAGTCTAACCACTTTGCCACTACTACTAGATCCAGATTGGATAAAGGCAAGTTCGGATGTCAGTCGAGCGATCTCTTTCTGCATTTTCTTATCGGATTTGAGCCAAATAGCCTGAATTCGACGATGATCATTCTGAGACTCCTCCACTCGATCTCGATAATCAAAGGAGGATGAAATTCCAGGGCGTGTTCGGGGAACTATGGACACTGAGGGTCTCCCAGAAACGAGTTCTCAAATCCAATGCAAGTATGCCGGGAATAAGTGCGCTGCAAATATGGGTCCACTCAAAAACCTCAACTCGACCCCATTTTTTTACAAGTCGACTCAAAAGTGCAGTCGATAAAGGGCCAACCAACTCATTGAAATTCTCAGGAATGAGCATACCTTGATCATAATCAAATGACGAAGAACCCGAAGTAGTACATAATGAGTTGCCTCGTGAAGACCAATCAAAACGAGAAAATGGGCACCATCGAATGCAATCACAGGAGATCCTCGAGGTTGGAATGCACCTACCCATCTCACTTCTTCATCATCAAGGTTGCTGATGAAGGAATACCAATCTTCTTTGCCACCTGAAACGAAGGGAATAACTCATCTCGACATCATAAGAATGAGATCAGCATTAACGCAAAATAAGCGATTAACTACTTCAGTTGAAGCCAAATGATCCATGAATCAAAGCTGCAATAACAAGAGTATCCTAAACTTTGGAAACTAATGAAGTCAAGTTTAAATCTAAGCTAAGTTTGAAATTTACCTGCAGGACTGGAGCACATCCCTAGAAAATTCGATCATGACCGGAAGAACAAACCGTGAGGGATTGGAACATTTCGCTCAAAAGCATCGGGGCCAACCGGTGTCCTTTCCGGACTTGTAGAATCACGTGAATGAGAAAAAGGTCTACGATGTCTCCGCCACCCGAAAATAAGAGTTGACTCACCACCATCAAAGTGAGAGCATTAAAGTCAATCAACGGCTTCGAGGGGTCCGTAAGGCATTCAATCAAGAAGGATTTGGATATTGTTTTCAAAACCGATCCACCATCCGAAATCTTCAAAAATTTGCGGTTTATCGCCAAGAAGGCGGAAGTCTCGCTTCGGTATCCATCACGCAAGGGTGGAACCACATCCCCACCCGATATTTTGAGCCCTAACAATACTTTAAATTCCTCAATGGTGGGAGTCATTTCATGCTCCCCAAATCAGAAGAGATTGAGTTCGGGGATGCAATACCCTAGCATGGCCTCAATCAAGCCCCATTGCAATGGGACCTCGGGCAAGGAAAGAGTAAATCCTAGTTTATTTAAGCACCATCGAGCTCTATCATCATTATCCATGCTATCTATCCAACTACTCAGGAAAGGATCAATAATGCCATATCTTTTCAAGTTGGGAAGAGTAGAGGGCACCTCCATGGAGCTTGAGAAGAAGCTTTGAGGAAGAAGGAAAAATCGGCCAAAAGTGAAAAAGGAAAGTAAAAAAATCATGAAAAGTGAAATGTTAGGGCAAAATGAAGTTGAAATAGGCTTAAAGTGGAAAGTAAATCATACTGGTCCATGTTTGAAACACGGATAAGGACAAATGTTAAGTGATCCGTGCCCAAAACACGGATAAAATCAACATTAGCTTATTTGTGTTGGGAGCACGGAAGAAGCAAAATGTGACTCATCCATGCTTAAGGCACGGATAAAAGCAAAAATGACTTATCCATTCTCCTGGCACGGATGAAAACTGGGAAAATCTATCCGTGTTGAGAACACGGACCAGAAGGTTTTAGCCTTAAAGACATGGATCATGTGAATTCTGAAAGATTCAGGACCATGTAACAGGCACCTCATGTCTTGAAACCCCAAAATCACATGAAAAACAGCTTGAACTTTTACATGCTCGATAAACGCGTTCAAAACTCTCGAAAGCTCTCAAGATGTATAACGAGCATGTACGAACTCGCTATGATCATATTAGGCCAGATCAAACCTCCAAGGACCGCCTCACTCACCATGGGTCCCAAACGACTCACACCACTCAAGAACATACTCGAAGGGTCCTTTGGACCCTGATCGCACCCTTTACCAGCTCGTAAACTCACCAACACTCAAAATGGCTCGAAAGCCCTGATGATTGATATCTCGCCAAGAAGCTCGGATCAATTGCACAGATGATCATAATGATACAACAAATACAATAAATAATGGACATGAATGCACATATATATACAAAAGTTTAAAATGTTTACAAATGTGTCTGAGTCTAATTCAAAAATATACATGAATTGCAAGGTACAACAAAATCAAATCAAGGGGGGAGTATCGTCCCGAACACTCTGAGTCTTCGGAAGCACTCTAGAAGAAGATCCAGCCACTGCACCCGAGCCAAACACCCCGGAAGAAGGTAGACCATGCATCAGCAGTCGTCCGTCCTAATCCGTAGTACCCGCGAGATTGGCGCTAGGGACAGAAGGGCCAGTGGAAGGGGAGGCCTGAAAACGAAGAAACAGAACAGATCAAATACAGGAAGAAATATATACAATATGCAAGAAAACGAACAACTAAATATAAATACATACCTTGGGAGGTGTTGGAGGCCGCGCAGAGGTGCTCGCTCCGTCTCGACGTCGATGATAGTCTTGAAAAGATCATAAATAAAAAATCAATCAAGACAGAATACCTATGAACTACAATATGTGAAACGAAAGGGAAAGAGAACAAAAACAACATACCATCTCGGCCTGAAGACGAGACTCGCACAAGGCCATCTCGAGCTCTAACTCCTGGATATGAGCAACCTGTGCCCCAAGGTGAGCCTCCTGCTCCTCAATATGGACAGCCTGCTCCTCCACCTTTGCCCTAGAGGCCCTCCATCTATTCTCCATCTCCATGGCCTTCGTTGCCTGAGCCTCAATCACATCGTAACCCTCGCGGAGACGACGAAGATCATCGGCCTGAAAGTAAGAATAACAAACAAGTAAGAATGATAAGAAGCAGAGAGTTCTACAGAAAAGAGATAAGGATAGAATACATACCGTGATAGCATGCTCCTGTAACAAGATCCATCCGATCTCGGTAATCCCGACCCGAGCGGTGACAGCAGGCATAATACATCCAATAGAAGCCTCTCTAAACCAGACCTAGTAGTCATCGTCCCTCACCAATCCAGCAGCATCAACACCCCTCGACTAGGTGAGATACGCATCTACCATCATAGCCCCCGAGATAAGCTCAGGTGGAGCGACAAGGATGCCAAGGCTCCCATCGTGTTGGAAAAATAGGCGCTCTCCTAGATAAAATGTGTATCTCTGCTCGTCAATAAAGAAGGGGTAGCGTTGTCGTCTGATGTTCGCCTATAGGCGTTCCTCACCTCATGCCTTCCGTTGACAGTGTGGGAAAGGTCTCGAAGCGTAACCGAGAAGATCTGCAAAAGAGAGAAAGTCAAACGATACCATCTGTGGCGCCCCACCAAACACTAACACAAATACCCATGTCAGATCTCGAGGTACTAGGTGGCACCTCAAAATTTCGGCATGGTCTCCTCTGTTTATGTTAGCATTCCAAAGCGATTCAACCTGCACCTAATAATCTTGCATATATATATATATACAATATAATACTAGGGGAAGCCTATATACATCTAATAACATACGAAAGATCAGAGTACGGAAGAATAACCAGAATACAGGATTATACAAATATTTCTCATTCTAACAAAAGTCCTAACGCTTAGAATAAAATCTATTACTTTTGGACAATCGACACCACTAGGGGCTATAACCCCAATACTCACCAAGTGACAAACTTTGACTGTCTATCTGACCCACCAGATGATTCTCACTCGTGTTATATACCTACCTTGCCAATCTTCGAATCTGAAACAAAAAAAATAAAGAAAGAAAGGGTGAGTAACAACGATTACCCAGTAAGGAAGAACATAATTTCTGCCAATAACCTCTTCTAACATGAACGAATAAGCATACTAAATCATTTTAAAATCTGTAAAATTTTATAAAAGAAACTACGATTAACTAGTACATATAGCCAGGGATGAGCAACTAAACATTTTAAAACTCACATTACATCAATTATTATTACTCACTATAACATTCTCTTTTTATACAAATCTAATTGATCAAATGGAAACATTTAACATGTATTTCATTTTATATATCAAAATAAGACAACAGATACATAATACACATGGTAGAGTACTAGAATTAGAGTATTGGGATTTATGACTGGATCGCTCCCAGTCGGGACATGGTGTTTCATAATAAAGTAGTAGTTCTTGATTTTGTGGCTGGTCGTTGTTTACCACACTTGTGAGACCATTTATCCAGCTCAGGCTGACCGTTTGATGTGACCGTAAGCAATGGATCTCTTTTCGATGTGTCAAAACATTCGAACTATAGATTGTTAGTGATCACTGACTAATCATCTTCGTCTATGCCTATCAAGCGTGCATATGATTCCCAAATATACAAACCATTCGTATACGACCACCATTACATTATAAGTTCATTGGTAAAGATAGAAGGAATAAACCCAGATTCCAGTTGTGACTCCACTCTCATACGCGTCTGTAGACACCCCATTTTTGCATCCGCCTGATTAATCAACTCGTCAACCCGATCGCAAGGATTCCCAATGATGGATGTGTATTCCATTGCTTTACTTTGTTACCAGATTTGTTTCAGAAATCCAGATGAGGTATCTCGAATTGACAAAACCTTAGAAACCACGCTACGCTAGGAAAGTACGATCCCAGAAACATAGAAATCATCATCTTGCAGACCAAAAAGAAGCTTCACGATAAAAATCACTAAAAATTATCAATTACCAAAATACCCCTAACCTCAAAACAACCCTAGAGCCTACGTTACGCTTAGCAAAACCCATTCGAACACATAAAATGACAAATCGGAACCAAATAAATCATTTCACCAATTTTAACAGAATTTGACAAAATTACGAAAATGCCCCTCATAAAGTTCACAACCATTTCACACAAAAAATTTCATAAATAACAAAAACTAATATTTCCATTGAATTCCTTACGAAAAACCGATTCTAAAACATCCTAGAACATTAAAAACTGACTTAAAATGTGAAAAGTCCTCTCCGGGGGCAAAACGGTAATTTCACAATTTTCATGATAAAAAATTCCGAAATTAATAAATAAAACATTAAATAATTAAATTTAAACATTAATGAAATTAATTTAAAATTTTGAACCTAAAAAATCGATTAATCGGACTCTCAGGCAAAATTGTTGAGGGTTCGTGGGATATTTCTTTAAGGACCCCTCCATTTGGGGGTCCAAAGAATTAAAAATATTTTAGAGGAGGGGTTCTCCAAAAATCAAAGTAAATCAAGCAAGACTAAGGTCAAGGTATTAAAGTCAATCAAGTGAGACTGAAGTCAAAATTAAAGTCAATTAAGCAAGACTAAAGTCAAGATATTAAAAGTCAATCAATTAAGACTGAAGTCAAAACAATTAAAGTCAATCAAATAAGACCAAAAGTCATAATAGAGATCTAATTAAATAATAACTCTATCTAATAGAGTTCTAACTTAAAAACAATTCTACCTAAAACAATTTGAATTAAAATACAATTCTACCTAAAACAATTCTAATTAAAACACAATTCTACCTAAAACAAGTCAAATTAAAACACAACTCTAATTAAAAGATTTCCAATTAAACACTAACTCTATCCAAATCAACCCCTAAAAACATCTATAAATAGAGGTGCTCACACCCTATTTTCGTATCAAATTATAAACCTTAAGAGAAGTAGGTCTAGAAGCTCCCCTAGCCCCCCATAAACCCTAGTTTTGGAGTCCCAACTCCTTAACTAACATCCCTCCTTCAATTTTAGTCTAGAAAACATCCAAAAGCCTTCTAAAAACACCCCCAAATCCACAACGAACTAAAGAGTTTAGATTCAAAACAAGGAGATACCTTGCCTCGGAGATCCGAAGTCAAATCCGGAAACAGAACGAAGCAAGGGAGCACGGTACAAGGAGCTCTTTTTGTCAGATCTGAGGGAACCAAGTCCGTGCCATCGGAAAGGTAAATTTTTATTTTTTATTTATTTTTTATTTAGGTTTTAGCAATGTAATTTACTTGGGACTTTAGTAGAGACCGGCTTTGGCCGGGCGGGGTTGGTGCCTAACACCTTCCAACCCCGTAACTTGATCCCTGAATTCAGATTTTTTATGGTAGATTAGTTCTTTTTATCCATGTTAAAGTCAGTATGGTTCGCAGACCACAATAACTAGGTGGCGACTCCCAAACCTCAAGGGTCAAAAGCGGATCCGCGCACCCCGCGGATCGAGGGCGCTTTCAGTGGCGACTCCACTGGGGACATTGAGGATCAAACTTGAAAAACCCCGAGTATGGGAACATTGCCAATGACCTAGTTTTTATTTTATTTTTATTTTACTTATTTTTTTTTTAGTTGATTCTATTTAATTTTTAGTTAGTTTGTTTTTATTGCTCGTTTATCATTTTTTATATTGGTGGGTTTAATCATTAATTTCGGTTCAACTTCGAATATGTCATTCTAGCATAGTTCAATCGAGAGTCATTTAGGGTGACTTAAATAATGATATCAAACGTGAACGGATAATTGTATTGAGGGTGGAATGATGATCATTGAGGAAAGAATGATGAAATAAAAAATGATTTTTTTTTTATATATTTTTCCTTTTGGGGGGGGGGGGGATGTCGACCCGTTTTTGGATAACAAAAGATTGTTTTTTTTGGAAACGTGTTTGATGTGTTATTTGATAACGTTTTTTTTTTTTTTTAAAAATGAAATTTTGTTTTGATTAATTGGTTATTTTTCATAGGTGTTCGATTTTCTTTAGTGAGCACGACATGCTGTCCATTGACAGCATATAGGATTTCAAAATTTAAAAAAAAAAAAAAACAAAAAAAAAATTAATATCTGGAATTTCTGTCTGCAGAAACTGTTGGGGGGGTGTGCGTAGTAAATCGATTAATTATTTCGGGTGCTGTTAATAAAAAAGCCGTTTTGTTTATTTCCATTCAACCCTTTAAAATTTTTTTTTTTAAAAAGAAAACCATCATCTCCTCGTTCGGTTCTACTATCTCAACAGAGACTCGAAAAACCTTGCTCCTCAAAGGTTTTTAACCCACCTCTTGGCTCATTAATCTCGGCCGATTTAAGGATCAACCGTTTGAGTTTTGCATTCGTCCTGATTATTGATTGATCAACGATGGATTAACGGACTGGTATGGGGCGCTATTACCTGAATTACTTCACATCTTTTCGCTCAAAATCGTTCCATGTCTCGACTTTAATGGCTGTTCTTGATCAGCTGTTCTTGTAAGAAAGATACCTCTGATCTCGATCGAATGTGGAGATCTTTTTGAAGATTGGTTGAATCACGGTTTCTCACTCTTTTCTTTCAAGTAAAAGTCTCCAATCACCATTAGAGAAGGTCGTAGAGAGATTCCTCTCATCACAGCACTGAAATGGCGAACAATTCGTCGAAAAATCCCACGTTACAGGCTGATCTCGACGCTGGTCTGCTGTTGATCTCGACGCTGGCCTGCTGTTATAGGATGATCTCGACGACTAACCTGCTGATCTCGACGATTAACCTGCTGATCTCGACGATTAAGCTGCTGTTAAGGGTTGATCTCGACGTTGAGCTGCTGTTGATCTCGACGTTATCCTGCTGTTTTAAAACAACAAGGCCGATCTCGACATGTGCCGGATGAGTTCGATTATTGGCAGCGGCATATAATCTGTCTCACAAAATTATCTTGGGTTTTTTTTAAGATCAATTTGTTTTCTAAAAAAAGGGGAAAATCAAAATAAAAAAAATAAAGAGTAGAAAGTTTTTTTAAAAAAAGGGAAGTTTAAAAAAATAATGAAATCAAAATTTTTTTTAATGTTGCTAATGGCAACATATGTTCAGGTTGGTTTGTTTTTTGAATTTCCTTGATTGGGCTCAATTTATTTTAAAAAAAAAAATAAAAAAAAAAATGATGAACAAACCCATCCTCTTTATTTCATTGATCATTATTATACCCTTAATTCGAAATTCTTAGAAATTTTGAATTATTTTTGGTCGCCCCAAAATAATCTTGATTGGACTATATAAACTTAGGTGAGACTTGGAATCATGAGCTTATTTCCATGGTTCGGACCATATTATTAATTCATGATAATTGCCTATTTAATATGCTATAATGTCATTGGGAATACATGTTTGATGTTGGTCATAATGTTGATCATGATTAAATGTTTATGTGATTGGAATGGTGCTTATATCCATATAATTCATGTTATAATTGGTTTGATTGGGCCATGGGCCCATTTGTTTGGAAAAGGCCCCAGGCACACCCCACCTTACTTTGCACACACCACATGCACGTTTACCGCTTTACTCACTTACACGTCCCATTTAGCCAACGTGGCACTAGTGCGTGGCCCGGTCTCTTCGGAGATGCGACGTCATTCATGAAACCCACAACTCCAGTCACGTACCTTAGGGTATATCGAACTGGGGCATCAATACCGTCTGATCAGGTGATTCTGAGAGACATATTGATGCACCTATGCTGGGATGACCTGAGCCTTGTCCTATTGTAAGCCACACAGTCACATGTCCCGATTGCCAACGTAGTACTAGTACGTGGTCGGTCCCCTTGTGGGATGCCAAACCATTTATGAAAGCTACAACTCTTGACTCGTACCCATAGGTATAAAAGGTAATCTAAGTATATCAATTGCACTTCTTTGTCAAAACCGGTGCCTAAGCAAGATCTTGCCCCGCTGTACCCTACTGTACGAGGGGGATAGACTACGTCTATTCTAGACGAGAGGTATTTAAGTGGGCCCTTGCTCAGTATTGTGCGCCACCTCTCAACTGGAGATCAAACTGGCTGTTTTTGGCTTCAGAGAAGTGAATTGAGGTTTTAGATTATCACCTATATGGTATAAACCAAGTCACCACGTATCGAAAGGTATATAGGTGTGCTTGGGCAAGGGTGGCCAGATAAAAATGCATTGCACGTAGTAAGCCTAGAGTCTAGAAACCTTCCCCATAGGTCACGACTCGAACTTATCGTGGGTGTTCCCGGGTTGTTTATTGAATGAATGCCTGTTGTTAGATGAATGTATGTGAGTGATGTGAATGATGAGATCAGAGTATATGATTGTCCTCAAGGATAAAAAATGTTATTTTTGAAAATCAAAATGGGTGCACTAACCCAATAAAAAATCCATCTCTTGCAATGACCCAGCCCAACTCGATCCAACAATCCTGATGGACCGGGCCATTTAAATCGAAATAGAAATCAAATTTTCAAAGAAGAAAAATAGTTTACAAAGGGAAAGTATTTTCCGGAAAAAATATTTTCCAAAAGAAGTGTTTTCCAAAAAAAGTATTATTCTATAAAAAAAAAATGTTTTCTAAGAAAAAACGTTTTCCAAAAAAGATTTTCCAAGAGAAGATACTTTCCAAATAAAAAACTATTTTTCAGAGAAAAAATATTTTTAGAAGAAAATGTTTTCCAAACGAAAAGAAAAAGAAGGAAAAATAATTTGCAAAAGATCTATTTTTGCATGAAAAGTTTTTATAGACCTTGGAAAACTACCAAAAAATGTTGCAAAAAAATAATCAGATTTGTGAAATAAAAACATTATTTTCCAATATTTTTCAAGAGTGCAACGTAAAATTATTTTTCTTCTGAATAATCATTAAATGGATGAACTTTTTAATGGATTGGTGCACAAAATTCAATAAAATCTCAGGGTTCATTTCAAATGTTATCAAGGGGGTGACACTGAAATTGGTTAAATTCACCTTCAAAGAGGTTTTAAGGGTTATCATTGTATCTAAGCTCAATCGTCTATCATTTAAGTAGGGTTGTAAATCCGATCAGTTAGAGTAAACATCAATATCAAATCAACAGTCAGAAATGACCTCAAAATTTCTCAACATCATCCAGTTGTTCTTTGAAGATCATAGTGCCTCAATCCTGTTGGTTGTAAGCAATGTCTCAGTCCTCAGTCCTAATCAAGCCCATTGTGGGTAGTTGTATTGAGTTTTCATGAGTTATTTGAGTTAGCTCGAGTCCAATTTTTCAATGTCATATTTTCTTTAGATTGAGTTTACTCTTTTTCTGTTGAGTCGAGTTAGTTTATTGAGTTTATAGAGGTGTCTGTCGTCCCTTCTGAATTTGATTGAATAAAGAAAATTTTTTAATACCTCAAGCGCATTAAAGAATTAACTAATAATCTAGCTTCAAGGATATATTTTTCTCCTGAACAAGAAAGATAAGAGTCGGGCTCAAGAAAGCAAAGGTCATTGACCTCGGAACAGAAATAAATTCCTAAAGAGATTCAAATAGAAACCATCTTATCTCTAGAGGAACACAAGGGGATAATGAATTTTCTCAGAAATTTCAAAAGACTTATTCGTGTGATCATATGAGGGTATGCTAGGTACAAGCTTGGGTGTTGTTCAACATGGAATAAATACTCACCTATATCGATGGAATCAAAGAAGATGTTATAAAATGTATCAATGATATCCTCACTACATCTTGAGTTGCAAATCACATATTATCAGTCGATATGGGGATACCTTTTGAACTGATCTCTGATAATGGGAAGTACTTCAAAGCATAAGTCATTATTCTGTGTACAAAGTTCAAAATCCGGCATCGCAAATCATCACCCTACCATCCTCAGATTAATGGAACAGTTGAAGCAGCTTGCAAGAGTTTCAAGATAATCATCGTGAAAATGTGTCAATCACATATCACACCGGGATTGGCCAGAAAAGTTACCATTCGCATTATGGACATATTACACTTCAATACAGTCTTCTACTAGAGTCACTCTAGTATGATATGGAAGCAATCTTACCGGTTAAAAGGGAAAATCCTGTATCTCAAGGTCTTGATAGAAGAATTGTTAGAAACAGATTGGGTCTGTCAATGGAGAGGAGTCACTTGCATGTTTGACAAGAAAGTCAAAGTTCATCACTTATAAGTCAAAGATCTAAGCATCAGACTACCCGAAAAAAAATTTGAGTATTCTTCTCGATCATAGAAAGTTTGAACTCAATTGGAGAGATTCAATCATCAAGGAAATATTATCTGGAAAAACTGTTAGACTTCAAGATCATGATGGAATCGAATTACCAGAATCAACCAACCTTGACCAAATCAAACGGTACTACATTTAAGGAGGCCATCTTTGGCCGAATCAATTCTCTTATTACCCAGTTCAATATATCCTTTCTCAACCCTTTCGCAGCCTTTTCAAAAAGAAAAAAATTATGCCTTCTTCTTTCTTAGCCCGATTACCTAACCTAAGGGAGGGAAAAATATTCGAACTACGTTTTGGTCTGATCCCAAAATTCTGGGGTACTTAGGCAACCTGAGAAATTACTTCAGGCCCGACCACATCAAAATAAAAAAAAAATCTATTTCCCACACAAAAAATCAAAAAAATCAAAAAAAAAAATTCAAAAGAGAAAGAAATATCATCCAAAATGGGGAAGAAAATTCAAGAAAAAAGTTTAAATGAAATGCCACACAAGGGGCATTTGGGTTTTTGAGCCTCAAAATCCCTTTCTTTTTTATACCCAGTCCTAAGCCTACCTATAAAAGTCCTCCTAAGTACCGTGCGAAAAGTCAAGGAAGATAGCAAAGCATGATCAGGCAGCAACTCCAGAAGTTCAGAGAAAAAAAAATAATAAGATAAAAAATGATGAAGCCTGCTAAGTTGAAAACCCGAAAAGGGCGATTTAGGCAAAAATTAAGGCCAGCTCGCAAGGTTGAAAATCTGAAAGGACAACTTTGGCAACAATCAGAGCTAAAAAGAAAAAAAGCTCGCTAGATCGAAAACCTGAAAAGGCGATCTAGGCAAAAGCTAGAGCAAGCTCGCTGGATTGAAAACCTGAAAAGGCGATCTAGGCAAAAGTTAGAGCAACAAAGAAAAATAGAAAAAGATCCCAAGCTGAGAGCGGTCCGAGCTGAAACATTAGAAGTCCGAATAACCAAGTTCAATACTTAGCTTAAGCCAGGCATAGACTCAGAAGCCACAAGTATCTTGTCTATGATCGATCTGAAAATGTTTAATTCCCCAAGTGAACCAAGGGAGATAAGGTGAATTCTATGATGAGTCTCGAAAGGAAATAATTTTGTACTCTTGAGCCTGACTCAAAACCTTCAATAAAATTAATCAAAATTAAAAGTTGAGTCTTTATTGCGCTTGTGGTAATCAATTATTTCAAACCTTCATACAAGGGGCATTTTCTTTCTTTTTTAATGTAACTTTCCCCCCTTATACTAGGGGCATTTTTTTATGTGTTCAATTATTTTCAAGGCCATGGTCATTGTCAAACTAGAGGCATTTTGCTTTTGAGCAGTGAGATAATGAGAACCCCAAATTTAAGGTAATCCTCTTGATAACAGTTTTTCAAAAAACTCTTGAGGTTCGAAAGAAATAAAAATTCAGGTTTTAAAACTTTTTGATAAATCCTTGAGGTTCAAACAAAAGCATTTCGGATCTCACATAGGAGATATAACATTCTTTCAGTCTCCAGATTCTTTTCCAGATTCAATCATTCTTGGAATCAATCATTTCTCTTCCAGATTCATTATCTTCCAGATTTATTCGTTCTCCAGTTTGTTCTAATCAGTTTTCTCCAAAATTCATTCATTCCTCTACCAGTTTTGCTCAGTTGCCGCCAAGGGTTATCTTGGATTTTGCTCAGTTGCTGCCAAGGGTTATCTTGGATTTTGCTCAGATTCCGCCAAGGGTTATCTTGGATTTTGCTCAGTTGCCGCCAAGGGTTATCTTGGATTTTGCTCAGTCTCCGCCAAGGGTTATCTTGGATTTTGCTAAGTTGCCGCCAAGGGTTAACTTGGATTTTGCTCAGTTTCCGCCAAGGGTTATCTTGGATTTTGCTCAGTCTCCGCCAAGGGTTATCTTGGATTTTGCTCAGTTGCCGCCAAGGGTTATCTTGGATTTTGCTCAGTTGCCGCCAAGGGTTATCTTGGATTTTGCTCAGTCTCCGCCAAGGGTTATCTTGGATTTTGCTCAGTTGCCGCCAAGGGTTATCTTGGATTTTGCTCAGTTGCCGCCAAGGGTTAACTTGGATTTTGCTCAGTTTCCACCAAGGGTTATCTTGGATTTTGCTCAGATGCCGCCAAGGGTTATCTTGGATTTTGCTCAGTTTCCGCCAAGGGTTATCTTGGATTTTGCTCAGATGCCGCCAAGGGTTATCTTGGATTTTGCTCAGTTGCCGCCAAGGGTTATCTTGGATTTTGCTCAGTTTCCGCCAAGGGTTATCTTGGATTATGCTCAGATACCGCCGAGGGTTTTCTCGGAACTATGCTCAGATACCGCCGAGGGTTTTCTCGGAACTATGCTCAGATACCGCCGAGGGTTTTCTCGGAACTATGCTCAGATACCGCCGAGGGTTTTCTCGGAACTATGCTCAGTTACCGCCGAGGGTTTTCTCGGAACTATGCTCAGATACCGCCGAGGGTTTTCTCGGAACTATGCTCAGTTACCGCCGAGGGTTTTCTCGGAACTATGCTCAGATACCGCCGAGGGTTTTCTCGGAACTATGCTCAGATACCGCCGAGGGTTTTCTCGGAATTATGCTCAGTTACCGCCGAGGGTTTTCTCGGAACTATGCTCAGATACCGCCGAGGGGTTTCTCGGAACTATGCTCAGATACCGCCGAGGGTTTTCTCGGAACTATGCTCAGTTACCGCCGAGGGTTTTCTCGAAACTATGCTCAGATGTCGCCGAGGGTTTTCTCGGAATTATGCTCAGGTTATGTGCAGATTATATTCAAATTATGCTCAGTTTATATTCAAATTATGCTCAGTTTATATTCAAATTATGCTCAGTTTATACTCAGATTATGTTAAATTTATGCTCAGGTTTTACTCAGTTTCACACAGTGCACACACTTGCACATTTGCAATTTTTAGTCAGGGAGAATTCTCTAAAATTCAAGGATCTGACACCGTCAGTGAGAGTTTGCGCTCAAGGACCTGACAACCTTTTAATTCGGGGAGAGCTTTACCCTCAAGGATCCGAACACCTTGACAAATTGCTAAATCAGGTTGCAAAATGAACTGTCACTAGCTTTGGCATTCAGATATCGCACTATCTACCAAAATAGATTTGATATCTAGTTTGCTTCAACCCTCTGCCAAAGAGGGGCATCTGTATACACCCCATTTTTGCATCCGCCTGATTAATCAACTCGTCAACCCGATCGCAAGGATTCCCAATGATGGATGTGTATTCCATTGCTTTACTTTGTTACCAGATTTGTTTCAGAAATCCAGATGAGGTATCTCGAATTGACAAAACCTTAGAAACCACGCTACGCTAGGAAAGTACGATCCCAGAAACATAGAAATCATCATCTTGCAGACCAAAAAGAAGCTTCACGATAAAAATCACTAAAAATTATCAAATTACCAAAATACCCCTAACCTCAAAACAACCCTAGAGCCTACGTTACGCTTAGGAAAACTCATTCGAACACATAAAATGACAAATCGGAACCAAATAAATCATTTCACCAATTTTAACAGAATTTGACAAAATTACGAAAATGCCCCTCATAAAGTTCACAACCATTTCACACAAAAAATTTCATAAATAACAAAAACTAATATTTTCATTGAATTCCTTACGAAAAACCGATTCTAAAACATCGTAGAACATTAAAAATCGACTTAAAACGTGAAAAGTCCTCTCCGGGGGCAAAACGGTAATTTCACAATTTTCATGATAAAAAATTCCGAAATTAATAAATAAAATATTAAATAATTAAATTTAAACATTAATGAAATTAATTTAAAATTTTGAACCTAAAAAATCGATTAATCGGACTCTCAGGCAAAATTGTTGAGGGTTCGTGGGATATTTCTTTAAGGACCCCTCCATTTGGGGGTCCAAAGAATTAAAAATATTTTAGAGGAGGGGTTCTCCAAAAATCAAAGTAAATCAAGCAAGACTAAGGTCAAGGTATTAAATTCAATCAAGTGAGACTGAAGTCAAAATTAAAGTCAATTAAGCAAGACTAAAGTCAAGATATTAAAAGTCAATCAATTAAGACTGAAGTCAAAACAATAAAAGTCAATCAAATAAGACCAAAAGTCATAATAGAGATCTAATTAAATAATAACTCTATCTAATAGAGTTCTAACTTAAAAACAATTCTACCTAAAACAATTCTAATTAAAACACAATTCTACCTAAAACAATTTGAATTAAAACACAATTCTACCTAAAACAATTCTAATTAAAACACAATTCTACCTAAAACAAGTCAAATTAAAACACAACTCTAATTAAAAGATTTCTAATTAAACACTAACTCTATCCAAATCAACCCCTAAAAACATCTATAAATAGAGGTGCTCACACCCTATTTTCGTATCAAATTATAAACCTTAAGAGAAGTAGGTCTAGAAGCTCCCCTAGCCCCCCATAAACCCTAGTTTTGGAGTCCCAACTCCTTAACTAACATCCCTCCTTCAATTTTAGTCTAGAAAACACCCAAAAGCCTTCTAAAAACACCCCCAAATCCGCAACGAACTTAAAGAGTTCAGATTCAAAAACAAGGAGATACCTTGCCTCGGAGATCCGAAGTCAAATCCGGAAACAGAACGAAGCAAGGGAGCACGGTACAAGGAGCTCTTTTTGTCAGATCTGAGGGAACCAAGTCTGTGCCATCGGAAAGGTAAATTTTTATTTTTATTTATTTTTTTATTAGGTTTAAGCAATGTAATTTACTTGGGACTTTAGTAGAGACCGGCTTTGGCCGGGCGGGGTTGGTGCCTAACACCTTCCAACCCCGTAACTTGATCCCCGAATTCAGATTTTTTATGGTAGATTAGATCTTTTTATCCATGTTAGAGTCAGTATGGTTCCTAGACCACAATAACTAGGTGGCGACTCCCAAACCTCAAGGGTCAAAAGCGGATCCACGCACCCCGCGGATCGAGGGCGCTTTCAGCGTCCCATACCACGTATGAGCTTGGTGGTCCCTACTGTACATCCTAGGATAATATATCACTCCGAATAATATGACGCACTATCCCTTCAGGCATTCACAGACTCTGTAACAACTCACAAAATAACTACATATATATATATATATATATTATTTTCATTTGAAAATAAAAGAGAAATTAACAATATAAGGTTGATAATGGATATCCAGTTTTCTACCATGCAACTGTGGTCAGCTGGCCTAAAATAAATAACGGAACGGACACGTAAACAGCACCTCGCACTAACAGAAAGTAAATAAACATGCAACCAGTAACATTATCCCTGGATATCCATTCGCCAACTTACACACAACACAACAATGTAAAATACAGACATTACCCCTCGGGTGTAACTCTGACATTTTATCGTTTCATACCATTTTTTCTATTTTTTTATCGTTTTCAATCTTCCAAACAAAATATCCACTTTCTGATATTTATCAACTCAATTTGAGTTCATTGAATATTAAATCATTATTTTTTTTCTAATTATGAAAATCATTTTCATCAATAATATTGAAAAAGTACAACACTTAAATCAAAACGGGGTCCGAGCGGTGCACAAGACTCAACTGACAGAAATAGCCCGTTGAAATATCCTACCCATGTATAATTCGTAAAAAAATGCAATTAAACATATCAAATATGTAAGTTCTAGCGTGAATTTGAAATAACCGATTGAATTCTATATTTTTAGAAACTTACTATAAATTTTTAATAAAATCTTAAATGCAATTTTCATAATCTACGATTACTAATAGAAATTGAGAGTTCCTTATAAATCTCTAGGAGACGGAATTGTAGCATGTGCACAAAAATCGAGGTGACTCGTTCTTCAAGGCGGTTGATTTTCAAAATTGGCCCAGTGATTTCGAAGATCTCGTGATTTCGAAGATCTCGATGTCGTCATCATTTCTCTCTTCTGCGACGGAGGACGGTTTGACCTCGAAACGGATAAAATCCGAGGTCGAAGTTACATAACCCCCATATATATATACGATTGTTTTTTGATGATACGGGGTAAAAAAGATGAGAAAATGAAAGGAATTTGAGTGGGTTTTGTAGAGAATGAGGCTGCGGACGTTTCTCCTTTCTACGTCGGACATTGATGGTGAACGGTTTGCCACAAATCGAAGTTGGAAGATTGGGAGAAAAATAAATTGAAAAAAAAAAAGAAACGTGGCTGGTTTTTTACTAAATGGGAAGATGAATAGTGAAAAAAAATTAAGAATTTATTTATATAAATTCTGGGGACGAAATTGGTATTTTGCCTACTGTTTCAATCGATTATAACTTGACCATCCGGACTCCAAAACTGACAAATGAATATTCTATCTTATCTAATATTTCATTCTTGATCTAATGGTATGGTCAATTTCTACAAATTCTATCTCTAACAAAAATTTACATTTTTGGCCTGAGGTGACCCCTAAAATTGACGTCGTTTTCGTTTTTGACGATAATTCGACTTTCTATGTTCCAAAAATGACAAATAAATAGTCCATGTTCAATAATTTTCCTTACGAATCCAATGGTATAATCGAATCTTAATAATTCTTGCTTTAACAAAATGTTACTATTTTAGTATGGTCCGTTTCGGTAATCGAGGATTTTGTAACTTTTCTGTTCGGACTCGCATTTGACCATGCTTGCAGGCTAAAGTATGTTTTTTGATCATTTTGAATCCAATGGTGTGATCAGATTTTCTTAAAAATGATCTAAAAACAAGGTCCTACAGTTTTATCCTAAGTCCCACTTTTATAATTTTTTCAAAATTCCACTATTTATTTTTTTCTCGAGATACGAATCAAAAATTCGGGGTTTTACAAATCTCTTTATCCTAATTCTAAAGATGTGTCTCAGATACTTATATGATAAGATGGAGGAATTTTTATTTATCAAGCCAAAATTTAAGCCATTATTCGAACGCAAGGAAACTAAAGACTGGACATAATCAAAATTTAAATTAATTTTATATAAATCGTCAATTAAAATCCTAGATCTAACTAAAATTGAATGTAAAAATAATTTTAACTATCTCCATTCAAAAGAAATTGAAGAACCTAAATTATCTAATCTAGATAACGAAATCAAATTCTTAGATATGGTAGGAACATAAAAAGTACTCTCTAGATTCATTTGATAACCAGTCTACAATACTAAGTGATAGGTTCTTACAACAAGTATTTGCACTCCGAGACAGTGTTCCATGAAGATAGACCTTTCACTTTGTATTGACTTCCAACTTGATTGAATCCCTGTATTGAATTTGTAATATAACATGTGATTCTAGAGTCAATCCACCACGTATTAGAAGGTACTTCACTTAAGTTTGATTCATATATAAATGAAAAAAACCAAACTTTTTTTTTAACCAACTTTTGTGTTTTGTGCAATTTTTTTTATATGTCCAACTTTGCTACAAAGTAGCACTTGACACCATTGTTGTTCTTCCTTTCAGACTGATTTGCATTCTCAAGCACTTTTTCTTTTCCTGACTTTCTTCTTTCCATTTGTTCTCCTAGAGTCATCATGAAAGCAGACTGTTTTCCTTCCTATAACGTCTCCAAATTACTAACTCAAAATCCAATGTCAAATCTCGAGGTAGTACACGGCACCTCAAAATTTTGACATGATTTCCTCTATTTATGTTATCATTTCAAGGCATTCGAAAACCTGATTAACCAATATACAATAAATCTTGTATTTATATATGCCAAAAATACAGAAGCAACGGAAGACGGTAAACTTCAAGTAACGTAAAGTTAAATCAGAGTTGCATAAGGAGTAAAATATACAGGTTTACAAAAATATATCCTCACTCTAATATGAACCTAACACTCGACTCCAAAATTTATATACATCCTGGACGAAATTGACAATATTAAAGGATGTAGTCCTAATACTCACCGGGCAATGGACTTTGGTCATCGGTCTAACCTACCAAATAATCCTTACTCTTCGGCTTTACGATTGCCTCTTCAACTGTCGATTCTGAAGTTAAAAAATAGAAGCAAAAGGTGAGTAACAATGGTTACCTAGTAGGTCTACAAACAATTCCTACTAATAACATATCCTAAACATGAACCAGTAAACATATTGAGTCATTTAATACATGCTAGGTTTTACAAAATAAATTACGAGTAACTGGTATATATAACTAGAGATGAACTACTAAATATTTTAAAAGTTTCATATTACATCAATCAATAGTACTTAGTATAACATGTTCTTTTTATACAAATCTAATTGACAACATTGAAACAGTAACTATGCTTTTCATTTTTAAATCAAAATAAAACAACAGATACATAATACACAATGGTAGAGTAGTAGAATTAGAGAGTTGTGATTCAAGATTAAAATCGAAATCTTAATAACATACATTCAAGATCAAAATCGAAATCTGAGTTACATATATTAAAGATCTAAATCAAAATCTGAATTACATGCCTTCCATATCAAAAATCGAAATTTGAATTTCATGCATTCAAGGTTGGAAAATCAAAAATCTAATCTATTGTTTAAGATTGAAAAACAGAAAATCTGAACTATTGTACAAGATCAAAAAAAAAATATATATCTAAAACATTTATACATGATTGAAAATCGAAAATTGAAAATATATATTCATGATTGAAAAATGAAAATCAGAAATTCACGATTGAAAATCGAAAGTCAGAAATAGATATTCATTATTGAAAAACAAAAATCAGAAATATACATTCCTTGATTGAAAATCGAAAATCAGAAATATATATTCACGATTGAAAATCAAAAATTAGAAATATATATTCATTGATTGAAAATTGAAAATCAGAGATATATATTCATGATTGAAAATAAAAAATCAGAGATATATATTTATTGATTGAAAATCGAAAATCAGAAATATATATTCTTGATTGAAAATCAAAAATCAGATATATGTTGTTCCAGATTGAAAAACGAAAATCTGATTGATGGAAATCACTATTACATAACTCTATATGTTTGTACGTTTCTCACTATCATTCTATTATGTGGTGTAGATCCTCTTTTATAGATGGAAATAGAGGGCCTAGAGTTCTTCTCTTAGTAAGATTCTTATCCATCAAAGTTTCTTACTAAACTTTTAAGAATAGTTTCTAATTTCAATGATATTGGGAATCCCTTCCAATATTGACATCTATAATTATAGAATCCGTGTGCAAGTAAATTACTAAAACTGTGAGGTCAATGAGCCACATGATATTGAGTTCTAACATATTCAACATCCAAGTATTTTCAATAATTTCATATTTCTACACTACCTCCTATTGCTTTTCTAGTTGATGGGAAGAAGTAGCCTGGTAGATTTTTTTTCCCCCAATTGGTTGTTCAAAGGAGAGCGTGTATATAAAAGAGATGGAGATAAAATTGAGCTCTTTCAAAAAATTCTAGATGCAATGTAAGGTATGCATGTAAGAGAGGGAGAGAAAAGATCGAATTCTTTTAAAAAAATCCAATATATAGAGATATTTTAAAAAATATTTAATCTGGATCACAACAATATATACATACACATATCTCATTATATGGTAAAGATGATGAAAATATTATAGAATTTTTTTTAAATCATTTATTTAGTGATTATTTCTTTCAATATAATAAAATTTGATAGCATGCAACACAACTTTCAATAACATAAAAACTTGGCTCGAAATATAATTAAATTAAAGGAAAGAGTCATTAGCAACTAAAGATTTCGGATAAGGATTTGAAGATGTTGATTATAAATTAGATAAAAAAGACAATGAAATTTCAGTAAGAAAATAATTCTCTAAAGGAAATAAAGGTGTGAATAGTTATTCCAAACAAATTATAAAGTGCAACCCCACCGTAAAGAACTTAAAAAAAAAAAGTGTCAGCTATGTTATTAGTTATCATTGTTGCTTGGCTCCATTTACCATGCTAAGGTGCACCACAGCAACAAATTTATAAAAATTTCATATTCGTATTATAAGGAATCTGACTTGAAATTATTGTGTGGGGTACCTTTGTTTGTAGGGCTTGAGACCAAGTACATAATTAATTGAGTCTCACCATCTCTCTCTTGTATCATAATTAATTGATGTTTAATATAAAAGTCCCAAGGATTTGATTAGAGATTGTAGACCACAATCAATCTATTATTTATGGATTAGGTCCCACATTTATAAGAGGTGACCATCAAACGTACCACAATAATCTAGTGGTTCCATTATGATCACTCGGTCCTTTTCTTGGTTGAGTGAACTGGTGCGGTTGGACAACCACCAATCAGAAGATTTAATTGAACACCAGTAATGATCGTACGACTGTAATTTATTGGTGCCACTTTAGATACCGCCTTCCTCTGACCTAACCTTCCCCGGTAGCAAAACTTAAAATACTTTTGACTACGTCAATTGAACTTATTACCTCGGAATTCCACCGAGTCAACTTGACTCTTCCGAGTTTCGAAGTGTACTACTTTCCAATTTAAGGAAACGAAGTTTGTAAAATAATTTTAGAGATTTATCCTTAGCCAGTTCATTTGATGGAGACTTCTAGCATGGTTGAGGTCAGGGTTTTCCTAGATAGATTCCTGCCACGTGAAAATGGAAAATCTAATGGCTTACGTTGCAAATTAATGGACCATGTGGTATGTCTTCCTTTTAAAAGAACTCTGACCTTTGCCCGTTGCTTAATAATCAAGATAGTAAAATATTCTTTCTCCTCCCATAAAACATCAAACTCAAATCATAGTGATCAATGATTCCAATCACAGAGATGGACCATTCAAATAATTGAGTTTATAATTTGAATTGTAGATCCTCAATGAAGTTGTTCGAAGAATGATTTATAATCGTTCATGAAGACAATTGTAAAAGATTGATCCCAATGATATATTGGATCAAATTAAAGGTGATTTCAACCATATAAATTTTCAATCTGTATGGTTCCAGTAGTTGATTCATTTGATTCAAAAGACGAGGGAAGGAGGGTGTTGGCGGTGGGGGAGGCCCAAAAGTTAGGGAGTATTTAAAAAGAACTCTCTCCATAATGACTTACCAAGTAATTTTTTTTCTAGGGTAATTTAGACAAACCCTTCCATGGATCCGCATTTTGGTGCATATTCGAGATATCTCTATGTTTTTAAACTCACGAAGTAGAAAATAAATTAAATACCTTCATCTTCGACCTCTAGTCAAAATCTCAAGATTTTTCATAAAAAATCTGCCATCTTCAACTTTTTTCGTAAAAAATTTACCCTAAATACTAAACTTGAAGTTCATATCTCCAATCTTCGGATATCATGAGCGTGTAGTTGGAATTTGGTGAACGACTACGATGAATCCAACCGCACTGATACGAAGTTGTTCCTAATACTTCCTTCCTCGCGGCGGTGTGGTACCTATCAAAATCACTCCGACGCTCAAGTTAGAGAAGCAGAGGAATCGTCCTTAATACTGGTTAGACTTTAATTTCTTCAGAAGCCCCTCTCTATAGTGCTTACTGTGCTATTTATATCTCCTGGCTGTCCCTAGGGTTTCCTCCTCTGTAGGCTGCATTCATGGGATCTCCACTAACTCTGCGGAGTTATTTACCTAATCGAGATCTTCTAGATCGATTATACTTACCTATAGAGATCTCCTTCACGATCTCCGAGATTGACGTACACGTAACAGTTTTATGATTTTTCTAAAATTTGGTCTATCTTGCTTGGCAGGTCTTATCTGACTTATTGTTATGCTGCCTTATTAGCCAGACTAGGAAGGTCTCTGCTCTGACATGTCTAGCCAGTAGGGCTACGCTTCCGTATACTGTTTTGCGCCTAGTACCACTTAGTCGATTTCGACACATGTACGGCCTAGATTTAACATGCAATTATTTCCCACTACAATTATCCCTTCTTGAGGAGGCGCAAGATCTCTTCGTCTCCTCGAGACACAATTTCGCTTTCTGATTGGTAGTCTTGCTCTTTCATAATTGCGTCTACTGTTTTCGAATCGATGTATTTAATGCAACGTCACTTCGAATCTTCTCTGACGGCCTATATGGATTGCTCTTCATCTATACCCGTCCACCTGTCCTGATGCTTTTAGCACTACCCCCAATTTGGTGACGCTTCATCTGGGCTTAGGTTGTCCTCTCAGACGTACATACTTCTTCGTTTTTTTCTATAAATAGGGGACTTAGTGTATTCTTCGCGCATAATCGTGCTAAAACTTTGCAGACTTGTCTGTGCTTTTCTACGAAGGCCCTCTTTACTTCTATTTCTACTTCGCCGCTTCAATTACCTATTTTAAACCTAGGTAAACTTTTCTTTCTTTGTTCAATTTCTTTTTCATACTTAGTTTTCCCATGGCTGTCACTGTGGCCCAACTTCGATTAAGTTTGTATATTCCTACCTCTGTACATATTTGGGTTGATGGCGGCTCTGATGCCCCTAGTGAATGTCGTCAAGGAAAAATCCTTGTCTTTATCGGCCAAATTAAGGTTGGCCTTACTTTCCCTCTCTCTGCCTTACTTAGAGAGGTACTAAGTAAGATAAACCGGACCCTTGGCCAAATGTCCGGGAACTTTTACCGCTTAGTGGAGGTTACGGAAAAGATGGGTATTATCCCCAATAGTTTGCTTTCCCAGTACAACCTGAAAACTTTCCCCCAATGGCCTGGATACTATTCATTGTCCTCCAAGAGCGCAGGGGTGGCTCTAATTCCATGTCTCCTCAGTTCTAATAAAGGGTGGTATAGGGATCCCCTCTACATTTGTGGGGACTAGGAATTCACCCTCGACACTCCTCACAAGGGGTTCAGAGTCCCTCAGACCTTCCAGGGTAATGTTGTCTTGTTGTGTTCTGTTTTTTACTCTGTTCATAATTTGTTCTGCTTTCCAAACGTCTTATTTGCTTCTTTCACAAATTCTTCTACTCTTGTGGCTACTAAGTTTAGGAGAGAACAACACAAAACATCCAAAGATCGGAAGTTAGTGTTAATGGATCTCCGAACCTGGGCTATGGAGAAGGCGGTGGTGGAAGATCTCCTAGGTGACGTTCCGCGGCCACCTGCATGATGTGCTCCCTCTGGCCGAGCCGGGAAAATCGTGGAATGTTTTGATCCATTCCATCCTGACTCTATTTCCAATTGGCCCCTTCCATGACGACGGGATCCCAGTCATTCGGCTCTTCCTTCTGGCGAGCAAGGTTTGGGTCATTTGATCCATTCTGAGTAGCGTTCTCCTCGTTCTAGGATTCTACCAGAGTCCTCCGACGCGATAGACATCAACCTCTCGGAGTTCCCACTCTCATGCTCCCTTGTCATTAGTGTTGTTCCGCCAACTTTCCCAGCCAAGAAGCAGTGAAAGAAGAGAAGCCAGACTTCTTATGGTTACAACCTTTTTAGAGAGGCTAGTCAGTTAGCTGTGGTGCCTAGGAGCTTGCTACCCTTGCTATTGTTTCTGCTTCTGTCTCTACTTCGGTTGCTATTGATGCTACTATTAGTGCTGCAGCTATTTCTATAGAGACTCAGATGCAAGCAGGGTCGAGTTTTGCCATCGCCAGGGAGGGTAACCCTACTCCTGACCTTTAGTCACAGAAGAGGCACCGATTGATCAAGAAGAACTTGAAGAGTCCATCTCCCAAAGTAGAGTCTGAACATGAGGGCCCTTCTCTTCTTAAGACTCTTCTGGAGGAGGCTGCCTTTGCCTGGATGAGACGCGGGGCCTTCCTCCAAGATGTAAATGAGAACAACATTTTTCTGCCCCTCTGCCACGTCTATAATAAAGGTTGCGGGTGAAATACCTAATAACTGTTGCTTCCCTTCTCTCCCATGGACTGAGATGTTGCTGACCTGAGTTTTGGTCACTTTGCCCATGGTCTTCACCAAGTAACTTATACTCTTTTTGATCTGCTATCTGTTTCATAACTTCTATGCTCTAACATGTTTCTCTTTTTTCGTAAGCTCACATCTATGGAACTCTGGCCTTCCTAAAGTGGCGTGAAGCTGAGAATTAGGCAACTATCCTGGCCCGAGAGTAGGGAAAGAAACTAATTGGCTCCAAGCTGAGCTGGCTTCTTCTAGCCAATTTTCCCAAAAGGCTAAAGAAAAGATGGTGGCTAATCTGGCCCAATTCTCCAAGGCAAACCTAGACTTGGAGGCCTTTAATAGGAAGCTGACAGATTTCTCGGGTGTCCTTCAATTGGAACTAGCCAGCTACAAATAGAGAGTACAACAGAGAGACGTAGAGCTAGCGGAGCTCCAAAAGAAGGTACATCAATAGGAGCTTGAACTAAGGTCTCTGAGAACAAGTATTGATCATCTAGGACTGCTCAGGCTAAGAAGGATGAAGCTAAACCAGGAAGCTTTTGGGGCAGCTGCAAGCCCAGTATTCTCTGTTGGTAGAGGAGGTTTCTACAAAAGCCTACCACGAAGGCTTCGAAGCTTTTCAGCTTCAGTATGAAGAGAAGGAGGAGGATAAAGAGGGCGATGAAGGGGACCTGGACGACACTCCTTTTGTGTCACCTGTTAGGAATGTTCCCTAGATCGGATGCCTCAAGCGTATTCCCCTTTTCCAGTTGGATGAGAATGGAAACCCCGTTGTTATCCTTGATCGGACTCTTGGCGATCTCCTACAGGCTAGTGCTACCTTAGAATTGAATCCTTCTCAAACCATGGATTCTTCAACCCAGGCCGGCAATCTACCCCCTATTCTCCCTTCCAACCAGCCATCCGTTCCTGGTGAAGATCAAAGTGAAGCTATTGAACCTTCAAGTACTACTATTGAAGTTGATCTCCCAACTGATTTTTCTCAGACCCCTCCCTCGGCTCATCATTCTTCTCCCACTGATTAGTGTCCTGTTCTCAACTACTTAAGCTACTGCTCTTTGTACTATCCCAACTTTGGGTTATCTTCTTTGTACTTTTCCCTTTACTATTAGTAATTTTTTTTTGCATTTACACATTTGCTATTGCATTTGCATTTTTTCTTGCCTTTTCTCTTATTACTTTTATGCTGCGTACACATTCTACTGTCTACTTTCTAACTTAGCACACTTCTATGCTATACCCCTTCCTTCTTCCTCTACTGCTCTACTCACGTTGGTTAAATGGCTCACGACGTGCCATATATGCCTGCGTTGCTGCTTTGCTTTTACAATCGACCCGTTCTAACGCTCAAACTATCACTAGTTAAACTGCCTATTGCCACTAGTTAGGCTGCTTACTGGCCACTACTAGCGCATACACTGCCATTCTACTTTCGTGATCGCTATTTTGCTTTCACGACAGATATTCTACTTTCGTGACTGATTGATTCCACATTAACAATCATGTCATGATTCTTTTGCACTTCAACCTTTTCCCTTAGGTTCTACTTAAAGTAAGTTTTACTTTAAGTGGAACTTGTACTGGGATAGCTTTACAAATGGCTATGCGAGTCATTGTCCTTGAAGAAGGCTCTGACTCTACTTGCATTCTCAGCTATATCGTTCAGTTAACTTTTCGGCTAGTGAACTCGTGATAGAGTAGGACCCCGACCAGCTTCTTACTCTGTCAGTGAAGGTAGAGAAGACCCACGTAGGTCCGGATCCCAACTGGATTCACACAGTGCTTTTATTACTAATATCAGAGTTGGGCCCCAAGCAGCTTCTTGCTCAGCCAATCAAGGTAGAGAAGATCCACGTAAGCCTGGATCCCAGCTGGACCCCATTGAATACTCACAAAACTCATGATAGAGTAGGACCTTGACCAGCATTTTGACCTGCCAATAAAAGTAGAGAAGACCCACATTAGGCCCGGGTCCCGGCTAGATCCACAAAGTGCTTTTGTTATTCGTGTCAGAGTTGGGCCCCGACTAATTTCTTGTTCTGCCAATGAAGGTAAAGAAGACCTATAAAGGCTTGGATTCCGGCTGGATCCTTAACTTCAGCTATTCCCTGCATAGAAATTTAGAATATATAAGGCAACACATTCATTGATAATACATTTTCAAATTACATACATTCCACAGTCTAGGCAACTCTTGTCCGGACATCATGACTAAGTAATAGGCTTCCTTTTGGCCCACTTTTGTCACTCTATATGGCCTTTGCCAATTTGCGTCCAGTTTGCCATTATTCTGTTCTTTAGTATTCTGGAATACACGTCGTAGCACTAAGTCTCCTTATTGAAATTGTCGAGGACGAACTTTTTTTTTGAAGTAATCATGTAAGCTTCTATGATAATGCTCTATCCTGAATAGCATTGCGTCTCGTTTTTCCGCCAACAGGTTAAGTTCTATGACCAGTTGTTGGCCATTCCTACCAGTTTGAACTACCTTGGACTTCACGGTTGGAAAACTATTCTCTATAAGTATCACGGCTTCTATTCTGTAGGTTAGGGTGAACGGGGAAATCCCTGTAGAAGTTCTGGCAGTTGTGCTATAAGCCCAAAAGACTCCATGTAAGACTGAGGTCCATCAGCCCTTTGCTTCCCTTAGCCTCTTCTTCAAAGTGTCAAGTAGCACTTTGTTTGTAGCCTCAGCTTGCCCATTACCTTAGGGGTAGTACGGTGTGGAAAACAATTGTTTTATCCTATGCTCATTAGAGAATTCTCTTATCTGATCTCTTGTAAACTGTCTTCCATTATCGGAAACTTTGGTGTGCGGCAAGGCAAACCTACAAATAATATTCTCCTAAAGGAACTTTTGGACTTCTTGTTCTCAGATTCTGACTAATGGGAGGGCTTCCACCCACTTAGTGAAATAATCCATTGCTACCAACAAGAAAGTCAAATTGCTTGGTGCTTTTGACAACGGGCCTACTAAGTCCATCCCCCACTGTGCAAATGACCACGGACTGACAAGGGAGTGGAGTTGTACTGTTGGTTGCCTGATTATCTTCCCATGTCTTTGGTAACTATCACAGTGCTTGACATGTAGTGCGGTATCCTTTTCCAGATAAGGCCAGAAATAACCATGTGAGAGTACCTTATGAGCCAGAGATCGTGCATCTGAATGATTTCCATAGTCTCCTTCATGTATTTCGCTCAACACCTCTTTTGCTTCTTCCGGGAGTAAACAATGCAAGAGTGTTCCTTCCATGGACTTTCTGTATAGAACCACATCCAGGATAGTGTATCTCCCTGCTCAGCTCTTAACCCGTCTGGCCTCTTTCGAACTGCTAGGTAGTTCCCCTTGTTAAAGGAAGGTCAGTATTGGACTCATCCACCCTTGGTCCCTTACAACTGCTACCGTACTGGTAGACCTGGGTTCATCTATTGCCGGACGCTCTTGATAACCCAACAAAAATTCTCTCATGTCCTATCCGGCCAGCATTGAGGCAATGTAGGCTAGTACATCTGTATGCCTATTATTTGTTTGGGGTATATGTTTTACATTTATTCCTCTTACTCGATGCATGGCGAATCTTATTTTCTCTAGGTAAAGTTGCATTCTGGGATCTTGAGCCTTGAACGTTCCGTTGATGTGATTTACCACCAATTAAGAGTCACTACAGACTATGGCCTCAAATACCCCCAGTCCCGTTAAAAATTCGAGACTGAGCAGTATCATCTCGTATTCTGCTTCATTGTTTGATGCTCTGAATCCCAATCTCACTACCTTTTCTATTTTTATCCCATCTGGAGTAACCAATACTGCTTCGATACTCGATCCATCGAAATTTGATGACCCATCCACATAGGCCCTCCATCCTGAACTACTTTGCGATTGTTGCTTACCACCCGCCTATTCCAACTTTTTTACTAGTAGATTTGCTTTCTCTTCCACTAGGAAGTCTGCCAAGAAATTAGCTACCGCTTAGCCTTTCAAGGAGACTCTAGGTTTGAACTCAATCCCAAACTCTGCCAACTACACTGCCCATTTAACCATCATGGTTGACCCTTATGCCCTTCCCAATACAGATTTCAAAGGAAATTCGATGATGACTTGTACCTGATGTAGCTGGAGGTACAGTTGTAGGCCCAGCGCCATATAGATTAAGGCTAACCCCATATTCTCAAGTCTAGAGTAATACATTTCCTCATCAGTGAAGGTCTTACTTAGGAAGTAAATGGGTTGCTCTGTCGCTGCCCCATTCTTGACCAAGACTGAGTTGAGCGCATGGTTCGAAGTGGCCAAATACAATCCCAACTCCTTCCCTATCTCTAGTCTAGAGAGTATAGGTGGCTTGCCAAGGTATCTCTTCAGTTTTGAAAAAGCTCACTCACACACGTCTGTCCATTCAAACCTGGAATTCTTCTGCAATAGCTGGTACATGGGTCTGTACTTATCGGAAGATCTGGCGATAAAATGGTTTAGTGCAACTATTTTACCTGGAAGTTTTTGCACCAGCATCTAAGTCTTTGGGGAAGGCATTTCCAATAATATTTTGATCTGGTCTGGATTAGCCTCAATTCCTTTCTTCGTGACTAGGTAGCCCAGGAATTTCCCTGAAGTTAATGCAAAGGTGCATTTCTTCGGGTTGAGCTTCATCCTAACTTTTCTCACTTGGGCAAAAACTGCTTCTGGGTTACTAACATGGTCTTCTTTCCTCCTGTTTTTGACCAACAAGTCATCTATGTACACCTCTGCTGTTTTGCCCAACAGGTCTCTAGAGAGTTCCGTCACCAACCTTTGATAGTGGTTCCCATATTTTTCAGGCCAAGTGGCATTACTTTATAATAATAAAGCCCCTACTTAGTTATAAATGTTGTCTTCTCTTGATCATCTGGGCTGAGTTGGATTTGATTGTACCCAGAGTAGCCATTCATGAAGGACAACCTCTCGTGACCAGAAGTTGCATCTACCAACTGGTCTATCCGTAACATCAGAAAACTATCCTTGGGACAGGTTTTGTTTAAGTTGGTGAAGTCTATACAGACTCTAACCTTTTCATTCTTCTTAGGGACTGCAACAATGTTTGCTATCCACTATGGGAATTGCATTTCCTGTATAAACCCAACTCTGATCAACCTGCTCATTTCTTCATTCACTGCCTCCCTGAACCATGGCGCCAACCTCCTTAGTTTTTGCTTAACTGGCTTGAAAGTTGGTTATACATTCAAGTGGTGACAAATCACCTCCGGACTGATCCCTGGCATCTCTTCGGTAGACCAAACAAAGACATCCCTAGTCCTCCTCAAACATTCCGTCAACCCCTTCAACTAATTTGGTTCCAGCTTTGCCCCTACTCCTATTGTCTTTCCTTCGCCCATATCCACCATCTGAATGCCCTCTAAGCATGGGGGTCCACCAAGTTTGGCCTCCCCCCACTATAATTGTTATTGTTGTATTTTGTCCTTGGACAACTCTTTCCTGTTCAATGCGCATACTTGAACTGCTACTTGGTCGCCTCGTACATCCCACATTCCCTGCGATGTAGGGAATCGGAGGACCCAGTAATATGTGGATGGGACTGCTCGTATCTCATGCGTCCACCACTTCCTCAGGATATCATTGTATAAGGAACGCACCTCAACAACTACGAACCAAGTCATCAAAGTTACCGTCATGCCTACATTGGCAACACGATCTCCCCCCACGACAAATTGGATCACCCGTCGAACCAGACCAATGGTGCTTCCATTGGGGTGAACACATTTTTGTTGAGGCCCATCTTCAAGAAGGCCGAAACATACAAAATATCCATTGAGCAACCGCTGTCGATCAACACCCTTTTAAGCATGAAGGTGCCTACTTGTAAGATTACAACCAATGCATCATAATGGGGTCTCGCCACTCCTTCCTAGTCCTTCTCGATGAACGCCACCGTTTGCTCCCCAAAGGGTTCTATCTGTTCTATAGGTCCATTCCTTGTTGTAAAAACGTAAGTCAGATGCTCAACCCTTCTTCTCTTTACTCTCTTGTTGGCCTTGACCTGCCCGAGCTTTCTACCCTCTTCTCTGAGGATAATGTGTATGATCGCTGCTCTTCCATCCTACCCTTCAACTAGCGGCTAATTTGCCCTACGATTCAAGTCCCGATGTGGGTCCTTTATTTTTTTTCTAGGCAAATCTCTTTACGTGCCTTGCTCTGTGAGCTTCTACAATAATCTTCTCAAAGCTTGGCATATATTTGTGGTGTGTGCCTGCACCTTGTGATATTCACAGTATCTCTCACCTTGGTTAATCTAATCTCAAGGGAGAGGCGCGGGCCACTAGAAATATGGTTCATGCACAATGAAGGGTAGGATTTCATTGGGAAGCATAACGAAATACGTCCTTCCTCTCCTCTTTTTGCTTAAGTGGTCTTTTCCTGCCCTGCTACTATGGCTGGTGCTGCTTACTTGACATTTTCACATCATGTATAACCTTGTTCCTCCCTACTGAGCTCTGAAGATCATCTTCTAAGCGGATGTACTTTTTCACTCTTTCGAACAACTTACATAATGTCTTCGGCCTCTTCTTCACTAGCTACCTGTACAACCTTGATTCTGATGGTAAAAAATTTCTGAATGCCATTACGGCCGTTCTCTTATCACAATTCTCTAGGGACATCGTTAACTCCCTGAATCTCCTTGTGAACTCTCTGACGGTCTCCCTAGATCCCAACCTCATGCTAAGTAACATATCGACATCTTTTCCACTCTTCCTATTGCCTATATATTGTGCTACAAAGGCAGTGCTGAGTTTCTCGAATGAGGCAATGGACCTACACGACAACTTGTAGAACCAAGTCAGTGCATTCCCTTACAAACTCAAGGGGATCAATCTACACATCAGCTATTCCTTCTCCTTCCAGATTGTAAGCATCTGTCGAAAGTGGAAAAGGTGTTCCACAAGACCCTTCATTCCTGAATAGGTGTGAAACACGATGGTACAAATTTCTTTGAGATCTCTTTGGCTAAAATTTCTACTGAAAAAGGAGACTTCTGAATCCCTAGAATGGCTTGCACTGTTGCCGTGCCTACATCAACACTCTTTATCATCTCCTTTTTCCTTCTTGATCATCTCTTTAACCTCCTCTCTAGTTAAGACCATTACAACTCAGTCTAGACAGTCACAGTAGCAACCTCTGTTTCATTTTCTCCCGTAGGGATCAACAAAGGTGTACTCCCTTCCGTACTAGAAGCATAACCATTTTTGCTTGCGGACGGAGCATCTCTTGGTAAACTATATTGCCTCGCTGACTATTGGTTATCGAGACACTGGCTCAATTTCCAGTTCTGCTCAACTAAATCATCCATTTTCTTCTGCATCTTTTCCTGTTGTTTTCTCATGGCTTCCAATATTACCAAAAGTTGAGCATTTGCGCCTGGAAGCGCTGGTGGGCACTAGTTCTATGTGGTCAAAATTTGGTAAATGGCTATGATGAATCCAACCGCACTGATATGAAGTCATTTCTAGTACCTCCCTCCTTGCGACGGTGTGGTACCTGCCAAAATCACTATGACGCTCAAGTTAGAAAAGCAGATGAATCATCCTTAATACTAGTTAGACTCTAATTTCTCCAGAAGCCCCTTTCTATAGTGCTTACTATACTATTTATCCCTCTTGACTGTCCCTAGGATTTCCTCATCTATAGGCAGCAATCATGGGATCTCCACTAACTCTGCGGAGTTGTTTACCTAATCGAAATCTTCTAGATCGATTAAACTTACCTATAGAGATGTCTTTCACGATCTCCGGGATTGACATGCACGTAACAGTTTTACAGTTTTTCTAAGATCTGGTCTGTCTTGCTTGGCAAATCTAATCTGGCTTATTGCTATGCTGCACTACTAGCCAGGCTAGGGAGGTCTCTGCTCTAATCTACCCTGCTAGCAAGACTGCACTTCCGTATACTATTTTGTGCCTGATACCACTTAGTCGATTCGGACACGTGTACGACCTAGATTTAACATGTAATTATTTCCCTCTACAATGAGTAAGCTTAGACTTATGGATAGAAAACCAATGGGTTTTCTCCTAGAAGTTGATAGAGATAGATTAAAGACAAGGTTAAATAAGTTAAAAACAATATACCCTAGGTCCAAGGGGGATGCCATCGATTTGAAAACCTTGGAAAATATTAAATATGGGCACCCTGGAAGAAGAATATTAAGAAAATGAAAAAAAAGAAGATGACGAAGGAAACGGAGAAGAAGAAGAATAATAAAATGAAAAAGAAAAAAAAAGGATGAAAGAGATGAAGAAGATGGTGAGGCAAAAAACATTTAAGAAGAAGAATATGGATTTCCTAGAGGTTCACAAGACCTTTTAGTATTAATAAGTTTTAAAACTCATTTTCCATATGGATGAATGAGGATAATATTATTACATAATTTTTTATAATTTTTTTAAATCCATATTTAATTAGTGGATTTAACTGGTTGTAGGAATGTATTCTTCTAAGTTGTTTTGTGGATCCCCTGAAATACTAACACAAAATCCATGCCAAATCTCGAGGCACTAGGTGGCGCCTCGAGACTTCGACATGGTTTCCTCTATTTATGTTAGCATTCCAAGATACTCAAATACTTGATAAATCATAAAAAATAGAACTTATATATAAATAAACAAAATAGAACAATAACAAAATACTATATACATCTAAAAACGTAAGATAGATCAAAGTGCGGAAGGAGTGAAAATATACAAGATTTACAAAATGCCTGCCTTTGCACTTTGATCACCTATTTGACCAACCAGAAAATCCTCACTCGTTGGATCTATGCTCGCTTTTGCAATTATAGGTTCCAAAACAAACAAAAAAACAGGAAGGAAAGGGTGAGTAACAATGGTTACCCAGTAGGTAAACAAACAATTCTTATTAATAACCTTTCCTAGCATGAATGAGTAAGCATTCTCAATCATTTTAATACATGCAAAGTTTTACAAAATAAACTACAATTAATTATGTCACGTCCTGAAATCCCAACACAAATCCCTATGATTCATCAATCAGAATCTCGAGGTGTGAGGTGAAGATACATACAACCTGATAGAACAATAATAGATAATAACACTATGAAGTAAAATATACACGCAACGAAATCTATACTAGAGAAAGTAAAATCAGAGCAAAGTAGAAGCTAATCATCATCAATTAAATTCATCAAATCCATAACATCTTAAACATTTCCTAAATACAATATTTCAAAATAATATACATCAAGTCCTACAAAATACATTACAACACACCTGCTAAAACACTAAACTAGTCTTTAAGCTGACGTTAGTTGCAGATTCACGACAAAACCCTCTACAAGAACCTCCTTGAATGACTCCTCATAGGCAGATTTTGCAAAAATTAAATAATCTAAAAGGGAAAGAATAGGGTGAGTAACAGGGGGATGTGATGAGTGTCTCCAAACACTCAATTATACGCACATTTTTCGGATATATATCTTGATTTTTGTACCTATTTCTTCATATTAATGTAATAATCATGATAAACCTCGAAACACCATGTTGCATGTTAATTAGGCTTAATTATACATAAATAAATTTATTTACTAGATAAATCTAATTACGTGTATTTCTTGTGCAGAAAATCAACATTTTGAAATCAACATCTTAAGGCAAAAGTATTTGGACTCACTTTGGAATGCCCTATTCCTTAACTCATATTCTCCTCTTTTGTCTTTTTGTGCAAAGAAATCCAAAACTCCTTTAATCTAAGGCTCTTAGCCTATTCTCTTATTTTTTGTATTTTTATCTTCTAGTTATTTTCTTTTGGTTAAATAATCTTGTAAGAAATAGAAAAAGAAGAAGTTGTAAGTTTCTCCATGAAATAAAGAAAAGTTCTTTCATCTCTTATCTTTCCTCTCTTGCAATGACATTAGGATAAGTTCCCCTCCATTGGAGAGTGAAAAAGCCTAGAGCAAGTTCTTGTGTTATTTCTAATTTCATGCATTTCTTTTATTTAAAATGCTTATGAGTTCTCTTTAAGTTTCTTGCACCTTTTATTATTAATATAAATACTTTATGCTTAGATTAAATCAAGATAAAGTATGCTTAAACTAGATAATTGGTAGTAGGAAGTTTTCAAATAATTCTACTTTGTTTATGTTTCCTTATTTCATTTCATTTGTAAAACTTTTCGATCTAAGGAGCTAACACCAAGCCCTTACGATTGAGTTATAAAAAGGCTAGAGACTAGGAATTGCTCATCAACATATTTTAAGTATATCCACCTCCAATGGTGCTTTAATTTCATAAGTTTACTTGCTTTTAATTTCATTTACTTTAGTTCATTTTCTTACAATTTTACATCTTCTTATAAGTTCAAAAATACAAAGAAAAATAGTTTTAATTCATTTTAGTTAATTTGAATTTTATACTCTTAGCTTAACTCTACTCCTCCTTTCTCTTGGGTTCGATCCCCTACTTATCCCACAAGTAAGGTAAAAGTAAGATTAATATTAACTCCGGTGAGAAGAACAATGATAGTCTCATTAGGATGTTACTCAACAGGATAAACGCCGTTCTAATAGCAAGTCATACATGCACGAGTAATCGAACTGAATCGTTAAATAATGTAGGTTTCGATAATGTATCATTCGATAAATGTCTAAACATACTTAATAAATAGTTATAAATAAATTTCAATTTATCATTTCTATCATTTAAAGTAACATATACATTTGCAAGTGGAAAACATCTATTAACATCTCAAAAAAAAGAAAATACATAATAAGAACACGATGGTGTAGTTGATAAGAGAGCAAAGAAATATGCTGATACAACGACCTCGGCATGGCAATTCGATATTCCAAACTTAACCTTCATTGTGAAATCCTATCGTTAAAATCTAATTGTGTGGCCGGTTGGCATACAATAATTTTGGGACCGTTTATCTGGCTCAGACTAGCCGTTGGCTAAAAACCCATAAAGTTCACCTTATGGTGAGGCCTACCGTTTGACGACTGTAAACTAACATTGATCACTAACTAATTGAGGATACCCCTCACGTCGAAACCTATCAAGAGGCAATACATGTGAACTCTGCCTATCTCTACATTATACAAAAATTACCTTTACACATAACGTTCTCCAAGAAAGAAGTAGGAGAAATTCTCAGATCTCATAAGCTGTAATATGCTCTAAGGCATTCCATACTACCGAAGAGCATATGACATCTAGTGTTAATCCTAGATTGACCCGTCGCTTCCCGATATAAAGTAACGCATCACTTTTTATAGGTTTTCCATGATTCTTTTCTCGTAAATAAATTATTTGATTTTGTATATAGTATATCGTTTTCTTTTATCAAAAATACAAACAAGGTTTGGTAGTGTTCTCTAGTGACATCCATCTATCAATCATTTCATCCATCCATCATTCCATCATGTCTATCACGTAGAACTGGTGGCAATGTCCCAACAATTAGGTCGAGAACATACGTTCTCCCTATCCATACATCATTAAATCGATCAATCCATCATCTAACTTGTGACACGTGGATCCTTAGTCGATATGAGACTAACATCTCATCCTTAGTCGTATTTTCTACCTGCAGCCACATGTCAGTCCGTGGAGCCTGCCATGAGTAGTCCTACTACCATACTCTTATCCCAACTGAATACGGACCTAGTTCGGCACGTGTACGGGGTGTGACATAACTTCCTACATATCTATCAAAGTATTTTGTATTTAAAATTAGTCGAAATCTATAAGGCATCAACCAATTCCATTTGATGGGTTTGATTGAATAGAAAGACTCAAAAAATATAATAAAGTCATAAGACATAAAAGTTGGAAAAGCTGTCAAATTTTGACTAAGTGTTGAAAAAAGTAATTTTTCAAAGTTTTCGAAATTGAAAATAGATTTTTGTATATGAAAACCCTCAACAACATGAGAAACACCATATAATTTTTAATACTGAATTCAAAGGAATGCTTAAGATATCGTGTTTTGAAAATCGATCGAAAACGTTAAAATTTACATTTTGTTCTTGAAACCAAAAATTACATTTTTATATGATGAGATTTGGACATCAAAACCATTTCCAAAGTTTCCAAGTAAGAACTTAAAGTAAACGGAAATAGAAAAATAAAGAGGACATTTACTTACGATGGCTAACGGTGGAGACATACTTGACTAACGAAACTGTCGTCAACAAGATGAAATGCCCACCCAACTTCACGATTTTCATTTTTTGGGTCTGAAATCAACTAAAAATTGATATAACCTTTATAGGTTTGGTTCTAAAACATGATAAAACTTATAAACAACTTAAATAACTTTTAATGAGTCAAAATCAATCAAAAGTAATTACGCAAACATGATTAAATTCATTCAAACATGTACATTTTAATAAATAACTCAAAATTTGTAAGAACAATCGTAATCTAAAGGATAACATGAAATTTTCTATGAACTTGTTGTATTACTAGAAGGTAGAAGGGAAGGCATCCTACCTCAGACTATATTTGACAGTCGAACAAAGTTTAAGATCACCTCCGACCAAATCTTCAAGTTTTTCCTTCGACGAAAACTGAATTTTCTTGCGTCCACACATAACCCTCGATGACGTGCACAACTTTCCTTTTTGCAATAAGACTCAGATCATTCTAATTTGGAATAAACCTGAATTACAAATTTTAAGAAAAAAATGGGCAGATATTTTGGTTGGAGAGAAGAATAAGAAAAATTAGATTTTTTTTATGATTTCAGATATTTATAACTTAAGTAAGACATAAGCGTAATTTCAGAAGTTATTTTTCTTGAATGTCGATTTGGACAAACTTATACTTTATTTTGGGTGATTTTTTTACACGGATCTAATGGTATGATCGAATTTCTCAAATTATATCTCTAAATTGTCGTTTACCTATTTGGTAGTTAATTGATGCAAAACTCGAGGATTTGATAACTTTTTCGATCGACTTCAGATTAAATCGTGTTTACAGGCTAAAATATGTTTTGTGACCATTTTGAACTCAATAGTGAAGTCAAATTTCATAAAAAATGAATATAACAATTCGCATTATATCAATCAGCAGTAGTCATACCATACTATTTTCTTTTTATGCAATTCTAACTGATAAAATTGAAACAGTAAACATATTTTTTCATTTTATAATTTAACATAATACAATTGATACATAATACACAATGGTGGAGTAATGGAATTAGAGAGTTGAAATTCTACGACTAGATAGCTTCTAGTTGGGACATGATTTTCTGATGATTCACCGGTGTGGAGTCATACCATTAGTTCTTGATTTTTTGGCCGATCACTACAACTTACCACATTTAGGTGACCATTTATCTGGTTCAGGTTGGCCATTTTGCCTGACCGTAAGTAATGGGTCTTTTATCGACATGTTAAGACATTCGGCCACTTTAGACAGTTAGTGATCACTGACTAGTCATTTTCGTTTATGCCTATCAGACATGCATGTCATTCCCATTATACATCCCCGTTCTTGTACAACCACCTTTACATTACAAGTTCACTGAAAATATAAAAAGGAATAAATTTGGATTCCAGTTGTGATTCTACTCCTATACGCGTCCCATACCACTTCTGAGGCTGGTTGTCTCTATTATACATCCGAGGATAATATATCATTTCAGATGATATGATGGACTATCCCTTCAGGTATTCACAAGCTTTTTAATATTTCACAAAATAATTACATATATATATATATATGGGTGGCGTTCCTACGACCCCCATTACGACTCACTGTTTGTCTTATATGGGCAAAAATGTTTAGAATGGGCTGTTTTTCTGTGAGAATGATCTCTGTGATAAGGGGATCATCCTGGAAAAAAATCACCCCATTCCAAAACTTCTAACCCTATCAAAATTGATTTACAAAAATTGGACGGTCTAAAATTTTTCAACTTGTAAACATGGGGTTAGAAGTTTCATAATGAGCTGATTTTTGGCAAGGATGATCTCCTCACCATAGAGATCATCCTCACAAAAAATCAGCCCATTCCAAACATTTTTTCCCATATAAGACAAAACGGTGAGTCGTAATGGGGGTCTACGGAACCCGACTCTATATATATATATATCCTTTAGGTATTCACAAGCTTTTTAAAATTTCACAAAATAGTTACATATATATATATATATATATATATATATATCCTTTAGGTATTCACAAGCTTTTTAACATTTCACAAAATAGTTATATATATATATATATATCATTTAGTTTATTTAAAAATAAATAAGAAATTCATATTATAGAGTTGAGAATGGATATCCAGTTTCCTATCATCCAATTGTAGTCACCTAGCCAAAATTAAATAATAGTATAAAAATATAGAGAGCGCCTCGTGCTAATAGAAAATAAATAAATATGCAATTCACCTTGTGATATCCATTCATCAATCCACACATAGCATCATAATGTAAAATGTAGACATTACTCTTCGGGTGTGATTATGATATTTTACCGTTTCTTCCATTTTTTCCTTTTTTCTAATCTTTGCATTTTTCAAACTTTTCTATACTGATCAAATTTATCTTCATTTGTTTAATATCAAATCATTTCTCAACTTTAAAATTCATTTTTGTCATTTAAATTGAAAAATGTCCAAATTTGAATCAACACGAGGTCTGAGCAGGTGCAAGAAATCAAACTGTCAAATTCAAGTCTGGTAGCAGCAAACTGTTGTACCTCCAGATTGGCCTGTGTTAGGTGGTGATGGCACCGCCAGTGCTACTGACAATAATTAATAGATTGGTTGAAAATTTGATTTTCGTTTAAACTTTTTGAGTTTTTCGTCGCTTGTTCGATACACTATCCCCACCCATGAATCAATTATTAAAAGACATGTAGGTCTCACATGAATTGAAAATAAAAGAAAAATATTTTATGTTTTAAAATGCATCACAAGTTCAATAAAAATCTTAAATGTAATTTTTGAAATCTACAATTACCAATAAGAGTTGTAAGTCCCCTACTAAGATCGTGTTTATTGAAATTAAAGAAATTACATGACAATCGAAGTGAATCAATGCAGAAATTTATGTGAATGGCACAAAAGTCGAGGCTAGATGTGATTGATGTACGAAAAGGTCCAGTGGTATCCGAATATCTCAATAACGTCGATCTTTTTCCCTTATACGATGGAGAACGAATCAACTGCTAATTAGATGAAATCTTGAGTGGAACATGATAAAACCTACTCGAGGATGTGGCTAGTTTTTTATGGAAGATGAAGAAGAGAAAAGGAAAGCGAGGATCAAAGATTATCAAATTGTAGAACTGTGGCGCCCCGCCGAACGCTAACACAAATCCCCATGTCAGATCTCGAGGTATTATGTAGCACCTCGAAATTTCGGCATGGTCTCCTCTGTTTATGTTAGCATTCCAAGGCGTTCAACCTGCACCTGATAAACGACATACAATCCTGCATACATATACAAAATATAATACTAGCTGAAGCTTATACGCATCTAATAATGTCCGATAGATCAGAGTGCGGAAGAAGAAAAATTATATACAGGATTATACAAAATTCCTCACTCTAACAGAATTCCTAACACTCAAGACAGAATCCATAAGACTACTTGGAGAAACTGACACCACTAGGGGGTATAGCCCTAATACTTACCAGGTGACGGACTCTGGTTGTCTATCTGACCAACCAGATGATCCTCGCTCTTGTTCTACACTTGTTTCGCCAAGCTTCAGATCTGAAACTAAAAAAAATGGAGAAGGAAAGGGTGAGTAACAATGGTTACCCAGTAAGGAAGCAACAATTTCTGCCAATAACCTCTCCTAACATGAACGAATAAACATACTGAATCATTTTAAAATAAACAAAGTTTTACAGAAGAAACCTACGATTAACTGGTTTATATAGCTAGGGATGAGCAACTAAACATTTTAAAACTCACATTACATCGATCAGCAGTACTCACTATAACATTCTCTTTTATACAAATCTAATTGATCAAATGGAAACAATAAACATGCATTTCATTTTATATATCAAAATAAGCAACAGATACATAATACACGATGGTGGAGTATTGGAATTAGAGAGTTGGGATTCACGACTGGATCGCTCCCAGTCGGGACATGATGTTACAATTCCTTTCTGGCTTTTAGTTCCTGATTTTGTGGCCGATCGCTGCCCTTACCACGTTTGGTTGACCATTTATCCGGCTCAGGCTGGCCGTTTGACGTGACCGTAAGCAATGGGTCTCTTTTCGATGTGTCAGAACGTTCGACTACTATAGATTGTTAGTGATCACTGACTAATCATCTTCGTCTATGCCTATCAGGCGTACATGTGATTCCCAAATATACAAACCATTCGTATACGACCACCTTTACATTACAAGTTCACTGGTAAAGATAGAAATGAATAAACCCGGATTCCAGTTGTGACTCCACTCTCATACGCGTCCCATACCACGTATGAGTTTGGTGGTCCCTACCGTACATCCCAGGATAGTACACCACTCCGGATGATATGTCGCACTATCCCTTCAGGCATTCACAAACTCTTTAACAGCTCACAAAATAGCTACATATATATATATATTATTTTCATTTGAAAACAAAAGAGAAATTAACAATACAAGGTTGAGAATAGATATCCAGTTTCCTACCATGCAAGTGTGGCCACCCGGCCTAAAATAAATAACATAACGGAAACGTAAACAGCGCCTCGCGCTAACAGAAAGGAAATAAACATGCAACCAATAATATTATCCCTGGATATCTGTTCACCAACCTACACACAACACCACAACGTAAAATGCAGACATCACCCCTCGGGTGTGACTCTGACATTTTACCATTTCATACCCTTTTTCCCTCTTTCTGATTTTTACACTTTTCAATCTCTTCAATAAAACATCCATTTTCTGATATTCATCAACTCAATACGAGTTCATTGAATATTAAATCACATTTTCCAACTAAAGAATTTATTTTTATCAAGAACCTTAAAAAATACAAAACTTATATTAAAACGGGTTCCGAACAGTGCACAGGACCCAACTTACAGAAATAACCCAATAAAATACCTTACCCACGTATAATTTGTTAAAAATACAATTAAACATATCAATCATGCAATTTCTGGCGTGAATTTTTGAAATAACAAAAGAATTCTACATTTTTAAAATACATCCAAATTTTTTCAATAAAATCCTAAATGCAATTTTCACAATCTAAGATTACTAATAGAAATTGAGAGTTCCTTACAATGTATAGGCGAAAGGATCAAAGCTTGTGCGCGGAAATCGAGGCGATCGGCACGGAAATCGAGACAGACCGAACTTCAAAGCGACTGATTTTTGAAACCAACCCGGTGGTTTCGAAGATCTCGATGTGCTCGTCTCTTCTCCCTTCTACGGCGAAAGGCGGTTTGACCCCGAAACCGATGAAAATCGAGGTCGAAGTTACGAAAATCTCCATATAAAAATACGGCTGATTTTTGACTATACGGGGTGAAAAAGACGAGAAAACGGAAGGAACTTGGTTGGGTTATGTAGAGAATGAGGCTGCGGACGTTTCTCCCTTCTGCATCGGAAATCGATTTGACCCCGAAACGGACGAAATCCGAGGTCAAAGTTTCGAAATTTCTGTATCCGAATACGACTGATTTTTGACGATATCGGGTGAAATAAAAAGTGAAACGAAGAAAGGTTGGGTGGGTTTTGTAGAGAACGTAGCTGCGGACATTTCTCCCTTCTGCGTCGATCGTCGACGACGAGCCGTTTGTGAGAGATCTGAGGTGGAAGAATCGGAGGAAAATCAAATTTTTCGTTTTATATGTCTCGGCCATATGACGCGTTGGGGAAGATGAGTTATATAAAAAAAATTAAAATTTATTTTATAAAAGTTAGGACGAAATCGGTATTTCGCCTATTGTTTTGATCGACGATAACTTGGTCATTCGGTCTCCAAAACTGACAAACGAATATACTATTTCGCCTAATTTTTCGTTCCGGATCTAATGGTATAGTCAATTTCTACAAATTATGTCTCCATCAAAAATTTACATTTTTGGCCTGATGTGACCCCTAAACTTGATGTCGTTTTCATTTTTGGCGATAATTCGACTTCCTGATCTCCAAAAATGACAAATAAATAGTCTATATTGAATAATTTTTCGTTATGAACCCAATGGTATGATCGAATTTTAAAAATTATTCCTCTAACAAAAAGTCACTGTTTTAGCCTGGTCCGACCCGATAATCGAGGATTTTGCAACTTTTATATTCGGACTCGCATTTGAGCGTGCTTACAGGCTAAACTATGTTTTTCGATCATTTTGAATCTAATGGTGAGGTCAGATTCTATTTAAAATGATCAAAATAAGGTCCCACAGTTTTACCCTAAGTCCCACTTTCAAGATTTTCTTAAAATTCCACTATTTATTTTCCTCGAGATACGAATTAAAAATTCGGGGTTTTACATTCTCCCCCCCTTAATAAAAATTTCGTCCTCGAAATTTAAATCATACCTTATTGAGCTTTGTCGCGATTCCACTAATACGACATATATAAGAAACAACACTTATTTTCGATTACCATCTATTGTTAGTTCCAAACCAATCTCATTTATGACTCGTAGACTTATGTTTCCCATATTCCATAAACCCAACACATTCATTAATTTATCACTTTAATTCAAATTCATACTCCAACAAATCCATTATTTGTTAACCCTAAGATAATAATCAATTTACCTTATATCACTTCCCCACCAATGTCTATCAACAACAATCTTTTCACATCTTTTCTACTATTTATCTTTACTTTTCTCACCAATTACGCCGTCTATTATATTTTACTCAAATTGCTATGAATATTACTCCTCAATGCATAGTCTTACCGTAAACACACCATTATCTTCATATTCGATTCGATATTACATTTTTACTTATTACGATATTTCCTCAAAACCTCTGTCATAATCTTTATAATTTAAAATCTTACTCGAGGGGATAAATTCTACATCTGTTTTCTCACAATTTTATTGAGTCACCATTAATGCAACATTGTCACAAGATTATTCTTTCTCACATTTTACATCGACCCACCTCCTAATTTATACTCTACTAAATCTCTTTAGGAGGGATGTGGGCACAGGCAGGTGGTAGCCGCTACTTCTACGGAATCATTATATTTACTTATAGCGCTTTCGTTTCAAGGAATGAAAATGAGCCACGATCGAAGTCTCGAAGTGAGTGCTTGTCTGTATAAGGCATTGATCACATAAAGAGAATGAGAATAATAAATTCCTCTACTGGAAGGCGATCGTGAAAGGAGAAGGCAAAAGAAAAGTTAGAACCGACACCGATGATAGAAAGATAAAAGGGAAAAGATGATCTATCTTTTCAAAGGAGGAGAATCGATTCAAGAAATTGTAAAGCAAGAGTTGCTTTATCTAATAGTTCAGTCGTTAGGCTTCCCAAAGTTAAGCCATCTTCAATCGAAAGGAAAGATACGCAACTTCCTATGTTGATATTCGAGGAAGTAGCTCTCGACATGAAGGATATACGAGAAACACCTGCTTATCTACTAGCGTAATATACGAGTAATTGACTAAACTATTGATATAAAGACTAACGTACCAATTGAACATCACTTGTCTTTTCACACTTTATAATTATTCTAATACCTATTTTGCAAGTTCTTAAATGATTTTCCAAAAATCTTATTCTTTCTTCGCAAGGCCTCCCAATGGTATAAATAATTTCATTATTCGATTCGTGTCAGTAGTTTCTAACTTTAGCAAGTGTGCAAACTCTCAGTGGAATTATATGATCTGGAGGAACTAGTGTTGAATATAACTCCACTTTTTAATATTATAATTAAAAATCATTACTTCTAAAACTTCGTCGGAGATAGGTACTTTCTCCTAGGTCATAGCTCTTATTTGCGCCTGTGATAGAGGACATTCTTTCTTGATATGTCCCACCTGATCAAACGCGTAACAATGTCAATGATTTTATCTTCGTAGATCTCTGTGGAGTAGGTAGTTGGAAGACTAGGGTCTGTAGGCTCTGAACCTACCTTATTGATTCCTTTGGCCCTGTTGGCATCATTGGAGCTTCAACCGCTCTCTAACTCAGTGATGGGAAAACTCTACAACTCAGTAATGGAGGAGTTCTATATTACGGATACCTTGATTCGGAGGAGATTGTCCTTGAATACATCAACCTCTTGGTCATATTTGATTTGGGAGGAAAAGAAATCTAAGGTCAACTCATTTGTCCATTGGAGGTCTGAAACTCTATCTCCTCTTGTTTTATCCTTTAAGCTCGATTTATCGTATCTCTATAATTGGTAGTCTCAATTATCAACCTCCTGGCCCTTAGGTAAGGTTATAGTCTTCTAAAGAATTTATGGGCCTTCTGTAAATCTGTCAGGATAAACTAGGGTGCATATTGTGACAACGTAATGAACATCATATCTTAGTCTCTGTAATTAATAGAGTACCGCGCACTAATCTCAAAAACTCCTAGTGCTTGATTTCTTGAGCAATCTCGGATATAAATCTATCGAGAAATATCTTCTCGAAGTCTATCCACTCAAACGATCCATCCCCCAATACATTCATCTCAAAACGTTACTAATGATTGGTATCCTCGTCCAACTAGAATGTAATCAGCCGTCACCCACTGATCTCTTGGGCATTACATGTCACTCAAAATCTTTTAGGTCTTTAAAACCCACTTATTGACCTCAATCAGATCGAAAAAGTCTCCAAATCTTAATAGATGTAATCGTTGAAAATTCTACAACCACATCCTTGGATCTACCTGTCCTTTGGATTGAGAAATTCTCTTATTCTTCAAAGGCATGACCTTGTGATAATGGTCCCTAAGGTGGAATAGTATTTCCCTTTTGCGAAGAAGTCCAATGCTTCCTCATTTCTTGGATTTAGTAGTGTGCCTTACAATCGTGGTAAGTCTTGTACCATTTCTCGCTTCTAATCGCTAATCTTGTCTGTTCGGGGTGGCATGAGTACATTATCAACTTTATTGAAATTTGGTGGCCTTATTGTTCACTGAATTGGTTTGCCTAGCATCTTTTTGAGCCACACATCCTTAATTAGTTGACGTCGACCCGAACATTGTTCCCTTTTATATTCCAATTTGCCACATTCATAATATACAACTCCTTATTTTGATGAATTTAGTAGTATATGTTGTTGTTTTCTTATGAAATTCTTCCATCCATTGAGTTGGTATGTTTATCATCTCATTCCTCATGTATGGTTATTTTTCCTATGAATTTACTAGTTTCGTAATTGTTTGTCGCTTATTAGAAACTAATTGTCTTCCTTCTATTTGGCGTCGAGGTGCTGGTGGTTGTACTATTCATATTTCTTCTCCAAATTTGTCATGAGACTCAGTTACCTATCCGATCAATGACATTAGTTGTGATATCGAGTCAGTAGTCTGATCCAAAACCTATCTTGTCTCTGTTACGTTTCAGCCTTTGCCTCTTCTACTCTTCTCACTTGTGCTTATCCGTAACAATGAACTTATTAGAATAAGGCCAAAACTACTCTTACATAACTATAAATTCTATCGCAGCCTAGAACTTAGTAATGGACTCTATTTCCATTACTAACAGAACAAACCGAGAATCCTATCCTAGGCTTACTAGGTTCTATAGACCTCTAGACACGGAAGAACTCATAATTCCAATACGGAATTACTAATGAGCTCGGATACCGAATTCCTAATGACACTCTATGATTATCGCTCTAATATCTGTGGTATCAGCGAATTCTCCAAAATATAGCAGATCAGTATCCCATACGGATCTAATACTATGCTCTGATACCATCTGTGGCGCCCCGCCGAACGCTAACACAAATCCCCATGTCAGATCTCGAGGTATTATGTAGCACCTCGAAATTTCGGCATGGTCTCCTCTGTTTATGTTAGCATTCCAAGGCGTTCAACCTGCACCTGATAAACGACATACAATCCTGTATACATATACAAAATATAATACTAGCTGAAGCTTATACGCATCTAATAATGTCCGATAGATCAGAGTGCGGAAGAAGAAAAATTATATACAGGATTATACAAAATTCCTCACTCTAACAGAATTCCTAACACTCAAGACAGAATCCATAAGACTACTTGGAGAAACTGACACCACTAGGGGGTATAGCCCTAATACTTACCAGGTGACGGACTCTGGTTGTCTATCTGACCAACCAGATGATCCTCGCTCTTGTTCTACACTTGTTTCGCCAAGCTTCAGATCTGAAACTAAAAAAAATGGAGAAGGAAAGGGTGAGTAACAATGGTTACCCAGTAAGGAAGCAACAATTTCTGCCAATAACCTCTCCTAACATGAACGAATAAACATACTGAATCATTTTAAAATAAACAAAGTTTTACAGAAGAAACCTACGATTAACTGGTTTATATAGCTAGGGATGAGCAACTAAACATTTTAAAACTCACATTACATCGATCAGCAGTACTCACTATAACATTCTCTTTTTATACAAATCTAATTGATCAAATGGAAACAATAAACATGCATTTCATTTTATATATCAAAATAAGCAACAGATACATAATACACGATGGTGGAGTATTGGAATTAGAGAGTTGGGATTCACGACTGGATCGCTCCCAGTCGGGACATGATGTTACAATTCCTTTCTGGCTTTTAGTTCCTGATTTTGTGGCCGGTCGCTGCCCTTACCACGTTTGGTTGACCATTTATCCGGCTCAGGCTGGCCGTTTGACGTGACCGTAAGCAATGGGTCTCTTTTCGATGTGTCAGAACGTTCGACTACTATAGATTGTTAGTGATCACTGACTAATCATCTTCGTCTATGCCTATCAGGCGTACATGTGATTCCCAAATATACAAACCATTCGTATACGACCACCTTTACATTACAAGTTCACTGGTAAAGATAGAAAGGAATAAACCCGGATTCCAGTTGTGACTCCACTCTCATACGCGTCCCATACCACGTATGAGTTTGGTGGTCCCTACCGTACATCCCAGGATAGTACACCACTCCGGATGATATGTCGCACTATCCCTTCAGGCATTCACAAACTCTTTAACAGCTCACAAAATAGCTACATATATATATATATATATATTATTTTCATTTGAAAACAAAAGAGAAATTAACAATACAAGGTTGAGAATAGATATCCAGTTTCCTACCATGCAAGTGTGGCCACCCGGCCTAAAATAAATAACATAACGGAAACGTAAACAGCGCCTTGCGCTAACAGAAAGGAAATAAACATGCAACCAATAATATTATCCCTGGATATCTGTTCACCAACCTACACACAACACCACAACGTAAAATGCAGACATCACCCCTCGGGTGTGACTCTGACATTTTACCATTTCATACCCTTTTTCCCTCTTTCTGATTTTTACACTTTTCAATCTCTTCAATAAAACATCCATTTTCTGATATTCATCAACTCAATACGAGTTCATTGAATATTAAATCACATTTTCCAACTAAAGAATTTATTTTTATCAAGAACCTTAAAAAATACAAAACTTATATTAAAACGGGTTCCGAACAGTGCACAGGACCCAACTTACAGAAATAACCCAATAAAATACCTTACCCACGTATAATTTGTTAAAAATACAATTAAACATATCAATCATGCAATTTCTGGCGTGAATTTTTGAAATAACAAAAGAATTCTACATTTTTAAAATACATCCAAATTTTTTCAATAAAATCCTAAATGCAATTTTCACAATCTAAGATTACTAATAGAAATTGAGAGTTCCTTACAATGTATAGGCGAAAGGATCAAAGCTTGTGCGCGGAAATCGAGGCGATCGGCACGGAAATCGAGATAGACCGAACTTCAAAGTGACTGATTTTTGAAACCAACCCGGTGGTTTCGAAGATCTCGATGTGCTCGTCTCTTCTCCCTTCTACGGCGAAAGGCGGTTTGACCCCGAAACCGATGAAAATCGAGGTCGAAGTTACGAAAATCTCCATATAAAAATACGACTGATTTTTGACTATACGGGGTGAAAAAGACGAGAAAACGGAAGGAACTTGGTTGGGTTATGTAGAGAATGAGGCTGCGGACGTTTCTCCCTTCTGCATCGGAAAGCGATTTGACCCCGAAACGGACGAAATCCGAGGTCAAAGTTTCGAAATTTCCATATCCGAATACGACTGATTTTTGACGATATCGGGTGAAATAAAAAGTGAAACGAAGAAAGGTTGGGTGGGTTTTGTAGAGAACGTAGCTGCGGACATTTCTCCCTTCTGCGTCGATCGTCGACGACGAGCCGTTTGTGAGATATCTGAGGTGGAAGAATCGGAGGAAAATCAAATTTTTCGTTTTATATGTCTCGGCCATATGACGCGTTGGGGAAGATGAGTTATATAAAAAAAAATTAAAATTTATTTTATAAAAGTTAGGACGAAATCGGTATTTCGCCTATTGTTTTGATCGACGATAACTTGGTCATTCGGTCTCCAAAACTGACAAACGAATATACTATTTCGCCTAATTTTTCGTTCCGGATCTAATGGTATAGTCAATTTCTACAAATTATGTCTCCATCAAAAATTTACATTTTTGGCCTGACGTGACCCCTAAACTTGATGTCGTTTTCATTTTTGGCGATAATTCGACTTCCTGATCTCCAAAAATGACAAATAAATAGTCTATATTGAATAATTTTTCGTTATGAACCCAATGGTATGATCGAATTTTAAAAATTATTCCTCTAACAAAAAGTCACTGTTTTAGCCTGGTCCGACCCGGTAATCGAGGATTTTGCAACTTTTATATTCGGACTCGCATTTGAGCGTGTTTACAGGCTAAACTATGTTTTTCGATCATTTTGAATCTAATGGTGAGGTCAGATTCTATTTAAAATGATCAAAATAAGGTCCCACAGTTTTACCCTAAGTCCCACTTTCAAGATTTTCTTAAAATTCCACTATTTATTTTTCCTCGAGATACGAATTAAAAATTCGGGGTTTTACAAAACCCATTTTTCTCCTTATGGCACACTCTTTCCAATTTCCATGTTAATTTGTCTCATCCATGTAATTAATGGCTTCACATTTCTTCAAGAAGACTTAGTTTTTCAACATGTGGGTTCTGTTTTATAACTTATCCCTAAATAAGTAAAAAAAATGTTTCTTATATTTTCTTCAAATTTTACTAGGAAAATCTAAAAAGTTTAGACCCTATTTTCTTAACAATGTTCTAAAAATTATTATATTGAATTAGATTTGAATATATTTCTATTTTATGACTCTTTTGCTTATATTTATATTTTAGGACACTTTTAGGTATAGTAATTTCCTTTGATTTGAACAGTTAGTAGTTTTATATATTAATTGTTAATTGTTAATTTATTTTAGATAATTGTTCGTGGATACAATTAACGTTGACAAGTGTGGGTGTGTATCTATTGATGAAAATTTGGGATCTTTTTCGTCCATCCAAGTAAATAGTGGGGAATGTGTTGATTGCATTAGTTTTAATAAAAATATTTGAAAGTTAAGTACATCATATGTTGGGATGTTTTTTCTTCAACTAAGGGAAATAAAAAAAATATTATGAAGATTATGGACGTCGGGAAGGATTTTGCATTCATGTATGAAGTAGTTTTAGGACAATATAAGTTTCAAATGAGGTGACTGGAATAACATATGTTTACATACACGAAGGCAAACATACATCGAAAGCGAAAGAAGATGCAATGACAAATGAAAATGAAATGGGAAAAAGAGAGTTATAAGAACTTGTTCCAATTTTAAATGTAGATGTGAAGCATGCATGCATATTGTATTCGACTAATATATATTAAAATGGAAAGTGATGCTTTTCAACCATGATCATAATTACAATGTAGTCACACTATCGAGAAAAAAAGAAAATGAAATCGAACAAAAATATGTTGAGCGTAGCTTAGAATTTAGCATAAACATTCTATAAATAAGCCTTCAAATTAATAAAGTTTCATCAATTCTTCATGGGAAAATGATTGATTTTGATGGTAGAGATTGTTACAACCATCTTAGGAATGTTATACGTAAGAATTTGGAAAGAGTTGATGCACAATCTATACTCAAGTACTTCATTGAAAAATAAAATGAAAATTCATAATTTTTCTATACGATACACTGTGATGATGATGAGAGAGTGTAGATGCGTGATTTTCGATTTTCAAATATCACTTTTACAAAGGTTTGAAGTCGCCACCATTCATTTTTGTAAAGGGGTGTGAATGGTCACCTGAGATACATTTTAAATAAAAGTGTCATTTTTGACGTTTAGTGATTCTCGTACAGATAAGATACCGATCCACCTAAGATTGAGGTAAGCAATCCATTAGAGAAAGGGGATGGTGTTAAGTACCCTATTCTCTCCACCGATTGGTGGTAAACTCAAAATAACTTGGTTATTTTGAACTAAAATTAATAAATAAATAAATAATCAAACGGTCGACATTTTGTACCCTAAGTAGGGATTTGCTATCAACTTAGCTTATAAGGATCAAATCATTGAAGGAGATGATCTTTATATGGACCTAGCATTAGGAACAATATATGTTTGTTTTGAAAAAGTATTGGCTAATGGTTGTGGGTCCATTCTCATGGATTGAGAAGGACCCGAATACTAATTGACTCAAAATAAGTTGGAGAGTTTAAAATGATTTTCTTTTAAAGGTGATTACAACCCTTATACTTTCAACCGAATCAAAATTCGATCTATTGAAGATAGGGGAGGAGGAGCATCATATCTTAAGTCTTTCTATAAAAAAAAATTAAAGAGGTAAGGGGGGAAAGTAGAAGAAGGATATGGAAAGAGGAGAGAAAAAAATGGAGAGGGTATGTTTTCCTTTAACCCATCTTGAGGCATTGATGTCTTCTTTCCTTCATTTTGTTTTCTTTTTTTCTTCTTTTTCTTCTTTTTAGGTCCTTAGTGAATTATAAAAGTATAATTTTTAGAGTAGATGAAATATGGAGAGTAAAGAAAAGTTGAGTAGATGAGTTGAGAAAAATAATTTTTCTTTTTTTAACCTAGATTTGATACCCATTTTTAAGAGGTGAGGGGGGTATGTATATGGATGAAATGTTACTTTTGAGGGTAGGATGGGGTGAAAAAGTAGGATAGTAGAGAATGGCATGAAGTTTGAGGGTGAGGGGTGTAAAAATTTAGGTAAAGAGGAGAGTATTTGTGGAATAGAGGTAAATGGATAATTTTTTGTCCAAATGGTTTGGATCCTCCCCAACTCATTTCGGTTGAGTATTTGGTGAGGTGAAATAATGTGGTGTTTAGTTGAAAGAATGAGATAATGCTAGGTGGGATGAGGGGGTATGGTGTTTGGTTAAAGGAATGGGTTGTGCAATGAGTTAGGTGATTAGGTGTTGGGAGGGTGATGGAGATGGTGACAAATGTCAAAAAGGATATAGAGATAGTGTTTAGGTGAGTTGATTGGAGGAAAGGGGTGTGGGGATGGCTTGCGAGAATGAGTTGAGGGTGAATGATGAAGGGAGGTATAGGTTGTGATGTAGGTTGGTAGTTGTATGACATGGAGTATAAGGAGTAATTTTGTTAGAGATAAGTGATGGGATAAGTTGGGAAGAATGACTTTTGGGAGGTGAGAACAAGTGTCCATTTGATGATCGAAGATTGACTAGTTAATGTGGATAATAGTTTGTGAGTAATGGTTTATGGATTATGGATGTGGATTTGAATTGATGTGGGTTTTAACATATTAGGCTTAGGGTTTTTGGAAGGTTTTAGGTTATTGGAATTGGTTAGGGTTTATTTTAGGATGGGATTTTGAGGGTAGGTGAGTTTTAGGGTTTGGGTAATATAAAATTAAGTTTAGGCTAAGTTGGATGAGGTGAGAAATGATTTTTGGAGAATTGAGGGTTTGTGAGCCTTAAACGGATTTGGGGTATTTTCAATTCCGAGGGTGGAGCGGTGAAAGGTGGGGAAAGTGGGGGTATGCCAAGTCCTTTTTTGTAGGTCCATTAGACTTTTAGGAGTCTTAGGAACTTACAAATTGGTCAAAATGTCACGTTTTGGCAATTTGGGCTTTCCAGGCCTGTTGGCAGATTTTATTGGAAAAATTGATATTTTTGGATCCTTTAAAGTGGGGGCCCGTTCAAATTGGGGTGTCTATAGCTTCCCTTCTTTATAGGAATTGCGTGCAAAGAACTGCAAAGAATAGACTGAATCCCTATTTGTACGGGCCTAATTTTTTTTTGTAAAACATGACTTGAAAATACTGAGTGAATCGATAACTTTTGTAGAAAATGGCTACTCAAACACGGGGTCTGACAGGATTTTGCCTTATTAATTCCTTGATCTCGATGGCACAGAACTCGTTTGAGATATTGGATTTGAAGAAAATTTGATGAGTTTTGAAATTTGGATATTTTTTATCGTGTTTTGACAAATTTGAATTGAATGCGTCTTGAAAGGATTTTTTTATTTTATTTGATTTTTTTTATATTTTGTTGATTTTTTTATTTTATTTTATGGACTGATCCATGCATAAAGCATGGATGGCGTTTGGATCAAGTTCATCCATTCTTGAAAAATGGATAGCGAACTGTTCGTTTTGTTCGTACATGGAGCATAGATGAAATGAATTTTTCTTTATTCGTACTAGTAACATGGACCAGTACGAGTTTTGAACGCTTAAGACTTGCACGCCACTCCGTTTCTTCACTTTTCTCTTATCTTTTTCGATTTTCTCTCTGATTTCTTGCAGTTTCTTCCTCTTTCCTTCATCTTCTTTTATTTCTCTTTGATTTCGTGTTTGTGGGGTATTAATTTGTTGTTGAGATCGCTTGTGCACGTTCAGGGTATCGAGGTAAGTTGCTTATCATCTCTTTGCTCTTTCTTTTGTTTTTTTCTCTTTTTTTCTCCAAACTTTTTCATTGATTTCTTTTTCAAACTTGGATTTTGAGCAATTTTGAGGCATTTGGACATTTTCAACATTTGCAATCGTCTGAGGTAAATTCCATACTTGCTTATTTTAATTTTTCCTTTTATGATACTACCATGATTTTTGAATTGCCTTCTTTATTGGTTTTTTTTGATTTTTTGTTTTTATATTCTTTCCTCTTATAATGTTGCCATGGAAATGATTAAGACCCTATGGAATTGTCCTATTTATTTTTTTGTTTGTGTTTGTTTCATTATTTGTTTGAACATTTGTGTATATGATTTATGGATCGTTGGTTGGTGGAATTTGTGGTGGTGAAAATGTATAATGGTGCTGATTTATTGGTTGTTGGGGGTTTGGACTATGGGATGGCTGATGGTGTAGGTGTTGCTTGGATGATGATGTTTGGGGAATTGAAACTTGCGAATCACCGTGATGGATTTTGGACGGGGACGATGGACTTGGGTTGGGTGATCGTGTGGGTGTTTGAATTGGGTTGAGATGAACGGGGATAAGATGGGATTGTTTTGGTGGGTGGAGTGGTTTTGGAAAGGTTCGTTTAGGGACGTATTGAATGGGTTGAGTGGATAAATTATTTAGGATGCATATTGATTGGAGAGGTGAGATTCGGGGATTGTTTTGGGGTAAGAATTCAATCGGGGTGGCCTGGGATGATCTTGGGGCTGTTTCGAGGGGTGTTAGGATTAAGGGGAGATGATTTTTTAATAACTTTGGCGGGATGGTTTTGAGACTGGATTAGAGTGGAGGGGTTTGGGTGAGTTGGTCTCTTTTTTTTTTTTTTCATAGCATGCTTTTGATTTGGCAACAACGTTGCTCATGTTTTTTCTTTTTCTTTATAAGATCTACCCATGCCCCATTTTCATGTTTTCTTTTTGATTATTTCTTCTCTTTTCTTGCTTGTATGCGTTATAACATGAGAGTGAATATCTTGAATTGCTTCACACACATACACACACACACACACATACACATTTTTTTTGTTTTTTTTGTTAATGATATTTTGGCGTGGTTATGATGGTTGATCGGTTATGTAAAACCTTGAGTTTTCAATTTGTATCTTGAGAAAAAATAAATAGTGAAATTTTGAGAAAATCTTGAAAGTGGGACTTAGGGTAAAATTTTATGATGTTTCTGATCATTTTTAATAGAATCTGACCTCACCATTGGATTCAAAATGATCGAAAAACATACTTTAGCCTGTAAACATACTCAACTACGAGTCCGAACATAAAGTTACAAAATCCTCGATTACCAAGTTGAACTAGGCTAAAATAGTGATTTTTTTCTAGAGAAAGAATTATTAAAATTTGATTACACTATTGGGTTCGTAACGAAAATTATTGAACATGGACTATTTATTTGTTATTTTTGGCGCACAGAAAATCTAATTATCGTCAGAAACGAAAATGACGTCAATTTTAGGGGTTACCTCAGGCAAAAAATGTAAATTTTTGTTAGAGATAAAATTTGTAGAAATTGACCATACCATTAGATTCGGAACAAAAAATTAGATAAAATAGAATATTCATTTGTCAGTTTTGGAGTCCGGATGGTCAAGTTATCGTCGATCGAAACAATAAGATAAATATTGATTTCGTCCCAAAATTTATATAAATAAAATTTTTTAATTTTTTTCTCATCTTCCCCAGCTCATCCAAATAGCCGCAACATATAAAAACGAAAAATTTATTTTTTCTTCCAATCTTCCACCTTAGATCCTTCGCAAACGGCTCTTCGTCGACGACCGACGCAGAAGGGAGAAACGTCCGCAGTCGTGTTCTCTACAAAACCCACCCAACCTCTTTTCATTTCACTTTCTCTTTCACCCCGTATCGTCAAAAATCAGCCGTATTTATATACGGCGGTTTCGAAACTTCGACCTCGGATTTCATCCGTTTCGGGATCAAACCGTCCTCCGTCGCATAAGGGAGAAAAGATGACAGCGTCGAGATTTTCGAAACCATCAGGTCAAACTCAAAAATTAGCCACCTCGAAGTTTGGCCCATTTCAATTTTCACGTCGATCGCCTCAATTTTCGCGCACGTGCTTCAATTTCGTCTCCTAGAGATTGTAAGGAACTCTCAATTTCTATTAGTAATCGTAGATTGTGAAAATTGCATTTAGGTTTTTATTAAAAATTTGTGGTGAGTTTCCAAAAATATAGAATTCAATTGGCTATTTCAAATTCACGTCAGAACTTGCATATTTGATATGTTTAATTGTATTTTATAACAAATTACACGTGGGTAGGATGTTTCATCGGGTTATTTCTTTTAGTTGAGTCTTGTGCACCGTTCGGACCCCGTTTTGATATAAGTTTTGTACTTTTTCAAGGTTTTTGAGAAAAATGAACTTCATAGTTAGAAAAATGATTTATTATTCAATTAACTCATATTGAGTTGATAAATATCAGAAAGTGGATATTTTGTTTGAGAGATTAAAAATTATAAAATTCAAAAAAAGAAAAAAAGGGTATGAAAACGATAAAATGTCAGAGTCACACCCTATGGGTGATGTCTACATTTTACATTGTTATGTTGTGTGTAGGTTGGTAAATGGATATCTAGGGATAATGTTACTGGTTGCATGTTTATTTACTTTCTATTAGTACGAGACATTTTTTACTTTTTCGTTCTATTTTTATTTTAGGCCGGTGGCCACACTTGCATGGTAGGAAACTGGATATCTATTCTCAAACTTGTATTGTTAATTTCTCTTTTGCTTTCAAATGAAAATAATATATATGTAGTTATTTTGTTAGTTGTTAAAGAGTCTGTGAATGCCTGAAGGGATAGTGTGTCATATCATCTGGAGTGGTGTACTATCCTGGGATGTACGGTAGGGGCCACCAAGCTCATACGTGGTATGGGACGCGTATGAGAGTGGAGTTACAACTAGAATCTGGGTTTATTCCTCTCTATCTTTACCAGTGAACTTGTACTGTAAAGGAAGTCGTATACAAATAGTTTGTATATTTGAGAATCACATGTACGCCTGATAGGCATAGACGAAGATGATTAGTCAATGATCACTAACAATCTATAATAGTCGAACGTTCTGACACATCGAAAAGAGACCCATTGCTTACGGTTACGTCAAACGGCCAGCCTGAGCTGGATAAATTGTCAACCAAACATGGTAAATGCAGCGATCGACCACAAAATCAGGAACTAAAAGCCAGTAAAGAATTGTAATATCATGTCCCAACTGGGAGCAATCCAGTCATGAATCCCAACTCTCTAATTTTACTACTCCACCATGTGTAGTATGTATATGTTGCCTTATTTTAATATATAAATGAAATGCAAGTTTAATATTTCTATTCGATCAATTAAATTTGTATAAAAAGAAAATGTTATAGTGAGTACTGTTGGTTGATGTAATATCAGTTTTAAAATCTTTAGTTGCTCATCTTTGACTATATGTACCAATTAATCGTAGTTTCTTCTGTAAAATTTTGTATATTTTAAAATGATCCAGTATGTTTATTCGTTCATGTTAGGAAAGGTTATTGACATAAATTGTTTATTTCCTTACTAGGTAACCATTGTTACTCACCCTTTCTTTCTCTAATTTTTTAGTTTCAGATCCAAAGCTTAGTGAGGCAAGTGTAGAAAACGAGTGAGAATCATCTGGTGGGTCAGATAGACAGTTAGAGTCCGTTACTTGGTGAGTATTGGGACTATACCCCTAATGGTGTCAGATTCGTCTAGGAGTATTATAGTTTTTTATATCAAGCTAGGACTTTTGTTGGAGTGAATAAATAATTGTATAATTACGTATTTTGTTATCCTTTCGCACTCTGATCTATCATACGTTATTAGATGTATGTAGGCGTCCGCTATTGTTATATTTTGTATATATATATATATATATATATATGAAGGATTGTATGTCGTTTATTAGGTGTAGGTTGAACGCCTTGTAATGCTAACATAAACAAAAGAGACCATGCCGAAATTTCGAGGTGCCACCTAGTACCTTGGGATCTAACATGGGGATTTGTGTTAGCGTTTGGCGGGACGTCACAAGTTAGTTGGGGTGGTGGATGCTGTGGACATAGGCTCCTCGACTGGGGGTTTGTGAGGCTTAGTATTTGTGGAGTTGGGTAGTTGATAGGGAATTCTCAAGGGATTGAGCTGTGGTGGTAGATGACGGGGGTGAATGTTTGTTGAGTGTGTTTGGAAGGTGGGCAATATATTTGGATGGTTTAGGTGGGGTGGTTTAAATCCGAAAATCTCACAAACAAAAGGTAAAAAGAAGGATGAGAAGGAAAAAAGAAAAGGTACATACTATAGGTAGGTTAAAAAGAAGTATCGAGTTGAGCTAACAAAAGAATAAAATAAAATATACATTCTATCATAAAACTTGGACACGACAAACGAATATGTCCTATGAATTCAAATAGAAAGAAAAAAGATTCTACTTAAGATAATTGTAATTCTCTTCATAAACTAATGTCTTAGTTTAAAACATTTAATTGAATAAATTATAACATAGTCTTATTTATGATTTTTTCCTTAGAAAGTGATGATATAGAAGAATTGGACCTATTGTGCAAAAGCATAATAAAATTAAAGAAAAATTACAAAACGAACATACAAGATTTATGCAGTTTGGAAAATTGCCTACGTCCACGAAAGAGAGAGAGAAAAATCCAATATCAATAATAAAGACTACAAACTCTGTCCACAGCTACAAGGAACCTCACAGAACAAAAATACATAAGAAACCCTACTCGAAAATACAATATATACCAAAAAATAATTCTCCTCATGGGCAACCCTCGCATGGGCCCAATCGAGTAATTTAACTTGGGACCTTACTTCTTGAAATCCAAGCCCAATAAGAATATTAGACATCTTACAATAAGACCAATATTGGGAGTGATCCTGAGGCCTTTCTTTTGCATTAGACACTTGGTAAATTTACTTTTATATGTTTTTAAGCATTAAAATATCTTATTGACATTGCGTTAAGAGTGAGTTAACATGAATTTTGCTATGGTTTTGTTGTAGGGTTGATGATTTTGTGGGGGCAAATGACATTAAGTAATTCCTTGTTCATATCATTTCTAAATGTTGTCGCAGAGTCACTACTGTACTTTACTATCTCATTTTGACACTTGCACAATGGTTCTACTTTTCTTTCTTTAACATCTTCTAAGAGTTTTCCAAATTATTTGGGTAAACTGTTTTTAGATCCTTAAAAAATTCCTAATAGAATTTGTTGAAAAGTAATAAATATTATTGAACTTTATGGAGTATAGTTTCCCAATTTATTGGCCAAATAATCAACTAACCCATTTTTTCTTACTACATGACATTGTAGGTTGTAAAATATCTCAAAACTTCATTTAGTAAACTTTTGTTTTGGTTGGAGGAAAGTTTACAGAAAATGATGCAGGAGCAAGAAAGACTTAAAGAAAGGTTACTCATCTCAATGCAATTTTGATAGAGGAAATTTTGATACAAGTGTATCTGGTGGGGTTTCTAGAAATACCATCAAATGTTGTTGTCTTTCTAACAAGGACATGAAATTAGTCATTCTTTTTGTTGCTCTTATAAAAAGAGAATGTCCAAATATTATTTTTCCTCTAAACGAATTATTTTATATGATGTCCGTTTAATATATTCTAGTACATATGTAGGAGTTGGATGATTTACATCTTGATTGATAGTCCACTTTAGTATATTGGAAAGCATTATTTTCTATCAAGGTTTCAAATCTTGGAGAGCATTAATTCATGCTAGGCATTAAGATCAGGGAGACAAAGAAAAGGGCCTTGAATTCAAGAAGCACATTTGCAAGTGTACCAGAGGCTTACAAATTGTGTGCCATTTATATGTGAGAGAAAGAAAAAGGTTCGAAATGGAGTATATTTTCAAGAGGTAATCTCTTGACCAGCTATGTTAAACTTGAAAATCAAAAGTCCAAGTTTTAGGGAAAGTCAAGTTTCAAAGACTTTTAGCAAAAACACAACTTTTCTCGTCCTTGAAAAATTATTGGACGAGTTTTAAATTTGACCTTGGGAGCCTTAGAGTCTGCAGTGCTAGAAAAGTTCAAGTCTCTGAATCATGTACTCATATGAAAAAAAAGAAAGGCCGAAAAGCATCAGAAGAGGTGATGAATTGAAAGTTTATAGAATTTATCTTGCCAAAATGACGCAGAGGCAAGCTTTATACACGTTTAGATTCAACGGGGATGTTGATCTTATAATCTATGTGGAGAGCAACCCATGTGCAAAGTTTGAAGTGATTTTTGTTTAGGTGTGAGATCTCATTATCTATCTCAGTTGATTTAGTTAAGTTTACACCTATGGAGTCTTTTGTCTCCCTTGGGGGGAAAACACACAATTAAGGTCTGTTTAGGATAATTTTTGGCAAGTATGTTTAGGATGAATGATTGAACAATTAAATTATACATATTTAGAGTGGAGAAATTTAACAATTATTATTCGAGGAGCAAGATGTAGGCGTCATATTTTTTTGACTAACGATTTGATGATGATTACTCGAGAAGTGTGGCCCTTTAATAAGCTTGAGTCCGAGAAACGAGACTCCAACTTTTTTAATTTTAGAATATGAGTTCAAGTAGGATTTTAATAAGTTCCTACAAACCTCAGCTAGAGAAGCATGGCCCTTTATTAAGTTCAAGTCCGAGAATCGATACTCCAACTTTTTAAATCTTAGAATGTGAGTTAAAGTAGGATTTTAACAAGTTCTTACAAGTCCAAGATCGAGAAACATGACTCCAGTAAGTTCAAGTTCGAGAAACGAGACTCCAACTTTTTAAACCTTAGAATGTGAGTTCAAGTAGGATTTTAACAAGTTCCTACCAACCCAAGCCTAAGAAGTGTGTTTTCAGTAAATTCGAGTATGAGAAATGAGACTTCAACTTTTTGAACTATTGAATGTGAGTTCAAGTAGAATCTTAACGAAGTTCCTACAAACCTCAACTCGAGAAATGTGACCCTCTAGTAAATTCGAGTCAAAGAAACGAGACTCCAACTTTACGAACTAGAATGTGAGTTCAAGTAAGATTTTAATGAAGTTCCTACAAACCCCAGCTTGAGAAACTTGGCACTCAAAAAGTTCAAGTCTGAGAAATGAGACTCTAACTTTTTGAACTCTAGAAAAAAAGTTCAAATGAGATTTAATGAAGTTCTTACATCACCTGAGTCCAATAATACAATGATTCCAATTATCCCGTAGTCCAACCATATTATGATTTAAGAAAAATCTAAATTCAATATCATATAATTGTTTTCATTACGTATGTGCACTTCAATTTGAATCATTGTCATCAGTGAGAGAATATGTCTAGGATCGGATACTTTTTTAATCAAAGAGAGTTTATACTCGAGGATTCAATAATGAATGCTCTAGAAGCATCACACCATTGCATACACATTCACTTTGACACTAGTCAGAGAAAATTCTTAAAATTTGAAGATCTGACACTCTCTTTTGTTAGTGAGAGCTCACGCTTGAGGATATGACACTTTTAGTCTAGGAAAAGTTTTACCCTTAGAATCCAGACATCCTGACAAATTGTCGAATCAGACTGGATAATGACATGTCATTGGCTTTTGCATTCAAATGTCGCACTATCTACCAAAGTAGATTTACCATCTAGTTTGCTTTCACCCTCTACCAAAGAAGGGCATCTATAAACATCCCATTTTTTTTGCATCTACCCAATTCAACAAGCAGTCACCCGTTTGTTGTGGATTCCTAATGATGAGTGTAGAATATACGAAAAATCAAAAGTTTGTGAGAAGCCTTCTTCCAATTCCTTTTATTTCTTTTTCAATTCTCATGATCTCATCTCTTTTTACTTGGCACACTCGACTTAGAAATTACGCATATTTAAGATTGTTAGCAACACTTTACACTCAATTTAGTAAGTACGCACACTTAGGTTCACCACACATTTCGATAACCTAGAGACCTCTGAAAGTGCCCTCGATCCACGGGGTGCGCGGATCCGCTTTTGACCTTTGAGGTTTGAGAGTCGCCACCTAGTTATAACAGTCTAGGAGCTGAATACTGACTCTCAAAAGGTAAATACTACTAATCTACAAAAGAAAAATATAGGTCCGGGGATCATGTTATAGGGTTGCAAGGTGTTAAGCACTAACCCCGTCCGGCAAACACCGGTCTCTACTAATTCCCAAATAAAACTACATTGCTAACAAGACCTAAATAATAATAAAAAAATAAAAAAAGTTATCTTTTCCGAATGCAACGGTTTTGTTCCCTCAGATATGATAGAACAACTCCTTGTACAGTATTCCTCGCTTCGTTCTGTTGCCGGATCTGATTTCTGATCTCCAAGTTGAGGTATCTTCTTCTTGGATCTATGAGTTTTCTGATTTTTTTATAATGAATTTAAAGGTATTTTAGTAGAATTTTTGGGTGTTTTTTGAGCTAAAATTGGGGTATAGATGTTAGGTAAGGAGTTAAGACTTCAAAATTAGGGTTTTGGGAAGGTTGGGGAGGCTCATTGACCTACTTTTTCTAAGATTTATTTTTTCATACGAAAATAGGTTGTAGAGATCCTTATTTATAGATTTTTTTGAGTGCTTGTGTTTGATAGAGTTAGTGTTTAATCAGAATTATTTTAAATAGAGTTATAATTTAATTATAATTGTTTTAAATAGAATTATAGTTTAATTAGAATTATTTTAAATAGAGTTATTATTTAATTAGAATTCTATTAGGGTTTTGACTTTTAGTCTCACTTGATTGACTTTAAGATTTTGACTTGAGTCTTACTTGATTGACTTTAAGATTTTGACTTTAGTCTTACTTGATTGACTTTAATTTTAATTAGGATTTACTTTACATTAATTAATACTTTAATTATTAATTTTAGAATTTTTAATTATTAAAATTATAAAATTATCGTTTTACCCTCAGAGAGGACTTTTTACGTTTTAAGTCATTTTTCCATGTTCTAGGATGTTTAGGAATTGATTTTTCATAAGGAATTCAATGGAAATATTGGTTTGTGTCATTTATGAAATTTTTTGTGCGAAATGGACATGAAGTTTATGAGAGACATTTTCATAATTTTATCGAATTTTGTGAAAATTGGCGAAAATAGTTTATTTGATTTCGATTTGTTATTTTATGTGTTTGAAAGGATTTTCCTAAGTGTAATGCGGGCTCTAAGGATGTTTTAATGTTAGGGGTATTTTGGTAATTTGATCATTTTTTAGTGATTTTTATCGTGAAGCTTCTTTTTGTCAGAAAATGATGATTTCTACGTTTCTGGGTCATATTTTCCTAACGTAGCGTGATTGCTATAGTTTTATCAGTTCGAGATACCTCATTTGAATTTTTGAAACATATCTAGTAACAAAATAAAGTATTTGAATAATTATCCATCATTAGGAACTAGTTGCGATCGGGTTGACGAGTTGATTAATTAGGCGAATGCAAAAATAAGGTGTCTACAACCTCGTAACACTAGGAAAATGTGACCCTAAGACTTTGAAACTATCACATTGAGTCCAAATAAAATTGCTCACCAAAATTTAAAAAAATAAATAAAATGACAAAAATATCCCTCATAGGCCTCACACCTCTGAAATGTCTTAAAAATATTTTCATTAGTCTTAGAATGTGATTTCGAGTCTAATAGGATTAAAATTGATGAAAATAGAGAATTTTATGAAGAATTACAAAAATAAACAAAATATCCCTTGATATTCAACTTTTACTTAGAAACTTAGATTCCTAGGAAAATGTGATTAAAATTAAACTTTCAAAAATGTTCATGCATATAAAAAACATCTAGAAATCCCATACTTATGAAAACTAAAAAATTTCACAAAAAATAACGGGATTTTGCACATAAAATGATGATTTTTGCAATGTAGAATAACAGTAATTGATCACATAAAATGACGATTTCTATTATATGGAATGACACTAATCAATCATGATGGGACAATAAAATTGAAATTGAAATTGAAATTTTAATCATGAATCGAGCATTGAACCCTTGCCAATAAAAATTTAAAATGTACTTATTACACCCTAATTTGAAAGGTCAAAGTAAAAGTGAGGTGTCAATAATAATTGCTAAGATTCATTATCCACAAATCAAAGAAATTGAAAATCAAATAATCTTGATATTGATCAATTCAGCATCAACTCATTAATTGTCAATTTAAACCATTGACCGATAGTATCGACCAATCAATTAAAAAATTTAACCAATTAAGAGTTAAAACCTAAAAACAATCAAACCTATCATAAATCGAGGTATAATAAAAAATAATTCAACTCGATCAATCTTATATTGATTAATCCAATCCATGCCCCAACCTTAAACTATTTAATCATTCACTTTCGATCAACTTTAAAAATCAACAATTGATAAATCATTAATCCAATTAACCAATTTGAAAAATAAATTTCATTCAAATACAACCATTCGATCTTAAAATTAATCGATCTAACCCCTCTATCCAACAAACCAATTAACAAATTGATTCTAAGTCATTGAATTACCATAGGTCGCGAGATACATAAGATCACCTATTCTCTTTTTTTACATGCTACCCATGCGCCCTTATATAAAAATGGAAAAAAAAGAGATTAAATAAATTTTATCCTTTTTTGGTTCGGTCAAAGGAGAGCAAAAAAGGAAAAAACAAGAATAAAAATAAAACTAATAAAAAAAAAAGAAAAAACCTATAAAAAGGTCCCTCTTTCACCTTTAAAAAAGAGAGTCCTCTTTTCAACTTTTTTTTCTCACAACTCATACATGGCAGTGATTGTTGATAGGTAGAAATTAATATTTTTATAATCTTTTTAGCTTGTGGGCAAGTAAGTGATTGAACCCAAGAGAAATAAGAGATGTAACCAAGTTAGCAAAATGAAGTTAATCTAAGTTACAAATTTAAAATCTATTTTTGTATTTTTGTGAAATAAAATGGAGAGTAAATATTGCTTGAAAATAAAATAATAGAAAGAAGATTTATATTAAGAAAATAAAAGAAATAAAGTCATTAGTGATTAGAGTAACATAAGACTAACAAATAGAACTGTATTTAAATCTATCCCTATTTGCACTCAACCTTAAGGGTTTGGTGTGAGCTCCTTGGATTGGAAGATATGGCATGAAGTTAAAAGTGCCCTCAATCCACTGGTACGAATCCGTTTTTTCTTTTTGGGAGTTGCCACCTAATTTTATAATCTAGGAACTAATGATGACTCTAAACAAATAAAAAATACTACACTATGAATAGATTTTGGGTACGGGGATCAGATTACGAGATTGTAAGGTATTAGGCACCAATCTCACCCAGCGAAAGTCAGTCTCTACTTCTTTCAAATATTTACTTTACAAAAAATGATCTGAATTTAGAATAAAAATAAAATAAAATAAATTACCTTTTCTTTACCTAAATGATTGCAATGATCGATTCCCTCAGATGTTGGCAGTGAACGTTCATTGTGTGAATCTTCTCGTTTTATTTTTGTTTTTAGATTTTCTTCTGATCTTTGAGATATGACCTCCTTCTTTTTGATATGGACATTTTTATGACTTTTTTGGGGTGTTTTTAGGATATTTAGGTGTTTTATAGGTTGAAAATTAGGATTTAGGGCTTAGGTATTGACTTAGAACTCAAAATTTAGGATTTTGGAAAGGTTTTGACCTTGATTTTCTAGGATTTTTCTTGACCTCGAAATTAGGTGGTGGTGGCTCCTTTTTAAAGAGATTTGTTGATAAGTTTAGAATTTGATTAGATTTCTTAGACATAAGGTCCATTTCTAACTAATCTGTTAAATGATTAGATAAGATTTTAATTAGTTTTTTAATTAGATTTTATTTTTTGACTAACGTAGAATGAGAATTTTAAATTTTGGAGACCCTCCCAATGGAAGATTCTTTATTATATTATTTTGAATTCTTTAAGACCCTCGGTAGAGGGTTCTTTATTAAATATTAGGTGGGCCCCATTTAAATAAATGAGCCACCACTTGAAATTTGGCCCATGGACTTAATTAATTGAATTTATTTGTTCGAAAATTTTTAATTTGATTTATTAAGATTTTACTTTACGTTAATTAATATTTTAATTATTAGTTTCAGATTTTTGAATTTTAGGATTGAAAAATTACTATTTTACTTTCAATGAGGACTTTTGAGTTGGGATGTCGTTTTTTGACATTTTGGGATATTTCGAAATCAATTTTTCATAAGAAATTCAATGAGAATATGATTCATGTCACGTACGGGTTTTTGACGTGAAATGATTGTAGACCCTATGAGGGGTATTTTTATAATTTTTTCAAATTTTGTGAAAATTGACTAACTGGTTTATTTGATTTTACTTTATTATTTTATGTGTTCGAAAAAGTTTTCCTAAGCGTAATGTCGCCCTTTGGAGTATTCTGATGTCAAGGGTATTTTGATAATTTAATCATTTTTTGTAATTTTTCTCATAAAATTTTTTTTGTCTCAAAATGATGGTTTCTATATTTTGGGTCATATTTTCCTAGAGTAACGTGGTTTATAAAGTTTATTTGTTTGAAATATCTCATCCGAGCTTAAGAAACACATCTAGTAACAATTTTTTTTTTTTACAATATTCATTCATAATCGAGATCCATCACAATCGAGTTAATGAATTGATTAATCAGGCAAGCGCAAAAATGGGATGTCTACAGATGCCCCTATTTAGCAGAGGGTTGAAGTAAACTAGACAAAAAATCTACTTTGGTAGATATTGTGATATCTGAAGGTCAAAGCCAGTGACAATTCATTATGCAGACTGATTTAGCAATTCGTCAAGACGTTCGAATCCCTGAGGGTAAAACTCTCATCGAACAAAAGGTTGTCAAGTCCTTGAATTTTACAAAATTATCCCTAACTAATGCAAAAGTATAGGCATGTGCAATAGTGTGATACCTACGGAGTATTTTATCGGATCATTAAGAATAAAATCTCATCGATTAAAAAAGTGTCAGGTTCTAAAGACCTTCTCTTACTGACAATAATGATTCAAATTAAAGTACACCCATCAAATGAAAGTAGTCATATGATATTAAATTAGTAAGGCTGAACAATGAGGTAATTGGAATCATAGCATTATCAGTATTAAGTGATGTAGGAACTTTATTAAATCCTATTTGAAATTCTTTTTTGGAGTTCGAAAAGTTTGAATCTTGTTTATCGGACTCGAGTTTATGGGAGCAACATTTCTTAGGTAGGGATTTATAGGAACTTATTAAAATCCTACTCTAACTCACATTCTATGATTCTAAAAATTGGAGTGTCTTCTTGTACTCGAACTTACCTGAGTTATGCTTCTTGGGCTTGGGTTTGTAGGAACTTATTAATATCTTACTTTAACTTGCATTTTATGATTCAAAAAGTTGGAATCTCGTTTCTCGGACTCAAACTTACTGGAGGCATGCTTCTTAAACTAAGGTTTGTAGGAACTTATTAAAAACCTACTTGAAATCATATTCTGTGATTAAAAAAGTCAGAGTTTCCTCTCTCATACTTGAATCACAGGAGCCACACTTCTTGGGTTGGGGTTGGCAGGAACTTATTAAAATCCTTATTCAAAAAGTTGGAGTCTCATTTCTCGAACTAAAACTTACTAGAGTCATGCTTCTCGAGGTTTGGGTTAGTAGGAACTTATTAAAATCCTACTTGAAATCATATTCTATGATTACAAAAGTTAGAGTTTCGTCTCTTAGACTTGAACTTACCAGAACCACATTTCTCGGGCTAAGGTTGGAAAGAATTTATTAAAATCCTTATTCAAAAAGTTGGAGTCTCATTTTTCAGATTCGAACTTAATGGAGCTACGCTTTTTTGATTTGGATTAGATTGAGCTTCGGTATTATCGAGTTCAAAAATTGAGAGATTGGGTATTTATTGGCTTATCATGTATCTAAATTCATAATAACACTGGACTCCACCAGACATTTAGACTTTTGAGTAAGATTTTCCTTTTTGACCATATGATTACAAATGAAAAATTTGGAATCACAATGACTTGAATCACTAAGAATAAACTTTTATTGATTAAAAAAGTGTTGGATTCTAGAGATCTTTTCTAACTGACAATAATGATTCAAATTGAAACGCACCTATGCAACGCAAGCAATTATGAAAATTATGGTAAGGTTGAACAATGAGATAATTGGAGTTATAGTATTATCGACATTATAGACACCCTAATTTGAGCGGGCTCAAAGGACCCAAAAATATTAATTTTTCAATAAAATTCGTCAACGGGCCTAAAAAGCCCAAATCACCTAGACATGGCATTTTTATCTATTTGAGGGCTCCTAAGACCCCTAAAGATCTAAGGGACCCTCAATAAAGACTTGGCATACCCACCACCTTCCCTACCTTTCACTACTCCCTTCCCGAATCGAAAATACCCCAAGCCCGTTTAGGACCCACAAACCCTTAACTCTCCAAAAATCATTTCTTACCTTATTCAACATAACCTAAACCTAATTCCATATTACTCAAACTCTAAAATTCACTTACCCTCAAAATTCCATCCTAAAATATGCTCTAACCACTCTAAAATAATCTAAAACCTTTTCAAACCCAAGCCTAACACACCAAAGCCCAAACCAATCCAAATCCATAAACCATTATCCATATCAACCAATCAACTTTTAATCATCAAATGTATACATGTCCACACCACAATTCACCTCCCAAAAAATCATTCTACCAAATCTAAAACATCACCTTTCTCTAACACATCCACCAACCTACATCACAACCCATACCCCCTGAAAGTGCCTTCGATCTGCAGGGTGCGTGGATCTGCTTTTGACCTTTGAGGTTTGGGAGTCGCCACCTAATTATTACGGTCTAGGAACCGAATAGAGACTCGAAACAGATAAATCAACTAATCTACTACAAAAGTATGGGTCCAGGGATCACGTTACGGGGTTGGAAGGTGTTAGGCACCAATTCCGCCCGACAAACGCCGGTCTCTACTAATTCTCAAATAAACTACATCGCTAAAGACCTAAATAATAAAAAGATTACGAAATTTATACCTTTCCGATGACAACGTTCTCGTTCCCTCAGATCTAACAGAGTAACTCCTTGTATAGTATTCCTCACTTCGTTCTATCTCCGGATCTGATTTCTGATCTCCGAGGTGAGATATTTTTTTCTTAGATCTAGGTTCTTCGGATTTGTTTATGAATTTTGGGGTATTTTTGAAGGGCTTCTAGGTGTTTTTTAAGCTAAAATCGTATTATGGGTGTTAGGTAAGGAGTTGGGGCTTCAAAATTAGGGTTTATGGGAGGCTAGGAAGGTTTTTTGACCTACTTCTCTCAGGGTTTATTATTTGATACGAAAATAGGGTATGGAGGCTCCTATTTATAGAATTTTTAAGTGTTTGTTTAAATAAAATTAGTGTTTAATTATAATTCTTTTAGTTAGAGTTATATTTTAATTAGAATTATTTTAGGTAGAGTTATATTTTAATTAGAATTCTATTAAATAGAGTTATTATTTAATTATGATTATTAAATAGAATTATTATTTAATTAGAACTCTATTAGGGTTTTGACTTTTGATTTTATTTGATTGACTATAAGATTTTGACTTTAGTCTTACTTGGTTGACTTTTAATATCTTGACTTTAGTCTTACTTGATTGACTTTAATATATTGACTTTAGTCTTACTTGATTGACTTTAATTTTTTGGAGAACCCCTCTATATTATATCTTTAATTCTTTGAACCCCCAAATGGAGGGGTCCTTGAATAAATATATTGGCAACCATTAACAATTTTTCCTGTGAGCCTGATTGATCGATTTTTTTGGTTTAAAATTTTAAATTAATTTTATAAATATTTCACTTTAATTATTTAATATTTTATTTATTAATTTAGAAAATTTTAATTATAAAAATTATAAAATTACCATTTTACCCTCGGAGAGGACTTTTTGTGTTTCAAGTCGATTTTTGATGTTCTAGGATATTTTAGAATCGATTTTTCATAAGGAATTCAATGGAAATATTGGTTTGTGTCATTTATGAATTTTTTTGTGTTTGGAATGGTCGTGAACTTTATGAGGGGCATTTTTGTAATTTTGTCGAATTCTGTGAAAATTGACGAAATAATTTATTTGGTTTCAATTTGTTATTTTATGTGTTTGAATGAGTTTTTCTAAGCGTAACGTAGGCTCTATGGATGTTTTAAGATTAGGGGTATTTTGGTAATTTGATCATTTTTAGTGATTTTTATCATGAAGCTTCTTTTTATCTGAAAAATGATGATTTCTAAGCTTTTGGGATTATATTTTCCTAACGTAGCGTGGTTTCTACAGTTTTATCAGTTTGAGATACCTCATCCGGATTTCTGAAACATATCTAGTAACAAAATAAAGCATTGGGATAAACATCCATCATTGGGAACCGTTGCGATTGGATTGACGAGTTGATTAATCAGGCGAATGCAAAAATGAGGTATCTACAGATGCCCCTATTTGGTAGAGGATTGAAGCAAACTAGATAGCAAATCTATTTTGGTAGATAGTGCGATATCTGAATGTCAAAGCTAGTGACAGTTCATTTTGCAGCCTGATTTAGCAATTCGTCAGGATGTTCAGATCTTTGAGCGTAAAACTCTCCTAAACTAAAAGGTTGTCAGGTCATCGAGCGAGAACTCTCACTGACAGCATCAGATCCTTGAATTTTAATGAATTCACCCTAATTAAAAGAACAAATGTGCAAGTGTGTGCATTGTGTGAAGCTGAGTAAAACAAAACTCGAGAAAATTTGAATGAGATTTGAGACAAATCTAAAAAAAAAATTGAGAAAAAGTTGAATGTTATACTCTACCTACCCTGGGTGAAAGAGTAATGAACTTATTTTTCTAGGAGTCCTACTCTACCTACCTAGGATGAAAGAGTAATGAACTAATTTTTTGGAAAGTTCTATTCTACCTACTCGGAGTTAGAGAGTAATGAACTAAGCTTTTTGGGAGTCGTACTCTACCTGCCTAGGGTGAAAGAGTAATGAACTAATTTTTTTGGGAAATTCTACTCTACCTGCTCGGGGTGAAAGAGTAATGAACTAATTTTTTTAGAAAGTTCTACTCTACCTACTCGGAGTGAAAGAGTAATGAACTAATTTTTTTGGGAAGTTCTACTCTACTACTCAGAGTGAAAGAGTAATGAACTAATTTTTTTGGGAAGTTCTACTCTACCTGCCCAGGGTGAAAGAGTAATGAACTAATTTTTTTAGGAAGTTCTACTCTACCTACTCGGAGTGAAAGAGTAATGAACTAATTTTTTTGGGAAGTTCTACTCTACCTGTTTGGGGTGAAAGAGTAATGAATTAATTTTTTTTTTAGGAAGTTCTACTCTACCTACCCGGAGTGAAAAAATAATGAACTAATTTTTTTTGGAGAAGTTCTACTCTACCTACTCGAAGTGAAAGAGTAATGAACTAATTTTTTTAGGAGTCCTACTCTACCTGCCCAGGGTGAAAGAGTAATGAACTAATTTTTTTTTGGAATTTCTACTCTACCTACTCGGAGTGAAAGAGTAATGAACTAATTTTTTTGGGAGTCCTACTCTACCTGCTCAGGGTGAAAGAGTAATTAACTAATTTTTTTTGAAAGTTTTACTCTACTTATTCGGAGTGAAAGAGTAATTAACTAATTTGTTTTTTGGGAAGTTCTACTCTATCTGCTCGGGGTGAAAGAGTAATGAACTAATTTTTTGGGAGTCCTACTCTACCTACTCGAGGTGAAAGAGTAATGAACTAATTTTTTGGGAAGTTCTACTCTACCTACTCGGAGTGAAAGAGTAATGAACTAATTTTTTTGGGAATAAATGAGGGCTTTACACCGTATTTGATTTTTTTTAAATTGGATTTTATGAAGGTCCGGTAAATATTTTAACTCACTTTGAATCTGAGGAGTTTTCAAAATTGCTATCAAGAGGGTAACCTTTAATTCAAAGTTAACCTTATCCTTTTGAGTTAGAATTGACCAGGTTTTAGAACCAAAATGCCCTTAGTTTGACAGGGAACATTGCACTAGGGATAATTGAATACAATTTGAAAATGAATGCCCCTAGTGTAAGGGGAAAAACTGTACTCTTTAGAAAAATGAAGTGCCCTTGTTATGAAAGTTTGAAATCCTTGATTACCACAAGCGCAATAAAGGTTTAACTTTTTAATTTTGACTTTTGTATTGAAGATTTTGAGTCATGCTCAAAGAAATTGGAACAAAATATTTCTTTATGAAATTCATCATAGAATTTATTAGTTCTCCCTGTCGGTTCGCTTAGGGATATGAAACTCTTCAGATCAGTTATGGATGAGATACTTGTATCCACTGATTCTATATTTGGTTTAAACTGGGTATTGAAACTTGATCATTCAGACTTCTGATGTTTCTGTTCGGACCGCCTTTTCAACTTCTTAACTCAACGAAGATTTTTTTTTTATTGGTTGCTATAAGTTTTGCCTAGATTGCCTTTTTAGGTTTTCAATCTAACAAGCATGCTCTAGCTTTTGCCTAGATCGCCTTTTTAGGTTTTCGATCAGCGAGCTTACAATTTTTTTTTCTTTGCTCTGATTGTTGCCAAGGTCGTCCTTTTAGATTTTTAACCTTGCGAGCTTGCCTTAATTTTTGCCTAAGTTGCCCTTTTGGATTTTCAACCTAGTAGGCTTCATTTTTCTTTTTCTTCCATTTTGCACTTCTGGAGAGTTACTGCCTGATCAAGCTTTGCTACCTTCCTTGAATTTTCCGCACGGTACTTAGGAGGACTTTCATGGGTATGCTTAGGATTGGATATGAAAAGAAAGGAATCTTGAGGCTCAAAAATCCAAATGCCCCTTATGTGGCATTTCTTTTTATATTATTTTCTTTTTCCTTGAATTTTCTTCCCACTCTGACAATATTTCTTTTTCTTTTTAGATATTTCCTTTGTTGGGGAATCTATTTTTTTATTTTGACGTGATCGGGCCTGAAGTAACTTCTCAGGTTTCCTACGTACCCCAAAATTTTGGGATCAGACCAAGACGTAGTTCAAAATTTTCCCTCCCCTAGGTTAGGCGATCGGACTGAGAAAGAAAAATGCATCATTTTTTTGAACAGGTTGTAAAGGGCTGAGAAAGGAGATATTGAACTGGGTAGCAGGAAAATTGATTTGGCCAAAGCTGGCCCCCTTGAATGTAGTATCGTTTGATCTGTTCAAGGTTGGTTGACTCTGGTAGTTCAATTCTATCATGATATTGAAATCTAACGATTTTTTAAGGCAGTATTTTCTTAATGAATGAATCTCTCCAATTAGGCTTGAACTTCCCTCTAGAGTAAAAAATAAGTACTCAATTCTCTTTGAAATCTGATGATTTTCCAAAGTAGTGTTTCTTTGCTAATGGATGAATCTCTCCAATTAAGTTCAGACTTCCTCCTATGGTCGAGGAGGGGTGGTCAATTTTCTTTGAAGTCTGATGGTTAGATTCTAGACTTGTAAGTGGTGACCTTTGACTTTCTTACGAATGACTCTTCTCTGATAAGTTTGCACGTGGTACAAAACTCTAAGTTGTTTTTCTTTAATCAAGTTTAACTCTTCATACCCAATGATGAACTTAATTTATTTTCAGCAATTGATTTTCCATCAAGACCTTGAGAGATAAGATTTCCATTTTAACTGGCAAGACTGCTTCCATATCATATACTAGAGAGTAAGGAATAGCTCCAATGGAGGACTGCATTGAAGTATGATGTGCCCCTAGTGTGAATGGTAACTTCTCTAACTAATTCCGGTGTGATTGAAATATTTTCTTGATAATTATTTTCAGACTCTTACTAACTGCTTCAACCGTTCCATTAATTTGAGGACGGTAGGGGGATGCCGGATCTTCAACTTTGAACACAGAGTAATGACTTAAGCTTTGAATTACGACCCATTATCAGAGATCAGTTAAAAAGGTACCTCCATATCTACTGATAATATGTGATTTGTAACTCAAGATGTAGTGAAGATAGCACTGATACATTTTATAACATCTCTATCGATATTTTCATCTCATCGAGCGAGTATCTATTCCGTGTTGAGTAACACCCAAGCTTGCACCTAACATATCCTCATCAGACCATACGAACACGTCTTTTAAAATTTCTGAGTAAATTCATTATCCCCTCGTGTTCTTCTAGGGATAGGATGATTTCTATTTGAATATCTTAGAAATTATTTTTTGTTCTAAGGTTCAATGACCTTTGCTTTCTGATTGAAAGTTGTTAAGCCCGACCCTTATCTTCTTGTTCAGGGGAAAAATATATCATTGAAGCCAGATTATTAGTTAATTTGTTAATGCGCTCGAGGTATTCAAAAATTTCTTTTATCCAATCAAAATTAGATGGGGCGACAAACACCTCTATAGACTTGACAAATTAACTTGACTCAATAGAAAAGAATAGACTTGATCTAAAGAAAACATGACATTGAAACATTAGACTCGAGTTAACTCAAATAACTCATGAAAACTCAAGACAACTACCCACAATGGGCTTGATTAGGACTGAGGACTGAGACATTGCTTACAACTAACAGAATTGAGGCACAATGATCTTCAGGGAATAATTAGGCAATATTGAGAAATTCTGAGGCTATTTCTAACTGTTAACTTGGTACTGACGTTTGTTTTAACTGACCAGATTTACAACCCTAATTAGACGATGGACAATTGAGCTTAAGTTCAATGATAACCCTTAAACTTCATTGAAGGTGAATTTAACCAGTTTCAGTGTTACTCCTTTGATAACATTTTAAATGAATCCTGAGATTTTATTGAATTCTGTGCACCAATCCATTAAACAATCCATCCATTCAATAATTATTCAGAAGGAAAATAATTTTATTGCACTCTTGAAAATTATTGAAAAATAATATTTTTATTGAATAATAATTTTTACAAATTTGATTATTTTTTTGCAATCATTTTCTTTTTAGACAAACATATTTTGATAATTTTCCAAGGTCCATGCAACAAATAGATCTTTCGTAAATCATTCTTCATTCATTTCCTTTTCTTTTGAAAAACATTTATTTTGGAAAACATTTTTGCTAAAGAACACTTCCTTTGAAAAATACTTTTTCTAGAAAAATACTTTCCTTTTGTGAACCATTTTTTTCTTTGAAAATAGGTTGAAACCCGAATTTAGAAAATAATTTGATTTCTATTTTAATTTAAATGGCCCAGCCTATCATGATTGTTGGGTTTAGATGGACTGGGTCATTATGAATTATTGCAACAAATGGACTCTTTATTGGGTCGGTGCACCTATTTTAATTAGGTAAAAAAACTTTAATCCTTGAGAACAACCATACATTTTGATCTCATCATTCACACACATTCATCATTAAATAAATAATCCGGGAACACCCACGATAAGTTCGAGTCGTGACCTATAGGGGAGGTTTCTAGACTCTAAGCTTACTATATGCAATGCATTTTTATCTGGCCGCCCTTGCCCAAATACACCTATATACCTCTCGAGCGTACTCAATCAGAAGGTACGTGATGGCTTGGTTTGATATACCGTATAGGTGATAATCTAAAACTTCAACTCACTTCTCTGAAGTAAAAAACAACCAGTTTAATCCCTAGATCAGAGGTGGCGCGTGATGCTTAAGCAAAGGCACTCTTAAATCACATCTTTTCTAGAATAGACGTAGTCTATCCTCCTAGTACCGTAGTACATCGGAATAGGATCTTGTTTAGGCACTGGTTTTGACTAAGAAGTGCAACTGATGTACTTGGATCATTTTTGATATACTTATGGGTACGAGTCAAGAGTTGTAGCTTTCATAAATGATTTGGCATCCCACAAAGGGACCGACCACGTACTAGTACTACGTTGGCAATCGGGACATGTGACCATGTGGCTTACAATAGGTCAAAGGCTCAGGTTACTCCAGCCTGGATGCATCGATATACCTTTCAGAGTCACCTGATCAAACGGTACTGATGCCCCAGTTTAATATACCCTAAGTATGTGACTGGAGTTATGGTTTTCATGAATGACGTCGCATCTTCGAAGAGACCGGGCCACGCACTAGTACCACGTTGGCTATATTGGGACATGCAAGCATGCAAAGCAATAAACGTGTTAGTGGTGTGTGCAAAACAGGGTGGGGTGCCCGGGGCATTTTTCAGATAAATAGCCCCATAGGCCAAATCAAACCATCAAAATATGGATATTAGAAAATGTGTTCACAAAACATAACAATATCCATAACATCAATCAAGATTCATTCATGCACATCAAAGATTCATATCAATTAAGATCATGGCATATCAGACAGGCAATCAATCAGGATAATGCAAAAAGGGGACCAATATGATCAATCAATCAAGATAACACAAAATAATATCAATCACCAATCAAACAAGGGGACAAGAACAACCAACAACTTTTTTTTTTGGAATTTTGGAATTTTTTTGCTTTTTTGAATTTACGACTCAACAAATTTCTTAATGAGAACTTAGGTTATCTTGACTAACACATTAAGATTTCAAAATTACTAAGGGTCATTAGGCCACGTGGCTCCCTCATTGATAATCTAATTCCATGGCCTTTACAATTTTGATTAGAAAAGATTTGGATCCGAAAATAAATTTCGCTTTATTTTTAGATCCGAAGTTTTGAAAATGGGTGACATTGAAATTTCAAATTTAAAAATCAAAGTTCGAAAAAAAGAAAAATTTTGAAAATTTTCCTTTAAAATTTTTCAGAATTTCATCCGCCACAAGCACGCGGCGTTGGATCTTCTTTTCGGAGTGCCACGTGGTGAAATCAATGACTCTTAGTAAGAAAGGAATCTTACTAAGTTAGTAAAACTAACCCATTTTTTTTTAAATATTTCATGTTGCTGCCATCCCAAAGACAATCAATTTTTTTATGCAACTTGTAGCACACAAAAAGCTAACTCATTTTTTTCATTGTTATGTTGCTGCCACAACATGCTACCAACACTAACAACTCAACTTTTTTTTTCATTTTTTTCATTTATATGTTGCTGCCAGCACCTCAACTCACACATCCCTTTTTTTTTTTTATATAAAACAATTTTTTTTTTAATTTTATGTTGCTGCCAGCACCTCTCATAATAATGCACTCTTGTGTTTTACTTCTGCAAGCACAACACAACACTCAACACTTCTTACGTTGGCTGCCACCAATATGCACACTCAACACCTTTTTTGTATGTTTTATATATTGCTGCCAGCAAGATACACAACGCCCAACTCAACTCACAACTTCTTTTTATTATTATTATGTTGTTGCCAACAACACACACTCATAACACTCTTGTTTCTTTTTTCACAAAAAATAAAAATTAAATTAAAATAATCCTTGAAAGTTACTATTAGATAAACCTATGAAGCATCTATGTACCACAAACCTTTTTATCAACAATTTGCAGGTGGAATAGCCTTCATTAAAGAAAACACAGATGATAATAACCGCACCTTCTTATGTTGCTGAAGGAGATCCTCCAACTATGGATTGAACTTATTTAATACTCTTTTTATGGAGATAAAGTCGTGGTGGAAACTCAAAAGGAAAAGAACCAACAGGTTTTGAAGGCGTTAGAAGCCCGAAAACAGGCTTCTCATGATCTTAAAAACAAACCCAAATCCGAAAAAAACGATTCCAACTTATCTTTCATTAACGGCCTGTTAGAGCTCGAAATATTTCAGAGATTCAATCAAGAAATAAAGATCTCTATAAATAAAGATCTCAAAAACCAAATAAATTCTGCAATTTCTGGAGGTCGGGGTAAGTTGAGATCAAAATCAAGAACTCTTTTCACCAAGAGATGATTGTGACTATCATGAAAATCAACTATGAAAGGTGAATCGGAATCGCTATGGACTTTACTAACATTGAAAGCAGCGGTGGCTGGATGAAAGCCACGTCAATGATGAAGATGATTCCTTTTTGATCGTGTGATCGAGTCAAAGTAAAATTGAAGATGTTGATGGAAGGAAAATCGAACGGTGGAAGAGATAACACTACGGTAGATAAGATCAAGATCGAATGGCGGAGTAAAGGACAGTAACAAGATGTCATGACTGTTCGGAAATTGTTGTGAAACAGATCAAGGCCGTCATGATGTATTACTTCTTTGCCTCCTCATTGTAATGCCTAAATTCTCAAATCTTGAATGTCCAAAACCTTCCATTATATAAAAATTGAACTTCCACCACAGGACCAGTGGTGTGACTGATCTTTTGAAGATGACAAAAGAACCACACTAAAGCCGAGGATTCTAACAACATGTCGATAATCACGAGGGATTTCCAATACTCAATTCAGCGTAAAAAGAATCAAAAGAAAAGAGGAAAAAAAAATAGAACATAAAGAAGAAAGAGAAAAGTGAGATTCTCTTTATTTATTGCCCTTTCAGCACACATGGGGAAGAAGATATAAAAAAATATTTTTTTTTCTAACAACATACCACGCACGATGGTATTGTTTTTTTTTCTTTTGAATACCCTCCTCATCACGCACAACAATAAAAAAACAATTTTTTTTTCTTAGCACATCACATACAAATAATTTATTTTCATAACTCGGCACAAATGCATAGTAACGTGCTAAAAAAATTTCTAAAATAAAAAATAAAATCCATGACTCTCATCCCAACCACCATCATTCTATCCTCCATTCATATGTCACTTTGAATCTTTCATTATTTAGGGATCATCAAAAAGTGACTCTTAATTAGATAAAAAATAAAAATAAATAAATAAATAAAACAATACCCAAAATCCATGTAAACGATCCACAATCAAGTCATAATAAAAATAAAAATAAACAAATAAACAAATAAAATAAAAAAACTAGGTCGTTTTGGCAATGCTCCCATGCTTAGGGCTTTTCAAGTTTTATCCTCAATAATCCCTAGTGGATTCGCCACTGAAAGCGACCTCGATCCGCGGGGTGCGCGGATCCGCTTTTGACTTTTGAGGTTTGGGAGTCGCCACTTAGTTATTACGGTCTAGGAACCTAATAGAGACTCGAAACGGATAAATCAACTAATCTACTACAAAAATATGGGTCTAGGGATCACGTTCCAGGGTTGGAAGGTGTTAGGCACCAACCCCGCTCGACAAACGCCGGTCTCTACTAATTCTCAAATAAACTACATCGCTAAAGACCTAAATAATAAAAAAATTACGAAATTTATACCTTTCCGATGACAACGTTCTAGTTCCCTTAGATCTGAAAGAGTAACTCGTTGCACAGTATTCCTCGCTTCGTTCTGTCTCCGGATCTGATTTCTGATCTCCGAGGCGAGGTATTTCTTTCTTAGATCTAGGTTCTTTGGATTTTTTTATGGATTTTAGGGTGTTTTTGAAGGGCTTTTAGGTGTTTTTTGAGCTAAAATTGAAGTATGGGTGCTAGGTAAGGAGTTGGGGCTTCAAAATAAGAGTTTATGTGAGGCTAGGGAAGCTTTTTGACCTACTTCTTTTAGGATTTATTATTTGATACGAAAATAGGGTGTGGAAGCTCCTATTTATAGAATTTTTAAGTGTTTGTTTAGATAGAATTAATGTTTAATTATAATTCTTTTAGTTAGAGTAATATTTTAATTAGAATTATTTTAGTTAGAGTTATATTTTAATTAGAATTATATTAAATAGAGTTATTATTTAATTATGATTGTTAAATAGAATTATTATTTAATTAGAATTCTATTAGGGTTTTGACTTTTGATCTTATTTGATTGACTTTAGTGTTACTTGGTTGACTTTTAATATCTTGACTTTAGTCTTACTTGATTGACTTCAATATATTGACTTTAGTTTTACTTGATTGACTTTAATTTTTTTGAGAACCCCCCTATATTATATCTTTAATTCTTTGGACCCCCAAATGGAGGGGTCCGTGAATAAATATTTTGGCAATCATAAACAATTTTGCCTAAGAGCCGGATTAATCGATTTTTTTGGTTCAAAATTTTAAATTAATTTTATTAATGTTTCACTTTAATTAGTTAATATTTTATTTATTAATTTCAAAATTTTTAATTATAAAAATTGTAAAATTACCGTTTTACCCTCGGAGAGGACTTTTTGTGTTTCAAGTCGATTTTTGATGTTCTAGGATGTTTTAGAATCGATTTTTTGTAAGGAATTCATTGAAAATATTGGTTTGTGTCATTTATGAAATTTGTTTGTGTAGAATGGTCGTGGACTTTATGAAAGGCATTTTCGTAATTTTGTCGAATTCTGTGAAAATTGGCGAAATGATTTATTTGATTTCAATTTGTTGTTTTATGTGTTTGAATGAGTTTTCCTAAGCATAACGTAGGCTCTAGGGATGTTTTAAAGTTAGGGGTATTTTGATAATTTGATCATTTTTAGTGATTTTTATCGTGAAGCTTCTTTTTGTCTGAAAAATGATAATTTCTAAGCTTTTGGGGTTATATTTTCCTAGCGTAGCATGGTTTCTATAGTTTTGTCAGTTCGAGATACCTCATCCGAATTTCTGAAACATATCTGGTAACAAAATAAAGCATTGGCATAAACGTCCATCATTGGGAATCGTTGCGATCGGGTTGACTAGTTGATTAATCAGGCGAATGCAAAAATGGGGTGTCTACACCCCTCAACACTCTATGTCATAATCCTAGTCCATCATTTTTCTCTAACACAACCACCATCCCATACATCTCTTCATCATTTACCCTCAACCTATTCTAACAAGCAAACACCACACCCATTCCCTTCAATCAACACTCCATCTTTATACCCTTTTTGACATATGTCATCATCCTCTTAACCCTCCCAAAAACCTAAACACCTAACTATTTACACAACTCATTATTCTAATCAAACACCCCACCTCCTTGTCTCAACTAACACTCAATCCCATTTTTTCAACCAACCCTCCCATCATCTCATCTCACCTCACCAAACACTCAACCCAATTGGATTGGGGAAGATCCAAATCATTTGGGTAAACAACTATTTATTTTCACCCCATTCCATAAATACCTTCACGCCAACTCCAAATTTCACATTTCACCCTTAAATCTCATGCCATTCTCTACTCTTCTAACTTTTCACTCCATTATACCCTCAAAATTAAGTCTCTACACTTATAAATTGTGACACCCCACCAAATGTTAACACAAAACCCCATGTCAGATCTCGAGGTACTAGGTGGACCCTCAAAATTTCGCCATGGTCTCCTCTGTTGATATTAGCATTCCAAGGCTTTCAACTTGCACCTGATAAACGACATACAATCCTGCATATATACATACAAAAATATAATACTAGCAGAAGCTTATATACATCTAATAACGTACGATAGATTAGAGTGCGGAAGAAGAAATTTATATACGGGATTATACAAAAATTTCTCATTCTAATAAAAGTCCTATCGTTCAGAACAAAATCTATAACACTCTTGGACAAATCGACACGACTAGGGGGTATAACCCCAATACTCACCAAGTGACGGACTCTGGCTGTCTATCTGACCCACCAGATGATTTTCACTCGTTTTCTATACCTGTCTCGCCAAGTTTCGGATCTGAAACTGAAATAAATGAAGAAGGAAAGGGTGAGTAACAATGATTACCCAATAAGGAAGCAAACAATTTCTGCCAATAACCTCTCCTAACATGAACGAATAAACATATTAAATCATTTTAACATATGCAAAGTTTTACAAAAGAAACTACGATTAACTGGTACATATAGCCATAGATGAGCAACTAAACATTTTAAAACTGACATTACATCAATCAACAGTACTCATTATAGCATTTTATTTATATCCAAATCTAATTGACTAAATAGAAATATTAAACATGTATTTCATTTTATATATCGAAGTAAGACAATAGATACATAATACACTATGGTGGAGTATTGGAATTAGAGAGTTGAGATTCATAACTGGATCGCTCCCAATCGGGACATGATGTTACAATTCTTCTCTGACTTTTAGTTCTTGATTTTGTGGTCGGTCGTTGCACTTATCACGCTTGATTGACCATTTATCCGGCTCAAGGTGGCCGTTTAACATGACCGTAAGTAATGGATCTCTTTTCGATGTGTCAGAACATTCGACTATTATAGATTGTCAATGATCACTAACTAATCATCTTCGTTTATGCCTATAAGGCGTGCATGTGATTCCCAAGTATGCAAACCATTTGTATACAACCACTTTTACATTACAAGTTCACTAATAAAGATAGAGATGAATGAACCCGGATTCCAGTTGTGACTCCACTCTCATATGCGTCCCATACCACGTATGAGCTTGGTGTCCCTACCGTACATCCTAGGATAGTACACCACTCTGGATGATATGAAACACTATCCCTTCAGGCATTCACAGACTCTTTAACAGCTCACAAAATAGTTAAATATATATATAATTTTCATTTGAAAATAAATGAGAAATTAACAATATAAGGTTGAGAATGGATATCCAGTTTCCTACCATGCAACTGTGATCACCTGACCTAAAATAAATAACTGAACCAAAAAGTAAACAGTGCCGCGCTCTAATAGAAAGTAAATAAACATGCAACCAGTAATATTATCCCTAGATATCCATTCACCAACCTACATACAACACAACAATGTAAAATGCAGACATCACCCCTTGGGTGTGATTCTGACATTTTACCATTTTCATACCCTTTTTTCTTTTTTTCAAATTTTACAGTTTTCAATCTCTTAAACAAAATATCCACTTTCTGATATTCATCAACTCAATATGAGTTAATTGAATATTAAATTATTTTTTCAATTATGAAATTCATTTTTATCAATAACATTAAAAAAATACAAAACTTAGATCAAAACGGGATTCGAGTGGTGCATAGGACCCAACTGACAAAAATAATCCGTTGAAATATCCTTCCCATGTATAATTTGTTATAAAATACAATTAAACATATCAAATATGCAAGTTCTAGTGTGAATTTGAAATAACCAATTGAATTCTATATTTTTGGAAACTCACCACAAATGTTTTAATAAAATCCTAAATGAAATTTTCACAATCTACGATTACTAATAGAAATTGAGAGTTACTTACTATCTCTAGGCGATGGGATTGAAGTGTGTGCACGAAAATCAAGATGAACAGTGTAAAAATTGAGATGGATATGACTTCGAAGTGGCTGATTTTTGAATTTGACCCGGTGGTTTCGAAGATCTCAATGCTGTCGTCTTTTCTCATTTTTACGGTGGAGGACGGTTTGATCCCGAAATGGATGAAATCCTAGGTAAAAGTTTCGAAACTCCTGTACATAAATACAGTTGATTTTTGACGATACGGGGGTGAAAAACAAAGTGAAATAAAAAAAAGTTGGGTGGGTTTTGTAGATAACGAGGCTGCGGGCGATTCTCCCTTCTGCGTCGGTCGTCGACGACGAATCGTTTGTCGCGAATTTGAGGTTGAATATCGGTAAAAAAATAAAATATTTCATTTAAAATGTCGCGTCTTTGGTTGGGGAAGACGATGAATATAAATAATAAAAAAAGTTAAAAAATTTATTTATATAAATTTTGGGAAGAAATTGGTATTTTGCTTATTGTTTCGATCGACGATAACTTGACTATCCAGACTCCAAAACTGACAAATGAATACTCTATTCTATCTAATTTTTCATTTCAGATCTAATGGAATGGTTAATTTTTATAAATTTTATCTCTAACAAAAATTTATATTTTTGGCCTAGTGGGACCTTAAAATTGACGTCGTTTTCATTTTTAACGATAATTCGACTTTCTGTGTTCTAAAAATGACAAATAAATAGTACATGTTCAATAATTTTTCGTTACGAACCCAATAATATGATCGAATCTTAAAAATTCTTACTCTAGTAAAAAGTCATTATTTTAGCCTACTCAAACTCGGTAATCGATGATTTTGTAACTTTTGTGTTTGGACTTGCATTTGAGCGTGCTTACAGGTTAAAATATGTTTTTTGATTATTTTGAATCCAATGGTAAGGTCAGATTCCATTAAAAATGATCAGAAACCTCTTAAAGGTTTACCCCTAAGTCCCACTTTTAGAACTTTATCAAAATTTCACTATTATTTTTTGAGATACGAATAAAAAAGTCAGGGTTTTACATAAATACCCCTCCCCTTTCAAAATGGATACCAAGTTTTCTCTTCTATCCTCACTTCATCTATTCTAAAAATATTACTATTCTCACAACTCTACTAAAGACCCAAAAAGAAGAATAAGAAGAAGAGGGAAGTAAAAGAAGATGAAGCTAAGGCCTCAAGGTGGGGTTGTAACCACTCTCAAAACAAAATCGATTTAATCTGTCAAATCCTTTTGAAGCAATCGGCATTCGGGTTCTTATTGACTTATGAGAATGGACCCGTAACCAATTATTGACATGTGACACTTTATTTTATTTTGCATTTTCATCCAAAAATGACAAAGTTGTATTGAGGTTACCACCACTTGGTGGGGAGAAAAGGGTGCCTAACACCTTCATTTTTCTCTAATCAAGCCGCTTAACTCGACCTCAAGTTGATTGGTACCTTATCTAAATGAAAGTCACTAAACGTCTAAAATGACACTTTTTCTAAAAATGAACATCGGGTGACTATTGACACCCTTTTACAAAAATGAATGGTGGTGTAGACATTCCATTTTTGCATTCGCCTGATTAATCAACTCGTCAACCCGATCGCGACGATTCCCAATGATAGATGATTATTCCAATGCTTTATTTGTTACTAGATGTGTTTCAGAAATTTGAATGAAGTATCTCAAACTAACAAAACTGTAGAAACCACACTACGCTAGGAAAATATAACTCTAAAAACATAGAAATCATCATCTTTTAAACAAAAACAAGTTTTACGATAAAAATCACTAAAAAATGATAAAATTACCAAAATACCCTTAACATCAAAACACCCCTAGAGACTATATTACGCTTAGGAAAATCCTTTCAAACACATAAAACAACAAATCAAAACTAAATAAACCACTTCACTAATTTTCATAAAATTTGATAAAATTACAAAAATACCCCTCATAAAGTTCACGATCATTTCGGACAAAAATTTCATAAATGATACAAACCAATATTTCCATTGAATTCCTTATGAAAAATCAATTCCAAAACATCCTGGAATATTGAAAAACGACTTGAAACGCAAAAAGTCCTTAAAACGCAAAAAGTCCTCTCCGAAGGGAAAAATGGTAATGCTACAATTTTAATAATTAAAATTTTCAAAAATTAATAATTAAAAGATTAATTAATGTAAAGTGAAATCCTAATTAAAATTAAATTTTTTTAAGTCAATCAGTAAGACTTAAGTCAAAACCCTAAAATTAAGTCAATCAAGTAAGATTTAAGTCAAAATCCTAAAGTCAGGTCAATCAAGTGAGACTTAAGTCAAAATCCTAATTAATCGAATAAGACCAAAGTCAAAACCCTAATAGAATTCTAATTAAACTCTAAAACTATCTAAAAGAATTCTAATTAAACTCTAAAATAATCTAAAAGAAACCTAATTAAATTCTAAAACTATCTAATAGAATTCTAATTAAACTCTAAAACTATCTAATGTAATTTTAATTAAACACTAACTCTATTTAATGTAATTCTAATTAAACACTAACTCTATCTAAAATAATTCTAATTAAACACTAATTCTATCTAAAAAGTACTTAAAAACAATCTATAAATAAGGGTCTCTACAACCTATTTTCGTATCAAAGAGAAAATCCTAAAAAAAATAGGTCAAGAAGCCTCTCCAATCTTCCCAAAACCCTAATTTTGAAGTCCTAACTCTTTACCTAACATCCATACTCCAACTTTAGCTAAAAAAATACCTAAAAATCCTTCCAAAACACCTTGAAATCCACAAAAAATTAAAAAATTCACAGATCTAAGAAGAAGATACCTCAACTTGGAGATTAGAAATCAGATCCGGTGACGGACGAATAGCAAGGAAGTACATACGAGGATACTCTCCGCCAGTGCTGAGGGAATCATTGTAATCCACGAGGTAATTTTCTTTTTATTTTTTATTATTTGTTATTTTTGGTCTATTGTGCAATGTAATCGTTTTTGGGAATTAGTAGAGACCGGCGTTTGTCGGGCGGGGTTGGTGCCTAACACCTTCCAACCCCAATGTGATCCCCAGACTCAGTATTTTTTTAGTAGATTAATTATTTTTTATCTATTTCGAGTTGATATACGGTTCCTAGACCGTAATAACTAGGTGGTGACTCCTAAACCTCAAAGGTCAAAAGCGGATCCGCATACCCCGCGGATTGAGGGCGTTTTCAGTGGCGACTCCATTGGGGATTATTGAGGATTAGACTTGAAAAATCCCAAGTATATAGGAACATTGCCAATGAATTAGTTTTTTATTTAATTTTTAGTTAGTATCTTTTTATTGTTTGTTTATCAATTTTTTTTATTATACTTGTTGGTCCGATCATTAATTATTTGGTTCGATTTTGAGTGCGTTTATTTGGTATATTTTTTTCTGTGGTTCAATCGAAGGTTACTTAGAGTGACCCTAAATGGTCTAGGATTTCAATAAATCGGTTTGTTAAAGATGGATTAATGATTGTTAAAGCATGGAGGTTGTCGATTTAAAAAAAAAAAGATAATTTTTAATTTTTTCTTTCTTTATTTTTAATATTCATTAAGCATACGATGATCTATCCTTTAATAGTTTTTTTTTTCTTAAAACAAAATGGGGGTGGCTGGTGTGTGTTGAATTTTTTTAATGTGTTGTTAAGGGACAACAATTTTTATAAAAATAAATAAAGAAATTTTTTTAATGTGCTGTTAAAGGGCAGCAACGTTGTTTTTTTTTTTTTAAAAAAAAAAAGGGGCTGGTGAAAGTGCCTTTGATCGGTGGGGTGCGCGGATCTACTTTTGACCTTTGAGATTTGTGAGTCGCCACTTAATTATTATGATCTAGGAACCGAATATCGACTCTAAATGGATAAAATCAACTAATCTACTTAAAAAATAACTGAGTTCGGAGATCACATTACGGGATTGGAAGGTATTAGGCACCAACCCCTCCCGGCAAACGCTGGTCTCTACTTATTCCCAAATAGAGCTACATTGCAAAAAAGACCTAATCAATAAAAAAAAATTTAAATCTTTACCTTTACGAAGACAACGGTCTTCTTCCCTCAGATCTGATAGAATAGTTCTTCGTACAGCATTCCTTGCTTTGTTCTGTCACCGGATTCGTTTGGGATCTCCAAAATAAAGTATCTCCTTCCGAATTTTTCTAATTTTTTATGAATTTCTAGGGAGTTTTGGAAGGGTTTCTAGGTGTTTTCTGAGCTAAAGTTGAGGTATGGATGTTAGGTAAGGAGTTGTGCTTCAAAATTAGGGTTTATGGGAGGCTAGGGAAGCTTTTTGACCTACTTTTCTTAGGATTTATTTTTAGATACGAAAATAGGTTGTAAGGACCCCTATTTATAGATTTTTTTAAGAGATTATTTTGATAGAGTTAGTGTTTAATTATAATTCTTTTAGAAAGAGTTATTGTTTAATTATAATTATTTTAGGTAGAGATATATTTTAATTAAAATTATTTTAAATAGAGTTATTATTTAATTATGATTGTTTTAAACAGAGTTATTATTTAATTAGAATTCTATTAAGGTTTTGACTTTTAGTCTCACTTGATTGACTTTAAGATTTTGACTTTAGTCTTACTTGATTGACTTTAATATCTTGACTTTAGTCTTACTTGATTGACTTTAATTTCTTGACTTTAGTCTTACTTGATTGACTTTAAGATTTTGACTTTAGTTTTACTGGATTGACTTTAATTTTAATTAGGATTTCACTTTATATTAATTAATGTTTTAATTATTAATTTCAGAATTTTTAATTATTAAAATTATAAAATTATCGTTTTACCTTCGGAGATGACTTTTTTGCGTTTTAAGTCGATTTTTTATGTTCTAGGATGTTTTGGAATCCATTTTTTACTAGGAATTCAATGGGAATATTGATTTGTGTCATGTATGAAATTTTTTGAGTGAAATGGTCGTGAACTTTATGAGGGGCATTTTCGTAATTTTATCAAATTTTGTGAAAATTGGCCAAATGATTTATTTGATTTCGATTTGTTGTTTTATGTGTTTGAAAGTTTTTTCCTAAGCATAATGTAGACTCTAGGGATGTTTTGAGGTTAGGGGTATTTTGGTAATTTACTCATTTTTTAGTGTTTTTTATTGTAAAATTTATTTTTGTCTACAAAATGATGATTTGTATGTTTTGGGGGTTATATTTTCTTAACGTAGCGTGGTTTCTACAATTTTGTTAGTTTGAGATACCTTATCCGGATTTCTGAAACATATCTGGTAACAAAATAAAGCATTGGAATAAACATTCATCATTGGGAACCGTTGCGATCGGGTTGACGAGTTGATTAACCAGGCGAATGCAAAAATGGGGTGTTTACAGATGCCACTCTTTGGCAGAGGGTTGAAGTAGACTAGATAGTAAATTTATTTTGGTAGATAGTGCGATATCTGAATGCCAAAGCTAGTGACAGTTCATTTTGCAGCCTGATTTAGCAATTCGTCGGGACGTTCAGATCCTTGAAGATAAAACTCTCCCCGAACAAAAAGGTTGTCAGATCCTTGAGCGTGAACTCTCACTGACAGTGTCAGATCCTTGAATTTTAGAAAATTCTCCTTGACTAATGAAACAAATGTGCAAGTACATGTACTTGAAATCTGAGATAAATCTTAGATGGGCTGAGCAAAAACTGAACATAATCTTGAGTAAAAACTGAGAAATATATGAGCATAAACTTTGCATAACTGAGCATAATTCCAAGAAGGTCACTGAGCATAATTCCGAGAAAATCCTCGGCGGTAACTGAGCATAATTCTGAGAAACCCTCGGCGGTATCTGAGCATAATTCCGAGAAAATCCTTGGCGGTAATTGAGCATAATTCCGAGAAATCCTCGGCGGTATCTGAGCATAATTCCGAGAAAACCCTCGGCGGTATCTGAGCATAATTCCAAGAAAACCCTCGACGGTAACTGAGCATAATTTCGAAAAGCCCTCAACCGTATCTGAGCATAATTCCGACCCTCGGTGGTATCTGGCTGAGTAAAACTGATAATAAAGGAATGAATCTGGGAAATAACGATTGAAAATGAATCTGGAAAAACGTGATTGAATCTGGGAATGAATAGATCTGGGAAAGAATGAATGCCTTATTTCCTATTTTAGGTGAAACGGTTATGAGTTAATCTCTGGGCACAACCAAATGTGAGATCCGAAGTGCTTTTGTTTGAACCTCAAGGTTTTATCCAAAAGTTTTATGAATTTAAAACTTGAGTTTTTATTTCTTTTGAACTTCAAGGGTTTCCGAAAAATTATTATCAAGAGGGTAACCTTAAGTTTGGGATTCTTTTTATCTTTTAGGATTAGGATTAACATTGCTCAATCTTAAAAATAAAATACTCCTAGTTTGAAAGGAAACATGGCATTAGAGATAATTGAACACATTATGTAAAAATTAAAAAAAAATGCCCCTAGTATAAGCGGGAAAAACTACATATTAAAGAAGAAAGAAAATGCCCATTGTATGAAGGTTTGAAATATTTGATTACCACAAGTGCAATAAAGATCCAACTTTTAATTTTGATTAATTTTATTGAAGGTTTTGAGTCAGGCTCTAGAAAATAAAATATTTCCTTTTGAGACTCATCATAGAATTTACCATTCTCTCCCTTGGTTTATTTGGGGAAGTAAAAATTTTCAGATTGATCGTAGACAAGATACTTTTGGTTTCTGAGTCTGTGCCTGGTTTAAGCTAAGTATTGAACTTGATTATTCGGACTTCTGATGTTTCAGCTCGGACCGCTCTTAGCTTTTTAATCCCCCAGAGATTTTTTTCTGTTTTTCTTTGTTGCTCTAACTTTTGCCTAGATTGCCCTTTCAGATTTTCAAACTAGCGAGTTTTTCTTTTTTTTCTTTGCTCTGATTGTTGCCAAGACCGTCCTTTTGGATTTTCAACCTTGTGAGCTTGCCTTAATTTTTGTATAAGTCGTTCTCTTCGGGTTTTCAACTTAGCAAGCTTTATCAATTTTTTTCTTTTTCTTCCCTTTTGAACTTCTAAAGTTATCGTCTGATCATGCTTTGCTATCTTCTTTGACTTTTTCGCATAATACTTAGGAGGACTTTTATGGGTAGGCTTAGGACTGGACATAAAAAGAAAGGAATTTTGAGGCTCAAAAACCCAAATGCCCCTTGTGTGGCATTTCCTTTTAAATTATTTTCTTTTTTCCTTTAATTTTATTCCCCATTTTGGACGATATTACTTTTTTTTTCTATTTTTTTATTTTGATGTGGTCGGGCCTGAAGTAACTTCTCAGGTTGCCTACGTACCCCACAATTTTGGGATCAGACCAAGACGTAGTTCAAATTCTTCCCTTCCCTAGGTTAGGTGATCGGACTGACAAATAAAAAGGCATAAATTTTTTTTTTGAAAAGGCTGCAAAGGGGTTGAGAAATGATACATTGGACTGGATAATAAGAGAATTGATTCGGCTGAAAGTGCCCTCGATCCGTGGGGTGCGCGGATCCGCTTTTGATTTTTGAGTTTGGGAGTCGCCACCTAGTTACTACGGTCTAGGAACCGAACTTGACTCTAAACGGATAGAAAACAACTAATCTACTAAAAAAATTAAGTCCGGGGATCACATTATGGGGTTGGAAAGTGTTAGGCACCAACCCCGCCCGGCAAATGCCGATCTCTACTTATTGCCAAATAGAATTACATTGTTAAAAAGACCTAATAAATAAATAAAAAATCAAACCTTTACCTTTACGAAGACAACGGTCTTGTTCCCTCAGATCTGGTAGAATAGTTCTTCGTTCAGCACTCCTCGCTTTCGTTCTGTCACCGGATTCATTTCGGATCTCCAAAGAAAAGTATCTCCTTATGAGTTTTTCTAAATTTTTTTATGGATCTCTGGGTGTTTTGGAAGGTTTTTCGATATTTTTTGAGCTAAAGTTGGGGTATGGATGTTAGGTAAGGAGTTAAGACTTCAAAATTAAGGTTTATGGGAGGCTAGGGAAGTTTTTTGACTTACTTTTTATAGGGTTTATTTTTTCATACGAAAATAGGTTGTGAGGATCCCTATTTATAGATTTTTTAAGTGTTTATTCAGATAGAATTAGTGTTTAATTATAATTCTTTTAGAGAGAGTTATTGTTCAATTATAATTCTTTTAGGTAGAGTTATATTTTAATTATAATTGTTTTAAATAGAATTATTATTTAATTAGGATTATTTTAAATAGAGTTATTATTTAATTAGAATTGTATTAGGGTTTTTACTTTTAGTCTCACTTGATTGAATTTAAGATTTTGACATTAGTCTTACTTGATTGACTTTGGTTTACTTGATTGACCTTAAGATCTTGACTTTAGTCTTACTTGATTGAATTTAATTTTAATTAGGATTTCAATATATAGTAATTAATGTTTTAATTATTAATTTCAGAATTTTTAATTATTAAAATTATAAAATTACCGTTTTGCCATCGGAGATGACTTTTTGAGTTTTAAGTCGATTTTTTATGTTCTAGGATGTTTTGGAATCGATTTTTTGTTAGGAATTCAATGGGAATATTGGTTTGTGTCATTTATGAAATTTTTTGTGTGAAATGATCGTGAACTTTATGAGGGGCATTTTTGTAATTTTATCAAATTTTGTGAAAATTGGCGAAATGATTTATTTGATTTCGATTTGTTGTTTTATGTGTTTGAAAGGGTTTTCCTAAGTATAATGCAGGCTCTAGGGATGTTTTGAGGTTAGGGGTATTTTGATAATTTGATCATTTTTTAGTGATTTTTATCATAAAGTTTGTTTTTGTCTGCAAAATGATGATCGTTTTTAGGGTTATATTTTCCTAACGTAGCGTGGTTTCTAGAATTTTGTTAGTTTGAGATACCTCATCCGGATTTTGAAACATATATGGTAACAAAATAAAGCATTGGAATAAACATCTATCATTGGGAACCGTTGCGATTGGGTTGACGAGTTGATTAATCAGGCGAATGCAAAAATGGGGTATTTACGGATGGCACTTTTTGGCAGAGGGTTGAAGCAAACTAGATAGCAAATCTATTTTGGTAGATAGTACGATATCTGAATGCCAAAGCTAGTGATAGTTCATTTTGCAGCCTGATTTAGCAATTCGTCGGGGTGTTCGAATCCTTGAGGGTAAAACTCTCCCCGAACTAAAACATGTCAGGTCCTTGAGCATGAGCTCTTACTGACGGCGTCAGATCCTTGAATTTTAAAGAATTCTCCCTTACTAAAAAGTGCAAGTGTGAGTGTATGTACTATGCGAAACTGAGTAAAAATTGAGAAAAAGCTGAGCATAATTTGAGTAAACATCTGAGCATAATCTGAGAATAATTCCGAGAAAACCCTCGGCGGTAATTGAATATAATTCCTAGAAACCCTCGGTGGAATCTGAGCATAATTCCTAGAAACCCTCGACGGTAACTCATCATAATTCCGAGAAACCCTCGGCAGTATCTGAGCATAATTTCGAGAAACCCTCGGCAGTAATTGAGCATAATTCCGAGAAAACCTTCGGCGGTAACTGAGCATAATTCCGAGAAACCCTCAGCGGTATCTGAGCATAATTCTGAGAAAACCCTCGGTGGTAACTGAGTATAATTCCGAGAAACCCTCGGCGGTATCTGAGCATAATTCTGAGAAAACCCTCGGCGGTTACTGAGCATAATTTCGAGAAAATCCTCGGCGGTATCTGAGCATAATTCCGAGAAATCCTCGGCGGTATCTGAGCATATTTTCGAGAAAACCCTCGACGGTAACTGAGCAAAATCCAAGTTAACCCTTGGCGGAAACTGAGCAAAATCCAAGTTAACCCTTGGTGGCATCTGAGCAAAATCCCGTAAAATCTAAGATAACCCTTGGCGACAACTGAGCAAAATCCAAGTTAACCCTTGACGGTATCTAAGCAAAATCCAAGATAACCCTTAGCGACAACTGAGCAAAATCCAAGTTAACCCTTGGCGGCATTTGACTGAGTAAAATTGACTGAGGAATGAATGAATCTTGGGAAACATTGAATGAATCTGGAGAAAAATGATTAAAATGAATTTGGATGAGATTGAAAACGAATTTGGAGAATAACTATTGAATCAGGGAACGAATGAACAAATCTGGAAGATAATGAATATGGAAGAGAATGATCGAATCTAGGAATGAATGGATCTTGAAAAATGATTAATGAATCTGGGAACGAAAGAATGCCTTATCTCCTGCTCTAGGTAAATGAGTTATTCTTTGGGCAGAAAACCAAAATATGAGATCAGGAATGCTTTTGTTTGAACCTCAAGTTTTTTTTTTCAAAAATTTTATGAATTTAAAACTTGAGTTTTTATTTCTTTTGAACCTCAAGGTTTTTCAAAAAATTGTTATCAAGAGTGTAACCATAAGTTTGGGATTCCTTTTATCTTTTAGGATTAACATTGCTCAAAAAATAAAATGGCCCTAGTTTGACAAGAAACATGGTATTGAAGATAATTGAACACATCATGCAAAAAATAAAAAAAATGCCCTTAGTATAAGGGGGAAACTATAAATTAGAGGAAAAAGAAAATGCCCCTTGTATGAAGGTTTGAAATATTTGATTACCACAAGCGCAATAAAGATCCAACTTTTAATTTTGATTAATTTTATTGAAGATTTTGAGTCAGGCTCAAGAGAACAAAATATTTCCTTTTGAGACTCGTCATAGAATTCACCCTTCTCTCCCTTGGTTCACTTGGGGAACTAAAAATTTTCAGATTGATCGTAGACAAGATACTTGTAGCTTCTGAGTCTGTGCCTGATTTAAGCTAAGTATTGAACTTGATGTTTCAGCTCGGACCGCTCTTAGCTTTTTAACTCCCCGGAGATTTTTTTTCTGTTTTTCTTTGTTACTCTGACTTTTGCCTAGATTTCCTTTCAGGTTTTAAAACTAGCGAGCATGCTCTAGCTTTTGCCTAGATCGCCTTTTCAGGTTTTCAAACTTGCGAACTTTTTTCTTTTTTTCTTTGTTCTGATTGTTGCCAAAACCGTCCTTTCGGGTTTTCCACCTTGCGAACTTGCTTTAATTTTTGCCTAAGTCGCCATTTTCGGATTTTCAACCTAGCAGACTTTTTTTCTTTTCTTCCTGTCAAAACTTTTGGAATTGCTGTTTGATCATACTTTGCTATCTTCCTTGACTTTTCACACAGTACTTAGGAGGACTTTTATGGGTAAGCTTAGGATTGGGTATAAAAAGAGAGGGATTTTGAGGCTCAAAAACCTGAATGCCCCTTGTATGGTATTTCTTTTATTTTTCTTTGAATTTTCTTCCCCATTTTGAAAATATTTCTTTTTTCTTCTGAATTTTTTTTTGTGTGGGGAAATATATATATTTTTATTTTGATGTGGTCAGGCCTGAAGTAACTTCTCAGGTTGCCTACGTACGCCAGGATTTTGGGATCAGACCAAAACGTAGTTAGAATTTTCCCTACCCTAGGTTGGGTGACCAGGCTGAAAAAGAAAAAGGCAATATTTTTTTTGAAAAGACTGCAAAGGGCTGAGAAAGGAGATATTGAACTGGGTAGTAGGAAAATTGATTCGGCCAAAGATGGTCTCCTTAAATGTAGTATCGCTTGATCTGGTCAAGGTTGGTTGGTTCTGGTAGTTCACTTCTATCATGATCTTGAAGTCTGATGGTTAAATCCAAGAATATTTCTTCATGAATAAATCTCTCTAATTGGGTTCAGACTTCCTCCTATAGTCAAAGAGGAGTGCTCAATTTTCTTTGAAGTCTGATGGTTAAATTCTTGACTTGTAAGTGGTGAACTTTGACTTTCTTGTAAGTGACTCTTCTTTGATAAATTTACATGTGCTACAGAACTTCTAGGTTGTTTTTCTTCGATCGAATTTAATTCTTCATACCGTTGACGAACCCAATCTGTTTATGACAACTGACTTTCCAATAAGACCCTGAGAGATGGAATTTAATTTCAACTGGCAAGACTGCTTCTATGCCATACACTAAGGTGTAGGGAGTAACTCCAGTAGAGGATCGAATTGACGTTCGATATGCCCATCGTGCAAATGGTAATTTTTCTGACCAATTTCAATGTGATTGACACTTTTTCCTGATGATTGTCTTTAAATTCTTATTAGCCGCTTCAACCACTCAATTAATCTGAAAACTGTAGGGAGATGATGCCAGATCTTGAACTTGGAACACAAAGTAATCCTTGACTTTGAAGTGTGACCCGTTATCAGATATTAATCCCAAAGGTACTCTGTATTGACTTATGATAACTGAAGTGAGGACAACATTGAAACGTTTTGTAACATCTTCTTTGATCTCGTTGGTGTTTTCATTTTATCGAGCGAGTATCTATTCCATGTCGGACAACACCCAAGCTTGCACCTAACATATCCTCATCAGACCACGTGAACAAGTGTTTTGAAATTTCTGAGTAAATTCATTATCCCTTCGTGTTCCTTTAGGGATATGATGGTTTCTACTTGAATCTCTTTAAGAATTATTTTATGTTCCGAGGTCAATAACCTTTGCTTTCTTGATTAAAAGTTGAGCCCAACCCTTATCTTTTTGCTCAAGAAAGAAATTTATCCTTGAAGTCAGATTAGTAGTTAATTCGTTAATGCGTTGGAGGTATTCAAAATTTTTCTTTATCCGATCAATTTTAGATGGGGCGACAGGCACCTTTATAAACTCGATAAACTAACTCTACTTAACAGGAAAAGAGTAGACTCAATCTAAAGAAGACATGACCTTGCTGAAAAAAAGGACTCGAGCTAACCTAAATGACTCATGAAAACTCAAGACAAGTACCCACACGAGTTTGATTAGGACTGAGGACTGAGATATTACTTACAACCGGTAGGATTGAAGCACTATGATCTTTAGGAAACAACTAGGCGATGTTGAGAAATCCTGAGGTCATTTCTAACTGTTGACTTGATATTGACGTTTATTCTAACTGACCGGACTTACAACCCTAACTAGACGATGGACGATTGAGCTTAGGTACAATGATAACCCTTAAACCTCATTGAAGGTGAATTTAACCAGTTTCAGTATTACCCCTTTGATAACATTTTAAATGAATCTTGAGATTTTTATTGAATTATGTGCACCAACCCATTAAACAATTCATTCATGCAATTATTATTTCAAAAGGAAAATAATTTTATTGCAATTTGAAAAATTATTGACAAATAATGTTTTCATTGAATAAAACTTTCACAAATCTGATTATTTTTTGCAAGTCATTTTCTTTTTAGAAAAATACATTTTAGTAATTTTTCAAAGTCCATGCAAAAAAGAAAATTTTCAAGGTTCATGCAAAAATATATCTTTGTAAATCATTTTTCCTTCCTTCTCTTTTATTTTGGAAAACATTTTTTTTTGGAAAACACTTTTCTTTTGGAAAATATTTTTCTTATTTTAAAATGGGTTGAAACCCGAACTTAGAAAATAATTTGATTTCTATTTTGATTTAAATGGATTCTTTATTGGGTTGGTGCACCCATTTTAATTTCTAAAACAAAATTTTTGATCCTTGAGGACAACCATACATTCTGATCTCATACATACATTTTGATCTCATCATTCATCATTCATTCATTATAAACAACCCGGGAACACCCACGATAAATTCGAGTCGTGACCTATAAGGGAGGTTTCTAGACTCTAAGCTTACTACATGCAATGTAATTTTATCTGGCCACCCTTGCCCTAGTACACCTATATACCTCTCGAGCATACTTAATCTGACGGTACGTGGTGACTTGGTTTGATATACCGTATAGGTGATAATTTAAAACTCCAACTCACTTCTCTGAAGTAAAAAACAACCAGTTTGATCCCCAGTTGAGAGGTGGCGCACGATGCTGAGCAAGGGCCCACTTAAATACCTCTCGTCTAGAATATACGTAGTCTATCCCCCTCGTACAGTAGGGTACAGCGGGGCAGGATCTTCCTTAGGCACTGATTTTGACCAAGAAGTGCAATTGGTGAAATTGGATTATCTTTGATATACCGTATAGGTACGAGTCTAAGGTTGTAGCTTTCATAAATGGTTTAGCATCCCACAAAGGGACCGACCACGTATTAGTACTACATTGGCAAACGGGACATGTGACTGTGTGGCTTACAATAGGTCAAACGGGCTCAAGTCGCTCCAGCCTGGGTGGATCGATATACCTTTCAGAGTCAGCTGATCAGACGGTATTGATGCCCCAGTTTGATATATCTTGAGGTACGTGACTGGAGTTGTGATTTTCATGAATGGCGTCGCATCTCCGAAGAGACCGGGTCACGCACTAGTGCCACGTTGGCTATATTGGACGTGCAAGTGTGCAAAATAGTAAACGTGCATGTGGTGTGTGCAAAATAGGGTGGGGTGTGCCCGAGGCCTTTTTCCAAACAAATAGGCCCATGGACCTGATCATATCATCATACATTGGATTTCACATATAACCAAAAGAAATACCAATCCAATAACATTATTAAAATCACCAAGAAACACATCAATTATATATCTAATCAAGATCAATGGCAAACCAATTAACGAGCATGGCATAGACTAATTGATCAAACCCAAAGATTGCAATAGCCATAATTTTTTATAATTTTTAAAGTCCAATTGAGGGTTATTTTGGGTGGCTAAAAATAATTTGAGATTTTAATAAATATTGAATCGAGGATATGATGATAATCGTTAACACAAGCGGTGTTATGAATTTTTTTTTTAATTAATTTTTTTTTAAAAACGTTTCTTTTTTTAAACTCTTTTTTTTTTTTTTTTTTTACTTGCTTTTTCTTTTTAACATTTTTTTTTTAAATTTATTTATTTTTTAAACGTTTTTTTTAACTTTTTATTTATTTATTTATTTTTTAAAAGTTTTTTTTTAAAGTTATTTATTTATTTTTATTTTTTTAAACATTTTTTATTTATTTATTTTTATTAACGTTTTTTAATTTTTTTTAATTTTTTTAAACATTTTTTATGATTATTTTTTTAAACGATTTTTTTAAAAATGTTTTTTATTTTATTTATTTTTTTTAAAACAATTTAAAAAAAAAAATTTACGCTTTTTTTTTAATGTTTTTATTTTTTTTAAACGTTTTTTTTTATTATTACTTCTTTTGAAACGTTTTTATTTATTTATTTATTTTTAAGGTTTAAAAAAATTTTTTTTTTAAGTTTTTTATTTTATTATTATTTTTTAACATTATTTATTTATTATTAACTTTTTTTTAATCTTTTTTACGTTTTTTTTAAACGTTTTTTATTTTATTTTTTAACGTTTTTTTAAAAAAAAATTTTAAATTTTTTTTTTTTTTATGTTTTTAATTTTCTTTTTCTTTTTTAACGATTTTTTTTAACGTTTTTTTTATAAATTTTTTAAAAACGTTTTTTATTTTTTTTAACGCTTTTTTATTCTATTTTTTTTAAACGGTTTTTTTATTTTTTTTTTAATTTTTTTAAACTTTTTTTTAATATATATATATATATATATATATATATATATATATATATATATATAACTTATATATATATATATTACACATTTTTTTTATGGTTTTTTTTTTTAAACTTTTTTTTAACGGTTTTTTTTTATAAAACTTTTTTTTTATAAATATTTTTTTAAATGTTTTTTATTTTTTATTTTATTTTTTATTTTTTACGTTATTTTTTTTTTTGTAACATTTTTTTTTGTTTTTTTTAACGTTTTTTTGTTTTTTTTTTTTTAACTTTCTCTTATCATTATGAATAACATTAAAAAAGTCAAAAAAATTTTTATTTCCTACCACATCACTTAACGTGCTAAAAAAAATTTATCCAAATTTAAAAAAAAATAAAAATAAAAATCCATAACTCACATCTCAACCACCATCATTCTATCTTCCATTTATGTCAATTTGAATCTTTCATTATTTAGGGTCATTCTAAAATGACCTTAGATTAAATCATAAAAGTGTTATTCTAAAATGACATACCCAAAATCAACCCAAAAATATAAAATAAATCAAATAATGAGAATGGTTCAACAACCATTTTTTTCACACTATTTTCCTCTTGACATCCTGCATTATTTAGGGTCATTCCAAATGATCATAGATTAAATCATGAAAATGTGCCAAAACAAAGTGTTCGGAATCCAAACAAATGATCCATAATTAACCCAAAAATAATGATAAAAAAAAAACAAAATAAATAAATGACTAAAAATCAAATTAAAAAAAAGGTCCTACTGGTAATGTATCTCACACTTGGGGTTTTTCAAGTCAGACCTCAATAATCCCCAGTGGAGTCGCCACTGAAAGCGCCCTCGATCCGTGGGGTGGGCGAATTCGCTTTTGATTTTTGAGGTTTGGGAGTCGCCACCTAGTTACTACGGTCTAGGAACCGAACTTGACTCTAAACGAATAGAAAACAACTAATCTACTAAAAAAAATTAAGTCCGGGGATCACATTACGGGGTTGGAAGGTGTTAGGCACCAACCTCGCCCGGCAAATGCAGGTTTCTACTTATTCCCAAATAGAATTACATTGCTAAAAAGACCTAATAAATAAATTTCAAAAAAAAAAAAATCAAACATTTACCTTTACGAAGACAACAATCTTGTTCCCTCAGATCTGGTAGAATAGTTATTCTTTCAGCACTCCTCGCTTCGTTGTGTCACCAGATTCGTTTCAGATCTCCAAAGCAAAGTATCTCCTTATGAATTTTTCTAATTTTTTTTATGGATCTCCGAGGTGTTTTGGAAGGTTTTTTCGATATTTTTTGAGCTAAAGTTGGGGTATGGATGTTAGGTAAGGAGTTGGGACTTCGAAATTAAGGTTTATGGGAGGCTAGGGAAGCTTTTTGACTTACTTTTTCTAAGATTTATTTATTCATACGAAAATAGGTTGTGAGGACCCCTATTTATAAATTTTTTAAGTGTTTGTTTAGATAGAATTAATGTTTAATTATAATTCTTTTAGAGAGAGTTATTGTTTAATTATAATTGTTTTAGGTAGAGTTATATTTTAATTAGAATTGTTTTAAATAGAGTTATTATTTAATTAGGATTATTTTAAATAGAGCTATTATTTAATTAGAATTGTACTAGGATTTTGACTTTTAGTCTCACTTGATTGACTTTAAGATTTTGACTTTAGTCTTACTTGATTGACTTTAATATCTTGACTTTGGTCTTACTTGATTGACCTTAAGATCTTAACTTTAGTCTTCCTTGATTAACTTTAGTCTTACTTGATTGACTTTAATTTTAATTAGGATTTCATTATACATTAATTAATTTTTTAATTATTAATTTCAGAATTTTTAATTATTAAAATTATAAAATTATCGTTTTGCCCTCGGAGAGGATTTTTTGCGTTTTAAGTCGGTTTTTGATGTTTTAGGATGTTTTGGAATCAATTTTTTGAAAAGAATTCAATGAGAATATTGGTTTGTGTCATTTATGAAATTTTTTTGTGTGAAATGATCGTGAACTTTATGAGGGGCATTTTCGTAATTTTATCAAATTTTGTGAAAATTGGCGAAATGATTTATTTGATTTCGATTTGTTGTTTTATGTGTTTGAAAGGGTTTTCCTAAGCGTAATGTAGGCTTTAGGGATGTTTTGAGGTTAGGGGTATTTTGATAATTTGATCATTTTTTAGTGATTTTTATCGTAAAGTTTGTTTTTGTCTGCAAAATGATGATTTCTATGTTTTTGGGGTTATATTTTCCTAGCGTAGCGTGGTTTCTACAGTTTTGTTAGTTTGAGATACCTTATCCGGATTTCTGAAACATATCTGGTAACAAAATAAAGCATTGGAATAAACATCTATCATTGGGAAGCGTTGCGATCGGGTTGACGAGTTGATTAATTAGGTGAATGCAAAAATGGGGTGTCTACATCGAGGAAAGATGACCTCCTTAAATGTAGTACCGTTTAATTTGGTCAAGGTTGGTTGGTTCTGGTAATTCGATTCCATCATAATCTTGAAGTCTAACAGCTTTTCCTAGTAATATTTCCTTGATGATGAACGGACCTCCTCAATTTGGTTTGAACTTCCCTCTAGGGTCAAAGATAGGTGTCGATTTTCTTTGAGTACCAAATCTCTGACTTGTAAGTGACGGGCATTGATATTTTTGTCAAATGCACGGGCGACTTTTCTTTGATAAGCTTGCATGTGGTACAAAGCTTTTAGTCGTTTTTCTTTGATCAAATTTAATTCTTCATACCATTGATGAACCTAATTTACTTCTGACAACTGACTTTCCAACAAAACCCTGAGAGACGAAATTTTCATTTCAACTGGCAAGAATGCTTCCATTCCATACACTAAGGAGTAGGGAGTAGCTCCAGTAGAGGATCGAATTGAAGTACGATATGCCCATAGTGCAAATGGCAGTTTTTCTGACCAATCTCTATGTGATTGACACATTTTCCTGATGATAGTCTTGAGATTCTTATTAGGTGCTTCGACTGCTCCATTGGTCTGAGGACGGTAAGGAGACGATTTGTGTTGTGAGATTTTGAACCTTAAACACAGTGTAATAACTTCGGCTTTGAAGTGCAATCCATTATCAGAAATCAGTTCCGAAGGTACGCCATATGGACTGATGATGTTTGTTTGGATGAACTTTGCAACTCGAGACGCAGTGAAGACAACATAAGATGCAGCTTCGACCTACTTGGTAAAATAATCGATAGCAACTAGAATGTATTCATGTCCATTTGATGCTTTAGGCGATATTTTACCAATAATGTCAATTCCCCAAACTGAGAACGGCCACGGTGAAGTCAGACCAACTAATTGAGAAGGTGGCACATGTATGAGGTTTGTATGTATTTGACATTTGTGGCAAGTCTTGAATGTGATGACAATCTGTTTCTATCGTAGGCTAGTAGTATCCTTGTCTCATAATTTTCTTAGCTAACATTTTCCCACTCATGCGGGGGCTACATTATCCTAAATGTAGTTCAGCCATTATCTGTTCAGTTTGATCTTCATCAACACATGACAAATGAATCCGATCATAAGACCTTTTGTATAAACTTCCTGCGCACATGATGAATTGAGATGCTAATCTTAATAGGGTTTGTCATTTCTTCCTCGATGCTTCTTCTGGGAATTCTTGTTTTTCCAACACTCTTTTAATGTCTGTGTACTACGGCTTTCCATCAGGTAGTCGAGTAGCAATGTTGATTTGATGGCAATATGCAGGTTTGTCTTTGACTTCGACAATGATCGGCCTCAATTCCATGTCAGGGGGCAAATGGATCATTAAAGATAGGGTGGCTAAAGAGTCAGCAAATCTATTATCTTCCCTTGATAAGTGTTGGAATATGATAGCTTTAAACTTACTCACTAAGTTTAATAGATACTCATGATAACGCTTCAACTTTTCATCCCTAGTCTTCCATTCTTTCAATGACTGACAAAGGCTGAATCTCCAAATACTTCAATTTATGTAATGCCTAGATTCAAAGCAGCTTCGAGCCCAGCGATACATGCTTCATATTCCGTTGTATTATTGGCGTTAGAAAAAACTAACTTAATGGCGATCGGGATGTGGCCTCCTTCCAGAGAAAACAGGACTGCCCCTATTCCATACCCATTCTGATTGGCTGCTCAATCAAAGTACAGTTGCCATGTTTGGTTTTGCGATTATTCTTCAACGTGCAAGATATTCTCATCTGGGAACTGATCAACATGCCTTATTCCTTCTATTACCGGGTGATCTGCCAAGTATTCTGCCACAGCTCTCCTCTTGATAGATTTAAGTGTAACATGTGTGATGTCAAACTCTGATAACAATAGTAACCATCGTGCGATTCTCCCTGTCAGTACTGGTTTCTTGAAGAGATACTTGAGAGGATCCATCCAAGATAACAAGATAATTGAATGAGGTAACATATAATGTCGGAGTCTCTGAGTAGCCCATGCAAGTGTTGAGCAAGTTTTTTCGAGGGCCGAATACTTTCGTTCATACTCTAACATTTTTTACTGATGTAGTAGATATCCCTTTCTTTGTGAGTATCTTTGTCATACTATGCAAGCATGCATCCCATAGCTTCTTCTGTGACTGATAGATAAAGAAGAAGTGGTTCACCTGGTGTAGGTGGAACCAAAATAGGCGGTTTCAAGAGATACTCCTTGACTTGGTCGAAAGCCTTTTGACATTACTTATTCCAAACTGTTGGTTCATTCTTCTTGAGAAGCTTGAAAATAGGTTCGTAGACGTTGGTGAGTTGAGCGATGAATCTGCTGACATACTGGATTCTACCCAAAAAACCTTGAATCTGATTTTCAGTCTCAGGCGGTGGTATCTCTTGGTTAGCTTTAATCTTCACAGGGCCCACTTCGATCCCTCTTTGACTGACCACAAATCCCAACAATTTTCCAGAAGTTACTTCAAATACACATTTTTGTTGGTTGAGTCGAAGTTGGTACTTTTGAATCATTGTAAGAAACTTTTCTAGTGCAGCAACGTGCCCCAGTCGTTCCTTAGATTTGACTATCATATCATCTACATAGATTTCGACTTTCTTGTGTATCATGTCATGCAGTAAAGTCATGGCTGCTTTTTGATAAGTGGTTCCAGTGTTCTTCAAACCAAAAGGCACATGACTGGAGTTGTGATTTTTATGAATTACGTTTCATCTCCAAAAAGATCGGGCCACACACTAGTATCACGTTGGCTATATTGGGACATGCAAGTGTGCAAAATAGTAAACGTGCTTGTGGTGTGTGCAATACAGGGTGGGGTGTGCCCGGAACGTTTTTTCAAATAAATGGGCCCGTGGGCCAGATCCGATCATCACATATAGATATCAAATGAATATTGATCAAGAAAATAATACAAAACCCATCACATCGAAATTAAGATCAAAACAAACACATCAAAAATATATCAGTAGAGATCATGTCACATTATATAGGCAATTAATGCATATAACACAAAGAATAATTAATCTGATCCAACATCGAAATAAGCACAAAGATTTTTTATTTTTTTAATCCAAGCAAAATGATTTTTTCTCTTATCTATGGTCCAATCAAGGATCGCTTTGGACGACCCAAAATGATCCGAAATTTCAAAGAATATTGGATTGAAGATAGAAAGACAGTTGTTGAGATAGGAAGTCTTGAATTTTTTTGTTTTTGTTTTTGCATTTTTTAATTCATTAGTCAACAAACTTTTCAATGAGAACTTAGGTTATCTCGACTAACACATTAAGATGTCAAATTTTACAAAGAGTCATTAGAACAACGTGATCGATAATTCAATGCCTCAGCCTTCTAGATTTCAAGGAAAATGTTTAGATCCAAAAATAATATTGAAAAATAATAATCTTAGATCCAAGTTCTTGAAAACATAGCTATGGACTTTGACCAAAGTCCTAATGTTGAAAGATAAATAATATACATATTGAAAAACTTCTCTTTCAAAAATTCATTGAATTGATGACATTGGATCATGCCACGTTTGAGTTCGACCCATAGTAAAAGTAAAATTTTATTGAGTTAAATCAAATTTGAAGGATTTTAATCTTAAAAGAACGAACAAAAGGCCTCCTCCAAGTTTGTTTGGAGTAACAAACTCTAAAATGTTTTTTTCTTTTATTATTGTGTTGCTGCTGTCCAACACAACACAACACTAACCTTTTTTTTATTTTATATTATTGCTGCCACAACACCTAAACACAGTACTCACAAGTATTATTGTTTCTTTATGTTGCTTCCAGCAATACTCACAAAACTTTTTTTCTTGTTTTTATGTCTGCCAGCACACATCAAAATAATGCACGTCTATGTTTTATTGCTGCTAGCACAACACAACACTCACAAAATATGTGTTTTTTTTAAATCCTATTAAAAGTTACCAAATTCAAATATCTCAAGACATTCAAGGGCTGTGCTAGTCATCTAAGTGCATGGGGGTGGTGCATTCTCAGCAGAAGCTAAGAATAAATTTTGAACACGTCACATTCATTAACCAAGAACAAGTTTTGATAAAAATGTTAAAAATAGAATCACTTTAAACCGATGCTTCGATTCTGTTGTAGACACCCCATTTTTGCATCCGCCTGATTAATCAACTCGTCAACCCGATCGCAATGATTCCCAATGATGGATATGCATTCCATTGCTTTATTTTGTTACCAGATGTGTTTCAGAAATCCGGATGAGGTATCTCAAACTGACAAAACCTTAGAAACCACGCTACGCTAGGAAAATACGACCCCAGAAACATAGAAATCATCATCTTGCAGACCAAAAAGAACTTCACGATAAAAATCACTAAAAATTGACCAAATTACCAAAATACCCCTAACCTCAAAACAACCCTAGAGCCTACGTTACGCTTAGGAAAACTCTCTCAAACACATAAAACAACAAATCGAAACCAAATAAATCATTTCACTAATTTTAACAAAATTTGACGAAATTACGAAAATGCTCCTAATAAAGTTCACAACCATTTCACACAAAAAATTTCATAAATAACAAAAAATAATATTTCCATTGAATTCCTTACGAAAAATTGATTCTAAAACATCCTAGAACATTAAAAACTGACTTAAAACGTGAAAAGTCCTCTCCGGGGGTAAAACGGTAATTTCACAATTTTTATAATTAAAAATTTCGAAATTAAAAAAATAAAATATTAAATAATTAAAGTGAAACATTGATGAAATTAATTTAAAATTTTAAATTAAAAAATCGATCAATCGGACTTTCAAGTAAAATTGTTGAGGGTTCGTGAGATATTTCTTTAAGGACCCCTCCATTTGGGGGTCCAAAGAATTAAAGAAATAATGAAGGGGGTTCTCCAAAATTAAAAGTAAATCAAGCAAGACTGAAGTCAAGGTATTAAAGTCAATCTAGTGAGACTAAAGTCAAAATTAAAATCAATTAAACAAGACTAAAGTCAAGATATTAAAAGTCAATCAATTAAGACTAAAAGTCAAAACATTAAAAGTCAATCAAATAAGACCAAAAGTCATAATAGAGTTCTAATTAAATAATAACTCAATCTAATAGAGTTCTAACTTAAAATAATTCTACCTAAAATAATTCTAATTAAAACACAATTCTAACTAAAATAAGTCTAACTAAAACACAACTCTAATTAAAAGAACTCTAATTAAATACTAACTCTATCCAAATCAACCCCTAAAAATATCTATAAATAGAGGTGCTCACACCCTATTTTCGTATCAAATCATAAACCCTAAGAGAAGTAGGTCTAGAAGCTCCCCTAGCCCCCCATAAACCCTAGTTTTGGAGCCCCAACTCCTTACCTAACATCCCTCCTTCAATTTTAGCCTAGAAAACATCTAAAAGCCCTCCAAAAACACCTCCAAATCCGCAACAAACTTGAAGAGTTTAGATCCAAAAGCAAGGAGATACCTTGATCTCGGAGATCCGAAATCAAATCCGGAGACAGAACGAAGCAAGGGAGTACGAAACAAGGAGATTTTTTGTCAGATCTGAGGGAGCAAAATCCTTGCTATCGAGAAGGTATAAATTTTTTGTTTTTATTTTGGTTTTTTATCTAGGTTTTTAGCAATGTGATATATTTGAAAGTTAGTAGAGACCGGCTTTGGTCGGGCGGGGTTGGTGCCTAACACCTTCCAACCCCGTAACATGATCCCCGAATTCAGATTTTTTATGGTAGATTAGTTCTTTTTATCCATGTTAGAGTCAGTTTGGTTCCTAAACCACAATAACTAGGTGGCGACTCCCAAACCTCAAGGGTCAAAAGCGGATCCGCGCACCCCGCGGATCGAGGGCGCTTTCAGTGGCGACTCCACTGGGGACCATTGAAAAACCCCAAGTATGGAAGCATTGCTAAAGCTATCTAGTTTTCGTTAATTGTTAGTCCATCTATCTATTTACTTGTTTTTTATTCTTTATTTTTCCTTTTCTTTTGTCATCGGTTTGTTTAATATTTGATCACATGTTTAGATCATGAATATTTTGCCCTGGCATGTTCGCATTATGTTATTACTTATAGTCCAATCGAGGGGTATTTAGAATGATCCTAAATAACTAACAAAATCAAGGAGTTTAATTGAGGGTAGAATAATGATTAGTGAATCGCGTAGGGTTGTTTTCTTTTTATAAAGTCTTGGTGGACTGTTTTTAAAATTGTTTTAGGTTCCATTAACATTGATAATGGGCTGAGGGTGTCAATGTAAAAAAAAAAAAAAAAAACTAATCCTTTCAATAGCCCCCCATTTTTTTTTTTTTTTCTTTCGTAAAATGTTTTTAAAAAAAGGGTCTATCTATAGCAACGTTGGGCTGTGTTGTGGCAAAGAACAAACTGTTTTTTTTTTTTTTTTTTTTTTTAATTTTTTTTAGGAGGTTCTGTCAAAAAACAGCATGCTGTTTGTGTAGGGTGCCACGAGTAATCCCGATTTTGTGCTTATCTCACACCACTTGGACAGCAACAATTTTGGTGATTAAGAGGTGTGTCACACATAAAATCAATGTGTTGCTTTTCGCACACCATCTTCTTTAAAAAGTCGACCTGGTTTCAGCGTTTTTTAACACAAAAGCCGAATGCATCTCTCTGTTCGATCGGCTGAAATTTCAGCCCGATCATTTTAAATTTCGCTCGAAGTTACTTATGCCTTTCGATTCGAAGCAGTTTTTTCTTAAAAAACCGACTCAAATGTGGTGATCTTGTCGTCCTCATTAGAAACCGACTGGTTCGAACCAGAAACCGATCGGTTCGAACTCTCAAAACCGATCGATCTAGACGAGTTGTGATCCTGCCCTCAAAGAGAAATTTTTTTCTGGAAATTTGGGATCATCAGCCCCTGTTTAACCAACTCTACCTTGATTCCTCTGTGCTTTCTTAACATCATACATCGTTTTGGTGCTCGGCAGTGTCTTTGTTATTTCGGAAGGTTTTGACTACAACTTCCAGCGTAAGGGGAATATTTGAATCTCGATTTCTTCTGTTTTTCTTTCAAATAAAAGGTTCAAGTAACCAAAAGGAATTTCTTTCTCTTATCACAACGCTAAAATGGTGATTAATTCGTCGAAAAATCCTATGTTATATGCTGATCTCGACGTTATTCTGCTGTTTCGAAAAATCCCATGTTATATGTTGATCTCGACGTTATCCTGCTGTTTTAAAACGGCAAGGCCGATCTCGACATGTTGTTGGATGAGTTCAATTTGTTGCCAACAGCATATGATTTGCTTCACAATCGTATACTGGGTTTTAAATCAATCTGTTTTTTTTTTTTAAAAGGGAAATTAATTGGTTTCAAAAAAAGAAAAATCAAAATAAAAAAGTAAAGATCAGTAAGTTTTTTATAAAAAAAAAGAAGTTCAAGGAACTACACAATCTTTTTTCTTTTTAAAAAAAAAATGTTGCTAACAGCAACATATGTTCAAGTTTTTTTTCCTGAATTTCTTTTGATCGGGCTCAACTTGTGTTTTTTAAAATATCCGCTTTATTTCATCAATCGTTATTATTCCCTCAGTTCAATACCTTAGAAATTTTTGAATTATTTCGGGTCACCCCAAAATAATCCTCGATGGGCACACATAAAGAATTAATGTCGGATTAAATGCTTGTTTCTAATACGGATACGTGCTTGGTATGTTTATTTTTCTAATCATGTATTTAGAATGTTGCTAATCTTGATTAAGCTTCTATGTGATTAGAATGGTGTTGATTGAATATTCATTGCGATTCGTGATTGGTTTAATTGGGCCATGGGCCCATTTGTTTGAAAAAAGGCCTCGGGCACACCCCACCCTGTTTTGCACACACCACATGCACGTTTACTGTTTTGAGCACTTACACGTCCCATTTAGCCAACGTGGCACTAGTGCGTGGTCCGGTCTCTTCGGAGATGCGACGTCATTCATGAAACCCACAACTCCAGTCACGTACCTTAGGGTATATCAAACTGGGGGCATTAATACCATCTGATCAGGTGATTCTGAGAGATATATTGATGCACCCAGGCTGGAGCGACCTGAGCCTTTGACCCATTGTAAGCCACACAGTCACATGTCCCGATTGCCAACGTAGTACTAGTACGTGGTCGGTCCCCTCGTGGGATGCCAAACCATTTATGAAAGCTACAACTCTTGACTCGTACCCGTAGGTATAAAAGGTAATCTAAGTATATCAATTGCACTTCTTGGTCAAAACCGGTGCCTAAGCAAGATCTTGCCCCGCTGTACCCTACTGTACGAGGGGGATAGACTACGTCTATTCTAGACGAGAAGTATTTAAGTGGGCCCTTGCTCAGCATTGTGCGCCACCTCTCAACTGGAGATCAAACTGGCTGTTTTTGGCTTCAGAGAAGTGAATTGAGGTTTTAGATTATCACCTATACGGTATATCAAACCAAGTCACCACGTATCGAAAGGTATATAGGTGTGCTTGGGCAAGGGTGGCCAGATAAAAATGCATTGCACGTAGTAAGCTTAGAGTCTAGAAACCTTCCCCATAGGTCACGACTCGAACTTATCGTGGGTGTTCCCGGGTTGTTTATTGAATGAATGCCTTTGTGAGTGATAAGAATTATGAGATCAAAGTGTATGATTGTCCTCAAGGATCAAAGAAATTTTATTTTTGAAAATTAAAATGGGTGCACCGACCCAGTAAAGAATCCATTCTTTGACAATAATGACCCCGTCCATCCCGATCCAACAATCATGATGGACCGGGCCAGTTAAATCAAAATGGAAATCGAATTTTCAAAGAAGAAAAAGAAAACATTTGTCAAAAAAGATTATTTTCCAAAAGAAGTGTTCTTTAGAAGAAACATTTTCCAGAAAATATATTTTCCAGAAAATATTTTCCATAAGAATAAAATTTTCCAAAAGAAAATAAATTGATATTTTACATGGACCATTGGAAGAGTACTAAAATACCCTTTTGTGTTAAACCAGGATGTTAGCCGCCGGCGATAACCCAATCGATCAGTTAGTCAAAACAACCGTCATAGGAATGCACCCTGTAGAGAAGATCAATTTTGGGAGATTCATGTTGAGGAGTGCTCTTTACTTCCATGAGTTTGAGATCGACTGGAACTTCTTACATGCTATGGCTAAGCGATGGAACCCCTATCTTCACATATTCCACATTGGGCGTATACACTTGTGCCCTACTCACGAGGATTTTTGTGGTATTATGGGGATATCCACTTCGGGACCTCTAGTCAGGCCCTCATTGAAGACCGGATATTCTGGTGCCCTCGCCACAGGATTGAATATTTCCAAAGAAGAAGCCAAGGCCCTAATCCATAACGGGAGACTGGATTTAGTACCTTTACTGGGCCCGTACCGCTCCCGCAGTCATCCTATCAATGTAAAACCCGAATCCTGGCGAGCCACTAGAGACTATCGATTATGCTTAGGAATCCTAGCCCAATACATACTGACCTCTAATAGTGATGGCCAAACTATCCCTGAGTCCTTCATAGATATAGCCTCTCAACTCTCGAGGAAAGCCAACCCAGTACCCCTCATCTTAGCTGAAACTTTCTCAGGTCTAGATGCCATAAAAAATGGTGAGCGGGAAAGCTTCAAAGGAAGCCCCTACTTACTCTATATGTGGCTTTGTGATCGTCTCAAAATTGTAGATGTTCCCTCAAACCTCGAATATGGGCCAGAACACTTTTCCAAGAGAAACCTGTTAGTGCGTCACAACTCAGTCAAAGCCTGGAGTAAATGGTTAGACTCTCGCTTAGCCCGTCATATCGGTTTAAGATGTCCTTGGTGGATGACTGATCCCCCTGTTCTAGGAACCAAAGGATCCTACTATGTCCGTCTGATCGGTTTAGAAGAAACATCTTTTTACCATCCTAATTTGATCCCAGAACAGTATGATGTACCCATAGAGTTATCCTTACCTCAACCCAAAGCTTTCTTTTCCCCCGAGCCTTTGACTGAAAAGTTAGTACACCTCATTGAGAAAGCATGGAACAAGCGCACCTTAGGGTATCCAGACGGACCAGCAGAATTCAGAGAGCCAGTTGTTAGAACCAAGAGGGTCAAGCCTGACAGCAATCCTGATGACCATCAAGACAAAGCCAAGCGTCCATGTAAAAATAGTTCAAATCAAATTTGTTGAAAGATGTTTTAATAAGAACATATTGTCAATCATTTTCAATAAAACTATCTTTCCTTTTTTTGAATAAATATCTCCTTTTCAAATACTCATTGTGTGAATGGATTAATTAATGGATTGGTGCACGTACTTCAATAAAATGATTCTTAAAAAAGTTATCAAGGGGGTAATACTGAAATTGACTGAATCTACCTTTGATGGGGTCATATAAGATTATCATTGCGCCCAAACTCAAGCGTCCACCTCCTAGTTGGAGTCGTAAGTCCAGTCGGTTAGAAAGAACCACAGTACCAAGTCAACAAGCAGAGATGGCTTCAGAATCTGAGCTCACAGAGATCCGTAAGATCTTGGCAGCCTTTGCCAATGATATCAGCAATATAAAAGGCAAAGTGGAAATGTTAGAACAGACCTCGGAATCAACGGGAATTCCCCTAGATGACCCAAAGGGAAAAAAGGTTGAAGAGAAACGTCCACGTGAAGTCTTCGAGTTCGACGGAGATGAAGAGTATGTTGATGAAAATCCGACGTTATCTAATAGAATATCTCAATTGGAGTCAGCAATGAAGAGTATAAAGGGTATTGATGAAATTTCAACAGGCATTGAAACTTTGAATCGTATCCCTAGAATCCATTTGCGAGAAAAGTTTGTGATGCCTGAAATGGACAAGTTCAGTGGGACATGGTGTGCAAAAACACATCTTAAGGTGTATGTTACCAACATGCGCACTATGGGACTCAACGACGAACAGATGACATTGTTGTTCCAAAGAACTTTATCAGGATCAGCACTACGGTGGCTAATGTCTCAAGATCCAGTTACTGTGGGTACATGGGAAAACATGTCAAAGGCCTTCTGGCATCAGTATAAGTACAGTACCGAGATTGAGACTTCAAGAAGGGATTTGGAAGCAACTAAACAGAAAAATGGGGAGACATTCACTGATTTCATTGGTCGCTGGAGGGCCAAGGCTTCTCAAATGTGGGATAGACCTTCGGAGAAGGAACAAGTAGCAATTATCCTAAAGAACCTCTCTCAAGGATATGCTCAACACCTAGTGGCCCAATACCTCCCTACCTTTGAATCCTTGTTGCAAGCCGGGAGCCAACTTGAGGATGCGTTTGCCTCTGGGATCCTTTCTAACCCCTCAGATAACAAGCCTAAGAAACCATATGTTCCCAAACCCAACATCAACCATACTTACATCGCCAATACCTCAGTTACCCCAGCTCAACCCCCAACCCGGACTAATAACCAGGTTCACCCAAGTCAACCTCGGACTCCGCGTCAGTTCACCAATCTAGGGATGAGTCTCACTGTAGCGCTTCACAAATTGATGAAAAAAGGGCTTCTTACCCCTATCCAACCTCGACCTTTACCTAATCCCTTGCCAGCTGGACACAATGCTAACGTGTTCTGCGAGTTCCATCAAAATCCTGGCCATCACACGGATCGATGTATCACCTTGCGCCATGCCATCCAAAACCTTATTGACAACAAAAATGTCACCATCCCTAGCCCACCAAATGTCACCACTAATCCATTACCTACCTATCAACCTCCACCAACCCTAAATATGGTTTCTCACACCCATTACCATTCGACCCATTTCTCTTATCCATCCAATCCAGTTAAACCGCCCAGTTACCCCCTTGCGGGATAGCCTTCACTGATGAGGTTTTCACCACAAACTATGAACCATTCGATTTAACCTCGGATGATACCTATTGTTTATCCCCACCTCGCTACGATAGTCCCGCGTTCACTAGTTACCTGTTGGCCCAAATGAATCTGAAAAATCCTGTACCTTTAACAGACGAAGATCCATACGTGTTGACTGAAGAAGATGAGCCCTTCTCCCTTTTCTGTGATGAAGTTAGACATATGACTCGAGGGGGAAGAGTTTTTAAGCCACAAGAACTCTGTGTTGATAATCCTGCAGCCCTGGCAAGAAAAGAAGGAGAAGATCCCACTAAGGAAAGCATCGAAGAGGATAACTCCGTGATCAAACAGTTGAAAAAATCAGGGGCCAATATCTCAGTATGGGGTTTACTCATGGCTTCCACTGCTCATAGGGAGGCTGTTCTCAAAGCACTAAACACAGCCCAAGTCTCCCTTGATACTTCTCCAGATCAGCTGGCCAGTATAGTGGGGGCAACTTACGTGGAGAATATCCTATCCTTCTCGGACTCAGATCTCCCAAAAGAAGGGGCAAGCCATACTAAGCCACTGCACATTACAGTTGACTGTAACGGAATGAGGGTACCTTTAGTTTTGATTGATAACGGGAGTGCACTAAACGTTTGCCCGTTGAAAACGGCTACTTGTCTCGGATTTAAGGCTGAAGATCTCAAACCTACTAATCAAGGTGTTAGAGCCTATGATAACACCAAGAGGGATGTACTGGGAATTTTGCACCTTCGACTGTCCACTGGCATAGTCGAATTTCCTGTGGAATTTCAGGTTATTGACATCCAGTCTTCTTTCAATTTACTGTTAGGGAGACCATGGTTACACCAGATCAAAGCCATCCCTTCTACACTACACCAGAAGGTCAAATTTATCAAGGATGGGCTGGTAATTACTCTTCATGGAGATGCTGAAATTGTAGGGATCATAAATAATACTGAGGCTAAGGATGAGCCGTTGCTCGAGATTCAACCAGAACAACAGGGAGTAGAGCTCAGTGGGTTCGAGTTTGAAAAGATATGCTCAGTCCAATGGGATCAAGCCATGAAAGAGTATTTTCCAATGGAAAATACCTATAATTGTTGCATGGCCAATATATTCAAGAAAATGAGATTCTTCCCTGGTATGGGCTTAGGTCGCAAGCAGCAAGGTATTAAAGAGGCACCAATGATTAAAGAGGCCATCGGCACATTCGGACTAGGATATAAGCCTACTAAGGAAGATTGGGCCCAATACTGGAAGACAAAACGGGATAAGGCCATCGCTAAAAGGCAAAGGCGTACCGCAGATCTCATCAAAATGAAGCCCTATCGAAAGACTCTCAATGGTTATTTTGTGAAAGAAGGAGAAGACTTCCGCTACTGTGGGTTCCCAGAGCCTTTATTGATCACATCACAGGTACTCGTCTGCCGGGGTTTGAAATCTTCTTTGGCATGGAATGGCCCGAAAAGGAAGCAAGCATAGAAGTTAAGGAGAAGAAGGTTGAAGACTGGCAACTCGATCTGGACTCCCTCAACATCGATCAGCTATTCATTGAAGATCATAGTATCTTAGTATTGTCAGTTGAGAAAGGGATCCCAAATCCTCAGTCTGTAATCAAACCCGCTGTGGAGGCTCTATCAAATTATCATGTAATCAGTCCTGTGTTGCATGTCAAGGCTGGGTCTGTCGGTCCCATTAGTCCTGTTCAGTCTGACATGCCAGTTGAGTCATTTATTTCTGTTGAGTCAAGTAAGTTAGTTGTTTCTGCTGAGTCTGTTGCTTCTAGGGAGTCTGTTTTTCCTACTGAGTCGAGTGAGTCTGTCAAGTCTGCAATGAGTCCTGTTACCCCATCTCTTTTCAATGAAATGAAAGAAATTTTTGATTACCCCGAGCGCAATAATAATTCAACTAATAATCTGGCTTCGGAAGGAGAGTCTTCTGACGAAGAACCTCCCCCTGAAATAATCAAATTACTTAAACAAGAAGAGGAACGTCAGGCTCAACCTCTAATAAAGGAAGTAGAGGTTATCAACCTCGAAACAAAAGAAAGTCCTCAAGAAATTCGGATAGGGGTCACTTTATCTCCCGATGAACGCAAAGGGATAGTAGATTTACTCAGAAAGTTCAAAGATGTATTCGCGTGGTCTTACGAGGATATGCCGGGGGTAAGCACAGACATTGTCCAACATCGGATTCCGTTATATCCTGATGCTCGACCAATCAAACAGAAACTTCGACGTATGAAGCCGGAATGGACTTTGAAAATCAAAGAAGAAGTTACGAAGCAGATTAACGCTGGATTTTTGGAAGTAGTAGAATACCCTGAGTGGATTGCTAATGTCGTTCCGGTACCGAAAAAGGATGGAAAAGTTAGAATGTGTGTGGATTTTAGAGACTTAAACAAAGCAAGCCCAAAAGATAGTTTCCCTTTACCACACATAGATGTTCTAGTAGACAGTACAGCAGGACACGCGTTGTTGTCCTTCATGGATGGATTTTCAGGGTACAATCAGATAAAGATGGATCCTCGAGATATGCAAAAGACGTCGTTCATCACACAGTGGGGGACCTTCTGCTACAAGGTCATGCCTTTTGGTTTGAAGAACGCTGGAGCTACCTATCAAAGAGCAGCCACGACTTTACTACATGACATGATACACAAAGAGGTCGAAGTCTATGTAGATGATATGATAGTCAAATCCAAAGAACGACTAGGGCATGTTACTGCGTTAGAAAAATTTCTCACAAGGATTCAAAAGTACCAACTCCGCCTCAACCCACAGAAATGTGTATTCGGAGTAACTTCTGGAAAGCTGTTGGGATTTGTAGTCAGTCAGAGAGGAATCGAAGTAGACCCTGTAAAGATTAAAGCTATCCAAGAGATGCCGCCTCCCGAGACTGAAAAACAGATTCGAGGTTTTCTGGGCAGAATCCAGTATGTTAGCAGGTTCATCGCTCAACTCACCAACGTCTGCGAACCTATTTTCAAGCTTTTTAAGAAGAATGAACCAACAGTTTGGAATGAGCAATGTCAAAAGGCTTTCGACCAAGTCAAGGAGTATCTCTTAAACCCGCCTATTTTTGTTCCACCCACACCAGGCGAACCACTTCTTCTTTATCTGTCAGTCACAGAAGAAGCTATGGGATGCATGTTTGCACAGTATGACAAAGATACTCGTAAAGAAAAGGCCATCTACTACATCAGCAAGAAGATGTTAGAGTATGAACAAAAGTATTCGTCTCTCGAGAAAACTTGCTTAGCATTGGTATGGGCTACTCAGAGACTCCGGCACTATATGCTGTCTCATTCAATTATCCTGTTATCTCGGATGGATCCTCTCAAGTATCTTTTCGAGAAACCGGCATTGACAGGGAGAACCGCACGATGGTTACTGTTGCTATCAGAGTTTGACATCACGCATGTTACGCAGAAATCCATCAAGGGGAGAGCTGTAGCAGAATACTTGGCAGATCACCCTGTAGTAGAAGGAATAAGGCCTGTCGATCAATTCCCAGATGAGAACATCTTGCACGTTAAAGAAGAACCGCAGAACCAAACATGACAGTTATACTTTGATGGAGCGGCCAATCAAAATGGGTATGGAATAGGGGCAGTCTTGTTATCTCCAGAAGGGTGCCATATTCCTATCGCTATTAAGTTAGCTTTTTCGAACACTAATAACACGGCTGAATATGAGGCGTGCATCGCAGGGCTCGAAGCTGTTTTAAACCTGGGCATTACAAAAATTGAGGTTTTCGGGGATTCAGCCTTGGTCATACATCAATCATTGGAAGAATGGAAGACTAGGGATGAAAAGTTGAAACCTTTCCATGAGTATTTGTTAAACTTAGTCAGTAAGTTTAAAGCTATCCTGTTCCAGCACTTGTCAAGGGAAGATAACAGATTTGCTGACTCCTTAGCAACTTTATCTTCAATGATCCATTTGCCCCCTGGCATGGAATTAAGGCCGATCACGGTTGAAGTCAAATACAAACCCGCATACTGTCATCAGATCAACATTGCTACTCGATTACCCGATGGAAAGCCATGGTACACAGACATAAAGAAAGTGTTGGAGAAACAAGAATTCCCGGAAGAAGCATCGAGGAAAGAACGACAGACCCTACTAAGATTAGCATCTCAATTTATCCTGTGCGCAGGAAGCTTATACAAAAGGTCTTATGATGGGATTCACTTGTCGTGTGTTGATGAAGATCAAGCTGAACAGATAATGATTGAACTACATTCAGGAGAATGTGGCCCTCACATGAGTGGGAAAATGTTAGCTAAGAAGATTATGAGACAAGGATACTACTGGCCCACGATGGAAACAGATTGTCATCACATGGTCAAAACCTGTCATAAGTGCCAAATACATGCAAACCTGATACATGTGCCACCATCTCAATTAGTGGGTCTGACTTCACCATGGCCATTCTCAGTCTGGGGAATTGACATTATTGGTAAAATATCGCCTAAGGCATCAAACGGGCACGAATACATTCTGGTTGCCATCGATTATTTTACCAAATGGGTCGAAGCTGCCTCTTATGCTGTCCTCACTGCGTCTCGAGTTGCAAAGTTTATTCAAACGAACATCATCAGTCGATATGGGGTACCCTCAGAGTTGATCTCTGATAACGGATCGCACTTTAAAGCTGAGGTCATCAAATTGTGTTCAAAATTCAAAATTTCACACCATAAATCATCTCCTTACCGACCTCAGACTAACGGAGCAGTCGAAGCAGCAAATAAGAATATTAAGACTATCCTTAGGAAAATGTGTCAATCACATCGAGATTGGTCAGAAAAACTGCCATTTGCATTATGGGCATATCGAACCTCAATTCGATCCTCCATTGGAGCTACTCCCTACTCCTTAGTGTATGGCATGGAAGCAGTCTTGCCAGTTGAAATGGAGATTCCGTCTCTCAGGGTTCTCTTAGAAAGTCAGTTGTCAGAAGCAGACTGGGTTCGCCAGCGGTATGAAGAGTTGAATTTGATCGAGGAAAAACGACTGAGAGCATTGTATCACGTGCAAGCTTATCAAAGAAGAGTCGCCCGTGCGTTTGACAAGAAAATCAAGGCCCGTCACTTACAAGTCGGGGATTTAGTACTCAAAGAGAACAGGGCACCTATTTTTGATCCCAGGGGGAAGTTCAAACCAAATTGGGGAGGTCCGTTCATCGTCAAAGAAATATTACCAGGAAAAGCTGTCAGACTTCAAGATCATGATGGAATCGAATTACCAGAACCAACCAACCTTGACCAAATCAAACGGTACTACATTTAAGGAGGCCATCTTTGGCCGAATCAATCCTCATATTACCCAGTTACCCAGTTCAACATATCTTTTCTTAACCCCTTTGCAGCCTTTTCAAAAAGAAAAATTATACCTTTTTCTTTCTCAGCCCGATCACCTAACCTAGGGGAGGGAAAAATTCGAACTACGTTTTGGTCTGATCCCAAAATTCTGGGGTACGTAGGCAACCTAAGAAGTTACTTCAAGCCCGACCACATCAAAATAGAAAAAAAATATAGTTCCAACACTATAAAAAAAATCAAAAAACAAATTCAAAAGAAAAGAAAAATATCTTCAAAATGGGGAAGAAAATTTTAAGAAAAAGAAATAATTTAAAAGGAAATGCCACACAAGGGGCATTTGGGTTTTTGAGCCTCAAAATTCCTTTCTTTTTATACTCAGTCCTAAGCTTACCTATAAAAGTCCTCCTAAGTACCGTGCGAAAAGTCAAGGAAGATAGCAAAGCATGATCAAACAGCAACTCCAGAAGTTCAGAGGAGAAGAAAAAGATAAAAAAATGATGAAGCCTGCTAAGTTGAAAACCCGAAAAGGGCGACTTAGGCAAAAATTAAGGCAAGCTCGCAAGGTTGAAAGGACAACTTTGGCAACAATCAGAGCAAAGGAAAAAAGAGAAGAGCTCGCTAGATCGAAAACCTGAAAAGGCGATCTAGGCAAAAGTTAGAGCAAGCTCGCTAGATTGAAACCTGAAAAGGCGATCTAGGCAAAAGTTAGAGCAACAAAGAAAAACAGAAGAAAATCCCAAGCTGAGAGCAGTCCGAGCTGAAACATCAGAAATCCGAATAACCAAGTTCAATACTTAGCTTAAACCAGGCATAGACTAAGAAGCCACAAGTATCTTGTCTATGATCAATCTGAAAATGTTTACTTCCCCAAGTGAACCAAGGGAGATAAGGGTAAATTCTATGATGAGTCTCGAAAGGAAATAATTTTGTATTCTTGAGCCTGACTCAAAACCTTGAATAAAATTAATCAAAATTAAAAGTTGAATCTTTATTGCGCTTGTGGTAATCAATTATTTCAAACCTTCATACAAGGGGCATTTTCTTTCTTATTTTCTCCCTTACACTAGGGGCATTTTTTTTATTTATTGCACGATGTGTTCAATTATTTTCAAGGCCATGTTCATTGTCAAACTAGGGGCATTTTGTTTTTGAGCAATGTTAATCCTAAAAAATAATAGGAACCCCAAACTTAAGGTTACCCTCTTGATAACAGTTTTTTGAAAAACTTTTGAGGTTCAAAAGAAATAAAACTCAGGTTTTAAATTCATAAATTTTTTTGAATAAATCCTTGAGGTTCAAACAAAAGCATTTTCCAGATTCTTTTCCAGATCCAATCATTCTTAGATTCGATCATTTCTCTTCCTGATTCATTCCAATCAGTCTTCTCAAAATTCATTCATTCTTTCTCAAAATTCATTCATTCCTCTGCCAGTTTTGCTCAGTTACCACCAAGGGTTATCTTGGATTTTGCTCAGTTGCCGCCAAGGGTTATCTTGGATTTTGCTCAGTTTCCGCCAAGGGTTATCTTGGATTTTGCTCAGTTGCCGCTAAGGGTTATCTTGGATTTTGCCCAGATGCCGTCGAGGTTTAACTTGGATTTTGCTCAGTTTCCGCCAAGGGTTATCTTGGATTTTGCTCAGTTTTCGCCAAGGGTTATCTTGGATTATGCTCAGTTACCGCCGAGGGTTTTCTCGGAACTATGCTCAGTTACTGCCGAGGGTTTTCTCGGAACTATGCTCAGATGCCACCGAGGGTTTTCTCGGAACTATGCTCAGTTACCGCCGATGGTTTTCTCGGAACTATGCTCAGATGCCCCCGAGGGTTTTCTCGGAACTATGCTCAGATGCCGCCGAGGGTTTTCTCTATGCTCAGTTACCGCCGAGGGTTTTCTCGGAACTATGCTCAATGCCGCCGAGGGTTTTCTCGGAACTATGCTCAGTTACCGCCGAGGGTTTTCTCGGAACTATGCTCAGATGCCGCCGAGGGTTTTCTCGGAACTATGCTCAGTTACCGCTGAGGGTTTTCTCGGAATTATGCTCAGATGCCGCCGAGGGTTTTCTCGAAACTATGCTCAGATCCTGCCGAGGGTTTTCTCGGAACTATGCTCATTGCCGCCGAGGGTTTTCGGAATTATGCTCAGATGCCGCCGAGGGTATTCTCGGAATTATGCTCAGTTACCGCCGATTTTCTCGGAACTTTGCTCTTTATATTCAAATTATGCTCAGATTATACTCAGATTTTACTAAAATTTATCTCAGATTTTAAATCACACACTTGCACAGTTTTATATCAGTCAGGAGAATTTTTTAAATTCAAGGATCTGACACTGCCAGTGAGAGCTCGCGCTCAAGGACCTGACAACTTTTTAATTCGGGGAGAGCTTACCCTCAAGGATCCGAACACCTTGACGAATTGCTAAATCAGGCTGCAAAATGAACTGTCACTAGCTTTGGCATTCAGATATCGCACTATCTACCAAAATAGATTTGCTATCTAACCCTCTGCCAAAGAGGGGCATCTGTAGACACCCCATTTTTGCATCCGCCTGATTAATCAACTCGTCAACCCGATCGCAATGATTCCCAATGATGGATATGTATTCCATTGCTTTATTTTGTTACCAGATGTGTTTCAGAAATCCGGATGAGGTATCTCAAACTGACAAAACCTTAGAAACCACGCTACGCTAGGAAAATACGACCCCAGAAACATAGAAATCATCATCTTGCAGACCAAAAAGAAACTTCACGATAAAAATCACTAAAAATTGACCAAATTATCAAAATACCCCTAACCTCAAAACAACCCTAGAACCTACGTTACGCTTAGGAAAACTCTCTCAAACACATAAAACAACAAATCGAAATCAAATAAATCATTTCACTAATTTTAACAAATTTGATGAAATTACGAAAATGCCCCTCATAAAGTTCACAACCATTTCACACAAAAAATTTCATAAATAACAAAAACTAATATTTCCATTGAATTCCTTACGAAAATTGATTCTAAAACATCCTAGAACATTAAAAACCGACTTAAAAACGTGAAAAGTCCTCTCCGGGGGCAAAACGATAATTTCAACAATTTTCATAATTAAAAATTCCGAAATTAAAAAATAAAATATTAAATAATTAAAGTGAAACATTGATGAAATTAATTTAAAATTTTGAATTAAAAAATCGATCAATCGGGCTTTCAAGTAAAATTGTTGAGGGTCGTGAGATATTTCTTTAAGGACCCCTCCATTTGGGGGTCCAAAGAATTAAAGAAATAATGAAGGGGGGTTCTCCAAAAATTAAAAGTAAATCAAGCAAGACTGAAGTCAAGGTATTAAAGTCAATCTAGTGAGACTAAAGTCAAAATTAAAATCAATTAAACAAGACTAAAGTCAAGATATTAAAAGTCAATCAATTAAGACTAAAAGTCAAAACATTAAAAGTCAATCAAATAAGACCAAAAGTCATAATAGAGTTCTAATTAAATAATAACTCAATCTAATAGAGTTCTAACTTAAAAACAATTCTAATTAAAACACAATTCTACCTAAAATAAGTCTAACTAAAACACAACTCTAATTAAAAGAACTCTAATTAAATACTAACTCTATCCAAATCAACCCCTAAAAATATCTATAAATAGAGGTGCTCACACCCTATTTTCGTATCAAATCATAAACCCTAAGAGAAGTAGGTCTAGAAGCTCCCCTAGTCCCCCATAAATCCTAGTTTTGGAGCCCCAACTCCTTACCTAACATCCCTCCTTCAATTTTAGCCTAGAAAACATCTAAAAGCCCTCCAAAAACACCTCCAAATCCGCAACAAACTTGAAGAGTTTAGATCCAAAAGCAAGGAGATACCTTGATCTCGGAGATCCGAAATCAAATCCGGAGACAGAACGAAGCAAGGGAGTACGAAACAAGGAGATTTTTGTCAGATCTGAGGGAGCAAAATCCTTGCTATCGAGAAGGTATAAATTTTTGTTTTTATTTTGGTTTTTATCTAGGTTTTTTGTGATTATTTGGAAAGTTAGTAGAGACCGGCTTTGGCCGGGCGGGGTTGGTGCCTAACACCTTCCAACCCCGTAACATGATCCCCGAATTCAAATTTTTTATGGTAGATTAGTTCTTTTTATCCATGTTAGAGTCAGTTTTGTTCCTAGACCACAATAACTAGGTGGCGACTCCCAAACCTCAAGGGTCAAAAGCGGATCCGCGCACCCCGCGGATCGATGGCGCTTTCATTTGTTCTTCAAAATCTCCCTCCCTCTAGACTCGACCAAAATCAAGCATAAACACTAGTGGCAAGTAGCAAGAATAAAGATTCAAAACTCAGGAAAAAAAATGCCATTGCTCCAGCAGTAAGCTTTTTGGCTATGCTGTAGTTTCGTCTGGACGACGTAGCTTCATAGATGAAGAAAGAAGATGAGACGACAAGATGGATTACAAGCATAAGAATAACTAGAGATGGAAATCAAGAAATAGGACCGGACTCGCGATGGGTTTCGTTGCTAAAGCCATCTCTTATAATGAGTGCAGAGACGAAGAAGATAGACGAAGATTTGTCATGGCAGTTGCGTTGCCCGTCTATTCTTCTTCAATCTAGTCGTCATCTCTCTCTCTATTTGGTGTGTCTGGAGATTAGAGAGGAGTCTGAATTGGATCTAACCATTTCCCATTTTCTGATTTGGGTTTCGATGGTTTTCATGGTTTCGAGTATCTTGGAGGCTTTATCGATGGAGGATCGAAGGGATTTGTAGGAAGAAGTTTGGTAGATGAGAAGCCATGAAATGGATTCACAAAGAAAAGTTGTACAGATTGAGATTCCAACCACAGAGAGACTCTCTAAGCATTTGAAGGAAGATAGTACGGACGCCATTGAAGATTTCAAAAAGGAGAGGCTCTGTTTCTCGTCTCTCTCTTGTAGTTAGACGAGATGGGTAAAATAGGAAAATAACTCCTTACTTTCTCTGTCTCTTCTGTGTTTATGAGAAAAGAGAGTGAGATCAGATCTCTTTCTCTATATATTTCTTTTACAAAAGCACATGCCCCATGTGATTCACAGAACCCACACTCTCACACTCACTGTCCTCTTTGCCTATTATATTAATTTTTTTATCCTTTGAAGCCCTTCATCACGCAAAAAAAAAAAATCTTTTATTGTTACCAATAACACGCAGCACATTATATATATATATATATATATATATATATATATATATATATATATAATATATATATATACATTTGTTTTAATTTTTTTTTAAATCATAATTCTCTATTTCCACAATCATTGTTATATCCTCAATTTCATATTCTTAGGAAGCTTGAATTCTAACGGTTCATCGAAGTGATCCTCAATTGAACAATCGAACGAAAAAAAAAAACTAATTAAAATACTCAAAAATAAAACAAATGATTTATAATTGAGTCAAAAGAATAAAAAATAAACAAAATAATAAAAAAAACTTGGTCGATTTGGCAAGGCATCAAAATTTGAGATTTTTTTTTCAAGTCTGATCCTCAGCATTGTTCCAAGTGGAGTCGCCACTGAAAGCGCCCTCGATCCGTGGGGTGCGGGGATCCGCTTTTGATTTTTGAGGTTTGGGAGTCGCCACCTAATTATTACGGTCTAGGAACCAAACATTAACTCTAAAAGGAAAATAATACTAATCTACAAAAGAATATAAAAAAGACCTAAGTAATAAAATAAAAAATAAAAATCTTTACCTTTACGAACATAACGATTTTGTTCCCTCAGATCTAATAGAACAGCTCCTTGTACAGCACTCCTCGTTTCATTCTTTCACCGGATTCGTTTCAGATTTCTAAGACGAGGTACGTTCTTCTTAGATCTGAACTTTCTGACTTTTTATAGATTTTTGGGTGTTTTTGAAGAGTTTCTAAGTATTTTTTGAGCTAGAGTTGGGGTAGGGATGTTAGGTAAGGAGTTAGGGCTTCAAAATTAGGGTTTATGGGAGGCTAGGGAAGCTTTTTGACCTACTTTTTCTAGGATTTATTTTTTCATACGAAAATAGGTTGTAAGGACTCCTATTTATAGATTTTTTTAAGTGCTTATTTTGATAGAGTTAGTGTTTAATTATAATTCTTTTAGAGAGAGTTATTGTTTAATTATAATTATTTTATGTAGAGTTATATTTTAATTAAATGATTTTAAGTAGAGTTATAGTTTAATTAGAATTGTTTTAAATATAGTTATTATTTAATTAGGATTTTTTTAAATAGAGTTATTATTTAATTAGAATTCTATTAGGATTTTGACTTTTAGTCTTACTTGATTGACTTTAATATCTTGACTTTAGTCTTACTTGATTGACTTTAAAATTGACTTTAGTCTTACTTGATTGAATTTAAGATCTTGACTTTAGTCTTACTTGATTGACTTTAAGATCTTGACTTTAGTCTTACTTGATTGACTTTAAGATTTTTACTTTAAGATTTGAATTAAGATTTCACTTTACATTAATTAATGTTTTAATTATTAATTTTAGAATTATTAAAATTATAAAATTATCGTTTTACCCTCGGAGAGGATTTTTTGCATTTTAAGTTGGTTTTCAATGTTTCAGGATGTTTTGGAATCGGTTTTCCATAAGGAATTCAATGGGAATGTTGATTTTTATAATTTATGAATTTTTTTGTGCGAAATGGTCGTGAATTTTATGAGAGGCATTTTCGTAATTTTGTCGAATTCTGTGAAAATTGGCGAAATGATTTATTTGGTTTTGATTTGTTGTTTTATGTGTTTGAAAGGATTTTCCTATGCGTAATGTAGGCTCTAGGGACTTTTTGAGGTTAGGGGAATTTTGGTAATTTGGTCATTTTTTAGTGATTTTTATCATGAAACTTCTTTTTATCTGCAAGATGATGATTTCTAGGCTTTTGGGATTATATTTTCCTAGTGTAGTGTGGTTTCTTAAGTTCCGTTAATTTGAGATACCTCATCCGAATTTCTAAAACACATCTAGTAACCAAATAGAGCATTGGAATAATCATCCATCATTGGGAACCGTTGCAATCGGGTTGACGAGTTGATTAATCAGGCAAATGCAAAAATGGGGTGTCTACAATATTCAAAAATTTAAAAAAAATGCATTCCCTTCTTAGGAATATTTATCAGGCCTTCGTCTTCAGGAAGGGTATTAATTTAGAGGGTCCAGTTTTAAAAACTTCCTTCAATCATGAGCTTCATGACTATAAAAAATTTGGAATTAATGAAAGACATGAGTAGCCTGTCAAATTTTGAAGATTCAAACTCGATTCGCTTAGAGGACTGAAGACAACCCAAAAACCTAAAGATTATCGTCATACTCTTTTTGACCCATTTTAATTGTTCCTAGCCCGCATGAGTATAAACTGTGAACAACAAAACAATAAGACTTTTTGTCTAAATTGGGGCACTCCTATTCTTAGCATCAAAACAGTAAAAATTCCATTTCATCCACCAAAAGTCTTCATTTTAAAAGCATCAAGTCCGATTCAACCAATCACTTCTACTTCAATAATTAACTCTCAAAGGGAACTCGTAACTATGAAAGAAGAACATGTCAACAATGTACAAATTTTTCTTACAAGACTTATCAAAGAAAAAAATGAAGAATATATGTGCTGATTTAGGGGCAAGCCTAAATGAACGATCCTAAGGATCCCTGGAAAGCATATTGAAAATAATCAACAAATGAGGAATAACGTCAAAAGAATGCTAAAAAGAACAGCAGATCAATGAAAGTCTAGCAAAAAATGCTCGGTCATTGTGAAATGAGAAGATTCTAGTCCTATTATGAAGGATCAACCACTATCAAGAATTCAAATTTGCAAAAAATTTATCTGTTGAGTCAACAAGCATTAAGTGACATCCAAATTTGTTCTTGAAAAATCAAACTTTGAAATGATGAGAGGCCTTCCTTTTACTACTCTAACATATTTACCGTTAGTTAATCCACTCAAGACTTTATTATCCTTCAATTAACTAGAACTAGGGCATGCTACCCTACACTGGGCAATTTTGAAAGAAAAAAAGAATATCATCGTAAAAAAAATGAAAAAAGAAAGAAAAAAAGATCTCAATCATAGTGACTCGGATCAAACTCAATGAAGTATAGTTAAAAGCATCAATCATTCCAAAATCCATCAATCCCAAGATTTCAAACGAGCTACGCGCCACGAAATCGAGGAATTAATAAGACAAACTATGTCAGACCGGGTAGTCATATTCCATCAATTATCCAATTTCATCAAATTTAAGATTTTAAACGAGCCCCGTGCCACAAAATCAAGGAATTCAAGAAGTCTAAACCTTGTTAGACCTCGTGCTTGGGTAATCATCTTCTTAATCTATCATCCCACTTGATGCTCTCAAACGTGCGTAAACGAGTTCTTTCTAGCTCACCAAAAAATGAGATGTAATTTCATTCTCAGTAATAATAAAAAAAAAGGCAAACCCCTGGTTCAACCTATCATTTTCATATTCGATCCTATACTATTTTTTTGTGAACCTCAGCCCTATCCACGTTATATCTTAAAATTAAGTACTCTTTGATCAAGAAATGGTTTCAAAAGAATACTTTTACCACGAGTATTCATTGACGATGAAGGAATAACTATCTAAGAGGAGTTTACAAGAAGGGTATCATGACTTGAAAGGGCACAGTGAAAACCTACAAAGGCGCTGAAAAAAAATAAAAAAATAAAAAAAATCAAATTATAGCAAGATCAAATATCATAGGCATGATGAAAATTTGAAATGGCATCGATGCGCCAAAATTATGAAATCGGACTTGGTGAAAATCGTAATTAGCACTAGGGGTATGAACAACAAAAAAAAGAAAAAAAGAGAAGAAATATCATATTTATCCACCAATCATCTCTACCTCGAAAATGTTTGAAGTCTGAGTAATCATCGACTTATCAATATCTCAGATAGATTCTAAAGTCTACTACTAATCACCAATCATTTATCTCATCATCAAACACCATCCAGTCATTTTCTATCATTTTGTTGATAATTGATGGTGGGGATGACTTTAAAGGACCTTAAAGAGAATTGAGAAAAACTACTATCTATTTGACAGATATATCCTGGTCAGTATTCAACAATGTTAGATTTTTCATTTAGTCATTTGTCTCATATTAAAAGGATGATTTAAAAATAAATAAAATAAATAAAGAGTTTTCTACGTGCATCATGCCAAACTAGTATTTTGAGCCTTTGATGAAAAGTTCAATATATTCCTTAAAAACAAGGTATCAAATTACTCGAGGTCAATAATTATCAATACTATTTTGCATAAACATTTTCTTAACATGTTGCTCCTTAGCAAGAGCCTAAACTGTATGATGCTCTCCACTACGAGCCTAAACTACTTGGATTCCTTAACAAGAGGCTAAATTGTGTATTGCTCCTCAACAAGAGCCTAAACTACATGATGCTGTCCAGTAGGATCCTAAAGTACCTGGTGTTCCTTAGCAAAAGCCTAAACTGCATATTGCTCCTCAACAAGAGCCTAAACTATATGAAGTTCCCCAATACGAGCATAAATTACGTATTGCTCCTCAACAAGAGCCTACACTGTATGATGCTCTCCAGTGCGAGCCTAAACTTCCTGGTGCTCCTTAGCAAGAGCCTAAACTGCATATTGCTCTTCAACAAAAGCCTAAACTGTATAGTGTTCCATATTACGAGCCTAAACAACTTGGTGCTCCTTAGCAAGTGCCTAAACTGCGGATTGCGTATTGCTCCTCAACAAGAGTCTAAACTGTATGATGTTCCCCAGTACGAGCCTACACTACGTGGTACGCCTTAGTAAAAGCCTAAATTGTGTATTGCTCCTCAACAACAACCTAAACAGTATGATACTCCCCAGTACGAGCCTAAACTACTTGATGCTTCTTAACAAAAGTCTAAACTGCGTATTGCTCCTCAACAAGCGCCTAAACTGTATGGTGCTCCCCAGTACGAGCCTTAATTACCTAGTTCTCCTTAGTAAAATCCTAAATTGCGTATTGCTCCCCAACAAGAATTTAAACTGTATGATGCTCCCCAGTACGAGCCTAAACAACCTAGTGCTCCTTAGTAAAAGCTTAAACTGCGTGTTGCTCTTCAACAAGAGCCTAAACTGTATGATGCTCCCCAATACGAGTCTAAACTACATGTGATGCTCCTCAGTAAGAGTCTAAACTACATATTGCTCCATATCGTATGAGTGTAAACTGCACGATATTTTCAGTCTTTTAAAAAAAAAAAAAAAATAAGGAAAAAAGAATTTTAATCTCCTTTAGATTTCATAGGTTCGTTATTTAAAGCAAAAGATGTTAAATCATTTTTTAATAATATCAATTGAATGGGCCCTAATCAAAAGGACCCAAAAATATCAATTTTTTAATAAATTTTGCCAACGGGTCTAAAAAGCCCAAATAGCCTAAACATGGCTTTATTATCGATTTGAGGGCTCCTAAGACCCCTAAAGGTCTAAGAAACCCACAATAACGAGATGGCATACCCACCACCTTCCCTACCTTTCACCGCTCCCCTCCCAAAATGAAAATACCTCAAGCCCGTTTAGGGCCCACAAACCCTCAACTCTCAAAAAATCATTCCATACCCTATCCAACCTAATCTAAACCTAATTCCATATTACCCAAACCCTAAAATTTACCTATCCTCAAAATTTCATCCTAAAATATACTAACCAATCGCAAATAATCTAAACCCTTACAAACCCAATTCTAACACTCCAAAACCCAAACCAATCCAAATCTACATTAATAATCCACAAACCATTATCCATATCAACCAATCAAATTTTGATAATCAAATGGACTCATGTCCACACCTTAACTCACCTCCCAAAAAATCATTTTACCAAACCTAACCCATCACCTTTCTCTAAGACAACACCAACCCACATCAAAACTCATACCCCCCACATTTCATGTCATAAACCTAATCCATCACTTTTTTCTAACACAACCACCAACCCACATCCCAACCCACACATTCCTTCATCATTCACCCTCAACCCATACTCACAAGCAAACACCATACCCCTTCCTTCCAATCAACACTCCAACTCCATACCCTTTTTGACACATGTCATCATCCACTTAACCCTCCCAAAAATCTAAACACCTAACTCTTTACACAACTCATTCTTCTTATCAAACACCTCACCTCATCATCCCAACTAACACTCATCCCATTTTTTCAACTAGCCTCCCATCATCTCACCATACCAAACACTCAACCCAAATGGATTGGAGAGGATCCAAGCCATTTGGATAAACAATTATCCATTTTCACCCCATTCCATAAATACCATTATCCTAACTCCAAATTTCACACCTCTCACCCTCAAATCCCATGCCATTTTCTACTCTACTAACTTTTCACCCCATTATACCTTGAAAAGTAATCATTTACAACTATAAATACCCCTTCCCCTTTCAAAATGAGTACCAAGTCTAAGTCTAAAAAATTTCTCAAAAACTTTCTACTACCCTCACTTCATCTATTCTAAAAAAATTACTATTCTCACAATCCTACTAAGGGCTCAAAAAGAAGAAGAAAAAGGAAAGAAAAGAAGATCAAGCTAAGGTCTCAAGGTGAGTCAAAGGAAGCATTGTACCCCCTCTCTTTCCCTTCTCCATTTTCTTCTTCTACCTTCCCTCTCACCTCTTTAATTTCTTTTAGAAAGACATAAGATGTGATGCTCCCCCTCTTCTATCTCTGGTAGATCAGACTTCGATTTGATTGAAAGTATATTGGTTGTAACCACTTTTAAAACAAAATCGATTTAATCTATCAAATCATTTTGAGGCAATCGACATTCAAGTTTTTTTTACTCATGAGAATGGACCTGTAATCAAAGTCAACACTTTTTAAATATGTGTTATTTCCAAGGCTAATGCCCATTAGGATCATCTCCTTCGATGAGATGATCCTTATAAGCTAAAACCGATAGTAAATCCCTACTTTGGGTACAAGTTATCGACACGTGGCACTTTATTTTATTCTGCATTTTCATCCCAAAATGATCGAGTTGTGTTGATGTTACGACCACTTTGTGGGGAGAAAAGGGTGCCTAATACCTTTTCTTTTCTACAATAGAGTCGCTTACCCCGATCTCAAGTTAATTGGTACCTTTTCTAAATGAGAGTCACTAAATTTGAAAAATGACACTTTTTCTAAAAATGAACATCAGATGACCATTCACACCATTTTATAAAAATGAATGGTGGAGACTCCAAACCTAAGTAGAAGTGATATTTGAAAATCCAAGAATCACGTATCTACACTTGAAAACTCCACTGGGGAAACTTGGTTCAACCCTCGTGTCAACTCGATCATTTTGAAAAAAGAACAAATTCTTTTTTTATATTTTGTTTGGTAACATGGTTTGTTGTTTGTGTTTTTTGTTTACATATGAAATGTTTTAATATTTGTTTACTTTCTTATGTCATTACATACTTGTAAGGGGGTCGATGATGAAAAAAAAAGAAAAAAGAAAAATGCACATACACTTGCGAGCATAACTCATTGCACAAACCACCCCACCCTCAATATATCTAGCCTCGATGCCTAGTAGTTCTACTGCTTGAGATCGTTATTTCAAGTGTCGGGGATGAACACATCAAATTCGATCATCAACCAACAATGTGTGTACTCTGGTATGTATCGAGATTTAAAGATTAGGTAACCATAAACCCATCTACTAGCCCCATGCATATGCCCGATTAGATGCTTTAGGACACAAGTTCTCAAGAACACATCGAACCCCAAAACAAAGTTGTACTTACTTAAATTACTATTGGACCCCGAAGTCCAAGTTGTAAACCCAAGAAGGCACACTTCTCTAGATCATAGGTTGTTATGTGTTCATTGTCGTTTTCCTTTCTCTCTTTCCTTAGGTAAAAGGGGAGGAATGTATGTTACATTATGTTAAAAAAAAATAGAGAATTATAAGAGAAGACAACAACTAGTGCGTGGACATTCAAAGGGGAGACCAAGGAACAAGTTTCTGTCAATTCCAGAAAATTGGATTTGTTTCTGGTCCATGCTTATAACACGGATAGCCAGGAATGTACCTTATCCGTGCTCATAACATGAATGACTAGGATTGTACTTTATCCGTGCTTGAAACATGATTAGCCAGGAATGTACCTCATTCGTGCTGGAGACACGGATAGAACAAAATATGCCCTATCCGTGCTTAAAGTACGGATGAGGTAATGTTACTTTTATTCGTGCTCCAAACATGGACCAGTACAAATGGGGCACAACGAAATGAGCACAGGCCAGATTTGTTGTAGGGGTCTCCCTACCCTTGCTTGAACATTAATGACACCTTAAAGGAGAATCCCAATTTGAAAAACTAGACAAAATGGATTTTGCTAACCAATGATTTCAAAAGAAAAAAATAAAAAAAAATGAATCATCCGTCAATGAGTCAAATCGAAATAGTTTATGACCTTGGGCCTCAAGTGGGCCCATTGTGCTTCATACAACCGTGATAAGTTATTCGACCAACCAAATTGACTCGAGCACCAACGAGATCTAGTACCTTCAAGCTTCCCGTCGACCATTTTCAAAAAAATTGTATCGATCTCCTGGTCCGACCCGAGTAGGACCCATAACCCATGTCAACCCCAGATCGGGTCCACAACCCGTATCCAATCCAAATCTTGTCTACGACCCGTACCCAATCCAAATCGGGTCAATGAACCATATCCTTCACGAATTGGGTCTATGACTCGTATCCATCTAAACCAAGTCCACGACCCATATCCATCAAAACAGGTTCCACGACCCGTGTCCATCTCAAATCGGGTCCACGACTCGTATCCAATCCAAATCAGGTCCACGACCCGTATCCAATTCAAATATGGGTCCATGACCCATATCCAATTCAAATGGGTCCATGACCCATATCCAATCCGGATTGGGTCCCCGACCCACATCCATCAACCCGTATCTATTTCAGACCTGGTCAACAATCCACATTTGACCAGAACTGGGTCCACAATCCAATTTCGACCCGAACTGGGTCCATTATCCAATTTCGACCCGAATCGAATTCGTGATCCAACATGGTCAACAACATATTAATCAAACCAAATGAATTCAATCATTTTCCAATAAAATATATTTTCAAAAAAAAAATAAAAATAAAAACAAAAAAATTTTAAAACAAAAGAGAAAATAAAATAAAAATTGAAAGGCACTGCTGCATTTCTTAATCAAAGTCTGTGTTTAAGAATGATCTTTCCCTATTGATATGAGGGGAATAGACTACGTCTATTCAAGAAAATGATGTGATTTAGGAGTGCCTTTGTGAAAGTATTGTGCACCACTTCTTTCTTGGAGATCTGACTGGCCGATCTTAATTTTAGAGAACTGAATTGGAGGTTAAAAAAATATGTTCTTCCAACTCAATTTGTTTGCAAGAATTTGATTTTACAAAATATTTTCCAACTCCGTGTTAATGCCAGCTTCATGCTGATGTAATAATTTTTTAAAATATGCAATCCAGCTCTATGTTGATGCCAACTCCGTGTTGATGCTAGTTTCATGCTGATGTAATTAACTCCTAACTCCGTGTTGATGCCATCTTCATGCTGATGTAATTATTTTTAAAAATGCACAGTCCAACTCCATAATGATGCCAGCTTTGTGTTGATGCTAGCTTCATGTTGATGTAATTATTTTTAAAAAAAATGTGCAATCCAATTCCATGCTGATGTCAATTCCGTGTTGATGAAATCATTTCCAAAAAAATTGCACGATCTAGCTCCATGTTAATGCCAACTTCATGTTGATGCTATTTCTGTGTGGATGCAATTATTTTCAAAAATACACAATCCAGCCCCGTGTTAATGCCAATTCCATGTTGGTGCCAGCTCCGTGCTAATGATATCATCTTTTAAAAAAAACACAATCCAACTCCTAGCTGATGCCAACTCTGTGATGATGCTGGCTCTGCGCCAAAGACCCATTTTCTTTAAAAATCATTTACTTTATAATAAATAACTTAACCTGACCTAATAAAACATCATGCATCTTACCTTTTTGTAAATAGTATACTACCACTTAGTTCTTTGTATTCATAGGTGGTCAAGTAAAAGAAGTACAAACGTCCCGAGAAGCCTCTGTATTTTCTTTGATCTTCATCGACAATGAGTACTTTTGAGGCACTACAACCAGTAGTAGTAGAGACAACAGACATCGATGAAAGAATAACTGCATTGTTAGAAAACACAAAGAGACAAGAAAAGATGCTAAGAACAGTGTTGGCCCACGTCAGTTTCATACAAGCCCAAACAGTATAACAACAAGTACCAAGATTGAATCAGGGTCTCCTAGAGCAATGACCACAAGGGCAACAGACCACCCTAACACCTACAATTAAGAGATACCAAGGGCTCTCGCTATACATTCCACATAATCGACCACATCTTATGGTTATTCATGATGACGAGTGTGATTACAGGGTCACGAAAGCCAATAACACAATAGACGAGAAGATGGCCCAACAGATTGAGTTTATTCAGGAAAAGATGAGTAGAATCAATGTCATTAACACCTTGAGGGAACTAAATTCAAGGACCTCTGTTTTTATCCTACTACGTAGCTACCAACTAAATTTAAATACCAGAAATTTGAGAAGTACAACGGGGTAGGGTGCCCTCTATCACATTTAAAACTAAACTACGGATCAATGTGCCAATACGGGGAGGATAACAGATTACTGGTGTAGTTGTTTCAAAGAAGCCTGACTGGGCCATCCCTCAAATGGTTTTTGGGACTGGACCATATACTTAGCAAAGGTTGGCAAGACCTGGCCGAAATGTTTAGGCTCAACTACAGGTTCAATACGGACGTGGGGTTGGATCGGAACGATATGGAAAAAATGGTAAGGAAACCTAGAGAGACAATGAAAGGGTATGCTCAGAGATGGCAAGAGTTAGCTTCACAAGTGAGGCCAACAATGACTGAATAAGAAATGAACACCACGTTTATCTCGACGTAAGGGCACACATTCTACACTCACTTGGTGGGATACACTACGGGCACCTTCTCAAACTTAGTACAAGTGGTAGATTGGGTCAAGGATGGGATTCGAACTAGTTTGATCTTTGATTTTACAAATTTGAGGTATGAGAATGCTAATCTACTTAGACAAAATCAAAAGGTAAAAAAACAATTCAACAATTCAAAAAATTTCAAAAAAAATGCATGTCCTTCTTGGGAATATTTATCGCACATTCAGCCTTAGGAAGGGCATTAATTTAGAATGTCCATTTAAAAAAAAATTAAAAAAATTAAAATTTCAAAAAAAAATATATGCAGGCCTAGGAATATTTGACTCACATTCTTCCTCAGGAAAGGTATATATATATATTTAAAATTTTCAAAAAAATGCATTCCCTTCCCTGGAATATTTATCGGACCTTCGTCCATAGGAAGTGTATTAATTTAGAGGGTCCATTTTCAAAAACATCTTTCAATCATGAGCTTCATAATTACAAAAAATTTAGAATTAATGAACAACATAAGTGGCATGTTAAATTTCGAAGAGTTAGATTTGATTCGATTAGAGGACTGAAGACAACCCAAAAATCTAAAGATTATCGTCATACTCTTTTTGATACATTTTAATTACTTCTAGCCCGTATGAGTATAAACTGTGAACGGTAAAATAATAAGACTTTATGTCTAAATTGGGGCACTCCCCATGTTTCTCAGCATCAAGACAATAAAAATCCCATTTCATCCACCAAAAGGCTTCATTTTAAAAGAATCAAGTCCGATTCAACCAATTACTTCTACTTCAATATTCAATTCTCAAAGGGAACTCACAACTATGAAAGAAGAACATGTTAACAATGTACAAATTTTCTTACAAGACTTATCAATGAAGAAAATGAAGAATATATGTACCGATTTAGGGACAAGCTTAAACGAACGATCCTAAAGATCCTTGGGAAGCATGTCGAAAATGATCAACAAATGAAGAAAAATGTCAAAAGAATACGGAAAAGAAGAGTAGATCAATGAAAGTCTAGCAAAGAATGCTCGGTCTTTTCAAACGAGCTACGCGCCATGAAATCGAGGAATTAATACGGCAAACCCTATTAGACCCCGTGCTTGGGTAGCCATTTTCCATCAATCATCCAATTTCATCAAATTTATGATTTCAAACGAGCCCTGTGCCATGAAATCAAGGAATTCAAGGAGACTAAACCTTATTAGACCCCGTGCTTGGGTAGTCGTCTTCTTAATCTACAATCCTATTTGATGCTCTGAAACGTGCGTAAACGAGTTCTTTCTGACTACCCAAAAATGATATGTAATTTCATTCTCACAAAAAAAGAGAATAAAAGGAAAACCTCCACTTCAACCTATCCATTTTTTATATTTGAGCCTATACGATTTCTTTACAAACCTTAGCCTTATCCACATTACATCCTAAAATTAAGTCTTCCCTGATCAAGAAATGGTTTGTAAATAATACTTCTACTACGAATGTTCGTTGACGATGAATTAAGTCTTCCCTGATCAAGAAATGGTTTGTAAAGAATACTTCTACTACGAATGTTCGTTGACGATGAAGGAATAACTATCTAAGAGGAGTTACAAGAAGTGTATCATGACTTGAAAACCTACAAATGTGTTGAAAAAAATAAAAATAAAAAATCAAATCATAGCAATATCAAATACCATAAGCACGATGAAAACCTAAAAAGGCATTGATGTGTAAAAATTATGGAATCGGACTTGGTGAAAACTATAATTAGCACTAAGGGCATGAATTTAAAAAAAAAGAAAAAGAAGAAATATCATCTTTATCCACCAATCATCTCTACTTCACAAATATTTGAATTTTGAGTAATCATCGATTTATAATATCTCGGACAAATTCTAAAGTCTACTACTAATCACCAATCATCACACAATACTTTATCGCATCATCAAACACCATCCAGTCATTTTCTTTCCTTTTATCGATATCTGATGGGGGGGATGACTCTAAAGGACCTTAAAAGAGAATTGAGAAAAACTATTATCTATTTGACAGACACATCCTGGTTAATATTCAACAATGTCAGATTCTTTGTCTTGTCATTTTACTCACATTAAAAGGATGATTTTTAAAACAAACAAAAAAAAATAAAGAGTTTTCTTCATACATCACGCCAAACTAGTATTTTGGGCTTATGATGAAAAGTTCAATTTATTCCTTAAAAACAAGGTATCAAATTACCCGAGGCCAATAACTATCAAAATTGTTTTGCATTAACATTTTCTTAATATGTTGCTCTTTACCAAGAGCCTAAAATACGAATTGCTCACCAACAAGAGCCTAAACTATATGATGCTCTCCAATACGAACCTAAACTACCTGATACTCCTTAACAAGAGCCTAAACTGTGTATTACTCTTCAATAAGAGCCTAAATTGTATGATGTTCCTCAGTACGAGCCTAAACTACCTGTTGTTCCTTAGTAAGAATCTAAATTGCGTATTATTCCTCAACAAGAGCCTAAACTACCTAGTGCTCCTTAGCAAGAGCCTAAACTACGTATTGCTCCTCAACAAGAACCTAAACTGTATGATGCTCCCTAACACAAGCTTAAATTACCTGGTGCTCTTCAGTAAGAACCTAAACTACATATTACTCCTTATCATATGAGTATAAACTGCACGATATTCTTAGCCTTTTAAATAAAAAATAAAATAAAAAAATTTTGATCTCTTTTAGATTTCACAGGTTCGTCATTCAAAACAAAAGATGTTAAATCATTTTTCAATAATATCAATTGAACGGGCCCTACTAAAAAAGAACCAAAAATATCAATTTTTCAATAAAATTCGCTAATGGCCTTAAAAAGCCAAATCGCCTAAACATGACATTTTTATCGATTGGAGGGTTCTTATGACCTCTAAAGGTGTAAGGGACCCAAATAAAGACTTGACATACCCACTACCTATAGACACCCCATTTTTGCTTACATCTGATTAATCAACTAGTCAACCTGATTACGACGGTTCCCAATGATGGATGAATACTCCAATATTTTTTATTTATTACTAGATATATTTTAGAAATTTAGATGAGGTATCTTAAACAAACAAAATTTTAGAAATCACGCTTCGCTATAAAAAAATGACCCAAAAATGTAGAAATCATCATTTTGAGACAAAAAGAAGTTTTATGAGAAAAATTACTAAAAAATGACTAAATTACCAAAAAACCCCTAATGTCAAAACATCTCTAAAACCTTTATTACACTTAGGAAAATAATTTCGAACATATAAAATAACAAATTAAAATCAAATAAACTACTTCATCAATTTGCACAAAATTTGACAAAATTACGAAAACGCCCTCATAGGCTCCACGATCACTTCACACCAAAAACCCATAAATGACACAAATTGATACTCCCATTGAATTCCTTACGAAAATTGATTTCAAAACATCCCAAAACATAAAAAAATGACTTCGAAATGCAAAAGTCTTTTTTGAGGGCAAAACGATAATTTTTCAACCCTAAAAATTTAAAAATTTAAAATTAATAATTAAAATATTAATGAACGTAAAGTGAAATCTTAATAAATTAAATTAAAATTTTTAAACGATTAAAACCAATTAATTAAGCCTAGGGGCCAAAATTTAAGTGGTGGCTCATTTATTTAAATGAAAGCCCACCTGACATTTATTAAAAGACCCATTCATTTGGGGGTCCAAGAATTAAAGATATAATTAGGGGGTCCTCTAAAAAAGCTTAAAAAATATTCTTTCATTTTACGTAAGAATTAAAACCCTAATTCCTAACCCTAATACAAAACCCTAATTCACCTTATCTTAAAAAACCTAGTCAAACTAAAAAGCTTCCAAAAAAAACTATAAATAGGAGCCTCCACAACCCAATCTCGGAGGTCAAGAGAAATCCTAGGAAAGAGAAGTCAGAAACAGCCTACAACCTTCCCAAAACTCCAAATCTGAAGTCCCAACTCTTTACCTAATATCCAAATCCCAGTTTTTGATCAAAAGATATCTAGAAACCTTCCAAAAACACACAGAAACCCTAAAAAAAATTCAGAAAATACCTAGATCTAGGAGGAGAATACCTCGTCTTGGAAATCAGAGGCAGATCCAGTGACGAATGAAAAGCAGGAAAACTCACTTGAGGATGCTCACCACCAGTATTGAGGGAACCAATTATCGCAATCACCCAGGTAAGTATTTTTTATCTTTTATTTTTATTTTTAGGTCTGTTAGCAATGTAATTTTTTTTACGAAAAAGTAGATGTTTATCGGGCGGGGTCAGTACCTAACACCTTCAAATCCCGTACCAAGATCCCCAAACCCGTTCCTTTTGTAGATCAATGTTTTTATCTATTTAAAGTCAAATTTCGATTTTTAGACCATAATAACTAGGTAGAGACTCCCAAACCTAAAAAAATGTATTCGCAACCCGCGGATCGAGGGTGCTTTCACCACATTCCCTACCTTTCACCTTTTCCCTCTCGAGACGAAAATATCCCAAGTCCTTTTAGGGCCCACAACCCTCAACTCTCATTCCTTACCTTATCCAACCTAACCTAAATCTAATTCCATATTACCTAAACCCTAAAATTTACCAATCCTCAAAATTTCATCCTAAAATATACCCTAACCAATCTCAAATAATCTAAAACTTTTCCAAACCCAAGCCCAACACACCGAAATCCAAACCAATCCAAATCTATAAATCATTATCCATATCAATCAATCAACTTTTGATCATCAAATGGACACATGTCCACACCACAACTCACCTTCTAAAAAATCATTTTACCAAACCTAACCCATCCCCTTTCTCTAACACAACCACCAATCCACACCTCCATTCATCATTCACCCTCAGCCCATTCTCACAAGCAAACACCACACCCTTTCCCTCCAATCAACACTCCAACTCCATACCCTTTTTGACATATGTCATGATTTCCTTAACCGTCCCAAAAACCTAAACACCTAACTCTTTACATAACTCATTCTTCTAATCAAACACCTCACCTCCTCATCCCAACTAACACTCAATCCAATTCTTTCAACCAACCCCCCATCATCTCACCTCATCGAATACGCAATTGAAATGGATTGGGGAGGATCCAAACTATTTGGGTAAACAACTATCCATTTTCACCCCATTCCATAAACATCCTCACCCCAACTCCAAATTTCACACCTCTCACCCTCAAACCCCATGTCATTTTCCACTCTTCTAACTTTTCACCTTATTGTACCCTCTAAAGCAATCCTTTACACCTATAAATACCCTCTCCCTTTTCAAAATAGGTACCAAGTTTAAGTCTAAAAAATTTCTCAAAAACTCTCTACTATCCTCACTTCATCTATTTTAAAAAAAAATTACTATTCTCACAACTCTACTAAGGACTCAAAAAGAAGAAGAAGAAGAAATGATAAGAAGATCAGGCTAAGGTCTCAAGGTGGGTCAAAAAAAGTATTGTACCCCCTTCTCTCTCTCCTTTCTCTATTTTCTTCTTTCACCTTCCCCCTCACCTCTTTAATTTCTTTTTAGAAAGACTTAAGATGTGATGCTCCCCTTCCCTTATCTTCAGTAGATCGGACTTCGGTTCGGTTGAAAATATAGGGGTTGTAACAACTTTCAAAATAAAACCGATTTAATTCGTCAAATCATTTTGATGCAATTGGCATTAGGGTTCTTCTCGACTCATGAGAATAAACCAGTAACCAAAGCCAACATTTTTCAAATATGTGTTATTTCCAAAGCTAATGCCCATTAAAATCATTTCCTTCGATGAGATGATCCTTATAAGCTAAAGTCGATAGCAAATTCCTACTTAGGGTACAAGTTATTGACACGTGACACTTTATTTTATTTTACATTTTCATCCCAAAATGATTGAGTTGTGTTGTGGTTACCACCACTTGGTAGGGAGAAAAGGGTGCCTAACACCTTTCTTTTTCTCCATTAGAGCCGCTTACCCCGATCTCAAGTTGATTGGTACCTTGTCTAAACAAGAATCACTAAATACGAAAAATGACACTTTTTCTAAAAATGAACATCGGGTGACCATTCACACCCTTTTACAAAAATGAATGATGACGACTCCAAACCTTAGTAGAAGTGATACTTAAAAATCCAAGAATCACGTATCTACAGGCATCAAGTGATATAGGAGCTTTATTAAATCCTATTTGAAATTCATTTTTAGAGTTCGAAAAGTTTGAGTCTTGTTTCTCGAACTCGCACTTATTGGAACCATGATTCCGGATTGACGTTGGTAGAAACTTATTAAAATCCTTATTCAAAAGTTAGAATCTTACTTCTTGGACTTGAACTTACTAGAGCCACGCTTCTCGGGCTGGAGTTGGCAGGAACTTCTTAAAATCCTTATTCAAGAATTGGAGTCTCGTTACTTGGACTCAAACATATTAGAACCACACTTCTCGGGCTTGGGTTTGTAGGAACTAATAAGAATCCTATTACAAAAAAAGTTGGAGTCTCGTTTCTCAAACTTGAACTTATTAGAGCCACGTTTCTCGAGCTTGGGTTTGTAGGAAATTATTAAAATCCTACTTCAAAAAACTTAGGAACTTGGTGTTTACTATCAAAGAGGTTTATGATTCACCTTAAACTTTTTACATAGAATTTTTATACCTAGACTAAATTCTAAAATCTTAAATTCGAGAAAAACCTATCCTCTCGAAATTATGAATTTTGTTCATTGAAATTCACGAACTTCTTCTCTTGTCAAGAATCCTAGACTCTAATAAGAGCTTGATTTTTTATGGGCTCACCAAAGTAACCTCATACATAGATTTGAAAATGAAAAACCAAAATAACAAGGACTCACTCAACGCTTAATGTTTGTCAATGGCGATCTTGAGTTTTTCAAGTCCATGAGCTCACAAGTGTGTCTCGACAGTTGGATCTTCCAATCAAACTTTCGAGTTCCTCGATTCCTAGTGATTACTCTTTTATCTTCTCCTTTTGATCCTTATCCCATGAATATACCAATGTGTGTACAATTAAATATTTGATGGTTGAAGTGGGATCAAATGAGAGATCAAGATAGGTTGAGGGAAGGCTTACCTAATGTTAGACTCTCATGGAGGTTGCTTATGTTGAGAGTGCATTCAACAAAGGCATGATCCCCCAATGTTATAAAAAATGCTCTCTAGGAAGGGATAAAGGAGAGCACAAGTTTTCTTGGGATTGATCCAACCCACAAATGAACTCAAGTGATGAGTTTTATACACATTTAGGTGATTTTTTGGGACCTATTGGTGGCACCGTAATCATTATCGGTGGCACCAAAAGCTTAACGGTAAAAAATATGACCATTGGATTATGCTAACAGTAGCACCGGTGGAAGTAAGGTACTTGTTGTTGGCACCCCTGGTAATGTTACCTAGTGGCTCTAATAAAATTATCAAAATGCCCTTTTAGGTCATTTTAGGCCATTAGTGCCATATCTTGCCCCAGAAAGTTATGATGAACAAATCATTTGGGTATTTTGTATATCTTACCAATTAGAAAGTCCTCAAGTTTTTACCAAAGGGTGGGCTATGGCTTAAGGGGTAAAATTACCAAATACCTTTTAGCCATTTTGGGCCAAATTGAGCTCTCGAGAAGTTCGATGATTAAACAGTTTGGGAACTTAGTAGATCTTGCCTATATAAGATCCCCAAACACTTACCAAGGGTGGGGTTATGGTCTAAGGGTGTTAAAATTCTCAAAATACCCTTAACAACTATTTTTGACTCCCAAAAGTTCTAATGAATGAATGGGTCTAAGAATAAAATTTCCTTACCAATATGAGTCAACTTAATAATCTTCTAGGTGATGGAAAATGGTCTAGGTGGTATCATCACCTTTTAGATTTTGTACACATACATATGAAGCATTTTGTCGATGTGCTTTAGGTTGAGCAGCTTTACCGGAGTCTTAAGATGTCTTCAAATATAAACCGATTCGATACTCAACTAAAGTCTTGGGATTGAAAAAATATGGAACTAACATAATTACTAGATTTATCAAAGTCAAACCCATGCAAAAATGGGCTAGACAATTTTTTAAGGAATCAGAATAATAATAATTTTTGAAGGACTCGATTATGAGTGTGTCGATCATGATAACATCATCAACATTATCTAGGTCATGAGTATGCAAATTGTTGTGGAAGATGTTCAAACTAACTTTCATGTTGTGAAAGGCTAATGTCATCACTCCATTCCTACAATTGATTATGGCATTCGATGTGACTAGAAAATGATTACCTAGAATCACTAGGACGTGATGGTCTAGATGCACACAAGCTTTGTGCCTAATAGCATGAAATCAATTAGGAGATAAAAGTCATTGATCCTGATGACAAAGTCCTACAATTCTCTTTGGGATTTTCACCAACTATTTTCCTAGACTAAGGGTGATGTTAGTGGGCTTCAATTCTCCCAAAACTAGCTACTTGTAAACTGCGTATGGAAAGAAATTTACACTTGCCTTTAGATCTACTAGACATTTTTCCACTATAGTATCATCAATGGTGATTAATTTTTGTGGGTAGCCTGGGTCTCTATATTTAGGTTCTGTGGTTTTTTAAATGAGACCCAAGGCTTGTGTTTTCATACTAGATTGTTGAGGGACAGATGTTTTGTTTTTGATAGAGGTGAGATCCCTTAAAAACTTAGTATATGAGAGTATTTTCTTTATGTAATCTAACAAAAGGATGTTGATCTATACCTTTTTGAAAACTTATAAGATCTCCCTGAATTGTTGACCCTTTTTATTATTTTGAAGACGTTGAGGGAAGGATACCTTGGGCACCTATATAGGGACTGATGACATACTTAGTGGTTTTTTACCTTTCTTCTGGTTTCCTAACTCAGGGGACTTTGGGTTTGTGTTGATTAGTGGGGTCACTGACTTGTTCATTATTCTCTTCAGTAAGATGTATATGATTATCCACTTGGTTTCTAGACCTTAGGGTGTGAAAAACCTGGATGATCTCGTGGTTTGTTCTAGATTTATAACTTACCTCATACAAGCCCTGGGGTGTTATTTGCTTATTAACGTCGCCTCTTAGGTTCGGTACTATTTAGCTTGGAAAATGATCCATTGCCCTTTCCCAAATAGTCTGTACCAACTGCCCCATTTGAATTTCAAGCTTAGCAATGACATGAGTTTGATGATGCTGATCTTATATGATATTCATCTGTTAGTCGTGCATTATCTTTATCATGTTAGCCATCATGGTTTCTATTGATGAAGTGTGTTGGGGGATAAAATAATAGAAGTACTATAGTTATTGACAGCATTGGCCTGTTCGGCCTTAACATATGGCAAGTTAGGACAACATTCAACCAAATGGTCGTTGTTGTTGCACAAGACACAAAAAAAGTTTCTTGGACTGAAACTTATGACACTTAACGAGAATCATAGTGAAGGTTAGATGTTAAGATGCTGAAAGTATCAACCTTCTTTAATAGACTGTGCATAGTACTGACTAGATTGGACATAACATTTTTGAGATCAGGTTCTACTTTCATCTCGTACATTCCTAGCTTTTTAACGGGATCTTCTCTGTCAAACTCTCCGTTATTAGTACTCAATTTTGAAAACTCTCGACTAGCTCAACTAGAAAATAGTATGCTTGGTTGGGAGTTTGGTTCATGAATTGACCTTTATGCATAGACTTAACTAAGATACATTGATTCATCGTTAATCTTCGATAGAAGTATTGCACCAACTGTGTTTTGTCAATGCCATGGTGTGGGCATATGATTAACAAATCATTGAATCTTTCTTAAGTTTTACTAAAAGCAAGTAAGAATTGAAGTCATTTTTTCAATATTTACATCTCTTTTTTAAACAATCACAGAGCCCTAGATCATGTTAGAAGATCAATTCGAGGTATCCACGAACCATACATCAAACCATAGAGTCGAGAATAAAGAGATACCTCATCCCTGTCAGACCTAGAGCTTGGGAAGGTCATCTCTTACTCAAACTTTAATATTCTACTTCAATTCAAGTTTGCTTAAGCGAGGTAGGAAAAACGTACATGCTCGAGCTTATTTGATTAAATAGGTGTTTGAGTCTATATCTTTGTGATTCATTGTTTATAACTCTTACAAGAGAGCTAGCTGTAAACACTCCAATTTCATCGAACAAACCAGAGAGCTCGTTCGAATCTATGCATGGAGGATCAAATCAAAATAACTTTGATAAAAAAATGGGACCTATTTGGATCAATCAAAGATTATCAATTTAGATCATTAAAAATTAATTTTGGCTTGGCCATATGGCTTGTATAGCATAACATAACTTTGCATGGCTTTACAGATCATATGGTCAAGCCACTTTTGTGCTAACCTTACCTTTGTGGTGTACAGACTTAATTTTTGATGAGTGTCTCGAAATACTGAATTATACGCACGTTTCCCAGACATTTATCTTGATTTTTGTACCTATTTTTCCGTATTAAGGTAATAATCATGATAAGCCTCGAAACACCATATTGCATGTTAATTAGGCTTAATTCTACATAAACAAATTCATTTACTAGATAAATCTAATTGCATGTGTTTCTTGTGTAGAAAATCAACATTTTAGAATCAAAATCTCATGGTAAAAGTATTTGGGCCCATTTTGGAATGTCCTAATCTTTAACTAATGTTCTCCTCTTTTGTCTTTTTGTACAAAGAAAAGTAAAGACTACTTTTAGACTCTTTTACACACATTTTTTTTCTATAAATAGAGCTTCAATCTCTACAGAAATCCTCCGTCCATCTTCGTTCTCTTATCCAAGACTCCTTTAATCTAAAGCTCTTAGCCTATTATCTTATTTTTTGTATTTTTATCTTCTAGTTATTTTTTTTTTGGCAAAATAATCTTGTAAGAAGTAGAAAAAGAATAAGAAGAATTTGTAAGTTTCTCCATGAAATCAAGAAAAGTTCTTTCATCTCTTATCTTCCCTCTCTTGTAATAACATTAGGCTAAGCTCCCCTCAATTGGAGAGTGGAAAAGCCTAAAGCAAGTTCTTATATTGTTTCTAATTTCATGTCTTTCTTTTATCTAAAATACTCATGAGTTCTCTTTAAGATTTCTTGCACCTTTTATTCTTAATATAGATACTTTATGCTTAGATTATATCAAGATAAAATAAGCTTAAAATAGATAATTGGTAGTAGGAAATTCAAGGAATTTTACTTTATTTTTATTCCCTCATTTGCTTTCATTTGCTAAACTTTCCGATCTAAAGAGCTAACACCAAGCCCTTACGATTGAGTTATAAAAAGGCTAGAGACTAGGAATTGATCAATAACATATTCTAGGTAGATCCACCTCTAATGGTTCTTTAATTTCATAAGTTTACTTGCTTTTAACTTCATTTACTTTAGTTCATTTTCTAGCAACTTTAAATATTCTTATAAGTTCAAAAATACAAAGAACAACATTTTTAATTCCTTTCGGTTAATTGGAATTTTATTCTCTTAGCTTAACTCTACTCCCTTTTCTCTTGGGTTTGATCCCCTACTTGCCCCACAAGTAAGGTAAAAGTAAGATTAATATTAACTCTGGTGGGAAGAACAATGATAGTCCCATCAGAATTTTGGCGTCGTTGTCGGGGAAAGGTAAATGTAGTAGTGGTAAGTTTTGATTTAAAATTCATTTATTTTATTTTTATATTTTTATATTTTTATTTTTTTGTCTTTTGGTTTCTTTCTATAAGTTCAAGTGTTCTTGAGGGTTTAAGAGAGAAGAAAGAAGAAAAAAAAAGTCATTCCCATTTTTTTTTCACCATAGATAGTAGAATTTAACTTGATAATAATTTTTTGCTCCAATCTCCAATTAACTATTATAGTATATCGATTTGGGGTAGAACGAAATTTTCTATAAAATGTGACAAAGTCAACAAGATTTTGATAAGTTAGAATCTATTTTTGAGTTCGTTTACTATCATTTCTACTAATTTTTGTTTTGCTCCTTGTAGGTATATATTTTATTTCTTCTTTTTTTTCAATTTCCTTTAATCTTTAGTTAGATTTATTTTTCTGTTTTAGAAACTCTTGTATAGGATTCCTTGTAATTTTTTTTAATTATCCAAGAAGATTTCGATTGTAATAGACTAAGGAAAGACGAAAGGTGGACAATATCGTCACGGCTCCTTAGGTTCGCACACCAAAATTGGAATTGGTGGCCTAAGTCGACTCAAACCGTCTTCACCCCATCTAGCACGAGAGGTAATCCCAAAACACCCACGCCTCTCTATGCTAGTGGGTCACTCCTTGCCTTTGTGTGTTATTTTTACAATTTGCACACACGTGAAATAGTTAATTAAGTTGTAAAGAGCACCCCTCTCCTAGGGATGACATGATAAGATAAGGATTGAAGTTATTACCAATTCCTTTCTCTAATTAGGATAATAACTCACTTGTCATCCAATTAAATTAAATAAAATCAATTAGACTTGACTATAGGGCACACGAGCTCAATAGGAAAAATTCCACTTCAAGTTGTGCCAATTGCCCTTCTTGGTCATCTTTTGTATCTAGTAAGATCTTGCCCTTTGAGGGGATAGACTCAGTCTATTCAAGAAATAAATGTGATTTAAGAGTGCCCTTGCTTATGAATTGTGCGCCACCTCCGATCTGGAGATCCGAATTATTCAAAATTGACTTCATAGAACCGAGTTGGAAGGCTGGTTGCACTATTTATACCTAATTAGGAGCTGTCTAACTTTAGACAGCCTATCTAGGTCCAGTCTTTTCTTTTCATAATTGTTTGATCGACTGTGTGATTTGTATGCTTGGCAGACGTTCAAAGAACAATGATAGTATCTAGTCGTAAGAACCCAATATCACGTGTGACTTTTTCCCTCTCTTGTGTGCATATCAATAATATATAGATACAGAATCTTGAGCAAATTTTATATTGTCATGGAGTTTAGCAGAGAATCTTGGATCCCATGCGTCCTATGTGATAATTATGGTCATCCTCCCGAGTGTTGTTCGAGTCTACCCATGTTTCGTGCTACACAGACCAATATGCATCATTCGCAAAATTCTTATTGGATGTCGACACCTAGTTCGTTCGACCAACCATACCAAATAGATAATTGGTTTCCCTCGGATACCATACCATGTCAGAACGAGTTCACTCAGGGTAGTCATTTTGATAACCATTATAATTTTTATATGCACGACACTTCGATGATGAATCCAACCATAATTCCCCAACAATCCTATGATTCTCAACATTTCTTCGAATATAGAACTGTAGAGCCAGAGTTGGCATTCAATAACTCATTTTTGTCCTCTCCTCCAATTTCATCATTAGAGTCCTTGATGACTGAGTTGTTAAATCAATAACAACAGTTCATCTAACAACAACAATTCATCCAACAATAACAACTCTATCAACAACAACAGGACATAGGTCAAGCCTTAGCCAGCATATGAATTCAATTGAGTCACCTAGTACTATCTTTAGAAGAAGTAAATTTTGATAAATTCAAAAATGAGGATATCTCCATCCTAGAAAATCCACCATTCTTTCAAAATAACCTTAGTAACCAGTTCTACTCTTTTGAAAATTTCAAAAGTTTTTCATCAATAATTGATAATCCCGTCTCAATTGAAGTTCAGATTCAAACCAATGAGATTACAATTCCAGCCAAAGCAGTGATGGAAATCCAATTAGGTCAACTTACTTTGCCCTTAGAAGAAATAGAGAAAGGTCAATTTTCAAATGAGATAACTCCCGAGAGCCAATCAATGTTTCAAATTCCTAATGAGCTAACCAATTGTACAAGTTTAGCTAAGGAAACTTATCCACCATCAGAGGAAATTGTTGTTCAGGAATAACCAAGGTTGAACTCTTAATTGTTAGTCATACCAATTTCGACCACTATCGATCCAACTTCGTATCCCATCTAGCCTATCCTTTCACAATATTATACAAACCCTGCCTGTCTTACAAATTCCATTATCTTACGGAATAAGATGGTTGAGAACTATTTCGAAAAGGTGATGACACTAAAAACTGAGGATAAAAGAGGGATGTTGACCATTTAAAAAAATCATTTTCATGTCCCAACGATGATAAAAATCTACCTATCATTTGGGGTGGGAAATCGATCGTCGTGTCCGTAAATTAGATGCTAAGAAAATACTTAGGATTCGGACCTTTTGATAGGTCTGGCTGAAGACGTTAAACTTAGTGCTACTTGGGAGGCAACCCATGTACTTTTATTTTAATAAGTAGTGTAGTTAAGAAACAAACTTTCTCAAAAAAAAAAAAAAACTCCAACCCTAATCCCTTTTTTATTCTCTTTAAGACAACTTTCAACCAAACCAATCAATTAAGCCTACTAGAACTGCAAACGGTCAGCAATTGTTGATTGAGTAACAAAGATAGATGTTGGCCTATATTGAGGAGAAGAAGGCACATGTCATTGAAAGTTCGGATTCAGATTAGAATGGGTTTCATTATTAGATTATGACATTTTTAGGTTATTTCTTGATTCTTAGGTAGGATTTTATTTATGCAAAATTATTTCAAAAATTATAATTGTTATAACTTTCAATCTTTTCGGATCAGTTGTAACAAGATTTTGTACATTAATGCCCAATCCGTTTCAGGTGTGATCTAACATTTTTCTCTCTTTCCTTACTACGTGTATATTGAGGACAATATTTCATTTAGGTTTTGGGGTATTAAGTTAGCTCACAATTGCATTATATAGCATTCTAGTTTAGTTTCATGTTTCATTCTAGCTTAGTTTCATGTTTTCAAAAAAAAAAAAATTTCAAAAATATTTAATACCTTTAAAATATTTTCTTCAAAATCTTTATATGTACTTTTTACATATGAATTTCAAATATCAGGCTCATGTCCTAATTTTTAATCATAAGTTTATTTGATTGTTCCTCATTAAGAAAATCATGAAAAAAATTACTTTTAATTGAGTACTTGAAAAAATAAGATTTTGTGGAACAAGAGTTGACCCTCGTTTTTGTCTAGAATGTTAGGGGAAACCAAGTCTAGTGAACTATGACTTCCTTGTCCTTTGGTTGGCTGGTTAGAAGAAAAATAGAATTGGGATTAATATGACTTGGACAGTAACCATAGGATTAGACTGGGTACCTTGAAAATGGCTACCTGCTTTTTGTAAAAAGAATACTAGAAAATGGTGAAGTATGAAAAAGTTGAGAAAATAAAAAGTAGAAAGATGTAAAAAAGACCAAAGTAAAGTAAAAATGTTAGGATTGAAAAAGTACAAAAATGAAAAGAGACCAATGAAATCAATTAGTTCAGTAGGGTGAAAGCCTTCAATGGTAAAAATGTGAGTAAACTGGAATATCACAGATAAAGTCCCTTAGAGGTATTAAAGTGAACATCCACACCTCTCACAATTTCAGACAGGATGCCTAGTTTCAAGTTAGAACTTAGGTAGAACCGACTATTCTTAGCAATTAGGAGGTGAAATATTGTTCCTAAAAATATTATTTTAAAAAGAAAAAAATTAGAAAATCTTACAAGCACTCAAGTTACCTTTGAAATTTTCTAAAATGAGGAATAAAAACTTAGAACTTTATTCAAACGTAAATGACATTTGACTGGTTTGTAAAATATCATTATGTTCGCCTTAAATATTTTAATTTTAATTTTGATATTTCTGTAAAGTGTTGGAATTTTGTGGGTATATTCTCTACAAACCTTCACGAGTCAAACTCGTCCACTAGGGATAACCTAGCAGTTCAAGGGCTTGCTGCATTCGTTAAATGCAGTCGAAGTGCCTGTGAAAGTGACAGTTTTTTTTTTTAGGGATTAGAAAAAAATAAGTTTGGGGGTGTGATGAGTGTCTTGAAATACTGAATTATACGCACGTTTCCTAGACATTTATCTTGATTTTTGTTCCCATTTTTTCGTATTAAGGTAATAATCATGATAAGCCTAGAAACACCATATTATGTGTTTCTTGTGTAGAAAATTAACATTTTGGAATCAAAATCTCATGGCAAAAATATTTGGCCTACTTTGGAATGCCCTAATCCTTAACTCATGTTCTCTTCTTTTATTTTTTTGTGCAAAAAAAAGTGGAGGCTACTTTTAGACTCTTCTACACACATTTTTTTTCTATAAATAGAGCTTCAATTTCTAGAGAAATCCTTCATCCCTCTTGGTTCTCTCATCCAAGATCCTTTAATCTAAGGCTCTTAGCCTATTAACTTATTTTTTATATTTTTATCTTCTAGTTATTTGTTTTTTGACTAAATAGTCTTGTAAGAAGTAGAAGAAGAAGAATTTGTATGTTTCTCCATGAAATGAAGAAATGTTCTTTCATCTCTTATCTTCCCTCTCTTGCAATGACATTAGGTTAAACTCCCCTCCATTGGAGAGTGGAAAAGTCTAGAGCAAGTTCATATGTTATTTCTAATTTCATGCCTTTTTTTATCTAAAATGCTCATGAATTCTCTTTAAGATTTCTTGCACCTTTTATTCTTAATATAATATTTTATGCTTAGATTAGATCAAGATAAAGTATACTTAAAATAGATAATTGATAGTAGGAAGTTCAATAAATTCTACTTTGTTTTTATTCCCTCATTTGCTTTCATTTGCTAAACTTTTCAATCTAAGGCGCTAACACCAAGTCCTTATGATTGAGTTATAAAAATGCTAGAGATTAGGAATTGCTCATCAACATGTTCTAGGTAGTTCCACCTCTAATGGTGCTTTAATTTCATAAGTTTACATTCTTTTAACTTCATTTACTTTACTTCATTTTTTAGCAACTTTAAATTTTCTTATAAGTTCAAAAATACAAAGAAAAACAGTTTTAATTCCTTTTGGTTAATTCAAATTTTATTCTCTTAGCTTAACTCTACTCTCCCTTTCTCATTGGTTCGATCCCCTACTTACCCCACAAGTAAGGTAAAAGTAAGATTAATATTAACTCCGGTGGGAGGAACAACGATAGTCCCATCAGAATTTTACACTGGCCTTATCTCAAGTACGGCCAGGCATAATTTCTTTTGATTGTACCTAACATGCATCCAATTCTAATAGACAATTAAAGAGCTTATGTGTGCATGAGATTTTTTCTGAGAAATGACCTCATCCACCCTCTTAAATTGAATTTTCCCTCTTCTAATCCCCTCATAATTCCTCTCACAAAGGATCTTTTGGTAATCTTCTCATTCTCCTAAACTTGATCAAAGGTCTTGCTTGGTCCCCACTCAAGAATAATTACCTCTTCTAACCTTGGTTTGTTGAGACGCATTTAAAACCTCCTTATACCCTTTTTATATTTTTCAAAGAGTAAAATGATTTCATGGTATTCAAGGTAAATTGAGCGCTTTCTAAGTCTTATGACCATCATATCAAACCCCAAAAAAGTCTCTAAAATTTGTGCCAATAACCTTTGTATCCCTAGGTTGTTAAAGAACTAGCCTAAGAAAGTTACCAAAGAGGGCAAAAAGCCTCCACCTAATTATATGTCATTTGTCTTAGATCACTCACATCGAAATCATAAGATCTAAGACCATTCTACCCCTCATTAAGAATTCTCTATAATTTTAGGTGCAATGATTATCCTATCTCTTGATTATCAAGATTGGTGGACTCAACAAGAGGTTAAAGACTATTAAGGCCAAGGTTAGAAGGTGGAATCAGTGCTTTTTAGAAGGTTTTTCCTAGACTATTTGGGTACTTAGGGTTTTAGGATAAGTTTATCCACAAGGTCTTACAAAATCTTATATATTTGAGGCCCTTCCAAGAAAAATAGGAAGTCATTGGATGATCCAAAATTCTGCCCAAACCTTTCTAAGCCTTCCTATTATCTCAATACCTCTTTAAAAATCCTTAAGTCAAACCCAAGTAGAAGAAAAAAAAAGACCAACGTGGGTTAAACCCTCAATTTCCCATCTAATCTCACTACTTTCACTCCCCATTTTCCTTACTTTTAAGTACTTTTTTTTATTTAGTTTACTTTCATACTTTTAATGTATTATTATTATTATTATTATTTTAATTCCTAGTCTTAGAGCTTGAGGAAAGAGAGAGAAATCCCTCTTAAAGGTTATTTTTCCCAATAAATCATCAATAAGCTCTTTGACATCATTACGTTAGGTTGTTTTACTTTCATTTATTTTTCATGCAATTTATATTCTTAGAATAATGATTTCTTATTATTTTTGTTCTTTATTTTGATGACAAAAGAGTTAAATAAACCCTTTTAGGAGGTAATCTTCTTTTGATGAGTCCATCACATGCATATACTTTGCATACACTCACTTCTAAAATGACTACAAACAAGAATGTAGGTCCCTATTGTAGACACCCCATTTTTACATTCTCCTGATTAATCAACTCGTCAACCCGATCGCAAAGGTTCCCAATGATGGATGTTTATTCCAATGCTTCATTTTGTTACCAGATATGTTTCAGAAATCCGGATGAGGTATCTCGAACTGATAAAACTTAGAAACCACGCTACGCTAGGTAAATACGACCCCAGAAACATAGAAATCATCATCTTGCAAATCAAAAAGAAGCTTCACGATAAAAATCACTAAAAATGACTAAATTACCAAAATACCCCTAACATCAAAACAACCCTAGAGCCTACATTACGCTTAGGAAAATCCATTCAAACACATAAAACAACAAATCGAAACCAAATAAATCATTTCACCAATTTTCACAAAATTTGACAAAATTACGAAAATACCCCTCATAAAATTCACGATCATTTCGCACAAAAAATTTCATAAATGATAAAAATCAACTTTTTCATTGAATTCCTTACGAGAAACTGATTCCAAAACATCCTGGAACATTGAAAAACGACTTAAAACATAAAAAATCCTCTCCAGGGTAAAACGGTAATTTCACAATTTTAATAATTAAAAATTTTGAAATTAATAAATAAATCATTAAATAATGTAAAGTGAAACATTAATAAAATTAATTATAAAATTTAAACCAAAAAATTGATCAATCAGGCTTTCAAGAAAAATTATTGATGGTTCGCAAGATATTTCTTTAAGGACCCCTCCATTTGGGGGTCCAAAGAATCAAAGATATAATAGAGGGGGGTTCTCCAAAAATTTAAAGTCAATCAAGCAAGACTAAAGTCAAGATATTAAAGTCAATCAAATAAGGCTAAAGTCAAAATTAAAGTCAATTAAGTAAGACTAGAGTCAAGTATTAAAGTCAATCTCATAAGACTAAGGTCAAAACCCTAAATCAAAACCCTAATCTAAACTAATCAAGTCAATCTCATAAGACTAAGGTCAAAACCCTAAATCAAAACCCTAATCTAAACTAATCAAGTCAATCTCATAAGACTAAAGTCAAAACCCTAAAACCCTAAAGACTAAGTCAAAACCCTAATTGAAACCCTAAAAGAAACCCTAATCAAACCCTAATGCTTCTAAAAACTTTATAAATAGGAGCCTCCACACCCTATTTTCGTATCAAAGAAAAAATCCTAGAAAAAGTAGGTGAAGAAGCCTCCACAACCTCCCCAAAACCCTAATTTTGGAGCCCCAACTCCTTCCCTAACACCCCTACTCCGATTTTAGCCTAAAAAACACCTAGAAACCTTTCAAAAATACCCAAAAAATCCACAACAAATTCAAAGCATCCAGATCCAAGAAGGAGATACCTTGCCTCGGAGATCAGAAATCAGATCCGGAGACAGAACAAAGTAAGGAGTACGGTACAAGGAGCTGTTTTCACCAGATCTGAGGGAATAATACTTTTGCAGATCGAAGGTAAGGTTTTTCATTATTTTTAATCTAGGTTTTGTCATTAGCGATGTAGTTATATTTGGAATAAGTAGAGACAGGCATTGGCCGGGCAGGGTTGGTGCCTAACACCTTCCAACCCCGTAACATGATCCCCGGATTCAGATCTTCTGTGGTAGATTAGTGTTTATCCATTTTAGAGTCAGTTTGGTTCCTAGACCACAATAACTAGGTGGCGACTCCCAAACCTCAAGGGTCAAAAGTGGATCCGCGCACCCCGCAGATCGAGGGCGCTTTCAGTGGCGACTCTGCTGGGGACATTGAGGATCAAACTTGAAAAACCCCAAGTATGGGAGTATCGCTAAAATAACCTAGTTTCCTTTTATTTATTTGTTCTTTGTGTATTTGTTTATTCATTATTTGCGTCTTTGTTACTTTTTTATTTTATTTCGATTATTGAGCATGTGTTTTGATTTTAAATATTCGACTTCGACATACTCTTCTTGTGAGTCAATCAAAGGTTATCGAACTTGATCCCAAATAATGAAGGATTTCGGAATGGTTGGTTGTATGGAAAATAATATGATGATTGGTGGACCATTGGCGTTTAAATTTTTACGTGGGTAGGTTTTTCTTTTATTTTTTTTTTATGTTATTTTATTTTATTTTTTTTAAGGGTGCGTGCCATTGATCATTAGATAGTGTTGTGTTCTTTTTTAGTTTTTTTTAAAAATTAAAAAAAGGAATAAAAAAAAATAACATGTGTAATTAGTTTTTAAATAGTTTTTGGGTTAAGAAAGTAGTGCTGTCCATTGACAACAAGAGGGAATTTTTTTTTTTTTTTAAAAATTGAAAAAAAGAGAGAAAATTTTTCGTTTTGAGCTTCTGTCAACAAGAGATTTGGGTCGGTGTTCCATTAATAATAATGATGGCTTTTGGTTTACACACCCACTTAATAACAACGTTTGAAAGTGTGAAATGGGGTGCAATAAATAAAAAAAATTTCTCCTAATCCCACATCATCTTCCCCAAACGGCAAACAGATTAAGATTTGAGTTCGTCTTCCTCATCAGGTTGTAGAGCCAACACAATCCGATCAAACTCGATCCGTAAATCTGATTGATTCGAGATTTGGAATGAAAAAATCAGATCTTGAGTATAGGGAGTTTTCCTTTAAAAATTCCCATCGACTATAAGCAGAATCTGCATTTTTTCGATTTCAAACTCGGACCACGAACTACTGTACTTCGTCTTTTGAATCTGTAACTTGGGAGACCACATGATCATTAGATCAAATGTGGAGGTAACCGTGGCCATTAGAGTTTATGGAGAATCGTTTCACTTCAACCTAAAGCTCTAACAGAGCATTAAGGGCAGATATTTTAAACGTTTTTTTTTTCTCCTAAAAAAAAAAGAAAATGGTTTTGTGAAAAAGGAAAGTCCCACACCCTAGCATGAGCCATCGTTTTCTCTGAAATCTTCGATTGCAGCCACGAGTTATTGCTGCGCCTTGGGTTTTGCAAGGTTTCGGTTGTAATAGTCGAGCTCGTTCGACAGTAGAAAGATTGATCCAGAATGTTGACGATGAAAAGAAAAGGAAAGGATTAAAATACATGAGATTAAAGTCTGAAATTTTGAAGGCTTTGTTGAAGGGCTGAATGTTTCGTAAAACACAAAAAAAAATCGAGTTTCAATTTATTGGTTTTTCTTAACGTTATCTGAGTAGTCTCTTGAAACTGCGGATTATTCAATTCGAAAGGCTAGAAGAAAATCTGGGAGTTTGACAGAATTGAACCTTTGAGATTAATTCTTGGAAATTTGGTGATGATTCGATTAACGCTCCTTAAGGGACCTTCTCGGTTCAGACTTGAATTTTAAACCAATTGATTTGAGTCTAACTCGGTGAGATTGATGAATGGATGAGGCAACCGGTCACTTGGTGTCCAATTCGTTTTCAAAAAAAATTTCGATAATGTATCTCATTTATTTTTATCTCAATGGTGGTAGGGTATACAAGTCTCTCTTTCGTGTTAAGTTTTTTTTTTTATTATTTTTATTGTTACATCAACCTATAACAAATCATCCGTATTTGTTATTTGTTTGCAAACCAAAGAAATTGGTGTGACAATAATAATAATAATAATAATAAAAGGGAGTTTTTTTTTTAGAATCAATTTGTTCAATTTGTTTATTAATAAGCTTCTTTAATTTTTTTTTAGGATTTTAGTTTATTATTAAAAAAAAAAGAATGGGTCATGTGATTTTAAAATTTCCATTTATCCTCAATTCAATGTGCCTTAAAATTCTGAATTATTTCGGACCATCCAAATAACCCTTGATTGAAACACATAAAGAAATGTGCCGGATTAAATGTTTGCTTCTAACATGGATATATGCTTGACATGCTTATCTTTAATCAGGTGATTTGAATAGTGTTGATCTCGATTAAATATTCATGTGATTGGTATGGTGTTTATTTCGATTAAATATTCATGTAATTCCTTTTGTAATGATTGGTTTGATTGGATCCATGGGTCCACGTGTTTGAAAAAGGCCCCGGGCACACCCCACCCTGTTTTGCACACACCACATGCACGTTTACTGTTTTGTGCACTTACACGTCCCATATAGCCAACGTGGCACTAGTGCGTGGCCCGATCTCTTCGGAGATGCGACGTCATTCATGAAAACCACAACTCCAGTCACGTACCTTAGGGTATATCAAACTGGGGGCATCAATACCGTCTGATCAGGTGATTCTGAGAAGTATATTGATGCACCCAGGCTGGAGCAACCTGAGCCTTTGACCTATTGTAAGCCACACAGTCACATGTCCCGATTGCCAACGTAGTACTAGTACGTGGTCGGTCCCCTCGTGGGATGCCAAACCATTTATGAAAGCTACAACCCTTGACTCGTACCCGTAGGTATAAAAGATAATCTAAGTATATCAATTGCACTTCTTGGTCAAAACCGGTGCCTAAGCAGATCTTGCCCCGCTGTACCCTACTGTACGAGGGGGATAGACTACGTCTATTCTAGACGAGAGGTATTTAAGTGGGCCCTTGCTCAGCATTGTGCGCCACCTCTCAACTGGAGATCAAACTGGCTGTTTTTGGCTTCAGAGAAGTGAATTGAGGTTTTAGATTATCACCTATACGGTATATCAAACCAAGTCACCACGTATCGAAAGGTATATAGGTGTGCTTGGGCACGGGTGGCCAGATAAAAATGCATTGCACGTAGTAAGCTTAGAGTCTAGAAACCTTCCCAGTAGGTCACGACTCGAACTTATTGTGGGTGTTCCCGGGTTGTTATTGAATGAATGCATGTGATTGATGCATGTATGTGAGTGATGTGAATAATGAGATCAAAGTATATGATTGTCCTCAAGGATCAAAAAAAAAAAAATTTTGAAAATTAAAATGGGTGCACCGACACAATAAAGAATCCATTCTTTTACAATAATGACCCAGTCCATCCCGATCCAACAATCATGATGGACCGGGCCAGTTAAATCAAAATGGGAATCGAATTTTCGAAGAAGAAAAAGAAAATATTTTTCAGAAAAGATTATTTTCCAAAAGAAGTGTTCTTTAGAATAAACGTTTTTCAGAAAAAATATTTTCCAGAAAATATTTTCCATAAGAATAAGATTTTTCAAAAGAAAAGAAAAATATTGATCTTTTACATGGACCATTGGAGGAGTACTAAAATACCCTTTTGTGTCAAACCAGGATGTTAGTCGCAGGCGATAACCCAATCGATCAGTTAGTCAAAACGACCGTTGTAGGGATGCACCCTGTAGAGAAGATCAATTTCGGGAGATTCATGTTGAGGAGTGCTATTTACTTCCATGAGTTTGAGATAGACTGGAACCTCCTGCATGCTATGGCTAAGCGTTGGAACCCCTATCTTCACATATTCCATATGGGGAATATGCATTTGTGCCCCACTCACGAAGATTATTGCGGTATCATGAGGATATCCACTTCAGGACCTCTAGTCAGGCCCTCATTGAAGACCGGATATTCTGGTGAACTCTCCACAGGACTAAACATTTCCAAGGAAGAAGCCAAGGCCTTAATTCATAATGGGAGATTGAACTTAGTACCTTTACTGGGCCCGTATCGCTCCCGCAGTCATCCTATCAATGTAAAACCCGAAGCCTGGCGAGCTACTAGAGATTATCGATTGTGCCTAGGAATCCTAGCTCAATACATACTGACCTCCAATAGTGATGGCCAAACTATCCCTGAGTCCTTCATAGATATAGCCTCTCAGCTCTCAAGGAAAGCCAACCCGGTACCTCTCATCCTAGCCGAAACTTTCTCAGGTTTAGATGCCATAAAAAATGGTGAGCGGGAAAGCTTCAAAGAAAGCCCCTACTTACTCTATATGTGGCTTTGTGACCGTCTCAAAATCGTAGAGGTTCCCTCAAACCTCGAATATGGGCCAAAACACTTTTCCAAAAGAAACCTGTTAGTACGTCACAACTCAGTCAAAGCTTGGAGCAAATGGTTAGACTCTCGCCTTGCCTGTCATATTGGTTTTAGGTGCCCTTGGTGGATGACTGATCCCCCTGTTCTAGGAACCAAAGGATCATACTATGTCCGTCTGATTGGTTTAGAAGAAACATCTTTTTACCATCCTAATCTGATCCCAGAACAATACGACGTACCTACAGAGTTATCTTTACCTCAGCACAAAGCCTTCTTTCCCCCCGAGCCATTGACTGAAAAGTTAGTACACCTCATTGAGAAAGCTTGGAACAAGCGCACCTTAGGGTATCCAGACGGACCGGCAGAATTCAAAGAGCCAGTTGTTAGAGCCAAGAGGGTCAAGCCTGACAGCAATCCTGATGACCGTCAAGACAAAGCCAAGCGTCCATGTAAAAATAGTTCAAGTCAAATTTGTTGAAAGATGTTTTTAATGAGAACATTTATTTGTCAATCGTTTTCAATAAAGCTATTTTTTCTTTCAAATAAATATTGATTTCTTCTTTGAATGTTCATTATGTGAATGAATTAATTAATGGATTGGTGCACAAACCTCAATGAAATGATTCCTTAAAATGTTATCAAGAGGGTAATACTGAAATTGACTAAATTTACCTTTGATGGGGTCATATAGGATTATCATTGTGCCCAAACTCAAGCGTCCACCTCCTAGTTGGAGTCGTAAGTCCAGTCGGTTAGAACGAGCTACGGTACCAAGTCAAGAAGCAGAGATGGCTTCAGAATCTGAACTTACAAAGATCCGTAAGATCTTGGCAGCCTTTGCCAATGATATCACCAGTATAAAGGGCAAAGTAGAAGTGCTAGAACAGACCTCGAAATCAACAGGCAATCCCTTAAATGATCCAAAAGGAAAGAAAGTAGAAGAGAGACGTCCACATGAAGTCTTCAAACTCGACGGAGATGAAGAATATGTCAATGAAAATCCGATGTTAACTAACAGAATGTCTCAGTTAGAGTCGGCTATGAAAAGTATAAAAGGCATCGATGAAATTGCAGCAGGTATTGAAGCTCTGAACCGCATCCCTAGAATCTATCTGCCCGAGAAGTTCGGGATGTCAGAAATGGACAAGTTTAGTGGTATAGGGTGTGCAAAAACACATCTTAAGGTATATGTTACTAACATGCGCACTATGGGGCTCAGGGACGAACATATGACGTTATTGTTTCAGAGGACTTTATCAGGGTCAGCACTACGTTGGCTAATGTCTCAGGATCCAGTTATTGTGGGCACCTGGGAGAGCATATCAAAGGCCTTCTAGCATCAATATAAGTACAGTACCGAGATTGAGACTTCAAGAAGAGATTTGGAAGCAACTAAGCAGAAGAATGGGGAGACATTCACTGATTTTATTGGTTACTGGAGGGCCAAGGCTGCCCAAATGTGGGATAGACCTTCAGAGAAAGAACAAGTAGCAATTATCTTAAAAAACCTCTCACAAGGATATGCTCAACACTTAGTGGCCCAATATCTCCCTACTTTCGAGTCTTTGTTACAAGCCGGGAGCCAACTTGAGGACGCTTTTGCCACTGGGGTTCTTTCTAACCCCTCAGATAACAAGCTTAAGAAACCCTATATTTCTAAACCTAGTACCAACCATGTCTACATAGCCAACACATCATCTACCCCAGCTCAACCCCCAGCCCGGACTAATAACTAGGTTCACCCAAGTCAACCTCGAACTCCACGTCAATTTACCAATTTAGGGATGACCTTTACCGTAGCTTTGCAAAAACTATTGAAAAAAGGGTTGCTTACCCCGATTCAACCCCGGCCTTTACGAAATCCCTTGCCAGCTGGACACAATCCCAACTTATTCTGTGAATTTCATCAAAATCCTGGCCATCACACAGATCGATGTATCACCTTGCGCCATGCCATTCAAAACCTTATTGATACCAAAAAGGTCACAATCCCTAGTCCACCAAATGTCACCACTAATCCACTACCTGCTTATCAACCTCCACCAACCCTGAACATGGTTTCTCACACACCATTGCCATTCGATCCTGTCTCTTTTATCCATCCCATCCAAGTCAAACCACCTAGTTACCCCCTTGTCGGGATAGCCTTCACTGATGAGGTTTTCACCACAAACTATGAACCATTTGATTTAACCTCAGATGATACGTATTATTTATCCCCGCCTTGATACAGTAGTCACGCATTCACCAGTTACTTGTTGGCTCAGATGAACTTGAAAAGTCCTGTACCTTCAACGGATGAAGATCCATCCTTGCTGACTGAAGATGATGAGTCTTTCTCCCTCTCTTGCGATGAAGTTAGACATATGACTCGAGGGGGAAGAGTCTTTAAGCCACAAGAACTCTATGTTGATAATCCGGCAACCCTGGCAAGAAGAGAAAGAGAAGATCCTATCAAAGAAAATATCGAAGAAGATAACTTTGTGATCAAGCAGTTGAAGAAATCAGGGGCCAATATCTCAGTATGGGGTTTACTCATGGCTTCCACTGCCCATAGGGAGGCTGTTCTCAAAGCATTAAGTACGGCCCAAGTCTCCCTTGACACTTCTCCAGATCAACTGGCCAACATAGTAGGGGCAACTTATGTAAAGAACATCTTATCCTTCTCAGACTCCGATCTCCCAAAGGAAGGAGCAAACCACACTAAGCCACTGCACATCACAGTTGACTGTAACGGGATGAGGGTACCTCTGGTATTGATCGATAATGGGAGTGCATTGAATGTTTGCCCTTTGAAGACCGCCACTTGCCTTGGGTTTAAAATTGAAGATCTCAAGCCCACTAATCAAGGGGTTAGGGCCTATGATAACACTAAAAGGGACGTACTGGGAATTCTGCACCTTCGATTGTCCACGGGCATAGCTGAATTTCTGGCAGAATTTCAGGTCATAGACATCCAGTCCTCCTTTAATCTGTTATTAGGAAGACCGTGGCTACACCAAATCAAAGCCATACCTTCCACGCTGCACCAGAAGGTCAAGTTTATCAGAGATGGGCTAGTGATCACTCTCTATGGAGATGCTGAAATTGTAGGGATCATAAATAGTACTAAAGCTAAGGATGAGCCGCTGCTTGAGATTCAGCCAGAACAACAGGGAGTAGAGCTCAGTGGGTTCGAGTTTGAGAAAATATGCTCAGTCCAATGGGATCAAGCCATGAAAGAATATTTTCCAATGGAAAATACTTCTAACTGCAATATGACCAATATATTCAAGAAAATGAGATTTTTCCCTGGTATGGGCTTAGGCCGCAAGCAACAAGGTATTAAAGAGGCACCAGTGATTAAAGAGGTCATTGGCACATTTGGGCTAGGATATAAGCCTACTAATGAAGATTGGGCCCAATATTGGAAGACAAAGCGAGACAAGGCAATTGCGAAAAGGCAAAGACGCACCACGGATCTCATCAAAATGAAGCCTTATCGTAAGACCCTTAATGGCTATTTTGTGAAAGAAGGAGAAGATTTCCGTTACTGTGGGTTCCCCGAGCCATTCATTGACCACATCACAGGTACTCGTCTGCCGGGGTTTGAGATCTTCTTTGGTATGGATTGGCCTGAAGAGGAAGCAAGCACAGAAGCCGAAGAGAAGAAAATTGAAGACTGGCAGTTCAATCTAGACTCCCTCAACATCGACCAGTTATTCATTGAAGATCACAGTGTCTCGGTGTTGTCAACTGAGAAAGGGATCCCAAATCCTCAGTCTGCAATCAAACCCGCCGTAGGGTGTCTCTCTAGCTATCATGTAATTAGTCCTGTATTGCATGTCAAGACTGGGTCTGTCAGTCCCCTTAGTCCTGTTCAGTCTGACATGCCAGATGAGTCATTTGTTTCTCTTGAGTCAAGTAAGTCCACTATCGCTGCTAAGTTAAGTGAGTCTGTCAAGTTGGCAATGAGTCCTGTTACCCCATCTTCTTTTAATGAAATGAAAGAAATTCTTGATTACCCCGAGCGCAATAATAATTTAACTAATAATCTGACTTCGGAGGGAGAATCTTCTGATGAAGAACCTCCCCCTGAAATAATTAAATTACTTGAACAAGAAAATGAACGTCGGGCTCAACCTCCAATGGAGGAAATAGAGGTTATCAATCTCGGAACAAAAGAAAGTCCTCAAGAGATTCGGATTGGGATCACATTATCCCCTGATGAATGCAAAGGGATAGTAGACTTGCTCAGAAAGTTCAAAGACGTGTTCGCGTGGTCTTACGAGGATATGCCGGGAATAAGCACAGACATTGTTCAACATCGGATTCCGTTATATCCAGATGCTCGACCCATTAAACAGAAACTTCGACGTATGAAGCCGGAATGGACTCTGAAAATAAAAGAAGAAGTTACGAAGCAGATTAACGCTGGATTCTTGGAAGTAGTAGAATACCCTGAGTGGATTGCCAATGTCGTCCCAGTGCCGAAGAAGGATGGAAAAGTCAGGATGTGTGTGGACTTTAGAGATCTAAACAAAGCAAGCCCAAAGGATAGTTTTCCTTTACCACACATAGATGTTCTAGTAGATAGTACAGCAGGGCACGCTTTATTGTCCTTTATGGATGGCTTTTCAGGGTACAATCAGATAAAAATGGATCCTCGGGATATGCAAAAGACATCGTTCATCACATAGTGGGGAACCTTTTGCTACAAGGTTATGCCTTTTGGTTTGAAGAATGCCGGAGCCACCTATCAAAGAGCAGCCACGACGTTACTACATGACATGATACATAAAGAAGTCGAAGTCTATGTAGATGATATGATAGTTAAATCCAAAGAACGACTGGGGCACGTTGCCGCGTTAGAAAAATTTCTCACAAGAATTCAAAAGTACAAACTCCGCCTCAACCCGCAGAAATGTGTGTTTGGAGTAACTTCTGGAAAATTGTTGGGATTTGTGGTCAGTCAAAGAGGGATCGAAGTAGACCCTGTGAAGATTAAAGCTATCCAAGATATGCCACCGCCGGAAACTGAAAAGCAAATTCGAGGGTTTTTAGGTAGAATCCAGTATGTCAGCAGATTCATCGCTCAACTCACCAATGTCTGCGAACCTATTTTCAAGCTTCTCAAGAAGAATGAACCAACAGTTTGGAATGAGCAATGTCAAAAGGCCTTCGACCAAGTCAAGGAGTACCTCTTGAACCCGCCTATTTTGGTTCCACCCACACCGGGTGAACCACTTCTTCTTTATCTGTCAGTCACAGAAGAAGCTATGGGATGCATGCTTGCACAGTATGACAAAGATACTCGCAAAGAAAGGGCTATCTACTACATCAGTAAGAAGATGTTAGAGTATGAACGAAAGTATTCAGTCCTGGAAAAAACTTGCTTGGCACTAGTATGGGCTACTCAGAGACTTCGACACTATATGCTATCCATTCAATTATCTTGTTATCTCGGATGGATCCTCTCAAGTATCTTTTCGAGAAACCGGCACTGACAGGAAGAACCGCACGATGGTTATTGTTATTATCAGAGTTTGACATCACGCACACAGAAATCCATCAAGGGGAGAGCTGTAGCAGAATACTTGGCAGATCACCCAGTAGTAGAAGGATTAAGGCCTATTGATCAATTCCCAGATGAGAACATCTTACATGTTGAAGAAGAGCCTCAAAATCAAACATGGCAGTTGTATTTCGATGGAGCCGCCAATCAGAATGGGTATGGAATAGGGGCAGTCCTGTTTTCTCCGGAAGGATGCCACATTCCGATCGCTATTAAGTTAGCCTTCTCTAATACCAATAACACAGCCGAATATGAGGCATGCATCGCTGGACTTGAAGCTGCTTTGAATCTGGGCATTACAGAAATCGAAGTTTTTGGGGATTCAGCCTTGGTCATACACCAGTCATTGGAAGAATGGAAGACTAAGGATGAAAAGCTGAAGCCTTATCATGAATATTTGTTAAACTTAGTGAGTAAGTTTGAAGCTATTCTGTTCCAACACGTGTCAAGGGAAGATAATAGATTTGCTGACTCATTAGCCACTCTATCTTCAATGATCCATTTGCCCCCTGGCATGGAATTGAGGCCGATCACTGTTGAAGTCAAAGACAAACCTGCATATTGCTGTCAGATCAATATTGCAACTAGACTACCCGATGGAAAGCCGTGGTACACAGATATTAAAAAGGTGTTGGAAAGACAAGAATTTCCAGAAGAAGCATCGAGGAAGGAACGGCAAACCCTTTTAAGATTAGCATCTCAATTCATCCTGTGCGCAGGAAGTTTGTACAAAAGGTCTTATGATGGGATTCATTTGTCATGCGTCGATGAAGATCAAGCTGAACAAATAATGGTTGAACTACATTCAGGAGAATGCGGCCCTCACATGAGTGGGAAAATGTTAGCTAAGAAAATTATGAGACAAGGGTACTACTGGCCTACGATGGAAACAGATTGTCATCACATGGTCAAGACCTGCCACAAATGCCAAATACATGCAAATCTCATACATGTGCCACCTTCTCGATTAGTTGGTTTAACTTCACCATAGCCATTCTCAGTTTGGGGAATCGACATTATCGGTAAAATATCGCCTAAAGCATCAAATGGGCATGAATACATTTTGGTTGCTATCGATTATTTTACTAAGTGGGTCGAAGCTGCCTCTTATGCTGTTCTCACTACGTCTCGAGTTGCAAAATTTATCCAAACGAACATCATCAGCCGGTACGGGATACCTTCAGAACTGATTTCTGATAACGGGCCACATTTCAAAGCGGAAGTTATTACTTTGTGTTCAAAGTTCAAAATCTCACACCACAAATCATCTCCTTACCGCCCTCAGACTAATGGAGCAGTCGAAGCAGCTAATAAGAATCTTAAGACTATCATTAGGAAAATGTGTCAATCACATCGAGATTGGTCTGAAAAACTGCCATTTGCACTATGGGCATATCGAACTTCAATTCGATCCTCTACTGGAGCTACTCCCTACTCCTTAGTGTATGGCATGGAAGCAGTCTTGCCAGTTGAAATGGAAATTCCATCTCTGATGGTCTTGTTGGAAAGTCAGTTGTCAGAAACAGATTGGGTTCGCCAGCGGTATGAAGAATTGAATTTGATTAAAGAAAAACGACTAAGAGCTTTGTATCACGTGCAAGCTTATCAAAGAAGAGTTGCCCGTGCATTTGATAAAAAGATCAAGGTTCGTCACTTACAAGTCGGGGATTTAGTACTTAAAGAGAATCGGGCACCTATCTTTGACCCTAGAGGGAAGTTCAAACCAAATTGGGGAGGTCCGTACATCATCAAGGAGATATTACCAGGAAAAGCTGTCAGGCTTCAAGATTATGATGGAATCGAGTTACCAGAACCAACCAACCTTGACCAAATCAAACGGTACTACATTTAAGGAGGCCATTTTTGGCCGAATCAGTTTTCCTATTACCTAGTTCTTTATCCTCATTTCTCAACCCCTTTGCAGCCTGTTCAAAAAGAGAAAAATTGTGCCTTTTATTTCTTAGCCTGATTACCTAACCCAGGGGAGGGAAAAATCCGAACTACATTTTGGTCTGATCCCAAAAATTTGGGGTACGTAGGCAACCTGAGAAGTTACTTCAGGCCCGACCACATCAAAATAAAAAAATAGATTCCCTGACAAGAAAAAAATCTAAAAAGAAAAAAATTCAAAAGAAAAAGAAATATCTTCAAAATAGGGAAGAAAATTCAAAGCAAAATAAAAGAAATGCCACACAAGGGGCATTTGGGTTTTGAGCCTCAAAATCCCTTTCACTTTATGCCTAGTCCCAAGCCTACCTATAAAAGTCCTCCTAAGTACCGTGTGAAAAGGTCAAGGAGGGTAGTAGAACATGATCAGACAGCGATTCTAGAAGGTCAAATGAAAAGAAAAAGATAAAAAAATGATGAAGCCTGCTAAGTTGAAAACCCGAAAAGGGCGACTTAGGCAAAAATTAAGGCAAGCTCGCAAAGTTAAAAATCTGAAAGGACAACTTTGGCAACAATCAGAGCCAAGAAAAAAGAAAAAGCTCGCTAGATCAAAAACCTGAAAAGGCGATCTAGGCAAAAGTTAGAGCAAGCTCGATAGATTGAAAACCTGATAAGGCGATCTAGGCAAAAGTTAGAGCGACAAAGAAAAATAGAAGAAAATCCCAAGTTGAGAGCAGTTCGAGCTGAAACATTAGAAGTCCAAATAGTCAAGTTCAATATTCAACTTAAACCAGGCATAGATTCAGAAGCCACAAGTATCTTATCTACGATCGATCTGAAAATTCTTACTTCCCCAAGTGAACCAATGGAGAGAAGGGTGAATTCTAGGATGAGTCTCAAAAGGAAATATTTTTGTTCTCTTGAGCCTGACTCAAAATCTTCAAATAAAATTAATCAAAATTAAAAGTTGGATCTTTATTGCGCTTGTGGTAATCAAATATTTCAAACCTTCATACAAGGGGCATTTTTCTTTTTCCTCTAAATTATGTAATTTCCCTCCTTATACCAGGGGCATTTTTTAATGATGTGTTCAATTATTTTCAATGCCATGTTTATTGTCAAACTAGGGACATTTTGTTTTTGGAGCAATGTTAATCCTAAAAACCTCAAACTTAAGGTTACCCTTTTGATAACAGTTCTTCAAAAAACTCTTGAGGTTCAAAAGAAATAAAAACTCAGGTTTTAAATTCATAAAACTTTTGGATAAATCCTTGAGGTTCAAACAAAAGCACTTCGGATCTCACATTTGACTGTTCCAGAGATCAACTAATATGGTATTCCCAGATCCAATCATTCCTGGATTCGATCATTTCTCTTCCAGATTCAGTATCTTCCAGATTTATTCAATTCACTCTGATCAATCTTTTTCAAATTCATTCATTCTTTCCCAAAAGTCCTTCATTCCTTCACCAATTTTGCTCAGTTGCCGCCAAGGGTTATCTTGGATTTTGCTCAGTTGCCACCAAGGGTTATCTTGGATTTTGCTCAATTTCTGCCAAGGGTTATTTTGGATTTTGCTCAGTTGCCGCCAAGGGTTAACTTGGATTTTGCTCAGTTGCCGCCAAGGGTTATCTTGGATTTTGCTCAGTTTCCGCCAAGGGTTATCTTGGATTTTGCTCAGTTGCCGCCAAGGGTTATCTTGGATTTTGCTCAGTTGCCGCCAAGGGTTAACTTGGATTTTGCTCAGTTGCCGCCAAGGGTTATCTTGGATTTTGCTCAGTTGCCGCCAAGGGTTATCTTGGATTTTGCTCAGTTGCCGCCAAGGGTTATCTTGGATTTTGCTCAGTTACCGACGAGGGTTTACTCGGAATTATGATCAATTTATGCTCAATTATGCTCAGTCTATGCTCAGTTTATGTCTAATTTATATTCACTTTGCGCTTAGATTTTACTCAAATTTACTTCAGATTTTTGAGTCCACACACTTGCACAGTTGTTACATCAGTAAAGGAGAATTTTTTAAAATTCAAGGATCTGACGTTGCCAGTGAGAACTCGCGCTCAAGGACCTGACAACTTTTTAGTTCGGGGAGAGTTTACGCTCAAGGATCCGAACGCCCAGACGAATTGCTAAATCAGGCTGCAAAATGAACTGTCACTAGCTTTGGCATTCAGATATCGCACTATCTACCGAAATAGATTTGCTATCTAGTTTGCTTCAACCCTCTGCCAAAGAGGGGCATCTGTAGACACCCCATTTTTGCACTCTCCTGATTAATCAACTCGTCAACCCGATCGCAAAGGTTCCCAATGATGGATGTTTATTCCAATGCTTCATTTTGTTACCAGATATGTTTCAGAAATCCGGATGAGGTATCTCGAACTGACAAAACTTAGAAACCACGCTACGCTAGGTAAATACGACCCCAGAAACATAGAAATCATCATCTTGCAAACCAAAAAGAAGCTTCACGATAAAAATCACTAAAAATGACCAAATTACCAAAATACCCCTAACATCAAAATAACCCTAGAGCCTACATTACGCTTAGGAAAACCCATTCAAACACATAAAACAACAAATCGAAACCAAATTTGATAAAATTCACGATCATTTCATACAAAAAATTTCATAAATGATAAAAATCAACTTTTTCATTGAATTCCTTACGAGAAACTGATTCCAAAACATCCTGGAACATTGAAAAACGACTTAAAACGTAAAAAATCCTCTCCGAGGGCAAAACGGTAATTTCACAATTTTAATAATTAAAAATTTTGAAATTAATAAATAAATCATTAAATAATGTAAAGTGAAACATTAATAAAATTAATTATAAAATTTAAACAAAAAATTGATCAATCAGGCTTTCAAGAAAAATTGTTGATGGTTCGCAAGATATTTCTTTAAGGACCCCTCCATTTGGGGTCCAAAGAATCAAAGATATAATAGAGGGGGGTTCTCCAAAAATTTAAAGTCAATCAAGCAAGACTAAAGTCAAGATATTAAAGTCAATCAAATAAGGCTAAAGTCAAAATTAAAGTCAATTAAGTAAGACTAGAGTCAAGTATTAAAGTCAATCTCATAAGACTAAGGTCAAAACTCTAAATCAAAACCCTAATCTAAACTAATCAAGTCAATCTCATAAGACTAAAGTCAAAACCCTAAAACCCTAAAGACTAAGTCAAAACCCTAATTGAAACCCTAAAAGAAACTCTAATCAAATCCTAATGCTTCTAAAAACTTTATAAATAGGAGCCTCCACACCCTGTTTTCGTATCAAAGAAATAATCCTAGAAAAAGTAGGTGAAGAAGCCTCCACAACCTCCCCAAAACCTAATTTTGGAGCCCCAACTCCTTCCCTAACACCCCTACTCCGATTTTAGCCTAAAAAACACCTAGAAACCTTTCAAAAACACCCCAAAAATCCACAACAAATTCAAAGCATCCAGATCCAAGAAGGAGATACCTTGCCTCGGAGATCAGAAATCAGATCCGGAGATAGAACAAAGTAAGGAGTACGGTACAAGGAGCTGTTTTCACCAGATCTGAGGGAATAGTACTTTTGCAGATCGAAGGTAAGGTTTTTCATTATTTTTTAATCTAGGTTTTGTCATTAGCGATGTAGTTATATTTGGAATAAGTAGAGACCGGCATTGGCCGGGCGGGGTTGGTGCCTAACACCTTCCAACCCCGTAACATGATCCCCAGATTCATATTTTCTGTGGTAGATTAGTGTTTATCCATTTTAGAGTCAGTTTGGTTCCTAGACCACAATAACTAGGTGGCGACTCCCAAACCTCAAGGGTCAAAAGCGGATCCGCGCACCCCGCGGATCGAGGGCGCTTTCACCTATAAACTTACATTCAACATTAAGAGCCAACAAAAAAGTCTAAAATGGATAAAAATTTCATGCATAAGGATTGATTCCAATATAATTTTATTCAATCCATGAATATCACTTATGAACCGAACTAACAAATAAAATCTCTCAATGGAGCACATAAAGTTATTTTGAAGCTTTGGGACCTCAAATGATGAGATCCATATGGATTTCCATCAAAATTCCAAACAAACAAAAAAATCAGCAAGTACCTACTTTTAATAGAGGCTTGCTCATCATCTTCTTTGCTTATTTTTCAAAATAAAACTATAGTCAATTTTCTTAATTCTTTCTACAAATCCTTCTATCTTCAAAAGTTCAAAAAAATAGTTTTAAAGGTGTCATCTATGGTCATATTGGTAACCATCAATGGATGGGAGATTTAAGGTGCCTAACACCTTCTGTGTCCCTCAATCAAACTCCTTTAGTTAGAAGCTGTAAGTGGACTTTTAGCTATTTATTCGGATATGAGAGTCACTACAAGCCCAAAAGAATTTGAAAACTTATTTTATGGTGTCCATTCACATCTTAATTGAATGGTGACAACTCCAAAATCCAAGTAGATGAGTTCGAACCTTCAAAAGGTTTCAAAGCCCACATTTCAACAACCATCACTTGATGGGTGGGAGAAGGTGCCTAATACATTTCTTATTGCTTAAACGAACCTCCTTACTTAGTTATTTAGGTAGGCCTATTTCCTATCCATTGAATATGAGTGACTACAAGCTAAAAATTAAATTTTAAAACTTTTTTTGTAGTGTGTATTAACACCCAAACTCTTTGAATGATGGTAACTCTTAAGCCCATAGTAGATGAGGTCAAATCATGAATGTTGAACCTCACATATCTATATTTTTTATTTTAGTTTATTTTTTATTTGGATTAATAAATAATCCCTTTTGAAACCCAAATCAAGCCATTATGAGAAATAATAAGACTCTAGAATCCATACCAAGATTGTTTCAACAAAATTCCTAATATTTTGACTAAGGTGAAATAATGAAAGAATAAGAAAATATGGAATCTACCATAAAATAAAATTTTAAAAGATTTTTTTTATTAAACTGAAGATGGTCTTAGCATTGCAGTTACAGTCCTTTAATAGAAAAGAGTTCTAATCTCAATAAACTAAGAAAATAGCCAAAAAACAAAAATTACTAAAACTAGTAAAAATAAACAAATACTACTTAACCCTAAAAGTAAGACAGAATTATCGATACAGGATTGTAACTTCTATATCTAGAGTTATTACAAAAAAAAAAAAAAATTTAATGAAAAATTTGCTTAAAAGAGGTCTAAGTGAAAGGCTCTGGTCTAAAAATGAGAAGTCCATAACATAGCTAAGATCTTCAAGATCTCAATGTTTCTACTTAGGAATAAGTCTTGTCACATGATTCTAACTATGGCCCCATAGGCCCATGATTCTTTTGGCCCAAGCTTCTTGAATTTCTTCTTCAATTCTTATTTCATTTCCCCTAATAAAGATTAAGATTCAAGAAGCTGACAGTTGTATTGAACAAACCCTATGTGGTGAGATGTCTAATTTTTTTATTGGGCTTGGATTTTAAGAGGCTAAACAATATAAAGGGAACCTTTTTTGAGGCGGAGTGGGCTCGGAATCTTTGTGGACATAGGCAAGTTACCAAACCATTTAAATCTGTGTTCTTTGTGTAATTGTTTTTCTTCCTTGTTTTTTTTTTTTCTTTTTTTCTCTTGTTACGCTTCCGCACAACACCGTAAAATAGTGTTGATGTTGGATCCAAAATGCATCCAATCAATTTGCGCCACATGAACATGGGATGTTAGGTTTTGATTGTTAGATTCTGACTCCATATTCTGATTTGGGTCGTCATTGTCAGATTATGATCAAAAGTAATATTCAGAATACAGAATCTTGTTTGGCTATAATATGATAAGAAATGTTATGTACCTAAGCACGAGATCAAATCATCATAATATTAAAATAAATAAATAAATAAAAAGACAAGAAAGGAGTCCGTCAATGTTGATGATTTTAGTTAATTTCTGATTTTGATTATAAGATAATCACTTTATAATACAAGTTAACGTACAACATTAGGGTTTGATCTTGGGTTCTAGAATTAGACGATAAGCAATAATAAGATTCTAAAATCCGAGCGTTTCAATATTTCCAGTAGGCAGAAAAAAGATACTTCTATCCCATTAACCTTTATAGATTTATTAGCATAAAAAATGCATTACAAGTACTTACAAATTAGAGCTTTTCAGTGTCTCTTTCATGTTGAATGAGAATGTGGTCCAAATGTGTCAGGAATTTGTCTTTGGGTTTCAAGTGGATGCCCTTGATACCCTCGATGCCATGGTAGAACTATTTCCTTTTATAGGTGTATTCATATAAATATATCAGTCCTTTTTACAGAGATGTTATGTATCCTACTGTTTATCACTTGTTCTTGCGGCTTTTTCTTGGGTAGGTAATTTGGGACTGACCTCACCCGCTTTAAAGACCACAAGAGAATTCATCAACCAATTTAGCTATATATGTATAGGATGGACTCAGGATGGTAATATACCATTGCATTTATCTGGTAGATTCGGATCATATCAGTCTATTCTTGATTACGTACGCAATCCACAATTTTGATAATGAAAAAAAAATAATAATAATAATAATAATGCTCATCTTAACGTCCTATGCTTTTTCTCTACGGGCTTCAATTATGACAGTTTTCAGTCATTACCCTTCAATGTTGAACTAAATGATGCCATTGGTTCTCATTTCCTTAAAATTATAATCAAAATACTAGCAAAAAATGTGGTTTACGATTCACCATCGAACGAATAGCTGAGATGGGGGATGTTTTCTAGGGATTTACAAATGATTAATCTCTAGGAGACATATGATGATTGTCAACTAAGATTTTCTCTCAAGGCTATCTGTGGGCAGTGGCCTCGAATGGATCGGAATTGGGTTGGGCTAGGGTCGATTTCTATTTAGTAGGAGCACTCTTGGACTAAGAAGATAGGCCCATCCGATCAACTGGTCCGATCTGTAAACAGGACTAAAATAGATGAATGCTGGGCCGGGCTTGGACCTAGAAATTTTGTTCTATGGCTGGCCTAAGTTGACCATTAGAGGGGCCGGGTTAAGCACTTAAGGTCTGATGTTGACAGATCTAAATTCTCAGCCGTTGTCTAATGTTGAATATTAAAGTCCTCAAACCACCTTTTTAGCTCATAAATATCCAAATTACAACCAGTTGGGTGTATTATGTTCTTGTTGGAACCTTTTTATCTCTTCATTTTTTTTTAATTACTTAAAGGACCCTCATGGAAGGGTTTTTTCTAAATCGTCCCTAAATTTTGCATGTTATCTTGATAGGTCATTTAGTAAACTTTTTCTTTCTTATGGTCGCTCATACTGTCAAATTCATAATATTTACTATTGAACTCGACGCTTTTTACTTATTGTCAAGTTCACATTTTTTACTTTCAAACTCACCACTATTTACTATTGAGTTCACTATTTTTTTTTAAATAAAAAGTGGAGAAATCGACAATGGTAAAACCCACCCATTTTAGATTTTTAAGTTTTTCAACAAAAATACATGGAAATATCAATTCAAAACTTAAGATAACTGACTTGTTTAAATGACTTCAACCCAAAAGAATCATTATTGATCACTTTACATTAAAAAATTAAGGAAAAAAAAAAGTGAAAAAACCCTAGAAAATGAAATTTTCTTCTTTCTTAAATTCTTTCTAATAGAATGGAGTCTTCGAAATTCGATTGAGTTATTAAAAAATCAATTTTTGGATGAAAATAATGAGTTCAAACGGTTAGGACATTCAATCGTGAGAAATGTGGCGGATGAGGTCCAAGGATCATTTAGAAAGAAAAAATTTACTAAATGTCATGCCAGACAACCGTTGAAAATTTAATGACTATTTAGAAAGAAATCCCTTCACGAGGGTCTTTTAAGTAATTTTCCCTTTTTTAAAAGAAAATTTTAATTGACAAGTCAAGAACCTTCAATAGTCCTCATATTTTTTAGGGACACCTCTAAAATTAAAATATATATATATAGGGGACGGTTCAATAGTCCTAAAGTTTGTAAGTTGGTGCCAAACATTTTCAAAATATGGGTTAGAAGCTTTGGAATGAACTGATTTTTTGTGAGGATGATCTCTATGATGAGGAGATCATCATCACAAAAAATCAGCCTATTCCAAAACTTCTAATCCCATCGAAAGTGATTTACAAAAATTGGACGATCCACGATTCTTCAACTTGTAAACTAGGGTTAGAAGTTTCAAAATGAGTTGATTTTTTGTGAGGATGATCTCTTCACCGTAGAGATCATCCTCACAAAAAATCAGCCTATTCCAAAACTTCTAAGCCCATCAAAAGTGATTTGCAAAAAATGTTTAGCACAAAACTTGACAAACTTTAGGGCTGTCAAACCGCTCCCACATATATATATATATATCATATAAACTTGCCCATCCTTATTAATTTCTCAAAAATAATTGTAAAGAATCTATGTTAAGAGGCAGCTATCATACAACGGCTTCACCTTGAAAGATAGCCATGGCGTTGGGGGCATCTTTGAATGTGAAATAGGGTCTCATCCTTAATCCGATAGAGACTGATATTAAGGATTTTGTCTGCTTATTACGTGCAAAACTAGGGACTATCAATCTCAATCTCAATCTCAATCTCAATCTCTCTCTCTCTCTCTCTCTCTCTCTCTCTCTCTCTCCCTCCCTGGGGAAGATGAGACGCAAATATACATAGGCTCAACCCCTATTCTCTTCAACCACAATAGAGTAGCTGATGCAAATTCCCTGAATCTCACGCCAATGGCATGTGCATGATGTGGCATGAATCAACTCATTTTTGTCTTTTTTTATTAAGAGTCGTGGTGGGACGACGTTCGTTTTTCACTGCGTTTCACACTGAACTAATAAGGAGGTGTGAAAATAATCGTAGATACATTTCACTCGTATCTTGAGGAAACAAATCTATGGCCACCGCATCAATACAGTGTGAAACACAATGAAAAACAAAGTCTCTCTAGGATTTTAATTTTATTAGACAAGTAGAGATCGGATGTGAGGCTCCAGTGTTTCTATGATGATTACAATCGACAAGTTGAGGCAAGAAAATGACACCATGTACAACACTGAAGTGACCACACAAATTATTGCTTCCGTTGTGTAAAGAGTAAACTACTGTAAGAACCCACTATTAATATTCCATAGTTGAATTGTCACACAGCTGACAAGCCTTAAGATAGCATCAATTGTATGGTCACAGCTCCCATCACCATCCCACAATTAACATTGTCCAATGATCTTTAGGTTCAAACAAAGAAGATAAACTACTTTTGAGAAATGTTATTTTCAGTTCCATTCCTCTATCTATACACAGTTCCACGTACGAGACTTCATGGATATTGTGGGGGAAAAATTCTGAGCATGGACACATGGCTCGACAGGGGCCAAGATTACTGATTTTGAGGTGTGGCTCGGTTTATTAACCCCGACGAATGCATGTATTCGAAGCTCGGAGCTAGACCATAGCCAGTGAAGTGGTCCCGGGCAACTGCCTCTTGGGTCGTATGACAGCCTGAAAGACGTGCCAGCAATAGACAGCCAGCTCTTAACAACCCACGTCATGTCAGGCCACACTCTGACTTTCTCAGAAGTGAAGGGCAGTTGCAACAACCTAGCTGACATGTCAGGGGAATAAGCTAACTACCCCAAGTCACTCAAGGGGTGGCACAGAAAACGATCAAGTTAAACGCCTATATAAGGAAGAAAGAACTATGAGTAAAAAGGTTCGAATTCTTCTTCTCTTAAACTACAACTGATCAATTTTACTGACTTGATCGTCGGAGTGGGCTGATTGGCAGTCCTCCCGAGCTTAAAGAGAAGGAAAGTGTAGAGCTATTTGTGCATCTACAGTATTCATCTTCTTTCTGTCACGGACCTAAAGAAGAAAGAAAGAAAGAAAAACAACCTTTCGTCTCATCTAAAAATAATGAGATGACTTGTCCGAGTGAGTCATCTTGGTACGGTCTTAAACTAAACGAGATGGGACAGAGATTAGAAACCATGTTCATACCATAATTTTAAAACTCAAAACTCGACTTGACTTGAATGTCCATCGAATCGAGTCAAATTCAAAAGCTCACGACACACTTGACACAAGGAAAATGATACAGTGACTGCGTAGGACACTGTGTTTCACACTGTTCTGACGTTATGGTGACAGATGATTTTTCCTGGAGATTTGAGTGAAATCATCTACGGTTATGTGCGCATCTCTATCATCACTGTGTGAAACGCAGTGTCCTGATTATTCACTCTAGGACGACTGTCTAGACACACGTCTCCATGTTTTCATGAAGGGTGGGTATTGCATCCACCATTTGCACTCGCTGCACCTACTAAAAACATATTTTGGGGTGAGATTTATTGAGAAAAGAGCATAAACGGTGGGTGTGCAAATAGCCTGGACCTTCGGTGAATTATTGAGATGCCAATGTGTTTTCAAACTGTAACACGCCTTTTGACCTCAGCCTTCAAACGGATGCCAATGTATTTTGATAAGGATAATTTAGACAAACCTTTTCCTTAGTTCATTCGTAAAATAGTAATTATATTTTTCCAATTGGGAAAGATGGCTGAGTAGACTAAAGCACGGATTGCTCATCTATTATACTAGGTATTCGTACTGAGAGTTCCAAGGTTCAAATCCCTCTCTTTCCATTTCCTCTGATGTCTTGAGATTTGTATTTCGAATTTAAAAAAGAAATATTGTTCCCTTTTGATTTTTTCATAGATCATCTCCACGTTTTCTTGAAGGGCCAAGGTATTTGCAACCACTTAAAACACATTTTAGAATGGGACATATTGAGGAATGTGGGCATATTGAGGAATGTGGGTGCATTGAGCATAAACAATGGGTGCAAATAGCTTGGACCTTTGGTGAATTCTTTTTTGAGTCATGCTGCACTACATGCCTTGGACACTGGGTCCAACACTGAGTTGACCTGGTAGTGCACAAATAACTTTAGATTTATTTCCTTGAGATATAAGTTAAAAAATCAACGATTCTACATGGACTGCCAGGTCAACTCAATGTTGGACCCAATGTCCAACGCAAGCAAGTAAAGCAATTTCCTTATTTTTTAGATGCCAATGTGATGGCATATCCGTTGACCTTAGTCTTTACAAAGAAACTACATAAAATGACTTAATTAAAATGCCTTCAGCTTCAACTACTAGCCAAATACCCTTGATTCTTCTCCTCACAACTTGTCATCTTCAAAATCTAGGGTAACAATTTGTAGTCTTCAACCTCAAGATCTATTCCTTCATACCTTACAAAAAAGATAGAATTTTTGGGAAAGTAGAATACAATATATTTTTGGGTAGAAAGGACCTTTCTTCAAGAGGTGAAGCTGATTGATTGAAGATGAAGTTTGGCAAGGTTAAAAAGCTTCAAAGAAATGGATTTTTTGGCAAAAAATCTAAGGTTTTTGAAGTAGAGTTTCAAACCCATCTTGGGGCATTTTCGAGTAGACTTAACCATTTTGACAAGTTGAACTAACCGTTAAATTTTCTAGTATACTTAGGGGCCGATTGATTGCGCTTCTAAACGCAGCTTTACCGGCGTTTGCGTCAAAAAGTTGTGTTTTATGAAAGTTTGCGTGCTTGATATCGCTTCTAAACGCAGCGTTTTGAAATTGTAAATGCAAATATGAAAAAAAAAATTGGTGATTCGAAAAGCGCATGTGAGCAACTTCGCACAACTACGTTTTAAAGCGCCGAAGTGAAATGACGAAATTACCCTTCGTTATTTATCAAATTTACACACTCAGTCCGTGATAAAACTTCGACGTTTTTTATCCTTATCACTCTCTCTTCTTCATGATTTCGACAGCAATGGCGACCCACCTCGACGATGACGATCTATTTTTGTTGTTTATTTTTGTTCACCATTGATCGGGTCAGAAATATTCACCAATAATCATATCTGTTGCTTATTTTTGTTGAAGGTTGGATTAACATAAATTGCTGCTTATTTTGTTCAAAAACAAGGATAGAAATTGAGGACAATGGCAATTTGATCATTCTCTATTAGTCTCTCAAAGAAGACCAAAGTTTAGTACGTAGTAGTATGTCATCAGCTTGAAAACTCAAGGGTATCTCAATTATGTAAATTTAAACAACATTCTCAAATTTACACTAAAAAAATATCATGCATTTAAGATTGTTTTTTATTCTACGGGCAGATGTTAGGAGTGATCCTCTTCACTATATTGGCGCATTATGACATTTTATCATCAATGCATAGTAAAATGGTCTTTTAAAGGCTTTACTGGGGTGTACCCAAATATTCTTCCATTCTAAATTGTAGATGCTTTTGTGTTCATTTTTAGGGCTATTTATGAACAGTTAAAATGTTCAAGATGCAAATTATATTGCTTTGATATAGTTTTGGGTTTACAAATTTGTTTTAATTTAAATATAATTTCAAGGTTTGGTGATGTTTGTTATGTGAACGAGCTTGCCAATGGTTTATAGTGTAAGTTCAATCTCTGCCTTAGGTTTTTTTTTAATCTTCCCATTGGTGTTAGCTATTCATGAACACTTAAATGTTTGATGCAAATTATGTTGCTTGATGTGGGTTTTGGGTTTACAAATATATTTTAATTATGTGAATGAGCTTGCCAATGGTTTTCACTATATTGGCGCATTATGACATTTTATCATCAATGCATAGTAAAATGGTCTTTTAAAAGGCTTTACTGGGGTGTACCCAAATATTCTTCCATTCTAAATTGTAGATGCTTTTGTGTTCATTTTTAGGGCTATTTATGAACAGTTAAAATGTTCAAGATGCAAATTATATTGCTTTATAGGTTTTGGGTTTACAAATTTGTTTTAATTTAAATATAATTTCAAGGTTTGGTGATGTTTGTTATGTGAACGAGCTTGCCAAGGTTTATAGTGTAAGTTCAATCTCTGCCTTAGGTTTTTTTTTAATCTTCCCATTGGTGTTAGCTATTCATGAACACTTAAATGTTTGATGCAAATTATGTTGCTTTGATGTGGTTTTGGGTTTACAAATATATTTTAATTTAAGTATAGTTTCAAAGTTAGGTGATGTTTATTATGTGAATGAGCTTGCCAATGGTTTTGGGGGTGAGTTTAGTCTCTACCTTAAGGTCTTTTAATCTACCCATTGGTGTTAGTTTTTGATTGAGAGCTACGAATGGTGGAGCAATATGACAATAGACTTGCGTTGCGGAAGAATGGATGTGTCAAAAGGAAAACAAAGTCATTCTTATTTAGAACACTTTTTTGAATATTCCAAATTATATTATCTCTTTCTTCTATTCCAGTTTTGATCACTATGGAACTTGAGGACTTGAGAGATGTTTAAATGTTTTGTTTAATGTAAATTACATTGGAGTGATATTTTTTTAGTGTAAATTTGAGAATGTTGTTTAAATGCATGAAAGTAACTGCCATCTCTCTGTCTCTCTGTGAATTGGCTTCGATAAATTTTAAAATTTGTTACGTGCAAATAACTTGTGATTATTCAGTCTCATCTGTTGATTGTTAATTCAAAACATAAGAGTTGGTCCTAGTTCAATAGTAATTGAAATGAAAATGTAAAAATATATATATATATATATATATATATATATGTTTTTTCTTTAACTTACACACACACACACAAACAATTACTGTACGTTGTAGAGTCAAAGATTGAGAACACAGGGCTCCCTTACCGTGGGACTGAGAATTGTGCGTTCTTTCGACTATCTATATGGTAACCTGACATTGCCTCCTGGTTTCTCTCTTTGATTATACACTGTGCAAAAGTTAAAATATATATATATTTTTCTTTAACTTAACTTACACACACATACAACACAACAATTATTGATCAACCAATGAATCATGTTATATTATTGAAATAGAATATGACATGTTCCGTTCTATGCACTACTCTTGTTATTATCATTGACAGATGAAAGATAACAATTCAAAGAGTGTGAAAGTAGATTGGACACCCAAACAACATGAAGTTTGAGTCAAGATCTGTTATGACTTATTTAAGAAAAGGAGGAGACCGCATAAAGTACTTGACAAGACCAATTATGATTTCTTGGTCAAGGAGTTTAATAAAAGAATAAATGTTTATTACGATAGAGGAAAAATGAAGAACAAATGGGATAGACAAAAAGGCATTTGGGGACGTTGGAATAAGGTTGCACGAATACTGACGTCTCTTATGATATTGAGACCAGCATATTAGATGCAAGTAATGAGTGGTGGGACGGGTGGTTGGAGGTACATTTTTTTTTGTTAATTTTCATTTTATTTATTTTAAGATTTTTGTTTCTTTATGTAACTTAGGGTTTATATTTTTATCGCATCATCCAAAAGATGTAATATTCGAAAGGAACCTCTGAAGTTTGTGAAACAATTGGATTTTCATCTTTGGAGACACATATGCTACTGGTAGTCGCATGTGGTTGCCTGCATCTGGTACAATGCCATCTGTATCAACACTTCAGAATGCGAATCTTCATGCGGATGATCTAGATGATGTCATGGCGACCTAGCCTCTAAAGTTTGAGACACCTTTAGACTTGACTCCTGATGTTGATAATAAGTTTGAGGATGATGCTAGCCATACTGTACCCCTACCCACATATCCCACTTGACGCAGAAGTGGCGATAGTCTACCACTTCATGGTCGTAGGCAGAAGATGACTACTGCAATGCAAATTGGCCAGTCATTGGAAAAGCTCGCAGATGCAGTTCATTGTCAGACATTTGCTGCTACTAATCTCACTGATGTTAGTAAAGGCAGTATTCAAGAGTCGATCGAACTCTTAGATGAACTATCAGATTTAACCCCCAAGAGTGTTCTTTATCATTTTACGTTGAAGACGTTTAGTAAGAACAAACAATTTAGAGAGATTTTTTATGCATTACGATCAGTAGAGGTTCGTCTTGGGTGGCTGGAGGATGAGATGTCTGATTTTATGACTGGAAAAGATGTTTAGACATGTTTATATGTTACTTTAATATTTATGTGGGTTTTATGATGCACCTATAGGGTGTAATTTACATTGGTTACTTTTTGCACTATTATGTGTAATATACTCTAAAGTTTGGATAATTTATTTTCTATTTGATGGAAATCTATTTTTCTGTTGAATGTATATTATATTTTCTATTAGATAGATATTTTATTTATTGTTGGATGGATATTGTGATTAATATTTTCTGTTATATATGTATATAGGACTAATATGGATTTGTAAGCAGGTTATATGGGATTTAGATGTTCATACCACGATTACTATCGATTTAGATGATAAATGATACCATCGATTCAAATGGTGATACTACCAATACTGTTGAGTCAAGTGTTTTAGGTATGGGCACTACAAGAGCCGTCTTAGGTTCCATATTTTATTGCGATAATTTCTTATATAGGGAGTCAAATAGTAATAGTCAGTTAAAGGGGATTGACTTTATGCGGGAAACACTAGATGATAATCGTACGACATGTCATGCACTATTTAGAATGGAATGACACGTATTTCTGAATCTGTGTAGTATTTTGAAAGATCAAAGTGTATTGAAGATAGGACGCTACATTACTATTCAAGAACAACTAGCGATGTTCTTATTGATAATGGGACATAATCAAGGTCAAAGATTAACTGCAAATCATTTCGATCACTCACCTCAAACTGTTGGCAAGTATTTCAACAAAGTTCTTTTGACTATTGTGAACTTGTCAATGTTCTTAACTGTACCTCCTGACCTCAATGAAGTCTTTTCGCACATCCGTAACAATCCTTATTTTTTGTCATATTTTAAGGTAATTATATATATATATATATATATATATATATTGAAAAATATTTGTTTTATTAATGTTTATATATTAATATACCTTAAAAATATAGGATTGCATTGGAGCGATAGACTGGATGCATGTTAGTGCATTTGTACCAATTGCAGAACAAATATGATATCGAGGACATAAGGGACTCACACAAAATGTAATGGCAACATATTCGTTTGACATGTTGTTCACTCATATGGTAGTTGGTTGAGAAGAGTCGGCTAACGATTCACGTGTTTTCCTTGAGACAGTGAATACTCTCAGTTTAAATTTTTCATATCAGTGAATACTCTCAGTTTAAATTTTTCATATCCTCCACCAGGTATATATTTAAAAGCTTGTCAATTATATCTGTTTATATTCAATTAGATATTAATTTTTTTTGGATAATAGGTAAATACTATTTGGTAGAAGCTGGGTACCCACTCATGGATGGTTATCTTCACGCCTTATCGAGGTGTTCAATACCATCTACAAGACTATAGGAGATCACAGGTAAATGATCGAAATGAGTTATTCAATCATTTACATTTTCACTTTGGAACGTGATTGAACGAACCTTTGGGGTTTTGAAAGTAAAATAGCCAATCTGAAGTTGATGCGTTCATATAATTTGGACAAACAACGAAAACATTGTTGTTGTTTGCATGGCATGCACAATTTTATCAGAAAACAAGCGCATTGTTGATTGATGAAGAATTTGCTCTATTCGAGGAAGAAGGATCTACGGAAGTGGAAGATGAGGGTATCACTAATCAAGAGTATCTAGTTTCCCCATTAGTAGGTCGTCAGAGTCAACAAACCATGAAAATACATAGGGATTTAATAGCTGATGCCATTTTTAATAGCAATCATTGATACCATTTTCATATTCTATTTTTTTACTTTGTGTGTATAATTATAAATAGTGTTATTCGATGTTGGATAAAGATTATACTATTTTTAAGTATATTTCGAAGATTTTATGCTTTTTTATTTATGTTCTTTGTGTATGATGAATAGCATTGATGGCAAACTATAAGTATCCACCATGTTGTTCATGTAGTCGAATGATGACATTAGTCACAGGTAAAATAAAAGAAAATTATGGGAAGATGTTTTATAGGTGTCCATCTTGGCAGGTAATATGGCATTGATATAATGGTGGGTGCTTATTGATATTGATGACATTGATATTAATTCATGTGTTATTTTACTTTATAGAGACATGCAGAGTCTTTTGTTGGGTAGATGAAGTTGACATTAACAATGATAATGTTCCACAAGATAAAGTAGCGAAGTCAAATAAGAAGAATGAAAAATATCTTTTGTATGCATTTGTTCGATGTATATTTTTATGTTTTATTTATTTCAATTTTTCTTATATATTAACTATAATTATTATGTTTACATGATATCAGAATCTAAATTAGATGTTATGGGATGTGTTATATATAATGTGAATTTTGGATTGCATATTATGCAGGTATTTTGTTTATCAGGAAAATTTCATATGTCTATTTTTAAGAGGAGATGCTGCCGAAATTTCTGTAGAATTATAAATTTTTTCTATAATTTTTTTTATAATTATAGAAATTTTAAATTAAAATAATTATTTATTTTATTTTTTATATAATTTTATTTATATTTATATATATTTAGTGTAATTATATATTTATAGGGGTTATTCTAGTAATTTTAATGCATTCTGGGTGCATTATCAACTTTAAGGGTATTTGGTCATTTACCCTAATACAGCAGATTCTTGAAGCTATATCAAGCAGTAATTATCAGATTTATGACAACAGATTCTGATAGCACAGCACTTTTAGAAAGCTCTATCAACTTGTCAATGTTTTAGATTCTGATAACAGATTCTAACAACAGATTTCTAACAGCAGAAGCTGACAGCAGATTCTGGCAACCGAATCATCAGGCCCTTAGAGAGTTAGGCGGTGTTTGTTTGCGCTAATTTTTAGTGCTTATTGCTTAAAAAAATTATTTTCAGCACTTTTTAAAAATTGGCGCGTTTGTTTATCGAAAAAATTCAGCACAAAGTGCTAAAAATTTGGCTGAAATTTTCAACACAAAAAAGACGTTGAATGCTTATTGCTATTTGCGCTCAGCACCATTTTTTTTTTCGTGGACAAATATGCCCTTCACAAAAAAATTAATTACCGCGTCTATCCCTGTCTTCAATTTCATCCCAAACGCCAGATCTCGTCTCTCTCTCGCCTCTCTCGTCTCTCTCTCGCGACTGAACCTGCAACTCTATCGTCTCTCTCATCTCTATCTCGACTGAACCACGGTCTCTCGCATCTCTCTCGTCTCTCTCATCTCTCTCTCGGCTAAGCACCACTGCAAATGTATCTCTCTCCTCTCTCGCATCTCTCTCTCGACTGAGCACCGATTGACTGCATCTCTCTCGTCTCTCTCTCTCGCCAGATCTGTTATCTTCATCATCTCTCTTGGTCTCTCTCTCACCAAATCGTTGTCTTCTCTTTCGCCTCACCTGATCTCGACTGATCTCATTCTCTCTTGCCATATCTCAGCAGATCATCAGGTGATTCTATTTATTTTTATTCATCTAATATGGCCAAAATCCTTCGCATCATCATCGCCTGCAACGTAATGAAACCCTAATCATCCCAATTTCTCTTTTGGTCTCAATTTTGTTGTCTGAATCATCGATTTGCTTTGCTTGTGATTTTTGTTTGTTATTATTGTTTCAATTGAATTAAACCCTAGTCATCCCAACTTCTCTTTTAGTTTCAATTTGTTGTTTGAATCATCGATTTGTTTTGCTTTTGATTTTTTGTTGTTATTATTGTTTCAATTCAGATTTTACAACTTGACCTGATTCAGTTTCTATTTTTAGACCATAATTGGACAATTTTCTTAGAATTTCTTGAAGATCTCTTAGGTGTTACCCAATACCCATCCAAAATTGTGCCCAATTACCTGGATTTCTTGATGTCCCCAGCTAGATCTTTGAGGTTTTGTTAAGAAACATTTTTTTTATAGTACTCTTTCAAGTTTATTCCATGTTACTCCACCTGTTCTAAATCTAATTTCCTTTCTCCTCTCTATTGACACTCAGATACTTTAACCAGTTTAGCAAACTGGCGCCATTATTCCAGAATTACTTATTATTATTAAAAAAAAAAAAATTGGTTATGTCAAGAATTCAACATTGTCAATCAACTAAGGACAAAACCGATCTGACTCATCCTTGTTTGTTTTCTAAATTGTGAATTGTTCACCACAATACTCTTAAAAATCTACTGACTAAAGAATAGAGTAGTTGACTTAAGATATCCTCAATGAAGCTGAGGAAATCACTCCTTCTATATGTAAATATGTATCATTATCATCATGAATATTCATCCCAAAAATTTGGTGTTGGGTAAACGAATCTGGTTTCTCCATTCATTTTTTTATATCTAAAGGCAAGTTTTATGTTATTTCAAATGCGTTCGTATCTACTCTCACTACCTCAATACATGCCCTTTTTGGTCTACTATGTTTTGATACCTTCAACTTGCACCCCAACTTTCTAACTAAAAGACAATGAATAGAGTTCTATAGTAGTATAGTTATTTTATAATTTCGAACTATGTTCTGAGCACTTTTTTAGCTGATACTAGGCGAAAGAACTTGATATGTTTAATAGTTTGTATTGCCTACAAACCATGTTTCTATTTTGTGTTTATTATTGAATTGGCTTGTGAAAATGGGGAGCAAATTAAGCTTGATCCCACATATTCAATGATTTGTTAAAATACACTTATTTTAAATCCAACCATCTATTTTTGTATATTTCAAATATTTCTATTTAGTATGGTTAACAAATGAGGTATATAGAAAGAAACAAAAAAAAAAAAAAAAAACCTCAAAGTTCTATTTGAATCCGGTAAACTATTTGAATTACCTTTGATTCTTATATACATCTACTCCATGCAATTATGCATAGAGCTAAGTCCAGTATCTTATTATTTTTCCATTAAACCTCAAAGTTCTATATTTTATTTAAGCCTGCAGTATCTATTCAAGAATCTAATTTCTGAATATCACACCAGCATTTCCCAACATGGTTTCAGCTCCTACAGAATATATCAAGGCGAGCGGTGACCATGTCGTACATTGTCTGGCAGTTAAATCACCCATAATCTAGTGGCCACACCACTTTCCATCTGGCATTTGGAAAGCACTATCTATACAACATGTATGTTGTGACATACATAAATCATCAAAGTAGGATAGCAATAACATTTCTACACCAACTTCCATGTTTAACAAACAACAGATTATTAGAAAAAGATCCAGAAGATTTACAACGGATGACATAGAAAGGATAAACATATACAAGCATGGAGAATATGTACGAATTCATGTTTCATTAAACTATAAGGCAGATTATTAGATCTATCAGAGATATTTTCATAGGGTTCACATGAGTTAACACAGTTTGAAAATATGAAGCTTACCATTTGTTTGCTAATGTAAGGTTGTATCTTGATTGGAGTCTCAAAGATATTGTCAACCTTGGGAAATTTTTGTTTCTCCATCTCAAACTCTTTCCTAGATTCCTTTCGACTACCTGACTGCCAAACTCTACCAAAATTAGGGAGCCAGTCTGCATCATAATTAGTGACAACCTCTCCTCTCTTCTCCATCTCCAGCTCCATCTTTCTCTTTTCTGCCCAAACAGTTCCCACCCGTTTTGAGTTCAACATCCTCAATACCTTCTCCATTTGTTAGTTTAGTTTTTTTTTTTTTTTTTTTTTCAATAAAAACTTTACATTCACCTATGCATCTACGCGCCACATATTCTTAATTTCACATCTCACTATCTCTTGTGATATGCCATCATTCATGGACCCAAGTTAGAATTAAAAAGCAAGAGAGTCCGCACAAATAAGATCTTATGAATTATGTGTTTGCACACACAACTGTTGTTAGATATTAGTGTTTGTATGACATTGCAACACTTTTAATTTCTGTATAATATGTATTTGTTAGAATGTTAATGTGTATGGGATATTATATGGATGTCGCATTGTGTATAAGATGTTATGTGGATGTAGGATTGTGTATGAGATGTTATGTGGATATTATATTGTGTATTATACATGTGTTTTCTTTATCAGGAAAATTTTATATATCCATTTTTAAGAGGAGATGCTGCCGAAATTTCGATAGACTTATAAAATTTATATATTTATTTAATTAAAAATAATTATTTTTATAATTTTTTAATATAAATTTATTATATATATATATAAGTACAAAGAGCTTGCCAAAACATTGATGGTTTCACCTTTTGAGTCCATGGTAGAAAAGCTCCCATCTCTACATTCTCAACAGATCTTAAGGTCTAGTCAAGAATATGAAAGGCTTTGATATCATTAAAGATTCTGAAATGTTTGGGTAGCCAAGATGATTTAGGTCTTACAAATTACTTATTAGTTATTACTAATTATTCTTGGTGTGTTTATATTTTTTCAATTGTTTCATGAATGGTAGTTTACACTATTTTCCATGTTTGAATATAATTGGCATCGATATGGATTATTTTTATAGTTGTTTAAATTATATAGTTGTTTATTTTTATTTTTCTACTGCATCTAGATATGGATTCTAATGAGAGCAACCGAGCGTGTTGGCTTGATGAGAGGGTTAGAAAATTTTTTATTGATCTATGTATTGAAGAAGTTAACCGTTAAGGAAGATCGGGGGGGACTCTAAAATCCCAGTCATGAAATAGAATTATAGTTGAAATGAACAAGAAATTTTTGACTACTTTTAAGCAAAGACAATTAAAAAATCAATGGGATTATCAAAAGAAGCAATATGGAATTTGGATGCGGCTTACAACTTGCACGGGTCATGGATACAATGCAGAAACAAATACCATTCATTGGACTGATGAACGATGGGATGACTACTTGAAGGCATGTCTAACCCTATACTTTTACTACATATTTATAAATCTTGAGAATATTATAAGTGGACTCACTTTTAATATGATTCTAATATGTTTCAGAAATATCCAGAAGCAAAAAAATATCGTCATAAGCCATTGATGTTTGCACGTGAGTTATGTACATTATTTGAATGCACAATGGCCACGGGAGATACTGGATGGGGTCCACATAGAGAAGGGTTGCCCGTTGATGTATCATCTCAAGTTGGAGAGGAACCACAAAATTTTGATGAGTTTGAATCACAACATTTGGAAGATGAATCTTTAGGACAGAGTGTTCCTAATGTATCAACTCCTTCAGAAAACGTGGATACTTCATCATCAAAAAAACGTCGTAAAAAGAATGAAAAAGATGATCTTCAAGATAATATTCAAGCACTTATCGATGTTCTTGTGAAAGATACAGACAATGGACCCTCGATACAAGATTGTATGAAATCTTTGAATGAAATGACGATGGTGGAGAAAGGAGGACATCTTTATAATATTGCGCTTAATGCATTTGCTAAGGGAAAAGAGTATATAGGACAATTTGGATGGAATTGGCAGATCCAACACTACGATTGTCTTGGCTTAATGCTATTAACTTATCATAGGCTTTTTAGATGTGAGATTTTAGTGGTAGTTTTGTGAAGTTTTTTGTCTTTGATGGAACATTTTATTTGTTTTGTGTTTATGACATGTTGGAGTACTTATTTTGAATGGGTGTCATTGGATTTCAATGTTGGAACACTTTTATTTTGAATGAGTTTATTTAGATTTGAATGTTGGAACACTCTTATTTTGAATGGATATTTGATTATGAAATGTTTGTTTATCGTATTATTTTTTTATGTATACAAATTATTTATGCAACAGTGAATATGACACCACAACAACGGAAGCTTCTAATAATATTAATATTGAAGTTCATATTGGAACGTATCAGACGACAATCTATCACTCGAGATGCAGTCAATGTATCAACACTTACGGGTGATCAATTTGTGGATGAACTCTTAAATGGTCCTTCATCAAATTGTTACGAGTTGTTAAGAATGGAAAAGAGTCATTCGTTAACCTTTGTCGTTTATTTCAAGAACGAGGATGGCTTGTGGATAGTAGACATGTGAAAATACCGGAGATGATTGCAATGTTTCTTATGACAGTGGGTCATAATTGTCGGTATCGACTAATAAAAAATCGATTTCAACATTCATTGCAAACAATCCACAAGTATTTCCATAAGGTTCTAGTTGCTATATTGTATTTTTCCAAAGAAATGATCATATTACCATCTTTCGATCAACCAATGGAAGAAATTCGAACTCATCGACATCTTAGACAAATATTTAAGGTACCTAAATTTCTACCCATGGTAATTTTTATTTATGTTTATATTTTTTTACCAGTAGTAATGTATTTTTTTAATTAATTAACAAGGGTGCTCTTGGTGCTCTTGATGGAACACTCATCCATGCTTGCATTCCATCGGATAAACAAATTCCTTACAGGGGAAGGGGAAGGTCTGAATGCTATCAAAATGTAATGGCTATTTGTAACTTTGATATGATATTTACATACGTGCAAGCTGGATGGGAAGGAGTGGCACATGATTCAAGAGTTTTAATGGAGACTATCCGTGATCCTACAAACAGATTTCCAATACCTCCATCTGGTATTATTAATATTTTATATAGTTTTATTAGTAATAAATATAGTATTTAAATATATTTATAATTTAACGATGTATTTATTTTGATGTAGATAAATATTATTTGGTTGATGCTGCTTACACGCATACACGAGGTTTTATGGCACCATATCGTAATATGCGTTATTGGTTATCTGATTTTCGTCGTGGACGTCCTAGATGTAAGGAGGAAATATTCAACCATGCACATGCCAGACTGAGAAATGTAATTGAGAGGGCTTTCGAAGTTTTAAAGGCGCGGTTCCCAATTTTAAAAAGGATGGCACCATACTCATTTCCTACTCAGAGAAATATAGTGATTGCATGCATGGCAATTCACAATTTTCTTCGTAAAATTTCGATAACTGATGAGCTTTTTCATCAATACGATGATGAAGATATTCTTCTCGAAGTAACTAATGGTGGATATACTCATCTTGGCGTGGAAGAGCTGTTTGGACAATCTGAACAAACATTTATGATTACTTTACGAGATCAGATTGCAAATCATCTTAGTAGTGCAAATATATGAAATGATGTTATTTTATTGAGTATGACAATGTTGTATTTCAAGTTTAATAGATTATGTGACAATGTTAATCTCAAAATTTTAATGGATGTGTTGATTTTAAATTTTGATGACTTGTATGACATTTTTATTTTTAATTTGAAAATTTTGGGATTTTATAAATACAAATTATTATTTAGAAATTGAAAAGTATTATTTTTTTTATTTAAAAATAAATTGCATTTTAATTTTATAAAAAATAATATATTTTATTATGTTTGATAAGAAATGGGCATTTGAAACATGCAAACAATGTATACTATGATTATAAGGGTAAAATAGACAATTTATCAGTTTTCAGCAATATGTAACAAACATGATTCTGCAAATTCAACGCTTAATTTTAATGAATTCAGCACTATTCTGACATCTAAACAAACGACTTTTTCAGCACTTAAATTCAGCGCTTATAAGTTTCAGCACTTATTTTTTTCAGTTTAACAAACAGCACCTTACACTACTACACCGAAGGGAATAAGTGGTGCTAGCTATTAGATTTTTAACGTTGGATATAAAATAAAATGATATTACAAAGCTAGAATTTTCACGATAATTGCGTGAAAATTCTATAAAGGTTTATAACGTTGATTGTTGCAAAAACTAACGTTATATAAATGATTTTTTCGTGATTTTTTTGTGAAAAAACTCCAGGAAGATATTATTATTTATAAAGTTGAATGAAATGCTTTGTTCATTACCTTCTTCAAGTTCAGACTCTTACCCCAAACCCTAAACCATGTTCATCTTTATTGAATATATTTGGAGACCATGATGAAGAAAAAGCTAGGGCATTAAAAGGAAAATCCCACTGAGCTGAAAATCCATGAAAACTGCTTAAGCAAAAACAATGGCAAGTATCATAATGTGTTTGAGCAACAACGTTGACCTTCTAGTAAAGAACTCTTCTCCAACTAAGACAACGTCGAAGTAAAAAGAGACTTTGAAGTCGTCTCAAACATGTTGGGTCTTTCAAGAATAGGTTTACTTGTCTAAAAATTTTAAAAGTCACAAGGTAGGACCATTGACCCACTTTGAAGGATAGAATTTTTTATTCTAATAATTATTAAAATTTTCTGTCCAGCTCGAACATCTTTCAAAAGTAAGGAAAAATATCAATTCCTTATTGTGCAAAGGATAATCTTAAAAATCTTGAAAATTTAAAGGAATGTCAATTCTTTTCTTTTAGTTGTCAGAGTCTATCATCTTTTGTCTATACTTTGCAAATACACTTAGGTTCATCAATTTCGTAGTCAAGCACCGATTAGAAGTCATTTTTAAATTAGGTATTTCAAACAAACAATATGATTCAAAAATTTCAATCTTATTCACATTATTAGAAAGAAAAATTACTCTCAAATAAGTCTAGTAGAGCTCAATGCTCATTATGAATCTAAATGCATGATAAACGAATATCAAGGCCTAGTTAATCCGAGTCCGACAACATCGTGACTCTAAAAATCAAACCCATTGGTGTGAGACCTCAAAAGCATCCAACCTTTTAAAAACTTTGGTGTTATGCCTTAAAAGTTTCCATTTATTTTTAAAATCAAACTCGTTAGTGTGATACCTCTAAGGCATCTGATCGTTCAAAAAATTTGGTGTGAATCCTATAAGGTTTTCATTTATTTTCTAAATCAAACTCGTTGGTATGAGACCTCTAAGGCATTCAACCTTTAGAAAAGTTTGGTATGTATATTATAAGGTTTCCATTTGTTATCAAAGTCAAACTCATTGGTGTAAGATCTATAAGGCGCCCAACTTTTCGAATCCTAGAATATGAATTCAAGTAGGTTTTAGTGATGCTCGTACAAACCACAGTCCTAGAAACATAGCCTTCCAGTAAGTTCGAGTCTAAGAAACGAGACTCCAACATTTTGAATCCGAAAATAAGAGTTCGAATAATTTTTAATGAAGCTCCTACAATCCCAAGCTTGAGGAACGAGACTCTAACTTTTCAAATCTTAGTATGTGAGTTCATGTGGGATTTAATGAAGTTGCTGCAATATCTCGAGTCTAAAAATACCTTGATGTCTTCCAATCATCCCGAGTCTGAAGATATCACAACTCTTTCAGTCTTATTAAACTTGAAAAAATCGTAACACCATTTCAGCAAAGCACAATCATATTCATCTCAAGATTTCATCAAGTTACATCCCAAAGATATCAAGGCTTCACCATTAGAGTTCGAAGATACTGAAACTCTGTTCATATCTTTTTATCACTGTATGCATTCACCACACACGTGCATTGTTTGTAAAATTTTCCTCAAATTTTATTGATGTTTCATCATCTTCGACTTGATTTTTTGAAGTTTAATATCTTTCTTCATTTTCTATCAACGAAAGCACACACACCAGGACCTAACATTTTTTAGTTTGGAGAAACCTTACCCTCAACGATGCGGATGCCTTGACAAATTGTCGAATCAAACAGCAAAATGAAATGTCATTTAATTTGACATTCAAGTGACGTACTATCTACCAAATAAATTTGTCATATAGTTTGCTTACATCTTCTATTAAAGAGGGACTTCTGTAGACATCCCAATTTTGTGATCCCAATTTTAGATTTCCGTAGATCCCTAATGATGAATGCATGAAATATGTGAAGAGCCGAAAGCTTGCGATAGAACTTTTCCCATTTCCTTTCTAGTCTTTTCCTATTCACTCTACTTGGAATATGCAACTTAGAAATTACGCATGCTTAAGATCACCACATTTATACTTGACATCTAAAGTAAATACGATTAGGATCACTCCACATTTCGATGACCTAAAGACCTTGCAATGCTAGGAGAATGCAACATTTAAACTTAGAAAGAATCACATGGTGACCGAATGAAAATATTTGTCTAAACTCGAAAAAATTAACAAAATGATGAAAATACCCCTCGTGGGTCTCATACCTTTGAAATGTCTCGAAAGTAGTGTCATTGATCTTGGAATGTGATTTCAAGTCAAATGAGAATAAAATCGGTAAAATCAGAAAATTTACGAAGAATTATAAAATAACTAAAATGCCCTTTTACGTTAGATTTTTTACTTAGAAACCTTGATTCTTAAAAAAACGTGATTAAAAATAAACTTTTGACAACATTCACATACATTAAGAAAACTAAGAGATCCCATGTTTAGGAAGAGGAAAAATTTTCACATAAAATGAAGACTTTTTCATATAAAATGATAATTTTTTTCACATAAAATGACAAATTTTCATTCACATAAAATGATGGACTTTTACACGCAAAATTACACTCATCAATCGACCAATCAATTATAAATTAAATTTCAAGAATAAATAAGTCAACCAATCTTAACCCTCGGATTCTAACCAAAAAAATCTTAAAACATTAAATAAAAAATTCACATTAAACTCTCAAGCCATTAAAACCATAAAACTAATTTAAATAACCATACCAATTGATTTGATAAATTTTAAATTCTAAAGTAAATAAAAACATTTAAGCAAATCATTGTGCTTCAATGCGAGTTACGATCAAAAGAAATTTAATACCTTTCATTTCCAAACTTACTAATTATAATTGAGGAAGGGGGTTTGTGACCATACATCGAGTTTCATGGGATCACTATCCCATGTATTTGAATATAGAGAAAATGCCCACGTTTGGGTCAATCAAAGAGAAAAAAAATAATAAGAGAAAAATGTCAAGAAGGAGAAGAGAGAGTTCTGTAGAACTCAATTTCTTTTCTCATGGTTCGATCAAAATTAACACAAGAGGAGAGAGAATTCTACTTGAACTCTCTCATCTCTTCTTCATTCTATAAAACCAAGTCCCATTCCCACATTCTGAAGGGACAACAACTTTGGTAATAAGATCGACAAAAATCATTAGAAAAAAAAAATGCAGAAGAGGGAGGATCATGATTGAAACAACAAACTATCGACAAAGATCATAAAAAAATGTAGAGGAACAAATTAAGAAAAAAAGAAGAAGAAGGAAATTGACTTTTTCTTCATCAAGCCAACATAGCCACTCCATCATCTTCTCCATTTAAACCCAACTGAACCATTAAAATATTCCTAAAATAGAGTCGAAGTAATCCCACTTCTATTGGCATTTTTATAGATAGTCTGACATATTTTAGTCAAACATGAATAAATTTCTCTATAAAAATCAAATTCATAAATCATTTTTTAATTTAAAAACTAGAGCTGAAGAACTTTCCAAAAGTATATTACAATGCTCTCAACTCTACTCCAATTAGTACAAATTTGTTTATGAAGTTGAGGGCAAATTCGAGATGAAATCTAAGGTAGTTTGACTCTTTCCAGTCAAACGTGTATATCTTCTTATACAAAATTCTAGTTCACAAACTAAATTTTACGTTAGAAACTAAACAAACAAAACTTTCCAATGACATATCGCATACTTACTAAATCCTTCCCAATTAATACAGATATTTCTACGAAGTTGAGGCAAAATATAAGATTTGGCCTTGATTTCCATTCTCATTCAAGCCCGACTTGTTTGGTAAATTTTCTGAAGGAATCACGGCAATCAAATTTCTTGGGTAAGTTTTTTATTTGTTTTAAATGAAAAGAAATAAAAAATAAAAAGATGTTTTCCAAACAAATTTAAGTTTTTGTCAAAATTCAAAGATGCTAAATCAACTCGAAGAGTTTGATTATTTTTCATAAAATTTTCGTAATCTGACTCCTTACCCATTGTTTCTATCATAAACCAATTTGAATTCCATTCGGAGTCATTTTATGATTCCTAGGCCTAAATCAGGCGGTGACTCCAAAACAAGAGTTGGGATTCATGTTCTGTGTACGAATCGCCGATGGTGCTTTTAGTGCCTTGTAAATTTAAGAGTCAATGTGCATCTTTTTCATTACCCAGTTTAGAATCAACTAGGTTTGGGAGAGTTGAAACTAACAAACATAACCCTTAATCTAACAAATAGGTCAATGAAGATCCTAAAGAGAATAGTGGAGGATGTCCTCATTAGGTCAATAAATTTCATTTCCTAGTAGACTTTGTAATATTAGACATTGAACTGATTGTCAATCTTGATTGTCACGTTCTAGTAATCTTAAGTCATTATTTTTTAGCATCTTCTGATGCCTTTATTCGTTGTAGGAATGGAGCCATGATATTAGAATTTAGAAATATGAAAATTAGTCTGAAAATCTTCAATTATAATTTGAAGACTCATGGTCTAGATGACTTTGAAGAAGTCTACATGATTGATAACTTTGTTAGTAAGTCCTATGAAAGCGTCTACCCTTTTGATCCCTTTAGAAAGTTGTCTAGCCCATTTTGGAATGGGTTTTGACATTGATAAGTTTATTGAATATGTCAATCTACTGCTAGATTGTGTACATCTTTTAGACTTTGAAAAATAGAAACCCAAGGTAGAACCACTTTTCATCTCCACCAACATGTCAAATTCATAAATTGTCAAGGCCCGCCAAGTTGGAGATCAAAACTCTTTCAGACACACTATCTTATTGTTACCTTTGATGATTTTGAAACCCTACATGTGATTATAACATCTGATTTAGATGCTAAAGAAGAGAGTAAGTTGTTGAAAATATTGAGAAAAGCCTATCATTTACCTATCGAGTTAGTTCATTGAGAATATTGGATGATTAAATGCCTTAATTTTGATATCAATAAGACAAGAGAACAGAAGAAACTCTAGCTCAATGAGTTTGAGAAAATCAAGAATGACACTTACGATAATATTAGGAGATATAAGGAGAGGATGAAGATGGTGCATGATAAACTCATGTTATGCAAAAAGTTCCACCCAAGTCAAAAAGTGTTACTATATGACACTAGATTCCATCTATTCTCTAAGAAACTTAAAATGAGATGGACTGAAAGTTTCATAATTCACATTGGTCGCCCACATGATGTAATTGAGGTCTAAGATCCCAAGAATGGGTCCATTTTTCAAGTTAATGGATAGAAACTTAGGACCTATCTTGAGTATTCTATCTTAGAAGATGAGGAAACTCCATTGGAGGATCCCAATTATAAAGTTTAGGCATTCTCTCTCTCTCTCTATTTTGTTTAGTTGAAGATGTTAAACTTAGCATTATTGGAAGGCAATCCTATCACTTTTAACTTTTTTGGTTCTTTCACATTTTCTTTGATTGGTAAAAAATTTGAATTTTGTCCTTGCTTTATATTATATTGCATATCATACATACATTAAGGACAGTGCATCACTAAGGTTGAGGTATAGGATATTTCCTTGAAATGGTAAACATTAAGATCTATAAGATTTCTTTCAATTTTTGTTTTAAAAATAATATTTTGGTATTTATTTTTGAAAATAAAGCATGAATTTTGAGAGTATAAGTTGATTAAAGTAAAGTAAAGCCTCTATTTGCTTTGAGTGTTAGGGAAAATTAGGTCTAGTGAATTTTAATTTCATTTTCCTTTAGTTGGATGGTTAGAAGAAAAATAAAACTGGATATTTACGTCTTGGACAACAATCTTAGTTTTAGACTTGGCACCTTAAAAATGACTACTTGCTTCAAAAAAAATATCAAGTTAAAAATCGAGAAAAAAATCAAAGTATGGAATGTAGAATATAGTAAAAAAATGTAAAATAAATAAAAGTCAAAAGAATAAAAAATAAAAAAAAGAGTCAAATATGGTCAAATTATCAATGTTTTAGTAGGGTGAAAGTCGTCAATGATAAAAATATGAGTAAATTGAAATATAACAGACAAAATCCCTTATAGGTATTAAAGTGAATATCCACATATCTCACTACTTCAAATAGGGTGCTGAGTTTGGAGTTAAATTTTAGGTTAACTCGATTATTGTAGGTAAATTGATTCTAACTCTACTTTATGAAGCTGAGCCTCAAAGTCCTAGTTAGAATTTTTCTATGCACTCAAAGTCATAATATTTTTAGAATTCTCCTAACTAAGTTAATAATGACTTAAACTTTGTTAAAATTTAAATTAATGATTTTCTAGTAAATCTAAGTTTAACTTAATATCTTCCAATGTTGACTTAGCTAAATTTTAATTAGTAAGTATCATCTGTTGAATTTTATGGGTATATTCACTTCAAACCCTTACGAGTAAAACTCTTCCACTAGGGGTTTAAGGGCTTGTTGCTTTTGTTAAATGCAGTTGAGAAGTCTATTGAAATGACATTATTTTTATTATTTTTTGTTATTTTATTTTTTTTCTACTCAAGACGAGTAAAATATAAGTTTTGGGGTGTGTTAAGTGCCTAAAAATATGTATTTACCCATCATTTTATACAGTACTTAACCATATTTTCTAACCTAGATAGGTAGGAAGTTTTTACGAAATTAGACATAATAGTTAATTCATTATAAATTATATTTTATTAATTAAATTACATGTATTTTCACGAATTTTGAAAGTTTAATTATATACTCATTTCTTATAGGCAAACAGGTGACATTGAAGAATTAAATAATGAAAAAACTATCATAAGTCAAAGTCAAAGGTCAAACTCAAGGTCAAGAGTTAAGGTCAAATTTAAAGTCAAAACACAATCCAATATCTGATGCTTCCGAAGTGACGTAATTAAGTTTTAATTCACTCTAAATCTTTCACGTCATGTTATTTTACTCATAACTTTTGACTCAACATAGTAATGCGAGATTATTGAGAATAAAAAATTTATTCAGAAGAGAACAAATTTGTATTTCACGAAGAAAGACTAATTTAAACTTTGAATTTGTCAAAAATGCTTGATAAGTTAGATATTCCAAATCTATCACATTTTACCATTTTAGACATAACTTTTGACTTGATTATTAAAATGCAACAATGTTAGTGGGGTTAAAACTCTAATGAAGACGAAAATATATTTTTATTTCATGAAGGAGAATCAATTCAGATGAAAAAAATGGCGAAAACTTATTTCCAAAACAACTCTAATTTTTATCCATAAAAAGACCTTAACTCTACAACTTTTGGGTTTTTCTCTCTTTCTCTCTTTGATTTATTTTTCCTCTTCTCTTTTAATATGTTTATTCATCTTTTAAATTTAGATTTTATTTTTATTTTTATTTATAAATTTTGAAGACAAGGAAATTTTTTTTAAGGAGTTCATCAATAATAAAGATAAATATTTTGTTTATTTTTGGTATCCTTTCTCCATTATCATGCTTGGCTAATTTCCCATTGTAGAAAGATTGATGAAGTCATATTTAACTAATAAGGTTTAATTCTATTATTTTTTCTCTTGCATGTGTTTTTATAGATTTTTAATAAATTTCTTTTCAACAACCATGGGTCTTAAGTATTCTTTAAATATTTCTCTTTATCCATCATGTTTGGTGTGATTCGTTACTATTGGAACAAAATATAATATATCGGATGCTCATCGTGATGAATGATCATTGAACAATAAATATTTTAAATGAATTTTTTTTGGCTAATTAATTAGATCTATTTCACAAGAATTTTTAATGAAAAATATTTTGATTCAAGATTCATAGTTGGATTCTTGACTTGAGTTATCTGTCAAGAATTTGAATATTATAATTAAATTTAATTAGGTTATTTTGGTGGATTCACTTTCCTTAGGTTTACTTAATTATTTTTTTATAAATTTAATTTTTCCTCAATATCACATCCTTTTTTCCTTTGATTTTCTAAAATCTTGAATACTAACCCCTAATCCTTAGTTGAACGACCCAACTTACCTATCTAAATTGGGATTTTAATTTTATATTTTTAATTGTTCTTGGCAGAGTCATCTTTACACAATTAACAATCCAGATGACTCAAACTAATAGTTTTGATCTCAAAGTAAAATGGCAGGATGGTCAATATGATTAACATGTCTCATTGAATACACATTCCATATCCTAGTAGACTTGTCTAATATTTTAAAAATATCAACTAATTAATTTATGAAAATTAGACTGAGTGAGCCACATCCAAAATAGGTGTCCCTTCCCAACATCTACCTAATGTTAAACTTAAAGAACATTGTTTAAGAGGTTGAATTCTTTTTTAAGTAAAATGAATTGATTTAAATTTAAAGCTATATTAATGTTTCACAAAAAGAAAAAAAAATGAAATAAGAGAAGAGAATATTGAAAAGGGTTTAGAAGTGGCATTATGTATTCAACCCATGAAAATAGAGAACTCGTTTGAAGTATTAGACTTGGATTTGGATGGTGAGGATGAAAAATCAAAAATATAAATAGGAACGATCACGAGGTATAAAATGGGGTGGATTAGAACAATGAAATTATGATTCCTCAAGCTACTACAATGGTAAAAAAATATTAAAGGTTGAAAAAATAAAAATAAAATAACGGGTAATGATTGAAGTTCAACTAAGAACTACGAGATTTAGAGGCAACCCTGCGAATGTGACTTTAACTACTCATTAACTTTTTCGATTGTGACATGGAATGTGAGGAGAATTAATTTGGAATCACTGAGAAGATCAACCCACGATTTTATTATTGAGGAAAGAGTAGATTTAACGGGGTTGTGTAAAACTAAAGAGATAGATAATGCTAAAAAGTTCCAAAAAAATCTTCATAAAAACTACAAATTTTAGAGAATTATAGGCCCCATTTTTATGGTTGAGTTTGGGTAGGATGGGTCCCATGAAATTTAGGGTTGAGAAGAAAAAGAAATCTAGTCAATTCATCCATTATTTAGTTCATCGTCTTCATGATGGACTTATTTTTTTAATTGACAGTGATTTATGTTGAAAATTAGGAGAGTGAGAGATTATCTTTTTGGAGAGATTTGAAAACTATTTCAGTGAAAAATCCTTGGATTTTGATGGTTGATTTCAATAACACAAGATTTCAGGAGGAGAAATTGAGGGGACATCTAGCTTCAATTCGAGCTATGATGGACTTTAATAGTTGCATCGATAATATTGGTTTGCTAGATCTAAAAACTATTGATGTTACTTATTATTGGACAAATAATTCTTTAGGTTTAATAAGAATTTGCAGTAGTCTGGATGATGCTTTTATAAATCCTTTGTGGCTCTTTAAATTTTTGAGCATGATGTTAAATTATTTGCCTCAAGGAGTTTTGATCTCTCCCCAAATCATTTTAATTCCTAGATGGTGCGAGTGGTGGACCAAAAGTGTTAAAATATATATTTTTTCTCTATGTATTAGGTGACCAGGTTCCAGGGATCTAATTATGAATGCATGGAGTATATCAGTGTTGGGCAACCCAATGCAAAAAGTGACTTGCAAGCTTTGTTATGTGAAAAATGCTATTAGAGCTTGGAATCGAAAGTTGTTTCGTTATATAGATGATCATAAGGTAAAGGCAAAAGATAAATTATTTGAAATCTCGAGGCATCTAATGAGTCAACCTTTGGACTAGGTTTTAATGGAGGAAGAATCATCAACTCTGAATGAGTATAATTTGGAACTAGATCTTGCAAAAAATTCTACAGACAACAATCTATAGTTCAATGCTTGCAGGAAGGGGATAGAAATACCTGATTTTTTTACAATTTAGTGGCTTCTAATGTTGTAAGGAATGGAATTGTAGAATTAGAGACGGATCAAGGTACATAGTTTTAGATTTGAAAGCATCAAAAGTTGGGCAACAAAATACTTCTCATATATTTATTGCCAAAAGGAGGTTACTGTAAGTTCTATAGTTCTTTTTTATTTCTATGTTATCTGCTGATCAAGCATAATGATTATTAATCCCTAGTTCTAAAAAATAAACAAAGGTTGTGGTTTTGCTACTCCAAAAAATAAAGTCTCAGGTCTAGACAGATTTGGGGTGGAATTTTTCAGAACTTTTAGGGATATAGTAGGAGGTTATGTTTGTAATGTAGTGATTGATTTCTTAAACCATGGGAAAATGATTAGAGATGTAAGTTCCACGTTACTGTGTTTGATCCCTAGAAAAGAGAATGCCAAATGCCTGGACAAGTTTAACTTATTGTTTTGTGCAAATTTCTTTATAAAAGCTTTCAAAAATTCTCTCCAATAAGTTATCCTCTTGTCTTTCCTCCATTATTAATTATTCCTATAGAGGGTAATAATGGCACGTTACCTAGACTGTACACGTGTCCTAGTAGATTAAGTGGTACTTGAAGTGAGCTAGTCTTGTCCAATAGCAGGGCAAACCACATTAGTGACGCTTGGTCAGACTGATGGGGGTAGAATAACGTTAGGAGAGATCAAGTTTGCTTCGTAGGGGAGGCCTAGTCTGGATATCTATGTGATTTTGGATTGCGCATATCTAGTCCGGAGATCTTGAAAGAGATCACCTAGGAATCTTGGACTCAATCTTAGAGATCCCAATTCTATTTAAGATACTTGCAATTATGGGATTCACTGTGATCACATCATGATTGAAGTGGAAACCTTAATTTGAAGGGAGAACCTATAAATAGGGGAATCAACAGAAGCAAAGGGACCTTTTTGGCCAAAAGAGAAAGGCCTAAAATTACTATTTGATTAAAATACTATTTTTCTCTACAACTCTAACTTTGGCATCGGAGGATAATTGGCAAGTACACACTGGCATTTACAAAAAGAACATAGGAGCTACTTTGGATCAATAGGGCCGGATCGATCAAAGTAAAACTCGATTCCACTTCTACAAATTTGGCATTGTCCATAGTCAAACACTATAATAAATTGATTTCAGTTGAAATAATGGTAATAACCACTAGATCAATCGAGGGAAATGCTCCTCCTCCTGTTGTGCCTAATGTGAAGGCTAATCTCTTGAGTCTATTAGAAGAGATGAAAAGGCAACAAGAGAAGTTGTAGAGAAAAATAAATGACTTAGCTGAATAGAATCAGGAGCTGAGTCGGTGCATGGAGAATTAGCAAAAAGAAAGGTAAGATCTCTTATCTCTTATCAGAGTTGATTGTGTTTCAAATGTAGAAGGCAATTCTTGATTGCGAGACCTAATTGAGGGGGAAGATATTAAAGTCGCGAGCGCCACAACAACTCGAGTTGAGCCCATGATGGGTTTGACACAAGAGAATATCAGAGATATGATACGAAAGGAAAATGATGAGGTAAAGGGTACTGATATCGGCTTGGTGGCTGCATAAGCTGTGAGGGAAATTCAGAAGTCACTTTTCATGACTGAGATCTTGTCTGAAGAGACCCCAAAGACGTTCGTATCACTACATTTCACCCCTATTCAGGAACAAAGGATCTAGTTGAGCATTTGTCCCACTTTTGACAAATGCATACATTGTGGGAGGGGAACAAAAGCTTGATGTACAAGCTGTTTCCCTCTAGTCTGCAGGAAAATATTTTGACCTGGTTCCATAAGCTGCCGAGTGGATCAATAGCTTCTCTTTAGGAGCTTTGCACTACCTTTGTGGCGCGCTATAACGGTAATAGGAAAGTTGGTGGAGATGTAGATGTTTTGTTTAGTATGCGGATGTAGTAGGGAAAAAGCCTTAGAAATTTCACAAGGAGATTCAAAGAAGAAGCCATGGCCTTAGAGAGCTGTGATGAGAGAACTATCGTGGTAGTATTCAGGAACTCTTTGCCATCTAGCTCAGGGTTGTACAAGTCATTGGTGAAGAAGAGACTATAAACATTAAGTGATCTATTTGAAAGAACAAATAAATATATCCGACTAGAAGATGATCCTCGAAATTCGATAAAAAAAAGCTAGGTAATTCACACAGTGGCCAAGCCTAACATATATCAGCAACCACATATGAAGAAAAGGAAGTCCAGCCTAGGTAGGGCAGAGGATAAAAAGGGGATGTACTTCCCCATGCCCCCTAGCGGGATCATTCCCTTTATCATAAATGAACCCTATTTCATGTGGGCAGCGCCACTTCCATGAAACCAGATAAAATAGGATGAAAGATATTGTGCTTGTCATAAGTTGTAGACTCATATTAGTAATAAATGTCAAGCTTTGAGAAGTCTGTTGCAGCGGTTGACAGAGCAGGATTTGCTGAGAGACCTAACAAGAAGGGAGAAGTTATATCATCACCGAGAAGGAAATTAGAGGGTTGAGCAGCCTCCTATAGAAGATTAGAATGGAAGGGCAGTAGTGATTCACATTATCTTAAAGCAGGAATCTAGGAGATCAGGGCAGAATAAGAATGACAGGAGGGTAAAGAGGTAGAGGGAAAAACATTTCATTTACGTCTACACAATTATGAGCGGACCCACAAAGCACATTGAGACATATGGCGAGCAGACAGTGGCCTTTACTCAAAAAGACTTTACTTTCAAAAGAATGTTGATTGATAGCGGCAACTTAGTCGATATCTTGTACGTCTCAGTCTTCCAAAAAATGGGGTTGAACAGAAGTGTACTAACCCAAATGGGAACTTCTTTGATTAGATTTGATGGAAGGTCAAGCCAGCCTTGAGGAGAGATAGTTTTGTTTGTCCAGGCAGGACCCATGATTCTAATGACCAGGTTTTTGGTTGTTGAAGCAAGCTCTTTGAATGATGCCATTCTTAACAGATGGTGGACACATAAGATTAGGGTTGACTCATTAACATACTACATGGTCTTAAGGTTCCCAACATCATAGGGGATGTGGGACATCAGAGGAAACCAAACGGTAGCCCAGGTGTGCACGTTGGGCCATGAAGAGTGCGTTGAAGGTGAAGGTCAACAATAACAATTATAGTGGGGAAGGTGAGTAGAATGGACCCCCGCGCTTAAAGAACGTCCAAATGGTACATACAGGGGAAGTGAAAGAGCTGGAAGTTATGATAGACTATTTAAAGAGAATTAAAGATGTCTTCACATGGTCGATAAAAAAGATGTCTGAAATACCCTGAAGTGATCTGCCATCATTTGAACATTGAGCCAAGCATGAGGCTAGTAAAGTAGAAGCTAATGAGACTATCATCACACCTAAGGGAAGTAGTAAATGAAGAGGTAAAGAAGCTGATCATAGCAGGATTCATCCTGGAAGTAGAATTTCCTGATTGGATAGCCAATATTGTGGTGGTGCCAAAGAATAATGGGAAGGTCAGGATGTGTACCGACTTCGTGAACCTAAATAAAGCCTGTCTTAAGTACAGCTTCCCAATGCCTAGGATTGACCAGCTAGTAGATGCCATGTCAGGCCATGAGAGATTGTCCTTCATGAATGGTTATTTTAGCTACAATCAGATTCAGCTTAGTACTAAGGATCAGGAGAAGGCTATCTTCATCATCAAACTTGGTCTCTACTACTATAAAGTCATGCCCTTTGGACTGAAGAATGCAAGAGCAACCTACTAGAGGTTAGTAATGGATCCTTTTAGAGTTCTGTTAGGAAATATTATGGAAGTTTACATCGACGATTTGTTGGTGAAGAGTAAAAGAAGGAAGACCACATCGAAAACATGTAGGAAGTATTCACACGTGTAAGGTTGGGATGAAACTTAACCCAAAGAAGTGCACTTTTATATTAACCTCAGGGAAATACTTAGGTTATTTGGTCACGAAGAGAGGGATAGAAGCTAACCCAGACCAGATCAAAGCATTACTAGAGATGCCTTTTCCGAAAACTCAAAAACAAGTCTAGAAGCTATTGGAAGGGTAGAAGTTCTTAATAGGTTCATATCCAGATTTTCAGACAAGTATAAACCTTTCTACCAGTTTTTACAAAAGAACATCAAATTTAAATGGACAGAGGAATGGTAACTGGCTTTTACTGAGTTAAAAAAGTATTAATGTAACACCCCGGATTTTCAACTCATATCTCGAGGAAATTAAATGGTGAGATTTGGAAGAAAATATCGAAGGAGAGACTTAGAGTAAAATACTCGGATCTTGTTATGATTAATTTTGAGAAAAATCAACTTCGCCATTAGATTCAAAAGGATCGAAATATATACATTAGCCTGTAAGCAAGTCCAAATTCGAATTAGGATAGAGAAGTTATAGAATCCTCGAATTTCGTGTTAAGTGGGATCCAAAACAGTGGAATTTCGTTAGAGCGAGAATCGAAAAGATTTGATGACACCATTAGATCCGAATCGAAAAATTACTCGAAATGGTATATTCGTTTGTCGTTTTCTGAGTCCAAATAGTTAAGTTACGATCGAAACTAGAAATAAGGGGGAAATTACAAGTATGCCCCTCAGCTTTATTATAAAAAAGAATCTGATTTCTTTTATTTCATTCTTTCCTTTTCTTCTCTAAGAAAACCCCAAACGACAGCCACGTCTCAACCCTAGGGTTTCAACCCATTCCCTTCAAGTTCTAGCCCGAACGAAGCCGAGTTGAACCTCGACGAAGAAGACAAAGTTGTCGGCCACGTCGAGAGCTACAACTTCACCACCTTTGGTTGTCATTCTTGTTCGTTTTCTCCATCCTCCATCAAAAATCAGCCGGGTAGCTCGAGTAAACCTCCACACATTCCATCCGAGGGCTTCATCGAGTTAGGAGCTAGGTCTATACTTCATTGTAGAAGCGAAGGAGAACGTCATTGTCGGATACCTTGCAAACCCTCGCTCGTTTCGCATCCAAGTCAGCCCAACCTCGACTCTTGAGCCATCCAACCTTGAGTTGTAGTGCTAGCTTGTACCCTTGGCGTCCACAACCAAGTAAGGGACTTCCAATTCTTATTGGTAACTTTAGATTTCTCAAATGTGCATTTAGGATTTTAAAACAAAACTTATTGTTTGCATTTAAATCGTAGAAAGTTGTTGTTCGATTTCAAATTCATGGTAGAAGTAGGTGTTTTGCTTATGTTTGATCGAATTTTGATAACAAAATCGTGGGTGGGTAGAATGGTTCGAAGAATGAAAAAGGAAATCGAAAAAGGGATCGAAAAACCCAAAAATCGCGAGTGAGGTTCAGGCTGTAGGCGGGTAGGGTCGGTTCCACCGGCACCTACCGAAGGCATTCTGTCGGTCCCACCGACAAAATGGAGCTTCTGCCACCGACCAAACCAAGAAGCCGCCGAAAATTTTGTTCTGTCGGCAGGACCGTTGGTCCCACCGACACCTGCCGATGAGTAAACTGTCGGTTCCACCGACAGAATCCCGGTTCTGCCACCGACAGACACAGTTTTATTCAGAACAGTGTTCTGACTCTTGGCTTGACCTCCTCACACCTTATACACTATTTCCATTTACTTTAAGTTCTTTAATGAAATTAAGGTTTTACCCCCCATTTCGGAACAATGGGAATGGTTTTAAGATCCAAATCTCAAAGGATCAAAATCCGAATTTTGGTTTAAAGAACAAAACGTAATTTTCGATGTTTTCGACAAGTTTTCAAAATGAAATAACTTTCGCGTTTCTTTGAATTAGATTACAAAAACTATATGGTGTCGAATCTCATGATCGAGACTTTCATTTCGAAAAACCCGTTTTCAATTGCGAGAACTTTGAAAAATTGAGTTTCCGACACTTAGCCAAATTTTCACCAACTTTCTCTATTTTTAACAGCCTTGGTCCCGAGCATCGCTGGGACATTGTTTTTGAATAAACTTCGGTGGTTTTCAATGGAAAGACCAAAAGAATGACTTTGAAAGATTAAAAATGAATAGTTGATTTGAAAGGATGAAAAATGAGAATGTTGAGAGAATGGGAAAAGGGAATGAACGGTAAAATGTCAGAATCACGCCAGAGGGGTGATGTCTGCATTTTACATTGTATGTTGTATGTAGGTTGGTGAAAGGATATCCAGGTTATTAATGAAAGGGTTGCATGTTTATTTCCGATTATGTTAGCGCTTGCGCTGAGTACTGTTATTTATTTTAGGCCGGGTGGCCACGTTGCATGGTAGGAACTGGATATCCGTTCTCAACCCTGTTCTGTTAATTTCTCTCTTTTGTTTTAAATGAAAAATCATATATGTACGTAGCTATTTTGTGAGTTGTTAAAGGATTTGTGAATGCCTGAAGGGATAGTGTGTCACATCATCCGGAGGGGTACACTATCCTGGGATGTACGGTAGGGACCACCAAACTCATACGTGGTATGGGACGCGTATGAGAGTGGAGTCATAACTGGAATCCGGGTCCATTCCTTTCTTATCTTTACCAGTGAACGTGTATTGTAAAGGTGGTCGTATACGAGTGGAGTGTCATTTGGGAATCACATGCACGCCTGATAGGCATAGACGAAGATGATTAGTCAGTGATCACTAACAATCTAGTAGTAGTCGAACGTTCTGACACATCGAAAAGAGATCCATTGCTTACGGTCACGTCAAACGGCCAGCCTGAGCCGGATAAATGGTTCCACAAGCGTGGTAGACACGACCAGCCACAAAATCAGGAACTACGATGTTATTGGGGAATATCATGTCCTGACTCGGAGCGATCCAATCGTGAATCCCAACTCTTTAATTCCAATACTCCACCACTTGTATTATGTATCTGTTGTTATATTTCGAATTACAAACTGAGAAGCATGTCTATTATTTTAATGTTGTCAACATTATTTGCATAAAATGGAATATGTATAAGGAGTATGGATGATTGATGTTATGTGTAATTTTTAAACTGTTTAGTTGCTCATCCCTGGCTATATGTACCAGTTGATCGTATTTTATCTTGTAAAACCTTGCATGTATGAAAAATATTCAGTATGCTTTATTCGATCATGCTTAGGAAGGGTTATTAGTAGGAATTGGCTGTGGACTTGCTGGGTAACTTTCGTTACTCACCCTTTCCTTCCTATTTTTTTAGTTTCAGCACTTGCAGCTACCGAGACAAGCGTAGAGTCAGTATTTGAGGAGTAGCTGGTCGGTCAAATCGACGATCAGAGTTTATTGCCTGGTGAGCACTAAGGCTACATCCGTTAGAATTGCCAGTTTCATCCAGGATGTATGTAGTTTTTGGATTGAGAGTTTAGGCCTATGTTAGAGTGAGAGTATTTTGTAAGCCTGTATATGATTAAATCTTCCGCACTCTGATCTACTTACATGTTAGATGTAATTAGTCTTCCGCTGTTCATTTCCCTGTATTTACAGCTTTTTATACAGGTTTTGTTATAAATGGGTTTATCAGGTTTGAGTTCCGTGAAACGTTAACATAAACAGAGGAGACCATGCCGAAATTTCGAGGTGCCACCTAGTACCTTGAGATTTGGCATTGGGATTTGTGTTAATGTTTGGCGGGGCGCCACAATTTAGGATGACCACCAATCCTCTCAAAACCAGAATTTGGGAAGAAACTTGGACTGTACCTAGCCATTTTATAATGTGTGCTCAGTTCAGTCTTTGCCAGAGTAGGGACACTAGTATAGTATCCCATCTAGTTCCTTAGCAAGAACTTCATAAATATAGAAACTAGGTACTCAAAAATTTAAAAGATGGGCCTAGCCTTAGTCTACCAACTCTTCGATTGAGGACTTATTTCCAGGCACATAAAGTTCAGGTAATTATTGAGTACACATTGAAATTTGTATTAGAAAATATGGAAGGGTCGAATAGAATAGCAAAATGGGCAGTTCAACTAGTTGAGTTTGGGCTTGAATACAAGCATAGAATATCATTAAAAGGATAAATGGTTGTAGATTTTTTAGCTGACTTCCTAATAAAAGAAAAGGCAAACCAATCGATAGAGGAGCTGGAAAATGTGAAGAAATGGGAAGAATCAAACAATCAGCTACGTTGGAGGGTTCACGTGGATGGATCTTCAAACAAGGAAGGCTTTGGAATTGGAGTAGTACTCATCCCAAACGGTACCAAGCTCGAAAAGATAATCAGGCTAGGGTTCAAATGGTGGCACAAACTTCTTCGGGATTTCTTTTACCAAGATCTCTACTATAAAAGGAGATTTCTAAATTCCCATTATAGCTTACGCTGTCACCAAACCAATATCTGTACTCTTCATCCTTTATTCTCCTTCTGGATCATCTCTTTGATCTCCTTTAGAGTTAGACCCATTGTGGACTCTACTCGAGTAGTAGCAGTAGCAACTTCTATTTCTCCCTCTTTTATTGGGACCAACGGTTGATAACTTCTTTCTGCATTTGAGGTGCGATCATCTTCAATAAGACACTGAAGATCTCTTGGTGGGAGATTTTTTCTTGCTAGCTACTCATTCTCAAGATATTGACTCAGCTTCCGATTCTGTTCGGTCAAGTTATCCATCTTCTTCTGCATTTTCTCTTGTTGCTTTATCATAATTTTTAATATTGCTAAGAGTTAAGCATCTGTAATTGGTACCACAGGTGGAGGTACATTAACTTCGGTGGTTCTTGATGAGTGTCTCGAAACACTGAATTATATGTACGTTTCTCGAACATTTATCTTGATTTTTGTTCCTATTTCTTCGTGTTAAGGTAATGATCATGATAAGCCTTGAAACATCATATTGCATGTTAATTAGGCTTAATTATACATAAATAAATTCATTTACTAGATAAATCTAATTACGTGTGTTTCTTGTGCAGAAAATCAATATTTTGGAATCAAAATCTCAAGCAAAAGTATTTAGGCCCATTTTGAAATGCCTAATCCTTAACTCATGTTCTCCTTTTTTGTCTTTTTGTGTAAAGAAAAGCAAAGGCTACTTTTGGACTCTTCTACACATATTTTTTTCTATAAATAGAACTTCAATCTCTAGAAAAACTCTCTCTTGGTTCTCTAATCTAAGACTCATTTAATCTAAGGCTCTTAGCCCCTTTTCGATCTAAGGAGCTAACACCAAGCCCTTACAATTGAGTTATAAAAAGGTTAGAGATTAAGAATTGCTCATTAACATGTTCTAGGTAGATCCACCTCCAATGGTATTTTAATTTCATAAGTTTACTTATTTTTAACTTCATTTACTTTGGTTCATTTTTCAGCAACTTTAAATTTTCATGATAAGTTAAAAAATCTATGAAAAGAAAAAAAACAATTTTAATCCTATTTGGTTGAGAGGAATTTTATCCTCTTAGCTTAACTTTACTCCTCCTTTCTCTTGGGTTCGATCCCCTACTTGCCCCACAAGTAAGGTAAAAGTAAGATTAATATTAACTTCGGTGGGAAGAACAATGATAGTACCACCAAAATTTTGGTGCCGCTTCTGAGGATAGTGATTCGATTCATTTTTAATTTGAAAGAACTCGAGAGGAATTCGAAACAGAATCGACTTCTTTACCAAGAAGACAGCAAAAGTTAAACTGACTATAACTTTTTGCTCTGATCTCCGATTAACTATTATAGTATATCGATTTGGAGTAGAATGAAATTTTCTATCAAATGTGAAGATTTTGGTAAGTCAGAATCAGTTTTTGAGTTTGTTTACTATAATTTCTACTAACATTTCATTTCTATCATTTTCGTATTTTCTTTACCCTAGACATAGAACTTACACTGACAGTAACTTTCTGCTCTGATCTATGATTAACTATTATAGTATATCAATTTGGGGTAGAACAAAATTTTCTTTCAAATATGACAAAGTCAACAAGATTTTGATAAGTCAGAATCAGTTTTTGAGTCTATTTAATATCATTTTTGTTAACATTTCTATTATGTTCCTTATAGGGGTATATATTTTTTTTTTCTTTTTTCTTTCAATTTCTTTTAATCTTTAGCTAGATTTATTTTTTGTTTTAGAAACTCTTGTATAGGTTCCTTGTAATTTTTTTTTATCCAAGAAAGCTTGGATTGTAATAGACTAAGGAAGGACGACAGGTGGACGATAGCATTATGGCTCCTTGGGTTCGTACATCGAAATTGGTGTCGGTGGTTCGAGTTGACTAAGATTGTTCATCTTCCGTCTAAAATGGGAGGTAATTTTTGCACCACTCATGTACCTCTTATTAGTAAGTTTCTATGTTGACTTTGAATGATTAATATATACACCTCGATTTGTATATAGTAATAAGGGCACCCTTACGAGCATGGCACCATAAGATAAGAATCGAATTTTATCACCGATATCTTGTCCTTTTAGGAAATTGAATTCATAGCCACATAATTAATTAAAATTAGTTAGAATTGACTTTAGGTCCCATCGAGCTCATTAATCAAAGCTAATCCAAGTTGCACCAACTACACTTCTTGATAAAAAACAATACCTAAGCGTAATCCTGTCCTGTAGTATCACGTGTATTCGGGGGATAGATAACGTCTATTCTAGACGAGAGGTGATTTAAGAGTCCCTTTGTTCAACATCGTGTGCTATCTCTCAACTGGGGATTAAACTGGTTATTTTCGATTTCAGAAATTTGAATTGGAGGCTTAGATTATTCCTTTGAACCAATTAGGAGCTATTTAGTTGTAGGAACCTATTGATTACGTGTGAATTCCTCCATCTCTTGTGTACAAGTCCATAGTGTATTTTAAAAGAGATACAGAACCCCCCCCGAGCAGATTTACATTATCATGGAGTTTCGGAGAGAATCTTGGATCCCATGCGTCCTATGTAATAATTATGGTCGTCCTCCCTAGTGTTGTCCGAGTCTTCCCATGTTTCGTGCTTTGCAGGCCAATATGCATCATTATCAAAATTCTTATTGGATGTCAACACCTAGTTTATTTGACCAACCATACCATATAGATAATTGATTTCCCTCGGATACTATACCGTGTCGGAACGAGTTCACTCAGGGTAGTCATTTTGGTAACCATGATGCTTTTTATATGCATGATACCTCGATGATGAATCCAACCATAAGTCCCCAACAATCCTATGATTTTCAACAATTCTTCGATTACAGAGCTACAGAGCCTGAACCAACATCTACTCATTCATTTTTGTGCTCTCCTACAACTTTATCATTAGAGTCTTTGATGACTAAGTTGTTAAATCAACAACTACAATTCAGCCAACATTAACAACAACAGTTCATTGATCAATCCAAAATCAATCAGGGGATAAATGATCAACTAATCTTGGAAATGCCACCATTATTTCAAAATAACCTTAGTGATCTGTTCCAATCGTTTGAGGATTTCGATGATTGTCCATCAATAATTGATAATCCCATCTCAATCGAAGTTCAAACTCAAACCAATGAGGTTACAGTTCCAACTGAAGCAATGATGGAAGTCCAATTAGGTCAGCGTACTATGTCCTTAGAAGAAAGAGAGAATGGTCAATTTTCAAATGAGATAACCCTCGAGAGCCAACCAATGTTTCAAATTCCCAATAAGCTAACCAATTGTACAAATTTAACTAAGAAAACTGATCATCCATCAAAGAAAACTGTTGTTCAAGAAGAACCAAGGATGAACTCTAATTTGTTAGTCACACCAATTCCTACCACTACAGATCTAACCTCGTACCCTATACAACCTATCATTTCACAAGATTTTAAAGACCTTGTCTGTCTTACAACTTTCATTCTCATAAGAAATATGATGGTTGAGAACTATTTTGAAAAAATGATGATATTAAAAATTGAGGATAAATGAGGGATGTTGATCATTTTAAAAATCATTTTCATGTCCCAACGTTGATCAAAATCTGTCTGCCTCATTTGGGTGGGAAGTTAATTGTCGTGTCTATCAAATTAGATGTTAAGAAAATTTCTTAAAATCGGACCTTTTGATAGGTCAAGTTAAAGACGTTAAACTTGGCACTGCTTGGAAGGCAACCCATGTGCTTTTGTTTTAATAAGTAGTGTAGTTAGGAAACAAACTTTCTCAAAAAAAAAAACTCCAACTCTAATCCCTTTCTTATTCTCTTCCTCTTCAAAACAATTCTCAACCAAACCAATCAATCGACGCTACTAGGACTACAGATTGGTTAGTAATTGTTGATCGAGTAACAGAGATAGATGTTAGTCTATATTGAGGAGAAGAAGACACAGGTTACTAAAAGTTCAGATTTAGATTAGGATGGGTTTCATTATTAAATTATAATATTTTTAGGTTGTTTCTTAATTCTTAGCTAGGATTTTATTTATGCAAAATTATTTTGGAAATTATAATTATTATAACTTTCAATCTTTTCAGATTAGTTCTAACAAGATTTTGCACATTAATGCCTAATTTGTTTCAGGTGTGATCTAACATTTTTCTCTCTTTCCTTACTGTGTGTATATTGAGGACAATATTTCATTTAGGTTTGGGGATATTAGATTAGTTCACAATTGCATTGCATAGCATTCTAGTTTAGTTTCATGTTTTATTTTAGTTTAGTTTCATATTTTTAGAATAAAAATTGAAAAAAAAATAAAAAATATTTAACACTTTTGAAATATTTTCTTCAAAATCTTTGTATATACTTTTTACATATAAATTTCAAATATCAAGCTCATGTCCTAACTTTTGATCACAAGTATTTTTTTGTTGTTCTTCCTTAAGAAAATCATGAAAAAATTACTTTGAAAAATTCATTTTTGATTGAGTACTTGAAAAAATAAGATTTTCTGGCACAAGAGTTGACCATCTTCTTTGTCTAGAGTGTTAGGGGAAACCTAGTTTAGTGAACTATGACTTCCTTGTCCTTTGGTTGACTGGTTAGAAGAATAACAAAACTAGGGTTAATATGACTTGAACAGCAACTATAGGATTAAACTGGGTACCTTGAAAAGGGTTACCTGTTTTTTGTAAAAAGAATACCAGAAAATAGTGAAGTATGAAAAAGTTGAGAATAAAAAGTAAAAAAGATGTGAAAAAGACCAAAGTAAAGTAAAAATATTAGAATTGAAAAAGTACAAAAATGAAAAGAGTTCAATGAAACCAATTAGTTCAGTAGGGTGAAAACTGTCAATGGTAAAAACGTGAGTAAACTGGAATATCATAGATAAAGCCCCTTAGAGGTATTAAAGTGAACATCCACACCTCTCACAATCCTAGACAGGATGTCTAGTTTCGAGTTAGAACTTAGGTAAAACCGACCATTCTTAGCAACTAGGAGGTGAAATCTTGTTCCTAAAAAGATGTTATTTTAAAAAGAAAAAAAATCAGAAAATCGCACAAGCACTCAAGTTATCTTTAAAATTTTCTAAAATGAAGAATAAAAACTTAGAACTTTGTTCAAACGTAAATGACCTTTAACTGATTTGTGAAATATCATTATGTTCGCCTTACATACTTTGATTTTGATTTTCATATTTCTGTAAAGTATTTAAATTTTGTGGGTATATCTCTACAAACCCTCATGAGTCAAACTCGTTCACTAGGGATAACCTAGCGATTCAAGGGCTTGCTGCATTCGCTAAATGCAGTTGAGGTGCCTGCGAAAGTGGCAATTTTATTTTCGAGGGACTGGAAAAAAGGTAAGTTTGGGAGTGTGATGAGTGTCTCGAAAAACTGAATTATACGCACGTTTTCCGGATATTTATCTTGATTTTTATCCCTATTTCTCCATATTAAGGTAATAGTCATGATAAACCTCGAAACATCATGTTGCATGTTAATTAGGCTTAATTATACATAAATATATTCATTTACTAAATAAATCTAATTACGTGTGTTTCTTGTGTAGAAAATCAATATTTTGGAATCAAAATCTCAATCAAAAGCATTTGAGTCCACTTTGGAATGTCATAATCCCTAACTCATGTTCTCATCTTTTGTCTTTTTGTGCAAAGAAAAGTGGAGGCTACTTTTGGACTCTTTTACACACATTTTCTAAAACCGCCTCGACCCTTTTTCCAGTAAATAATGAATAGGGGTCCAATTCATAAATTAGGAATTTTTAGGAAATAGGGAGTCGCTACCTAGTTTAAGTTTAGGAACCATAGATAACTCCAAAATGGTTCAGATTGGTCCACGAATATGAGAAATAGACAAGGGATCAATTTACAGATTTCGGAAGGTGTTAGGCATCAAACCCACTCGATCGAGATGATCAGTCTATACTATGATCCAAATTATCCTACGGTCAACAAGTAAAGAATAAAGTCAAGCTAATGTCCCATCATCATCAATTTATACCAAATGTGCGAAACAAATCTTATGGTTAATATTCTCCCAAACATTACATGATTTCTTAAATTCCACACAAAAATGAAAATATTTGAAAAAGTTTAAATTCTCGCTTATGCACCAAAGCTCACATGGCAATATATTTTAATCACAAATCCATATACGAAAATATTTTCCCAATTAATTAAAATAGGAGTTGATGAAAATTTTCTAGGTTAGAAAATTGTGAATATGAAAATTCTAATTATAAAATCTATGAAGTTTCTAAACTAGAAATTTAAAATTTCCTAAATTAGAAGTTTATGAATACATAAGAAGCTCCCGAATTAGAAACTTGAATAAATAAACTTCCCAAAATAGAAAATTTCAAAACTGACGAGTTCCAAACTAGAAATTTGTAAAAATGATTTTCCAAAATAGAAAATTATGGATATTAATTTCCCAAATTAACAATTTACAAATATTAATTTTTCAGAATGGAAAATTATGATTTTTGGAAAGTTACCAAATCAATAAACAAATTGAATTTACACGAATCTCCAAAATTAGCAAATTATTATTTTTTTCAAAACTTATTTTGTGACGCCCCGTCAAACGCTAACACAAATCCCAAGGCCACCTCAAAATTTAGACTTGGCTTCTCCTATTTATATTAACGTTTCACGAAACTTGAAACTATCGTAATCTAATATACCACAAATTCTGACTATATATAAAAGCAACACAGAAATAACAGTAGAAGACTGAAAATATCTAATACATGAGTATATCAGAGTGCGGAAGTTTACAATTTATAGGATTACAAAAAAGCTTTCACCTTAACGTGAATCTAATCACTCAACCCTAAAACTAGATACATCTCTTGAGACGAACAGACTTCTAGTGAATGTAGTCCCAATACTCACCGACAACAAACCCTGGTCGTCGGTATGACCCACTAGATGATCCTCACTCGATGGCTCTACAACTACTTCTCCGGCTGCAAGCCCTAAAGCTAAAAAAATGGAAGTAAAGGGTGAATAACGATGGTTACCCAGTAAGTCCACAACTAATTCCTACTAATAACCTCTCCTAATTATGATCGAGTAAGCATGTTGAACAGTTTAACATGGCAAAGTTTTACAAGGGAAAATACGATTAACTGGTACATATAGTCATGGATAAGCAGCTAAACAATTTAAAAGTTTACATCACATCAATCATCAGTACTCATTATACATTTTCATTTTTATATAAATCTAAATACCAACATTGGAACAGTAGACATGCTTTTCAGTTTATAATTCAAAATAAAGCAACATGTACATAATACATAATGGTAGAGCAGTAGAATTATCTTGGGATTCACGATTGGATCGCTCTCAGTCGGGACATGATGTTACAACATGAATCTAACTTTTAGTTCTTAATTTTGTGGTCGGTCGCTGCTCTTACCACATTGGTGACCATTTATCCGGGTCAGGCGAGCCGTTTGACGTGACCGTAAGCAATGGGTATCTTTTCGATGTGTTAGAACGTTCGACTACTACTAGATTGTTAGTGATCACTGACCAATCATATTCGTCTATGCCCATCAACCATGTATGTGATTCTCAAAATAACACTCCACTCGTATACGACCACCTTTACAATGCATGTTCACTAGTAAATATAAGAAAGGAATGGACCCGGATTCCAGTTGTGACTCCACTCTCATACGCGTACCATTCCACGTATGAGCTTGGTGGTCCCTACCGTACATCCCAGGATAGTACATCCCTCCGATGATGTGACACACTATCCCTTCAGGCATTCACAGACCCTTTAACAGCTCACAAAATAGCTACATATATATATATATATATATATATATATATATATTTTTTTATTTAAAACAAAAAAGATAAATTAACAGAACATGGTTGAGAATGGATATCCGGTTCCTACCATGCAACTGTGGCCACCCGGCCTAAAATAAATAACAGTACTTGGAGCCTCTGCGCCAACATAAATTTAAATAAACATGCAACCCTTTCATTAATAACCTGGATATCCTTTCACCAACCTATATACAACATACAATGAAAAATGAAGACATCACCCCTCGAGTGTGACTCTGACATTTTATCGATTCATCCATTTTTCCATTCTCTCGACATTCTCACTTTTCGTCTTTTCAAATCAAATCATTCATTTTCAATCTTTTAAAGTAATTTTTGGTCTTTCCATCGAAAACCATCAAGGTTTATTCAAAACGAGGTCCCAACAGGTATGCGAAGGCAAACTATCAAAACTAGAAAAAAAATGATGAAAATTTGGCTAAGTGTCGAAAACTTGATTTTTCAAAATTGTCGAAATTGAAAATGGATTTTCATAAATGAAGGTCCTCGGCAACATAAGAAGGGCCATGTAATTTTGTAATCTAATTCAAAGTAATACAAAAGATATCACGCGAATACTTAAAACATTCCCGTCGTGACGAAAATTTATTTATGTTTTTCCTGCTTCGTTTGAAGGAGTTACTGGGGCCATAAGTAGTCGTTTTGGCATAATAAAAGCATGAGGAATCCAAAAAAAATATCAGAAAATTTTTTTGGACACTTTATGATTTTCACGATAGCACTGTGAATAGTGCACAGTAGCTTACGGTGGCACCGTCAGAACGTTGGAAATTCACGAATTTTTCCATTTTTTTCTTCGTTTTTTACTCATTTTCTATTCTAATAACCCACCCACGAATTAAATATTCAAACTACGATGAAAACACATTAAACATAATGATTTCTAGTATGAATTTGAAATAATTTAAGTGACATTCTATAAATTTAAAACATACACAAGTTTCGAAAGATCCCTAAATGTAATTTTTCTGAAATCTATGGTTACTAATAAGAGTTGAAAGTCCCCTAATTGGTTTGTGATTGCCATTGGTGATGAACTAAACAAATGGTCAATGTTCGATGGCTTGAAGTTCCGAAAGTGGTTGAACTCGAGTGCCAATGGTCGAGTTGATTTCAAAACCCTCTTTGAAGGTGTTCTTTCCATTTTCAATGACGATGGACAACTCTCCCTTGGTTTTGATGAGACTCTAAGTAGATATAGATGAATCTACTTACTGATTTTTATGAGAGAATAAGAGAAAGAAAGGAAAATGAAGGTTAAACGGGTTGAAGGTGTGGAGTTCGTCGATGCCGACGACTTTCTCTCCTTCGCTAATGATCAACTCGGACTCACTTGCGATAGATCTTGATGGGAAGGGTAGAAACCCTAGGTTTGGAAAAATGACTAATTTAGACTTCTTTAGAAAAGAGTGAAGAAGTGAAATGAAATAAAAGAAAGTAAGCTTTCTTTTATAAGAGGGTTGAGGGCATTTTTGACATTTCTACTTATTTCTATTTTTGACGAAATCCTAACCATTCGAACTCGAAAAATGACATGTGAGTATTCCATTTTGAATAACTTTTCATTGTGGACCTAATGGTGAAGTTGAATTTTCTTGATTCTCGCTCTAACAAAATTTCACTATTTTGGGTCCCACTTAACGCGAAATTCGGGGATTTTATAACTTTTTCATCCGAACTTGAATTTGAACTTGCTTACAAGCTAAAATATATATTTTGATCTCTTTAAATCCAATGGTGGAATCAATTTTCATTAAAAATGATCAGAACAATATTCGAGTGTTTTACTTTAATTTCTTATTCGACATTTTCCTTAAAATATCACCCTTTGGCTTCCTCGCGATATGAGTTGAAAATCCGAGGTATTACATATTTTATCACGTGAATTTTTTGAATTTCACATAGTGAAGTCCCACGATTGATAATGCTTACATGGCACCAAAAAATCAATGAATTGATCACATTTTGAAAAAAATGAAATCAATTTTAATTCCACGTGCACACAAATCAATGAGTCGACTCATTGATGACATTTTGACAAGTAAAAATAAATCTTCACCTCCTTATGTCCACAAAATCAGCGAGTTAACTCATATGCCAATTTTAGTGAAAAAGTTTGGTTTTAAACTTCCTATGTACACAAAAATCAGTGAGTCGACTCACTTATCACATGAAATCTAAATGTCCCACTCAATGCATCCCCCAAAACAGTGAGTTGACTCACTTATCATTTGAAATATCAATGCTCTACTCAATGCACACCTCAATAGTGAGTTGACTCACTTTGTTAACATAAATGACCATATGACATAGAAATGAAGTTGGTGTTCTTAATAGGCATGACACAAATAATAAAGTTACCAAAGATATAAATCATAATATTCTGAAGCCATGAGGACAACCAAGATATAAATTCAATCACATCACATAATTTTATGAATTTGTCAAATTTACAAAGGATATAAATTATAGGTTATTGGGATCAAGAAAATTGCATTAGAATCAAACAAAGGATACCGGTCATGATTGCCATTATGTATTGATGTAAACAATAACTATCAATAATAAATCACTAGAAATTCCAACATAATCAAAGGGTAAAAAAAATCACCACACTCACAAGACCTATGCAACTCTCCATAAATTGAACATGGTTCATTAAAACAATGTGAATAGAAGAACATTTAATTGGTTACCTTACGCGGTTTTGAATGTAGAATCTAGTGAGAAAGAAGAGTGAGCGGTTCTACTCATTCGCAAATCAGGTTTAAGAATAATGAAATATTATTCCTTTTACTGTCGTAGTCGTTGTGTTATCCCTTCAGAGTCACAAAATCGATGCTTTGATGAGTTTTTAACGCCTTCTCTAGTAGAGATATGACGATGATCGCGAATTTGTGTGAGAAGGGAGAATAGGGAGTGAGTTCAGAGACATAATAGAAGGGTAGACTATAATGATGTTGTTTTGGAACATTGAGATAAGGTAAGAAAAGGTTACCATGTTGTTCTAATGGGGCTTAAGAAGATGAAGTGGAAGGTGGGAATGGAGATGAAGTCATGCAAAGTCTTCGAAGGTGAGTTTACCTCCTTAGAGATAAGTTGATGATGCTTAGAGGATCGCCTTGTGCATTTTTTTCTTCCTTTTTCTCTCATCCTTACTGGTGGATTGTGAGTTATGAGAGTGGCTGTGGGCTGAAAAATCAAAAGAGAAGAGGGACGTTTAGGGTGCTACTGTAGATTGAAGACGAAAGGAGAATAGCTAATGCGTTAATGGTTGATGAAAAGAAGGAAGAAGATGACTGGTTGCCATAATAGGACATCAAAGAGAGAAGAGAAAAGATGATTGGTTGGTATTGCAATGGCTGAAAAGAAAGGAAGAAGAAGGTGATGGGCTATTGGCTGAATACTCTTCTTTTCAGTTTTCTTTTCATTTTTGCATTGTTTGCTTTTTTGGGATTCCTTTTGCTTGTTGTCCAAAGAAAAGAATGAGAGGGGGGACGTGAGAGAGTTAGGAAGAAGGGGGTCGTGATTCCTTCTCCTTTTGGCTGTTTCAAAAACATCAGACCCTCTTTTTTTCCTTCAAAAATGTCAGCCTCCTCCTTTTATTGACACTCTCTTTCCTTTTTTTATTCTTATTATTTTATAAAAAGAGAAGTCTTTTTTGAACTTTAGAAAAAAGAACATCATTGTTTTCCCTTTTTTGTTTACTTTTCCTTTTATTTTTCCTTTTTATTAATTCTTTCTTTAATTTTTTATTGTTTGTTTCTTCTTTGACCGAACCAAAAGAGAAACTCTCTCTCTATTTGAGTTTAAAAGGAAAGGGACTATGATCCCATGCTTCATAACCCGTGGCACATTGGTGGATCATTGATGATTAATTTTTTTGATTTTTAATATAGATTGAATAATTTAAATTTTAATTTAATGGGTTAATTGTGTTTTACTTTTCAATTTTGATTGGTTGATTAAATTAAAATTTCAATTCGATTGGCTGATTGCGTTTTAATTTCAATTTGATTGGTTGATTGAGTTTTAGTTTCAATTTGATTAGTCGATTAGATTCTAACTTTAATGTTAATTGTTTGATTTTATTTTAATTTGAATTTGATTGGTTTACCGAATTTTAATTTTCATGTTAATTGATTGATTTTATGTTTTGGTTGGTTGATCGATTGGATTTTAATTTGAATGTTAATTAGTTGATTGGATTTTAATTTAAATGTTGATATGTTAATTAAATTTTGGATTGAGTATTGATTTTAAGTTTTCGAGTTGATCGTTTGAATTGTAACTTTTGTTTCGATTTAAAAATTTTCAAGTTGGTTGTTTTATTTCTATTTTCTTAATAATCAATGTCTCTATGTACAAGTTGGACATCAAGGGGCATTTCAATCATTTTACGATTTTTTAATAAATTTATCTGTTTTCATCAATTTGGGTCTCATTAGACTCAAAATTATATTCTAAAGGCAATGAAGGTACTTTCGAGACTTTTCGGGATTCTAAAATTTATAAGGGGTATTTTTGTCTATTTTTGTGAATTTTGGCATGAGGTTTCTTTTAGTTCTAACGTTTTATTTCAAGGTCACATTTGCCTAGCATAGCGAGGTCTCTAAGTTATCGAAGTGTGTAGTGAACCTAAACATACGTGCTACTAAATCGAGTGTATGGTGTAACGATTCTAAGCGTGCATAATTCTATGTCGTGTGGCAAAGAGGAAGAAGAGAGTGGAATTAGGAGACAAAAGGAATTGGATGAAGGCTTCTCACAAGATTTTTGAGTTCTTTGCTCTCATCATTAAGAATCCATAGCAACCAGGTGACGGATTGCCAAGTTAGGCAGATTTAAAAATGGGGTGTCTACAGATGCTCCTCTTTTATAGAGGATGGAAGCACACTAGATGGCAAATCTACTTTGGTAGATAGTGCGACATCCGAATGCCAAATTTAATGACATTTCATTTATGCAGCCTGATTTGGTGGTTCGTCGAGGTCGGACATTTAAAGATGAACCCTCATTGAACTAAAAGGTGTCAGATCCTTGAATTTTTGAGAATTCTCCTTGACTTATGCAAAAGTGCACGTGTATGCAATGGTGTGAAACTTATAGAGTAGTGCATCGAATCATTAAGAATAAACTCTCATCGATAACAACAAATGTTAGGTCCTAGAGATTTTCTCTTGCCGACGATGATAATTCAAATTGAAATATACATATGCAATGAAAACAATCATATGATATTGAATGATGGCAATTTTGAACAACAAGATAATTAGGGTCATAACAATATCAGAATGTACGAATTTTATTAAATCCTATCAAAATTCTTTTTTTATAGTTCGAAAAAGTTTGAGTCTGGTTTATCGGACTCGAGCTTATTGGAGCTATGTTTCTTGGGCTTAGATTTACAAGAACTTAAAAAATCCTATTCAAGTTGAAGTCTCGTTTCTCAGATACGAACTTATTGGGGCCATGCTTCTCGGGCTAAGGTTTACAGGAACTTAAAAAATCCTATCAAAGTTGGAGTTTTGTTTCTCAGACTCGGACTTGCAGGAGTCACCCTTTTCGAGTTGGGATTTGTAGGAACTTAAAAAATCTCATTAATTTATTTTATGATTCAAATAAAGTTAGAATTTTATTTCTCGAACTCAAACCTATTTGTGTCACACTTCTCGAGCTAAGGTTTACAGGAACTTAAAAAATCTTGTTAAAGTTGGAGTATTGTTTCTCAGAGTCGAATTTGTGGGAGCCATGTTTCTCTGGCTGGGTTTGTAGGAACTTAAAAAATCCTATTAATTCATTCTATGATTCAAACAAAGTTAGAGTTCGTTTATCAGACTTGAGCCTATTGGAGCCACACTTCTCGGGTTAAGGTTTACAAGAACTTATAAAATCCTGTTAAAGTTGGAGTCTCGTTTCTCGGACTCGAACTTACTCGAGTCACGCTTCTCAGGTTGAGATTTATAGGAACTTAAAAAATCATATTAATTCATTCTATGATTCAAATAAATTTATAGTTTTGTTTCTCGGACTTGAACTCAATGGAGCCACGCTTCTCGTGCTTGGATTAATTAAAGACTCGATATTATTAAGTTTAAAGATTGGGAGATTGGGTCTATTATTGGCTTATTATGTATCTGGATTCAGCATTGGATTTCGTCGAGCTTTTAAGCTTTTGAATAAGATTTTTCTTTTTGATCATAGGATCAAGAATGAAAACTTTAGAATCACAGTTATTCAAAAAAAATACCCCTAGTTTCAAAGTTGGCTTATAACTAAGACTTGACTATGAAATTGATGGATTGGATTACACTTGAAAAGTATGGACGAGAAACTACAGTCTCCAATAAATGATAAGCAGAAGAACCAATATTCTTGTAAATTTCCAAGATGCTTAAGATTATCATATATGTAATAACAAATGATCGTTTTCTTTTGAAAAATGCTTAAGTTGGACTTAAAAAATCTTGATAAATATTATAATAGAAGATCTTTCTCTTCAAAGTGGTCAATGATTTTGCATTTTTCCTTAGTGAATACTTGAACAAATAAATATACTCTTAAAGATTCTACAATGTTCAAGATGACTTCTGAGTTTCTTCGATTTCAATATTGTCATCGTCAAATGTGAGTTCTTGAATGAAAAACAAATACTTTGACTCGAACTACTTTCTATATTTCTTAGTTTCCATGTAAGCTTTTTTCCGAATTTTTCTTCTAGGTGGGATCTTTTTTTCCCTTTTTTAGTGTCCTAATTTTTGCCTAGATTGCCTTTTCAGGTTTTCAATCTAATAGGCTTTGTCTTTCTTTTTCTGATGATACCTTGATTTTTGTTTAGATTGCCTTTTCAGGTTTTCAACGTAGCAGGCTCACATTTTTTTATGTCCTAACTTTTGTCTAAGTCGTCCTTTTAGATTTTCAATTTAGTGAGCTTCTTTCTTCTTGACATACTCAGATACTCAACTCGACAACCTCTTGGTTCCCTGGACCTTAACCAAATCAATTAACATTCGGGAAGTCTTAGTAGGTGGGGCTTAGGATATTGTTTAAAAAGAAAAGGTATAAAGCTCAATTTCTCAAAATGCCCCTTGTCTAATATTCTCTTTTTTTGGTCAACTCTTTTAAATCTCTTTATTTTCTAATACCCCCATTTAGGCCATTTTTCTCAATTTTTTTTTTGAATCTCCTCTTTTCTAATGACTCTAGTTTGGCATTATCCCATTTTTTTTATTTTTAAATTGGAGATTTTTATGACACTTTCTTTAAGAAAATGTATATTTTATTTTTTTATTGTGATCGGGCCTGAAGTAACTTTTTAGGTTGTCTATGTACCCCAAATCTTTCTTCTCTCTTTGGATCAGGTCAAAATGTAGTTCATACAAAGATTTCCTTCCTGAGGTTGGGTGGTGTGGTCTAGAAAGAAGAGGTTAATAATATTTTTAGAGGCTACGAGGGGCTAAAGAAGGTCATCTTTTCTTGGTAAGATATGAAAATTTTTCAACCAAAGAAAGCCTCATTTGGTGAAATGCTACTTGATTTGGCCAAGGTTCTGGAAATCGATGTCTTGATTATTTTGTTGAGTAAGGTCTTCTTTTGAGAAGGAATACTTTTCAATTTTTTTTTATGAAATTGAATGTGATTGAATTTTTCTTTGTATTTAACGTTAACTCGTTCAACCCTTTCCGAATTTTGAAAAAAAATATCATGTTCTTTTGCGAATTAGAATTCTTCTCTCTTGAGTGAAAAAACATGATGAATCCCTTGTAAGTTGTAGCACCTTTGTCGATAGTTTCAACTGCATGATTCTTGATCAATAATTTTGACTTTGAAGTTCATCTTCGACTTTACGTCTTGATCTATTATGGTGCAATTTATTCTGATGAAAGGTAATGTGATGCTCATACTCAACATATCCTCATAAGACCATATGAGAACACTATTGAATGTCTCAAGTAAGTTTATTATTCTCTCATGTTCTTTTGAGGGTAATGTAGTATCAATTTGTACTTTTTGAGTGTACTTTTTATTCCAATATTTATCAAGTTCAATTAGTGAGCTCTGAGTCATTCCTCGTGTTGGATTTTATGTTCATATTATTATGGCACGCATGTGAAAGCGCCCTCAATCCGCGGGGTGCGCGGATCCGCTTTTGACCCTTGAGGTTTGGGAGTCGCCACCTAGTTATTGTGGTCTAGGAACCAAACTGACTCTAACATGGATAAAAGGAACTAATCTACCATAAAAAATCTGAATTCGGGGATCAAGTTACGGGGTTGGAAGGTGTTAGGCACCAACCCCGCCCGGCCAAAGCCGGTCTCTACTAAATTCCCAAGTAAATTACATTGCTAAAACCTAGATAAAAAAAATAAATAAAAATAAAAATTTACCTTTCCTATGGCAAAGACTTGGTTCCCTCAGATCTGACAAAAAGAACTCCTTGTACCGTGCTCCCTTGCTTTGTTCTGTTTCCGGATTTGACTTCGGATCTCCGAGGCAAGGTATCTCCTTGTTTTTGAATCTGAACTCTTCAAGTTCGTTGAGGATTCGGGGGTGTTTTTAGAAGGCTTTTGGGTGTTTTCTAGACTAAAATTGAAGGAGGGATGTTAGCTAAGGAGTTGGGGCTCCAAAACTAGGGTTTATGGGGGGCTAGGGGAGCTTCTAGACCTACTTCTCCTAGGATTTATGATTTGATACGAAAATAGGATGTGAGCACCTCTATTTATAGATGTTTTTAGGGGTTGATTTGGATAGAGTTAGTGTTTAATTAGAGATCTTTTAATTAGAGTTGTGTTTTAGTTTGACTTGTTTTAGGTAGAATTGTGTTTTAATTAGAATTGTTTTAGGTAGAATTGTGTTTTAATTCAAATTGTTTTAGGTAGAATTATTTTAAGTTAGAACTCTATTAGATAGAGTTATTAATCAATTATAATTCTATTATGAATTTTGGTCTTATTTGATTGACTTTTAATGTTTTGACTTCAGTCTTAATGGATTGACTTTTAATATCTTGACTTCAGTCTTGCTTAATTGACTTTAATTTTGACTGTAGTCTCACTCGATTGACTTTAATACCTTGACTTCAGTCTTGCTTGATTTACTTTTAATTTTTGGAGAACCCCCCTCTAAAATATCTTTAATTCTTTGGACCCCCAAATGGAGGGGTCCTTAAAGAAATATCCCACGAACCCTCAACAATTTTGCCTGAGAGTCCGATTAATCGATTTTTTAGGTTCAAAATTTTAAATTAATTTCATTAATGTTTAAATTTAATTATTTAATGTTTTATTTATTAATTTCGAATTTTTTAATTATGAAAATTGTGAAATTACCGTTTTGCCCCCGAAGAGGACTTTTCACGTTTTAAGTCAGTTTTTAATGTTCTAGGATGTTTTAGAATCGATTTTTCGTAAGGAATTCAATGAGAATGTTGGTTTGTGTCATTTATGAAATTTTTTGTGTGAAATGATTGTGAACTTTATGAGGGGCATTTTCGTAATTTTGTCAAATTCTGTTAAAATTGGTGAAATGATTTATTTGATTTCGATTTATTATTTTATGTGTTCGAGAGAGTTTTCCTAAGCGTAACGTAGGCTCTAAGGTTGTTTTGAGGTTAGGGGTATTTTGGTAATTTGGTAATTTTTAGTGATTTTTATCGTGAAACTTCTTTTTGGTCTGCAAGATGATGATTTCTATGTTTCTGGGGTTGTGTTTTCCTAGCGTAGTGTGATTTCTAAGGTTTTGTCAGTTCGAGATACCTCATCAGGATTTCTGAAACACATCTGGTAACAAAATAAAGCAACGGAATACACATCCATCATTGGGAATCCTTGCGATCGGGTTGACGAGTTGATTAATCAGGCGGATGCAAAAATGGGGTGTCTACAGATGCCCCTCTTTGGCAGAGGGTTGAAGCAAACTAGATAGCAAATCTATTTTGGTAGATAGTGCGATATCTGAATGTCAAAGCTAGTGACAGTTCATTTTGCAGCCTGATTTAGCAATTCGTCAGGGTGTTCGGATCCTTGAGGGTAAAGCTCTCCCCGAATTAAAAGGTTGTCGGGTCCTTGAGCGCAAACTCTCACTGACAGTGTCAGATCCTCGAATTTTAGAGAATTCACCCAGACTAAAAAGTGCAAATGTGCAAGTGTGTGCATTGTGAAAATTGAGTAAAACCTGAGCATAAATTGAGCATAGACTGAGCATAAACTGGGCATAATTTGAGTAAAATTTTGAGAAAACCCTCGACGATAACTGAGAAAAATCCAAGATAACCCTTGGCGGCATCTGAGCAAAATCCAAGATAACCCTTGGCGGAAACTGAGCAAAATCCAAGATAACCCTTGGCGGCAACTGAGCAAAATCCAAGATAACCCTTGGCGGAGACTGAGCAAAATCCAAGATAACCCTTGGCGGAAACTGAGCAAAATCCAAGATAACCCCTGGCGGAGACTGAGCAAAATCCAAGACAACCCTTGGCGGCAACTAAGCAAAATCCAAGATAACCCTTGGCGGAGAATGAGCAAAATCCAAGATAACCCTTGGCGGCAACTGAGCAAAATCCAAGATAACCCTTGGCGGCAACTGAGAAAAATCCAAGATAACCCCTGGCGGAGACTGAGCAAAATCCAAGATAACCCTTGGCGGCAACTGAGCAAAATCCAAGATAACCCTTGGTGGAGACTGAGCAAAATCCAAGATAACCCTTGGCGGCAACTGAGCAAAATCCAAGATAACCCTTGGCGGAGACTGAGCAAAATCCAAGATAACCCTTGGCGGAGACTGAGCAAAATCCAAGATAACCCTTGGCGGCAACTGAGCAAAATCCAAGATAACCCTTGGCGGAGACAGAGCAAAATCCAAGATAACCCTTGGCGGAGACAGAGCAAAATCCAAGATAACCCTTGACGGCGACTGAGCAAAATCCAAGATAACCCTTGGCGGAGACTGAGAAAAATCCAAGATAACCCTTGGCGGAGACTGAGCAAAATCCAAGATAACCCTTGGCGGCAACTGAGCAAAATCCAAGATAACCCTTGGCGGAGACTGAGCAAAATCCAAGATAACCCTTGGCGGAGACTGAGCAAAATCCAAGATAACCCTTGTCGGCAACTGAGCAAAATCCAAGATAACCCTTGGCGGCGACTGAGCAAAATCCAAGATAACCCTTGGCGGCGACTGAGCAAAATCCAAGATAACCCTTGGCGGAGACTGAGCAAAATCCAAGATAACCCTTGACGGAGACTGAGCAAAATCCAAGATAACCCTTGGCAGCGACTGAGCAAAATCCAAGATAACCCTTGGCGGAGACTGAGCAAAATCCAAGATAACCCTTGGCGGCGACTGAGCAAAATCCAAGATAACCCTTGGCGGCGACTGAGCAAAATCCAAGATAACCCTTGGCGGAGACTGAGCAAAATCCAAGATAACCCTTGGCGGAGACTGAGCAAAATCCAAGATAACCCTTGGCGGCAACTGAGCAAAATCCAAGATAACCCTTGGCGGCAACTAAGCAAAATCCAAGATAACCCTTGGTGGAGACTGAGCAAAATCCAAGGCGGCAACTGAGCAAAATCCAAGATAACCCTTGGCGGCAACTGAGCAAAATCCAAGATAACCCTTGGCGGAGACTGAGCAAAATCCAAGATAACCCTTGGCGGAAACTGAGCAAAATCCAAGATAACCCCTGGCGGAGACTGAGCAAAATCCAAGATAACCCTTGGCGGCAACTAAGCAAAATCCAAGATAATCCTTGGCGGAGAATGAGCAAAATCCAAGATAACCCTTGGCGGCAACTGAGCAAAATCCAAGATAACCCTTGGCGGCAACTGAGAAAAATCCAAGATAACCCCTGGCGGAGACTGAGAAAAATCCAAGATAACCCTTGGCGGCAACTGAGCAAAATCCAAGATAACCCTTGGTGGAGATTGAGCAAATCCAAGATAACCCTTGGCGGAGACTGAGCAAAATCCAAGATAACCCTTGGCGGAGACTGAGCAAAATCCAAGATAACCCTTGGCGGAGACTGAGCAAAATCCAAGATAACCCTTGGCGGCAACTGAGCAAAATCCAAGATAACCCTTGGCGGAGACAGAGCAAAATCCAAGATAACCCTTGGCGGAGACAGAGCAAAATCCAAGATAACCCTTGACGGCGACTGAGCAAAATCCAAGATAACCGTTGGCGGAGACTGAGCAAAATCCAAGATAACCCTCGGCGGAGACTGAGCAAAATCCAAGATAACCCTTCGCGGCAACTGAGCAAAATCCAAGATGAGCAAAATCCAAGATAACCCTTGGCGGAGACTGAGCAAAATCCAAGATAAGCCTTGTCGGCAACTGAGCAAAATCCAAGATAACCCTTGGCGGCGACTGAGCAAAATCCAAGACGGCGACTGAGCAAAATCCAAGATACCCTTGGCGGCGACTGAGCAAAATCCAAGATAACCCTTGGCGGCGACTGAGCCAAATCCAAGATAACCCTTGACGGAGACTGAGCAAAATCCAAGATAACCCTTGGCGGCGACTGAGCAAAATCAAAGATAACCCTTGACGGAGACTGAGCAAAATCCAAGATAACCCTTGGCGGAGACTGAGCAAAATCCAAGATAACCCTTGGCAGCAACTGAGCAAAATCCAAGATAACCCTTGGCGGAGACTAAGCAAAATCCAAGATAACCCTTGGCGGAGACTAAGCAAAATCCAAGATAACCCTTGGCGGCGACTGAGCAAAATCCAAGATAACCCTTGGCGGAGACTGAGCAAAATCCAAGATAACCCTTGGCGGCAACTGAGCAAAATCAAAGATAACCCTTGGCGGAGACTGAGCAAAATCCAAGATAACCCTTGGCGGCAACTGAGCAAAATCCAAGATAACCCTTGGCGGCAACTGAACAAAATCCAAGATAACCCTTGGCGGAGACTGAGCAAAATCCAAGGCGGCAACTGAGCAAAATCCAAGATGATAACCCTTGGCGGAGACTGAGCAAAATCCAAGTTAACCCTTGGCGGAGACTGAGCAAAATCCAAGATAACCCTTGGCGGCAACTGAGCAAAATCCAAGATAACCCTTGGCGGCAACTGAGCAAAATCCAAGATAACCCTTGGCGGAGACTGAGTAAAATCCAAGTTAACCCTTGGCGGCAACTGAGCAAAATCCAAGATAACCCTTGGCGGCAATTGAGCAAAATCCAAGATAACCCTTGGCGGAGATTGAGGAAAATCCAAGTTAACCCTTGGCGGCAACTGAGCAAAATCCAAGATAACCCTTGGCGGAAACTGAGCAAAATCCAATATAATCCTTGGCGGCAACTGTGCAAAATCCAAGATAACCCTTGGCGGCAACTGAGCAAAATCCAAGATAACCCTTGGCGGAGACTGAGCAAAATCTAAGATAACCCTTGGCGGAAACTGAGCAAAATCCAAGATAACCCCTGGCGGAGACTGAGCAAAATCCAAGATAACCCTTGGCGGCAACTAAGCAAAATCCAAGACAACCCTTGGCGGAGAATGAGCAAAATCCAAGATAACCCTTGGCGGCAACTAAGCAAAATCCAAGATAACCCTTGGCGGCAACTGAGAAAAATCAAAGATAACCCCTGGCGGAGACTGAGCAAAATCCAAGATAACCCTTGGCGGCAACTGAGCAAAATCCAAGATAACCCTTGGCGGAGACTGAGCAAAATCCAAGATAACCCTTGGTGGCAACTAAGCAAAATCCAAGATAACCCTTGCCGGAGACTGAGCAAAATCCAAGATAACCCTAGAAGGAGACTGAGCAAAATCCAAGATAACCCTTGGCGGAGACTGAGCAAAATCCAAGATAACCCTTGGCGGCAACTGAGCAAAATCCAAGATAACCCTTGGCGGGGACTGAGCAAAATCCAAGATAACCCTTGGCGGAGACTGAGCAAAATCCAAGATAACCCTTGGCGGAGACTGAGCAAAATCCAAGATAACCCTTGGCGGCAACTGAGCAAAATCCAAGATAACCCTTGGCGGAGACTGAGCAAAATCCAAGATAACCCTTGGCGGAGACTGAGCAAAATCCAAGATAACCCTTGGCGGAGACTGAGCAAAATCCAAAATAACCCTTGTCGGCAACTGAGCAAAATCCAAGATAACCTTGGCGGAGACTGAGCAAAATCGAAGATAACCCTTGACGGAGACTGAGCAAAATCGAAGATAACCCTTGGCGGAGACTGAGCAAAATCCAAGATAACCCTTGGCAGCAACTGAGCAAAATCCAAGATAACCCTTGGCGGAGACTGAGCAAAATCCAAGATAACCCTTGGCGGAGACTGAGCAAAATCCAAGATAACCCTTGGCGGCGACTAAGCAAAATCCAAGATAACCCTTGGCGGAGACTGAGCAAAATCCATGATAACCCTTGGCGGCAACTGAGCAAAATCAAAGATAACCCTTGGCGGAGACTGAGCAAAATCCAAGATAACCCTTGGCGGCAACTGAGCAAAATCCAAGATAACCCTTGGCGGAGACTGAGCAAAATCCAAGGCGGCAACTGAGCAAAATCCAAGATAACCCTTGGCGGAAACTGAGCAAAATCCAAGATAACCCTTGGCGGAGACTGAGCAAAATCCAAGTTAACCCTTGGCGGAGACTGAGCAAAATCCAAGATAACCCTTGGCGGCAACTGAGCAAAATCCAAGATAACCCTTGGCGGCAACTGAGCAAAATCCAAGATAACCCTTGGCGGAGACTGAGCAAAATCCAAGATAACCCTTGGCGGCAACTGGGCAAAATCTAAGATAACCCTTGGCGGCAACTGAGCAAAATCCAAGATAACCCTTGGCGGAGACTGAGCAAAATCCAAGATAACCCTTGGCGGCAACTGAGCAAAATCCAAGATAACCCTTGGCGGAAACTGAGCAAAATCCAAGTTAACCCTTGGCGGTATCTGAGAAAAATCCAAGATAACCCTTGGCGGAAACTGAGCAAAACTAACAGAGGAATGAATGAATGTTGGAGAAAATTGATTAGAACGAACCGGAGAACGAATAAATCTGGAAGATAATAAATCTGGAAGAGAAATGATTGATTCCAAGAATGATTGAATCTGGAAAAGAATCTGGAGAACGAAAGAATGTTATATCTCCTATGTGAGATCCAAAATGCTTTTGTTTGAACCTCAAGGATTTATCAAAAAGTTTTATGAATTTAAAACCTGAGTTTTTATTTCTGTTGAACCTCAAAATTTTTTCAAAAAAAACTGTTATCAAGAGGGTAACCTTAAATTTGGGGTTCTCATTATCTTTTAGGATTAACATTACTCAAAAACAAAGTGCCTCTAGTTTGACAATGAACATGACCTTGAAAATAATTGAACACATCGTGCAAAGAAATGCCCCTAGTATAAGGGGGAAAAGTTATATTAAACAAAAAAAAAATGCCCCTTGTATGAAGGTTTGAAATAATTGATTACCACAAGCGCAATAAAGACTCAACTTTTAATTTTGATTAATTTTATTGAAGGTTTTTGAGTCAGGCTCAAGAGTACAAAATTATTTTCTTTCGAGTTTCATCATAGAATTCACCCTTATCCCCCTTGGTTCACTTGGGGAAGTAAACATTTTCAGATCGATCGTAGACAAGATACTTGTGGCTTCTGAGTCTATGCCGGGTCTAAGCTAAGTATTGAACTTGATTATTCGGACTTCTGATGTTTCAGCTTGAACTGCTCTCAGCTTAGGATTTTCTTCTATTTTTTCTTTATTGCTCTTATTTTTGCCTAGATCGCCTTTTCAGGTTTTCAATCTAGCGAGCTTGCTCTAACTTTTGCCTAGATCGCCTTTTCAGGTTTTCGGTCTAGCGAGCTCTATTTTTTTTTTTTTGCTCTGATTGTTGTCAAAGTTGTCCTTTCAGATTTTCAACCTTACGAGCTTGCCTGAATTTTTGCCTAAGTCGCCCTTTTCGGGTTTTCAACTTAGCAGACTTTATCATTTTTTATCTTTTTCTTCTCCTCTGAACTTCTGAAGTTACTGTCTGATCATGCTTTGATATCTTCCTTGACTTCTCGCACGATACTTAGGAGGACTTTTATAGGTAGGCTTAGGACTGGGTATAAAAAAGAAAGGGATTTTGAGGATCAAAAACCCAAATGCCCCTTGTGTGGCATTTCCTTTTAAATTATTTCTTTTTCTTTAAATTTTCTTTCCCACTTTGAATGATATTTCTTTTCTTTTGAATTTTTTTCTTGATTTTTTTATATTGTGTGGGAAATACATTTTTTTTTTTTTTATGTGGTCGGGCCTGAAGTAATTTCTCAGGTTGCCTACGTACCCCAGAATTTTGGGATCAGACCAAAACGTAGTTCGAATCTTCCCTCCCCTAGGTTAGGTGATCGGGCTAAGAAAGAAAAAAGGCATCATTCATTTTTTTTGAAAAGGCTACAAAGGGTTGAGAAAGGATATGTTGAACAGGGTAACTGGGTAATATGAGGATTGATTCGGCCAAAGATGGCCTCCTTAAATGTAGTACCGCTTGATCTGGTCAAGGTTGGTTGGTTCTGGTAGTTCACCTCCATCATGATCTTGAAGTCTGACGACTTTTCCAGACAGTATTTCCTTAATGAATGAATTTCTCCAATTTAGACTTTCTCCTATAGTCGATGAGGAGTGTTCAATTTTCTTTGAAGTCTGATAGTTAAATCTTTGACTTGTAAATGATGAGCTTTGACCTTCTTGTCAAATGCACATGTGACTCTTCTTAGATAAGCTTGCACGTGGTACAGGGCTTTAACTCGTTTTCTTCGATCAAGTTTAATTCTTCATACTGCTGACGAACCCAATCTGTTTCTAACAAATGATTTTCCAACAAGACCCTGAGAGACGGAATTTCCATTTCAACTAGCAAGACTGCTTCCATGCCATACACTAAAGAGTAGGGAGTAGCTCCAATAGAGGATCGAATTAGGGTTCGATATGTCCACAGCGTGAATGATAATTTTTCTGACCAATCTCGATGTTATTGACTCATTTTCCTGATGATAGTCTTGATACTCTTACTAACTGCTTCAATCGTTCCATTGATCTGAGGACGGTAGGAGGATGATTTGTGATTCCGGATCTTCAACTTTGAACACGGAGTAATGATTTAAGCTTTGAAGTACGACCCATTATTAGAGATCAGTTCAAAAGGTATCCCCATATCGATTGATAATATGTGATTTGCAACTCAAGATGTAGTAAGGATAGTGCTGATATATTTTATAACATCTTCTTTGATTCCATCGATATAGACGAGTATCTATTCCGTGTTGAACAACACCCAAGCTTGTACCTAACATACCCTCATATGATCACACGATCAAGTCTTTTGAAATTTCTGAGAAAATTCATTATCCCCTTGTGTTCCTCTAGAGATAAGATGGTTTCTATTTGAATCTCTTTAGGAATTTATTTCTGTTCCGAGGTCAATGACCTTTGCTTTCTTGAGCCCGACTCTTATCTTTCTATCTTTGAAGCTAGATTATTAGTTAATTCGTTAATGCACTCGAGATATTCAAAAATTTCTTTTGTACGATCAATTCAGAAGGGACGACAGACACCTCTATAAACTCGACGAACTAACTTGACTCAATAAGAAAGAGTAGGCTCAATCTAAGGAAGACATGACCTTGTTAGAAAAAAGGACTCGAGCTAACCCAAATGACCCATGAAAACTCAAGACTACCCAAAACGGGCTTGATGAGAACTGAGACATTGTTTACAACCGGTAGGATTGAAGCACTATGATTTTCAAAGAACAACTGGATGATGTTGAAAAATTTTGAGGTCATTTCTGACTGTTGACTTGATATTGACGTTTACTCTAACTGACCGGATTTACAACCCTAGCTAGACGATAGACGATTGAGCTTGGATACAATGATAACCCTTAAAAACCTCTTTGAAGGTGAATTTAACCAATTTTAGTGTCACCCCCTTGATAACATTTTAAATGAACCCTGAGATTTTATAGAATTTTGTGCACCAATCCGTTAAAAAGTTCATCCATTTAATGATTATTCAGAAGAAAAATAATTTTACTGCACTCTTGAAAAATATTGACAAATAATGTTTTCATTGAATAACAACTTCAAACATATTTCAATAATTTTTCATGCAAATATATATCTTTTGTAAATCATTTTTCCTTCATTTTCTTTTCTTTTGGAAAATATTTTCTTCTGGAAAATATTTTTTCTTTGAAAAATAGTTTTTATTTGGAAAACATTTTCTCTTGGAAAATCTTGTTCTTATGGAAAACATTTTTTGGAAAACGTTTTTTTCTTAGAAAACATTTTTTTTTTAGAGAATAACACTTTTTTTGGAAAACACTTCTTTTGAAAAATATTTTTTCTGGAAAATACTTTTCCTTTGTAAACTATTTTTCTTCTTTGAAAATTTGATTTCTATTTCGATTTAAATGGCCCGGTCCATCAGGATTGTTGGATCGAGTTGGGCTGGGTCATTTGCAAGAGATGGATTTTTTATTGGGTCGGTGCACCCATTTGGATTTTCAAAATAATATTTTTTATCCTTGAGGACAATCATACACTTTGATCTCATCATTCACATACATCCATTTCATCATTCACATGCATTCTGATCTCATCATTCACCTACATTCATATCAATCACAAAGTCTCATAAGATTCTATTCAATGAACAACCCGGGAACACCCACGATAAGTTCGATTCGTGACCTACTGGGAAGGTTTCTAGACTCTAAGCTTACTACGTGCAATGCATTTTTATCTGGCCACCCTTGTCCAAGCACACCTATATACCTTTCGATACGTGGTGACTTGGTTTGATATACCGTGTAGGTGATAATCTAAAACCTCAATTCACTTCTCTGAAGCCAAAAACAACCAGTTTGATCTCCAGTTGAGAGGTGGCGCACAATGCTGAGCAAGGGCCCACTTAAATACCTCTCGTCTAGAATAGACGTAGTCTATCCCCTCGTACAGTAGGGTACAGCGGGCAAGATCTTGCTTAGGCACCGGTTTTGACCAAGAAGTGCAATTGATATACTTAGATTACCTTTTATACCTACGGGTATGAGTCAAGAGTTGTAGCTTTCATAAATGGTTTGGCATCCCACGAGGGGACCGACCACGTACTAGTACTACGTTGGCAAGGTATCTCCTTGTTTTTGAATCTGAACTCTTCAAGTTCGTTGAGGATTCGGGGGTGTTTTTAGAAGGCTTTTGGGTGTTTTCTAGACTAAAATTGAAGGAGGGATGTTAGCTAAGGAGTTGGGGCTCCAAAACTAGGGTTTATGGGGGGCTAGGGGAGCTTCTAGACCTACTTCTCCTAGGATTTATGATTTGATACGAAAATAGGATGTGAGCACCTCTATTTATAGATGTTTTTAGGGGTTGATTTGGATAGAGTTAGTGTTTAATTAGAGATCTTTTAATTAGAGTTGTGTTTTAGTTTGACTTGTTTTAGGTAGAATTGTGTTTTAATTAGAATTGTTTTAGGTAGAATTGTGTTTTAATTCAAATTGTTTTAGGTAGAATTATTTTTAAGTTAGAACTCTATTAGATAGAGTTATTAATCAATTATAATTCTATTATGAATTTTGGTCTTATTTGATTGACTTTTAATGTTTTGACTTCAGTCTTAATGGATTGACTTTTAATATCTTGACTTCAGTCTTGCTTAATTGACTTTAATTTTGACTGTAGTCTCACTCGATTGATTTTAATACCTTGACTTCAGTCTTGCTTGATTTACTTTTAATTTTTGGAGAACCCCCCTCTAAAATATCTTTAATTCTTTGGACCCCCAAATGGAGGGGTCCTTAAAGAAATATCCCACGAACCCTCAACAATTTTGCCTGAGAGTCCGATTAATCGATTTTTTAGGTTCAAAATTTTAAATTAATTTCATTAATGTTTAAATTTAATTATTTAATATTTTATTTATTAATTTCGAATTTTTTAATTATGAAAATTGTGAAATTACCGTTTTGCCCCCGAAGAGGACTTTTCACGTTTTAAGTCAGTTTTTAATGTTCTAGGATGTTTTAGAATCGATTTTTCGTAAGGAATTCAATGAGAATGTTGGTTTGTGTCATTTATGAAATTTTTTGTGTGAAATGATTGTGAACTTTATGAGGGGCATTTTCGTAATTTTGTCAAATTCTGTTAAAATTGGTGAAATGATTTATTTGATTTCAATTTATTATTTTATGTGTTCGAGAGAGTTTTCCTAAGCGTAACGTAGGCTCTAAGGTTGTTTTGAGGTTAGGGGTATTTTGGTAATTTGATAATTTTTTAGTGATTTTTATCGTGAAACTTCTTTTTGGTCTGCAAGATGATGATTTCTATGTTTCTGGGGTTGTATTTTCCTAGCGTAGCGTGATTTCTAAGGTTTTGTCAGTTCGAGATACCTCATCCGGATTTCTGAAACACATCTGGTAACAAAATAAAGCAACGGAATACACATCTATCATTGGGAATCCTTGCGATCGGGTTGACGAGTTGATTAATCAGGCGGATGCAAAAATGGGGTGTCTACAGCATGATAATCAAAAACTTCTTTATTATTAGAATTAGAGAAATGTAGACTAACAAACTCAACTAAAGTTCGATATTAAATAAGAAACCTAACATAACCAACTGAAATTAAAGACTAACATGACTGAAACTATGAAAAGAAAACTCAACGCGATGATGTCATTCTGAATGGAAGGACATAAGGCTAAGGTCTATTCCATTTTGGATATCTTCATAAGGGATGATTTGGGCTTGTCTATTTTTTCCACCTCTTCATATTCTAATTCGGTCTGTTTGTTGCTGAATAACTCATTGCTTCAATATTTTCTTTGTCTTTAAGTTCTGTCATTGCCTTAGGGTAGATGGGTTCATTCTAGCATGGTAAGGATGCACTATTAAGATCGATCAAGTGAATGAAGAAAATTGGGTCAACTGATTTGGGATTGGATATGGATATTAAGTTCATAATAGGAAGGAGTTGATTTTGAAAGTGAAAGCGCCCTCGATTCGTGGGTTTTGATTTGTCTTATTTATCGATTTTTTGAAAGAATTAGGGTTTGACTAGATCTCCTTTCAGATAAAATAAGGTCGTTTAATTAGGATTTTGACTTAAGTGTTATTTGATTGACTCGGTTTCTTTTAAATTAAATTTTTTAATCTTGCGTACAATGAAAAAATATATTTTTGATTTTTGGAGAACCCCCCTTAATTATATTTTAATTCTTTAGGCCCCCAGATGGAGGGGTCTTTTAATAAATATCAAGGGCTCCACTTAAATAAGTGGGCAACCATCAACAATTTTGCCTGAGAGCTTGATTGATTGGTCTAAAATTTTTAATTTTAATTAGGATTTCACATTATATTAATTAATATTTCAATTATTAATTTCAAAATTTTAAATTGTTAAAATTTAAAAATTATTATTTTGCCCCAAAGAAGACTTTCACTTTTCGAGATCATTTTTTGACGTTTTGGGATGTTCTGAAATTGATTTTTCGTAAGAAATTCTATGGGTGTATCAGTTTGTGTCATTTATGAATTTTTGATGTGAAATGATCGTGGATCCTATGAAGAGCATTTTTGTAATTTTGTCAAATTTTGCGAAAATTAGCAAAACGATTTATTTGATTTTAATTTATTATTTTATGCGTTTAGAAGAGTTTTCCTAAGCTTAATGTAGGCTCTAGGGATGTTTTGATGTTAGGGGTATTTTGGTAATTTGGCCATTTTTTAGTGATTTTTCTCGTAAAACTTCTTTTTGTCTGAAGAAAGATGATTTCTATGTTTTGGGTCATATTTTCCTACCGTAACGTGGTTTCTAAAGTTTTGTTTGTTTGAGATGCCTCATCCGAATTTCTGAAACTTATCTAGTAATAAATAAAAAATATTGGAATATTCATCCATCATTGGGAACCGTCGCAATCGTGTTGACGAGTTGATTAATTAGACAAGTGCGAAAATGGGATGTCTATAGATGCCCCTTTTTGGCAGAGGGTTGACGCAAACTACATAACAAATCTATTTTGGTTGATAGCGCGATATCCGAATGCCAAAGCTAGTAACAGTTTATTTTGCAGCCTGATTTAGCAATTCGTCGGGTCGTTTAGATCCTTGAGGGTAAAACTCTCATCGAATTAAAAGTTTGTCAGGTCCTCGAGCCTGAACTCTCATTGACGACATCAGATCCTTGAATTGTGAAAAATTATCCCTGACTAATGCAGAAGTACACATGTATGCAAAGGTATGATGCTTACTGAGTATTCTATCGGATCATTGAGAATAAACTCTCCTCAATAACTACAAATGTCAGGTCCTAGAGATCTTCTCTTATTGACGATGATGATTCAAATTAAAATGCATATACGCAATGAAGACAATCACACAATATTGAACTATGGTAAATTTGAATAACGATATAGGTAGTATAGAAACTGCATTAAATCCTATCCAAATTCTTTTTTAGAGGTCGAAAAAATTTGAGTCTCATTTATCAGACTCGAACTTATTGGAGCCACGCTTTCTTGGGCTAAGGTTTTCAAGAACTTAAACAATCATGTTAATTCATTATATGATTCAAACAAAGTTAGAATCTCATTTCTCGGACTCTGGTTAAGGTTTGTAGGTACTTAAAAAAACCTACTCATTCTATGATTCAAATAAAGTTGGAGTCTCGTTTCTCAGACTCTAGCTAAGATTTGTAGGCATTTCAAAAAACCTACTCATTCTATGATTCAAATAAAACTGGAGTTTCGTTTCTCGGACTCTAGCTAAGGTTTGTAGGTACTTCAAAAAACCTACTCATTCCATGATTCAAAAAAGTCAGAGTCTTATTTCTCGGACTCGAACTTATTAGAGCCATACTTCTCGGGCTAAGGTTTGTAGGCACTTAAAAAAACCTATTCATTCTATGATTCAAATAAAGATAGAGTCTCATTTCTCAGATTCTAGCTAAGGTTTGTAGGCACTTCAAAAAATCTACTCATTTTATGATTCAAGTAAAGTTGGAGTCTCGTTTCTCAGACTCTAGCTAAGGTTTGTAGGTACTTCCAAAAACCTACTCATTCTATGATTCAAATAAAGCTGGAGTCTCGTTTCTCGGACTCTAGTTAAGGTTTTGTAGGCACTTCAAAAAACCTACTCATTCTATGATTCAAAAAAGTCGGAGTCTCGTTTCTCGGACTCAAACTTATTGGAGCCACGCTTCTAAGGCTAAAATTAGTTAAAGACTCGAAATTATTGAGCTCAAAGTTTGAAAGATCGAGCCTTTATTGGCTTATTATGCATCTAGATTCATAATTATCACTAAGCTTTTCCAGTATTTTAGACTTTTGAATAAGATTTTCTTTTTGATCATATGATTAGGAATGAAAACTTCGGAATCACAGTTATTCTAAAAAATGCCCCTAGTTTCAAGGTTGGCTTCTAACTAGAACTTGACTATGAAACTGATGAAATTAGATTGTACTTGAAAAGTATGAACGGCCAACTATGGACTCTGATATATGATAGACAGAAGAATCGACATTCCCTTAAATTCACGACTCTTAAGATTATCATATGTGCAGTAAGGAATTTGATCAATTTCTTTTGAGAAATGCTTAAGCCGAACTTAAAATCTTGATGATTATTATAATAGAAGATCTTTCTTTTCAAAGTGATTGATGGTTCTGATGAGTGTCTCGAAACACTCAATTATATGCACGTTTTTGGAACATTTATCTTGATTTTTGTCCCTATTTATCTGTATTAAGGTAATAGTCATGATAAGCCTCGAAACACCATGTTGCATGTTAATTAAGCTTAATTATACATAAATAAATTCATTTACTAGATAAATCTAATTACGTGTATTTTTTGTGTAGAAAATCAACATTTTAGAATCAAAATCTCAAGGCAAAAGTATTTAGGCCCACTTTGGAATGTCCTAATCCTTAACTCATATTCTCCTCTTTTATCTTTTTGTGTAAAGAAAAGTGGAGGTTACTTTTAGATTCTTCTACACACATTTTTCTCTATAAATAGAACCTCAATCTCTAGAGAAACGGTCCCTCTTGGTTCTCTTATCCAAGACTCCTTTAATCTAAGGCTCTTAGCCTATTCTCTTATTTTTTATATTTTTATCTTCTAGTTATTTTCTTTTTGGCTAAATAGTCTTGTAAGAAGTAGAAGAAGAAGAATTTGTAAGTTTCTCCATGAAATGAAGAAAAGTTCTTTCATCTCTTATCTTCTCTTTATTGCAATGACATTATGATAAGCTCCCCTCCATTGGAGAGTGGAAAAGCCTAGAGTAAGGTTTTGTGTTGTTTTTAGTTTCATGCCTTTCTCTTATCTAAAATGCTTATGAGTTCTCTTTAAGATTTCTTGCACATTTTATTCTTAATTAGATACTTTATGCTTAGATTAGATCAAGATAAAGTATGTTTAATCTAGATAATTTTTAGTAGGAAGTTTTGAAGAAATTCTATTTTGTTTATATTTCTCATTTGATTTCATTTACTAAACTTTCCGATCTAAGGAGCTAACACCAAGCCCTAATGATTGAGTTATAAAAATGCTAGAGACTAGAAAATTCTCATCAATATGTTCTAGGTAGATCCACCTCAAATGGTGTTTTAATTTCATAAGTTTAATTGCTTTAAACTTCATTTACTTTAGTTCATCTTCTAGCAACTTTAAATCTTCTTATAACTTTAAAAATATAAAGAAAAATACTTTTAATTTCTTTTGAGTAATTCGAATTTTATTTTCTTAGCTTAATTTTACTCTCCCTTTCTCTTGGGTTTGATCCCCTACTTGTCTCACAAGTAAGGTAAAAGTAAGATTAGTATTAACTCCAGTGGGAAGAACAACGATAGTCCCATCCGAATTTTGGTGCCGTTGCCGAGGAAAGGTAAAGGTAGTAGTGATAAGTTTTGATTTAAAATTCATTTCTTTCATTTTTATTTTATTTTATTTTTTTCTTTTGGTTTCTTTCTATAAGTTCAAGTGTTCTTGAGGTTTTAAGAGAGAAGAACGAAGAACAAACATTGAAAAAAAAAGTCATTCCCATTTTTTTTTTCACTCTAGACAGTAGAACTTAAACTGATTGTAACTTTCTGCTCCGATCTCCGATTAACTACTATAGTATATCGATATGGGATAAAATGAAATTTTCTATAAAATGTGACAAAGTCAGTAAGATTTTGGTAAGTATGATTCTATTTTTGAGTCCGTTTACTATCATTTTCGCTAATATTTCTATTTTGCTCCTTGTAGGTGATCATTTTTTTTCTTCTTTTCTTTCAATTTCCATTAATCTTTAGTTAGGTTTATTTTTTTTATTTTAGAAACTCTTGTATAAGATTCCTTGTAATTTTTTTTTAATTATCCAAGAAGACTTGGATTGTAATAAACTAAGGAAGGACGATGGGTGAACAATACCGTCACGACTCCTTAGGTTCTCACACCAAAATTGAAATTGGTGGCCTAAGTCGACTCAAACTGTTTTCACCCCGTCTAGCACGGGAGGTAATCTCGAAACACCTACGCCTCTCTATGCTAGTGGGTTACTCCTTATCTTTGTGTGTTATTTTCCAATTTGTACACACTTGGAATAGTTAATTAAGTAGTAAAAAACACTCATCTCTTAGGGATGACATGATAAGATAAGGATTGGAAGTCATTATCAATTCCTTGCTCTAATTAGGATAATCAACTCACTAGTCATCCAATCAAATTAAATAAAATCAATTATACTTGACTATAGTGCCCACGAGCTCAATAAGAGAAATTCCGCTTCAAGTTGTGCCAATTGTGCTTCTTGGTCATCTTTTGTATCTAGTAAGTTATTGTCCTTTGAGGGGATAGACTCAGTTTATTCAAGAAAGAAATGTAATTTAATAGTGCCCTTGTTTATGCATTGTACGCCACCTACGATCTGGAGATCCAAATGATTCAAAATTGACTTCATAGAACCGAGTTGAAAGGCTAGTTGTGTTATTTCTACCCAGTTAGGAGCTGTCTAGCTTTAGGCAACCTATCTAGGTCCAGTATTTTCTTTTCATGATTGTTTGATTGACTGTGTGATTTGCATACTTGGTAGACATTCACAGAGCATCGTATTAGAACCATTTGATCCTGAGATCGAACGTACCCTTAGTAGAATACGCAAGACACCATCAGTAGTTATGATGGATGATCGAGAATGAACTCTCTATGAGCTCTTCGCTCCAGCTTCCGCATCTCCTCCTCATGCATTGTGTTACCATTGAACAATGCACCTTAGTTTGAAATTAGGGCTGTCACCATCAATATGCTCCCTAAGTTCCACGGTTTAGAGCGTGAACAACCTTACACCCACCTTAATCGATTCTTGACTATATGTTAAACTTTTAGAAATTAGAATCTAGATGAGAAGCGTATCAAGCTTATTCTGTTCCCGTTATCCTAGAAGACCACGCAGCTGCGTAGTTGAACTCCCTAACACCCAATTCCATATCCACCTATGATGTTTTATCCAAGAAATTTATGGCCAAATTCTACCCTGTGGCCAAAACTGAGAAAATGAAGGACTCAATTAGAAATTTTAGAGCCTGTCCTGATGATGAATTTTTCTAAACTTGGGAAAGATTCAATGATTTATTAGTCAAATGCCCACACCATGGCCTTGACAAAGCACAGTTGGTGTAAAGTTTTTATAGAGGATTAATAATGAATCAACGTACCTTAGTCGAGTCAATGTATAGGGGTTAGTTCATGAACCAGACTCCCAACCAAGCGTACGATTTCCTCGTAGAGTTAGTCGAGAGTACTCAAAATTAGAGTACTAACCAAGAAGAGTTTGATAGAGATGATCCGGTTAGGAAGATAGGCATGTATGAGATGAAGGTAGATGCTGATATAGAAAATGTCATGTCTAGTCTAGTGAGTGAGATGAACAATCTCACGACGAAGTTAGGTGCTTTTACCATCTCAACATCCAAACCACACCTACTCCCTTGTACAATTTCGCAAGTGACTATAGAACCGAGTTCTTTGTGCGTCATATACTACGGCAACAACCATTTGGTCGAGTGTTGTCCCACCTTGCCTCAAATCAAAGTTGAACAAGCAAATGTGATTAATGGCTATAATACTTTTAGGAAGCGAATTCCGAACTCTTTTAGCCAAACGTATCATCCAGATAAAAGGTTCCATCCTAATTTTTCGTATAGACAGAACGAACTTATTCAATCTAGTGATCCGTCAGATTACAATAGGAGTTTTCCTAGGTAATCTGGTTCTTTCACAAACCAAACCATTGCTCCTCAAGTCCCTTATCAACCCCAACAATCTACAGATTGCAGAGCCATCATACCAGATCCCATGACCAATTATTAGCAGCCTGCCCAACAACAGTCATCCTTAGAATCTATGATTGCCGAGTTGATGAGACAGCAACAATAGTTCATCCAAACTAAACAACAAACCCATCAAAATCAAACTCAGATTAACCAGGTCACTGCGCAATCCATAACTAAGATGAAAGTTCAGTTGGGGCAGTTAGCTCTCTCCTTAAGTGGGAAAGAGAAATGTCAATTCCTAGTCAGACTATCATTAACCCTAGTGGTCAACCTTTGATTCCCAACGGATCGAAAGGTCAATACGAAGTAGGAAGCCATTCTGGAGCTCCACAAAACTCAGTTCAGGCTATCCACGCCTTGCATTCGGGAAAGAAGGTAGACAAAAAGGTCCAACCTATTGACAAGGGAGAAAAATTCGTAGAGAAGGACAAAATTCAAAAAGAAGTCATAAAGTCTCCAAAAGAGAAGGAGAAAGATTTGGAAAATCCTCTCATCATTTTGCCAATTCCAAAAGTTCCATTTTCCATCGTCTTAGGGATTCTAAAAAAGGTAAGTAGTTTGAGGGTGTCTTAGAAGTCTTCCAAAATGTGCATATCAATATCCCATTCCTAGATGCCATTAAGCAGATACCTTTTTATGCGAAATTCCTAAAGGATTTAACTACAGCTAAAAGGAAAACATCATTTTCTTGGGAAGACATCATGGCAGCCCAAGCTTCGTCGCTCATCCAACAAACGATTGCACCAAAATTTAAGTATCCTTAATGTTCGACAATTTCCATTCATATTGAAAATCAAGTGGTCGAAAAATGTCTTAGGTTTAGGGGTTTTGAAACCCACCGATATCACGTTGAGTCTAGCCGATAGGTCCATAAAAATTCCAAAAGGTATAGTTGAGGACGTGATAGTTAAAGTCAAAGATTTCTATTTCCCTATTGACTTTGTTATTTTAGACACAGAGCCAGTCATCAATTTGAACAGTCATATTCCTATCATCTTAGGACGTCCATTCTTAGCCACGTCTGACGCAGTTATTCATTGTAGAAACGGGATTATGACTTTAGCATTTGGGAATAAGAAAGTGAAACTGAACGTTTTCCACAATTTCCAAGGAATTGATGTAGATGATGGTATGGAGGAAGTGAACATGATAGATACGATAGTCAATCAAATGTATCAAGAGTTAGGGTACTCTGATCCCCTAACGTAATGTTTAGCTCACTTTGCCCTTGACTTGGACGTAGAAGAGTCTATAAGCGAAGTTGATGCTTTGTTTGAATCCGTTTCACTCTTAGATTCTGTGCGGTGTCACGCAAAAGCTGAAAGTCTTCCTGTGCGCATATCCAATCTTGTTCCTTCCCATGTCGAGCCTCCAAAATTACAGCTCAAGTCACTTCCAGAGACCTTGAGATATGCATTTCTTGGCAAGAATCAAACCTTGTCCATGATTATTTCCTCTCACCTCAATGGAGTTTAAGAGGGAAAGTTGTTAGGAGTATTAAGAGAACATCAATAAGCTATTGGTTGGAGCATAACTGACATTAAAGGAATTAGTATATCTGTGGTAATGCACCATATTCATTTAGAGGATTTCACTAAACCTTCCTTAGAATTTCAAAGAAGGCTAAATCCTATCATGAAAGACGTGGTTCGGATGGAAGTGATGAAATTGCTAAATGCGGGTATTATTTATCTTATCTTTGATAGTCACTGGGTGAGTCCTATACAAGTAGTTCCTAAGAAATCTGGTATCACTAGGGTAGTGAATCAAGATAATGAATTAATCCCCACTCGAGTCTAAATGGATGGAGAGTGTGTATCGATTATGGAAAACTCAACTCGATGACTCCTAAGGATCATTTCCTTTTACCTTTCATTGATCAAATGTTAGAGTGTCTAACAGGACATTCTTACTATTACTCCTTAGATGGTTATTTCAGGTACAACCAGATACTTGTTCCTTCAATCGATCAAGAGAAAACAACTTTCACCTGTCCCTTTGGAACTTTTGTGTATCGTCGCATGCCATTTGGAGTGTGTAATGCACCCGCTGCTTTTCAACGGTGCAGGATGAGTATATTTTTCGACATGCTAGAAAGATAACACGACGTGTTCATGGACGATTTTTCAGTTTTCAGACCAAGTGTTGAGGAATGTCTCTATCACTTGGCTTTGGTCATTGTACGTTGCAAAGAGGTCAATCTAGTCCTCAATTGGGAAAAATGTTATTTCATGATAATATTAGGGATTGTGTTAGGGCACATTGTTTCTACTAAGGGGATTGAGGTAGATAAGGCGAAGGTAGGTCTAATCAAAAAATTACCACCTCCTAAAACATTCAAAGAAATTAGGTCATTCCTCAGCCATGCGAGTTTCTATCGTAGATTCATTAAAGATTTCGGAAAAATCTCAAAGCCTTTATGTGAGCTATTGGGAAAGGATGTTCCTTTCGACTTTTCAAAGTCATGTCTCTCTACGTTCAACAAGCTCAAGTCCGAGTTAACCTCGGCACCCATTATTCAACCTTCAAACTAGAAATTCGAAGTTATGTGCGATGCTTTGGATTATGCAATAGGTGTTGTTTTGGGTTAACGAATTGAAAAACAATATCATGTTATCTAATATACTAGTAAAACCCTTAACGATGCTCAGCTTAACTACTCTACAACAGATAAGAAAATGCTAGTAGTGGTCTATGCCATTGAAAAATTTCGCCCCTACTTCATAGGATCTAAAGTCGTGATCTACACAGACCACGCAGCATTCAAGTACCTTCTATCAAAGAAAGATGCTAAAGGAAGGTTAATCCGTTGGATTCTTTTTCTACAAGAGTTTGATCTAGAGATCCGAGATAAAAAGGGGAAAGAAAATGTCGTAACTGATCACTTGTCTAGGATAGTTAACAAGCCATCCGAGGATTCCTTACCCATTTCTGAGTCATTTCCTAATGAACAACTTATACAAATCTCTAAAGCCAACGCTCCATGGTATGCGGACATTGTCAACTACCTAGTTACAAGTCAATTCCCAGTCGAAATGATTAGCCAAGAAAAACTCCGTCTTTTGTCGAAAATAAAATGGTATTTCTGGGATGAGCCATACTTATTTTAGTATTGTCCTGATTAAATCATTAGACGTTGTATTCCAACCTATGAGCAAGTCAATATCCTAGAGTTTTGCCATAATCATGCTTGTGGAGGACACTTTAGTAGTAAGAATACTACTATGAAAATCTTACAATATGGTTTTTTCTGACCTACTATTTTTCGTGATGCCCACGAGTTTAGCAAATCTTGTCATAGATGTTAGAGATTAGGAAAAATCTTGATGAGAAATGAAATGCCTCAAAATCTTATCCTGAGCATCGAAATTTTTGACGTGTGGGGTATAGACTTCATAGGACCCTTTCCTATCTCCCAAGGTTACCAATACATCCTCGTTGCCATTGACTATGTGTCAAATTGGGTCGAAGCTGTGGCATGTAGAAGAAACGATCACAAGGTTATGATAAAATTCATCAAAGAGATGATTTTTTCAAGATTCGGTACTCCGCAAGCTATCATAAGTGATGGTGGCTTGCATTTTTTCAATAAGATCTTTATTGCGTTGATGAAGAAATACCTCATAACGCATAAGGTTGCCATACCTTACCTCCCACAAACAAGTGGAGATTTCTAACAAGGAAATAAAGACTATCTTAGAAAAAAAAATCAATCCTTCAAGGAAAGATTGGTCTTTGAGATTGAGTGATTCACTCTAGGCCTATATGACTGCATTCAAGACACCCATAGGAATGTCTCCCTACCTGTTAGTTTTTAGCAAGGCCTGTCATCTCCATGTAGAACTCGAGCATCGTGCATATTAGGCGATCAAGCGCCTCAACTTTAATTTTGATAAAGCTGGTGAGAAGAGAAAGTTACAACTAGACGTGTTAAAAGAGATTAGAAATGACTTGTATGATTATGCCAAAAGGTACAAAGAGCGTACCAAAAATTTTCACGATAGGCACATTCTTAGAAGAAATTTCATTTCCAATCAAAGATTTTTGTTGTATGATAATAGACTCTACCTTTTTCTATAAAAATTCAGGTCTCGATGGACTGGCCCATATATTATCCAAATAGTCTACCCCCATGGTGTTGTTGAAGTCCTTAATCCTAAGGACGGATCCACTTTAAAAGTAAATGGCCAACGTCTTAAACTTTTTTCGAATATGTTCCGCAAGAGGAAGTTCTTCTCCTCGATGATATCGTCTATCAAAATTAACTATGTTTTCATCTAGCTAAAGACGTTAAACTTAACACTTCTGGGAGGCAATCCACGCACTTCAGGGGACATTGTGTTAAATATCAATAGGACTGTAGGGTCTTTCTCAGGTGCTATCTAATCTACTTCATTTCATTTTATCAATTTCAATTTTACCTTTGCATGTATATGTCAAAATATTGAAGACAATATAATGTTTAAGTTTGGGGGTGTATGGGTCGGATTTCCATTTATTATTTTCTTCTTTCATTAAAAAAAAATTTTTGATTGGCGACTTTGTTGTATTTTGCTCAAAATCTTAGTTTGTATCTTAAAGCACTTAGTTAAAAATATTTAATCAATCTTTTATTGAAAGCTATGATCTAGAGTCCCTATTTGTGTTTCTCTTAGGCAAAAGTTAAAGCAAAGTTATCTTTTGATTTATAGTCAGTTCTAATAAAGTTACCAAGAGTCTAGATTGTATTAAGAGAGCTTGTTACCTTCTTCCTACCTAGAGTTTAAAAAAAATTGGGTTTGATGAACTTTGACTTCCTTGTTCAATTGGTTGACTAATTAGAAGAAAAACAGAACTGGGTTGTATACACCTTGTACAACAACCATTGAATTAGACTTGGTACCTTGGAAATGACTACCTACTTTTCTTAGAAAAAGAGTGAAGAAGTAATAGAAAAAAAAGAGACCTCTCAAAAAAAAAATCAAAGATCCAAGAGTTTGTGTAAAGTTTCAGTAGGGTGAAAACCATCAAGTGTAAAAATGTGAGTATACTGAAATGTCACAGATAAAGCCCCTTAGAGGTATTAAAGTGAATGTCCACACTTCTCACTACCCCAGACAGGATGCTAAGCTTAGAATTAAACCCTAAGTTACTCCAGCTATTCTTGAGTAGTTAGAAGGTTGAAACTCATTCTAGGAAATCGAATTTCTTAAATTTCTGAGTTAGAATAACTATCGCTCAAAGGTCAATTTAAGTCTAAATTTTATCGTAGAGAAATAAGGGTTGGGACTCTATACCAAGCATTATTTCCAATTAATTCACAAAACCAAAAATAAACTTGCATTTTTCAATATAAGTTTTGATTTTGATTATTTTTACTTTAAAGTTATTTTCAATTTTGTAGGTATATTTTCTGCAAACCCTCATGAGTCAAACTCGTTCACTAGGGGTAACCTAGTGGTTCAGGGGCTTGCTGCATTCGCTAAATGCAGTCGAGATGCCAATGAAAGTGGTAATTTTATTTTCTAGGGACTAGAAAAAGATAAGTTTGGGGGTGTGATGAATGTCTCAAAACACTCAATTATATGCACGTTTTTCGGACATTTATCTTGATTTTTGTCTCTATTTATCCGTATTAGGGTAATAATCATTATAAGCCTCGAAACACCATGTTGCATGTTAATTAGGCTTAATTTTATATAAATAAATTCATTTACTAGATAAATCTAACTACGTGTGTTTCTTGTGCAGAAAATCAACATTGTAGAATATAAATCTCAAGGCAAAAGCATTTGGGTCCACTTTGGAATGCCCTAATCCTTAACTCATGTTTTCCTCTTTTGTCCTTTTGTGCAAAGAAAAGTGGAGGCTACTTTTAGATTCTTCTACACACATTTTTCTCTATAAATAGAGTCTCAATCTCTAGAGAAACGATCCCTCTTGGTTCTCTTATCCAAGACTCCTTTAATCTAAGGCTCTTAGCCTATTCTATTATTTTTTGTATTTTTATCTTTTAGTTATTTTCTTTTAGGCTAAATAGTCATGTAAGAAGTAAAAGAAGAAGAATTTGTAAGTTTCTCCATGAAATGAAAAAAAGTTCTTTCATCTCTTATCTTTCCTATCTTGCAATGACATTAGGCTAAGCTCCCCTCCGTTGGAGAGTGGAAAAGCCTAGAGCAAGTTTTTGTGTTGTTTTTAGTTTCATGCCTTTCTTTTATCTAAAATGCTTATGAGTTGTCTTTAAGATTTCTTGCACCTTTTATTCTTAATATAGATACTTTATGTTTAGATTAGATCAAGATAAACTATGTATAATCTAGATAATTGGTAGTAGGAAGTTTTGAAGGAATTCTACTTTGTTTATGTTCTCTCAATTGATTTCATTTGCTAAATTTTTTGATCTAAGGAGATAACACCAAACCCTTATGATCGAGTTATAAAAAAGCTAGAGACTAGGAAGTGCTCATCAACATGTTCTAGGTAGATCCACCTCTAATTGTGCTTTAATTTCATATGTTTAATTGCTTTAAACTTCATTTATTTTAGTTGATTTTAATTTCTTTTGGTTAATTCAAATTTTATTCTCTTAGCTTAACTCTACTCCCCCTTTCTCTTGGGTTCGATCCCTTACTTGTCCCACAAGTAAGGTAAAAGTAAGATTAATATTAAATCCGATGGGAAGAACAACGATAGTCCTATCAGGTCCTACATTTTTCTTTTGCAAACACTTGAACAAGTAAACATATTCTTAAATATCCTACAATGTTCAAGAAGACTTCTGAGTTTCTTCGTCTTCAACACTATCTTCATAAGATATGAGTTTTAAGCTGAAAATGAATGTTATGACTTGAATAATTTTCTACATTCTCTAGTAAACTTTTTTTTAGATTTTTTTTCTTGATGAGACATTCCCATTTGATGATGCCCTAACTTTTGCCTAGATCGCCTCTTCAGATTTTTAATCTAGCGGGCTTTGTTTTTCTTCTTTTGATAATGCATTGATTTTTGCCTAGGTCACCATTTCAGGTTTTTAACCTAGCAAGCATTTGTTTTATGGTTATGCCTTAACTTTTGCCTAAGTAGCCCTTTTGGGTTTTCAACTTAGCAGATTTTTTTTCTTCTTAATGATCTTGAATATTCTACTCAACAACTTCTTGGTTCCTTAGACCTTAACCCCATCAATTAGCATTCAGGAGAACTTAATAGGTGGGCTTAGGACATGGTTTAAAAAGAAAAGGTATAAGGCTCAACTTCCCAGAATGCCCCTCGTTTGATATTCTCTCTTTTCTGTCAATTATTTTGATTCTCCTTTTTTATAAATTCCCTTAGTTTGGCATTTTTTTCCTTTTATCAATTCTTTTGATTGTTTTTTCTAATGCCCCTAGCTTGGCATTCTTTTCTTTCTAACCTTTCCATATGGGATTTTCCTTTTGGATGACACATTTCTTAAGGGAATATATTTCTTTTGCGTGATCAGGCCTGAAGTAACTTCTCAGGTTGCCTACGTACCCCAAATCTTTCTTTTCTCTTTTGGGATCAGGTCAAAACGTAGTTCATACTAAGATTTTCCTCCCAAGGTTGGTTGGTGTTGTTTAAAAAGAAGAGGCTATTGATTTTTATTTTTATATTTTTTTTAATTTTGTATAAAGGTTGCGAGGGGCTAAAGAAGTCTTCATTTGGTGAAATGCTACTTGATTTGGTCAAGGTTCTTGATGTCTCGATTGTTCTGTCGAATAAGATCTTATTTTGAAAAGGAGTAATCTTCAGTCTTCTTCTGAAGAGTAATCTCTAATCTTCTTCTGAGAAGGAGTAATCTTCAGTCTTCTACTACGAAATTGAGTGTGATTGATTTCTTTGTATTTGACACTGACTCATTCAATCCTTTTCGAAAGAAATCTCATATTCTTTTACTAATGAGAAACATGATGAATCCCTTCTTGTGGGTCTTAGCACCTTTGTCGATGGTTTCAACTACATCATTCTTGACTGATAATATTTGATTTTGAAGTTCATCATCAACTTTATATCTTGATCTATTTTGGTGCAATCTATCAATGTATCCTCATGAGGCCATGCAGGAACGTTGTTGAAATTCTCAAGCAAGTTTATTATTCTCTCATGTTCCCCTGAGGATAATGTATCACCAATTTTTGGATTTTAACTCAGACGAGTTACCAAAAAGTCCCAAAGAATAGGCATCCTCAACTTAGTTTCCAACCTCAAGGAGCGACTGGAATATAGGAAGGTATTGAGGCATCAAGTACTTGGCATAGTTTAGAATGAAATTCCTAAGGATGATCTTGATTTGTTATTTTTCTTAAGGTCGGTCCCATAATTGAGTAGCCTGAGCTCTCCATTGAGCAATGACCTCAGTGATAGTCCATGGACTTTTACTTAGTCGTTTCTAAATCTCTTTTTATATCCGTGTTAAATCAATACTGACCAATAAATTCCGTCATCAATTCATGCCATGTCCTTACCCGAGACGAGTCCAGTGACATTAGCCAACGTAAGGCTGGACCTGCTGAAAAAGTTGGGTCATTTGCTGTTCACTTAAATCTTTGAGATTGCATGATGCCGACATATATTTTCAAGATAGTCCTAGGACATCCGATCCCGTCAAACTTTTCCATGTCTGCTATTGTAAATTTCTCTAGCAGAAGGACTGTAGGAAATAATGTCATTGTCTTCTAATCCAAGGGCAAGATCATCGAGGTCTTTGATATTTTTCAAGACAGTTTCGACTTGAGTTATTCGATGGGCTAAGACAGGGCCGATGGGTAATTGGTCATCTTTTAAGTTTTTGACGAGGTCAAATAAAATCGGGCGGTTCTATAACTTTATCATTTTTCTTTTCAATTTTCAAGGCCTTAATTTGTGTTCAAACAGAAGTAATAATCTGTGCTTGAAAGGATTCCAAAATTTGACGGAGTGTTGTTTTATCCATGGTAATTTTATTGTTTTACAATTATCAACATCCTTTTGTAGACACCCCATTTTTGCACTCGTCTGATTAATCAACTCGTCAACCCGATCGCAACGGTTCCCAATGATGGATGTTTATTCCAATGCTTTATTTTATTACCAGATATGTTTCAGAAATCCGGTTAATGTATCTCGAACGGACAAAACTATAGAAACCACGCTACGCTAGAAAAATATGACCGTAGAAACATAGAAATCATTATCTTGCAGACAAAAAAAAGCTTTACGATAAAAATCACTAAAAAATGATCAAAATACCAAAATACCCCTAACAAAAAAAACAATCCTAGAGCTTACGTTACGCTTAGGAAAACTCATTCAAACACATAAAATAAGAAATCAAAATCAAATAAATCATTTCGGCAATTTGCACAAAATTTGACAAAATTACGAAAATGCCCCTCATTAAGTTCACGACCATTCCACACAAAAAATTTCACAAATGACACAAACCAATATTTCCGTTGAATTCCTTATAAAAAATTGATTTTAAAACATCGTAGAACATCAAAAACCGACTTGAAATACAAAAAGTCCTCTCCGAGGGCAAAACGGTACTTTTACAATTTTTATAATTAAAAATTTTGAAATTAATAAATAAAGTATTAAATAATTAAAGTGAAATATTAATAAAATTAATTTAAAAAATTTAAACCAAAAAAATCGATCAATCAGGCTCTCAGGTAAAATTGTTGAGGGTTGTCAAGATATTTATTCAAGGACCCCTCCATTTGGGGGTCCAAAGAATTAAAGATATAATAGAGGGTATTCTCAAAAAAATTAAAGTCAATCAAGTAAGACTACAGTCAAGATATTAAATTCAATCAAATAAGATTAAAATCAAAATTAAAGTCAATCAAGTAAGACCAAAGTCTAGATATTAAAGTCAGTCAAGTAAGACTAAAGTCAAAATCTTAAAGTCAATCAAATAAGACCAAAAGTCAAAACCCTAATAGAGTTCTAATTAAATAATAACTCTATTTAATAGAATTCTAACTAAAATATAACTCTACCTAAAATAATTATAATTAAAATATAACTCTACCCAAAACAATTCTAATTAAAATACAAGTCTACCTAAAACAATTCTAATTAAAATATAACTCTAACTAAAAGAATTATAATTAAACGCTAATTCTATTTAAACAAACGCTTAAAAAAATCTATAAATAGGGGTCCTCACACCCTATTTTCGCATCAAATAATAAATCCTAAGAGAAGTAGGTCAAAAAGCTTCCTTAGCCTCCCATAAACCCTAATTTTGAAGTCCTAACTCTTTACCTAACACCCATACTTCAATTTTAGCTTGAAAAATACCTAGAAGTCCTTCAAAAATATCCCAAAATTTATAACAAAATTCAAAGAATCCAGATCTAAGAAAGAGATACCTTGTCTCGGAGATCAGAAATCAAATCTGGAGACAAAACGAAGCAAGGAGTTCGGTACAAGGAGCGGTTTTATTAGATCTGAGAGAATAGAATCATTGCATTCGAAGGTAAAATTTCTTTTATTATTTTTTTTTCTATATAGGTTTTTTTGTTAGCAATGTAGTCTTATTTGGGATAAATAGATATCGGTATTAGCTGGACGGGGTTGGTGCCTAACACCTTCCAACCCCGTAATGTGATCTCCGGATTCAGTTTTTCTTTAGTAGATTAGTTTATTTTGTCTGTTTCGAGTCAATATTCGGTTTGTAGACCATAATAACTAGGTGGTGACTCCCAAATCTTAAGGGTCAAAAGCAGATCTGCTCACTTCGCGGATCGAGGGCATTTTCACCTTTTTGTTTATCGATTGAGTTTATTGGGTCGGATCGATATTACAGGTCTAATTTGAATGTTCTGGACCGGTCTGCCCATTTATCTATTGGTTAGATTAGATAGAGCAATCTAGGAGCACTCATAATCTATTTGAGTCATGACCTGATGGGACCGCACTTAAGTTTAAGGATCTAGGCTCATTATATGATTGAGGCTAGGTTAGGATAAAGCTTAAATTACTTCAGCCCGAAATACCAATATACTATCCCAGTTTGACCTGGTCAACCAATATGTGGTGCTCTAGTTTGATATACCCAAAGGTATTGTACTAAAGTTGTAGCATTCATTGTCATCCCCTGTGTCCCGAAAGACCAGGTTAGATTGAATCCGATTACGGGGTTTATAAGGACATGTCATGATGCAAATATAAATATGCATACTCATGAGTGTATGCGAAGGGACAAAGTTCGCCTAAGATGTTTTCGAGAATATCCAACGATAAATACATCCAATCAATTATATCCAATCACATACTAATGAAAGAAATGAAAAAATCTAATCTAGTCTAATCTAAGAGTCTCTTTGAGTCAACTGGATTGACTCGAGTGAAAAGTCAACCTAAGAATAGTCTTGGATTGGGTCAAATTTGACCCTAAAATTCTCAATGGAGTCGCCACTGAAATCGCCTTGATGCTTTTTCTACTAAATAATGAATAGAGGTCCAATTGGTAAATTTGGGGTTTCTAGAGAATAGAGAGTCGCTACATAGTTTAGGTCTAGGAACCATAGATAATTCCAAAATGGATCGGCTTGATCCTCGAGTAAGAAAAATCGGCAAGAGGTCAGTTTACGGATTTTGGAAGATGTTAGGCATCGAACCCGCTTGATCTAGAAGATCGGTCTCTTCTACGATTCAAACTATCCTACGGTCAACAGGTAAAGACTAAAGTCAAGCTATGGTCCCATCATCATCAATTTATATCAAATGTGCTAAACGAATCTTATGGCTAATATTTTCTAAAATATTACATGATTTCTCAAATTTCACACAAAAATGGAAATATTTGGAAAAGCCTAAATTCTAGGTTATGCACCAAAGCTCACGTGACAATATATTTCAATCACAAATCTATATACGTAAATATTTTTCCAATTAATTAAAATAGGAATTTATGAAAATTTTCTAAGTTAGAAAATTGTGAATATGAAATTTCTAATTTGGCAATCTATGGAGTTTCTAAACTAAAATTTTGAAATTTCATAAATTAGAAGTTTATGAATACATGAGAAGCTCCCAAATTAGAAATTTGAAAAAATAAACTTCCCAAAATAGAAAATTTCAAACGTGATGAGTCCCAAACTAGAAATTTGTAAACATGATTTTCCAAAATAGAAAATTATGAATATTAGATTTCCCAAATTAACAATTTACAAATATTAATTTTTTAGAATGAAAAATTATGATTTTAAGAAAGTCACCAAACCAATGAACAAATTGAATTTACAAGAATCTCCAAAATTGGCAAATTATGATTTTTTTAAAACTTATTTTATCTCGTGAATTCTTCAAATTTCACATAGTGGAATCCCACGATTGATAATGTTTACCACCAAAAATCAGTGAATTGATTCAGTCACATTTTAGAAAAAATGAAATCAATTTTAATTCCACGTGCACACAAATCAGTGAGTCGACTAATTGATGACATTTTGACATGTAAAAATTAAATTTTCACGCCCTACGTCCATAAAATCAATGAGTTAACTCATATGCCAATTTTATTGAAAATGTTTGATTTTAAACTTCCTATGTACACAAAAATCAACGAGTTGACTCACTTATCACATGAAATCTCAATGTCCCACTCAATACATCCCCCAAAATAGTGAGCCGACTTACTTATCATTTGAAATATCAATGCTCCACTCAATATACACCTCAAAATAGTGAGTTGATTTACTTTGTTAACATAAATGACCATATGGCATAGAAATGAAGTTGGTGTTCCTAATAGGCATGACACAAATAATAAAGTTACCAAATATATAAATCACAATATTTTGAAACCTTGAAGACAACTAAGATATTAATTCAATCGCATCACATAGTTTTATGAATTTTTCAAATTTACAATAGATATAAATTATTGGTTATTTGGATCAAGAAAATTGCATTAGAATCAAACAAAGGATACTGATCATGATCACCATTATGTATTGATGTAAACAATAACTGTCAATAATAAATCACTCGAAATTCCAACATAATCAAAGGGTAAAAAATATCACCATAATCACATAACTGATGCGTTAAAATCAGTACCATGAGTTGGATAAATCACCAAAATATTAGATAGAGACGTTTAAGATTAGTCGAGATCGAGTATAACAATGAAATTAATAGAATGAAAAAGAATTTGTCTAAAACTAATTCAAATCATCCTAGAAATCTTAAAATCAATTGAATCACTTTTAGATATTCCATTACTGATTACCAATCACCTATGCAGCTCTCCATAAATTGAACATGGTTTATTAAAACAATGTGAATAGAAGAACATATAATTGATTACCTTACGCGGCTTCGAATGTAGAATCTAGTGAGAAAGAAGAGTGAGCGGCTCTACTCATTCGCAAAGTAGGTTCAAGAATAATGAAATATTATTCCTTTTAATGTCGTACTTGATGTGTTATCCCTTCAGAGTAGTGAAATCATTGCTTTTATGAGTTTTTAACGCCTTCTCTAGTAGAGATACAACAATAATCGTGAATTTGTGTGAGAAGGGAGAGTAAAGAGTGAGTTTAGAGACATAATTGGAGAGTAGCCTGTAATGATGTTGGTTTGGGATGCTGAGACAAGGCAAAAAAAGGTTAACAAGTTGTTGTAATGGGCCTGAAGAAGATGAAGTGGAAGGTGGGAGTGGAGATGAAGTTGTGCAAAGTCTTCGAAGGTGAGTCTAACTTCTTTGAGAAAAATCGATGTTTCTAAGATGATCTTTTTTTGCTATTTTTTGTTGTGTGTTATGAGAGTGGTTGTGGGCTAACAAATAAAAAGAGAAGAGGGACGTTTAAGGTACTACTACATATTAAAGAGGGGAGGGGAATAGCTGATTAGTTAATGGTTGATGAAGAGGAGGAAGAAAATGACTGGTTACTGTAATGGGGCATCAAAAAGAGAAGGAAGAAGATGATTGGTTGCTTCTACAATGGCTGAAAAGAGAGGAGGAAGAAGGTGATGGGCTGCTGGCTGAATACTCATTTCTTCAATCTTCTCTTCCTTTTTGCCTTGCTTGCTTTTTTTGGTTCTTTTTGATTGTTGTCTAAATAAAAAAATGAGAGTGGGGATGCGAGAAAGTTGGGAAGAAGGGGGTCGTGATTCCTTCTTCTTTTGGCTGTTCCAAAAACATTAGACCCCTCTTTTTTATTCAAATGACACTTTCTTTCCTTTTTTTATTCTTACTGTAGACACCTCAATTTGAACGGGCCACTTCTCGAAAGGGCCCAAAAATATCGATTTTCCAAATAAATGGGTCAACGGGCCTTAAAGGCCCAAGTAATTGAAAAGTGACATTTTAACCAAACCGAGGCCCCTAAGACCTCTCAATGGTTTAGGAGGCCCACCAAAAGGACTCGGCCTACCTTACACTTTCCCAATATTCACCGCTCCGCTTCCAAAATCAAAAACGCCAAATTTTCGATAAATTTTACCAACGGGCCTAAAAAGTCCGATTCGCCAACATGTGGCATTTTTGATCAAACTAATGATTGCAAAAATCTAAAAAAATTAAAAAATTAAAAATGTGAGACTTGGGATGCCTACCCCTCCTCTACTACCACCGCTCCGCCTCAACCAATCCCTAAAACCCAAAAACCATTTCTAAAACCCAAGCCCACAAATCATTAACCATATCCAATTCATTATCCAACCCACAACCCTAACCCATAAACCACAATCCACATCAACCAATCACTCTTTTATCATCAAAAGATGACACATGTCATCACCCCATCTCACCTCCCTCACCCAACCACCTACCCCATTAATTTTATTTAAATCTCATCTACCCACACATCAACCCATCATCTTTTCTCTCAAATCAAACACATCTACCCACACCCTTAACTTATACCTCCCCTAATCTACCCTCATCATTCCCTACAAAACCTACATCTAAAACCTAAACCTACACCATCCTCTCAAGTCAAACACTCAACCTCTCCCATCAACCTATCTCAACCCTTCATTTCCAACCACTTTGACACATGGCATCATCTCCCTCACCCTCCCAAATTATCATCAACCACCTCTTTAAATCCTCCATTCTCTTAAACCAAATACCATTTAATCTCAACCACCATCTTAAACTCATCTCACCAAACACTCCACCCAAATGGGTTGGGTAGGATCCAAACCATTTGGGTCAAAACTCACCCATTTAACCCCCCTTCCTTAAATACCCTCCAATCTCCTCTAAATTACACCCACTTCTCTCTCAAACTCATAACCATTCTACCCTTTTTCTTCACTTCACCCCATTATATCCCTAAAATAACTCCTCAACATCTATAAATACCCTCATCCTCTTCCCAAAAAGGGCCCCCCCAACTTTCACTACAAAATTGTCTCCAACTCTCACTACTAACAACCAACACCAATCCTCCTCAAGTCTCATATACAAAAAAAAATTATTATACTCCACTCATCTCTCTCATCATCTCTTCTCTACTCCTTCAACCATACAATAATTGTATTTTCATAAAATACTAAGGACTCAAGAAGAAGAAAAGAAGAAAGAAGATACAAGGTGGGTTCAAGGCAATCCCCCCCCTCTCTCTCTTCTACATCCTCTCCTCCTCCCTCTTCTATCACCCTCTCCCCTTCATTTAATTTTTTAGGATGAATGGACCCCAAGGCTAAAGGTCTATAAGGTTCATTTCCATCAATGGAATGACCCTATGATCAAGCCGAAAATGAATCCCTATCTAGGGTACAAATGCACAACACGTGGCACATCATTTTTTGTATTTTTTTAATCAAAATGACCGAATTGAGTTGAGGTTACCACTATTTAGTGGAGAGAAAAGGGTGCCTAACACCTTCCATTTTCTTTAACCGAGCCGCTTACCCCGAATCTCAAAGTTAGATTAGTTCCTATCCATCGAGAGTCACTAAAATATCAAAAATGTCACATTTTCTAAAAAATGCACATCGGGTGACCATTCACACCCACTTACAAAAATGAATGGTGGCGACTCCAAACCATTGTAGATGTGGTCATCGTAATGATGAAATCACATGTCTACACTTACTATTTTAGAAAAAGAGAAGTCTTTTTCGAACTTGAGAACAAAGAACATCATTGTTTTTTCTTTTTTGTTTAATTTTCCTTTTTATTGATTATTTCTTTAATTATTTTATTGTTTTTTTTTTCCTTGATCGAACCAAAAGATAAACTCTCTCTCTTTATTTGAGTTTAAAAGGAAAGGGACCATGATCCCATTCTTCGCAACATGTGGCACAATGGTGGATCATTGATGAATAATTTTTTTGACTTTTAATTTTGATTGATTATATTAAAATTTTAATTTGATGGGCTAATTGCGTTTTACTTTTCGATCTTAATTGGTTGATTAAATTAAAATTTCAATTCAATTGGTTGATTGCGTTTTAGTTTCAATTTGATTGGTTGATTGAGTTTTAGTTTCAATTTAATTAGTTAATTAGATTTTAATTTTAATGTTAATTGGTTGATTTTATTTTAATTTCAATTTGATTGGTCGATCAAATTTTAATTTTTATGTTTATTGGTTGATTTTAGTTTTTGGTTGGTTGATCGATTGGATTTTAATTTGAATGTTAATTAGTTGATTGGATTTTAATTTAAATGTTGATGGGTGGATTAAATTTTGCAGTGAATATTGATTTCAAGTTTTCGAGTTGATCGTTTGAATTTTAATTTTTGTTTCGATTTAAAATTTTTCAAGTTGGTTGTTTTATTTCAAGTTTCAAAGTCTATAAGGTCAAGTTGGACATCAAGGGCATTTCGATCATTTTGTAATTTTTTCAAAAATTTATCTGTTTTCTTTGATTTGGGTCCTTTTAGACTCGAAATCATATTCTAAAGGCAATAAAGGTACTTTTGAGACTTTTCGGGTATCTGAAATTCATGAGGTATTTTTGTCATTTTATCGATTTTTGTTCATTTGTGCAAATTTTGGCGTGAGATTTTTTCTAGTTCCAATGTCATGGTTTCTAAGTTTCAAAATTACATTTTCCTAACATAGCGAGATCTTTAAGTTATCAAAGTGTAGCGAACCTAAGCGTACATGATTAATAAATCAAGTGTATGGTGTATCGATCCTAAGCGTGCGTAATTCTATGTCGCGTGGCAAAGAGGAAGAAGAGTGGAATTAGAAGACAGAGGGAATTGGAGGAAGACCTCTTACAAGATCTTGAGTTCTTTACACTCATTTTTAGGAATCCACAGCAATCGGGTGACGGATCGCCAAGTCAAGTGGATGCAAAAATGGGGTCTCTACAACTTCGCTCTTAGCAAATAGTGCTACTTATAGAGCTTTTCTTCGAATCAAGGTTTTCCCTTCTTACGGAAGGTGATCTCAGAGAATTCCTTGATTCCTAGGATCCTAATTGAAATAGGGATCTTCTGGATTAGATATGTTATACTAGGAAGATCTCCTTCGAGATCTCTAATATTCCGAATATTCTTTGACCAGGTCAGCCCCTACTTGCTAGACCAGGTCTTGTTCAATGTTGTGTTACCCTTCTGATCAGGCTAGACACTTTCTACCTTGGCTTACTATTTTTTTGGATAGTGTCCCATATGCTGATATGCTCATGGTACCATCCAACCAACTTGGACACTTGTACAGTCTAGATAACTGCACTATTATTTACCTCTACAACTGGTAAAGCTAGAAAACTACCATAAAAAAATGTAGAGATATTTCAAGAAGAAAGTATATCGAAGACAGTTCAAAGAAGAAGAGCTGAACAGTGGGAAGTTAGGTCCAAACTGGGAAGAGCCTTATAGAGTAATAAAAAGTGGTTATAAAGGCATCTATAACTTGGCTACTATATCAAGTCATGAGTTTCCTAAACCTTGGAATACATGTAACCTCAAGAAGTATTATCAATAAAAGGAAGCTATTTTGACTGTGTGTACCTTAACTCAGCCCTACATGGCTCAAGATCCAAAGGGACCTCTACTGTCTAGAGCATCAACGTGACCAGCATGGCAAAAGAGAAGAGTTGGGCCTTTTCGGGAGTCTTGCTATGTCCTGAGTGGAAGAAGAATGAGTTGGGTCCTTTTGGGGGTTTGGATTTTGTGATCCTGCTCTATCCTAAATGATAGAGCACTGAGTTGGGTCCTTTTGGGGGTCTAGGTCATTGTGACCCTACTTTGTCTTGAGTGGTAGAACATTAAGTTGGGCCCTTTCGGGGATCTGGGTCTTTGTGACCCTACTCTGTCCTAAGAAGAAGATCACTAAATTGGACTCTTTTAGGGGTCTGGATCATTGTGACCCTGTATTAGTCTTGAGTGGCAGAGCATTAGTTGGGCCCAAAAGGGGGTTTACCCTGCTCTGTCTTAAGTGGTAGAGCACTGAGTTAGGCCCTTTTGGGGGTCAGGGTCATAGTGTCCTTTGTTTTTTCCTGAGTGGCAAAGTGTTGAATTGGGCCCTTTTGGGGGTCAGAGTCTTAGTGACCTTGTTTTGTCCTAAATGGCAAGCACTGAGATTATCCCTTTTGGGGGTCAAGGTCTTGGTGACCTTGCTTTGTCTTGAGTAGCAAAACGTTGAGTTGGGTCCTTTTGGGGGTCAGAGTCTTAGTGACCTTTGCTTTGTCCTGAGTGGAAAAGTGCTAAGTTGGACCCTTTTGGGGGTCAGGGTCTTAGTGACCTTGTTTTGTCCTGAGTAGCAAAGCGCTGAAATGAGTCCTTTTGGGGGTTAGGGTCTTAGTGACTTTGTTTTATCTTGTGTGGCAAAGCATTAAGTTGGACCCTTTAGGGCGTCGGGGTCTTATCAACCTTGCTATGTCTTGAGTGGTAAAGCATAGATTGAGACCCTTGTGCCTAAGTAAAATAAGTCTAGCTTGGTGTGGCTTAAGGGCCTAAATGACATCTACTGCTCGGAGTGGCAACATGATTAGTGGGGTCAGGACAACAAAATTCTACATCTAGCACTTCAGGAGTCAGTATGGCTCATACAAATATATGAATATTTAAGTCAACTACAATAGGATGAAGCGCCATTTGATGGTATAATGTACATATCATCTCATAAATGTGCTAATAAGGTATAAAAAAACCTGTAGTTGCATCTGGCAGGAAGAAGTTGGATGCAAAGATCATAACAAATATCGCTCGAATAAGAACAAAATTTTTTTATATGGAAAATTTTGATTAACTGTAATACAATAGGTCAATTAAGTACAAGTTAGAATGGATAATAAGATCTTGAAGTATAATATTTTTCATATAAGAAAAAATAAAAATAAAAAATTTCATTAGTAATGGAGATTGATTACATCAAAATGCAATAAGAGCAAAGGAAATACATTCAGTCTTCAGTAGGAGGGGTTTGATTAGTAAAAGGAAGCAAGTCTTCAGTAGAGTTGGATCGGTCGACAAGTTCGGCCTTACCAAGATTAATGATATGATTAGGAGTATGAACTTAACTAGGAGTATTAGCTTCGATAGGGACTAACAGACCTTCCTCTGTATCAACCTGTCCATTTTGGGTAATCCATGTAAAAAAATTAAATAGGAATACCCTTAGACTCCTTTTCTTCTTTGTCATCCACATACTGCAGTCGAGAAGCCTTGAAGCCTTTATGATAGGCCTTGGTGGATGCTTCCTCCACGACCTAAGAATAATGAACTTATAGTTGACCTAGAAGCTTTTTGGTCTTTGCCTCATCTTTTTTGGCATGTTCTGTCTAACTTCCGCTTGTGCAGACTCGAGTTGAGTCGTTAGATCAGAACTGAGGTAGTCTCAAGGCACTGCTCAAAATCTGCTTTAAAGGAGCCTTGCTTGAGGTCTCGCTCATTCGTCTCCTATTCCTACTACTTCACCTTTTCCTAGAGGTTCACCAGCTCTGCGTCCCTTCTTTCCATTTTTTCCTTATAGCTAACGAACTCCAGTTCGAGATATGCTTAGGAGTTTGAATTTTTTTATTCTTGGTCTCCAAGGCGTCGTTTTCCTTGGTGTACTGAACCAAAGTAGCCTCGAAGTCCCTTGGCCTCTTGAGTGGCATAACCAAAATAGGCTAGTTGGTCATCAATCAAAACCATATTTTCCTCATACTCCCTGCCAAGATAGTTGCATGGTTCTGAACTTCACGTCACTTAAAAAAAACTAAAAACTGAAACATGTTGGCCTACAAAGAAAGAGAGAAATCACAAATATGTTACCTATTAGAGGCCTTGGGTGATTTTCCCAAAGGCTAGATCAGGGTTGGCTCGATCAGCAGACTCCATGTCCTTGGGAAAGATGGAGTTGGAAAGGAGTGAAGATGCAAGTATGGGGTCCCTTACCCCACTGTCCTTGTTACTGACAAAGCCAACACCTATAGTAAAGTCATGCCGCCAATGATTATTCTCATGCCATCCCACGAGGTGTCCTTTCCTGCCCAACCAATAAAAAGCTAAATCCTCTAAGGGCTCTTCTATTTATCTCCAATTCTGGTCCTTGAGCCTGTACTTCTTACGTTGTTGGAGCTTGGGAGTAGGGCTGACATCCTTGATGGTGTTGAAGATCTACCCCTCCTAGTGTAGGCACTCCATTTTTGCATTCGCCTGATTAATCAACTCGTCAACCCGATCGCAACGGTTCCCAATGATGGATGTTTATTCTAATGCTTTCTTTGTTACTAGTTGTGTTTCAGAAATTCGGATGAGGTATCTCAAACTAATAAAACCTTAGAAATCACGTTACACTAGGAAAATATGACTCCAAAAACATATAAATCATCATTTTTCAGATAAAAAGAAGCTTCACGATAAAAATCACTAACAAAATGACCAAATTACCAAAATACCCCTAACATCAAAACATCTCTAGAGCCTACATTACTTTTAGGATAACCCTTTCAAACACATAAAATAACAAATCGAAATCAAATAAACCATTTTGCCAATTTTCAAAAAATTTGATAAAATAACGAAAATGCCCCTCATAAAATTCACTACCATTTAGCACAAAAAATTTCATAAATGACACAAACTAATACTCCCATCGAATTCTTTACAAAGAATCGATTCCAAAACATCCTGGAACATTGAAAAATGACTTAAAACGCAAAAAGTCCTTTTCGAGGGTAAAACAGTAATTTTACAATTTTAATAATTAAAAATTTCAAAATTAATAATTAAAACATTAATTAATATAAAATAAAATCCTAATTAAAATTAAATTCAATCAAGTAAGATTGAAGTCTATATCTTAAAGTCAATCAAGTAAGACTAAAGTCAAAATATTAAAGTCAATCAAGTAAGACTAAAGTCAAAATTAAAGTCAACCAAGTAAGACTAAAGTCAAAATCTTAAAGTCAATCAAGTAAGACTAAAGTCAAAATCTTAAAGTCAATTAAGTGAGACTAAAAGTCAAAACCCTAATTGAATTTTAATTAAATAATAACTCTATTTAAAACAATTCTAATTAAACACTAACTCTATCAAAACAAGCACTCAAAAAATCTATAAATAGGGGTCTCTACAACCTATTTTCGTATCAAAATTTAAACCCTAGAAAAAATAAAGTCAAGGAGCCTCCCCAACCTCCCCAAAATCCTAATTTTGAAGCCCTAACTCCTTACCTAACATCCATACCCCAACTTTAGCTCAAAAAACACCCAAAAATCTTTCTAAAATACCTTAAAACCCATAAAAAAAATTTAGAAAACTCATAGATCCAAGAAGAAGATACCTCAACTTGGAGATCAGAAATCAGATCCGGCAACAGAACGAAGCGAGGAATATTGTACAATGAGTTGTTCTATCAGATCTGAGGGAACAAAATCGTTGCATTAAAAAAATGTAACTATTTTTATTTTTTTATTATTATTTAGGTCTTGTTAGCAATGTAGTTTTATTTGGGAATTAGTAGAGACCGATGTTTGCCAGGCGGGGTTGGTGCTTAACACCTTCCAACCCTGTAACGTGATCCCCAGACCCATATTTTTTTTCGTAGATTAGTAGTATTTGCCTTTTTAGAGTCAGTATTCGGATCCGCGCACTTCTCGGATCGATGACGCTTTCAGTGGGGACTCCACTGGGGACCATTGAGGGTCAAACTTGAAAAACCCCAAGTATGGGAGCATTACCAGGATGACCTAGTTTTTTTTTTGTTTTAATTTAATTTAATTTTATTTTTAGTTCGGTTTATTTAATTTGTTTATTTATTTATTTATTTTTTATGGCTCGATTATGGATTATTTGTTTGGACTTCGAGTATTTTGTTTTGGCATATTATTCTCTATGGCCCAATCGAGAGTTATTTAGAATGACCCTAAGTAATTAAAGAAATCAAGAGGTCGAATTGAGGATGGATTGATGATTAATGAACCATGTAGGTTTATATATTTTTTTTCTTGTTGTTTTAGGGTTCCATTTTTAAGCATCGCTTTAAAAAAATATATATAATAATAATAAGAAAAATAAAATTTTTGTTTAAGGGTGGGCGATGTATCCTTCAACAACATTTTTTATTTATTTTTATTTAAAAAAATAAAAAATAAAAATTGTCTGTTAACAGCAACAATGGGCTGATATAGTTGGTGTGTAAGACATAAAAACCAATTCTTTAAAAATCTCACATTTAAAAAAAAAAAAATTTTTTTTTTAAGGTTCTGTTTACAACAACATTGGGCTGGTGTGTAACAAGCAAAAATTGATTTTTTAAAATCTCACACCATCTTCTTAAAACGTTGATTCATTCGGTTTTCATCATTTTTAACAGAGACCGATTTAGTCTCTCTGATTCAATCGGTTGAAATCAATTTAGATCAACTTAAAATTTTACATAAGTCGGTGATTTCTATTGATTTAGAGGTTAGAACTAACAGTTCCTCTTGAAACCGATTCAAAGTAATGATTTCATTAAGAGAAAACCGGCCTCTCTTCCTTCAGTCAAAGAAAATTTCGGAGTCTGCCGGCTCAGTTCATTAGGAAATTCAATTAATCAGAGTGAGTTGATGTGATATATATGGAAGGGAGAGAGAGAGAGTTAGAAAAATCGAACGTAAGAAGGTTCAAGATCTGTTCCTTTTGGTACCTTATAGAAGTTTGAATATCGATGATGAGCCCAGCTTCTCTTTTTGTTTCTGTCTAGTTCGTTCGATCAAGTTTTAGGATCATTTAATTTGGAATCAATGATCGGTACTTCGATATGAATTTCTTTTCCTCAAATATTATTTTTCCCGATTCAAACATGTTGGAATTTTATATACGTTTCGGAGTGATTGTTGATACTCTTGAAACTTTTAAGATTTGGATTTCATCAGTTGAGCGGTTTTGAACTTCGAATGTGTTGTTTGCAAAGCGTGAACCATCCGATCAAGATACAGTTGTAAATAATAGAGTTAATTTTGGGATGCTTCTACAGTCTCCCAGTAATATTAATGATTTACTCGAGTTTGAGTCCGGGCAGGTTATCGAGAACATTTTTTGCTGGGTTCTTGATGTGTAGATTCTGACTTTCAATGAAAGTGCAAGTCCTCTGTTCCATCATTGGTGCTGGTTAGAATGCATGTTCGATGAAAAATCAGAACCTAATAAAAATAAAAAAATTTCAATTTTAGAGTACTCTTTAATGAGAGTTTTAGAGAATTATTATTAAAACACCATTGTTTAGTTATAATGCACCGATCTAAATGTAAACAACTATATACTTTTGAAGATGAATGGTGTGTTGTAAGTAAACAACGGGTGTGCCAATAATATCCCTCAATCTTATCCCAATTGTTGTAAAAAGACTAGTGACAATCTTTTCTTTAGCCAAGTAGTTTTTTTTGGCACACCATTTTCTCCTAATGACACCTCAATTGTGAGCAATTAACTTGGCGATTTACATTAAAATTGGAGTGGCATTAGGAAAAAGTGGAATGCCATTATTAACTCACTTGATTAGTTGCACATTTTTTAGGATTTTGTTTTATTTATTTTTTTAGTATTTTTCTTTGAAGAAAAAAAAAGATTTCTTTTCTTTGAAAAATCAATTTAAAAAAAAAAGGATTTATGCCTCTTCATCCTACAACCATCATGCCATCTTCAATCTAATACTCATTGAAATCTAAATTTATTTAGGATCACCCAAATATAATCCCTGATTGGACCATAAAAGAAAAAATCTTTTGGATTAAATAATGCACTTGACTCTGATTATTAATCTGTGTGGTGTACCTATTTATTTTCGTAATCTTGATTAATACATATGTGGGAATTGCTTATTTTGATCCTAATGTTGATGTGATTGGTTTGATTAAGATTTCTATGGAATCAACGTGGTGATGAAATGATTAGGCCCATGGGCCCATTTGTTTGGAAAAGGCCCTGGGCACACCCCATCCTGTTTTGCACACACCACATACACGTTTACTATTTTGTATGCTTGCATGTCCCAATATAGCCAACGTGGCACTAGTGCATGGTCCGGTCTCTTCGAAGATGCGACGTCATTCATGAAAACCACAACTCCAATCACGTACCTTAGGGTATATAAAACTGGGCATCAGTACTGTTTGATCAGGTGACTCTGAAAGGTATATCGATGCACCCAGGCTGGAGCGACCTGAGCCTTTGACCTATTGTAAGCTGCACAGTCACATGTCCCGTTTGCCAACGTAGTACTAGTACATGGTCGGTCCCCTCATGGGATGCCAAACCATTTAGGAAAGCTACAACTCTTGACTCGTACTCATAGGTATATTAAAGATGATCCAAGTACATCAGTTGCACTTCTTGGTTAAAACTAGTGCTTAAACGAGATCCTACTCCTATGTACTACGGTACTAGGAGGATAGACTACGTCTATTCTAGAAAAGAGGTGATTTAAGAGTGTATTTGCTCAAGTATCGCGCGCTACCTCTGATCTGAGGATTAAACTGGCTGTTTTTGGCTTCAGAGAAGTGAGTTGAAGTTTTAAATTATCCCCTAGACGGTATATCAAATCAAGTCACCACGTACCGTCTGATTGAGTAACTCGAGAGGTATATAGGTGTACTTGGGCAAGGGTGGCCAGATAAAAAAGTATTGCACATAGTAAGCTTAAAGTCTAGAAACCTTTCCAATAGGTCACGACTCGAACTTATCATGGGTGTTCCCGAGTTGTTTATTGAATGATGAATGTATACGAATGATGAGATCAAAATGTATGTATGAGATCAAAATGTTGCAATAACTCATAATGACCCAGTCCATCTTGACGCAACAATCATGATTGGCCGGGCCATTTAAATCAAAATGAAAATCAAATTCTTTTCTAAATTCGAGTTTCAACCTATTTTCAAAGAAGAAAAGTGGTTTACAAAGGAAAGTATTTAAAAAAAATGTTCTCTAGAAAAAATATTTTCCAGAAAATGTTTTCCATAAGAACAAGATTTATCAAAAGAAAAAGTAACTGATATTTTACATGGACCTTGGAAGTGTACTAAAATACCCTTTTGTGTCAAACCAGGATGCTAGCCACATGCAATAACCCGATCGACCAGTTAGTCAAAACAACCATCATAGGGATGCACCCTGTAGAGAAGATCAACTTTGGGAAATTCATGTTGAGGAGTGCTCTTTACTTCCACGAGTTTGAAATAGACTGGAACCTATTACGTGCTATGGCTAAGCGCTGGAACCCTTACCTTCATATATTTCATATTGGACATATGCACTTATGCCCCACTCACAAGGATTATTGTGGCATTATGGGGATATCCACTTCAGGACCTCTAGTCAGGCCCTCATTGAAAACTAGATATTCTGGTGACCTCACCACAAGATTGAACATTTCAAAAAAAGAAGCCAAGGCCCTAGTCAATAACAGGAGATTGGACTTAGTACATTTAATGGGCCCGTATTGCTCCCGCAGTCATCCCGTCAATGTAAAACCTGAAGCCTGGCAAGCCACTAGAGACTATCAATTATGCCTTGGAATCCTAAACCAATATATGCTGACCTCCAAAAGTGATGGCCAAACTATCCCTGAGTCCTTTATAGATATAGCCTCTCAACTCTTAAAGAAAGCCAGCCCTGTACCTCTTATCCTAGCTGAAACTTTTTTAGGTCTAAATGCCATAAAGAATGGTAAGAGGAAAAGCTTTAAAGGAAGCCCACACCTACTCTACATGTGACTATGTAATCGTCTCAAAATTGTAGAGGTCCCCTCAAACCTCGAATATGGGCCAGAACATTTTTCTAAAAGAAACCTGTTAGTACGTCACAACTCAGTCAAGGCTTAGAGAAAATGGTTAGACTCTCGCCTTGCCCGTCACATCGGTTTAAGATGTCCTTGGTGGATGACTGATCCCCCTATTCTAGGAACCAAAGGATCCTACTACGTCCGTCTGATCGGTTTAGAAGAAATGTCTTTCTACCAACGTGCATTGATCCCAAAGCAATACGGCGTATCCATCGGGTTATCTCTGCCTCAGCACAAAGCTTTCTTCCTTCCCGAGCCATTGACTGAAAAATTAGTACATCTCATTGAGAAGGCTTGGAACAAACGCACCTTAGGCTGTCCAGACGAACCAGCAGAATTCAAAGAGCCAGTTGTTAAAGCCAAAAGGATCAAGCCTGATAGCAATCATGATAACCATCAAGACAAAGCCAAGCGTCCATGTAAAAAATAGTTTAAGTCAGATTTGTTGAAAGATATTGTAATGAGAACGTTTCTTTGTCGATCATTTTCAATAAAGTTATTTTTCTTTTGAATAAACATTTATTTCCCTTTTGAATGATTATTGCGTGAATGAATTATTTAATGGATTGGTGCACAAACTTCAATAAAATGACTCATTAAAATGTTATCAAGGGGGTAACACTGAAATTGATTAAATCTACCTTTGATGGGGTCATATAGGATTATCATTGCGCCCAAATTCAAGCGTCCACCTCCTAGTTGGAGTCATAAGTCCAGTCAGTTAGAATGAATGTCAATAACAAGTCAACAAGCAGAAATGACTTCAAAATCTGAGCTTACAGAGATCCGTAAGATTTTGATAGCTTTTGCCAATGATATCAACAATATAAAAGGCAAAGTGGAAGTTTTAGAACAGATTTCAGAATCAACGGGCAATCCCCTTGATAATCCAAAAGGGAAAAGGGTTGAAGAAAATGTGACGAGACGTGCACATGAGTTCTTTGAGCTTGACGTAGATGAAGAATAGTTCGATGAAAATCCGGTGTTAGCTAACAAAATGTCTCAGTTAGAGTCAGCTATGAAAAGTATAAAAGGTATCGATGAAATTGCAGCAGGCATTGAAGCTCTGAACCGCATCCCTAGAATTCATTTGCCAGAGAAGTTTGTGATGCCTACAATAGACAAGTTCAGTGGTGTAGATTGTGCAAAAACACATCTTAAGGTGTATGTTACTAACATGTGCACTATGGGGCTCAGTGATGAACAGATGACATTATTATTTCAGAGAACTCTATCAGGATCGGCACTACGTTGGCTGATGTCTCAAGATCCAGTTACCGTAGGTACATGGAAAAAAATGTCAAAAGCTTTCTAGCATCAATATAAGTACAGTACCGAGATTGAGATTTGAAGAAGGGATTTGGAATCAACTAAACAGAAGAACGGGGAGACGTTTATTGATTTCATTAGTTGTTGGAGAGCCAAGGCTGCCCAAATGTAGGATAGACCTTCAGAAAAGGAACAAGTGGCAATAATCCTGAAAAATCTTACACAAGGATATGCCCAACACTTGGTGGCTCAGTATCTTCCGACTTTTGAATCTTTATTACAAGCCGGAAGCCAACTCGAGGATGCTTTTGCCTCTGGGGTTCTTTCTAACCCCTCGGATAACTTGAAGTAACTTCTCAGGTTGCCTACGTACGCCAAATATTTCTTTTTATTTTGGGATCAAGTCAAAATGTAGTTCATACTTAGACTTCTCTCCCGAGGTTGGTTGGTGTGATTTAAAAAGAAGAGGCTATTCATTTTTTTTAAAAGGCTGCAAGGGACTAAAGAAGGTTATCTTCTCTTGGTAAGACAAGAAAATGGTTTGACCAAAGGAGGCGTCCTTTGGTGAAATGCTAATTGATTTGGTCAAGATTCTAGAAACTCGATGTTTTGATTGCTCTGTTGAGTATGATCTTCTTTTGAGAATGAATATTCTTCAGTCTTCTTTTGTGAAATCGAGTATGATCGAGTTTTTTGTATTCAACTATTCAACTCTTCTAGAACTTGAGAAAATCTTTTATTCTTTTATGAATGAGAACTCTCCTCTCTTGAGTGAAAAACATTGTAGATCCACTTGTAGGTTTTAGCACCTTTGTCTATGATTTCAACTGCATGATTCTTAACTGATAATCTTTGATTTTGAAAATCACCATTGACTTTATGTCTTGATTTATGTTTTTGTACGATCCATCCATATATCCTTATGAGACCATGCAAGAACATTGTTGAATTTGTCAAGTAAGTTTACTATTCTCTCATGTTCTCTTGAGGATAATGTAATACTGATTTGTACTTCTTGAGTGTACTCTTTAATTCCAATATCTATTAAGTTTGATTAGTGAGTCCTAAGTCAATCCTCATGTTAGATATTATGCTCAAATCATTATTACACGTATGATAATCAGAAGTTTCTTTATTCTATTAGAATTAGAAAAACATAGACTGACAAACTCAACTAAAACTCAAAAATTAAAGAGAGACTAAAGTAATTGAAAAGGTTGACGAAAAGTGAACTAAAACTAAAAGAAACTCAGGGATGCTTATTTATAAAGCGGGGAGATCCTTATAGGCGGATGGACATAATACCATGTTGCAAGGGTAGACGTCTTAGACTTGATATTAGTATTTTGCCTAGATGACTCTTTTGACGGACCCAAAGTAGCATAAACAGGGGTTTAGAACGTCTAGGAGCAATTCTTACTTGAGTGGAAGTACACCAAGATTAACCATTGATTCTGAAGGTTTGACTCTTAACCACATGATTAAAATTTTGAAATTATCCCAAGTCTGGTGGAAAACATTGAATCCAATTGCATTATAAGTCTATATAGACCAAGAAGGTGAGAAAGATTAGTCACAGGTCTACCCTTGATTGGGATAGAACTTTTGATCAGAAAAAATAATTTGACTCTAAGATCGAATCCTATTTGGTATAAAATGGTCTGATTCTTTGAAAGTAAAACCAATTAGTCCAACCGGTTTGATGTTGATCAGTTTGATTCATTTGTTGATAAGGCCAATTGACTTACATTTCACACATTGGGTAGGACCGATATTACGGGTCTAGTTTGAACGGTCTGGAGCAGTCCGTCCACTTTCCTGTTGGTTGGATTGATTAGAGCAACCCTGGAACACCCATAGCCGGTTCGGGTCGTAACCTATAGGAAGCTTCCTAAACTCTAGGTTTACTACGTGTAATGCAATTTATCTGGCCACCCTTGCCCAAGTGCACCTATATACCTCTCGAGCGTATTCAATCAGATGGTACGTGGTGACTTGGTTTGATATACCGTATATGTGATAATCTAAAACTCCAACTCACTTCTCTGAAGTTAAAAGGAGCCAGTTTAATCCCTAGTTGAGAGGTGGAGCACAATGCTGAGCAAAGGCCCTCTTAAATACCTCTCATCTATAATAGACGTAGTCTATTTCCCTTGTATAGTAGGGTACAGCGGGGCAGGATCTTGTTTAGGCACTGATTTAGACCAAGAAGTGCAATTGATGAACTTGAATTATCTTTGATATACTGTATAGGTATGAGTCTAAGGTTGTAGCTTTCATAAATAGTTTAGCATCCCACGAGGGGACCAACCACGTACTAGTACTACGTTGGTGATCGGGACATGTAACTGTGCGGCTTACAATAGGACAAAAGGTTCAGGTCGCCCCAGTATGGGTGCATCGATATAGCTTTCAGAGTCACCTGATCAAATGGTACTGATGCCCCAGTTTTATATACCCTAAGGTACGTGACTGGAGTTGTGATTTTCATGAATGACGTTGCATCTCCAAAGAGACCAGGCCACGCACTAGTGCCACATTGGCTAGAAGAGACATGCAAGCTTCCAATGCAACAAAATAAACGTGCTAGTGGTGTGTGCAAAGAAGGGTGGGGTGTGCGCGGGGCGTTTTTCGAAATTAATGGGCTTGGAGGTCAGATCAAACCACCAAAATATGGATATTAGAAAATGTGATCATACAACATAAATATCTAAAGCATCAAGATCAAGATTAAAGCATGCACATCAAAATGTATATCACTTAAGATCATGGCATATTACATAGACAATCAACAAAGATAACTCAACAATAATTAATCATTGACCAATCACAAAAACAAACTTTTTTTTATATTATTTTTATGATCCAATCAAAGATCACTTTGAGCGACCCTAAACAAATCGAGATTCCAACAAATATTTGAATTGATGATAGAATGATATTTGTGGAGATGAGATTTTTTTTTAACAAAAGAACCCTTTTAAAAAAAATACTACTAAAAAAATTAAAAAAATAAAATCCTAAAAAAAGAAAGGAAATTCGTGTAACCAACAAATTAGTCGTTACTATCATACCATCTTTTACTAATGCCACCCCAATCACTAAGTAATTGCCTATAATTGAGGTAACATTAGGGAAAATTGGTATGCCAACAAAAATAAAATAAATCTCTTTAGCCACACAGAGAGCTGCCAATAGTATTTTACAATAATTGAGATAAAAAATGAGATATTATTGGCACACCCATTGTTTACTTACAACACACCAATTCCTTTGAAAATAGATATTTGTTTACATGGGGATTGGTGCGTTACAAGTAAAATTGGTGTGTTAATAACAACTCCCAAAGACTTTCATCAATAAACTTCTTGACCCTCTTTTTTTTTTATAATTTTTATTTTTTTAATTTTTTTTGAGAGATCATACTTAACAATTTCTAAAAAAAATCATCAAATCATGACCACTCACGTGTTCATGATGGTCTTGTGATTTTGCTTCCCCCATATTTAAAAGAGATTTAATTCATCTGATCTTGACTCATCAATAGTGGAAAAGACATTAAAAAATCCTTTGGAGAACCATAAAGAACCGAAAGAAAAATGTTTTAAAAAAAATCGTTAGAATTTGGGCTATCTCACACTAACTTTACTCATCATGGGTCCATACTAACTCAGTTTGGTTGGATTTGAGGTGATTCAGTCAGAGTACTCTGCGGAGGCACCACTGCGAATCAACTCAAAAATTCAGATTATTCAACTTAGAAATTCGGTTAAGTCTGACCAATTTCCTCTCCCAGAAATCTATCAACTTCAAGCACCTATTTCTCAACAATAAGAAATTAATCGAACAATTTATGAGCTTGATAAATATCAATCTGATGTGCAATACGTCCATGGAGCTTCAGGCTACCTCTTCAAAGCCCTGTTCCATCATCGCTACTGTCCATGGCTGCTACATCGTCATTAAATAACCATCTCGAGGCATCATGATGGGTTCCTTTATCTAAGGGTTGAAGGTCTCCTTGTTGAAGAGCTCCATCTGTGGCAGTCAAGACCCATGTTGTTCTCCTTCACAGTAGGAAAACCAGATCATGTTTGAAGAATGGAGATACACCCCAGCTGTAAGGTATCATTTATGTAAGGATTTGATTTTCATCAAAGCTGCTTGTTGTGTGTTTGAGTTGAACAACACCCTCAGTTTCAAGTTCAGCAACGAATTGAACAGAGACAATTCCATAGAAAATGTAAGGTTTAACAGAGATCGAAGAGGAAATCTGTGGAGATGAAGCTTGCTTGGAATATCCTTGAAGGAAATAGAACCAACAGTTGGGATTTGGTAGTTTATTTCTTTGATTCGCAATTTGAGAATCGAAATCGAAGAGATGAAATTGAAAAGAGCAGAGAGAGAGAGAGAGAGAGAGAAACTTCTCTCTCTGTTTGCTGATTTTCTTCTTCTTCTTTGTGGAGAAGAAGATAGAAAACAGAAAAAATGGATTTCTGCTAACGGCACACCACGCAAAAAAAAAATATTTTTTAAAATTTTTTTTCTTGGAATTCTATCATCATCACGAACAACATAAAAAAATGCACTTTTTTGTATTTCTTAATGCATCACTCACAAATAATTTATCTTCACAACTCGCCACTTATACATAGTAACGAGCTAAAAAAATTTCATTTAAATTTTTTTTTAAATAAATAAAAAAAATGGTAAAATCCATGACTCTCATCCCAATCACCATAATTCCATCATCAATTTATATGTCAATTTGAATCTTTCATTGTTTAGGGTCATCAAAAAGTGACCCTTAATTGGATCAAAAACAAAAATACAATACCCAAAATCCAAATAAACAATCCACAATCAAGCCACGAAAATAAAAATAAAAGATAAAACTAAATAAATAAATAAATAAAATCAACCAAACTAAATATAAAAAAACTAGGTTGATTTGGCAATGTTCCCATACTTGGGGCTTTTCAAGTTTGATCTTCAATAATCCCCAATGGAGTCGCCACTGAAAGCGCCCTCGATCCGTGAGGTGCGCGGATCCGCTTTTGATTTTTGAGGTTTAGGAGTTGCCACCTAGTTATTACGGTCTAGGTTGAACATCGACTCTAAAAGAATATCAAAAGGATATAAAAAAAAAACTAAGTTCGGGGATCAAGTTACGGGGTTTGAAGGTGTTTGGTACCAACCCCGCCTAACAAACGTCGGTCGCTACTATTTTCTAAGAAGACTACATTGCTGAAAAGACCTAAATAAAAAATAAAAAATATTTACCTTGATGATCGCAACGGTGGTTCCCTCAGAGCTGACGGAGAGATCCCCTTGATTAATATTCCTTACTTCGTTCTATCACCGGATTCGTTTCAAATCTCCAAGACAAAGTACCTCCTTCTTAGATCTGAATCTTTCTTATTTATTTATGGATTTCTGGGTATTTTTAAGGGTTCCTAGGTATTTTTTGAACTAAAGTTGGGGTATGGATGTTAGGTAAGGAGTTAGGACTTCAAAATTAGGGTTTGGAGGAGGCTAGGGAAGCTTTTTGACCTACTTTTCTTAGGATTTATTTTGACCTACGAGATTAGGGTGTGGAAACCCCTATTTATAGATTTTTTTTAAGAGTTTTTTAGATAGAGTTAGAGTTAGATTATATTTTTTTAGATAGTTTTAGAGTTTAATTAGAATTCTATTAGGGTAAGGGTTTGACTTTGGTCTTATTAGATTGATTAGTGTTTTGACTTAAGTCTCATTTGATTGACTAAAATTTAGGGTTTTGACTTAAGTCTTACTTGATTGATTTTACGTTAGGGTTTTGATTTAAGTTTCACTTAATTGACTAGATTTTAGGATTTTGACTTAAGTCTCACTTGATTGACTAGATTTTAGGATTTTAACTTAAGTCTTACTTGATTGACTTGACTTAAAAAATAATTTAATTTCAATTAGGATTTCACTTTACATTAGTTAATATTTTAATTATTAATTTCAGAATTTTTAATTATTAAAATTGTAAAATTTCCGTTTTGCACTCGGAGAGGATTTTTTACGTTTTAAGTCATTTTTAATGTTCCAGGATGTTTTGGAATCGATTTTTCATTAGGAATTCAATGGGAATATTGGTTTGTGTCATTTATGAAATTTTTTGTGCGAAATAGTCATGAACTATATGAGGGGCATTTTTGTAATTTTATCAAATTTTATGAAAATTGACGAAATAGTTTATTTGGTTTCGATTTGTTGTTTTATGTGTTTGAAAGGATTTTCCTAAGCGTAATGTATGCTTTAGGGATGTTTTGATGTTAATGGTATTTTGGTAATTTGATCATTTTTAGTAATTTTTATCGTAAAGCTTCTTTTTGTCTAAAAAATGATGATTTCTATGTTTTTGGGAAACATTTTTCTATCGTAGCGTGGTTTCTACATTTTGTTTGCTTGAGATACCTCATCCGAATTTCTGAAATATATCTGACAGCAAACAAAGCATTGGAATAACCATCCATCATTGGGAACCGTCGCAATCGGGTTGACGAGTTGATTAATCAAGCGAGTGCAAAAATTGGGTGTCTACAGATGCCCCTCCTGAGATCAGCTCTAGGATGTTAAGCCTATCAAGAGTAACCTCTTTCTGATACCAATTGAAAATTATGGGCTTCGTACCGTGTCTAGTCCTAGAGTGGGGTGAATGGGATAAATTAAAATTTCTTTCGATTATCCAATTAACTTAAATTGATAATTTGACTATTTGTTCTAAGTCATTCACTTAACCTCGATTTTGCAATCATATCTCTAATTTGCATTTAATGAAAATACACTTGAAATAAACACATTCATTTAACCATTCTTTTAAAGGCACATTCATATATGATTTACATATTCGGCATTCTTGGCATCTTATGAATTTCAAAGCATTCAAGTGTAAGTTGCAGAATCATAAAACATGCACGAGACATAAGACTTATAATGGTTCAACAATGTGCCTACATCCATTCTCACAGTAAATTTTCAATTTTCAATACAATAGTTGTTCACGTAGAATATTAGCATTTATAGCATGTCATATATAGCATAATATTCGTTCATATCATGCATTCATCTATGTGTAACTTAATAGAGGCATTTCCGCAAATACGAGAAAAACATTTTATAGTGGTTCAACATCTTGCTTACATCCACTCCCAAGGTTCCTAATAATAACTTGGTATTTACTATCTAAGAGGTTTATGGTTCACCTCGAAACTTTTACATATAATTTTTATACCTAAGCTAAATTTTAAAACCTTAAGATAGAGAGAACTCATTCTTTCAAAATTGTGAATTTTGTTCATCGAAAATTTACGAACCTCTTCTCTTGTCAAGAGTCTTAGACTCTAACAAGAGTTTGATTTTTTATGGGTTGAACCAAGTAACCTCATACATAGGTCTGGAAATGAAAAATCAAAATAACAAGGACTCACTCAAATCTTAATGTTTGCCAATGGCAATCTTGAGTTCTTCGAGTTGTTGAGCTCACAAGTATACTTGATGGTTGGATCTTCCAATCAAGCTTTCGAGTTCGGCTCATTGTGACCACTCTTTCCATCTTCTCCTTTTGCTCCTTGCTTTATTAATATACCAATGTGTATGCATGATGAGGTTTGATGGTTGGAATGGGGTCAAATAAGAGGTCTAAGAAGGTTGAAAGGGTTTACCTAAGTTAAATTCTCATGAGAGTATAAAAAACTCTCAAAGTATGGAGAAAGTAAAGACAATATTATCTAGGGTTTGATCTAAAATAATAAGGGCATAAGTTGAAAAGAGTTTCAACTAAGGTTTGGACCTTCCAATGTGTAGAGAATGCTCTCTAGATGGGAGAGGGGAGAGCACAAGTTCTCTAGAGATCAAACCAAGGCTCTAATAGACTCAAGAATGAGTTTTAAAACCTTAGAGGTCATTTTCGAGTCATAACGGTAAAATATGACCATTTAGTGCTTGCTATCGATGGTTCTAGGAGCCACCTAAAATTCCAATCTTAAAATGACACCTTTGGAAAATTACAAAATGCCATCAAGGGGTATTTTGACCATAACTTTCAAGTAGAACCTTCGATTGACACGTCATTCATGAATTTAATAGATCTTATTATGTAGAACATCCCTAAATTGGCACAAAGAGACAGGTCTTGGAATAAATAGGTAAAATTATCAAAATACCTTTTTTACCATTTTTAGTCAAAATGAACTTTAAAGAAATCTGGTGATGAAATGGTTGGAGGTGTAGTAAATCTTACTTATGTAAGGCCCCCAAACAATCACCAAGGAAAGAGGATAGTCTTAGGATGGTAAAATTTCTAATGTCCACTGAATGACCAAATTTGATTTTCGAAAGGTTTAATGAGGGAACGGGTTGAGGAAAGAGTTTTCCTAATCAATATGGGTCATTCTATCAATCATCTAAGTATTGGGTAATAATCTAGGTGGTCTCATTACCTTTTAGCCATGTGCACACATGTCAAAGCTTTTTGTCGAGGTGCGTGCAATTGACCAACTTTATCGGTGTCTTCATATGTCTTCAATAGAAAATCGATATGATACTCAACATTAGTCTCGATATTGAAAAAATTTAGAACTAACATTTTCTCCCCTTGCCAAGGCTACGGGATTGTTGATTTTAAGTTCTAGGGATTCAAAGACTCTTCCTCTTGAAGTCATGTGTCTAACTTCATCATAAGAAAATGAAAGGATGATGGTGACCTTTTTGGCATCGATGAGATTTTTGATAGCATAGGAAAGGATGATGCATCGATCAATGTGATGTCTAAGGTTCTAATTGAACTCACAAAATTAGTTTGGATTGTGCGAAGTTGGTAGGGAATTTGGTAGAGGTCGGGGTTGAAGGGGGGTCAGGAGTACTTTCTTCAGCAATTTTTCAAAGGCCACCATAAGAGTTATCCCTAGCTTATCAATTGATAAGGGGCTCGAGGTTGACTTGAACCAGCTTGACTACTAGGTTGGGTAATAGATTGGACGGGGGTAGCAGGCGTATTAGCTATATAAACGTGGTTGGTACAAGGCTTAGAATTGCTGGAGGGTTTCTTGAACTTGTTGTCAAAAATTTTGATAAGAATTTTAGAGGCAAAAACATTCTCAAGTTGGCTATCGACTTGTAGAAAATACTCAAATATGGGGAGATATTGGGCAACGGGTGTTGGGCATACCACTATCAGATTTTTTGGAATAATGGTCATATGTTCCTTTTCTGAAGGCTTATCTCACATTTATGCAACCTTAGTTCTCTAACGACTGATAAAGTTAGTGAATGTTTCACCATTATTTTATTTGGTTGCTTCTGAATCCCTCTGGGAAGTTTCAATTATAATGTTGTTCTTGATAAGGTGTGTTGAAAGAGCAATGTCATTTATTTATCACTGAGTCCTAGAATGTGCATGTTGGTGACAGACACCTTGAGGTGGGTTTTCGCACAAACCAACTCCGTTGAATTTTTCCATATCTGAAATTATGAATTTGTTTAGCAAGCATACCTTAGGGATGAAGTTCAAAGGCTCGATACCTACAGTGATTTCATGAATCCCTTTTATGTTTTTAAGATCATCTCCAACTAAGACATTCTGTTGGTCAGCATAAAAATTTCAATGATAGGTTCTTCTTCTCGGTCAAGCTCGAAAACTTAGTATGGATGCTTGGTTGAACTTCTGTTTGCTTTCTTTCCCTTTAATTTATCAGAAGGGGTTTCCATTAATTCTAAGGCGCATTCTAACACCTCAACCTTTTTTTTTATGCTATTAAAGTTCATGGAAAAAATTGCCATGATCTTGTGGATCTCTGTGAGTTCAAATTTTGAGGCCATTCCTGATAGTTGACTTGGTGCTGACGTTCGCTCCACCTAACTTACGACCCCAACTAGATAGTAAATGCTTAAGCTTAATTGTAATGATAACCCTGAAACCCAATCAAAGGCAAATTTAATCACTTTAAATACTAAGGGTCCCTCTTGATAGCATTTAATAAGTCACGAGGTTATTGATTTTAGTGTACCAATCCATTCACGTAATGATTAATTCATCAGTAAAAGGATAAATGATTTTATTAAATAATTATTGAAAACAAAGATAAATGAAGTTTTTATTGAATAACAATTTCAAATAGATCTAATTCAAAGTATTTTTTTACATGAACATTTGGCTTTGCTTTGCTGGTCATCAAGATTGCTAGAACAATCAGGCTCGTTCATCTTGGCTCTAATGACTGTTTCTTAAATTATTTTGGACCTTTAAAATACCCCAATATGCACTTGTTCCAAGACTTCTCAGTGAGGTGCACTATCATTTTAGTCAAGGGTTCATAAAGGAAGAAGGTTTTGTGTCTGGCAAAGAAACTCTATAGGCACTCTATGTTGCTCTAGCATTAGGTTAAGTTAATAGAAAGATATCTCCTCTAGTCTGATTAGATGGACATAATAGGATCCTTTGGTGCCTAGAATAGGATGTTTAGTCATCCACCAAGGGTGCCTCAAAAAATTATGACAGATGACATGCAATCCAACCACTTGTTCTAAGTCTTAATTGAGTTGTACGAACTATCAGGTTTCTTGTGAAGAAATTTTCTAGTCCGTACTCAAAGATTGAGGGAAGGTCCATTATTTTAAGATAGACACATATCCATATATAAAGCGGGTACGGGCTTCCTTTGAAGCCTTCTTCCTCACCATTTTTCATGGCATCTATACTTAAGAAGGTTTTAGCTAGAATGATGGGCACAGGATTGGCTTTTCTTGAGAGTTGGGAAGCTATGTGTATGAAAAACTCTAGGACGGTTCTACCATCACTTCTGGAGGTCAATATGTATTAGACTATGATTCCTAAACACAACCAATAATCCCTATTGGCTCGCCAGGCGTTTGGTTTTATATTTATATGATGACTACGCGAGTAGTAAGAGCCTAATAACGATACCAAAACCAATCTTCTATTATGGACTAGGGCCTTGGTTTGTTGTATTGAGATGTCTAACCCTGTTGTGAGGTCACCAGAATAACTTGTCTTCAATGAAGACCTAACCAACAGTCCTAAAGCAGATATCTCCATGATTTCATAGTATTCCTCATGAGTAGGACACAAGTCCATGTGTCTAATACCAAAAATATGGTGTGTTGGGTTCCAATACTTAGTGATGTCGTTGTTGTCATTATATACTCTCTTTAGCTTGTGCATAAGTGAGGGATCGAACTAAAAAAAAATGGGGATGTTACCAAGTTAACAAGAAATGAAGTTAATCAAAGCTATAATTTAAACTTGTTTTTGTATTTTTGTGAAACAAAATGAAAAATAAAATGTTGTTGGAAATTAAAGCAATAGAAGAGGAAATTATACTAAAGAAATAAAAGATAAAACACTATTAGTGATTAGAATAACCTATGATTAACACATAAGTCTATATTGAGTTTATCCTTGTTTGCACTCAACCACAAGGGTTGGTATAAGCTCCTTGAGTTGGAAGATGTTGTACGAAGCTTTTGAGAAAACACTAGAGTTAGGACTCCTTTACTCATTAATGTGTGAAGTTCCTACCACCAAATATCTAGTTTAAGAATGGTTTATCTTGGTCTCATCTAAGCATAGAACATCTAAGTTAAGCATATAAGGCATAGAGATTTAACTAAAACTTTGATCCATTAGAGTTGGATAAAACCTTGAAGTGAATCCTATAAACATTATAAAGAATATGGAAGGATAAATAAATATATAAAAAAGAAGAGAGTTTAGCCTAGCCTATGGTCATGACAAGGATACAAGAGATAAAAAAGAGAAACAATACTTGTATTCATGATAATTGAGATACAGTATCTCTATGAGAAATTACAGAAGTTGCTGAATTGAAAAACTAACTAGAAAATAAAAATTATACAGGGCATTGGGGAAGAAAAAGAGAAGGGACAAGAGCCCAATGACTCTTTCTAAATTGGGAAAATGATATATTTGTAGACTTGAGATGTTCTCGAATGATCCTAATATAGCCACCACCACTCTTGCGTATAAGCTCACGTGTGAAGCAAATAGGAGAAATTCTAAGGTGATCTAATCGATGTGGACTGCGCCGCAATGCTCTAGAAAGATTTGGATCTAATCTTTTAACTAGATATTTATTCTAACTTACAGTGTACTCTTGGTTAAGTGATGTAGAGTTTATCTAGATGAGTTGATTATCCTAATTAACATGATATAACATGAAATGTGATAAATGGAAACTTAGCATAATTATTTATCTAAAATAATAAAATAAGGACAAAAATCAAGATAAATGTTTGAAAAAAATGTGAATAATTCAGTATTTTGAGACACTAATCACACCTCCAAACTTACCTTTTTCTAGTCCCTTAGAAAATAAATTTGCCACTTTCGCAGGCATCTTAACTGCACTTAACGAATGTAGCAAGGCCTTAAATCGCTAGGCTACCCCTAATGGACGAGTTTGACTCGTGAAGGTTTGCTGAGAATGTATCCAATAAATTCGAAATAACTTTTGAAAAAATAATAGTCAAAATAAAAACTTATATCTAAAAACACAAGTTTTTTTAAGATTTTGTCAGTCATTTGCAAATAATACTTGGCATGGAGTCTTAACTCTTATTTCTCTATGAAAAAACTTAGGCTTAGGTTGACCTCTAAGATATAGTGATTCTAACTTAGAAATTTTAGATATTCGTTTTCCTAGATTGAGTTTCAACCTTCTAATTAATTTGGGATACTTAGATCAACTTAGTGTTTAATTCTAAACTTAGCATCTTGTCTGGGGTAGTAAGAAGTATGGATGTTCCTTTTAATACCTCTAAATGCCTTTATCTGTGATATTCCCGTGTACTCATAATTTTACTCTTGATGACTTTCACCCTACTGAAACTCTAAACATTTACACTTTGATTCTTTTGAATATTTCTTTTTCACTTCGAGGGGTATTTTTATTTATTTATTTATTTTTTCTCCTTCTCTACTTTTTAAAGAAAAGTATACCCAATCTAATTCAATGGTTGTTGTTCAAGACATTGTGGACACCCCAATTTACATGAACCCATTAGGAAAATCTAAATTTTCTCGTATTGATTTCAGTTAAGAACTTGAGCCTCTCAACGGGCCCGCATTGCCACTTAGCATCATTTTCATACATACATGTGTATATGCATCATGTCATATAGTTTGTATGCTCAACCTTGTCCCTAATCCAATCTAATTCCATACTACTTTCCTAATCCAATCTAAATCCATACCTAACCTACCTTCCTAATCATGGACCAACCCATTATCCATAACCTAAGTCCATAAGCCAAGTCCTACTAAACCCGTTTTCAAATCTAGCCTTAATACCCAAAGTCCATAACCTATTATCCATAAACCAAGTCCATTTCCAAACTCATTATCCATAAACTAAGCCCACAATCATAATACCCGTAGTCCATAGCCCAAGTCCATCACCTAAGCCCAATAACAAGTTCATTCTAAGCTCATTCTCTCATACCCCCTCAAAATATGACACATATTGATCTCCCGTAAGCCTTCAATACCCAATGCTTAATCTAATTGGATAATCAACTCCCCCTTGTGAAAGTCCCAGAATACCCTTCCCAAAAAGGATGGTCAAACCAAAAAGGTTCTGTGATCTTTCGTAATAATTCATAAAGTTGAGAGAATTTCCAATCATACCCTCAAAAGGTGGGAATCTTCAAGTACATACATGGAGCTCTCCCATTAGTCCATTTCAAAAATATACATTTACCCTTGCTTTATGAGTTATTTACAAATGATCTTAGGTTTACTTTTCGCCTACTTCTTCACCTTTACAAATGCCACTCCCCTACTCACCCTCCCAAAAATACTTTTGTTCTCCCATTAGTCTATTTAAAAAATATACATCCACCCTTGCTTTATGAGTTATTTACAAATGAACTAAAGTCTACTTTTCACCTACCACCTTCACCTTTACACATGTCATTCCCTTACACACAGTTCCAAAAGTACTTTTGTTCTTCCATTAATCCATTACAAAAGTATACATCCACTATTACTTTATAAGTTATTTACAAATGAACTAAGGTCTACTTTTCACCTACCACTCCACCTTTACGTATGTCACTACCCTACTCACCCTCCTAAAAATACCTTTTGTTCTCTCACCTTTATTTACACAAAAATCAAGGATCAAAGAATGTTTTTTGGATTTTTTTCACAAATGTCATCTTTACCCTCACACAAATGAAAAATCCAAAAGAAATAACCTAAACCTCATGTCTATTCTCTTTATTTTTACGATTGGACAATTTTATCCTCAAAAGTTCTCCAAAAACTCTAGAAATACCCTCACTTTCTATGACCAATTCATACTCTTAAACCCTCATTTCTCTTCCTTAAACTCTACTCAAATTTCTACTCACTTCAATATTCTCTCAACTCAAGCTCCTACTCAAGAACCTTCACCCACCTCTCTACCTTCAACCAACAAACTCCTTTCTCTCTAACCATCAACCCCAGCACTCAACTCTCAAAACCACTTCAAAACTCAAGCCCATTCAAGAAACCTCAAAGGACAAGGTGGGTATAGTTTAAGATTATTTTTAAGTTACACATTCTTCTTCTAATCCTCTATTTTATTTTTATTTTTCGAAATCCTTAGGATATAATGCATACCCTTCCCCATCTTCGGTAGGTTAAACTAAGGTTTGATCGAAAGGATGGAGTTGAAGTCTTGTTTTCCCTTGTTATATCATGCATCATGTTGTACACAATGCACACACTCACATATGCATGGCAATGATGAAGAAATGTGTCACCTTCTTGATAGGGTGAAACACTAAGTTTTTAGCCATGCATACATGCATCAAGGTTGTGGCTTGAAGGGAACTCCATCATTGACTCTCTCTAAAAACTCAAACCAACATTCATATTCATAAAAAATATTGTGGTTACATGGGTTATCCTTTTTCATAAGATGCCCCTAATGTCATATTAAAATCAAAACCCGTTCTCTAAGGGAACATTTCACCCAATGCACATACCATTCTACCATACATTCTCATGTATTTTTTTAAGTTCTTTTTACAAGAAAAGAATGGCCAAGCAAGGTAACCACCTTTGGTGGAAAGGATGGGGTGCCTAATACTTTCTTCATCCTCTAAGCAGACCCCCTTACCTAAATTTTAAGTAGACCACGCCTTTTCCATGTATGAAAGTCACTCTAATGGTAAAACTCAATTTCAAAAATATTTTGGGTGTCCATTCACATCTATTCAAAAAAAGAATGGTGGCAACTCCTACAATCTAGCATTGAGGTTCAAATTTGAACTTCTCATGTCTACAATTTGGTGACTCCACTGGTGAATACTAGTGGGTCCAAACCAAGTTTACTTGGTCATTTTATTTTCTTTAAAAAATATTTGACTTTTTTCTTGTTCTTATTTTTGTTTCTGACATGTTTGTTTATTGATTGACTCCATTGTCTTTATTGTTTTCTTTTCTTTGTTGGAGTGCATGTAATATTTATTTCTTTACTTATTTTGATTCAAAGTTGTAAGGGTTGATATACACTTGTAAATGCACTTGTGCACATTCGCTTCATAGCTCATTGCATTAACCACCTCCTCTTATTTTAAAATCTAACCCTAGATGCCGATACTCTCAAGCCTTCTAGATCGTTCATTTTGGAGACGAGGAGGAGAACATCCACCTCAATCACCAACTTAAGAAGTGTACATTCCAATGTGCATGGAGGTTTGAAGATTGAGTAACTTCAAACTACCTATAGCCACATGCATCAATACGATTAGAGACTAATGACACAAATATTTCAAGATATATCAACTCTTAGGTATCTTGTAATTTTTTTTAAGCCCTTGAAGACCAAGTTGTAATATCCAAGGAGGCAAAGTTATATAAATTTAGGTTTTTTTTCCTTTTTATTTCCGTACATGTTTTGGTAAATGAGGAAATCCCTCTTTTCTTTATGTTTTGCATCATCTTAAAAAAAAAAAAAAATTTTTTTGGTCAAAAATATTCGTTTTGGTCTGCATTTAAAGTGCGTACTTTACAAAAACACTATGGTCCACGCATTAAAACCGGACCCTAAAAAAAAAAAAATTTCATTTCGTCCCTTACATCATTCCTAACAACTTTTTTCTTTGAATTTTTTTTTTTTTTTTGAGTTTTAAGACTTACAAATTAGTAAAAATACCAATTTTATTGTTGAACTTAGGGCATGCCACTCGCCACCTTTTATTAGATCAAAACGGAGCTCACCTACTCTCTATCGATCAAAATTGATCCCAACCCAACGTGACATACTACTAATCTTTGCCACAATCAAACCCATACCCACTTCCAAATGGGTCTACGACCCATACCCACTTCCAAATGGGTCTACGACCCATATTCACTTTCAAATGGGTCTACAACCCATATCCACTTTCAAACGGGTCCACGACTCATACCCACTTCCAAATGGGTCCACGACCCATATTCACTTCAAATGGATCCACAATCCATATCCACTCCAAATCGGGTCCACGACCCATATTCATTTCGAATTAGGTCCACAACCCATATCTAATCCGAATCAGGTCCATGACTTGTATCCAATCCAAATTGAATCCATGACCCAAATCCAACATAAATTGGATCTATGGCCCATATCCATTTTAAATTGTGTTTACGACCTATATCCAATCCAAATTGGGTCCACAACCCATATCTATTTCGAATTAGGTCCAAGACCCATATCCAATCCAAACTAGGTCCACAACCCGTATCTAATCCGAATTGGGTCTACGACCCATATCCATTTCAAACTGGGTCCACGACTCGTATCCAATCTAAATCGGGTCAATGATCTAATCTAATCTAACCTAAACCAGTTCCATTATTCAATCCTAATCGGGTTCACGATCCACATTTCACCCAAATCGAGCCCATTCTCTAATTTCAACTCGAACCATGATCCATATATGATCCATCAAGATCAACAGTTGCCTGATCAATCCAAATGAATCCAATCATTTCCCAACAAATTAGATTTAAAAAAAAAAGAAAAAAATTAAAAAAATAAAATTTTAGGCACTCAAAGTCGGTGCCTAAGAACGATCTTTTCCTATTGATACAAGGAAAATAAACTACGTTTATTCAAGGAAATAAGGTGACTTAATAATGCCCTTACTAAAGTATTGTGTGCCACTTCTTCCTTGGGGATTTGATAGGCCCATCTTGTTTTTAGAAAATTAAATTGGGGGCTATCAAAATGATTTTTCCAACTCAATCTGTTTACAGTAATCTGTCTTTGTAAATTATTCTTCCAACTCCTTATTGATATCCAGATCCGTGTTGACAAACCTCCGGTTCCGTACTGATAAATTTACAGTTCCGTGTTGACAAACCTCTGGCTCCGTGCTAATAACCCTCTAGTTCCGAGCTGACCAACCTCCGGCTCTATGCTAATAAACCTTTAGTTTCGTGCTGACAAGCCTCCGACTCAATGCCAACAAACTTCCAGTTCCGAGCCGACAAACATCCAACTCTGTGTTGACAAACCTCTTGCTCCATGCCGACAAACCTCCAGTTCCGTGCTGACAAACTTCTAGCTCCGTGTTGACAAACTTCCAACTCCGTGTTGACAAACCTCTAGCTCCATGCCGATAAACCTCCAATTCTGTGCCGATAAACATTTAGCTCCATACTGACTAACCTTTGGCTTCATGCCGATAACCCTCCGGCTCCGTATTAACCAACCTCTAGCTCTGGGCTGAGAAACCTTCAATTCCTTGCTGACAAACCTCTGGCTTCGTACCGATAAACTTTCAACTCTGTGGTGACAAACCTCCAGTTCCAGGCTAACAAACCTCTGGCTCCTTGTCGATAACCTTCCAACTCCATGCCTATAAACCTCCATCTCTATGCTGACAAACCTCTGGTTCCATGCCAATAAACTTCTAGTTCTATACTGACAAACCTCCAACTCTATGCTGACAAACATCTGGTTTCGTATAGATGAACCTTCAACTCCATGTCGATGAACCTTCAGTTTCGTGCTGACAAACATTTGGTTCCGCGCTGATAAAACTCCAACTCTATACTAACAAACCTCAGCTTCGTGCTGATCAATATCTGGTTCCGTGCCGACAAAACCCAACTCTATGCTAACAAAAATCAATCCCAACCAAATTCAGAGTTTTTTTAATGTAACTTTACCAATTAATCCAACTTTACCCAATAAATCATCATGCATTTTCATCTACACCCAGATCTGATGACAATCAGCAGGAAGTGACGGTCATATCTAAACCATCAAGGGAGCTAGTCTCCCTACCTATCTATCCTACAGAAGAGGGGAAACTCTTTAAAAATTGAGAGGAATACCCAATCACTTATGAGGTCGCAATAGGGTCCAGAATCCCTACGGTCTCCAAAAAGAATGCCATTAGTAAAATCTCGTTTGCCCGAGGACCATAATGAGCCCTTGTCCTTGAAGTAAGACTGTTTTGGGGGCTCACTTTCGTTGTTAATGAATTTGCATTATTTTTCTTTATCTTGTTTCAAGAATTCAGATGATCCACAAAATCCAAAAAAATCAAAAAGTTTTTAAAATTCAAAAAAATAGAAATTTTAAAAATACCAAAGGTTTTCAAAGAATTTCCTCAGTTGAATGAGCCTTGTAACATAATAGAGTATGAAACAGATGAATACGACTTTGACCTCGAGCTCGACTTTGATCTCATGGGGATCGAAGAAGAGTCAGAGGAAGAGCTTGAATATCCTCTAAAAGAAATCAAAGAACTCATAGAGCATCACGAGATGGGTGTTCAGTCAAATATAGAGGATACAAACTCAATGAACCTAAGCACCGAAAATGACTCACGGATCGTAAAAATCAGAGCCCTATTGACGACTGAATAAAAAGAAGAGATGACAAAATTTTACAGTAGTACCAAGACATCTTAGTATGGACCTATCATGAAATGCCTGGTTTAGACACAAATCTAATCATCCACAAGTTACCTTTTACACCGAGAACCAAGCCGGTCAAGTAGAAATTAAGAAGATTGAAACCAGAATGGACACTTAAGGTCAAGGATGAAGTAATGAAGCAGTTCTAAGTAGGGTTTCTCGTGGTATCCACTTACCCTGAATGGCTCACTAACGCCATTCATGTACCTAAGAAGGATGGGAAAGTGTGCATGTGCGTTAACTATCAAGATTTGAACAGAGCTAACCCTAAAGACGACTTTCCACTACCACACATCGACACTCTGGTCGATAATATAGTTGGGCATGGCATGTTCTCCTTCATGGATGGCATCTTGGGTTACAATAAAATAAAAATGGTTAAAGAAGACCAAGAGAAGATCTTATTCATCACATCTTGGGGTACCTTTCACTATAAAGTCATGCCATTCGATCTCAAGAATATTGGGGCAACTTACCAACGAGCCATGACTGCCTTATTTCACGACATGATTCACAAGAAGATGAAAGTATACGTAGACGACATGATAGCTAAATCAAATCTCGACGAGGACCATCTGGTGAACTTGAAGAAACTGTTTGATTGATTAAGGAAGTACAGTTTAAGGCTTAATCTTGCAAAGTACGTATTTGGGGCAATGTCCAGAAAGCTGTTAGGGTTCATTGTCAGTAGAAGAGGCATCGAAATCAATCCCACAAAAACAAAGTACATTATAAAGATAGAGCCATCCAAATTAGAGAAGGAGATCAAAGGATTCCTAGGGAGAATTCAATAAATTAATCAGTTCATCGTACAACTCACACCGATTTGTGAGTCAGTATTCAAACTACTAAAAAAAATGAGCCGAAAGAATGGAGTGAAGCCTGTCAGAAGGCTTTTGATAAGATAAAGAATTACCTGCTTAATCCACCAATCTTGGTTCCACCTACACTGGGTCGACCTCTATTGATGTACCTCTCCGTGTAAGGAAACTCCATGGATTGTGTACTGGGACAGTATGATGAAACTGGTCAGAAAGAGCGAGCCATCTATTACCTTAGCAAGAAGTTCAGAAGTTATAAGACGAGTTATTTGACTCTGGAAAAGACGTGTTATGCCCTCGTTTGGGCATCACAACGGCTATGCCATTACCTGCTCAGTTATTCGACTATGTTTTTTACTCGGATGGATCCTTTGAAGTATCTTTTTGAGAAGTCGGCATTAACGGGACGCACTGCAAAATGACAACTACTATTATCTGAGTTTGACATCACTTATGTCACTCAAAAATCTATTAAGGGACAAGCCATTGCTGACCACTTAGTAGAGGACCCTCTACCCGACTATGAGCTATTGAAGACAAATTTTCAACATCTCTGAAGATACCATTGTTAATTCTCTAGATATTGGTATTTAAGAAAAACCAACGTACTATTTGCCTGTAGAAGTCGAAGAACCTAGGAAAAAATCGTGGTATGCAGACATCAAGGCATTCTTAAAGGATCGAACTTTCCTACTCAATGCCACAACAACTATCGAAAGACTATTAAGAGATTGATGGGACAGCTCTTTTTGAGTAATGGAGTCTTATACAAGAAATCACAGCACGAGGTCATCCTCAGGTGTGCAACAAAAACAGAAGCTCAACATTTAATTAAGACCGTGATGGTGGAGTCTGTGGACCTCACAAGAATGGACATATGCTGGCAAAGAAGATTATGAGAATGGGTTACCACTTAATGACTATGGAAAGCAATGGGTATCAACATGTTCGAAAGTGTCATTTGTGTAAAATTTACGCTAATAAAATCAATGCGTTACCTTCAGAATTGCACAACATGACTTCTTCCTAGCCATTCTCACTTTGGGGAATGGATGTCATCAGATAGATCAATCATCAAGCTTCCAATAGGTATCGTTTCATCTTGGTTGCCATCGAATACTTTTACAAAATGGGTAAAAGCCGCATCCTACGCCAATGTTACAAGGGGCAACATCTTGAAGTTTGTGATCATATATCGATACGGCCTTCCAAGCGGAATAGTAACTGATAACACAAAGAATCTCAAAAACAAAGACATGTCCAAAATGTGCTAGGATTTTTCAGATTACCTATCACAACTCAATTATTTATAGACCAAAAATGAATGGAGAAATCAGAGTCGCCAACAAAAATATCAAAAGATCATCAAGAAAATAACTGTCACTTATTAGCATTGGCACGAGATGTTACCATTTGCTTTACACGCTTATCGAACATCAATCCAAACTTCAACTAGGGCAACGCCTTATTTACTAGTCTACGAAATGGAAGCAATCTTGTCTGTTGAGGTTGAGATTCCCTCCTTTCAGATCTTAAAAGAAGTTGAATTGGATGAGGCAGAATGGATCCAAGTCCGATTCGATTAGTTGAACTTAATAAAAAAGAAACGACTTTCAGGAATCTTTCATGGGCAAATTTATCAATGGAAAATAGCTTGTGCTTATAACAAGAAGGTTTGACCTCAAGAGTTTGTACCAGACGACCTAGTTCAGAAAAAGATTCTGCCTATACAAGAAGATACGAGAAGGAAGTTTAGACCAAATTACAATGGGCCATTCGTCGTCCAAAAGGTACTGTCTAAGGGAGTATTGATTCTCACAAAGATGGACAGAAAGGTCTTTCCGCAACCGATCAATGCTTACACCGTTAAAGTCATCCCTTGAAATGAAGAGAAGCCATCTTTCTACTACCTGAACAATTATCCACTCTTAGTTAACCCTTTTTTAGCCATCACTTTCATTTCTTAACCCAAGACCGGGACAGGTCACCGTTATCAAGAAAAGTAAAACAAAAAAAGCAAAAAAAATAGAAAAATAGAGAGATCTAAAGTCAAAAGAAAATACCAAAATAAATTTCTGGCCCGCACGAGGATAAACTATGAACGGCTAAAAGTACAAAAAAAAAAAGTCACAAACCTTAAATATTTGATCTTAAGCTTGACCCAAATCTCCTACCTAAAAAAGTTTGTGAAATGCTGGGAGGAGACATAGATCATATTTTCGAAATAAAAATAGACAAATCCTATGTCCATTTTATGCCTCAATCTAGATTCAACCTTTTTTGTCCTTTCACAACCTTAGCCTAAGCCTACGTTTCGTCCTATTTAAAGTCCTCTCAAATCAAGGAATGGCTCAAGGCAACTCAATCACGATGTAAGCATGTCATGAGAAATATCATCAAGTGTAGTTGATCTTGCTACTCAGTTTGGATTTATAGTCACCAAAGTCGTCAGAAGACCCGAGAGGAGAGGTCAGGTCGAATATTTGAAAAAAAGAACTACTTGAAGGGTAGAGTTATTGATCTCAAAACTCAACTTGAGTCACCACACAATGAAGATCGTCGGAGGAACTCGAAAGGGGAGTCCAGATTTATTATTCAAGAAAGAGCGCCTCTAGAAAAGTAAAGCGTTCGATCTCGCAGCTCAACTTGAGTCACCTAGCCACGAGGGGCATAGAAAAATTGAGAAGGAGTTCAAAGTGAAAATCTATAAGGTAAGCTTAGATTGAAAATGCATGGTGAAAACCTACAAGGGCACTGTGAGTAAAAGATCAGTCTATGGCAAGATCAAAACCATTGGTATGATGAAAAGTCGAAAAGGGTGTAGATACACAAAAATGTGGAAATCGGGTCTGGTGAAAATCGTAACTGGTGCGAGGGGAAAAAACGAAAAAGAAAAAAAAACAAAAGAACTCTTGGCTTGCAAGAGAATAAATTGTGAACGGCAAAAAAAAATCTCGAAGTCCTTAATATTCCAACAGATATAATGAAGATAACTCAGTCAAAATTCTTAATTTCAGGGATGACTATAAAGATGCTAAGGATTAGTTGACACTTGCATCTTGGACTTTTGGCAAAAACACCATAATCGTCAAAGTTCAGAGTTATCGAACATTGGTCTATCATAGATTATTCAACAAAGGCAATCTTTCAAAATCTAAAACAAAAAGAAATGCATCGTCAAAATTATTATTTTTGGCCTGTGATGAAAAATCAAGGACTTTCTCAAAACCCAAAGTTTTCAAAAATAATAGATATATTTGAGGCCAATACGTAAAAAACCTATTTTTTTCATTTCATTCATTTCAAATAGTATTACACAGTTCTTCTTGAAAGTAAAGTACAAAAAGGGACAACGGCCATGCTACGACTTTGATTTGAGTAGCTTGGTTAATGATGATTCTCTCAGCATCCAAAGCAGGATGACTCACCGAATACTTAAATATCAGGTCGTCATGCATCTTCAAAGCAAGCCTCTCTCAAGAACGGCCACGCTATGCTAAACCTTCTCAAGACGATCTCGTAACTTCCATAAAGAGGGAAAACTAAGTTCAAAATTCAGAAATAACAAGGGGAAAAGAAAAAAAAATTCAAAGATTATATTGCATGATTTGAAACGTTAATCACTTTCAAAAATCATCAAAAAAAATTTATCCAAGATTTCAAACGAACTCCATGCCACGAAGTCAAGGATTTCAAAAAGGCTAACCCTGTCAGACCCCATGCTTAGGTAGCAACATTCTACAAAAAACTCTTCAATCAATTCAACGTTTTTAATCTTCTTGAGATGAATCATTTTAGATTCGCACAAAAAAGGGTCTAGTCTATTCTTTGTAGTTCTTTGTAAGCAACTCCTACAAATAGGGACAGCTGTAGACATCTCAATTTGTGGTACCCTTAGGAAAGTCTAAATTTTCTCGAATTGGTTTCAATTAAGAACTTGATCTTCTCAACGGGCCCGCATTACCAATTGGCATTATTTTCATGCATACATGCGTACAAACATCATGTCATATACTTTGCATGCTCAACCTTGTCCCTAATCCAATCTAATTCCCTACCACTTCCCTAATCCAATCAAAATCCATACCTAACCCACCTTCCTAATCATGGGCCAACCTAATTTTGTATCCACTTTCTATTAACCAACCCATTATCCCGTACCTAAGTCCATAAACCAAGTCCTACTAAACCCGCTCTCAAACCTAGCCTTAATACCCAAAGTTCATAACCCATTATCCCTAAACTATGTCCATAGTCATAACACCCATAATCCATAGCCCAAGTCCATCACCTATGCCCAATACCAAATCCATTCTAAGCCCATTCTCTCACACCTTCTCAGAAGGTGACACATGTTGATCTCCCTTAAGCTTTCAATACTCAATGCTTAATCTAATTAGAGAGTCAACTCTCCCTTCTAAAACTTTTAGAATACCATTTCCAAAAAGGGTGGTCAAACTAAAAAGGTTCTTTGATCTTTGGTAATAATTTATAAAGTTGAAAGAACTTCCAATCACACCATCAAAAGGTAGGAATCTTCAAGTACATAGATGAAGCTCTCCCATTAGTCCATTTCAAAAATATATATTCACCCTTGTTTTATGAGTTATTTACAAATAAATCGAGGTCTATTTTTCACCTACCACTTCATTCTTACACATGTCACTCTCCTACTCACCCTTCCAAAAGTACTTTTGTTCTCTCATTATTCTATTTAAAAAATATACATCTACCATTGATTTATGAGTTATTTACAAATGAACCAAGGTCTACTTTTCACCTACCATTTCACCTTTACACATGTCACTACCCTATTCACCCTCCCAAAAGTACATTTTGTTCTCTTACCTCTATTTATTAAAAAATCAAAGATCAAAGAATGTTTTTTGAGTTTCTTCACAAATGTCATCTTTACCTTCACACAAATGAAAAACCCAGAAGAAATAACCTATACCTCATGTCCATTCTTTTTATTTTTATGATTGGATCATTTTATCCCTAAAATTTCTCTAAAAACTATGTAAATACCCCCACTTTCTATGAGTAATTCATGCCCTCAAGCCCCTATTTCTCTATCCTAAACTCTACCCAAGTTTCTACTCACTTTAACCTTCTTTCAACTCAAGCTCCTATTCAAGAACCTTCACCCATCTCTCAACCCTCAACCAACAAACTCTTTTTTCTCTAACCATCAACCCAAGCACTCAACTCTCAAGACCACTTCAAGACTCAAGCCCATTCAAGAAGCCTCAAAGGATAAGGTGGGTGTAGTTTAGGATTATTTTTAAGTTTTACATTCTTTTTCTAATCCTCACTTTTATTTTTATTTTTATTTTTAGAGATTCTTAAGATGTAATGCATGCCCTTCCCCATCTCCGAAAAGTTGGGCTAAGGTTTGATTGAAAGGGTGGGGGTTGAAGCCTTATTTTCCCTTCATGCATCATGTTGTACACAACGCACACACTCACATATGCATGACAATGATGAATAAATGTGTCACCTTCTTGATAGGGTGAAACACTAAATTTCTAGCCATGCATAAATGCATCAAGGTTATAGTCTGAAGGCAACTCCATCATAAAGTCTCTATAAAAGCTCAAACCGACATACATGTTAATAAAAAATAATTTTACTACATGGGTCATCTTGTTTTATAGGATCCCCCTAATGTCATATTAAAATCAAAACCCCTTCTCTAATGGAACATTTCACCCAATGCACACACCACTCTAGTATGCGTTCCTATGCATTTTTTTAAGTTTTTTTCCAAGAAAAGAATAGCCAGGCAAGGTAATCACCTTTGGTGGAAAGGATGGGGTACCTAACTTATAGAATATTTAAGTTGAGTATTGAAATCGCCTCGACCCCCGCGGCCGTCCGCTAAATAGCAAATTAGGGGTCCGATCTACGTATCTCGGGGATTTTTAAGAGAAAATGAAGTCGCCACCTAGTTTAGGTCTAGGAACCAAAATTAACTCCAAATGGATATGGGTCGGTCCGTGGATCAGAGAGATGGGTAAGGGGTCAGGTTACGGATTTCGGAAGGTGTTAGGCACCGAACCCGCCTGATCAAGATGATCAGTCTCTACTGCGATCCAAAAATATCCTACGGTCAACATTCAAAGACTAAAAGTCAAACTAGGGTCCAATCATCATCAAATTGCATCGGATTTATTAAACAAATCCTACGGTTAAAATAATTACATGATTTAATGAGGCATTCATGACACCAAAAAATAATGGATCAACTCGATCATACTTTGAATAATAGAAAATTGATTTTCAATGCCACGTACATGAAATTAATGAATTGGCTCATTGATGATATTTATCAAAGAAATTTGATTTCTGAGTCGTCACGTGCATTAAATTCAGTGGGTTAACTCGCAAATTTTGAGTTGCCACATGTATTAAATCGGTGAGTTAACCACGTGCTTAAAAATAAAATCGATTCAAATTTTCAATGTCCCAAAAATCAGCGGGTCGACTCGTAATTATTTAACTCACGTGGAACCTAATTTTTTTTTTAAAAATTCGATTCGCATTCTCAATTCTCCAAAATCAGCGAGTCGACTCGCAATTTTTATATCATAATAAATTTTTTTTTTTTGAATCGCCACGTGTATTAAATTGACGATTTAACTCACGTGCACAATTTCTAAAAAAAATTGAACCAAATTTCCAATGTACAAAAAATCAGCGAATCGATTCGCAATTTGTTAATCAAAATAATCTTTGATTATTTTTTTAAAATCGCCACATGTGTTAAATATGTGATTTAACTCACGTGCACAATTTCTAAAAAAAAATCGAATCAAATTTCTAATGTACCAAAAATCAGCGAGTTGACTCGCAATTTGTTAATCAAAATAATCTTTGATTATTTTTAAAAATTGCCACATGTGTTAAATATGTGATTTAACCCACGTGCACAATTTCTAAAAAAAATTCGATTCGCATTCTCAATGGTCCCAAAATCAGCGAGTCGACTCACAATTTTTATCATAAGAATCCTTTTTTTTTTTTTTTGAATCGCCACGTGTATTAAATCGGTGATTTAACCCACGTGTCTAATTTTTTTAAAAAAAATTCGATTCGCATTTTCAATGGCCCCAAAATCAGCGAGTCAACTCACCAATCTTGATAAGCAAAAAAAATCGATTTCTTTACCCTACACGTGTACCAAAATTCATGAATTAATCCACATGTTAGTGAGTTGATTAATATCAATGTTAGCGGGTTGGCCCAATAACATCATAAATCGACAAATCGACCGGATAAATATCAACAATGAGCTGGTTCACTATCTTGATATTAACAAGTTGATTCAATCAATCTATCAACCAAAAAATGAGCGAATCGATCCACTAACATTTCGACAATTTCGAAAATTTAAAAGTGGCCATTAGTGCCATGTATACCCCGAAAAATCGATGAATTAATTTATGCATGAAATTACGCAATCAAGAGTAAAAATAAATAAATAAATAAACAAAAATAAAAATAAATAAATAAGAAAAAGAAAAATTACCTTCGCTTAATGATTTTTGAATCTTGGATTCCTTCAAAAAGAAACTCGAAATAGCGTGTGGCGCCAAAAGGTGTAGGAAGAAAATGATGACCGCTATGCGATGTTGCTGTTATGGGACAAGATGGAAAATTAAAACGGGATGGCTGAGGCCGTTTTGGACGTTCAAGAGAAGATGGGTGTAATGTTATGGTGGTAAAAAGTTGGGCGAGAATGGCGTTGCTACTGTTGGGAATTGGAGGAGAAGGCCAAGATCGAAGATGGCCGAACCGTGGGGCGTTCTAAAGAGAAAATGAAAACGGGTGAGGCTACGCTGTAGGGGCGTTTAGAATTAGAAATAATAATGGAAGTGAGGCTACTGCTCTTTAATGATGAAGAAAGTGATGGGGAATGGTATGGCTGTGGAGGACATTAATGGAGGAGCTTGGTTGAGAAAAACGTTATAAATGGATTAAGGTTTAATGGAGATGAGAAGAAAAAAAAAACACAGCAAAGGGCCTTGATGGGGCTGTTTTTGGTTGAGCATTAAAGAGAAGAACAAGTGGGAGAAGAAGAAGATGAAGCTGAGATGGGGCTGAGGAGAAGAAGTGGGACGTTTGTTTTTACTTACCCCCCTTCTCCCATCCATGGCTGCTGTTTTTTTATAGTTAAGAGCATGAGAGATAGAAGCAGTTGAGATAGTGGATAGTTATGGAGAGATGGGAGAAGAAGTGGGGAAGAAAGAGGGGGTAGTTGTTGTCCAACGTGAACATGGGAGAGAGAGAGAAATAGAGAGAAGGAGAGAGATAGAGAGAGACAATCATGAGGTAATGGAAGAGGGGGTGCGTTGGAGTGGAGAGGTATTAGAGAAGAAGAAGAGAACGTGGGGTAAGGGTGTGCGTTGGAGAAGAAGAATAAAAACGTGATTTTGTATTTTTATTTCTTATTTTATTTTTTTATTAAAAAAAAATGAGAGAGGGGGATCTCACGCTACTCGGACTACGGTAATTCTCCGTCAATGAGTCGTAATTGGTCGGTTTAATTTTCCTTCCGATTGGTTGATTTCGAATTTTTTTTTTTTTTTTTTAAATTATTTTAGTCGATGTTTTGATTTAAAATTTAATTTGATGTTTTAAATTACATTTGAATTTGTATTTTATTTTAAATTTTGAATTTCGATTAGAATTTAATTTGAATTTTGATATTAAATTTGGTTGTTGGTTGATTTGATTTCGTTTTTTTGATTGATTGATCGTTCGATTTTACATTTTAATTGGTTGGGTGATTCGATCTTAATTTGAGTTTTAATTGTTTAACTTGAATTTAATTTTTAATTTACATTTTGAATGGATTAATTAATTTGCATTTTAATTTGAAATTTAAATTGATTTCAATTTTTAATTGGTCGGTTGATTGGATTTCGATTTAAATGTGATCGAATGGATTTTAATTTGTTAATTACATTTTTGGTTGGTTGATTTGGTTGATTGATTTAAAATTTTAATTCAATTTTACATTTTAATTGGTTGAGTCATTTTTAACTTGATTTTCAATTTGATTTTAATTTTGATTTTGTATTTTAATCGGTTTCTTGAAAATGTAATTTTTATTTTGTATTAAAATTTAATTTGATTTTACGATTTTAAATTAATTTTAAATTTTGGATTTTAGTTTAATTTTCAATTTAAATTTTATTTTGGTTTAATTTTTTTATTTTGAGTTTTATTTTCCTAGGGATCAAGGTCTCTATGTTAGGATTAGATGTTAAGGGGCGTTTTGGTCATTTTTACGATTTTTGACGATTTTTCTTAAATTTCTCTGTTTTCATCGATTTGGGTCCCGTTAGACTCGAAATCATGTTTTGAGTGCAATGGGGGTACTTTTGAGACTTTTCGGACATCAGAAATTTATGAAGGGTATTTTCGTCATTTTGATGATTTTTATAGATTTTTAGGAATTTCTGCATGAGATTTCTTTCAGTCCCTGTGTGTTTGTTTCTAAATCTCAAATCCATATTTTCCTAGCGTAGCGAGGTCTCTAAATTATCGAAATGTGTAGCGAACCTATGCGTACGTGCTTGTTAAGTCGGGTGTAAGATGTAGCGATCCTAAACGTGCGTAAATTTCTAGGTCAAGTCGTGACGAGTAGGGAGGATGAAAAGAAACTAGAAACAGAAGGAACCAAGCAGTACTCACAAGCCTTCGAGTTCTTTTATATTCATCATTAGGAATCCACCAAAATCGGGTGACGAATTGTCGAATTAGGCAGATGCAATAATGGGGTGTCTACAAGTATCACTAAGAGTTTTATTATTGTACTAAATAACGTGAGGATGTTTATCGATTGTTGACTCAAAATAACACCTATAACATAATTCGAACTGTTGCACATAACCTCAAATGGAACATTCTAATTTGGAAATTGAATGATAGGTGTCAAGGTTAATTCGAACTTAAGCTTGTTAAATACAAAAATACATGACTCTAAGAAGTTGAAAGGATCTTTGCCTAAGAGTTCACATTAGGATTTTGAGATCTTCCTGAAATCTTTAATAAATCTACAGTAGAAACTTGCATGGCCTCGGAATAGCCTAATTTCTTTGACAATCTTAGGAATGGGTAATTTTGCAATTAAGCCTACTTTCACTTTTCTACTTCAATCCCTTTCACGGACACAATGTGACTTAACATTATTCTAGATGTTACCATAAAATTGTATTTTTTCCAATTAAGTAATAAGTTGACTTATAGTACACGAGGACCAAAGTCTAGTGATAGAAACATTTCTCAAAACTTGATTTGAATACTAAAAAATTATCTATGAACACTTCAAGATATCTTTCTATTATGTTTGAAAATATACTCATCATACACTAATGAAAACTAGTTGGTGCATTGTACAACCCAAAGGGTATGCAGTGATATGCGAAAATTCTGAAGGGACATGTAAAAGTTGTTATCTCCAGATCGGTAAGAATAATGGGTATTTGGTAGTACCTTGAGGAACCATTCCAAGAAACAATAATTAGAATGTCTTACTAAACACTTTAACATTTGATCAATGAAAGGTAGTAGGAAGTGATATTTGGGAGTCATAGAATTGAGTTTCTTATAATCGATACACACTTTCCATCCAGTTTGGACTCAAATGGGAATTAACTTGTTGTTTTGGTTCACTACCACAATGATACCAGACTTCTTAGGAATAACCTGAATAGGACTCACCCAACGACTATTAGAAATAGGGTAGATGATATGCGTATCTAATAGTTTTATCACTTCACTCTGGACTACATCCTTCATGACAAGATTTAACCATTTTTGAGGTTCTAAGGAAGGCTTAGCGAAATCCTCCATACGAATGTGGTGCATTACCACAGATGGATTAATTCCCTTAATGTTAGCTATAATACAATCAATAACTTTGTGATGTTATTTTAAAAATTTTAACAACTTTTTCTTCTAGACTACACAAAGGTGAGAGGAAAATTATCATAGGTAAAGTTTGATTTTTGTCAAGAAATGCGTATCTCAAAGTCTTGAGAAGTACTTTGAGTTCTAAGGTGGGAGGCTTGATTAGGGAAGGAATGAGAGTGGAAGTACAAACAGGAAGATTTTCTATTTTTGCATGCCAATGTGTAGAATCTAAATAAGGAATATATTCAAGCAAAGTATTGACCTCGTTTATGGACTCTTCTATGTCAAAATTTTGACCAAAGTGGGTCAAACATTTTTCTAGGGAATCAAAATATCCTAATTCTTAACATTTTTTATTTACTAGCGTATTTAACATGTTTACTTCCTCTATATCATCAGTTACATCAATTCCTTGTAAATTGTAGAAGACGTTCAATTTGATTTTCATATCTCCAAATGCTAAAGTCATAATCTCATTTCTACAATGAATGACTGCGTCAGAAGTTGCTAAAAATGGACGTCCTAAGATTGAACATGACTATGTGAATTGATCACCGACTCTATGTCTAAAATAATAAGTCAGTTAGAAAATAAAAATCCTTGACTTTCACTATCACATCTTCAATTGTACCTTTGAAAATCTTGATGGACTTATCAGCTAAACTCAACGTGATATCGGTGGGTTTTAAAACTCCCAAACCTAGTTATTTATAAATTGAGTAAGGTAAAAGACTCACTCTCGCCCCTAAATCAAAGAGACATTTTCAACCACTTGATCTCTAATATGAATAGAAATTATCGAAGATCCAAGATCTATAAATTTCGGTGCAACTTACTGAATGAGAGATGAAGCTTGGGCTGCCATGACAACTTCTTGAGGAAATGATGTTTTCCTCTTAGTTGTGGTCAAATTTTCTAAAATTTTTCATAAGAAGATATTTGTTTAATGGCATCTAAGACTGGAATATTGATGTGCATATTTTGAAAAACTTCGAGGACACCCTCAAATTGCTTACGTTTCTTATTATCTCTAAGGTGATAGGAAAAATGAAGTTCTAGGAATTGGTGGAATGATGAGAAATTCCTCCAAATCTTTCTCTTTCTCCTTAGGAGATTCTATGATTTTTTCTACTTTAACTTTGTCCTTCTTTGGGACATCATCTTCCTCGTCAATAGGCTGGACCTTGTTGTCCACCTTCTTTCCTGACCTTAAAGTGTGGATAACTTGGATAAAATCTTGTTGAATCCTTGAATGACTTCCTATCTTGTATTGACCTTTTGGTCTATTGGGAACCGTTTGTTGACTTCTAAGATTAGGAATAGTTTGACTAGGGAATTGCCCTTTCTCTCTCCTTTTAAGGGAAAGAGCTAATTTATCCAACTGAACTTCCATCTTAGCTATGGACTAAGTAGTGACCTAATTAATTTGATTTTGATTTTGGTTGGTCTACTGTTGAGTTTGGATGAGCTGTTGTTGTTGTTTTATCAACTCTATCATCCTTGATTATAAATATGACAATTATTTGCCAGATGAATTGTAATTGGGCATGGAATCTAAAATTATGACTTTACATTCAGTAGATTACCTAGATTAATACAGAACTTGTGGAATAATAGCTTGCTTAATGGAAAGACCAGCTTGTTTAGGATAGTTTTTATTGTAACTTGGCGAATCACTCGATTGAATTGATTTGTTTTGTTTATACAAGAAATTCGAAGGAACCTATTATCTGGATGATATGTTTGGCTATACGAATTTTGAGTGAACTTCCTAAAAACATTATAACTATTAACAGCATTGGCCTGCTCGACCTTAACATATGGCAAGTTAGGACAACAACATTCAACCAAATGGTCGTTACCGTCACACAAGACACAAAAAGAAATTTGCTCGACTGAAACTTGTACTTAGGAAGGTATTTCAGAATACCCAAGAAATTAAAAGTAGGAAGTTTAGAGAAAATTGTGAAGGACCATACTTAGTACGAAAGCGTTGAACGATAAGGACCTATTATCTATAAGTGATAGTCGAAAATGTAATTCCTCACCATGGAATGTCTTTAACTTAAAGAAGTTTTATCAATAAAGTTTATTTCCTCTATCTCACTCTCCCCAATCTTTTTAAAACAAAAGCCTTGGCTTATAAGGGGAGCCAAGCTAGACCGTAAATAGGTTAGATTACAATAAAAGTCTTAGCACGAAAGGGAAGTCAAGCCCGATTGAAAGGGGGTCAAATTATAACAAAAGTCTTGGCTCATAGGGGAAGCCAAGCCAAGCTGTAAATGGGCTAATTTACAACAAAAGTCTTGGCTCATAAGGGGAACCAAACATGACCGTGAAGGCATCGATTTACAACAAATGTCTTGGCTAGTAAAGGAAGCCAAGCCTGATTGTAAAGGGGTCGGTTTACAATAAAATTCTTAGCTCATAAGGAGAGTCAAGCACGATCATAAATTGGTTAGTATACAAAAAAAGTCTTGGCTTATAAGGGGAGCCAAGCCCAACCGTAAGGGGGTCAAATTACAATAAAAGTCTTAGCTTAAAAGGGGAGCTAAGCCCGACCTTAAAGGGGTTGATTTGTGATAAAAACTTTGGGTTAAAAAAGGAGACAAGCCTGATTGTAAAGGGGTCGGTTTACCACCAAAGCTTTGGTTGGAAAGAAAAGCCTAGCTCGGGTTGGAAAGAAAAGCCTAGCTCAACCATTAAGTTGTCTGATTATAACAAAATGATTTTTATTTTTAAAGATAAGGGCTTAAGCCCTAAAAGGGACGATTTCGGTATGTGTATGATTCCTTCAAAGTTAGTTTCCCCATGGGATGGGAGATATGAAACTAAATACAATTGTTGTAAAGTATAGCGATTGGTAAAATGATTTTTTCATTAATTCAAAAAAAAAAAATTCATTCAAAAACAAAAGACCTTAGCCTCTGTATAAGGAAAAAAGAAACAAAGACCTTAGCCTCTGGGGCTTGGTTGTAGGTTGGAAGATCTTGAGCTGTAGTCCTTGCAGTCGCATCCTAGGACTTTTGAAGCTCAAATCGAAAAAAATCGATGTTGAAGACATCGAGAACCTTCGGCAAAGCATCCTCGACATTGACAGATGTAATAAAAGAAAGATAAAAATAAGGGAAAATAAATAAAAAATGATTACCACCACTAGAGCTCAGAAAACATCGTTGAAAAACACCGAAGGGTTGTCGGAGAAACCTTGGCTAGTCATAGCCAAATATCTTGAGAAGCAAGTCACCTCCATAATCGTCCGTGCAACTCGAAAGTTGTTAAAGGCAGAATGATGGTCGATGAAAAAGATGACACTGAACTTGAAATGATTGACCAAGGGGTCCCTTGAGACTTGGAACCCCTTGAACTTGACCCCCCCCCCAGCAAGGGTCGGAGTAGTTGATATTGAGGGATAAAAGGTAGCCCCCTCATTCTCTTGAAGAGCTACTTCCGTAGGTGCGACATTTGACAGAGCACCTTTCCCCTGGCTCTTCAAAGGTCTGGAAGTTGCACGGATCTCTGGGAACTTTTCTTTTGAGTAGGAATCTTTGATAACAGCCTTCAAACGGATGAAGGCTGTGTCATCAAGGTCTTCTTCTTCCTCATCTTGCAAGTGTTTTAGAGGTCCTGGAGAAGTTCTCCTTACAACTTTTTATTGCTCGCCTTTTTTGAAAGACAAGAAGTCGATTACCCGATCGTAAGGAGCATGATCGAAGAAGATATTGGTGATAATCATCAAATTCGGAACCTTCTTGTCATTTTTGGATTTGAGAAAATATAGAAAACACTCGAGTTAGGTTACAAGAGATAAGATTAACAGAAAAGTAACTTGGATAGGTTGGAGTACTTACTAGATTTATTGAAGGTGTCGAAAGACAGAGTCCTCTTCATTCCCTATCACATGCTCCCACCCTCCGGTAAGTTTGATAAAAAAATGATCTAGTCCTTATCCGAGTTGGGTAAAACAAAAATACGAGCCTTCCCTTTCCTCTTGGTCAGATAGAAGAAGCCCTTCCTCTCAGGGCACCTTGTGAGGGTAAAGTTAAATCAGATGTCCTACAATCTAAGCTTCTAATCCTCACCAAGTCGAGTATTGATCTGCTCAACAATATACATAGGTCGGTAGAAGTTACTGCTCATCTAAACTGGGCCTCTCCTATTTTAGTTTAAGACCTCCCAAAATAATCGACAAAGAGGAACTCGAAGGTCAACCTTAAATTGCCCCCAGAATACCACAATGGTATCCCGAGAAAGGTTGTGCGAAAGTGGGGGTTCCACAATAAAGGAGATCCCAACCTCTTTAGGGATGCCATAGGCATTCCTTATCTCATCCATAGTAGGGTAGGTGGGGGAATAAGATTACCCCTTAGACATGGAGTAACCAAAGAAGAAAGATAAAGAAAAGATGATAAAAAGAAATATAAAAAAAGCCCCCACGGAGACCCCTACTTATACTGGAGGGCTATGGAAACGAGTTGACCTCTCTAACCTCACTAAGAAATTGAACGGAGACTTCACGAGGATGCAAATGGAACCAAAAACTAGAGATTTAGATAAAGGTAGAAGAGATAAGAGGAAGAAAGAGGGAGGCAATTCATAAAAAATGAATGAGGGAAGTTAATGGGTATTAATTGACCGAGAATCATCAAGATTTGTGATTCAAAATCAATGATCAAGATGACATAGAGAGAAGAGGTAATAATGGGCAGTCATGGCATTAATGGGACACATCGATTTAAACAACTAGTACGAACATGCGTGCACCAAAAACCAATAAGAAATGAACAATTGGCAAGCTCAATGAATGTGCCATACTTGAGTTCTGCAAATGGTGTAGCCTCGATGTCAACAAGTTTAAGAGCCATCACCGTACCATTTAGAATTTTGAGAATCCATAAAAGAGACGGTTAACAAAAATGAGTGAATGGGAGAAGGCCACATGTCACTAATGCTCGAGTCAAGTCTTAGGGATTAATGAGTGTTTCCAAACACTCAATTATACACACATTTTTCGGATATTTATCTTGATTTTTGTACCTATTTATCTATATTAAGATAATAATCATGATAAGCCTCAAATCACCACGTTGGATGTTAATTAGGCTTAATTATATATAAATAAATTCATTTACTAGATAAATCTAATTACATGTGTTTCTTGTGCAAAAAATCAACAAATTGGAATCAAAATCTCAATACAAAAGCATTTGGGCCCACTTTGAAATGCCTTAATCCTTTGGAATGCCCTAATCCTTAACTCATATTGTCCTCTTTTGTCTTTTTATGCAAAGAAAAGTGGAGGCTACTTTTAGACTCTTCTACACACATTTTCTCTATAAATAGAGCCTTCATTTCTAGAGAAAGGGTCCCATCTTGGTTATCTTATCTAAGACTCCTTTAATCTAAGGCTCTTAGCCTATTCTCTTATTTTTTGTATTTTCATTTTCTAGTTATTTTCTTTTGGTTAAATAGTCTTGTAAAAAGTAGAAGAAGAAGAAGTTGTAATTTTTCCATGAAATGAAGAAAAGTTCTTTCATCTCTTATCTTCCCTCTCTTGCAATGACATTAGGCTAAGTTCCCCTCCATTGGAGAGTGGAAAAGCTTAGAGCAAGTTCTTGTGTTATTTCTAATTTTATGCCTTTCTTATATTTAAAATGCTTATGAATTCTCTTTAAGTTTCTTGCACATTTTATTCTTAATATAGATACTTTATGCTTAGATTAGATCAAGATAAAGTATGCTTAAATTAGATAATTTGTAGTAAGAAGTTTTCAAAGAATTCTACTTTATTTTTGTTCCCTTATTTCATTTTATTTGCAAAACTTTCCGATCTAAGGAGCTAACACCAAGCCCTTATGACTGAGTTATAAAAAGTCTAGAGACTAGGAATTGCTCATTAACATGTTTTAGGTAGATCCACCTCCAATGGTGTTTTAATTCATAAGTTTACTTGCTTTTAATTTCATTTACTTTAGTTTATTTTCTAGCAATTTTACATCTTCTTATAAGTTCAAAAATACAAAGAAAAATAGTTTTAATTTCTTTTAATTAATTTGGATTTTATCTTCTTAGCTTAGCTCTATTCCTCTTTTCTCTTGGGTTCGATCCCCAACTCGCCCCACAAGTAAGGTAAAACTAAGATTATTATTAACTCCGGTGAGAAGAACAACGATAGTCTCACTAGAATTTTGGCGCCGCTGCCGGGGAAAGGTAAAGGTATTAGTAGCAAGTTTTGATTTAAAATTAATTTCTTTCATTTTTATTTTATTTTATTTTTTTTCTTTTGATTTCTTTCTATAAGTTCAAGTATTTTTGAGATTCTAAGAGAGAAGAAAGAAGAAAAAACATTGAAAAAAAAAAGTCATTCTCGTTTATTTTTTCACCCTTGACAGCAGAACTTAAACTGACTGTAACTTTCTGCTCCGATCTCCGATTATCTATTATAATATATCGATTTGGGGTAGAACGAAATTTTCTATAAAATATGACATAGTCAGTAAGATTGTGGTAAGTCAGATTCTGTTTTTGAGTCCGTTTACTATCATTTCTGATAACATTTCTGTTTTGCTTCTTGTAGGTGAACATTTTTTTGTCTTCTTTTCTTTCAATTTCCTTGAATCTTTAGTTAGGTATATTTTTCTGTTTTAGAAACACTTGTATAAGATTCTTTGTAATTTTTTTTAATTATCCAAGAAGGCTTGGATTGTAATAGACTAAGGAAAGACGATGGGTGGACAATACCGTCACGGCTCCTTAGGTTCGCACACCAAAATTGGAGTTGGTGGCCTAAGTTGACTCAAACTGTCTTCACCCCATTTAACACGGGAGGTAATCTCGAAACACCCACGCCTCTCTTTGCTAGTGGGTAACTCCTTGCCTTTGTATGTTATTTTTCCAATTTACACACACTTGGAATAGTTAATTAAGTAGTAAAGAGTACCCCTCTCCTAGGGATGGCATGTGTAGACATGAAATATTCACAATGAACCTCAATACTACATTGTTTGGAGTCGCCACCATTCTTTTTTAGAAATGGGTGTGAATGGGCACCCGAATCGATTTTTGAAAACTATTTTTTTCATGGCATTGTAGTGACTCTCATTTGTTGGAAAGGGCAAGGTCTACCTAAGATCTAGGTAAGGAGGTCCGGTTAGAGGATGGGGAAGGTGTTAGGCACCCCATCCTCTCCACCAAAGATGGTTACCTTGCTTAGCCATTTTATTTTGTAAAAACTCAAGAAAATAAATACTAAATGCATGAGAATGCATGATAAGGGTGGTGTGTGCATTGGAGTGAAATGTCCCCTTTTTAAAAGGGTCTTGATTTCAAAGTGACATTAAGGGCATTCTATGGAAGAGAATGACTTATGTAGTCACATTGCATTTATGAATATGAATGTAGGTTTGAGCTTTTAGAACGACTCCATGATGGAGTTCCCTTGATGCCACAACCTTGATGCATGTATGCATGGCTAGAAACTTAGTATTTCACCTCATCAAGAGGGTGACACATTTCTTCATCATTGCCATGCATAGGTGGGTGTGTGCATTGTGTACAATATGATGCATGAAACTAAGGTTAAAAGGGCTTCAACCCCCATCCTTTCGATCGAACCTTAGTCCAATCTACCGGGGATGGGAGAGGGTATTCATCGCATCCTATAGGATTTCTAAAAAGAAAATAAAATAGAGGGTTAGAAGAAGAATATGCAAGCTTTGAAATAAAATCTACATATTAAACCCCACCTTGTCCCTTGATGAACTTGAACCTTGAAAAGAAAACTTGAGAGTTGAGTGAGATGGTTGAAGGTTGGGTTGAAGTTTAGAAGATGAGAGAATGAGTATGAATTTTTTTAGAGTTTTAGGTTGGGAGATGGGGGCTTGAGAGCATGAATTGCTCATAGAAAATGAGGGTATTTATAGAGTTTTTGGAGAACTTTTGGGGATAAAGTGGTCCAACCCTAAAAATAAAGAAAATGGACATGAGATTTAGGTTGTTTCTTTTTGGATTTTCCATTTGTATGAGGGTAAAGATGACATTTGTGAAGAAACCCTAAAAGCATTCTTTGATCCTTGGTTTTTTGGTAAATAGAGGTGAGAGAGCAAAAATACTTTTGGGAGGATGAATGGGAGAGTGACATGTGTAAAGGTGGAGTGATAGGTAAAAAGTAGATCTTGGTTTATTTGTAAATAACTCATAAAGAAAGGGGTGGAAGTGTAGTTTTGAAATGGACCAATGGGAAAACAAAAGCACATTTGGGAGGGTGAATAGGAGGATGACATGTGTAAAGGTGAAGTGGTAGGTGAAAAGTAGACTTTGGTTCATTTGTAAATAACAAATAAAGCAATGGTGAAAGTATAATTTTGAAATGGACCAATGGGAGAACTCCATGTATGTACTTGAAGATTCCCACCTTTTGAGGGCATAATGAGAAATTCCCTCACCTTTATGGATTATTACCAAAGACCAAATAACCTTTTTGATTTGACTAAACTTTTTGAGAAGGGTATTCTTGAGTTTTCACAAAGGAAAAGTTGACCCTCCAATTAGATGATGCATTGGGTATTGGGGGCTTATGAGGTATCAACATGTGTCATCTTATGAAGGGGTGAGAGAGTGGACTTGGAGTGGGCTTGGTGTTGGGCTTGGGTTTGGGTTAGGATATGGACTTGGGTTATGAGTTTAGAATGGCCTTGGGTTATGGGTTTAGAATGGCCTTGGGTTTTGGGCTTAGGTTGGCTAGGTAATAGATTTGGGTCATTGGGTTTAGGACTTAGAGAATGGGTTTGAATTTAGGTTAAAATATGGACTTTGTTTTGGGCATAGATTTGGTTAGATCGGTTAATGGAGAATGAATACGAATTTGGAGTGGGTTAGGGACAAGGTTGAGTATGCAAACTATATGACATGATGCATGTATGCATGAAAATGATGCAAAATAGCAATGTGGGTCCGTCAAAAATCTTGAGTTCTAGATCGGAATCAATTCGAGAAAATTTGGATCTTCCTAACGGGTTCGTGCAAATTGGGGTGTCTACAGCATGATAAGATAAGGATTGGAAGTCATTACCAATTCCTTGTTCTAATTAGGATAATCAACTCACTAGTCATCCAATCAAATTAATTAAAATCAATTAGACTTGACTATAGGGCCCACGAGCTCAATAGAAGAAATTCCGCTTCAAGTTGTGCCAATTGCGTTTCTTGATCATTTTTCTATCTAGTAAGATCTTGCCCTTTGAGGGGATAGACTCAGTCTATTCAAGAAAGGAGGTATTTAAGAGTGCCCTTGCTTATGCATTGTGCACCTCCTCCAATCTGGAGATCCGAATGATTCAAACTTGACTTTATAGAACCGAGTTGGAAGGCTAGTTGCGCTATTTCTACCCAGTTAGGAGCTGTCTAGCTTTAGGCAACCTATCTAGGTCTAGTCTTTTCTTTTTGATTGTTTGATCAACTGTGTGATTTGCATGCTTGGTAGACGTTCACAAAACAACATGTTAGAACCATTTGATCCTAAGATCGAACGTATCATCAGTAGGATACGCAAGACACCATCAGTAGTTATGATGGGTGATCGAGAATGAACTCTCAATGAGCTCTTCGCTCCAGCTTCTGCATCTCCTCCTACATGCATTGTTTTACCATTGAACAATGTACCTCAGTTTGAAATTAGGGCTGTCACCATTAATATGCTCCCTAAGTTCCACGGTTTAGAGTGTGAACAACCTTACACCCATCTTAATCGATTCTTGACTATATGTCAAACTTTTAGAAATCAGAATCTAGATGAGGAGAGTATCAAGCTTATTCTGTTCCCGTTATCCTTGGAAGACCATGCAACTGCGTGGTTGAACTCCCTAACACCCAATTCCATATCTACCTGGGATGTTCTATCCAAGAAATTTATGGCCAAATTCTACCCCATGGCCAAAACTGAGAAAATGAAGGACTCTATTAGAAATTTTAGAGCCCGTCCTGATGATGAATTTTCCCAAACTTGGGAAAGATTCAATGATTTATTGGTCAAGTGCCCACACCATGGCATTGATAAAGCACAGTTGGTGCAAAGTTTTTATAGAAGATTAACAATGAATCAACGTACCTTAGTCGAGTCAATGCATAAGGGTCAGTTCATGAACCAGACTCTCAACCAAGCGTATGATTTCCTCGTAGAGTTAGTCGAGAGTGCTCAAAATTGGAGTACTAACCAAGAAGAATTTGATAGAGATGATTCGGTTAGAAAGACAGGCATGTATGAGATGAAGGCAGACCTTGATCTCAAAAATGTTATGTTTAGTCTAGTGAGTGGGATGAACAATCTCACGAAGAAGTTAGATGCCTTTACCATCTCAGCATACAAACCTCACCTAGACCCTCGTGCAATTTCGCTATCGAACCGAGTTCTTTGTGCGTCATATGCGATGGCAACGATCATTTGGTCGAGTGTTGTCCCACCTTGCCTCAAATCAAAGTTGAACAAGCAAATGTGATTAATGGCTATAGTGCTTTTAGGAAACCAACTCCAAACTCTTTTAGCCAAACATATCACCCAGATAATAGGTTTCATCCTAATTTCTCATACAGACAGAACGAACCTATTCAATCTAGTGGTCCGTCAAGTTACAATAGGAGTTTTCCTAGGCAATCTGGTTCTTTCACAAACCAAGCTATTGTTCCTCAAGTCCCTTATCAACCCCAACAATCTACAGATTGCAGAGCCATCATACCAGATCCCATGACCAATTACCAGCAGCCTACCCAACAACAGTCGTCCTTAGAATCTATGATTGCCGAGTTGATGAGACAGCAACAGCAGTTCATCCAAACTCAACAGCAAACCCATCAAAATCAAACTCAGATTAACCAGGTTACTGCGCAATCCATAGCTAAGATGGAAGTTCAGTTGGGGCAGTTAGCTCTCTCCTTGAGTGGGAGAGAGAAAGGTCAATTTCCTAGTCAGACTATCCCTAACCCTAGAGGTCAACCTTTGATTCCAAACGGATCGAAAGGTCAATATGAAGTAGGAAGCCATTCTGGAGCTCCACAAGACTCAGTCCAAGCTATCCACACCTTGCGTTTGGGAAAAAAGGTGGACAACAAGGTCCAACCTATTGACATGGGAGAAAAAGTCCTAGGAAAGGACAAAGTTCAAAAAGAAGTCATAGAGTCTCCAATAGAGAAAGAGAAAGATTTGGAAAATCCTCCTATCATTTTGCCAATTCCAAAAGCTCCATTTCCCCATCGCCTTAGAGATTCTAAAAAAGATAAGCAATTTGAGGGTGTCTTAGAAATCTTCCAAAATGTACATATCAATATCCCATTCCTAGATGCTATTAAGCAGATACCTTCTTATGCGAAATTCCTAAAGGATTTGACCACAGCTAAAAGGAAAACACCATTTCCTCGGGAAGCTATCATGGCAACCCAAGCTTCGTCGCTCATCCAACAAATAATTGCACCAAAATTTAAGGATCCTGGATGTCCGACAATTTTCATTCATATTGGAAATCAAGTGGTCGAAAAATGTCTCTTAGACTTAGGGGCTAGTGTGAACCTTTTACCATATTCGATTTATAAACAATTAGGTTTGGGGGTTTTGAAACCCACCGATATCACGTTGAGTCTAGCCGATAGGTCCATAAAAATTCCAAAGGGTATAGTTGAGGACGTGATAATTAAAGTCAAAGATTTCTATTTCCCTGTTGACTTTGTTGTCTTAGACACGGAGCCAGTCATCAATTCGAACAGTCATATTCCTATCATCTTAGGACGTTCATTCTTAGCCACGTCTGACGCAGTCATTCGTTGTAGAAATGGAATTATGACTTTAGCATTTGGGGATATGAAAGTGAAACTGAACGTCTTCCACAATTTCCAAGGAATTGATGTAGATGATGGTATGGAAGAAGTGAACATGATAGATACGCTAGTCAATCAAACATATCAAGAGTTAGGGTACTCTGATCCCCTAACAAAATGTTTGGCTCACTTTGGCCTTGACTTGGACGTCGAAGAGTCTATAAGTGAAGTCAATGCTTTGCTTGAATCTGTTCCTCTTAGATTCTGTGCAGTGGCACGCAAAAACTGAAAGTCTTCCTGTGCGCACATCCAATCTTGTTCCTTCTTATATCGAGCCTCCAAAATTAGAACTCAAGTCGCTTCCAGAGACCTTGAGATATGCATTTCTTGGTAAGAATCGAACCTTGCCTGTGATCATTTCCTCTCACCTTAATGAAGTTCAAGAGGGAAAGTTGTTAGGAGTATTAAAAAAACATCAAGAAGCTATTGGTTGGAGCATAGCTGACATCAAGGGAATTAGTCCATCTGTGGTAATGCACCATATTCGTTTAGAGGATTTCGCTAAGCCTTCCTTAGAACCTCAGAGACGGCTAAATCCTATCATGAAAGACGTAGTTCGGATGGAAGTGATGAAATTGCTAGATGCGGGTATTATCTATCCTATCTCAGACAGTCGTTGGGTGAGTCCTGTACAAGTAGTTCCTAAGAAGTCTGGTATCACTGTGGTAGTGAACCAAGACAATGAATTAGTCCCCACTCGAGTCCAAAATGGATGGAGAGTGTGTATTGACTATAGGAAACTCAACTCGATGACTCCTAAGGATCATTTCCCCTTACCTTTTATTGATCAAATGTTAGAGCGTCTGACAGGACATTCTTACTATTGCTTCTAAGATGGTTATTCCGGGTACAACCAGATACCCGTTGCTCCAATCGATCAAGAGAAAATAACTTTCACCTGCCCTTTCGGAACTTTCGCGTATCGTCGCATGCCTTTTGGATTGTGCAATGCACCCGCTACTTTTCAATGGTGCATGATGAGTATATTTTCCGACATGCTAGAAAAATATCTCGAAGTATTCATGGATGATTTTTTAGTTTTTGGATCAAGTTTTGAGGAATGTCTCTATCACTTGACTTTGGTCCTTGTACGTTGCAAAGAGGTCAATCTAGTCCTCAATTGGGAAAAATGCCATTTCATGGTAATATCGGGGATTGTGCTAGGGCACATTGTTTCTGCTAAGGGGATTGAGGTAGATAAGGCAAAAGTAGGTCTAATTGAAAAATTACCACCTCCTAGAACGGTCAAAGAAATTAGATCATTCTTAGGCCATGCAGGTTTCTATCGTAGATTCATTAAAGATTTCGAGAAAATCTCGAAACCTTTATGTGAGCTATTGGGAAAGGATGTTCCTTTCGACTTTTCAGAGTCATGTCTCTCTGCGTTTAACAAGCTCAAGTCTGAGTTAACCTCGGCACCCATTATTCAACCTCCAAACTGGAGCATTCCATTCGAAGTTATGTGTGACGCTTCAGATTATGCAATAGGCGCTGTTTTGGGTCAACGAATTGAAAAATAGCCTCATATTATCCAATATGCTAGTAAAACCCTAAACGATGCTCAGCTTAATTACTCTACAACAGAGAAGGAAATGCTAGCAGTGGTCTATGCCATTGAAAAATTCCGCCCCTACCTCATAGGATCTAAAATCGTGATCTACACAGACCACGCAGCATTGAAGTACCTTCTATCAAAGAAAGATGCTAAAGCAAGGTTAATCCGTTGGATTCTACTTCTACAAGAGTTTGATCTCGAGATTCGAGATAAAAAAGGGGCAGAAAATGTCGTAGCTGATCACTTGTCTAGGATAGTTAACAAGCCATCCGAGGAATCCTTACCCATCTCTGAATCCTTTCCCGATGAGTAACTTATGCAAATCTCTCAAGCCAATGCTCCATGGTATGCGGACATTGTCAACTACCTAGTTACAGGTCAATTCCCAGTCGAAATGACTAGTCAAGAGAAACTTCGTCTTCTGTCAAAAACAAAATGGTATTTCTGGGATGAGCCATACTTATTTAAGTATTGTCCTGATCAAATCATTAGACGTTGTATTCCAACCTGTGAGCAAGTCAGTATCCTAGAGTTTTGCCATAATCATGCTTGCGGAGGGCACTTCAGTGGTAAGAAGACCGCCATGAAAATCCTACAATGCGATTTTTTCTGACCTATTATTTTTCGTGATGCCCACGAGTTTAGCAAATATTGTGATAGATGTCAAAGATTAGGAAAAATCTCTAAGAGAAATGAAATGCCTCAAAATCCTTTACTGATCATCGAAATTTTTGACGTGTGGGGTATAGACTTCATGGGACATTTTCCTATCTCCCAAGGTTATCAATACATCCTAGTTGCCGTTGACTATGTGTCAAAATGGGTCGAAGCTGTGGCATGTAGAACTAACGATCACAAAATTATGATAAAATTCATTAAGGAGACGATTTTTTCAAGATTTGGTACTCCGCGAGCTATCATAAGTAATGGTGGCTCGCATTTTTGCAACAAGATCTTTGCTGCATTGATAAAGAAATACCTCATAACGCATTAGGTTGCCACAGCTTACCACCCACAAACAAGTGGACAAGTGGAGATTTCTAACAGGGAAATAAAGACTATCTTAGAAAAAACAGTCAATCCTTCAAGGAAAGATTGGTCTTTGAGATTGAGTGATTCACTCTGGGCCTATAGGACTGCATTCAAGACATCCATAGGGATGTCTCCCTACCGGTTAGTTTTTGGCAAGGCCTGCCATCTCCCTGTAGAACTAGAACATCGTGCATATTGGGCGATCAAACGCCTCAACTTTGATTTTGATAAAGCCGGTGAGAAGTGAAAGTTACAACTAGACGAGTTAGAAGAGATTAGAAATGACTCGTATGATTGTGCCAAAAGGTACAAAGAGCGTACCAAATTCTTTCACGATAGGCACATTCTTAGGAGGAATTTCATTCCTAATCAAAAAGTTTTGTTGTATGATAATAGACTCTACCTTTTTCCTGGAAAACTTAAGTCTCGATGGACTGGCCCATATATTATCCAAACAGTTTACCCCCATGGTGCTGTTGAAGTCCTTAATCCTAAGGACGGATCCACTTTCAAAGTGAATGGTAACGTCTCAAACCGTTTCTCGAGTATGTTCCGCGGGAGGAAATTATTTTTCTCGATGATCCCGTCTATCAAAATTAACTATGTTTTCATCTAGCTAAAGACGTTAAACTTAACACTTCTGGGAGACAATCCATGCACTTCAAGGGACATTGTGTTAAATATCAACAGGACTATAGGGTCTTTCTCAGGTGCTATCTAACTTACTTTATTTCATTTGATCAATTTCAATTTTACTTTTGCATGTATATGTTGAAATATTGAGGACAATATAATGTTTAAGTTTGAGGGTGTATGGGTCGGATTTCCACTTATTATTTTCTTCTTTAAAAAAATAAAAAATAAAAAATTTGAAGAATATTTAGTTGGCGACTTTGTTGTATTTTACTCAAAATCTTAACTTGTATCTTTAAGCACTTAGTTAAAAATATTTAATCAGTCTTTCATTGGAAGCTATGATCTAGAGTCCCCATTTGTATTTCTCTTAGGCAAAAATTAGAGCAAAGTTATCTTTTGGTTTATAGTCACTTCTAATAAGGTTACCAAGAGTCTAGATTGTATTAAAAGAGCTTATTACATTCTTTCTACCCAGAGTTTAAGGAAAAACTAGGTTTGATGAACTTTGACTTCCTTGTTCAATTGGTTGGCTGATTAGAAGAAAAACATAACTGGGTTGTATACACCTTGTACAGCAACCATTGAATTAGACTGGGTACCTTGAAAAGGGATGCTTACTTTTCTTAGAAAAATAATGAAGAAGTAATAGAAAAAAAGAGACCTTTCTAAAAAAAAAAAAAAAAAATCAAAGATCTAAAAGTTTATATAAAGTTTTAGTAGGGTGAAAACCATCAAGTGTAAAAATGTGAGTATACTGGAATATCATAGATAAAACCCCTTAGAGGTATTAAAGTGAATATCCATACTTCTCACTACCCCAGACAGGATGTTAAGTTTAGAATTAAACCCTAAGTTACTCCAGCTATTCTTGAGTAGTTAGAAGGTTGAAACTCATTTGAGGAAATCGAATCTCTTAAATTTCTGAGTTAGAATCACTATCGCTCAAAGGTCAATTTAAGTCTAAGTTTTTTCATAGAGAAATAAGGGTTGGGACTCTATACCAAGCAGTACTTCCAATTGATTGACAAAAAAAAAAAAAAAGACTTGTGCTTTTCAATATAAGTTTTGATTTTGACTATTTTTACTTCAAAGTTATTTTCAAATTTTGTGGGTATATTTTCTGCAAACCCTCACGAGTCAAACTCGTCCACTAGGGGTAACCTAGAGGTTCAAGGGCTTGCTGCATTCGCTAAATGCAGTCGAGGTGCCTGCAAAAGTGACAGTTTTATTTTCTAGGGACTAGAAAAAGATAAGTTTGGGGGTGTGATGAGTGTTTCCAAACACTCAATTATACACACATTTTTCGAATATTTATCTTGATTTTTGTACCTATTTATCCATATTAAGATAATAATCATGATAAGCCTCAAATCACCACGATGCATGTTAATTAGGCTTAATTATATATAAATAAATTCATTTACTAGATAAATCTAATTACGTGTGTTTCTTGTGCAGAAAATCAACAAATTGGAATCAAAATCTCAAGACAAAAGCATTTGGGCCCACTTTGGAATGCCCTAATCCTTAACTCATATTGTCCTCTTTTGTCTTTTTGTGCAAAGAAAAGTGGAGGTTACTTTTAGACTCTTCTACACACATTTTTTCTATAAATAGAGCCTTCATTTCTAGATAAAGGGTCCCATCTTGGTTCTCTTATCCAAGACTCCTTTAATCTAAGGCTATTAGCTTATTCTCTTATTTTTTATATTTTCATTTTCTAGTTATTTTCTTTTGGATAAATAGTCATGTAAGAAGTAGAAGAAGAAGAAGTTGTAATTTTCTCCATGAAATGAAAAAAAGTGCTTTCATCTCTTATCTTCCCTCTCTTGCAATGACATTAGGCTAAGCTCCCCTTCATTGGAGAGTGGAAAAGCCTAGAGCAAGTTCTTGTGTTATTTCTAATTTTATGCCTTTCTTTTATTTAAAATGCTTATGAATTCTCTTTAAGTTTCTTGCACATTTTATTCTTAATATAGATACTTTATGCTTAGATTAGATCAAGATAAAGTATGCTTAAATTAGATAATTTGTAGTAAGAAGTTTTCAAAGAATTTTACTTTGTTTTTGTTCCCTTATTTCATTTTATTTGCAAAACTTTTCGATCTAAAGAGCTAACACCAAGCCCTTATGATTGAGTTATAAACAGGCTAGAGACTAGGAATTGCTCATTAACATGTTTTAGGTAGATCCACCTCCAATGGTGTTTTAATTCATAAGTTTACTTGCTTTTAATTTCATTTACTTTAGTTTATTTTCTAGCAATTTTACATCTTCTTATAAGTTCAAAAATACAAAGAAAAATAGTTTTAATTTCTTTTAATTAATTTGGATTTTATCTTCTTAGCTTAGCTCTATTCCTCCTTTCTCTTGGGTTCGATCCCCTACTTGCCCCACAAGTAAGGTAAAACTAAGATTATTATTAACTCCGGTGAGAAGAACAACGATAGTCTCACCAGGGATTCGAATAAAATTTGAACCCCCGAGATGGGTAAATGTGGATGATTACTTTTGCAAACGCACTAGGTTGTAACATGTGGCATTATAGTAATTCGGATCCGATGTAGAACGTCCATATTCCGAGTTTGACATGGCACCATACTCCAAGTTCGATTATGCTCATTCAAAGGAAGATGAAACCAATTCTCCGAGTCCGAGAAAGGGGTAGGGTATAACCCCATTTTGGAACTCAATCAAAAAATAGGCTGAGTGCAACATAGAATCTAGATCCCGAAATATCAGGGATCTTGCTAAGATATGATCTACTGGATTTTTGATAAATTGGGGATTATCCTAGATAAGGGGAATTCATTACTAAATTGGCTTAAAGAATATGGGCATAGTTTCAAATGAGAGACATTCCAATGTGGACTCCAATTCCGAATTAGGAGGAACACAACGTCAAGAAGGCAATGGAAGGATTAAGGCTTGATCCCTATAAATACAATGAGGAAAGACATGAAGAGGTATGCTTTTTTCTACACTAAAACACTATCAATTTTTGTACTCAATCTGACTTGGGTGTCAAGAGGTTGTGTTGCAGATCTGAGGTAGTGAGCAAGAATCTCGAGGTAGTGCAAGAAATTGCATCTACAGTAAGCAACTTTTTCAATTGAAATGATCAAATTTTGACAATATATGGGACCATCACATTAGCATCTTCAACTTCAAATTTTAACATATAATTGTACAAAATGATAACTACACAAAAAATTAATTACAAAACTACCATTATTTCAAAACAAAAAAGAATGATTATAATATATTTCCCTTAAAAGAATTTGAAGGCTAATATTAACTAGATAATTTAACATGCTTTTGGATGAGAATATTACAGTAAAGATATTACAATGGTTAACACCAAGAAGGTATTTGTTGTCAAAAATCCCAATCCTACTTATACCGAATATTTTATAAATTCAGGACTTGGAAAACTTTCCATTGGTACTATAATTTCCAAAACTTTATTGGAAATTTTATATGATAAATTTATATTGTTTGTATTTGATGATGATAAATAACACTTCATCATCTAGACCAAGCATGTTACCCAAAGATGATCTAATGAAAGATTGACATATGCTCTACCTCCTAAAATGGAAATTAATTGTCTTATGTTTTATTTTTTTAAATTAATTGAAAAATATTTTTCTAAGAATTATTATATTTAAAAATCTTTTTTTGATGTTGACTTTAAATAGACATGTCTCGTCAAAACAGTGTAAGTAATTTTCTTACAATTTCTTTTTAAATAATTAATTAAAAACTGTATTTTTAACAATTATTATATTTACACCTTTTTACGATTTCTATTATAAAAAATAATTAACAATTAAATTATTAACAATTAAATAATTTTCTTACATTTTATTTTGTAAAAATTAATTAAAAAATATTTTTTAACAATTATTATATTAAAAAATATTTTTTTATGCTGACTTTAAGTAGACACATCTCTTCAAAACGGTGTAAGTAATTTTCTTACTATTTATTTTTAAATAATTAATTAAAAATTATATGTTTAACAATTATTATATTTACACCTATTTTACGATTTCTATCATTTACCTTTTAAAAAGCAAATTAACTTTCTTACATTTTATTTTTAAAAAAATAATTAAAAAATATTTTTCTAACAATTATTATATTAAAAAATCATTTTTTGATGATGACTTTAAGTAGACTCGTGTCTTCAAAACGGTGTAAGTATTTTTTTACTATTTCTTTTTAAATGATAAATTAAAAATTATATTTTTAACAATTATTATATTTACACATTTTTTACGATTTATATTATAAAAAAATAATTAAAATTAAATTATTAACAATTATTATATTTTTTTGAAATAAAAAATAATTATTTTAAAATTACCTTTGTTAAAAAAGTCTTTTGTGATTTCGACTTTAAAGTAGATACGCCTATTCAAAGCAAAACGACATTTTCATCTTTGGTGTTGTTTTAAATAAAAAACTAATTTAAATATTTTTTTGTTAACATATCAATATTGGCAATAATTCTCACAACTCTTCTCCAAATCGTCGCATCCTTTCCTCTTTATATTTGACCATGTTTCTTCTTCTCCACTCCTTCTCTATATTTGACCATGTTTCTTCTTCTCCACTCCCTCTTTTGAATCTTACCTAAAAATCGTCATATTCAAAAATCTTTTTTTTTCATATATCTTTGGATTCTTATAAAGTGTCAAAAAGCTATTACTTTGGATTGATCGAAGGCGTCAACAAGTTGCTCCTTTGAACCAGGTACTCTCTATTTCTTGAACAAAAAGATCATTTGATTGAATCTGTCTTTGGGAGAGGACCCTCAAGACATTCTATTTTTGTTGGAAGGTAATCTCATACCTATAAATTTTTTTTGATGAATCACAGTACAACTTTGTTCCTAAGTTTAGATACTATTTAACTACTTCTACAAAGTGATGATGATTTAACCTTCTATTTTCTTTTGTACATAAAAAAAGTAATAAATATTTTTAATAATTAAAAGTTAAAATTTTAACAATTATTATATTAATAAATATTTTTAAATATTAATGTTGTTATGGATATGATTAAAAAAAAAAATTAATGCTAACAATTATTATGTTTTCTTTTTAAATATTAAATAATTAATTAAAAAATAAATTTACACCAATTATTATATTAAAAAAAAAATTTGATTCCTACTTAAGCATCTTCAATTAAAAATTATATTTTAACAATATTAAAAAAAATTTCATTCCAAACGGTGTAACTAATTTTCTTACATTTTTTTATAAAAAATTAATTAAAATTTATATATTAACAAATATTAAATTAACAAATCGTTTTGTGATTCTGATTTTAAGGAGATAAGCCTTTTCAACCAAAATATGATCCACTACAAAAGTGTTGTAGAGGATGAATTCAAAAAAAAAAAAAAAAAAAAATTTCACCGTGTCTATTTCCAACACCATTGACCAAGCTCAAATTTTTTATTTTCTTTTTCAATTTTTTTTTTACCATAGAGTTTTTCATGAAATTTAGAAGGTTGTGATGTTCAATTGCCAATATGAAATTTAGGGAAAATTTAACAATGAGAAAGTACAGCTCCTATGTTTGTTATATGATACAGTTTTTCCTTGGAATGCATTTAATTTTATCATATGGAATTCAATTTCAAGTTTTTTCAATTATATTTTCTCTCTCCACCACTCTCATTTTTATGTCTCTGAAAAGAATTGTACATTCTAATGCCTTCCTTCATTGTTTTCTCATCAATTCAATTTGGGTTTTTTGTTACACCTCCAACTAGTCTCTTCTTTCTATGGCCATCATTAACTTTTTTTTTTTTTTGTTCTTTTCAGTTCCAATTGGATTCTATTTGTTTTCAAATAACTACCAATAAATCTGATTTTCTTTGTTTCTCTCCAAACTCTTTTATTGTATTAAGTCCTTCTTGGATTTTCTAAGAAAAAAAAAGTTCTCCTAAAGTCCATATTCAATTCCCATGAATTCATTAGGGAGGAATTTCATTCTCCATGGATCCCAAACTTTCCCTCCCATCACAACCTATATTGCAACAACTTGTGAAGAAGAATGAGCATTATATACATGTTGATCCAACCCACAATCTCTTCTGATTACAATGTTATGAAATACATCATATATGAAATGGCAACATGACAATTTTTTTTATTTCTATTAAATAAAATGAAAACATCACAAACCATTAAAAATGAAAACATATATGTAAAATATAGTGTAGAGGGCATTAGAAGGTGTCAACTTAGTTATAAGTTGGTAAGGCGTGTTGAGAGTTGATTCCATGACTAATGTGTCAAACAAATGTTGTTTGGCTTCTTTCATAAAATTCCTTGGGATTTTGTAAATTGATGCTCATGTAGGCATGGTTGTATGATGATAATATAGGTTCAAGAGTTGACTGATGCACTATGGCTATAGAAGTTATGTTTTTCTCTCAAGTTTCTCAATTCCGGGACTCCTTGTCGGTTTTCTTATGTTTTGGAAATTTTAATTTTTGTCTTATATATGTTCTAATAAATGGTGATTGGTTTCTTTCTTGAAAGTCTTTGTGGTTTTATAGATTGATGCTCATGTTAGGCTATGGTTGTACGATAACATGGGGTCAAGAGTTGACTATGATGTACTATGGTTGTAGGAATTGTGTTTATATGTCAAGTTTCTCAAGTCTTGGGCTTCATGTAGATTTTCTTGACACATCTAATAGGTATTGGGTGAGTGGCTTTGATCGTCATACTTTTAAAAATGAGTGACTCTACACTTATGTATTTGTGAAGTTAAGGATATAAAATAAAGAGGGTATTAGATTTAATCTCCAAATCCAATATTACTTATTTAAATTAAAATCAAGATTATCTAATTCATGAATGTCCTCGTCCTACTAAAATATTATTTCATTCATCATTTTTCTGTTTGAATTTTGGATCATACTGCCTGCACGTGCATCATACGTGCAGGGCCCACTAGTATAATTAGAAGAGTAAATTATACGTATCTAAAAAAGAATATAGTATGATCAAAACGTATTATTTTAGACAAAGAAAAGAATCTTAAAATGAGAAGACTTTTAATGTATGGTAAGAGGTGAGTCGTAGATAGAATTGACGAGGTCCAAGGAATTGAGAGGGGAGGATGATTGATTGAAGGATTGGCCTATTTATGGTGAACTCTATCATATCATAATGGGATCCACTAAAATAATGTCTCACAAGCGACTAGCCCACAATTTCTGGTTATGATGCCCCAACATTGCTGACGAAAATGGTGACGTAGGATTTCACCCTTATTATGGGTCCTTGTGCTCACCTTGTTGTACAATACAAAAACATGATCCGATCCTTAGAGTTGTAGAAGATAAAAATTTATGAAGTCTGAAAAAATAATTTAAAAAACAAAGTTGTTTTTCATCGTTGGATTTTAATTTTAGGTTAGGGAGTTAGGTGGAAATTCAGCAGCCGTTCATTTTTGAAACCTTGGATAAGCTCAAAATAATTTTTTTTTGATATTTTTTTTATTTTTATTTTTTTTTATAAAATTTAAAGGGCTGTGGTATTGGATTTGTGATGCGATAATCCATTTGAACAAAATGAACCTTGGTAAGACTTAAAATATTATTATTATAAAAGAAAGTGTTTCCCAAAATGATAAGATAAAGAGTGCACTCGTTGCAAAGTCACTTTGAAATTCACTATGTTTCATACTTTGTTTGCATGAGCGTGCACACGCAACTATAGATTCTTTTCACTCGTATCTCGATGAAAAAAATAAATGTTTGGGTACACACATCCACATCAGTTAAGTGTCAAACAAAGCGAATTTCTAACTCATACCAGCATTTTCCTAAGATAAAAGATATCCGAAAAGAACGTTATCTCTTTCCTCGGTAAACTACTAACGTGAGTTCACTTAAGTGTGGACAAAACAACTTAGTAATGAAAGGTCGTTTGGCCTGTAGCAGGGAACTCTTTATCAAAATTTCGGATAAAGACGTACGTTGTTGAATTCCAGCAGCTTTAAGGGGAATTATAGTGTACAGTACTCCCACTAGTTTGGTCGGTGCAGAGCGGGCAACCAATAGGGTTATTGGTGGAGGCACCATATGAGTTGGAATGCATTTTTGTCCACGTCACTTGGGCGGTTCAGTTGTTGACAATGTGTGTCACGTGTACAGTGTGATCCTAATGATTTAATGGATAATCTCTAGCCCCGCTATTTTATTTATGGGAAACACTTTCCTTACTAACGTACTAAGATTTGAAGGCTAGTCTGCTCAAATGGATTACCACATAAGCAATCCCACACTACAGTCCTCTAAGTTTCATAAAAAAACTAAGATTTAAAAAGAATAAATATAAAAATAAAAAATAATTTTTTTTGAGCTTGACCCAAGGTTTTGAAATTGAACAATCACCTAGCTTCCACCTATCGTTGAGACTAAATATTAAAATTCAACGGTGAAAAATATATATTTTAAATTTTATAGAATTTTTTCCTTTACAACCTTGAAGCATCAGATTATATTTTTGGATTCCACAAGGTGAGCCCAAGGACCATTAATAAGGTGAATGTGGTGACCATGCTTGTTTGCAACGTAAACTATCACAAACACAAAATTTTGTATTTGCAAAATTTTGTATTTACTGAAATTTACATAATTTTGTGATTGGAGTGCTTGGTTGTGTACAATGGAAAATTTTACGTTTGCTTCATTATCATGTAAACATAAAAAATAAAAAAAATATATTTTTCTTTTTAAAATCTTATTTAAAATTAAATAAGAAATGATAAATAATTACATATTACTTTAAAATAAATCAAAAACTTATAGACAAAGCATTTTCATATAGGTCATACAATGTTATTCTCTTTAAACCAGCATTATAATAGAAATCCAAAATTTCTTTAATCACCTACAATTTGCCATAAACATCTACTATATGATACCAACTTCCACTTACTAATTTTTCATTTTGAAAAAAAACTCCATTGCCCCAAACATGTCTATATTAGCATTGATAGTGCCTAAATGTAACTTGCCCCAAACTCATTTTAATACCCTACATCTAATGAAAAACATTTTTTTTTTAATTTATAAAAATAAATATAAATTAATGCAAGTAAGACTATTATCCCACAATTATTTATTTTTTAATTTAAAAAACAAATATAAATTAATGAGATAGGATTCTATCCCTCGTTTTTCTTATATTTAAAAAAAAGTCAATATTTAAAAAAACATTTTTTTTTAATTTTGCAATTTTAAAATATAAACAGAAACTACCTCTAAGTAGGATTCTATCTCACAATTTTTTGTTCAAATAATAATTATATTAACGTTGGGTAATGTTTAAGAAGTTGGGAAAAGTCAGAAAGAGCGGAGAGAGAGAGAGAGAGAGAGGTTTGAGAAGTTAGAGAGAGAGAGAAAAAGAGGAAAGTTAACATAACGTAAATTTTTATGGAGGTATTTTCTCCGCAACACTTTACAGAGATTTCATTGTAATTTTAATTAAGTTTTGTGTTACTTTACGGTGGGGCCCACCATAATTTTAGCATCCAAGCACCCATATCCCTCAAACAAACGTAAATGTTTCTGTTTGCGTTTGTTTACAATGCCAACAAGTAGTAATAAGGCTAGTCAAACTCTTTGTTAATTTAATTTTCTTGTTTGTAAGCTTAGAATTAAAGGACCCGCCATTTATCATTAACGGAAATCTTACAAACAAACATAAAAAGTGTGGAGACTTTTCTGAACATCCATTCCTCAAGATGATAATTATTTTTTTTCTTGTAGGTTTGATATAAAGATTTTCCCTTTGTTAATGCTGACTTGGTTGACCTCTTTTGATGGTTGACTTGATCTTGATCTAACGATACTTCTCCTTTGTGGATGATGGTAGATCTTAGCTCTTTTGTCACTTCTTGATTGATAGAAGTCAAGAAAGAGACAATGATGAGACCTCAGTGCGATTCCTGCCAAGGATGCTCTAATAGTCAAGTTAGTACCCAAATAGAAAAAGATAAATGAAGAAGACTATGAATAGTGCTTTGAAAGTGCCCTTGATCTGCAGGATGCAGATCTACTTTAGAGTTTTTGGTGTTTTCGTCTAGTTTTACGATTTAGGAATCAAAAGTAATTTTAAACAAATAAAAAAACACAAATTTACGAAGAGATTATGGATATGGAGATCAAATTACGGGATTGAAAGGAGTTAGTATTATAGGTCAAATTTGACCCACATCATGATTATGAATAAACTTTTCTTGTATGGAAATCAGACACAATAATGGATGTTTAGAGCCTTATGAATAAAAAATCGAGAGTTCAAGAATTTGAAAATTGAATGATTAATCGAAGAAAACAAGAAATCGAAGGCATCATGTTGCTGTCTAAAATCACTTTAAGGAGTACTGCATCGCTCTAAGTGGTGCTACATGAAAAATGCTCTATTTGGGTAATGCATCAAAATCACTACATGGATGCCGCACTAAAAAAAGGCTATTTCAAAATAAATCACTATATTCCTGCACCATATAACGATTTTTGGTCCTATAGTTTGATTGAATAATTTCACATTTGTTTTTTAAAATGCAATGTAATTTTATTTACCAGTGTGTCTTTATAATGTAATTTTCAACATGTTTTTTACACACGTGTCTTCCCCTCCCCCCCCCCCCCAACCTATGATTTCTATAAATAAAGATGAGAGATTATTATTTAGAAGTGAGAATGATTGTTCGATGTTATTTTACTTTTGAAAAGTTTAGAGAGAAAGAGAGATTTCTTCCCAATTATAATGAATAAACGATCTAAGCAAGGAATTAACTTTTGAAAATTTGTCGAAAACATTGAAATTTATGTTTTGTTCTTGAAACCAAAATTTAGATTTTGATCCTTTGAGATTTGGATTTTGAAACCATTCCCATTGTTTCGAAATGGGGGGTAAATCCTTAATTTCATTAAAGAACTTAAAGTAATACTTAAATATTTTTAATGAAATAAAAGGTGGGAAAGCATGTATCCTTGTGGGAAAACTATAATAAAAATCTGAAATCTATTTGGACAAGTTTTTGGGTCTGACGGCGGCGCCGTCAGCAAGCTTCTTCGAATTTTACTCTTTCAATCATTTTTTTCAGATTTCTCTTCCGTTCTTCAAATCCTTCGACCCACCCACAAATTTGTTGTTAAAACATGATAAAAACACATCAAATCTCTAATTCTAACATGAATTTAAAATCAAACAAAAGATTTCTACGATTTATATCTACAATATATTTTCGATAAAAATTCTTAAATGCATATTTCGAAAACTATGATTACCAATAGGAAGTGAGAGTCCCCTACAAAGGTTCGTGGATGCCAAAGGTGATAAGCTAGCATGAAACACAAGGTTGGATGGTACAAGAGTCGAGGTTGGACTAAGTTGGGTGCAAAATGAGCGAGGGTTTTGCAAAGTATCCGACGACGGTGCACTCCTTTTCTTCTACAATGAAAGATAAATCTAACTCCTAACTCGATGAAACTTTCAGATGGTATGTGTTGAGGTTCATTAGAACTACACGACTGGTTTTTTATGGAGGATGGGGAAGATGAACGAGAATGAGTAAGTAAAGATGGTCGGGTTGTAGCTCTTGTCATAGCCAACAACTTTGTCTTCTTCGTCGAGATTCAACTCGACCTCGTTCTCACCAGTTCTTGAAGATAATGTGTCGAAACCCTTGGGTTGAAAAGAGTTGGTTCTTTGTGAGTTAAAGATAAGAATGTTAAATAAAATAATGACTTAGTTTTTTCTATAAAAAATTGGAAGGTATTTTTGAATTTTTTCTTCATTTATGTTTGTGGCGATAACTTTGACCATTCGAACTCGAAAAATGACAAATGAGTATAAAATTTTGAATATTTTTTTCGTTGTGGCCTTAATGGTGATGTCGAATTTTCTTGATTCTCATTCTAACGAAATTTCACTGTTTTAGGTCCTACTCAACACGAAATTCAAAGATTTCATAATTTTTTTCATCCGAACTCGAATTCGAGCTTGCTTATAGACTAAAGTATATATTTCTACCTTTTTGAATAAAATGGTGAAGTCGATTTTCCTTGAAAGTGAACATAACAAAATTTAAGTATTTTACTTTAAGTTTTTCTTTTAGAGTTTTTCCAAAACTTCACTATCAAATTCCCTCGAGATACGAGTTAAAAACTCGGGGTATTTCTATCTTATTTAGGAAATCCGAAGAAATTTTAAGAATAGAGAGCTAATCACTTTGCCATATTATGAAGTTGGATTCTTGATCTTCTTCCTTGCGGTGGAGACTAGATTAGTCAAGAACTCATCACTATCCTCAATGTATCTAGATCTTAATCTGAGAACAGTCACACTTCACTAATCATTTTTCATTCACCAGAGAGGGGGAAACAAAATAGTATTTTCATTTAGATGATCTTGGTTGTGATTAGTTCCATTGTTTTGTATTTTTAGATTGTCTTTGCACCTCCTTTTTTATTTTTTATTTTTATTTCATTTATTTCTTTAAATCAATTTTTTTCAGTCGATTGTAATTTTCCTAAAATTTCGTTTCTCATCTTGTTCTTTATTTTTCTCACATTCCTTACTTTAGTTAATTGTTTTGTTTTTAGATCAGAATCCATTTATTAATTTTTTTGTGCTATTTGTTGATTTTTGTTCATTATCTGCATTTATTACTTCCATTTAGTTGGTTTCTTGTAATTTTTTGTTATATAACAATTTTCTATTCTTTACATCGTTTTAGTTTTAGTTTACAAGTTTCCAGTTAAATTTTCATTCGGTATTTTTCTTTACATTTTTGTTCTGAAAAATCGCTTCGATTTTTATTGTCAATATCGCTATATAAAGCGATATTTATTTCACCATATAGAGCGATTATAGACCACCATGCCTACAAAGCGATATTCATCTTGTTATACGTAAAACGATTTTTCATATAGCAATTTTTATATAACAATTTTTGCATCAGCATAAAGCAATTTTTCATGTATCAACCTAACACGATTTTTCATGCATCTACATGAAACGATTTTTCATACATTGACATATAGTGATTTCTTACTTAGTTATATTTGTGCTTCTACTTTTATGATCTTTGTTTCATTTTCTTTTGTCCCCCCAATCTCTTTTGTTTATATTTTTTGCTCCTTAATTTATGATTTTGGTTTAAGGGAAAGTTGAGGACTGAGTAACACTCCATATTTTTCTTCGAAAAATATTTTTACACGCCACAATAAGGCGTTATATTGCGTAATTTTTCTCAGCTCAATATCTTTTTTATTTTTTTTAATTCTTCCGATGCTTTTATATTCCTGCAATATAACAATTTTGATATCAATTTAGAGTTTTTATGTTTTTCTCTTGAATACCTATGTTTTCCTTCTATTTTGAAAATCTAACATATTTTTAATTATTATATGGCATGTGATCTTGACTTTGGTTTATTAAAACATCTTTGGATTGTTTGCATTGTTGATTTAAACCATACTTATTCGATATCTTTGGTTTGTTCTTCTTTCTTCATTTCTTTATACAAGCTTTTTCTGTTGAGGAAATCAAACATATTTTTTTTAATTAATTATTATATGGCATGTGCTCATTACTTTGGCTTATTAAAAAATCTTTAAAATGTTTGGATTGTTAATTTAAATTATACTCATTTGATATCTTTGCGATGTTTGGATTATCGATTGAAGCCTTTTTGCATATGACGTATCACTGTTATATATTTTCAAAAATTAGATGAATGCATTTCTTTTTATTAGTTGCTATAAAAAAAGAAATAAAAAATTCTTTTAACTTTCAACATGGATGATAAGATTGTTAAAGCTAAAGAAATTCTAAGCTAATACAAACAGTAGAAAGGCATTGGTCGGATATATGATTGTCTAATGAAATTGATTAGTGAAATGGCTAACAAGGAAGCTAACAGAGCATCACAACAAATGTGGGAAGTAGATTTTCTAAAGGATATGTTTTGTGTATAGATGAAAAAAAAGAAAAAACAAATTGCACAAGAAAAATATAATGCCTCTAATTTTAAGGCACTAGTGCCTGATAAAAAGGCGGATAATGATATCTTAGCGGAAAATAAGGCTTTGAAATCATAGTTAATATAGATGAGAGAAGCAATTGATAAAGTCACTAAATAGAGGGAAGAGCACACATCTGAAAAAGAATATGAATTTTCTAAACCATAAAAACATCAAGAGGATTCAATCGAGAAAAAACTGCAAATAGTTTGTCTTTGAATAACATATCCGACTTTAAGAATGTACTGTAAGTAATAATAAAAGATATAGTAAATTCAAAGGAAGGAAAACGAAAGAATCATTGGATGGTATTTTGAAGAGAAGTGTTTACACCCTGTAGACACCCCAATTTGCACGAACCCGTTGGGAAAATCCAAATTTCCTCGATTTGATTCCGAGTTAGACTTAAGCCTCTCAACGGGCTCGCATTGCCACTTGGCATTATTTTCATGCATACATGCATACATGCATCATGTTATATAGTTTTCATGCTCAACCTTATCCCTTACCCAGTCTAATTCCATACCACCTCTATGATCCAAGTCGAATCCGTAACCGTTCTCTATTCACCGCTCCATCACCCATACCATAACCAAGGTCTATTTCCTAATCCAACCTAAGCCCAATACAAAGCCCACCTTTTAACCCAAATTCAAGTCCATTCTTTTAACACACCTTTAAAGTCTATAGTCTATAACCCAAGTCCATCACCTAAGCCCAATACCAAGCCCATTCTCTCACACCCCTTCAAAAGATCACACATGTTGATATCTCATAAGCCCTCAATACCCAATGCATTATCTAATTGGAGGGTTAACTCCTCCTTTGTGAAAACTCAAGAATGCCCTTCTCAAAAGGTGTGGTCAAACCAAAAAAATACTTTGATCTTTGGTAATAATCTATAAAGTTGAGTGAACTTCCAATCATACCCTCAAAATGTGAGAATCTTCAAGTACATACATGGAGTTCTCCCATTAGTCCATTTCAAAATTATACTTCCACCCTTGCTTTATGAGTTATTTACAAATGAACCAAGGTCTACTTTTCACCTACCACTTCACCTTTACACATGTCATTCTTTTACTCACCCTCCCAAAAGTACGTTTATTCTCCCATTGGTCCATTTCAAAATTATACTTCCATCCTTGCTTTATGAGTTATTTACAAATGAACCAAGGTCTACTTTTCACCTACCACTTCACCTTTACACATGTCATTCTTTTACTCACCCTCCCAAAAGTACGTTTATTCTCCCATTGGTCCATTTCAAAATTATACTTCCATCCTTGCTTTATGAGTTATTTACAAATTAACCAAGGTCTACTTTTCACCTACCACTTCACCTTTACACATGTCATTCTCCTACTCACCCTCCCAAAAGTACTTTTATTCTCCCATTGGTCCATTTCAAAAATATACTTCCACCCTTGTTTTATAAGTTATTTACAAATGAACCAAGGTCTACTTTTCACCTATCACTCCACCTTTACACATGTCACTCATTTATTTATCCTTCCAAAAGTACTTTTTGTTCTCTCACCTCTATTTACAAAAAACCAAAGATCAAAGAATGTTTTGAGGGTTTCTTCACAAATGTCATCTTTGTCCTCAAACAAATAAAAAATCTAGAAAGAAATAACCTAAACCTTATGTCCATTCTCATTATTTTTAGGATTGGACCACTTTATTCCCAAAAGTTCTTCAAAAACTTTATAAATACCCTCGTTTTCTATGAATAATTCATGTTCTCAAGCCCCCATCTTTAATTTTAAACTCTACCAAAATCTCTACTCATCTCTCATCTCTCAACCTCCAACTCTTTCAACCCTCAACTACATCCTTCAACTCTCAAGTTCATCTCTTAAGTTCAAGTTCATTCAAGACCTCCAAGGGGACAAGATGGGTATAGTAGTTGTTATTTATTTCTTAACTTGTATCTTCTTCTTCTATCCCTCTCTTTTTTTCTTTTTAGAAACCTTTAGGATGTGATGGAAAACCTTCCTTCATTTCAAGTAAGATTGAACCTCAACCTTGGGCATGGAATGCTTGAGGTGGTTTGGTCGAAAGGATGGAGGTTGAAGCCATTTTTAACCCATTCTCAATACATGCATCATAATGTACACTATGCACACACAACACACATGTTAGCGATGATGAAGAAATGTATAACTCTCTTGATGGGGTTAAAATACTAAATTTCTAGCTAAGCATGCAGGCATTAAGGTTGTAAATTTAAGGGGTCTCCATCAATGAAATTTCTCTAAAATCTTAAACTAACATTTCAATTCATGCAAAAGTGTGTTATCTCCATAGAATATCTTCTCTCATAAGATATTTCTTATGCCAACACTAACATCAAATCTTCTTTCAAAGAGGTACATACACACCATGTGCACCCACCCACTTCATGCATCCCATGCATTTTACTTGTTATGTTAATTTTTTTCAAAGAATGGCCAAATTTAAAGGTAACCTCCTTAGGTGGAGAGAATGGGGTGCTTAACACCTTCCCCATTCTCTAATCAAATCCCCTTACCTAGATTTTAGGTAGACCATACCTTTTTTAAGAATGAGAGTCACTACAATGCCATGAAAAAATGATTTTCAAAAGAATCGATTCGGGTGCCCATTCACACCCATTTCTAAAAAAGAATGATGGCGACTCCAAACAACGTAGTATTGAGGTTCAAAGATGAACATTCTCATGTCTACACACCCATTTCGAAAGCAATTTACTCCATCAATTTTATCATAATAAAATGGATCCACTACACCAAGCGAACACATTTCCAAATTTGAGATATTATGCGAAGAACATGCTATGGATTCAATGTTGATGCTCAAGTTACTTCCCTCATCCTTAAGTCGCCTAGGTTTTACATAGTTTTCAAATCTCCCATCAAATAGTATTGAAAATTAAGAAGATTTTTGTGAATTATTTTGTGAGATTTTTTTCTTTCCAAAAGATTGTGACGATTGAAGATCTCTGAAGATGTAACCAAAAGCCTAGGCAATCCTTGACGGCTTACTTTGATAACTTCCAAGCACTCATCTACATACTTACTATTGATGAGTTGGAAAGAAGCACGGTGAGTGCTTTCATCAGAGTAGTATTTGAAGAGTGCTAAAAAGAATTGATTGTTACTACAACAAGAACAATGGTAGACCTTCAAAGAGTAATCAAAGGACTCCAACAATGTCATAATTAAACACGAGTATGCACACACATTGCAAAAGAAGAATTCCAATCTAATCATAGAGAAAGAAGAGGACGATGCCGTAGAAGAGGTCAAGGAAGAGCTTGATGAAATGATAGAAGGTATCAATACAATTAATGAGGAGTTGACCTATGATGTTGATAAGATAGATGTGAACTTGCTTGAAAACAAATCTATTAGACTAGCTTACAAATTTGATTGATGAGTATAGGTGGTGTCAATTCTACAAAATGCTTGGCTATGGGACTAAATATTGTTTCAAGTTACAAAGTGTTATGTACGATCAAGTAGCCATTGGTACTCTATTTAAACAAGTAAATGGCCAATCTTTGGAAAGAATGAAAACCCACACCATACTCTCATAGTGATGAAAACAAAAGACAGTAATGGAGAAAATAAGATGAATGAAGACGTAATGATTGTAACTTATAAGAAAAATAGAAAAGAATTCTAAAGAAAGTAAGAATGAAGAAAATAAGAAAGAAACATAGAGGAAAGCTACTGAAAGAGTTTTAGAAAAGGAAGATATAATAAAGGTACAAGGAAAGATAATGTTAGCAAAAATTAACAATAAAGGGATAGCTGAACAAGTAGCTCACTTGAGTAAAATGAAGCACAATATAATGGAGGAAGATACCTGAATTAAAATATCAAAATCTTTTTACGATGTGGTAGTAAATTTAAAGAAGATTCTCGATATAGTATCTATCTTTGACATTTTAAAGACTTCTCCAGGAATATGGCTAACACTTGAAATAGCTTTGGCTAAAGCTTTACTTCGAAGTAATGAATTATAAAATTGTTTTTCTAAAGAATTTCTATATCCACCAAAGATATGAGAAGAGTCTTTACTTATTGAGGTGAAGGAGAAAAAATAAGGATTAATGACATAAAGAAAGATATAAAGGGTATTCAATGCAGACAAGCAGAACAACAAAAGAAGCCTAATATGCTTTTCCAATGATAATTTGATGTTTCTCCATAATTGACCCCTATATATCCAAGTACAAGTTGATGATGTTCTGGTTAAACGAGCATTAATTGACATAGGGAATTCAGTATACATATTGCCCCTATCTGTGCTTGAAGCACTGGAGATTTTAAACATTAAAATTCGAACAGAGAGCGCCCAAACTATCCAAGAGGTTGGAAAAATATTGCAACAGACCATGGGGATGATATCTCTTAGAACCATTTGCAGAGAGCTGTATTCTATTCACAACTTTTATGTGATGGATGTCACGGCCTCCTAACACATTTTGCTAGGAAGACCCTGGATTCACAACCATGACAGAATAGCTTCCTCCTATCATAAATGTTTCAAATACTCTTTGAATGAATAATAGAAACCCATATGGGCTATGGAAGAATCCTTCGAGACATGGGAAGCTAATTGTGTTAATTTGAAGTTCTATTTGTCAGTAAACAGTGTGAATGTTCATATAGAGGATTCAGTACAGCTCCATAAAACAACAATTTTAGAAAGGACCTTTAAAAATGGAGTGATAGCGACTTTGCTCTTAGGAGAAGATTCAGATGAGGAAAACATCTTGAATAATTCTTAGCATAAAGAAATTTTTTTTTTCCTTTGATCACACGTAATTTCATCAATTCATAGCTTTAAGAATGCAAGTAGTCTTGATAAGAAAACAATTATTTGTTGAAGGCAATGATTGATCATGTATGTTTTCTTTCCAGAATAATGTACTTCTTGTGAGTTTATCAAATATATAGAATCTATGTTTTTCTTCAATTTGTCTCTTATGAGAAATTTCTATATTGTAAATTGATGAATGATTAAATATAATGAATGAATGATAATGAAAATGAAATGTTCCATACGTTTTTAATGTTTTGACATAACTGGATGTATATGTAATGTTCAAGATGTTGGTACCCGCAATATATAAGGTATTCCAACAAATGGCCAACGCCGTCGAAATCACTTCAAAATGACAAATGTTTTAAAAAAATTTACTCACCCAAATGTACCACCAAGAGACTTGCTAGAACTATGTCTTTGCTTGCTATCACTCGCAACAACATTGTAAATGATTGTGTTAAGAATTTTATAAGGTATCGCTGATGCAAAAAATATCAAAAAGTAATACACTAAATGTAAAATCTCGAGTTTTCAATTTGTATCTCAAAGAAAAATAAATAATGAAATTTTGAGAAAATCTTGAAAGTGGGACTTAGAGGTAAAACTTTAGGAAGTTTCTGATTATTTTTAAGGATATCTGACATCACCATTAGATTCAAAATGATCGAAAAACATACTTTAGCTTATAAACATGCTCAAATGAGAGTCTAAATAGAAAAATTACAAAATCCTCGATTATCGAGTCGGATTAGATTAAAATAATGACTTTTGATAAAGTAAGAATTTTTAAGATTTGATCATACCATTAGGTTTATAACGAAAAATTATTGAATATGGACTATTTATTTGTCATTTTTGGAGCACAGAAAGTCGAATTATCATAAAAAATGAAAATGACGTCAATTTTAGGAGTCACCTCAGATCAAAAATGTAAATTTTGTTAGAGATAGAATTTGTAGAAATTGACTACACCATTAGATTCAGAATGAAAAATTAGATGAAATAGAGTATTCATTCATCACTTTTGAAGTCCGGATGGTCAAATTATTATCGATCGAAATAATAGCCAAAATATCGATTTCGTCCCAAAATTATATAAATAATTTTTTTTAATCATCTTCTTTCCCAACCCGTCAAAAATAGACACGACATTAAATGAGTTTTTTTTTTATTTTTTTTCGATCTTCAACTCCAGATTTACTACGAACGGTTCGCTTTCGACGACTGACGCAGAAGGGAATAAGGTTCACAGCCTCGACATCTACGAAACCCACCCAAGATCTCTTCGTTTCATTTTTTCTTTTGTCTCGTATCATCAAAAATCAGCTGCATTTATATATGGGGGTTTTGAAATTTTGACCTCAGATTTTGCCTGTTTCGGGGTCAAACTGTCATCTGTCGTAGAAGGGAGAAAAGACGACGGCGTCGAGATCTTTGAAACCACCAGATTAGATTCGAAAATCAACCATATCAAAATTTGAACTATCTTGATTTCCACGTCGATCATCTCGATTTCTGCGCATGTGTTTCAATTCCGTCATCTAGAGATAGTAAGGAACTCTTTATTTCTATTTCTAATCGTAAATTGTGAAAATTGCATTTAGCATTTTTTTTAAAATTTGTGATGTGCTTTCAAAAATATAGAATTCAATTGGTTATTTTAAATTCATGCTAGAACTTGTATATTTTATATGTTTAATTATATTTTATAACAAATTATACGTAGGTATGATATTTCACCGGGTTATTTTCGTCAGTTGGGTCCTATGCACCGCTCGGACCCCATTTTGATCTAAGTTTTGTATTTTTTTTAATGTTATTAATAAAAATAAATTTCATAGTTGAAAAAATAATTTAATATTCAATGAACTCATATTTAGTTGAGAAATATCAGAAAGTAGATATTTTGTTTGAGAGACTGAAAACTGTAAAAAAAAAAAAAAAAAAATAGGATGAAACGGTAAAATGTTAGAGTCACACTCGAGGGGTGATGTCTGCTTTTTATATTGTTGTGTTGTGTGTAGGTTGGTGAACGGATATCTAGGAATAATGTTACTGGTTGCATGTTTATTTACTTTCTATTAGCACGAGGCGCTGTTTACTTTTTCGTTCAGTTATTTATTTTAGACCAAGTGGTCACAGTTGCATGGTAGGAAACTGGATATCTATTCTCAAACTTGTATTGTTAATTTCTCCTTTGTTTTCAAATGAAAATAATATATATATATATATATATATATATATATATATATAACTATTTTGTGAGTTATTAAAGAGTTTGTGAATGCTTGAAGGGATAGTGCACCATATCATCCAGAGTGGTGTACTGTCTTGGGATGTACAGTAGGGACCACCAAGCTCATATGTGGTATGGGATGTGTATAAGAGTGGAGTCACAACTGGAATCCGAGTTTATTCATCTCTATCTTTATCAATGAACTTGTAATGTAAACGTGGTCGTATATGAATGGTTTGTATATTTAAGAATCACATGAATACCTGATAGGCATAGACGAAGATGATTAGTCAGTGATCACTAATAACTTATACTAGTCAAACATTCTAACACATCGAAAAGAGACCCATTGCTTATGGTTACATCAAATGACCAACCTGAGCAGGATAAATGGTCCCACAAGTGTGGTAAACAGCGATCAACCACAAAATGAGGAACTAATATTTATTATGAAACACCATGTCATGACTGGGAACAATTTAGTCGTGAATCCCAACCCTCTAATTCCACTACTCTACCATTATGTATTATGTATCTGTTGCATTATTTTGATATATAAAATGAAATGCATATTTAATGTTTCCATTTGGTCAATTAGATTTATATAAAAAGAAAATATTATAGTGAGTACTGTTGATCGATGTAATGTGAGTTTTAAAACGTTTAGTTGCTCATCCCTGGCTATATGTACCAGTTAATTGTAATTTCTTCTGTAAAACTTTGCTTATTTTAAAATGATTCAGTACATTTATTCGTTCATGTTAGGAGAGATTATTGACAGTAATTATTTTCTTCCTTATTGGGTAACTATTGTTACTCACCTTTTTCTTCTCCATTTTTTAGTTTTAGATCCGAAGCTTGGCGAGGCAGGTGTAGAAAATGAGTGAGAATCATCTGGTGGGTCAGATAGACAGTCAGAGTCCGTCACTTGGTGAGTATTGAGACTATACCCTTAATGGTTTCAGATTCATCTAGGAATATTATGAGTTTTTTTATCGAGCGATGGGACTTTTGTTAGAGTGAGAAAATAGTTGTATAATTATGTATTTTTTTATCCTTCCTTACTCTGATCTATCGTACGTTATTAGCTGTATGTAGGCTTCCGCTATTGTGATATTTTGTATGTATATATGCAAGATTGTATGTCGTTTATCAGGTGCGGTTGAACGCCTTGGATTGCTAACATAAACAGAGGGGACCATACCGAAATTTTGAGGCGCCACCTTGTGCCTCGAGATCTGACATGGGGCTTTGTGTTAGCATTTTGTGGGGTACCACACTAAAAATGCATAGATTGGGTTTCTACGTAGAAATATCCACTATATTTTTCTCTCCACCAGTAACATTCTCATGCCCTTCAGTTGCAACCATGTACCTTGATTCACATCATCAAGCTCATATTTGGGAATATATGAAAATTCCAATCTTATTGCATCCTGTACAATAAATATGAGTTTGTTAGCAATGTATATGAATGTGTGCGTACTGGGATTCAAAAATTCTGCTAAAGCTATCAATAATGGTTCATCAAGATATACATTTTTCATGAATATTTCTATGGTAGAAATAAGACCCAACTCCTCTAGTCTTTTCTTCATATTATCGTGCTCAAAGACCTCCTTCACTTATGAAGCCCATGTTGATGATTCCCAATTATTCGAGTAATGGAATTCGGGCACTAGTTCTTTATCGACCTCATCTCTTACAAATATAACTGTCTTTTGGGTAATCATGTATGTTGTTGTTCCTTGCCTGGGGATAGTAGGTTACAAAGTGAGAAGTTTCTTCGAGTTATCTTGCAATATAGTTGTTACTTTGTTTAAATCTTTTTCTACTTGTCGACAATATTAGTTGCTATCAACTTTCCATTCTATTTGTTTTGGTATTCCTGGTACTAGTGCAGTTTCTTGGTTACTGGTTATAGTAGTTTGATCTTTGCTTGTAGATGCTTGCTCTTGGGATGTTCTTTTAACACAATAATGATCATTATACAATTATCAAGTCACTAATTGTAGCAGTATCCCTGCAAGGGGACTACTTCCTAGATTTCAGTATGGTGCTCATTGTAATTTCAAACTTATTCTCTCAGATTTGACCCCAATATCACACTATATATTTTCTAAAATTTGTGCAACATTTCCCCTTGTTTTATACCATTTTTCTTGATCAAAGACAGATTTCTCCTTACTTTTTAAGCTCACAAATCTTGTCATGGTTTGGGGTATTTCTCATCTTTTATTTCATTTATTCAATTTGTTAAAGCTTCAATATTATGTTCTTGCAACATATTGCTCTCCCTATATTGCTTTCATTATTCGCTCTTTCTATCACTTAGTTTATATCACTCTCCATACATCATCTTCGCTATATCTCTATTTCCAATATTGCTTTGCCTATATCATTTTATCTATATCGCTTTCTTACTTTATATCACTCTATAACCATTTTTGAATAACGATTTTCGAATGTATTTTTCTCTACTCGATTTTTCTATTTTACTTTTCACACAACCATTTTCATCAAATGATTTTTCTTTGGTGATTTTATATGATGTCATTTGAATACCAACTTTTAGTTTATTCCTAGGGTGGTCATAGATTCACAACCCTAATACTTGTTTTGCGATTTCAATTTCAAACCCATTTTGATTTTCTAACAACTTATTTTCTCTCTTCTCTGCAATTTTTCATTTTTTTCCTTGATTCTTTGTTTTCCTATTCGTTTTTTTTTTCACTCGATTCAATATGTTATTCTACCCATTGTATGTACATTCTTTATCCCGAACCTATATATGATTTTTTACAACAAATAATAAAAAAAAGGTGATATTGGAATGAGTCATCCCTGTGATGTCGACTTTGGAAACTTTTTCCAAGCTTAGCATCTGATTCTCGCTTTTTCAAATACTCAGATTCTCTCTTGGCAATGACTTCCTTTGCACAGTACTTCAAACGTCTCACTCTTGCTTTGTGTGTATCGCTCCACTAACGTGATTTTGTGGGTCCTTCTTTTTCGATTCATATAGCTTATATGTTTTTATCCGATTAATTCTCAAGATGCTCATCAATCCATCTCATTAAGGTCGTTATTTTCATGCTCTATCATTTAATAGGATTTATTCTTACTTATTGTTCAAATTATTTCTCCAATTTGGGTGTGATGTTCACCTTTAAGATTCTCTTGCAAGCAAACATCAAAGGGATTTTACTGTTATAGGTCAAATTTGATCCACATCATGATTATGATCAAGTTTTTTTTGTCTGGAAATCAGATACAATTACGAATGTTCAGAGCTTTATGAGCTTTAAGAACAAGAAGTCAAAAGTTGAAGAATTTGAAAATTTAAGGATTAATCGAAGAAATCAAGAGATTAAAGGCGTCATGTTGTTGTCTAAAATCATTCTAAGGACTACTATATCGCTCTAAGGCGGTTACATGAAAATCGCTCTATTTGGATACTGCATCAAAATTGCTACATGGATGCTGTACCAAAAAATCGCGATTTTGAAATAAATTGCTATACTACTATATCATATAACAATTTTTTGTCCTATAGTTTGATTGAATAATTCTACACATTTTTTTAAATGTAATGTAATTTTCTTCACAATTCTTTATAATGTAATTTTTCACGTATTCTTTACGAACATGTCTACTTCTAGATATTACATAATAAGTACATCTTTATTATTTTAGGAAAGACTTAGTTTGTAAGATTTCTCCCCTTATGATATTTATAAATAGGGGGAGAGATTACTATTTAGCGTGAGAATGATTATTTGATTTTTTTTTACTTTTAAAAAGTTTAGAGAGAGAGAGAGAGAGAGAAAGAGTGATTTCTTCCCAATTATAGTGAAGATTTGTTGTAACTCGAATTGAAATCCATCAATAAAGGATCTAAGTAAGGAAATTGAATCAAATCTTCATAAATTCTCTTGATTCTAGAAAAAGCTGAGATCAAATTCATATTATAGCTTTCATCATTTTCATTTTTATAATAAACTTTGAGTTTCTCATCAATGATTCATGATTTTCACCCTTAAAATCTGAATTTATTCGTGAATTTCATTAGATTTAATCGTAAAAATGATCTTTTAATTGGTAAACCTAATTTTTCTTTTCATAAATTTTCAAAATCCAAAATTCAAGAGATGATCTTGTTTTGAATAGCTAGAGAAATTCCAAGAATGGAATTAATTACCTTGCCATATTGCAAGGTTGGATTCTAGATCTTCTACCTTGCGATAGGGACAAAATCAGCTAAGAACTCATTACTGTCCCACAATGTATCCAGATCTCAATATGAAAACTATCACTTCACTCATCATCTTTCATTCACTAGAGAGGGGGAAATAGTTAGGCACCAATCTCATCGACGAAAGTCGGTCTCTACTATTACTAAAGATCAGCATTGTAAAAATGACCTAAATCTAAAATAAAGATATAATTTTTTCCTATTTTACCTAGGTGATTGTGACGATTGGTCCTATAAAAAATTGGCGATGAGCATTCCTTGTGTGAATTTTCTCGGTCTATATCCATTTTTAAATATACTCCCAAACTCTAAGATTAGAACTTTTCTACTAGATCTGAATTTTTTTTTATTGATATTTCTGGGTAATTTTTAAGATTTTTTAGTATTTTTCAGGTAGAAAATCAAGGCTTGAGCTTAGGTATTGAGTTGGTAGTTCAAATTTAGAATTTTAAAAGAGTTTTGGAGATTTTTGACCTCTTTTCTCTAGGGTTTCTAAAGTCTTGCGAGATTTGGTGGTTTAGTTGCTATTTTAAAAAATATTTTAATAAAATTTAGTTGCATTAGGTCTCTTTTAGATAGAGTTTATCTATAACTTATCTTCAAGGGATTTTAGATAAGATTTTAAGTGATTTTGGTTTTGATTAAATTTAATTGAGTTGCGGAGAATTAAATCTTTTAATTTTGAAAAACACCCCATATAGAGGATTCTTTCTTAAATTTTTTGAAATTCTTTACACCGTTGGTGGAGGGTTCTTTAATTAAATGTTAGGTGGACCCCACTTGAATAAATGGACCGTCACTTGAAACTGATCCATGGGCTTCATTAATTGTATTTATTTGTTCAAGAATTTTAATTTAATTTATTAAGATTCCACTTTACATTTATTAATATATTTAATTATTAATTTCAGATTTTTAAATTTTAATTTTAGAAAATTATCATTTTAATCTCAAAGAGGATTATTGAGTTGGGAGACTATTTTTTGACATTTTGGGATATTTTAGAATCGATTTTTCATGAGCAATTCATTGGAAATGCTGGTTTGTGCCATTTATGGCTTGTTGACGTGAAATGGGCATGGACCCCACGAGAGGAATTTTGATAATTTTTCACATTTGGTTGAAATTGGCAAAATCATTTATTTGGTTTTAGGTTGTTACTTGTGTGTTCAAAAGGATTTTCCTAATTATAATATCGTCTATAAGAGTGTTTTGGCATCAGGGCTATTTTGGTAATTTGATCAATATTTTGACAATTTTTCTCTTAAAGCTTCTTGTAGTCCTAGAACGATAAAAATCACATTACTTGTCGAAGTGTATGATGAGCTGGGTATTGAGATGTATTTGACTGTTTTGGAAAATAGGTCAATCACTTGTAAACAAGCACTTCAGTATGATATGTAAGTGTTGCAGATCATTAATACAAAGTAGATAAATAAATAATTTTGACATGTGATGTCTCATCAATTAAATATGTGATATCCTATCAATCTAATAAGATCTTGTATGAATTTCATTTAATATGAAAGATATGCTTGAATTTAGGTATTTGTTAGGGATTAGATATGAGATTGGAATTAAATCAGATATGAGTTGAGGATCAGATCAGACACAAAATATGGATCAGATATGAGCTTGAGATTAGGTTACATACAAGCTTTGGATTAGATTAGGTATGAGCTTAGGATAATGTCAAGTTTGAGCTATGGATCATATCAAATATGAGCTAGGAATCAGATATGAGCTCGGGATTACTTTAGGTATGAGTTAGGGATTAAATATGAGCTCGGGATTAAGTCCCTATGTGATATCGCTCAGATGCGAATTGATTTAACATATTAATTATAAGTTCAAGAGCTCGAGTTACACCTTTTTTAGGAGAGTAATTTCATATTTTGGGGATACGTATCACAATCTCAAGGTAGGACAAAAATGATTACCACAAAAAGTATTATAATCTTAAAATAAAATAAAACTCAACTCATTTCAAAGATCTAAAAATGCAGACGACCACACCGAGTTATGCCAGAAAAAAATCCACAATTCAAGTTGTTTCCCTGCAATAAAGTTCAAATATAACTATTTCAAGAGATTCTGAAGTCTCTTTTATCATTCTCCTAATAAGAATATGACCCCAAAACAATTTACCATCATTTTGGAGCTCAATGAGGAGATTCTTCTTTGATGGTTAGTTAGCAAATATCTCTACCAAGTATATATCATCATGGAAAATAAGATCATATGTGTACTTGATCATTCTACATAAACCACACATCTGGGTGCATAATTATGAGTAATGATGTGGACCAATAAAAAGAGGCCATGTGACCACTAATGTGCGTAGAAAGATTCTAATGGACACGTGTAAAATATTAAGAGCCACGATAATTAATTCTCTAGGGATCATAGCTAAACATGGCCAAGTGATCTTACAGCTAATAAAACTAAGCTATGGAATTAGCAAGGGATTTATGCAAATTCAGATAGAAGAATCCTTATAAAGATTATGATTCTAAATACGATAATATTCCCATATTAAGATTAAAAGTCTGAGAAATAAGAAATAGTTATAGTTCAATAAGACTTTTAGGAGATTATGATAAAAAGATCTTAATTCTCTTAAAAGATTAGAATCAATTATAGGATTTTCGTCAAAAGTTACACAAAGAGATTAAAATTCTCTTCATTTATAAATAAAGAACAATTGTACAGGTTAAATCAATTTTGGAACTCAACTTTTGTCTATTATTGCTAAATTGATCATCAAAGGGTCTTGAATTGGGAAAATCTCCCAGTTTTGAGACATTTTGTAAGAAGCAGAGGGGATCTTCATCAAAATTCGAGTTATGGGTGAGGAAATGTTCTTACAAACATCTTTTGGCGCTCACCTGCGGAACAAAACAAAGATTACATGAAAGAATTGAGAAAGTCAATAAGATTTAATGGCACCAAGACTAAGAAGTACCACCACGTCCAATAGGAAAAAAGAACTCATGAAACCAAGGGATGCACCTCCTAGAGACATGGATATGGTAACGGAAGAAAATTCCTATGTTGGAAAAGATGGAGAGTAAGGAAACTCAACACCCCATTTTGGTATTCAAACTATCTTATGTCAACTACAATAAATAATGGATCGATAAGAAAAAAAAGGAAGGTTCTACGCACTGAAAATTAAAAGTTGCTTATGAAAGCAAATCATAAAGATGAAAACTTATAGGCTTATGCTTTACATATTTCTCCATGACCAAGGAAGCAAACATAAACTCACATAAGATAAGCACTACCCTTCATGGGTAGAATCAGATTAGTGGAGACAAATGATGGCTTTTATAGGCCAACAATTCGTCGTGACCATGATAGAGATGGTGAAGAGAGAAAACAAAGGACAAGAGAATAAAATGCTAGAAAAAGGAAGGATTGTGGGCAATGTTGCTAAAGTGGCCCTAAAGACATTCATAGAAGAAATTTTGGGATTTGAGATTCCCAAAAACTATCATTACCTAAAGTTTGATATGTTCAATGGGACTTCTAACTCAATTAAGCTGCCATGCACATAAAAAATTTCTCTGTGGAGTGGGACAAGATTTCATGGATTATTGTGTAACTTATTCCCTTCCAGTTTGAAAGGTGTTTCCGTGACATGGTTTTCAACCTAGGGGCAAGGAAAATTAGGTCTTTCGATGACCTATAAGATGTCTTTGTAGCTTACTACATCCACAATAGGAGGAGAGCAATGGATCTGCAGGTGTTGATCAATATGGAATAGAAAAAGGGAAGGTCAATTAAATACTAAGTCTGTAATGCCCTTGAAACACTAACACAAATCCCGATGTCATATCTTGAGGTACTAGGTGGTACTTCAAAATTTCAACATAGATTCCTTTGTTTGTGTTAGCATTCCAAGGTACTCGAAAATCTAATAAACCAATATACAATAAATCCTGTATATATATGCGCCAAAAATATATAAGGTGCGGAAGACAATGAACTTTGAACAACTTAAAGTTAGGTTAGAGTTGCGCAAGGGGTAAAATATACATGATTACAAAAATATGTCATTACTTTAACATGAACCTAACACTCGACCCCAAAAACTTATATTCATCATAAATGAAACTAACAATGCTAAAGGATGTAGCCCTAGTGCTCATTGGACAACGGACTCTAATCGTCGGTCTGGCCCATCGAATGATCTTCGTTGGTCGGCTCTATGACTGCCTCAACAATGCAGGTTCTGAAGCTAAAAAAACTAAGAATGAAAAGTGAGTAACAATGATTACCCAATAGGCCACAAACAATTCCCACTAATAACCTTTCCTATACTTGAACGAGTAAGCATACTAAAATATTTTAATACATGTAAAGTTTTACAAATTAAACTATGATTAACTCATACATATTGTCAGGGATGAGCAACTAAATATTTTAAAGATTCACATAACATCAATCATCAGTACTCACTATGCAGTTTCATTTTTATACAAATCTAATTGACGACATTGAAATAGTAAACATGTTTTTTAGTTTATAATTCAAAATAGAGCAGCAGATACATAATACATAATAATAGTGTAGTGGAATTAGAAAGTTGGGATTCATACTTGGATCGCTCCCAATCGAGATATGATGTTATAATACTTTATTAGCTTTTACTTTTTGATTTTGTGGTCGGTTGATGCATGACCAATTATACGGCTCAGGTTGGCCGCTTGATGTGATCGTAAGCAATGGGTCTCTTTTTGATGTGTTAGAACGTTCGACTACTCTAGATTGTTAGTGATCACTAATTAATCATCTTTGTCTATGCCTATCAAGCGTACATGTGATTCCCATTATACAACCCCATTCATATATGACCTTTACATTACAAGCTCACTAGTAAAGATAGAAAGGAATGAACCTAAATTCCACTTGTGACTTCACTCTCATACACATCCTATACCACGTATGAGCTTGGTTGTCCCTACCGTACATCCCAGGATAGTACATCACTCTGGATGATACGATGCATTATCCCTTCAGGCATTCACAAGCTCTTTCACAACTCAAAAAATAATTTTATATATATATATCATTTTTCTTTCAAAACAAAAAAGAAATCAATATTACAAGATTGAGAATAGATATCCAATTTCCTTCCATGTAATAGTGGCCCACCGACCTAAACTAAATAATTGAACATAAACATAAGCCAGCGTCTTCTGTTAATAGAATTTAAATAAACATGCAGCTGATATCATTATTCCTGGATATCCACTCACCAATCTACACAAAGCACAACAATGTAAAATGCAGACATTACCCCTCGGTCGTGATTCTTACATTTCACTATTTTATCCCCTTTTTTTTCTTCTGATGTTTTCACTTTTCAACTTTTTAAACCCAACATTTCTTTTTCAAAATTTCAAATTCATTTTGATCATTCAACTAAAAAAAACTAATAAAAGTTAGTTAAAATGGAGTCCTAATAAATGCATGAAGTAAAATAGCTAAAATTAGGAAAGCTGATGGAAATTTGACTAAGTGTCGGAAACGCGATTTTTCAAAGTTCTTGAAATTGAAACGAATTTTTAGATATAAAATCCTTGAGCATGAGATTCAACATCATGTAATTTTATAATTCAATTCAAAGCAACGCAAAAGATATTTGATTTTAAAAATCTGACGAAAACGTCGAAATTTACGTTTTATCCTTGAAACCAAAAATTGAATTTTGATCATTTGAGATTTGGATCTTGAAATCATTCCCATTATTCTGAAATGGGGGGTAAAATTTTAATTTCATTAAAGAACTTAAAGTAAGTGGAAAGTATTTACTTAAATATTATTAAGGAAATAAAGGTGATTTTTATATGTGTACACCTTTCCAAAATAGAAAAAAATTTCCAAAATTAAATTTTGTCAATATTTTACCAAAAATCGGTGGAACCGGCAGCAAGTGAGAAAAATCACGAATTTGCCAGATTTTTCAGATTTTCTTCATCATTTCTTTGACCTATTATCCTACCAAAAATCAATTTTTAAAATATGATAAAATACTTCAAACATGAAGGTCTTGGTGTGAATTTTTAATAAACAAAACACTCTTCTACGATTTTAAAATATACAATAAGTTTTGTTAAAAATTCAAAATGCAAGTTTTAAAAATCTACGGCTACTTATTACCTTCTCGCTTCAAAACCTTTCTATTCATCACAATACCATATTCACAACACATAACCTTCTTCATCATTTACAAACTCCTAACATCTTCAACTCTATATGTAATACCCTGAGTTTTTTATTATTATCTCGAGAAAAAATAAATAATAGAATTTTAAGAAAATTCTAAAAGTGGGACTTAGGGTAAAATTTAAAAAAAAATTTTAATCATTTTTATGAAATATGACCTTACCATTGGATTCAAAATGTTCAAAAAATATATTTTAGCCTATAAACAACTCAAATGAGAGTTCGAATGAAAAAGTTGCAGAATCCTCGATTTTTATGTTGGATTAGTCTAAAAAAATGAATTTTTGCTAGAGTAAGAATTTGTAGATTCCAATTGCACCATTAAGTCCGCAACAAAAAATTATAAAAAAATGGAGTATTTACAACTTCGATTTTTGGGTCAAATCGGGCTGAAAAGGTGAATTTTTATTAGAGCAAGAATTTGTAAAATCCGATTTCACTACTAGATTCACAATGAAAAATTATAAGAATGAGTATTCATTCGTCAGTTTTGGAGTCCAAAAAGTTGAATAAAACAACTTCAAAAAGGATAATTGCGTCTTGATATTTTAATATAAATGAATTTCATTTTTTTTTCATTTCTTCACCTTCTTTAGTGTGTTAAACTAGCATCCATTATGTCTTTTAAAGAATGTTGATTTTTAACCAACTTGATTTATGAATTCGTCGCGAATAGGACGTCATCGACCCTTAGCGAAGAAGAGAAAAATGTCCATAACGTTGAACTCTACAAACCTCACCCATTTTCTTTTCTTTTTCTCTTTTCTTTCTTTAAGTTTCATAAAAAAACTATAGAAAACATAATGGGGATTTCGACCCTTCGACCTCCAATTTCAACCACTTAGAGTCTAAATCATCCCCCGTTATAGAAGGGAAATAGGATCCCGTCGTCAAGATCTTCAAAACCACTAGGTCTGATTCAAAATCAGTCGTATAACGTTCTTTATTTTCTCAATTTCTACACTGGTCATCCCAATTTTCAAACACATTCTTCTATTCTAACACCCAAATATTAGTAGGGGCTAATGATTCTTATTGGTAATCATAGATTATGAAAATTACATTTAGGATTTTTGACAAAAATTTGTGGTGTGTTTCAAAAATATAGAATTCTTTTCGTTATTTCAAATTCACACCAATACCTTCATTTTTGATGAGTTTAATTGTGTTTTATAATAAATTATATGTGGGTGGAACATTTTACTAGATTATTTCCACTAGTTCAGTCTTGTGCACTACTCGGACCCCGTTTTGATCAAATTTTTATCATTTTTTCAATTTAAATGATAAAAATGAATTTCAAAGTTTGAAAAATGAATATTGAAAAATGAATGTTCTATTCGAAAAATTGAAAAGTGCAAAAAAAAAAAACTTGGATGAAACGATAAAATGTCATAATCATACCCTAGGGGTGATGTCTTCATTTTACATTGTGATCAACTGATATTCAGGATTAATTTATTTTTTAACGTCAAGAGGTGACTTGCATGTTTATTTACGATTATACGTTGTGTACTATTATTTATTATAGGTCATTGGACCACAATTGCATGGTAGGAAATTGGATATCTAATGTTAATTCATTATTTATTTTTAAAGAAGAATCATATATATAACTATTTTGTAACTTGTTAAAGAGTTTGTGAATACTTGAAGGGATGGTCTGTCATATCATCTAGAGTGTATACTATCCTGGGATGTACAGTAGGGATAACTAAGCTCATACATGATATAGGACTTGTATGAAAGTGAAGTCACAATTGGAATCCTGGTTTATTCCTTTCTATCTTTACCAGTAAACTTATAATGTAAAGGTAGTCGCGTATACGAATGAGATTGTATAATAGGAATCTTATGCACACCTAATAGACATAGATGAAGATGATTAGTCAGTGATCACTAACAATCTAGAGTAGTCGAACGTTTTAACACATCAAAAAGAGACTCGTTGCTTACAATCACGTTAAATGGCCAACCTGAATCGGATAAATGTTCCTACAAGTGGGGTAATGCTGAACCTGCCACAAAATCAAAAGTTAATATTTTATTATTGGAACATTATGTCCCGATTGAAAGTGAACCAGTCGTATAATCCCAACTTTGAAAATCCACTACTCCACCATTGTGTATTATGTATTTATTGTCTTATTTTGGATTATAAAATGAAAATCACATTTACTGTTTCAATTTTATCAATTAGATTTGTGTTAAAAGAAAATGTTGTACTGAGTATCGTTGATTGATGTAATGTGAATTTTTAATTATTTAGTTTCTCATCCCTAGCTATATTATTAGTTAATCGTAGTTCATTATGTAAAACGTTACATGTATTGAAATGATTCAGAATGCTTACTCGTTCATGTAAGGATGAGCTTATTGGTAGGAATTGTTTATTTCGTCAACTTTCGACACGGAAGGAAAAAATGTCCACGACATCGACCTCTACAAAGTCCACCCAATTTCTTTTCATTTTCTCTTATCTTTCGTCCCGTTTCATAAAAAATCAACCGTCTGTGATACGGAGTTTTCAATTTTTAAACCTCGAATTTCATCTATTTTGATGTCAAACCGTCCTCCGTCGTAGAAGGGAGAAATGACGACAACATCGAGATCTTTGAAATAATCAGGCCAGATTAAAAAATTAGCCACCTTGATGTTCGACCTGCATTGATTTCAATGTTGAGCATCTCGATTTTCATTTACACGCTTTAATCCTATCTCAAAAAAATTGGTAAGGACTCTCAATTTCTATTGATAATTGTAGATTGTGAAAATCGTATTTAGGATTTCAATGAAAACTTGTGATGTGTTTCCAAAAAAATATAGAATTCTTTTTGTTATTTCAAATTCACACCCGGACCTTCATATTTGATATGTTTAATTGTATTTGATAAAAAATTATACGTGGGTAGAATATTTCATTGGGTTATTTCTGCCAATTAGATTTTGTGCACTGCTCGGACCCCGTTTTGATATAAGTTTTGTAAATTTTTAATTTAAATGAAAAAATGAATTTCAAAGTGTGAAAAATGATTTAATATTGGAAAATGGATAATGTGTTTAAAAACGTAAAAAATACAAGAATTGAAAAAAGAGAAAAGAGAATGAAACGGTAAAATGTAAGAATCATACCTGAAGGGTGATGTCTGCGTTTTACATTGTAATGTTGTGTGTAGGTTGGTGAATGAATATCTAGGGATAATGATAATGGTTGCATGTTTATTTACTTTCTGTAACGCGATACGCAATTTATGTTTCTGTTATGTTATTTATTTTAAGTCGCGTGATAACAATTGTATGGTAGGAATCTTGATATCCATTCTCAATTCTGTAATGTTAATTTCTTATTTATTTTCAAAGAAAACTTCTTATTTGTTTCAAAAAAAAGAAATGATATATATAGAGCTATTTTGTGAACTGTTAAAGAGATTGTGAATACCTGAAGGGATAATTTGTCATATCATCCTTAGTGATATACTATCCTAGGATGTACGGTAGGGACAACCGAACTTATACGTGGAGTCACAACTAGAATCTAGGTTTATTACTTTCTACTTTTACCAGTGAACTTGTAATGTAAAGGTTCTATTTTTGATAATCACATGCATGCTTGATAGCCATAGATGAAGATGATTTGTCAGTGATTACTAACAATCTATAGTAGTCGAATGTTCTGACACATCAAAAAGAGACCCATTGATTACGGTCACATCAAACGGTTAGCCTAAGCGGGATAAATAGTCCCGCAAGTGTGGTGAACAACGACCAACCCTTAAATCAGGAACTAATACTTTATTATGAAATATCATGTCCAGATTGGGAGTGATCCAGTCGTAAATCCCAACTCTCTAATTCCATTACTCCACCATTGTGTATTATGTATATGTTGTCTTATTTTGATATATAAAATGAAATGCATGTCTAATGTTTCCATTAGATCAATTAGATTTGTATAAAAAGAAAATGTTATAGTGAGTACTACTGATGGATGTAATGTAAGTTTTAAAATGTTTAGTCGTAGTTTCTTCTATAAAACTTTGTATATGTTAAAATGATTCAGTATGTTTATTCGTTCATGTTAGGAGAGGTTATTAACAGAAATTGTTTGCTTCCCTACTTGGTAACCATTGTTACTCATCCTTTCCTTCTCCAATTTTAGTTTCAAATTCGGAGCTTGACGATACAGGTGTAGAACACGAGTGACGGTTATCTGGTAGGTCAGATAGATAACCAAAGTCTGTTACCTGGTGAGTACTTGTAAAATCCCGAGTTTTTTATTCGTATTTCGAGAAAAAATAAATAATAAAATTTTGAGAAAATCTTGAAAGTGGGACTTAGGCGTAAAATTTAAGGATATTTTTGATTATTTTTAATAGAATCTGACTTCACCATTGGATTCAAAATGGTCGAAAAATATATTTTAGCCTATAAGCACACTCAAATGAGAGTCCAAATAGAAAAGTTGCAAAATCCTCGATTATTGAGTCGGACCAGGCTAAAATAATGACTTTTTGGTAGAGTAAGAATTTTTATGATTCGATCATACCATTCGGTTCATAAAGAAAAATTATTGAACATGACCTATTTATTTGTCATTTTTGGGGCACAGAAAGTCGAATTATCGTCAAAAATGAAAATGACGTCAATTTTATGGGTCACCTCAGGCCAAAAATGTTAATTTTTTTATAGACATAATTTATAGAAATTGACCATACCATTAGATCTGAAATGAAAAATTATAAAAAATAGAGTATTCATTCGTCACTTTTGGAGTTCGAATGGTCAAGTTATCGTCGATCGAAATTATAGGCAAAATACCGATTCCATCCCAAAATTTATATAAATAAATTTTTTAAGTTTTTTTTTATTCATCGTCATCCCCAACCCATTCAAAAACTAGCCAACGGTTTTTATAAAAAAATTATTTTTCCCTCGACTTTCCAACTAAAATTCCTCACAAACAGCTCACCGTTGACTTCCAACGTAGAAGGGAGAAACGTCCGCAGTTTCAATCTTTATAAAACCCACCCAACTTCTTTTCGTTTAATTTTCTTTTTCACCCCGTATCATAAAAAATTAACCGTATTTATATACGGAAGTTTCAAAATTTTAACCTCAGATTTCATCTATTTTGGGATTAAACCGTCTTCTGCCGCAGAAGGGAGAAAGGACGATGGCATCGAAATCTTCGAAATCACCAGGTCAGATCCAAAAATCAACCGCCTCGAAGTTCGAGCCATCTTGATTTCTACGCCAACCATCTCGAATTCCACGCACGTACTTCAATCCTCTCGTACAGAGATTGTAAGGAATTCTCTATTTTTATTAGTAATCGTAGATTGTGACAATTGCATTTATGATTTTATTAAAAATTTGTGATGTGTTTTCACAAATATAAAATTCAATTGGTTATTTCAAATTCACGCCAGAACTTACATATTTCATATGTTTTATTTTATTTTATAACAAATTATATGTAAGTAGGATATTTCACCGAGTTATTTTCGTCAGTTAGGTCCTATGCATCGCTCGAACCCTTCTATGCATCGTTCGAACCCCGTTTTAATCAAAAGTTTGTATGTTTTCAATGGTATTGAAAAAAATCAATTTAATAGTTGGAAAAATGATTTAATATTCAGTGAACTCATATTGAGTCGATGAATGTAAGAAAATGGATATTTTGTTTAAGAGATTGAAAATTGTAAAAATAGAAAAAAAGGAAAAAAGGATATGAAACGGTAAAATGTCAAAGTCATACCCAATGGGTGATGTTTGCATTTTACATTGTTGTGTTGGGTGTAGGTTGGTGAACAAATATCCAAGGATCATATTACTGGTTGCATGTTTATTTACTTTATGTTAACGCGAGGTGCTGTTTACTTTTCTGTTCCATTATTTATTTTAGGCTGGATGGCCACAGTTGCTTGGTAGGAAACTAGATATCCATTTTCAACCTTGTATTGTTAATTTCTCTTTTGTTTTCAAATGAAAATAATATATATATGAATGCCTGAAGGTATAGTGCGTTATATCATCCAAAGTGGTATACTATCCTAGGATGTACGGTAGGGACCACCAAGCTCATACATGGTATGTGACGCGTATGAGAGTGGAGTCACAACTAGAAACCGGGTTATTCCTCTCTATCTTTACCAGTGAAGATGTAATGTAAAGGTGGTCGTATACGAATTATTTGTATATTAGGAAATCACATGTACGCCTAATAGGCATAGACGAAGATGATTAGTCAGTGATCACTAACAATCTATAATAGTCGAACGTTCTGACACATAAAAAAGAAACCCATTGCTTACGGTCACATCAAACAGTCAGCCTAAGCCGGATAAATGATCTTGCAAGTGTGGTAAACAGGGACCAGTCATAAAATCTGGAATTAATACTTTATTATGAAACACCATGTCCCGACTGGGAGTAATCCAATCGTGAATCCCAACTCTCTAGTTCTACTACTCCACCATTGTGTATTATGTATCTGTTGTCTTATTTTGATATATAAAATAAAATGCATGTTTAATGTTTCCATTTGGTTAATTAGATTTGTATAAAAAGAAAAATATTTGCATTTGGTCAATTAGATTTGTTTAAAAAGAAAATGCTATAGTGGGTACTGTTGATTGATGTAATGAGAATTTTAAAATATTTAGTTACTCATACCTGGATATATGTACCAGTTAATCGTAGTTTTTTCTATAAAATTTTGCATATTTTAAAATGATTTAGTATGTTTATTCGTTCATGTTAGGAGAGGTTATTGATAGAAATTGTTTGCTTCCCTGCTAGGTAACCATTATTATTCATCCTTTCCATCTCCATTTTTTTAGTTTCAGATTCAGAGCTTGGTGAGGCAGGTATAGAGCACAAGTGATGATCATCGGGTAGGTCAGATAGACAACTAGAGTTCATCACCTGGTTAATATTGGAGCTATACCACCTAGTGGTGACGATTTATCCAGGAGTAATATGAATTTTGTCTTGATTGTTAAGACTTCTGTTAAAGTGAGGATGTTTGTATAATCGTATATTTTAGTTATCCTTTCGTATTCTGATCTATCATACGTTATTAGATGTATATAGGCTTCCGCTAGTATTATATTTTGTATGTACATATGTAGGATTATGTAAGTCGTCTATTAGGTGCAGGTTGAACGCCTTAGATTACTAATATAAACAGAGGAGACCATGCTGAAATTTTGAGGTGCCACCTAGTACCTCGAGATCTGACATGTGGATTTGTGTTACCATTTGGTGGGGCACCACAGATGGTATCAGAGCATAATATTATATCTGTATGGGATACAGATCTGCTATGTTTATAGGAGTTGACTGATATTACAAATATTAGAGTGATAATAATAGTGTGTCAATAGGAATTGGGTATCTGAGCTCATTAGTAGTTCCTCATTGGAATTACGAGTTCTACCATGTCAAGAAGTTTATAGAGTCTAGTAAGCTTAGGATATGATTCTAGGTTTGTTCTATTAGTAATGAAAATGGAGTCTATTACTAAGTTTCTAGATACTGTAGTAATTGATAGTTACCTAAGAGCGATTTTGGCCTTATTCTGATAAGTACTTTGTTATGGATAAACACAAGCGAGTGGAGTGGACGAGATAGAGGCCGAAACACAATGGGACGAAACATATTCTAGATCAGACCACTGACCTGATAACATAGCTAATGTTATTCATGGGACAGATGGTTGAGTTTCATGTCAAGTTCAGATAGGAAATATGAATAATACAACCACCACTACTTCAAAGCTAAGTGGAAAGAAGGCAATTAGTATTTAATAAGAGACAAACAATTACGAAACTAACAAATTCATAGAAAAAATAACCATACGTGAGGAGCGAGATGATAGACATACCTACTCAATGGATGGAAGAACTTTATAAGAAACAACAACATATACTACAAAATCAGTCGAAAGAAAGAGTTGTGATATATTACGAATGTGGCAAATTAGAAAATAAAGGAGGGCAATGTTCGGGTCGATGTCAACTGATTAAGGATGTGTGGTTTAAAAAAATGTAAACAAGCCAATTCAAGGAACAATACGGCCACCAGATTTCAATAAAGCATATAACATACTCGTGCCACCCCGAACAGACAAGACTAGTGGTTAGAAACTAAAAATGGTACAAAACTTACTACAATTGCAAGGTGCATCACAAAATCCAAGAAATAAGGAAGTGCTGAACCTCTTCGCAAGAGGCAAATACTATTCCACCTCAGGGACCACTACTACAGGTTGTCTTTGAAGAATGAGAGAATTCCCCATCCCAAAGGATAGGTAAATCCAATGATGTGATTGTAGAATTTCCAACGATTATGTCGACAGAGATTTGGGGGTTTTTCCGATCCAATTGAGGTCAATGAGTGGGTTTTGAAGACCTGAAAAATTTTGAGTGCCATGTAGTGCCCGAGAGATTAGTGGATGACAGTGATTACATTCCAGTTGGACGGGGATGCTAGTCATTAGTAACGTTTTAAGAGGAATGTATTGGGAGATGGATCGTTTTAGTGGGTAAACTTCGAAAAGATGTTTGTTGATAGATTTATATCTGAGATTACTCGAGAAATCAAGCACTAGGAGTTTTTGAGATTAGTGCAGTGTCATGTATGATATGATGTTCACTAGGTTGTCATGATATGCACCCGAGCTTATCCTGACAGATCTCCAGAAGACCCGTAGAATTTTTAGAGGACTATAACCCTACCTAAGGGCTAGGAGGTCGATGATTGAGACTACCGATTATAGGGATACGATGAGTCGAGTTTAGAGGGTAGAACGATAGGAGATGGAGTTACAGACCTCTAAGGGGCAAATTAGTCGATCTTAGACTTCTTTTCCTCCCAGATTAGATTTGGCCAAGAGGCTGATGGATTCAAGGCCAATCTCTCCCGGATTAATATATCCACAATATAGAACTCCTTCATTACCGAGTTGTAGAGTTCTCTTAACACTAACTTATAGAGCAGTTAGAGCTCCAATGATGCCAACAGGGCCAAAGGAACCAACAAAGCAAGTTCAGAGCATGTGGGCTCTAGTCAAGCAACTGCCCACTTCATAGAAATCTACGAAGACAGGATTGTTGACATATTATGTGTGTGGTCATGTGGGACGTATCAGGAGAGAATGCCCTCTATCATAGTTGCAAGCAAAGGTTGTGAGCCAGGAAAAGTACTTGTCTCCGACGAAGTTTTGGAAGGTACGATTTTTAATTATAATATTAAAAAGTGGAGTTCTATTCAATGTTGGTTCCTCTAGATCATATAATTCTGTTGAGAGTTTGCACACTTGCTAGAGCTAGAAACTACTGACACAGGTCGAGTAATGAAATTATCTATATTATTAGGAGGCCTTACAAAGAAAGAATGAGATTTTTAGAAGATCATTTAGGAACCTACAAAACATAGGTGTTAGAATAGTTGTAAAGTGTAAGAAGACGAGTGCGATTTGTAAGGCTAGTGATGTGATTTATGTAGCAAGTGAAAATATGTGTGATGTGGGTAAGATAAATTTAAATGAATAAGATTTAATCGATATTATAATAATATTTAAGTAATAATTCGTAGAAGTTGTAATTTTGGAGGTAGAGTAAGAAAATGTGTGTCTTGCAGAATGATTTTACCACCGTAACTCGAGCAAGCCTTCAATATGTTCCACGTGTCCATGCTGAAGAAGTATTTGCCAGATCCTTCACACGTAGTTTATTTGCAAGACAATTTATTGGATGTGTTTAAAGGAGAAATGTAGGTTGGTTGATGTAAAGTTGAATGGGAAGTACATACATATCTCGAATTAGAGTTGATGGGATATAGGATTTATCCCCTCGAGTAAGATTTTAAATTATAGAATATGACAGAGGTTTTGAGGAAATATCACAATAAGTAGAAAATGTAATATTGAATTGAATCTAAAGATAGTGGTGTGTTTGCGATAAGACTATGCATTGAGAAGTAATATTCATAGCAAGTATGAGTAAAATATAATAGACAGTGCAATTGATGAGAGAAATAAAGATAAAGAATAGAGAAGATGTGAGAGGATGTTGTTGATAGACATTTGTAGGGAAGTGATATAAGGTGAATTGATTGTTATCTTAGGGTTATACAAATAATGGATTAATTAGAGTATAAGTTTAAATTGGAATAATTAATTAATTAATGTATTGGGGTGATGCAATATAGATGACATAAGGTTACGAGTTATAAATGAGATTGACTTGAGATTAAGAATAAAAGATAGTTATACATGTCATGTTAGGGAATAGCAACAAAGCTTGATAAGGTATGATTTTAATTTCGAGGTTGAAATTTTTTATTAATGGGGGGAATGTAAAACCTCGAGTTTTTTATTCGTATCTAGAGGAAAAATAAATAATAGAATTTTGAGAAAATCTTTAAAGTGGGACTTAGGGGTAAAACTTTAGGATATTTTTTTTATCATTTTTAATGGAATCTAACTTCACCATTGGATTCAAAATGATCAAAAAACATATTTTAGCCTGTAAGCAAGCTCAAATGAGAATCCGAACAGAAAAATTACAAAATCTTCGATTATTGAGTTGGACCAGGCTAAAATAATGATTTTTTCCTACAGTAGGAATTTTTAAGATTTGATCATACCATTGAGTTCGTAACGAAAAATTATTGAACATGGACTATTTATTTGTTATTTTGGAACATAGAAAGTCGAATTATACTCAAAAATGAACATGACGTCAATTTTAGGGGTCACCTCAGGCCAAAAATGTAAATTTTGTTAGAGACAAAATTTATAAAAATTGGCTATACCATTAGATCTGGAACGAAAAAAGATAAAATAGAGTATTCATTCGTCACTTTTGGAGTCCAGATAGTCAAGTTATTGTCGATCGAAAAAATAGGTAAAATATCGATTCTGTCCCAAAATTTATATAAATAAATTTTTTACTTTTTTTTATTCATCGTCATCCCCAACATATCTTAAAACCAACCAACGATTTTTTTTTAAAAATTTTTATTTTTCCTTCGACTTTCCAACTCTGATTCTTCGTAAACGGCTCATTGTCGACTTCTGACGTAGATGAAAGAACCGTACGCAACCTCGTTCTCTACAAAACCCACCAAACTTCTTTTTGTTTCACTTTATTTTTCACACCGTATCGTTCTCTATAAAGGGGTTTTCGAAGCTTTGACCTCGGATTTCATTCGTTTTGGGATCAAATCGTCTTCCATCATAGAAGGGAGAAAAAACGACGACATCGAGATCTTCGAAACCATCAGGTTAGATTCAAAAATTAGTAGTCTCGAAGTTTGAGCCATCTCGATTTTTGTGCCAACCATCTCGATTTTCGCGCAAACGCTTCAATCATCTCGCACAGAGATTGTAAGGAATTCTCAATTTCTATTAGTAATCGTAGATTGTGAAAAATTCATTTAAGATTTTATTAAAACCTTGTGATGTGTTTTCAAAAATATAGAATTCAATTGGTTATTTCAAATTCACGTTAGAACATGCATATTTGATATATTTTATTATATTATATAACAAATTATACGTGAGTAGGATATTTCACAAGGTCATTTCCGTCAATTGGGTCCTATGCACTGTTTGGACCTCATTTTGATCAAAATTTTATATGTTTTCAATGTTATTGAAAAAAAAATGAGTTTACTAGTTGAAAAAATGATTTAATATTCAGTGAACTCTTATTGAGTTGATAAATATCAGAAAGTGGATATTTTATTTGAGAGATTGAAAATTCTAAAAATCGAAAAAATGGAAAAAAGGGTATGAAAAAGTAAAATGTCAAAGTCACACCCATGGGGTGATGTCTGCATTTTACATTGTTGTGTTGTGTGTAGGTTGGTAGACGGATATCCAGGGATAATGTTATTGGTTGCATGTTTATTTACTTTCTTCTAGCGCGAGGCGTTGTTTACTTTTCTGTTCCGTTATTTATTTTTTGCCGTATGGCCACAGTTGCATGGTAGGAAACTGGATAGCCATTCTCAACCTTGTATTGTTAATTTCTCTTTTTTTTCAAATAAAAATAATATATATATATATATATATATGTAGTTATTTTGTAAGTTGTTAAAGAATATATGAATGCCTGAAGGGATAGTGCGTTATATCATTCAGAGTGGTGTACTATCCTAAGATGTACGGTAGGGACCACCAAGCTCATACGTGGTATGGGACACGTATGAGAGTGGAGTCACAACTGGAATTCGGATTATTCCTTTCTATCTTTACCACTGAACTTGTAATGTAAAGGTGGTCTTGTACGAATGGTTTGTTTATTTGGGAATCACATGCATGCCTGGTAAGCATAAACGAAGATGATTAGTCAGTGATTACTAACAATCTATAGTAGCCGAACGTTCTGACACATCGAAAAGAGATCCATTGCTTACGGTCATATCAAATGGTCAGACTGAACCGGATAAATGGTTTCGCAAGTGTGGTAAATAGCGACCAACCACAAAATCAGAAACTAATACTTTATTATGAAACACAATGTTCTAACTGGGAGCGATCCAGTCGTGAATCCCAAATCTCTAATTCTACTACTTCACCATTGTGTATTATGTAGATGTTGCTTTATTTTGATATATAAAATGAAATGCATGTTTAATGTTTCCATTTGGTCAATTAGATTTGTATAAAAATAAAAATGTTTCCATTTGGTCAATTAAATTTGTTTAAAAAGAAAATGCTATAGTGGGTACTGTTGATTGATGTAATAGGAGTTTTAAAAAATTTAGTTGCTTATCCCTGGCTATATGTACCAGTTAATCGTAGTTTCTTCTGTAAAACTTTGCATATTTTAAAATGATTCAATATGTTTATTCGTTCATGTTAAGAGAGGTTATTGACATAAATTGTTTGCTTCCCTACTAGGTAATCATTGTTACTCACCCTTTTCTTCTCTACTTTTTTTAGTTTCAGATTTAGAGCTTGACGAGACAGGTATAAAGCATAACTGAGGATCATCTGGTAAGCCTGATAGACAACCAGAGTTCATCACTTGGTAAGTATTGGGGCTATACCCCCTAGTGGTGTCGATTTATCCAGGAGTAATATGAATTTTGTCTTAAGTGTTAAGACTTCTGTTAGAGAAGGATGTTTGTATAATCTTGTATTTTAGTTATCCTTCCGCACTCTGATCTATCATACGTTATTAGATGTATATAGGCTTCCGCTACTATTATATTTTGTATGTATATATGTAGGATTATGTTAGTCGTCTATTAGGTGTAGGTTGAACGCCTTTGAATACTAATATAAACAGAGGAGATCATGCCGAAATTTCGAGGTGCCACCTAATACCTCGAGATCTGACATGGGGATTTGTTTTAGCATTTGGAGGGGCGCCACAGTACTGGGATATACTCCCTTACTTGTGTTAGTTCGTTCAGGTAGTATTATAAGTCTTGTACTGAGCGTTAGGACTTTTGTTAGAGTAAAAAATGTTTGTATAATCCTATATTTTGTTTATCCTTCTTCACTCTGATCTACCTTACGTTATTAGATGTATATAGACTTCCGTTATTATTATATTTTGTATTTATATATAGAATATTATGGATTTTGTTTATCAGGTGGAATAAGTTGAACTCTTTGGAATGTTAACATAAACAGATGAAACCATTCCAAAATTTTGATATACTACCTAGCGCCTCGAGATCTACATGGGGTTTTGTGTTAGTGTTTCGGGGGGCGTCACAACTATAGAGCAGTTGGGGCTCTATTGAGGCCATGAGAGCCAAGGGTACCAATAAGGTCGATTTAGAAACCACAAGCTCCAGTTTACCGACCATCCACTCCCCAGAGACCTATATAGGCAGGACCGTTGACATGCTTCACGTGTGGGTAGGTGAGACATATCAAGAGAGATTGCCCTCTTTCACAATCATAGATAAGGGTAATTCATAAACCCCATGACAGGGTATATCATATGACCCAAGAGAAGGTACATATTTTAAATGAGGTGTTAGAAGGTACAATTTTAAATTTTAATATTCAGATTCAAGTGCTATTCAATACTGGTTCTTTTAGGTCTTACTAGAGCTAGAAATTTTTGACACGGGGCGAGTAATGAAATTATCTACACCGTTGGGGGACCGTTAGATAACCTAGAAATTATGCGAGATTGTGTAATTAGAATAGAAGACCTGGAAATGATTACTGATCTCATGATACTAGAATTATTGTGATTTCGACATTATCTTGGGGATGGATTGGTTAATACAGAACCATGTCCCATGTTGATTTCTTCATGAGATCAGTTGTTTTTAGGAGATCGAGATACCCAAGGGTTAAAGTTCAAGGATCTAGATAAGGAAGAAATGATTCTCTATACAAACAATTGGAAAATCTGAGAGTGTCAAAGATAGAGACATCAATGAATATGGTAGAGGTAGTCAGCGAATTTAGAGATATTTTTTCTAGAAGAATTATTGGGTTTGCTGTCGTGTTGTGAGATAAAATTGTTGATTGATTTGCCACCAGGCACGAAGCCTATTTCTATTATACCATATGGAATGGCCTAGGTAAAAAATCAAGAGTTGAAAGCATAGAGTGATGAGCTTACGAGCTTAGGGTTTATGTGACAAAGCTCTTACCATGGGGAGCATCAATTGTGTTCATCAAGAAGAAAAATGGGTTGCTTTGATTGTGTACTGATTACCCTTTCCGCACACTGATGATCTGTTTGACCAACTATAGGATGCCACGTAATTCTTTAAGATTGATTTTTGATCTGGGTACCACCAGTTGAGAATTTGGGAGACGGATATTCCGAATATTGTATTTCAGACGAGGTGAAATAACCCGACACTTTTTCATTAAATAATGAAGAAAAGTCTGATTGATAAATTGGGGATTTTTTGAGAAATGGGAGTCGCCACCTATTTTAAGTCTAGGAACTAAAAATAACTCCAATTGTATTTCGATCAATCCATGAATAAAAAAATGGGTAAGAGATCACATTACGAGTTTGGAAGGTGTTAGGTACCAAACCTGGCTGATCAAGATGATCGTTCTTTATTATGATAAAAAACTAATCTATGGTCAACATACAATGACTAAAGTCAAATTAGGGTCCAATCATCGTCAATCTATATCGGATTTGCTAAATGAATCTTACGGATAATATTCTCCCAAATATCACATGATTTCTCGAATTTTGTATAAAAAGAAGAATTTATGAAAAAGCCTTCTATATCCCATGATCTAAAACTAATTATAAATCCACATGCAAATATTTTTCAAATCAGTAACAATGGAAGTTTGCGAAAATTCTCTATATTAAAAAATTAGAAATATGAAATTTCTAAATTGATAACTCATGAGGTTTTTAAATTAGGAACATGAAACTTCGTAAATTAGAAATTTACAAATATGATAAGTTCCAAAATTAGAAAAATTTAAAATAGTTTTCTAACAATGAAAATTATGAAACCTCCACAGTAGAAAACCCTAAATATGAAAATTTTAAAAATAGCAAATTTATGAATAGGCATTCCCCAATTAGAAAATTATGAATTTATAAGAATCACCAAATTAGAAATCAACAAAATAATAATGAAAAATTTTACATTATCATGCTTACCAAATCAGAGATTGGCAAATACCAATTCATACAAAAATTTTAATTTAAAAAAAATTTAATATCCATCCAATTCTTAAATTAACCAAACAGGCATGTATACATAACTTTCAATTTTCCAAAATAAATATCATTCAACAAAATTCATATTTCTCAAGTTAAGAAATGCATTAATCACAAGGAATAATCTTCAACTCATCACAAATTCCTTGTAAAAATCATATGGGACAATTATTCCGAATCACAAAAGTCAAGTCATCACAAACTCACTACATAAATTAAATTAAGCACAAAATGATGAAGTCATCACAAGAAAAAAAATAGAAATATTTTTCAATCTTAAAATAATACAAAGAGCTTGAATCTCTATCATCACAAATCATATAAATGCAATTTAAACATAATGATTGTTTAGTTGAAAAAAAATCTCCTAATCCTTTTAATATGCAAAAAATAAAAAAAGATGCATCTCCTCTATTGTGAATTATAAGAAACACAATTAAACATTACATAGCATTGCAAGCATAAAAAAACATCCTTCATGATAAACTCTATGACGATCATGATGCCAAAAATTAGCATGAAACATTAATGTAGGAACAGATTTAACTATAGAAACACATGGAAATAGAGAAAAAAATGAATTTACCATGAAGAATAAGGAGAGAAAGAATAGAATAAAAAAATTAAACTAAAATAAATTTACCTATAGGACTAGATAGCAGCGAGTTGATTCCTTCAAGTACAACCCAAAAGGCTTATAAGTATTTGCTTGATTACTACTACTATAGGAAGAGACAACGAAGACACCAATGCTAGTTGCTCTGGCTGTGGTTGTGAACGTTTATTTTGGAGTCATTGGTACAAAAAGAGATGAAGCGAGACTTGGGCTCTTGCTGCTGTAGATATGTGAGAGACGAGGTTAGAGAAACGGGGTGTTGTGCTGAGACGTGAGGGAGATGAAGGTAGAGAGAGGTATGTTTTGCAAGGCTATGTGAGAGATGAAAGTAGAGAAAAGGGCATTTTTATCGATACTATAATGGTGAAGAATGAGATATGAAGTTAGAGAGAGCAACGTTCTTATAGGTACTGTAATGGTAAGAGGAAGAGATGAAGTAGGCTGAGAAGAATGTGAGAGAGATGAAGTAGACAGAGAATGTTCAGAGATTGAGAGACATGGAGAGGTTGAAAGAGAAGGAGCTTGACAGAGAGAATGGTAGAACGTGAGGCAGATGAGGGCCGAGAGAGGGAGCTAGACAGAAGAGGTCTGTGGGGATAGGGGTTGAAAGAGGGAGCTGGACAGTAGAAGTGTGGCGCCCCGCCAAACGCTAACACAAATCCCAATGCCAAACGTCAAGGTACTAGGTGGCACCTCGAAATTTCAGCATGATCTCCTCTGTTTATGTCAGCGTTTCACGGAACACAAACCTGATAAACCAATCTATAACAAAACCTGTATATAAAAATGTAGATACAGGAAAATAACAGCGGAAGACTAATTACATCTAACATGTAAGTAGATCAGAGTGCGGAAGATTTATCAATATACAGGCTTACCAAAACACTCTCACTCTAACAAAATTCCTAAACTCTCCATCCAAAAACTACATACATCTTGGGTGAAACTGACAACACTAAGGGATGTGGCCCTAGTGCTCACCAGGCAATAAAATCTGATCGTCGATCTGATCGACCAGATACTCCTCAATTACTGCCTCTATGCCTGCCTCGACAGCTGCAAGTGTTGAAACTAAAAAAAATAGGAAGGAAAGGGTGAGTAACAATGGTTACCCAGTAAGTCCACAGCCAATTCCTACTAATAACCCTTTCTAAGCATGATCGAATAAAGCATACTGAACATTTTAATACATGCAAGGTTTTACAAGATAAAATACGATCAACTGGTACATATAGCCAGGGATGAACAACTAAACAGTTTAAAAATTACACATAACATCAATCATCCATACTCATTATACATTTTCCATTTTATGCAAATAATGTTGACAACATTAGAATAATAGACATGCTTCTCAGTTTGTAATTCGAAATATAACAACAGATACATAATACAAGTGGTGGAGTATTGGAATTAAAGAGTTGGGATTCACGACTGGATCGCTCCCAGTCAGGACATGATATTCCCCAATAACATCGTAGTTCCTGATTTTGTGGCTGGTCGTGTCTACCATGCTTGCGGAACCATTTATCCGGCTCAGGCTGGCCGTTTGACGTGACCGTAAGCAATGGGTCTCTTTTCGATGTGTCAGAACGTTCGACTACTACTAGATTGTTAGTGATCACTGACTAATCATCTTCGTCTATGCCTATCAGGCGTGCATGTGATTCCCAAATGACACTCCACTCGTATACGACCACCTTTACAATACACGTTCACTGGTAAAGATAAGAAAGGAATGGACCCGGATTCCAGTTGTGACTCCACTCTCATACGCGTCCCATACCACGTATGAGTTTGGTGGTCCCTACCGTACATCCCAGGATAGTGTACCCCTCCGGATGATGTGACGCACTATCCCTTCAGGCATTCACAAACCCTTTAACAGCTCACAAAATAGCTACGTATATATAGTTTTTTCATTTAAAACAAAAGAGAAATTAACAGAACAGGGTTGAGAATGGATATCCAGTTCCTACCATGCAACTGTGGCCACCCGGCCTAAAATAAATAACAGTACTCAGCGCACGCGCTAACATAATCGAAAATAAACATGCAACCCTTTCATTAATAACCTGGATATCCTTTCACCAACCTACTACATACAACATACAATGTAAAATGCAGACATCACCCCTCGGGTGTGATTCTGACATTTTACCGTTCATTCCCTTTTCCCATTCTCTCGACATTCTCACTTTTCATCTTTTCAAATCAACCATTCATTTCCAATCTTTCAAAGTCATTCTTTTTGTCTTTCCATTGAAAACTATCAAAGTTTATTAAAAAATAAAGTCCCAGCGATGCTCGGGATCAAGGCTGTTAAAAATAGAGAAAGCTGGTGAAAATTTGTTAAGTGTCAGAAACTCAATTTTTTAAAGTTCTCGAAATTGAAAACGGATTTTTCGAAATGAAAGTCTCGCTCACGAGATTCGACACCATATAGTTTTTGTAATCTAATTCAAAGTTACGCGAAAGTTATTACATTTTGAAAACTTGTCGAAAACGTCAAAAATTACGTTTTGTTCTTGAAACCAAAATTTGGATTTCGATCCTTTGAGATTTGGATCTTAAAACTATTCCCATTATTCCGAAATGGGGGGTAAAACCTTAATTTCATTAAAGAACTTAAAGTAAATGGAAAGTAAAGAGGACATTTACTTAAATGTTTTTAATGAAATAAAGGGTGAGAAATAGTGTATAAGGTGTGAGGAGGTCAAGCCAAGAGTCAGAACACTGTTCTGGTCAAAACTGTGTCTGTCAGTGGCAGAATCAATATTCTGTCGGTGGAACCGACAGATTGGTCATCGGCAGATGTCGGTGGGACCGATGGTCCTGCCGCCAGAACAAATTTTCTACGGTTTCTTGATTTCGTCGGTGGCAGAAGCAACATTCTGTCGGTGGGACCGACGGAATGCCTTCGGTAGGTGCCGGTGGCACCGACCCTTCCCACCTACAGCCTGAACCTCACTCGCGATTTTTGGGTTTTTCGATCCCTTTTTCGATTTCTTCTTCCATTCTTCGAACCATTCGACCCACCCACGATTTTGTTATCAAAATTCGATAAAGTATAATCAAAATACCTACTTCTACCATGAATTTGAAATCAAACACCAATTTCTACGATTTAAATGCAAACAATAAGTTTTGTTTCAAAACCCTAAATGCACATTTCATAAATCTAAAGCTACCAATAAGAATTGGAAGTCCCTTACTTGGTTGTGGACGCCAAGGATACAAGCTAGCACTACCAATCAGGGTTGGATGGCTCGAGAGTCGAGGTTGGGCTGACTTGGATGCCAAATAAGCAAGGGTTTGCAAGGTATCCGACAATGACGTTCTCCTTCGCTTCTACAATGAAGTATAGACCTAGCTCCTAACTCGATGAAGCCCTCAGATGGAATGTGTTGGGGTTTACTCGAGCTACCCGGCTGATTTTGATGGAGGATGGAGAAAACGAACAACCAAAGGTGGTGAAGTTGTAGCCCTCATCGTGGCCGACAACTTTGCCTTCTTCGTCGAGGTTCAACTCGGCTTCGTTCGCGCACAAACTTGACAGAAATGGGTCGAAACCCTAGGGTGGAGAAGTGGCTGTCGTTTGGGGTTTTCTTAGAGAAGAAGAGGAAAGAATGAAATAAAAGAAATCAGATTCTTTTTTATAATAAAGCTGAGGGGCATACTTGTAATTTCCCCCTTATTTCTAGTTTCGATCGTAACTTAACTATTCGGACTCGGAAAATGACAAACGAATATACCATTTCGAATAATTTTTCGATTCGGATCTAATGGTGTCATCAAATTTTTTCGATTCTCGCTCTAACGAAATTCCACTATTTTGAGTCCCACTTAACACAAAATTCGAGGATTCTATAACTTCTCTATCCGAATTCGAATTCGGACTTGCTTACAGGCTAATGTATATATTTCGATCCTTTTAATCTAATGGCGAAGTTGATTTTCCTCGAAATTAATCATAACAAGATCCGAGTATTTTACTCTAAGTCTCTCCTTCGATATTTTCTTCCAAATCTCCCCATTTAATTTCCTCGAGATATGAGTTGAAAATCCGGGGTGTTACAAGAAGTTTGTGGAGATGAAAGCTGAGAGATGATGTTGCAGTAGTTACGTGAGAAATAGTGAGACGTGGAGAGAAGAACTCTGTGATGAGAAAGACACCTTCTCTTTAAAAGGTGAGAATAAGGAGAAAATCAATAGGGAGGGAGAGCTTTTGGTCATTGTAGCATGGAGAGAGAACTTTGGAGGTTGTTGCAGTAATTACCATTTTTGAAGAGAGCCCTCAAACGTTGGAAAAGAGAGACATTTTATAGAATTTTTTTGTTCTATTTTGGGTTTTTTTGGAAATTTTTTTATATCTCTTTCTTTTTTCTTTTTACACGTTTTTTCCTTCTTTTTTTCTTTCATTTTCCATTCTTCTTTCTTAAGTAAAAGAATCAGAGTGGTGATCCCATGCTACTTGCCTTAATGGTCCTCCTATAATTGATTGAATTTACAGTTCTATTTTGATAGGTTAGCTTTAATTTTTATCTTATTTTATTGATCAATTTTTGGGTTTGTCGATTAGATTTTAATTAGTAATTAAATTTTAAATCGATCTGTTGATCAAAATTTGATTTTAATTTGATTGCCTGATTGGATTTTTATTTCGCTTTGATTGGTTGATTGGATTTTAATTTTAAATTTATTGGTTGATTGATTTTTAATTTTTAATTGGTTGAGTAATTTTTGATGTGAACTTCAATTTGATTTTGATTAAATTTGATTGCTTGATTAAATTTTAATTGTTTGATTTTTAATTTGAGTTTGATTTTTAATTTAAATTTTATTTTCATTAGATTGGATTTTTTATTCAAATTTTATTTTTATTTTTTATCATGTTTTTCTTTCAAGGTCTCTAAGTCAAAGTTGGACATTGAGGGGCATTTCGATCATTTTTGTAAATTTTTTTAAATTCTTCTGTTTTTATCGATTTAGGTCCCGTTAGATTCGAAATCATATTTTTAATGCAATAGAGGTATTTTCGAGATTTTTCAAAAATTCGAAATTCATGAAGGGTATTTTTGTCATTTTGGTGATTTTTGCTGGATTTTACGAATTTTGGCATGATGTTTTTTTCTGTCCCAACGTAATTATTTCTAAGTTTCAAGATTGCATTTCTTAGCGTACTAAGGTCTCCAACTTATCGAAATGTGTAGTGAACCTAAGCGTACATGCTTGCTAAATCTAGTGTCAGGTGCAGTAATCCTAAGCATGCATAAATTTTTATATTCAGTCGTAATGAGTAAGAGAGATGAAAGGACTAGAAACGAAAAAAGTAAAGGACAATACTCATAAGCCTTCGAGTTCTTTGCGCTTATCATTTGGAATTAACGGTGATTAAGTGACGAATTGTCCAATTAGGCAAATATCAAAATGGGGTGTCTATAGATGCCCTTCTTTGATAGAGTGTGGAAACAAACTAGATGACCAATTTATTATGGTAGATAATGCACATCTGAATACCAAAGCCAGTGACAGCTTATTTTGTAGCTTGATTCGACAATTTGTCGAAGCGTCTAAATTCTTGAGGGTAAGCTCTCATTGGATTACAAATTGTCAAATCCTTGAATTTTGAAAAACTCTCCTTGATAAATGCAAATACAATGGGAGTGCACGTGTGTACAACAGTGTAATGATGATTTTAAAAAGGTGCAACTACATTCTACGCATTTATGTTAGGAGGATAACAAACTTAACAATGTAAAATTAACATAGATTCTGAGCAAAACTTGAGAAAATTATAATTAACAATTGACTGGTATTGAGTAAAATCTAAGCATAAGGTTTGAGCATAATCTAAGAAAAATTTGAGAAAAAAATTTAGTGGGTTTGAGCAAAATCTGAAGAAAAAAAATCTCATCGGGTCTGAGAAAAATCTCAACGGGGTCTAAACAAAATCTGAGAAAAAATCTTAGTAGGTCTGAGAAAAATTTAAGAAAAATCTCAGCGGGTCTAAGTAAAATCTGAGAAAAATCTCAGTGGGGTTTAGGCAAAATCTGAAAACAAATCTCAGCAGGTTCGGACGAAATCTAAGAAAAATCTCAGCAATGTATACGTAAAATTTAAACATAATTGAGCATAATTTGATAAAGGGTTTGAGAAAAAATTAAGAAAAATTGGAGTAAAATCCTACTCCACAGGAACCTTTTTTTTATATAGAAAATCCTTAAAAAGAATCTGAAAATTTTTGAATAAAACTTGAAGGCTAGGAATACTTGTGTGAGACTAGGAATCTTATTTTACATGTTTCGAAAAAAGTCTGAGTTACCAACGAGTTTGAAAATACTTGTATCCTCAAACATGAACTTGAATAAACACTTGAAAAGAAAGTTCAAAAGCATTAGAAACTTCTATTCAAGACATATTTGGCCTCTTATTCAATTTTAACACATATTCGAAATCGACCTTGGATCATTATCTTTCTTTTTCAAATTAAAGAATATCAAGGTTTTTCTTATTTCAATAAACCTGGTTTAAAAATATCTAGACTTATTGAGATGGTCAATTTTTATTAGGTCAAGTTTGCTCGTCCAACAACTTGAATACCCAAAACATTACAAACATAATAAGGATTTCTTCAACTGAGATGAATAAGGTCTTCTACGGTTGATATGAAGCAAACTCTTTCTGAAACAAACTGTCCCTATCTTAAGATGGCAAAAAATAGATGAACACGTCTAACTCGAGTGATGACATCCTTAAAAATTTTTAGATCCTTAAAAGTATCATATGTGCAACTTTGAATAGATGAACATTTTTTGAATAACTCAAAATTTAATGAACATTGAAAGTTTAGATTTTTCTTTCGAGGTTTGAAATTAATTTGTCATTCTCCCTTTCAGATCATTTGGTCAAATGAACTTCCTTTGAAAGTCACAGATGATTTTGATGTCTTCTAAGTTTTTATCAGTTTGGACCTCGATATTGTCCTTTGTTTGAACCTTTTACTACAATACGGACTGTGAATGAAGCTTTTTAGATTGCACTTACGAAATCTTATTTGATAGTGTTTTAACTTTTGCCTAGATCACCCTTCTGAATTTTCAATTTAGCAGATTACGCAAACTTTTTTTTTATGTTCTTCTTTTTGCTTAGATCGCCTTTTTAGGTTTTCAACCTAACGAGCTTCGATTTTTTGATTTTTTTGCCTTGACTTTTGCTTAAGTCGTCTTTACGAATTTCTAACCTAGCAGGCTTTTACTTTTTTTTTCGACAAATTTTTCTTAGCAATAGCATGAACTTTCCTTGAGCATTTTTCGTGATACCTAAAAGGACTTTTTAAGTAGGCTTAGGACTGGTTTAGAAAGAAAGGATATGGGGTTCAAAATCTCAAAAAATGCCCCTAGTCTGACATGCTATCTATTTCGAAGTAATAATTTATTTTTTCTAAATGCCCCTAATTTGGCATTCTTACTTTTTCTCTTCTACACTTTGGATGAAAGATTTTGCTTTAAAAAACACTTCCGTCTTTATTCATTTTTTCTTTGTGTTCATTTTGACGAGTATAGATTTTTACATTTTTGTAGAATATTTTTTTTAGACCAGGCTTGAAGTAATTTCTCAAGTTGCCTACGTACCCGAATTTAGTTTTGGGATCATGTTTGAACGCAGTCTAAACTATCCTCCCCTAGGTTGGTTGGTGTGGTTTAAGAAAAAAATGGCTATCTTTCCCTGTAGGATACAAGGGGCTAGCAAAGGAAATTTTTGAAAAGGGTAAGATCGAAAAAATGCATTAGCCAAAAAAAGGCCTTCTTAAATAATGTATCGCATAATCTGGTCAGGGTTGGTTAATCTCTTTGCCTTGTTAGGTCTCTTTGATGGTGAATGGTCTGTCCCAGTTGGGCTCAAACTTTCTTTTGTGGAACTTTACATTTTTGGATGAGTAGTTTCCTTTTCAACATTGAGTATTTGTTTTGGCCTTCATTTATAGTGTTGATATTCAATTCTGGCTCTTAGAGGGAGAATTATTTTTTTAAAGAAAAATCTTTGCCCCTTGTTTTCCTTGATATTATTCGCTTTGGCATCCATTGTGTAAAGTTTATTTCCGTGATACCTGGGATGATAGGTTTTGAACATTGTGCTTAGCATGTAAGATGATAGATTCCATGTCTTGAAGTGCTTGATCCAATTTGTTGGATTAATTTTGAGTATTTGAACTCATTGTTGACATTCAATTCTTCTAAGTGCAATTCATGTTTTGAATTTCCTGTTTCTTGATCATGACCCCACCCCCTCGAGGTACGATGTGTCTTTGAACTATCAGAGTAACCTTCGATTCTAGGGATATATGTCGTGCCCATAGGTGAAATTCCTTTCTAAACTTAAAATATTATTGGACAAAAGATTCATTGTTGAAAAATATTAGTGTTTACACTTAGCATATCTTCATAAGATCATGTGAAAACATCTCTGAACTCTTTAAGTAAGTTTATTATATTCTCATATTCTTCTGGGGATTGGATAGTTTTGATTTGCACTGCCCAAGAATTATCCCTAAATTCAATGTTTGATCAAATTCCTTTTTAAATTTTGAAAATTTGTTGCGCACATGATAATCGAAAGATTCTTTCATTTCATTGGAATAACAGGACTCGACTGATAAACCAGAACAAAGACTCTTGTAAAAAGAACTACTCTTTGAATCCTGACACAACTTGGAGACTAACTACATATGTTGGACATGACAAGACAAAAAAATAAAGAAAAGACTAGGATAACAAGATAGTGTTTTACCTAGAGGACTCAACATTTCAATTAAAGGTTATTTTCCCTTCGTTGATGAGGTCTTGAATAGCGTTGTAAAGAAATATACATCTGTTGGTGTACTGACTTGTAACTTGATAAAATTTGCAAAATTGGTGACTTTCGTCATTGTTTTGAAGGGCATTGGGTACGAATTTAGACTGTAATGGAGAGATTAGTCATTTCTTTATCAATATCTTCATGACGATACTCAAGGTCATCCTGAGATTATCAAATTTTCTTCTAGGTTTGCATTGCTTAGCAACATTAACTGTAGATTGTGTTGGATTTGATTTAGCGACCTTTAGACTAAAATGCTTAATAAACTTTTCCATAATTTCTTTCCAAGTGTGAAGCTAAGATTATATTAACAACATAAGTCATTTAAGAGCGGGTCCTTCGAGAGTGGTGCAAAATAATTGTGCCATTTGTTAACCCTCTAAATCTCGTAGATGCATGTCCTTGACATATGTGCATAGGTCAGTTCTTGGGCAAGAAGTTCCGTCGTACTTACGCATGTTTAGTAGTTCATTTTTCTTCGAAGGATCGATTTTAATTATTGAATCTTTTCCATGACTATCTTTGTTGTCTTGGCATGTCACAATCGGATATCATTGGTGAGCACAGTTCATCTGATTCACAAAACCTTGCATGATTTGACATAGATTAGCCATGTTTTAAACTGATGATCCTTCGAAAAATAAATTAAAGATCACAATCAATAAGGGCAAAGGATTTGACTAAAAAAACTATACTAGATGACTCATTAAATGAGTTGAAAGAATGACCTGGGAAGAGATGTATTAGAAAAATTTGACACAAAATGGGATAATATAGAATGTCTTAAAGCCATTTCTACCAAATAAAATATTTCTTTCATTGTTAAATCTAGATGCATCATTTATCATCACTGAGTTTATTGAAATGAGAAATTAAAAGAATGATCCATAGTCGAATGGGTGAAGTGAGGTGATTGATTTAATTCATTTGTTCAGATCGATCAAAATGAGATAATGGGAACTCGTTGACTGGCTCTATGAATGAATTCTCGTGCCCAATCAAGTTGTTGGTTCTATTCAGACTGATTCGACCTAATGGGCTAAATTAGACGATTCTTTTCTTGTAAGTAGTTGGTCCATTTGGTTTTGTAAAAATTTATGAAAATGTTTGATCTAAATGGGCCAATTGATTAGTTATGAACTATTCCAATCCATTAGGAGGAATTGAGTAGCTTATGACCAAGAACCAATCGATCTAACTAATTTGGTGTAATCCAATCAGATTCATTTTTAATTAGATCGATAGGTTTGTTCGATGTAGACTAGGTTCAACCTAATGGATTGGCATAGTTTATCAATTAAGTTGATTTTATTGGGTCGGACTGACATTGCGGGTTCAATTTGAGCGATTTCGACCGGTCCACCCTCTTACCTATTGGTTAGATTAAATAAAGCAATCTGAGAACACTCATGATTGATTCGAGTCATGGGCTAATAGGATCACATTTAAGCTCAAGTTTCTAAGCTCACTATATGATTGAGATTAAGTTAGGACAAAGCTTAGGTCACTTCAGCTTAAAATACCGATATATTATTCCAGTTTCACTTGGTTAAATAGTACATGATACTTCAATTTGATATACCCAAAGGTACTGTACTGAAGTTGTAGCGTTCACTGTCATCCCCCGTGTCCAAAATGACCGGACTAGCTTGGATCTGGCTATAGGATTTATAAAGACATGTCATGATGCAAATATAAGTATGCATACTCGTAAGTGTGTAAGAAATGACAAAGTGCCCCCGTGACGTTTTCGCGAATATCCAACCATACAAGCCATAAACATTTATCAAAATCAATCACATCTAATCACATACCAATGAATGAATGAATAAAATCTAATCTAATATAAAAATGTCTTTGAGTCAATTGGGTTGACTCAAGTGAATAGTCAACCTAAGGATAGTCTTGGATCGAATCAAGTTTGACCTTAAAATCCCTAGTGGAGTCACCACTGAAATCGCTTCAATCATTTTTCACTAAATAGTGAAGAAGAGTCCAATTGGTAAATTAAAGATTTTTTGAGAAATGGGAGTTGCCACCTAATTTAAGTCTAAGAATAAAAAATAACTCCAACTGGATCTAAATCGATTCATGAATAAGAGAAATGGGTAAGGGGTCAAATTACGAGTTTTGGAAGGTACTAGGCACCGAACCCGCTCGATCAAGATGATCGATCTCAACTACTATCCAAAATTAATCTATGGTCAAAATACAATAACTAAAGTCAAACTAGGGTCCAATCATCAATAATTTATATCGGATTTGCTAAACGATTCTTACGGTTAGTATTTTCCCAAATATCACATGATTTCTCAAATTTCGCACAAAAAGGAGAATATATGAAAAAAATTTCTAAATCCCATGATGTAAAACTAATTATAAACCCATATGCAAATATTTTTCAAATTAGTAACAATGAAATTTTGAAAAAATTCTCTAAGTTAAAAAATTAGAAATATGAAAATTTTAAATTGGTAACTCATGCGGTTTCTAAATTAGGAACATGAAACTTCCCAAATTAAAAATTTACAAATATGATTAGCTTCCAAATTAGAAATTTATAAAATAATTTTCTAACATTGAAAATTATGAAACCTCCACATTAGAAAATTCAAAATATGAAATTTCTCAAAATAACAAATTTATGAATAGGAATTCTCTAATTAGAAAATTATGAATTTATGAGAATCACCAAATTGGAAATTAATAAAATAACAATGAAAAATTTCACCTTATCATGCTTACCAAATCAGAGATTGACAAATATCAATGCGTACAAAAATTTTAATTTAAAAAAAAATTTCACAATCATCCAATTCTTAAATTAACCAAAGTTGCATGTATACATAACTTTCAATTTTCCAAAATAACTATCATTCAACAACAAGCATATTTGTCAAGTTAAGAAATGCATTAATCACATGGAATAAACTTTAACTCATCACAAATTTCATGTAAAAATCATATGGGACAATTATTCTTAATCACAAAAGTTAAGTCATCACAAACTCACTACATCAATCAAATTAAGCACGAAATGATGAAGACATCGTAAAAAAAAAGAAATATTTTTCAATCTTAAAATAATACAAAGATCTTAAATCACCATCATCACAAGTCATACAAGTCCAATTCAAACATAATGATTCTAAAGTTAAAAAAAAAAAATCTTATAATCCATGCATAAAATAAAAAAATAAAAAAATATGCATCTCCCTTATTATGAATTATTAGAAATATGATAAAATATTGAATAGCATTGCAGGCATAAAAAACCTCATTCATGATGAATTCTATGATGATCATGATGTCAAAATTTAGCATGACACATCAATGTAGGCGCAGATTGAACTATAAGAACACATGAAAATAGAGAAAAAAAATGAATTTTCCACAAAGAATAAGGAGAGAAAGAAAAGAACAAAAATAAAATAAAATAACATAAACTAAAATAAACCTACCTATAGGATGAGATAGCAGCGAGTTGATTCCTTTAAGTATGACTCGAAAGGCTTATGAGTATTTGTTGTGATTACAGCTACTATAGGAAAAGACAACAAAGACGTGAATGTTAATTGTTGTGGCTATGGCTGCGAGCGTTTATGTTGGAGTCATTGGTTTAGAAAGAGATGAAGCGAGACTTGGGCTCTTGCTGTTATGGAGATGTGAGAGACGAAGGTAGAAAGAGGGGACTTTGTGCTGGACGTGAGGGAGATGAAGGAATAAAGAAGGGTGTTGTGTTGGGTTGTAAGAGAGATGAAGGCAGAAAGAGGGGTGTTCTTATAGGTGATGTAATGGTGAAGAGGAAGAGATGAAGTCAAAGAGAAAGGTGTTCTTATAGGTACTGTATTGGTGAAGAGGGAAATATGAAGTGGGCTGAGAAAAATGTGAGCGAGATGAACTGGGTAGAGAATGTTAAGAGATTAAGAGACATAGAGAGGTTGAGAGAGAAGGAGCTTGACAAAGAGAAGGGCAGAATGTGGGGGAGATGAAAGCTGAGAAAGGGAACTAGACAAAAGACGTCTATGGAGATAAGGGCTGAGAGAGAGAGCTGGACAGAAGAAGTCTGTGGAGATAAGGGCTAAGAGATGATGTTGCAACAGCCACGTGAGAAAGAGAAAGATGTAGAGAAAAAATCTATGTGAAGAGAAGGAGACCTTCTCTTTAAAATGTTAGGAGAGGAAGAAAATTAGTAGGTAGAAAGAGCTCTTGGTTGTTGCAGTAGGGAGAGAGAGCTTTGGAGGTCGTTCCATCAATCATCGTTATTAAAGAGAGTCCTCGGTCGTTGGAGAAGAGAGATGTTTTATAGGGAAAAAAATTCTATTTTGGGTTCTCTTTTGAAATTTTTTTATTTCTCTTTCTTTTTTCTTTTTACATGTTTTTTTCTCTTTTCTTTCTTTAATTTTTCACTCTTCTTTCTTAAATAAAAGAATGGGAGTCGTGATCTCACACTACTCGCCTTAATGGTTCTCCTACAATTGATTGGATTTTCGGTTCTAATTTGATAGGTTAGCTTTAATTTTGATTCTTATTTGATTGGTTAATTTTTTATTTTGTCGATTGAATTTTAAATCAATCGATCAATTAGAATTTGATTGCCCAATTGGATTTTTATTTTGAATTTATTAGTTGATTGATTTTTAATTTTTAATTTGATTTTACATTTAAATTGGTTGAGTAATTTTTAATGTGAACTTAAATTTTATTTTGATTAAATTCGATTGCTTGATTAAATTTTAATTTTATTTTGATTTGAATTTTAATTGTTTGAATTTTAATTGGAGTTTGATTTTTAATTTAAATTTTATTCTCATTAGATTGAATTTTTTATTTAAATTTGATTTTGATTTTTTATCATGTTTTCCTATCAACATCTCTAGGTCAAAGTTGGACATTGAGGGGCATTTCAATATATATATATTTTTTTTAATTTATTTGTTTTTGTCGATTTAGGTCCCGTTAGACTCGAAATCACTTTATGAATGCAATGGAGGTATTTTCGAGATTTTTGGAGGTCCAAAATTCATAAGGGGTATTTTCATCATATTGGTGATTTTTACAAGTTTTTATGAATTTTGGTGTGAGGTTTCTTTCAGTCCCAATGTGATTATTTCTAAGTTTCAAGATCACATTGTCCTACCATAGCGATGTCTCCAAGTTACCAAACTATATAGAGAAACAATGCGTACGTGCTTGCTAAAACGGGTGTAAGGTGTAGCAATCCTAAGAATGCATAAATTTCTATATCGAGTAGTAACGAGTAGGGGAGATGAAAGAACTAGAAACGGAAAAAGTTAAGGAATTTACTCAGAAGTCTTTGTGTTCTTTAAGCTCATCATTAGGAATTCATGGTGACTGGATGACAAATTATCGAATTAAGCAAATGTAAAATTGGGGTGTCTACACCAAGCCAGGACACTTCAAGTATCTAGTGATGCCTTTGGTCTAATGAATACACCAACAATATTTATGGATCTTATGCATCGAAAATTTTGGAAGCACCTCGAGAAGATGTCCACTATGAAATAATGGCATCTATAGATGATATCCTAATCAATTCTAAGTTGAGGGAAGATCACAAGAAACACCTCAAAATCACACTACAGTTTTTACGAGAACATAGGCTATATGTCAAGTTCATCAAGTGTGAGTTATGGTTTCGTAAGATGAAATTCTTAGGGCATGTAGTATTAAGTGAAAAGATGATAGTAGACCCTTCCAAAGTTGAAGTTGTCCTGTCATGAAAACAACCAAAGGTAGTTATAGTATATTTATAAGTGATGTGGAAGTTGTAAACTATTGGAAATAGTGTTATTTTATTATATTAGTAATAGAAAGTGCCTTATATTACAGTTAATGTGTTGCAGTATGTATATTGTAATTTATGAGTTGGTATGAGGAAATCTTGTATGTAGCATTGGGAGACTATGATCGGTTGAAAGTTGGGATGTAGGATTTATCCTTTTGAATAAGATTTTAGATCATAAGACTAATGACAAAAATCTTGAGGAAATATCACGATAAGTAGAATATGAAATGAAAGGTAGAGATATTGAATTCGATATGAATATTAAGTATAATGACTATTTGAAGAATAGGATATGACATTGAAATTTCGAGGACGAAATTTTTATTATGGAGAAGAAAATGTAATACCCCGAGTTTTTTATTCGTATCTTGAGAAAAAATAATTTGTAAAATTTTAAGAAAATTCTAAAAATGGGACTTAGGGTAAAATTTTAAAAAAAATTTGACCATTTTTAATGAAATATGATCTCACATTTAGATTCAAAATTACTGAAAAACATACTTTAGCCTATAAACAGACTCAAATGCAAGTCTAAATGAAAACGTTGATAAATCCTTGATTTTTACATTGGACCGAGTTAAAAAAAGAGATTTTTACTAGAATAAGAATTTATAGAATCCAATTGTACCATTGGGTCCACAATGAAAAATTATAAAAAAAAACTAAGTATTTATTTATTACTTTCCAAGTCTAAAAAGTCAAATTATCGTAAAAAATGAAATAACTTTAATTTTTTAGTCAGACCGGACTGAAAAAGTGAATTTTTGTTAAAGTAAGAATTTGTAAAATCTAGTTGCACCATTAGATCCATAATAATAAAATTATAGAAAGAAGAGTATTCACTCATCAGTTTTGGAGTCTGAAAAGTTAAGTTATCGTGAAACAAAACAACTTAAAAAAAAACAATTGTGTCCAGATATTTTAATATAAATGAATTTCATTTTTTTTCATTTCTTCATCTTCTCCAGTAAATCAAACCAGAGCCCATTGTGCCTTTTAAAGAATGTTGGTTTTTTACCAACTTGATTTACGAATTCATCAAGAATAGGAAGCCACCGACACTAGGTGAAGAAGGGAAAAATGTTTATAACATCAAATTCTACAAATCCCGCCCATTTCCTTTTCTTTTTCTTTTTCTTTCTCAACGTTTCATCGAGAAACTGTTGAAAACATAATCGATGTTTCGACCCTTCAACCTCCAATTTCAACCGCTAAAAGTCTAAACCATCATCCGTCGTAAAAGGAAAAGAGAACCCCATCGTCGAGATATTGGAAACCACTAAGTTCGATTCAAAAATCAACCTTATCCAGCTCTAAATTCCTCGATTTCTTTATTGGTCGTCTCGATTTCCATGCATGTTCTGATATTCTAACATCCAAAGATTGGAAAGGGCTTATGTTTCTTATTAGTAATCATAGATTGTGAAAATTGCATTTAAAGTTTTTAACGAAAATTTGTGATGTGTTTCAAAAACATAGAATTCTTTTTGTTATTTCAAATTTACGTAAAGATCTTCATGGTTGATGTGTTTAATTGTGTTTTATAGCAAATTATATGTGACTGGCATATTTCACTGGATTATTTCCACCAGTTTGGCCCTGTACACTACTCAGAACCTGTTTTGATCAAATTTTTATAATTTTTCAATTCAAATGATAAAAATGAATTTCAAAGTTTAAAAAATGATTTAATATTCAATGAACTCATATTGAGTTGATGAATATCAGAAAATGAATGTTGTGTTCAAAAAATAAAAAATACGTAAAAATAAAAAAGAGAAAAAGGGGATGAAATGGTAAAATGTAAAAATCACACCCGAGAGGTGATGTTTGAATTTTATATTGTGATGTTATGTATGGGTTGATGAATGAATATTTATGGTTAATTTACTTTTTATTGTCATGAGGTGACTTGCATGTTTATTTACGATTATGTGCTAGATTCTGTTTTTTATTTTAGGCCGTTGGGCCACAATTGCATTGTAAGAACCTGGATATCGATTATCATCTCTATAATGTTAATTTCATATTTTTTTTATGAAGAAGAATGATATATATAACTATTTTGTGAACTGTTAAAAAGTTTATAAGTACCTGAAGGGATAGTCTATCATACCATCCGGAGTGATATACTATCTTGATATGTACGGTAAGGACAACCAAGCTCATATGTAGTATGAGACGCGTATGAAAGTAGAATGAAAGTGGAATCACAATTAGAAATCCGAGTTTATTGCTTTCTATCTTTACCAGTAAACTTGTACTGTAAAGGTAGTCATATACAAATGGAGTTGTATAATGGGAATCATATGCACGCCTTATAGGTATAGATGAAGATGATTAGTCAGTAATTACTAACACTCTAGAGTAGTCGAATGTTTTGACACATTGAAAAAAGACCCATTGCTTATAGTCACGTTAAATGGCCAACTTGAATCAAATAAATGGTCCTGCAAGTGTGGTAATACATCGACCAGCCATAAAATCAGGAACTAATAATTTATTATTAGATCATTATGTCCTGACAATGAGTAATTCAGTTGTAGAATCCAAACTCTCTAATTTCACTGCTCCACCATTGAGTATTATGTAACCATTGTCTTATTTTGCATTATAAAATGAAAAGTACGTTTACTGTTTCAATTTTATTAATTAGATTAATGCAAAAAGAAAATGTTATAGTGAGTACTGCTGATTGATGTAATGTGAATTTTAACTATTTAATTACTCATCTTTAGCTATATGTACTAGTTAATTGTAGTTTATTCTATAAAACATTGCATGTATTGAAATGATTCAGAATGTTACTCGTTCATGCAATGATGAGGTTATTAGCAGGCATTATTTGCTTCCCTACTAGGTAACTATTGTTACTCACCCTTTCCTCTTCATTTTTTTATTATCAGGTTCTGCACTTGACGAGACAGGTGTAGAATAGCATTAGCAAGTGAGGATTACCTGGTTGGTCAAATAAATGACCAGAGTTCATTACCTAGTGAGTACTGAGGCTATAACCACTAGTAGTGTTAGTTTCGTGTAGGTTATATTATAGATTTTGGTTGAACGTTAGGATTTTGTTAAAGAGAGGAGTTTATATATAATCTTGATATTATTTACTTCTTCTGCACTCTGATCTACCTTACATTGTTAGATGTATATAGGCTCCCACTATTATTTTATTTTTATATATATATCTAGGATATCATATGTAAAGTTTATCAGATGTTTGAGTGTCTTGGAATGCTAACATAAACAGAGGAAACCATGCCAAAATTTTGAAGTGCCACCTAGTACCTCGAGATTGTGTTAGTGTTTTGGGGGAATCACACTATATCTACTTATATTTCGATTATTTACATCACATATTATTTTTCGTTCTCTTTTACTTCTTAAAAACCTTTCAAAATCTTTTACATTTTTCTTTCATTTTACCAACCAACTCATCAGTTGTTCTCTTCATGTTACTCTTTATATTTATAATTACACCTTATCTTCCTGCATTTTTGCTGTACTACCCAATCACATTATTACACTATTAACTCAATAATCTAATTATTACTATCTTTTCACATTCACATTTAATCTACTTGCATCTTACTCTTTTCAACCCTTTTTAACACAATCACCTTAATACATTTTCCACATTTTTCATACTACACCTTCACTCTCAACAGTAATTTCACCTAAACTAATACTTACCTAATCTAAGCATTCCAACTATTCACCTGTTGCTAAAGCATTACATTCCATGTCAAATATCCATCTACATAGCACCTGCACCTTTGACAACATGCTCAATCAAAATTTACTCACCACATCTACTTCTCCGATACATACACTAATATTAACACACAACTCTTCTACTCAATCAATATTCACAATCCACAATATCAACAATCACTCACTTATAAATTCACTACTGTGACATCTGTCCTTCTTCCTTATTTATCACACACCAACATCATTATTTATACTCAACCTTCGCTACATGTATATACTCATTCACCTTAACCATCATCCTACTCATACTACTACACCAAAGCAACACTCATATACATCTCAATACAGTTCTTTTTTTATTCTTTCTCATCTTACTGCATTTTTCTCACCTCATTTATCCTTTCATTCAGTCTGCTTACACAACATACACACTCATTATACTAACATATACACATACTATACTTAAAAACACCAATACTTATTTATATCTAAACATTACTTTTACCACTTTCCTAACATTTTTCATTTCCATTCACCACATAATACCTATATATTATTACCAAACTACACCCTCCTTGCATAATTGCACATCAAATATTCCTTCTTACAATTTTAAAACTTCTATTCTCTTTTAAGTCATTCATTTTTTTTTGACATCACAACTTAACTCTAAAATTTTTTTCCATAAACATACCAACCTTCAAATTTATAACCCTCATACTTACCAACACCTTTTTTTTTTCTTTATAGAAACTCAACTTACAATACCAACTCATAATTTAAAATCTTTGTTCACTCTCCAATACTCCATCATTTCTTTTAGCACACCATCCCACCATTTACAAACTCTTTCATAACTCTCTTGCACCTATTGTATGCTATTCACTTTAGCACTCTATTTATCAAATGTATGCTTTACAAGTACTCGCATGTTCACTCACCAAACAATTTCACCTTATATTACATTTAATATGGTACCTACTCTCTATGTTTACAATGTCACCACTACTATTTTATACATTACCGAATAACTTACATGATAATTATTTTACTATCATCTTAAGATATTTCATCCTTCAGATAACACACTATTAATCCACCTTTGTAATAATCCAAAATTTAATAATAGACACCATTTCCATTGCTAGCAGAATGTACCTAGAATCTTATCCTAGGCTTTCTAATCTCTATGGACTTCTAAACATAGAAGAGATCGTAATCCCAATACAGAACTAGTACTGAGCTCAGATATGGAATTTCTGATATCACTCTATGATATCATTTACTTCTATGTAATAAAGCTATCTATGTCCCATACGGACCTAATACTTGAAATTATAGGCTTTGTACCATGTCTAAACCTAGAGAGGGGTGAATAGGTAAAATAAAATTTATGTTTTAAAATCACCCCCACGAAGTTAAATTAAGTCTCTCGATTATGCTATTATGATTAAAGATATAGAGATGCAGATGATTAATTTAATTTGAGTTATGGCATAACATACGACACATATTCATAAGGTAGACATTTTATCCAATGCTTGATGTGCATATCATGGCATCTATGTCATTTATATGAAATCAGGCATAATGCATAATTGTAAAGAAGATATAAGATTTATAGTGATTTGGCAACTTTCCTACGTTCACTACCAAGTACCCCATTCTTGGGTCTTAGGTTCCACTATCAAATGGAGGTTTATGGTTCACCTCGAAACCTTACACATAATTTTTATGCCTAGGATAAATTCTAAACTTTAAGATTGAGAGAACGATATTCTCTCAAAATGAAAATTTTCCATCAGTTGAATCCTTAAACCAATTTATTCAAAAGAGGTAGCATCTCATTCAAACTTTAAGTTAATCTTTAGGAAACTTAGAACCTTGTTCTGTTGAGTAGACTCCTCAATTCTTCTTAAGAGCTTGATTTTGTGTTGGAACCAAAAATCTTTTTTTATTAAAGAAAGATAAATTAACAAAAATACTCACAAGAACTGGACTCAATGGATCGATTTACCAATATGGTACTTTGAGTTCTTCACGTCTTTGAGAGTGTCATCTTCATCTAGATGTGCTCTTTGTTTCAAATGGATGCTCTAAGCTTCTTGAGATTCACCAATATGTGTGCAAGCAAGGATGTTAGATGGAGTGGTTCAAAAATGAAAAGGCTTAGGTTGAATGTGTTATCAACTAAGTTTAAAGTCTTTCAAAGCTTGAGAAAACATGGAAAGAATGGGAGATCAATGTAGGCTTTCTCTAGAGTTGGAACCTTAAGAGAAATGAACAAAAGAACTCATTTTAAGAGCCATTTTCGAGCTCCCAATGGCTTTACAGGTGGAACCAATTTTTAAAACACTACCATCGGTTCCATTTGTCAATTGCTGGAGGTGCCACCAGATTAATTACAAAACTGCCATTAAGGGGTATTTCAGCCATTACTTTCAAAAGGTAGCTCCGCTTAACATGCCATTTTGGGTATCTAATAGATCTTACTATGTAGAACATCCCCAAATTACCACCAAGGGGTGGACAATGTCACAAGTAAGTGAAATGACCAAAATACCTTTTTTACCATTTCTAGCCAAAACGAGCTTTTGGGAAGTGCGGTAATGAAATGGTTTGAAGGTGTGAAAGATTTTACCTATATAATGTCTTCGAAAGGTCACCAAGGATAGAAGATGGTCTTAGGGTGGTCAAATCTCTAATATCCCCTAAATGACAATTTTCTGATTTACGAAAGGTCCGATGAGTGAATAAGTTGAGGAAATAGTTTTTCTAATCACTACGGGTCAACCTATAAATCATCTCAGTATTGTGAAATGGTCTTAGGTGGTCTTATTACATCTAAGGTTTTGTACACCCAGATTGAAACTTTTTATCGAAGCGCGTGTGATTGAGAAGCTTTACCAATCTTCATATGTCTTCAATGGCAAATCGGTCCGACATTCAACATATGTCTCGGGATTGACAAAATATGGAACTAACAATAGTAAACTCTGATACAACTCTATGGTATCAGGTAAATATTCAAAACATAGCAGATCTATATCCCATACGAATTTAATGCTATGCTTTAATACCATCTGCTAACACAAAGCTCCATGTCAGATCTCAAGGCACTAAGTGGCGCTTTGAAATTTGGATATGGTTTCCTCTGTTTATGTTAGCATTCTAAGGTACTCAAACCTATTTCACTTGATAAACAATATAGATAATATCATGTATATATATAAAAAAATAGAATAACAGCGGAAGTCTATACATCTAACAACATAAGGTAGATCAGAATGTGGAAGAAGTAAATAATATAAAAGATTCTACAAAAACTCTTCTCTCTAACAAAATCATAACGCTTGACCAAAATCTATAATACAATCTCGAAGAAACTGACGCAACTAATGGGTATAGCCCTAGTGCTCACCAGATAAAAAACTCTGGTCATCTATCTGACTTACTAAATAATCATTGCTAACATGCTCTACATTAGCCTTGTCAAATAAAAAATCTAAAATTGAAAAAAAAATGAAAAAGAAACGATAAATAACAATGGTTATCCTGTAGGTAAACAAATAATTTACACAAATAACCTTTCCTAGCATGAACGAGTAATAATTTTAAATCATTTCAATTAATTGGTATATATAACAAGTAATGACCAACTAAACAATTAAAAATTTACATTGAATCAATCAGTAGTACTCACTATAACCTTTTATTTTTGTATAATTCTAATTGATAAAATAGAAACAATAACATGCTTTTCATTTTATAATTCAAAATAAGACAACAGATACATAATACACAATGGTAGAATAGTAAAATTAAAGAGTTAGAATTCTATGACTGGATTGCTCCCAGTCTGGACATGGTGTTCCGATACTTTATTAGTTTTTAGTTCTTGATTTAGTGGCTAGTTGCTGTAACTTACCATGGTTGGTTGACTATTTATCTGACTTAGATTAGTCGTTTGACATGATCATAAGCAATGGGTCTGTTTTTAATGTGTCAAGACGTTCAACTACTATAGACTATAAATGATCACTAACTAATCATCCTCGTCTATGCCTATCAGGCGTGTGTGTGATTCCCTTTATACATCTCCATTCGTGTACAATCACATTTACATTACAAGTTCACTGGAGAAGATAGAAATAAATAAACTCAGATTTCAGTTGCGACTACACTCTCATATGTGTCTCATACCATATATGAGATTGGTTGTCCTTACTACAGGATAGTATATCACTCCGGATGATATAACGGACTATCCCTTCAAGTGTTCACATGCTCTTTAGCAGTTCACAAAATAACTACATATACATATAAGAATTTTCATTGAAAACAAATAAGAAATTAATATTACAGAGTTGAGAATAGATATTTTTTTTCCTATCATGAAATTGTGGCCACACGGCCTAAATTAAATAATAGTACAAAAACGTAAAGCGCTAACATAATCGTAAATAAACATTCAATCACCATGTGACAATAAAAAGTAAATTACCCCTGGATATCCGTTCATCAACCGACACATAGTATAATAATATAAAATGCAAATATCACCTTTTGGGTGTGATTCTGACATTTTATCGTTCCATCACCTTTTTTCCTTTTTTTTAGTATTTGCATTTTTCGACATTTCGAACACAACATTCATTTCTCGATATTCATCAACTCAATATGAGTTCATTGAATATTAAATTATTTTTCAAATTTTTAAATTCATTTTTATCATTTGAATTGAAAAATTATAAAAATTTGATCAAAATTGGGTCCGAAGAATGATAGAGAACCAAATTGGTGAAAATAATCCGGTAAAATGCCCCACCTGCATATAATTTGTTATAAAACACAATTAAATACATCAAATACATATATTTTGCATGAATTTAAAATAAATGATAAAAATTCTACGTTTTAAAATAAAATCAAAAGATTTGTAAAAATTCTAAATGCATTTTTGAAATCTACAATTACCAATAAGAATCGTAAGTCCATACCATTGTTTGGGTGTTAGAATTGAAAAATGTGCATGAAAATCAAGGTTACCAATGAGGAAATTGAGACTGTAGACACCCCAATTTGAACGGGCCCATACTCGCAAGAGCCCAAAAATAGTAATTTTCCAATAAACTAGGCCAACGGGCCTCGAAAGCCAGAAGCATTAAAATCTGACATTTTTATCAAATAGAAGTGCCTAAAACCTCCCGACAGGTTAATGGGCTCACTAAAGGGACCTAGCAAGCTCCCATCTACCCCGCTCCATTCAAAATATTGATTTTCCAACAAAATAGGCCAACGGGCCTTTAAGGCCCAAAACATTAATAAATGGAAGTTTTGATTGAATCGAGGCCCCTAAGACCACCTTATGGTCTAAGGGACCCACCAAAGGGGTTCGAGCTATCCTACACGTGTCCAACCTTCACCGCTCCGCCCGTGCATCCAAAAAATATCAAATTTTTGACAAAATATTCTCACGGGACTAAAAAGCCTGATTTACCAACACGTGGCATTTTTTATCAAACCAATGATCGCGAAAATCTCAAAAAAATTAAAAAATTAAAAATGTAAGACTTAGGATGCCTACCCCCCTCTACTCCCATCACTTCGCCTCCGAATCCGCAAACACCCTAAGCCCATTCCAAGCCCATGAACCTTCAATTCCCCAACAACCAATTTCCCACCTTACCCCCTAACCTAAAATTAATCACATACCGCCTAAACCCTAAAACCTACCCACCCTTAAAAATCCAATCCAAAACAAACCCTACTCAATCCAAAATAACATATACCCAATCTCCAAAACCCAAACCCAATACACTAAAAGCCCACTAACTATTATCCATACCCAATTCATTATCCAACCCACAACCCTAACCCATTAACCACTACTCACATCAACCAATCACCCTATCAACATCTAAAGATGACACATGTCATCATCCCCTTTCACCTCCCTTATCTAATCACCTATCCCCATCATCATTTTCTAAACAATCCATCTAACCCACATCACTTCCCTCCAAAATCACCTCAACCCATACCCTACTCTAACCTAACCTATCCCCATTCTCTAACATCATCAACTACCCACATCACAACCCATAGCCTACGCACCCTAACCTCTCATCATTCTCTAACACCATTAACTACCCACATCACAACCTATATCTCTATCCATCACCTTCCTTAAAACACTCCAATAAAATCACCTCAACCCATACCCCCCTCATCATCAACTAACTAACCGATACCATTCTCTCTAATCAAACAACCACCATCAACCAATCTCATCACCTCACCCTTTCATCATGATTGCCACATGTCTTCATCCCCTTAATCCTCCCAAAAACCAATCTACCAACCTCTTACATAACCCATTCTCCTAAATCTACACACCTTACCTCTACCAACCTAACACTCCTTCTCTAAACAACCCTCTTACACCCCCATTCCCCTAATCAACCATCACTCATCTCACCCCACCAAATACTCTACCCAAATGGATTTTGGTAAGATCCAAATCATTTGTGTTAAAATACAACCCATTTCCCTCATTACACAACTACCCTCACACTCTAAATTTCATGTCCTTTACTTCTAAAACCCATGCCATTCTCTATTATCTTAACCATTCACCCCATTATACCCTTAAATATCCTCTCGACACCTATAAATACCCCTTCTCTCATGCAAAAAATGGTGACCAAGTCTTGATATAAAAAAAAGAACAAAAAAAAAATCTATCTTCTCTCCTCATCTCTTCTCCAATCTCACATTAATCCTCTACAAAAAAATATATTCTCTCATACTCCACTAAGGACCTAAGAAGCATAGAAGAAGAAAAAGAAAAAAAGAAAGAGGAGTGGCCTTGAAGCTTCAAGGTGGGTTCAAAGTACACCCCCTCTCTCTCTCTCTCTCTCTCTATCCTCTCCTCCTCCCTCTTCTATTATCCCCTCATTCTTTTCATTTTATTTTAAATAAATTTAGGATGAGTAGTCCCCAAGGCTTAGATCTACAAGGATCATCTCCAGCAATGAGATGACCCTATGATCGAGCCGAAAGTAAACCCCTATCTAGGGTACAAATGCACCCACGTGGCACATTATTATTTTTTTAAAAATCAAAATGACCAAGTTCTTTGAGGTTACCGCCACTTGGTGGGGAGAAAAGGGTGCTTAACACCTTCCATTTTTTCTAACCGAGACGCTTACCCCGATCCCTAGGTTCGATTAGTTCCTTATCCATCGTGAGTCACTATAAGCCAAAAATATCATTTTTTGGAAAATGTACATCGGTTAACACACCCACTTACAACATGAATGGTGGCAACTCTAAACCATAGTAGTTGTGGCCGTCGTAATGACGAAATCCATGTATCTATAGCTGGCGACTCCACTGGGGAACCATGGTTCATTCCTCGTGACAACTCGGTTGTTTTGAAAAAAAAAAGATTTTTTTACTTACTAACATTGTTTGTTTGTCTTCTATGTGTTCTTTATTTTTCGCTTGATCAAATTGTAATATTTATTTACTTTTTCTTCTTTTATTACATGTTTGTAAGGGGGTCGATGAAAAAGAAATGAAAAATATTGTTGCACGTGCACTTGTGAGCATAGCCCACTTCACAAGCCACTCCACCCTCAATATACGTAGCCCCGATGCTTAGTAGTTCCACGACTTGAGATCGTTATTTCAAGTGTCGGGAATGAACACATCAAACCCAATCACCAACCAACGACGTGCGTATTTTGGTATGTATCGAGGTTTGAAGATCGGGTAGCCGTGAAACCACCTACTAAGCCGCATGCATGTACCCGATTAGACAACGCTAGGACACAAGTCTTCAACGTTACATCCACCCCCAAGCAAGGTTGTAATCGTACAAATTATTTTCGGGCCTCGAAGCCCAAGTTGTAAGCCCAATGGGGCACCCTTATATCATTAGGTAGGTGTCTTCAATTTATTTTTATCCTCCCTTAGGCAAAAAGGGAGTAGTGCACGTGACCTCATTCAAAACACAAAAAAATGGGTGAGAAAACAGTGAGCAAAAGACTTAAAATAGGGGAGACATGGGCAAAGAAAATAGTTCTGTGAATTTCTAGAAACTGAATTTCTTTCTGGTCCGTGTCCATGACACGGATAGACAAAAATGTGCCCCATCCGTGTTGGGAGCACGGTTGAAGCAGTGAATACTTCATCCGTGTTGGGAGCACGGTTGAAGTAGTGAATACTTTACCCGTGTTTTGAACATGGTTGAAACAATGAATGTCTCATCCGCGCCCAAAACACGGATAGTAGAAGGATAAGTACATCCGTGCCGTTAATATGGACCAGAATGAACTCGAGCCCACAGAATGAACTCGACAGTCCATTTTTGAAGAGGCCCACTTACTATTGATCAAACATTGATGGCACCTTTAGAAAAATCCCAAGTTTTGGACAAATTAAGTAAAATGAATTTTTTTTAATCAATGTTTTCAAAAAAAAATAAATAAATAAAACAAAACAAAAATAAATAAAAAAAGGGGGAAGGAACTTGCGGATTTTCCCAAATCAAAATGATTCTGTGAACCGGGTTCCTACTCGTATCCATCTAGAACTGGGTCCATGACCCAGATCCATTTCAACGGGGTCCAAGACCCAGATCCATTTCAACTGGGTCCATGACCCAGATCCATCTCAATTGGGTCCACGACCCAGATCCATTTCAACTGGGTTCACGACCTAGATCTAAATCCGTTTCAACTAGGTTTACGACCTAGATCCATTTTCAACTAGGTCCACGACCCAGATCCCATTCAACTGGGTTCACGACCTAGATTCGTCTCAACTGGGTCCACGACCCGTTCCATTTCAACTGGGTTCACGACCCAGATCTAAATCCGTTTCAACTGGGTTTACGACCTAGATCCATTTTCAACTGGGTCTACGACCTAGATCCCGTTCAACTGGGTTCACAACCCAGATCCAAACCCATTTCAACTGGGTCCACGACCCAGATCTATATCCATTTTAACTAGGTCCATGACCCAGATCCGTTCCAACTGGGTCCTCGACCCCGGCCCAGATCCATATCTATTTTTAACGAGTCCATGACCCAGATCCATTTCAAAACTAGGTCCTTGACTCCGACCCAAATCCATTTCAACTGGATCTACGACCCAGATCCATTTCAACTGGATCCATGACCCAGATCCATTACAACTAGATCCAAGACCCAGGTCCGTTTCAACCAGGACCACAACCTAGAGCCATTTCGACTGGGTCTAAGACCCAGATCTACTACAAACCGGATCCAGATCCAATTTCGAACCAAGTTCATGATCTAACATAGATGACAACTGATCAATCAACTCAAATGCATTCAACTTTCTTAAAAAAATATATATATATTTAAAGAGCACCAATTGCTGTTCTTGATCAAAATCGGTGCCTAGAAAGATCTTACCCTATTGATACGAGGGGGATAGACTACGTCTATTCGAGCAACTAAGGTGATTTAAGAGTGCCATTGTGCGTCACCTCTTCCTTGGAGATCTGCCTGGCCGGTGTTGATTTCAGAGAACTGAATTGAAGGCTACCAAAAACATGGGTTGTTCCAACTCAATTTATCTCAGAAATTACTTTTTCAAAATATCTTTCCGACTCCGTGTCGATGCCAGCTCCGTGCTAATGAAATTAACTTTTTCAAAATGTTTTTCGGACTCCGTGTCGATGCCAGCTCTGTGCTGATGAACTTACTTTTTTCAAAACGCTTTCCCGACTCCGTGTCGATGCCAGCTCCATGATGATGCCAACTCCGTGTTGATGTCGACTCTGTGTCGATGCCAGCTCCTTGCTAATGAAATTACCTTTTCAAAATATTTTTCTGACTCCGTGTGGTAGCCAGCTCCGTGTTGATGAAATTAACTTTTTCAAAATGTTTTGCCTACTCCGTGTAGATGCTAGCTCCGTGCTGAGATAATTTCGTTTTCAAAATGTTTTTTCAACTCCGTGTCAATGCCAGCTCCATGTTAATGAAATTAACATTTTCAAAATGTTTTACCGACTCCGTGTCGAGGCCAGCCCCGTGCTGATGCCAACTCCGTGTTGATGTCGACTCCGTGTCGATGTCAGCTCCATGCTGAGTTAATTCCGTTTTGAAAAACATTTTATCGACTCCGTGTCGATGCCACCTCTATGCTGATGTAATTATTTTTTTAAAGCACTTCACCAACTCCGTGTTGATGTCGGCTCCGCGCCGAGAAATTGTTTTTTTGTTAAAAATCATAATAAACAACTTTACCTGACCTAATAAAACATCATGCATCTTCTTTTAGTAAACGAGATAGTAATGTTTGGTCTTCTGTACCCACAGGTGGCCAAATGAAAGAAATATAAACAGCCAGAGGTACCTCCATATTTTCTTAGATCATCTACCATGAGTTCTTCTGAACCAGCACAACCTCCAGTAGTCGAAACGTCAGGTATCGATCCACAAATAGCAGCACTATTGAAGATAATCGAGAGGCAAGAAAAGATAGTAAGTACCGTGTTAGCCAATGTCACCATCATACAAGCCCAAACAATACAGCAACACGCGTCCAGATCAAATCAGGATCTACCCGAGCAACCTCCACAGGGACCACAGACCACAATGCCTCCTACAGTGCCTGAATACTAGGGGCCACCACTCTATATTCTACAGAATCGACCACCACCTGTGGTCATTCTTGATGACGAATATGAGTACAGGGCCACAGAGGCCAAAAGCATAATAGATGAAAAACTGGCTCAGCAAATCGAGTCTCTACAAGAAGAAATAAGGAGGATGAAGGGCCTCTACACTATGAGTGGGACTCGATTCAAGGATCTTTGCTTCTACCCAAATGCTTAATTACCGGTCAAGTTCAAGTGTCCGGAGTTTGAAAAATATAACGGAGTAGGGTGTCCTCTATCGCATCTAAAGTTATATTGTGGATCCATGTGCCAATATGGTGAAGATGATAGGTTGTTGGTACAATTATTTCAAAGGAGTTTAACGCGGCTGGCACTCAAATGGTTTTCTGGATTGGATAACTCACTCATTAAGAACTGGCAGAACTTAGCTGAGATGTTCTAGCAAAATTACTGGTTCAATACAGATGTGGGTCTAAATCGAAACGACATGGCCAAAATGACAAGAAAGCAACGAGAAAAGGTGAAAGAGTATGCACAGAGATGGCGAGAGTCAGCCTCACAAGTAAGGTCCACAATGACCGAACAAGATATGAACACCACGTTTATCTTGACACTAGGGCATGCCTTCTATACTCATCTGGTGGGGCACACCACAGGCACATTCTCGAATCTAATACAAGTAACAGACCGGGTCGAGGACGGGATCCAAACCGATTTGATATTTGATTTCACAAGTCTAGGGGTAACAGCAGGAATCCCTTATCAGAGAAAGCTAGTGCTCATGGGAAAGAAGAGGGAAGAACCACAAGTCAACAATGTACAGCCAAATCGACCCCTCTTCATCCCTTCACCAGCACCAAGAACACAAGCGTCATCAACTTCATGGGCACCAGCACTACCAGTTTGGAATCCCGCACCTCAAAACCAATTCAGGGCAAACCCTCCACCAGTTGCACAATAGGCACCATTGTATGGGCAGAACCAGCAGGCACGACCCAACAGGGAAATAGAGTGTTCACTAGGTTACCTATGATGTTATCAGAATTACGGTCAATCTTGCTCAGGGATGAGTATCTTGCAAAACGTCTGCCAAATCCTGAGGCTACTAAAGGGCCAGGGTACAACCCCAGTTTGTTCTGCGAATTTCACATGGGTGCACCAGGGCACTCTACAAACCAATGCTAGCAGCTCAAATATCAAGTACAAAATTTGATCGATAAAAGGGCTCTCATCCTAGATGGACCTGCTAACCCGCCCCAACAATAGAATATCAATCAAAACCCCCTACCTACTCATAATGGGGAGGGGAGTGGGCATAGGGTAAATGTCGTTTGCGGATAACTCGACTTCAATCCCTCGGATTTGATAGCGCCTATCGGGGCAAAAATCAGGGTACACTTCAACGGTTAACACAGTCAACCATTATACAACAAATTCATCGCAGAATTCACAGCTACCTCTCAGAATGGTCAACCTCACCATCCATCCCACTCAACAAAAATACTACTACCCGATCGCCATTAGTTATACCTTACGAATTACCAAACTATCAAAATCTGACCCGACCTCCTCTAGTTATACCCTACACACTACCATATTCTCAAGGATCAACTCGACCCCCCTTCATATACCATATACTTCATCTTCACATCCACCGTTCGTCATTCCATACATTCCATCAACTCCTCAAGTAACTCCTCCTACCACCACTACATCCAAATCATCATCACCACCTCTCATTCTCAATGTAAAACCTGATCCACCTCCCATGACCATACACTCACCTCAACCATTCCCCTATAGCTCCAACCAGGCAGTGCCCTAGAGCTACGAGACTACCATCACCACTACCACAGGGGATGAGACTATGAAAAAAGCAATGGTGGCTGATATCAGCCATATGACAAGGGCAGGAAGATGCCAAAAATTATTAGAAAATGGGGTAAACATCAGGGAAGAAAGCAAAGAAACTGCAAAAGAAGTGATCGATGAAGAAAAAAGGAAAGCAAAAGGAAAAGGTAAGCTGTATAAAGATGATAAGACGGAAGAGAAGGCAAAAGTGACAGATAAGGAGGCTGTAGATTTCATTAAGCTCATTCGCAAGAGTGAACATAATGTCGTGGACCAATTGAATAAATAGTCGGCTCAAATCAGCATTCTGGGTCTGATACCAAAGTCAGAAGAACACCAAGAGGCATTACTGAGAGTTTTGGGAAATCGCATGTACCTGCAACCACTTCGCCCGCGTAACTAGAACAAACGGTTGGCCAAATAATGGCTCCTAATCCCATCATATTCATTGAAAGTGAATTTATACTAGAAGGACGGGGGCACATGGAACCATTGAACATCATGGTCATGTGCAAGGGCATGATGGTTGTCAGGGTGTTAATTGATAATGGCTCGGCCCTCAATGTCTGTCCGCTTGAAACCTTCCGAAAGCTCAATGCTGATTTGTCACATGTCAAGCCCAATAACAAAGTTGTTCGAGGCTTCGACAGTTCAAGAAGAGATTCTTTGGGAAAGGTAGACTTACCAATTACTATAGGTCCTTGCACCTTTGAGGTAACGTTTGAGGTCATGGAGATACCGATGACATTCAACTTGCTGCTAGGCAGACCGTGGATCCATATAGCATGGGTTGTACCTTCTTCTCTACATCAGAGAGTCAAATTCATCATGGGACAGAGAATGATATCGATACTAGCAGAAAATCTCATTCCAGCTGAGAGAGCTTCAGATGTGCCGTTTATAAATATCGAAATGACGAAGGACAAAGCGCTATACCACTCCTATCAATTTGTTACTGTCAATCACGTGGAAAAAATGAAGGAGAAAGTAAAGGTAGAACTATCATGGACAAATCTAATGATTGGCCGGGTTTTGAAAAGAGCAGATTACAGACCTAGACAGGGGTTGGGACCAGGAAGAAGAGGAAAAGCTACTCCGATTGAAGCAAAAAAAATACACTCCTTATTTTAGTCTGGGGTTTAGGCCCACAAAAAAGGATATTGTAGAAATGAATGACAAGAAAAAAGAGCTTCGACTAGCGAGAAGGCAAAATCGTGAACCGAATGTCTGGAATTTAGGCAGAGTTCCACATATCAGCGTTAGCTTCCCAAAATCACAGATTAGGCCCGACAGTTTACCAGAACTGCTACCAACAAAATCGGTAAAAAGGCCAAAAGTGGTAAATTTTAAACCTGTGTACATTCATGAAGACTCAGTTGTTGAGTCCCAACCATCCTTCATAGAAGGCATTGATATTTTATTCAATGGGGATTCCAACGAAAGTCTATCAGAGACCGTTCTAGAATCCACTAAAGTGGAAACCACTACCAGCCAAGAGAACGAATCACCTTTCCCCACTAGCATCGACTGGGCATCAATCGTCATCTCACCAAACTTGGGGGAACTATGCCCCAACCTGACAACAACAATCAATCAGAGATCATGGTCATCTCCGAACCATCGACCAAATCATCAAACAAATCACTTGCTCATCTCATCCGCCCACTCAGAGAAGGAGAAGTCTTGAACAACTGAGAAGAATTCCCATTACCCTTGGGGTCATGGAGGCTTCCAAAAAAAAATGCCATTGGACAAATCTAGCTGGCCCGAGGATCATAACAAGCTCTCATCCTCAGGTAAAGACTGTTTTAAGGGCTCCCTATCTTTACAAATGAATTTGCATGATTGTTCTTCTTATTTCAGGTATCTAGAAAATCACAAAAAAATAAATATTCCTCAAAAATAAAAAAAAATCAAAAATTTCTCAAAAGACAAAAATATCAAAAACCTTTCAAAATTACAAAAAAATAGATATTTTTCAAAAATTAAAAAAAGAGTTTTCAAGGGATCTGTCTCCATCAAATGAGTACCTAGATAAAATAGAATTTGAAAAGGATGAGTAAGATTTTGATCTTGAACTCAACTTCGACCTCATGGGATCGAAAAAGAATCTGAGGACAAAATGGAATACCCACCCAAAGAAATCAGAGACCTAGTAGAACGTCACGAGAAAGGTGTTCAGCCAAACATCAAGGATACAGATTCAATCAATCTTGGTATCGAAGAGGACCCACAAATTGTCAAGATCGGAGCCTTATTAAGGTCGCAACATAAAGAAGAAATGGTCGAACTCTTCGAAAGTATCAAGATGTCTTCGTATGGTCGTACAGAGATATGTCGGGATTAGATACAGATCTTGTTGTACACAAGCTACCAATTGCCTCGGGAAGCAAGTCGATTAAACAAAAACTGAGAAGGCTAAAACCAGAATGGACCCTCAAGGTCAAAGATGAGGTCATGAAACAGTTCGAAACAAGATTTCTTGTAGTCTCTACGTACCCTGAGTGTTTGGTTAATGTCGTCCCAGTACCCAAGAAAGATGGGAAGGTACATATGTGTGTTGACTATCGAGACTTGAACAAAGCCAGTCCTAAGGATAATTTTCCACTTTCACACATCGACACTCTAGTCAACAGTACAGCAGGGCACGGCATGTTCTCATTCATGGATGGATTCTCAGGCTATAATCAGATAAAAATAGCAAAAGAAGACCAGGAAAAGACTGCATTTATCACACCATGGGGTACTTTCCACTATAAAGTCATGCCATTCGGGCTGAAGAACGCAGGGGGCGACTTACCAACGGGTAATGACCGCTTTATTCCACGATATGATCCATAAAGAAATGGAGGTCTACATAGATGACATGATCGCTAAATCTGGCATCGAAGAAGACCATATGGTAAATCTCAAGAAATTATTCGATAGACTCAGGAAGTACAGTTTGAGGCTAAATCCGGCAAAATACGTATTCGAGACAACATCGGGCAAGCATTGGGGTTCATCGTCAGCAGAAGGGGCATCGAGATAGATCCAGCAAAAACCAAGTATATCCTCGAGATGAAAACACCCGTTTCAGAGAGAGATGTTCATGCATTCTTGGGGAGAATACAGTACATTAGCCGTTTCATCGCTCAACTCATGCCTATCTGTGAGCAAGTCTTCAAGCTACTGAAGAAAGATACGCCGAAGAAGTGGAACAAAAATTATCAAGAAGCATTCGACAAGATCAAGCAATATCTGCTCAATCCACCAGTCTTAATCCCTCCTACTCGAGGGTGACCTCTGTTGATGTATATCTCAGTACAAGAAACGTCAATATGGTGTGTGCTAGGACAACATGATGAATCAGGACGGAAGGAACAAACCATCTATTATCTCAGCAATAAATTTACCGAGTATGAGATAAAATATTAGACACTTAAGAAGACTTGTTGTGCATTAGTCTGGGCATCTGAACGACTGCGTCATTATTTGCTTAGTTACTCAACTCTACTTATCGCCAGAATGGACCCCCTGAAGTACCTTTTTGAGAAATCGATAATAACAGGTTGTACAGCGAAGTGGCAATTATTATTATCTAAGTTCGACATCACCTATGTCACTCAAAAAGCCATTAAATGGCAAGCCATCGCAGATTACTTAGCTGAGCACCCATTGCTTGATTACGAGCCATTAAAGACGAACTTCCCGGATGAAGCCATACTATTTACCGAGATTGAAGACGATGACGACGAACCAGGTTGGAAAATGTACTTCGATGGAGTAGCATATCAGAAAGGGAACGGAATAGGGATAGTCTTGATTAAACCAGATGGGTCTCACGTGCCAATTATAATTAGACTGAAGTTTCAATGTTCTAGCAACGAAGCTGAATACGAAGTATGCATAACACGGTTGAAAGTAGCACTGGATCTTGAGGTAGATGAGATCGACGTTTTTGGAGATTCAAGCTTAGTAGTCTACTAGACGACTAGAGAATGGAAGACCCGAGAGTAGAGGCTGGTCCCTTACCACGAGTATCTAGAGGAACTAAGCTCACGCTTTGACAGGATCTCATTTACATACATGCTAAGAGCTAAGAATCAGTTCGCAGATGCACTAGCTACGCTTACTTCCATGATTAGTATTTCAAAATATTTGGTTATCGACCCAATCGAGATTGGAATTCAAGATGAGTCGAAGTATTGCTTACCCGTCGAAGTAGAAAAATCTGAAGAAAAGCCATGGTACTCAGACATCAAGGCATATCTCGAAGATTGAATCTTCCCCTCAGATGCAACACCAAATGACTGAAGGACTATCCAGAAATTGGCAGGGCAATTCTTCTTGAACAGGGGCATTCTATACAAGAAATCGCACTACGAGGTATTACTTCGGTGTGTGGCAGAAATAGAAGCGAAACAACTAATCAAGACTGTGCATGGTGGAATCTGTGTGTCCCACATGAATGGTCATATGCTAGCCAAGAAGATCATGAGAATGGGATACTATTGGTCGACAATGGAGAGTGACTGCTATCAGGATGTCCGCAGGTGCCACCTATGTCAAATCTACGCCAACAAGATCAATGCTCTGCCATCAGAATTGCATAATATGACTACTCCTTGGCCTTTTTCGCTCTAGGGCATGGACGTCATCTGGCAAATCTAGCCAAAAGCCTCGAACGGGCATCGATTCATCTTAGTTGCCATCGACTATTTTACCAAATGGGTAAAAGCCGTATCTTATGCCAATGTCACTAAGAGCAATGTCCTGAAGTTTGTCAAGAACAACATTATCTGCAGATATGGACTTCCCAACGGGTTAGTAACTAACAATGCCAAGAACTTCAAGAACAGGGATATGATCAAGATGTGCGAAGACTTCCAGATCACTCATCACAACTCTGTACCCTACAGACCTAAGATGAACGGAGCAGTCAAGGCAGCCAATAAGAATATCAAGAAAATAATTGAGAAGATGGTAGTTACGTACACATGTTGCCTTTTGTACTCCACGCCTATCGAACCTCGTTTAAAACTTCGACTGGGGCAACTCCGTATTCATTGGTCTATGGAATGGAAGCAGTTTTACCCGTAGAGGTCAAGATCCCTTCCCTTCAAATCTTAAAGGAATCAAAGTTAGATGAAACTGAATGGGTTCAAGCTCGGTTCGACCAGTTAAATCTAATCGAAGTAAAACGTCTTGCAGCCATTTGTCATGGACAGATCTACCAACGACGAATAGCTTGTGCTTCAATAAGAAAGTCAAGCCTAGGGATTTCTCACTGGGAGACCTTGTTCTGAAAAAAAAAATTTCAATCCAAGAAGACGCTAGAGAAAAGTTTCGACCGAATTATGAGGGACCATTTATCGTGAAAAAGGTGATGACGGAAGGAGTTCTGATCCTTACAGAAATGGATGGACAAGCCTTCCCGCAACCGATCAATGCTGACACTGTCAAGGAATACTACGCCTAAAAATTGACCCTGAGATGACGAAAGGCCATCTTTGCTATCCCAAACTATCTACCCTAGTCAACCCTTTTGAGCCATCACGTTCATTTCTTAACCTAAGACTAGGGCAAGTCAACAACTACAAAACGATACAAAAATGAAAAAATGAAAAAAAAAAGATAGAAGAAGAGAAAATCAGAGAGATCAAATCATCAAAGTACTCCTGACCCGCATGAGGATAAACTGTGAATGGCTAAAAATACTCGGACACTTGATCTAAGCTCGACCCAAATCTCCACCCTAAACAAGTTCGAGAGATGCTGGGAGGAGACATAGATCACCTTTTCAAAATAAAAATAGATGAACCCCATGTCTAAACCACTCTAAGTACATCCAGACCTTAACTTTTTGAATCCTTCCACTACCCTAAGCCTAAGCCAATGTTTCGTCCCAACAGAAGTCCTTTTTTATCAAGGAATGTTCTAGGGCAATATAATGACAGTGGCAGCACCAATGATCTTGCGACTTGGTCCGGATATCAAGTCTTATTAGTCGTTGGAAGACTCGATGGGGGAATCCAGGTCGGATATTCAAAAAAAAAAGAGCACTCGAAGTATAGAGTAGCCGATCTCACGGCTCAACTTGAGTTGTCGAATCACGAATAGTCATCAGTAAACTCGATAGGGGAATCTAGATCTATTACTCAAGAAAAAGGGCTACTACAAGAGTAGAATCGTCGATCTCGCAGCTCAATTTGAGTCACCAAGTCACAAAGACACAGAGACTCCGAACGAAACTGTAATATAAAAATTCAAAAATACAAGCATAGTCTGAAAGGGCATAGTGAAAACCTGAAAGGGCACTATGAGTAAAGAATCGGATTATGGCAAGATCAAAGCCATCGACACGATGAAAATCCCAAAAAGGACGTCGATGCTCAAAAAAGTGGAAACCGGGTCTGGTGAAAACCTTAACTGGCACCAGGGGCAATAAGGGTGAACAAAAAAAAAAGGGAAAGCTCCTAGTTCGCAAGAATATAAACTATGAACGGTGAAATCTTTCCAAGAAAACCCATGTCCCGAGCAGATAACAATCCTCCAAGTACCAAGGCACTGGGGATGACTCTAAAGGAACCAAAAGAACAATTGACGTTTGTATCCCCTGTGTCTGACAAAAGCACCAGAATCGTCATAACCAAAGATTATTACAAACTCTGAATTTATTGGACTCATTTGATAAAGACATTTCACAAAATTACGTTTCAAAAACTACTATTTTGGCCAATGACGACAAATCTAGGACTCATCCAATGAATTTTCGTGTTTTCAAAGAACAATAGATATACCTGAGGCCAAGTAAGTACAAAAACTATTTTCTTTGCATTAGTCCTTCAACATTTTGCATACATTCATATAATGAAAAGAAAATACAAAAAGTGGGAGTACAACGCAGTCAAACATCATGGTAACAAATGAAAAAGGAGTCAAGGTATTCTTCCAAAGCCCAAATCCGGGTAGCCTGATTCATCATCACTCTTTCGGCATCTGAAGCATCACGACTCACCAAATATGCTGCAAAGTCATCAAAATGAGGACACTGGGCAAGTCTGTCCCTCAACTCAGCAACTTCAGCTCGAAGTCTAACCACTTTGCCACTACTACTAGATCCAGATTGGATAAAGGCAAGTTCGGATGTCAGCCGAGCGATCTCTTTCTGCATTTTCTTATCGGATTTGAGCCAAATAGCCTGAATTCGATGATGATCATTCTGAGACTCCTCCACTCGATCTCGATAATCAAAGGAGGATGAAGTACCAGGGCGTGTTCGGGGAACTATGGACACTGAGGGTCTCCAGAAACGAGTTCTCAAATCCAATGCAAGTATGCCGGGAATAAGTGCGCTGCAAATATGGGTCCACTCAAAAACCTCAACTCGACCCCATTTTTTTACAAGTCGACTCAAAAGTGCAGTCGATAAAGGGCCAACCAACTCATTGAAATTCTCAGGAATGAGCATACCTTGATCATAATCAAATTGACGAAGAACCCGAAGTAGTACATAATGAGTTGCCTCGTGAAGACCAATCAAAACGAGAAAACGGGCACCATCGAATGCAATCACAGGAGATCCTCGAGGTTGGAATGCACCTACCCATCTCACTTCTTCATCATCAAGGTTGCTGATGAAGGAATACCAATCTTCTTTGCCACCTGAAACGAAGGGAATAACTCATCTCGACATCGTAAGAACGAGATCAGCATTAACACAAAATAAGCGATTAACTACTTCAGTTGAAGCCAAATGATCCATGAATCAAAGCTGCAATAACAAGAGTATCCTAAACTTTGGAAACTAATGAAGTCAAGTTTAAATCTAAGCTAAGTTTGAAATTTACCTGCAGGACTGGAGCACATCCCTAGAAAATTCGATCACGACCGGAAGAACAAGCCGTGAGGGATTGGAACATTTCGCTCAAAAGCAACGGGGCCAACCGGCGTCCTTTCCGGACTTGTAGAATCATGTGAATGAGAAAAAGGTCTACGATGTCTCCGCCACCCGAAAATAAGAGTTGACTCACCACCATCAAAGTGAGAGCATTAAAGTCAATCAACGGCTTCGAGGGGTCCGTAAGGCATTCAATCAAGAAGGATTTGGATATTGTTTTCAAAACCGATCCACCATCCGAAATCTTCAAAAATTTGCGGTTTATCGCCAAGAAGGCGGAAGTCTCGCTTCGGTATCCATCACGCAAGGGTGGAACCACATCCCCACCCGATATTTCGAGCCCTAACAATACTTTAAATTCCTCAATGGTGGGAGTCATTTCATGCTCCCCAAATCAGAAGAGATTGAGTTCGGGGATGCAATACCTTAGCATGGCCTCAATCAAGCCCCATTACAATGGGACCTCGGGCAAGGAAAGAGTAAATCCTAGTTTATTCAAGCACCATTGAGCTCTATCATCATTATCCATGCTATCTATCCAACTACTCAAGAAAGGATCAATAATGCCATATCTTTTCAAGTTGGGAAGAGTAGAGGGCACCTCCATGGAGCTTGAGAAGAAGCTTTGAGGAAGAAGGAGAGTAAAAATCGGCCAAAAGTGAAAAAGGAAAGTAAAAAAATCATGAAAAGTGAAATGTTAGGGCAAAATGAAGTTGAAACAGGCTTAAAGTGGAAAGTAAATCATACTGGTCCGTGTTTGAAACACGGATAAGGACAAATGTTAAGTGATCCGTGCCCAAAACACGGATAAAATCAATATTAGCTTATTTGTGTTGGGAGCACGGAAGAAGCAAAATGTGACTCATCCGTGCTTAAGGCACGGATAAAAGCAAAAATGACTTATCCATTCTCCTGGCACGGATGAAAACTGGGAAAATCTATCCGTGTTGAGAACACGGACCAGAAGGTTTTAGCCTTAAAGACATGGATCATGTGAATTCTGAAAGATTCAGGACCATGTAACAGGCACCTCATGTCTTGAAACCCCAAAATCACATGAAAAACAGCTTGAACTTTTACATGCTCGATAAACGCGTTCAAAACTCTCGAAAGCTCTCAAGATGTATACCGAGCATGTACGAACTCGCCATGATCATATTAGGCCAGATCAAACCTCCAAGGACCGCCTCACTCACCATGGACCCCAAACGACTCACACCACTCAAGAACATACTCGAAGGGTCCTTTGGACCCTGATCGCACCCTTTACCAGCTCGTAAACTCACCAACACTCAAAATGGCTCGAAAACCCTGATGATTGATATCTCACCAAGAAGCTCGGATCAATTGCACAGATGATCATAATGATACAACAAATACAATAAATAATGGACATGAATGCACATATATATACAAAAGTTTAAAATGTTTACAAATGTGTCTGAGTCTAATTCAAAAATATACATGAATTGCAAGGTACAACAAAATCAAATCAAGGGGGGAGTATCGTCCCGAACACTCTGAGTCTTCGGAAGCACTCTAGAAGAAGATCCAGCCACTGCACCCGAGCCAAACACCCCGGAAGAAGGTAGACCATGCATCAGCAGTCGTCCGTCCTAATCCATAGTACCCGCGAGATCGACGCTAGGGACAGAAGGGCCAGTGGAAGGGGAGGCCTGAAAACGAAGAAATAGAATAGATCAAATACAGGAAGAAATATATACAATATGCAAGAAAATGAACAACTAAATATAAATACATACCTTGGGAGGTGTTGGAGGCCGCGCAGAGGTGCTCGCTCCGTCTCGACGTCGATGATAGTCTTGAAAAGATCATAAATAAAAAATCAATCAAGACAGAATACCTATGAACTACAATATGTGAAACGAAAGGGAAAGAGAACAAAAACAACATACCATCTCGGCCTGAAGACGAGACTCGCATAAGGCCATCTCGAGCTCTAACTCCTGGATACGAGCAGCCTGTGCCCCAAGGCGAGCCTCCTGCTCCTCAATATGGACAGCCTGCTCCTCCACCTTCGCCCTAGAGGCCCTCCATCTATTCTCCATCTCCATGGCCTTCGTTGCCTGAGCCTCAATCACATCGTAACCCTCGCGGAGACGACGAAGATCATCGGCCTGAAAGTAAGAATAACAAACAAGTAAGAATGATAAGAAGCAGAGAGTTCTACAGAAAAGAGACAAGGATAGAATACATACCGTGATAGCATGCTCCTGTAACAAGATCCCTCCGATCTCGATAATCCCGACCCGAGCGGTGACAGCAGGCATAATACATCCAATAGAAGCCTCTCTAAACCAGACCTAGTAGTCATCGCCCCTCACCAGTCCAGCAGCATCAACACCCCTCGACTGGGTGAGATATGCATCTACCATCATAGCCCCCGAGATAAGCTCAGGTGGAGCGACAAGGATGCCAAGGCTCCCATCGTGCTGGAAAAATAGGCGCTCCCCTAGATAAAATGTGTATCTCTGCTCGTCAATAAAGAAGGGGTAGCGTTGTCGTTTGATGTTACGCCTATAGGCGTTCCTCACCTCCTGCCTTCCGCTGACAGTGCGGGAAAGGTCTCGAAGCGTAACCGAGAAGATCTGCAAAAGAGAGAAAGTCAAACGATACCATCTGTGGCGCCCCACCAAACGCTAACACAAATACCCATGTCAGATCTCGAGGTACTAGGTGGCACCTCAAAATTTCGGCATGGTCTCCTCTGTTTATGTTAGTATTCCAAAGCGATTCAACCTGCACCTAATAATCTTGCATATATATATACAAAATATACTACTAGGGGAAGCCTATATACATCTAATAACATACGAAAGATCAGAGTGCGGAAGAATAACCAGAATACAGGATTATACAAATATTTCTCATTCTAACAAAAGTCCTAACGCTTAGAATAAAATCTATTACTTTTGGACAATCGACACCACTAGGGGCTATAACCCCAATACTCACCAAGTGACAAACTCTGGCTGTCTATCTGACCTACCAGATGATTCTCACTCGTGCTCTATACCTACCTTGCCAATCTTCGAATCGGAAACAAAAAAAATAAAGAAAGAAAGGGTGAGTAACAACGGTTACCCAGTAAAGAAAAACACAATTTCTGCCAATAACCTCTTCTAACATGAACGAATAAGCATACTAAATCATTTTAAAATCTATAAAATTTTATAAAAGAAACTACGATTAACTAGTACATATAGCCAGGGATGAGCAACTATACATTTTAAAACTCACATTACATCAATTATTATTACTCACTATAACATTCTCTTTTTATACAAATCTAATTGATCAAATGGAAACATTTAACATGTATTTCATTTTATATATCAAAATAAGACAACAGATACATAATACACAATGGTAGAGTACTAGAATTAGAGTATTGGGATTTATGACTGGATCGCTCCCAGTCGGGACATGGTGTTTCATAATAAAGTAGTAGTTCTTGATTTTGTGGCTGGTCGTTGTTTACCACACTTGTGAGACCATTTATCCAGCTCAGGCTGACCGTTTGATGTGACCGTAAGCAATGGATCTCTTTTCGATGTGTCAAAACATTCGACTACTATAGATTGTTAGTGATCACTGACTAATCATCTTCGTCTATGCCTATCAAGCGTGCATATGATTCCCAAATATACAAACCATTCGTATACGACCACCATTACATTATAAGTTCATTGGTAAAGATAGAGAGGAATAAACCCAGATTCCAGTTGTGACTCCACTCTCATACGCGTCTGTAGACACCCCATTTTTGCATCCGCCTGATTAATCAACTCGTCAACCCGATCGCAAGGATTCCCAATGATGGATGTGTATTCCATTGCTTTACTTTGTTACCAGATTTGTTTCAGAAATCCAGATGAGGTATCTCGAATTGACAAAACCTTAGAAACCACGCTACGCTAGGAAAGTACGATCCCAGAAACATAGAAATCATCATCTTGCAGACCAAAAAGAAGCTTCACGATAAAAATCACTAAAAATTATCAAATTACCAAAATACCCCTAACCTCAAAACAACCCTAGAGCCTACGTTACGCTTAGCAAAACCCATTCGAACACATAAAATGACAAATCGGAACCAAATAAATCATTTCACCAATTTTAACAGAATTTGACAAAATTACGAAAATGCCCCTCATAAAGTTCACAACCATTTCACACAAAAAATTTCATAAATAACAAAAACTAATATTTCCATTGAATTCCTTACGAAAAACCGATTCTAAAACATCCTAGAACATTAAAAACTGACTTAAAATGTGAAAAGTCCTCTCCGGGGGCAAAACGGTAATTTCACAATTTTCATGATAAAAAATTCCGAAATTAATAAATAAAACATTAAATAATTAAATTTAAACATTAATGAAATTAATTTAAAATTTTGAACCTAAAAAATCGATTAATCGGACTCTCAGGCAAAATTGTTGAGGGTTCGTGGGATATTTCTTTAAGGACCCCTCCATTTGGGGGTCCAAAGAATTAAAAATATTTTAGAGGAGGGTTCTCCAAAAATCAAAGTAAATCAAGCAAGACTAAGGTCAAGGTATTAAAGTCAATCAAGTGAGACTGAAGTCAAAATTAAAGTCAATTAAGCAAGACTAAAGTCAAGATATTAAAAGTCAATCAATTAAGACTGAAGTCAAAACAATAAAAGTCAATCAAATAAGACCAAAAGTCATAATAGAGATCTAATTAAATAATAACTCTATCTAATAGAGTTCTAACTTAAAAACAATTCTACCTAAAACAATTTGAATTAAAATACAATTCTACCTAAAACAATTCTAATTAAAACACAATTCTACCTAAAACAAGTCAAATTAAAACACAACTCTAATTAAAAGATTTCCAATTAAACACTAACTCTATCCAAATCAACCCCTAAAAACATCTATAAATAGAGGTGCTCACACCCTATTTTCGTATCAAATTATAAACCTTAAGAGAAGTAGGTCTAGAAGCTCCCCTAGCCCCCCATAAACCCTAGTTTTGGAGTCCCAACTCCTTAACTAACATCCCTCCTTCAATTTTAGTCTAGAAAACATCCAAAAGCCTTCTAAAAACACCCCCAAATCCACAACGAACTTAAAGAGTTTAGATTCAAAAACAAGGAGATACCTTGCCTCGGAGATCCGAAGTCAAATCCGGAAACAGAACGAAGCAAGGGAGCACGGTACAAGGAGCTCTTTTTGTCAGATCTGAGGGAACCAAGTCCGTGCCATCGGAAAGGTAAATTTTTATTTTTATTTATTTTTTTATTTAGGTTTTAGCAATGTAATTTACTTGGGACTTTAGTAGAGACCGGCTTTGGCCGGGCGGGGTTGGTGCCTAACACCTTCCAACCCCGTAACTTGATCCCTGAATTCAGATTTTTTATGGTAGATTAGTTCTTTTTATCCATGTTAAAGTCAGTATGGTTCGCAGACCACAATAACTAGGTGGCGACTCCCAAACCTCAAGGGTCAAAAGCGGATCCGCGCACCCCGCGGATCGAGGGCGCTTTCAGTGGCGACTCCACTGGGGACATTGAGGATCAAACTTGAAAAACCCCGAGTATGGGAACATTGCCAATGACCTAGTTTTTATTTTATTTTATTTTACTTATTTTTTTTTTAGTTGATTCTATTTAATTTTTAGTTAGTTTGTTTTTATTGCTCGTTTATCATTTTTTATATTGGTGGGTTTAATCATTAATTTCGGTTCAACTTCGAATATGTCATTCTAGCATAGTTCAATCGAGAGTCATTTAGGGTGACTTTAAATAATGATATCAAACGTGAACGGATAATTGTATTGAGGGTGGAATGATGATCATTGAGGAAAGAATGATGAAATAAAAAATGATTTTTTTTTTATATATTTTTCCTTTTGGGGGGGGGGGGGATGTCGACCCGTTTTTGGATAACAAAAGATTGTTTTTTTTGGAAACGTGTTTGATGTGTTATTTGATAACGTTTTTTTTTTTTTTTAAAAATGAAATTTTGTTTTGATTAATTGGTTATTTTTCATAGGTGTTCGATTTTCTTTAGTGAGCACGACATGCTGTCCATTGACAGCATATAGGATTTCAAAATTTAAAAAAAAAAAAAAACAAAAAAAAAATTAATATCTGGAATTTCTGTCTGCAGAAACTGTTGGGGGGGTGTGCGTAGTAAATCGATTAATTATTTCGGGTGCTGTTAATAAAAAAGCCGTTTTGTTTATTTCCATTCAACCCTTTAAAATTTTTTTTTTTAAAAAGAAAACCATCATCTTCCTCGTTCGGTTCTACTATCTCAACAGAGACTCGAAAAACCTTGCTCCTCAAAGGTTTTTAACCCACCTCTTGGCTCATTAATCTCGGCCGATTTAAGGATCAACCGTTTGAGTTTTGCATTCGTCCTGATTATTGATTGATCAACGATGGATTAACGGACTGGTATGGGGCGCTATTACCTGAATTACTTCACATCTTCTTCGCTCAAAATCGTTCCATGTCTCGACTTTAATGGCTGTTCTTGATCAGCTGTTCTTGTAAGAAAGATACCTCTGATCTCGATCGAATGTGGAGATCTTTTTGAAGATTGGTTGAATCACGGTTTCTCACTCTTTTTCTTTCAAGTAAAAGTCTCCAATCACCATTAGAGAAGGTCGTAGAGAGATTCCTCTCATCACAGCACTGAAATGGCGAACAATTCGTCGAAAAATCCCACGTTACAGGCTGATCTCGACGCTGGTCTGCTGTTGATCTCGACGCTGGCCTGCTGTTATAGGATGATCTCGACGACTAACCTGCTGATCTCGACGATTAACCTGCTGATCTCGACGATTAAGCTGCTGTTAAGGGTTGATCTCGACGTTGAGCTGCTGTTGATCTCGACGTTATCCTGCTGTTTTAAAACAACAAGGCCGATCTCGACATGTGCCGGATGAGTTCGATTATTGGCAGCGGCATATAATCTGTCTCACAAAATTATCTTGGGTTTTTTTTAAGATCAATTTGTTTTCTAAAAAAAGGGGAAAATCAAAATAAAAAAAATAAAGAGTAGAAAGTTTTTTTAAAAAAAGGGAAGTTTAAAAAAATAATGAAATCAAAATTTTTTTTAATGTTGCTAATGGCAACATATGTTCAGGTTGGTTTGTTTTTTGAATTTCCTTGATTGGGCTCAATTTATTTTAAAAAAAAAAATAAAAAAAAAAATGATGAACAAAACCATCCTCTTTATTTCATTGATCATTATTATACCCTTAATTCGAAATTCTTAGAAATTTTGAATTATTTTTGGTCGCCCCAAAATAATCTTGATTGGACTATATAAACTTAGGTGAGACTTGGAATCATGAGCTTATTTCCATGGTTCGGACCATATTATTAATTCATGATAATTGCCTATTTAATATGCTATAATGTCATTGGGAATACATGTTTGATGTTGGTCATAATGTTGATCATGATTAAATGTTTATGTGATTGGAATGGTGCTTATATCCATATAATTCATGTTATAATTGGTTTGATTGGGCCATGGGCCCATTTGTTTGGAAAAGGCCCCAGGCACACCCCACCTTACTTTGCACACACCACATGCACGTTTACCGCTTTACTCACTTACACGTCCCATTTAGCCAACGTGGCACTAGTGCGTGGCCCGGTCTCTTCGGAGATGCGACGTCATTCATGAAACCCACAACTCCAGTCACGTACCTTAGGGTATATCGAACTGGGGCATCAATACCGTCTGATCAGGTGATTCTGAGAGACATATTGATGCACCTATGCTGGGATGACCTGAGCCTTTGTCCTATTGTAAGCCACACAGTCACATGTCCCGATTGCCAACGTAGTACTAGTACGTGGTCGGTCCCCTTGTGGGATGCCAAACCATTTATGAAAGCTACAACTCTTGACTCGTACCCATAGGTATAAAAGGTAATCTAAGTATATCAATTGCACTTCTTTGTCAAAACCGGTGCCTAAGCAAGATCTTGCCCCGCTGTACCCTACTGTACGAGGGGGATAGACTACGTCTATTCTAGACGAGAGGTATTTAAGTGGGCCCTTGCTCAGTATTGTGCGCCACCTCTCAACTGGAGATCAAACTGGCTGTTTTTGGCTTCAGAGAAGTGAATTGAGGTTTTAGATTATCACCTATATGGTATAAACCAAGTCACCACGTATCGAAAGGTATATAGGTGTGCTTGGGCAAGGGTGGCCAGATAAAAATGCATTGCACGTAGTAAGCCTAGAGTCTAGAAACCTTCCCCATAGGTCACGACTCGAACTTATCGTGGGTGTTCCCGGGTTGTTTATTGAATGAATGCCTGTTGTTAGATGAATGTATGTGAGTGATGTGAATGATGAGATCAGAGTATATGATTGTCCTCAAGGATAAAAAATGTTATTTTTGAAAATCAAAATGGGTGCACTAACCCAATAAAAAATCCATCTCTTGCAAATGACCCAGCCCAACTCGATCCAACAATCCTGATGGACCGGGCCATTTAAATCGAAATAGAAATCAAATTTTCAAAGAAGAAAAATAGTTTACAAAGGGAAAGTATTTTCCGGAAAAAATATTTTCCAAAAGAAGTGTTTTCCAAAAAAAGTATTATTCTATAAAAAAAATGTTTTCTAAGAAAAAACGTTTTCCAAAAAAGATTTTCCAAGAGAAGATACTTTCCAAATAAAAAACTATTTTTCAGAGAAAAAATATTTTTAGAAGAAAATGTTTTCCAAACGAAAAGAAAAAGAAGGAAAAATAATTTGCAAAAGATCTATTTTTGCATGAAAAGTTTTTATAGACCTTGGAAAACTACCAAAAAATGTTGCAAAAAAATAATCAGATTTGTGAAATAAAAACATTATTTTCCAATATTTTTCAAGAGTGCAACGTAAAATTATTTTTCTTCTGAATAATCATTAAATGGATGAACTTTTTAATGGATTGGTGCACAAAATTCAATAAAATCTCAGGGTTCATTTCAAATGTTATCAAGGGGGTGACACTGAAATTGGTTAAATTCACCTTCAAAGAGGTTTTAAGGGTTATCATTGTATCTAAGCTCAATCGTCTATCATTTAAGTAGGGTTGTAAATCCGATCAGTTAGAGTAAACATCAATATCAAATCAACAGTCAGAAATGACCTCAAAATTTCTCAACATCATCCAGTTGTTCTTTGAAGATCATAGTGCCTCAATCCTGTTGGTTGTAAGCAATGTCTCAGTCCTCAGTCCTAATCAAGCCCATTGTGGGTAGTTGTATTGAGTTTTCATGAGTTATTTGAGTTAGCTCGAGTCCAATTTTTCAATGTCATATTTTCTTTAGATTGAGTTTACTCTTTTTCTGTTGAGTCGAGTTAGTTTATTGAGTTTATAGAGGTGTCTGTCGTCCCTTCTGAATTTGATTGAATAAAGAAAATTTTTTAATACCTCAAGCGCATTAAAGAATTAACTAATAATCTAGCTTCAAGGATATATTTTTCTCCTGAACAAGAAAGATAAGAGTCGGGCTCAAGAAAGCAAAGGTCATTGACCTCGGAACAGAAATAAATTCCTAAAGAGATTCAAATAGAAACCATCTTATCTCTAGAGGAACACAAGGGGATAATGAATTTTCTCAGAAATTTCAAAAGACTTATTCGTGTGATCATATGAGGGTATGCTAGGTACAAGCTTGGGTGTTGTTCAACATGGAATAAATACTCACCTATATCGATGGAATCAAAGAAGATGTTATAAAATGTATCAATGATATCCTCACTACATCTTGAGTTGCAAATCACATATTATCAGTCGATATGGGGATACCTTTTGAACTGATCTCTGATAATGGGAAGTACTTCAAAGCATAAGTCATTATTCTGTGTACAAAGTTCAAAATCCGGCATCGCAAATCATCACCCTACCATCCTCAGATTAATGGAACAGTTGAAGCAGCTTGCAAGAGTTTCAAGATAATCATCGTGAAAATGTGTCAATCACATATCACACCGGGATTGGCCAGAAAAGTTACCATTCGCATTATGGACATATTACACTTCAATACAGTCTTCTACTAGAGTCACTCTAGTATGATATGGAAGCAATCTTACCGGTTAAAAGGGAAAATCCTGTATCTCAAGGTCTTGATAGAAGAATTGTTAGAAACAGATTGGGTCTGTCAATGGAGAGGAGTCACTTGCATGTTTGACAAGAAAGTCAAAGTTCATCACTTATAAGTCAAAGATCTAAGCATCAGACTACCCGAAAAAAAATTTGAGTATTCTTCTCGATCATAGAAAGTTTGAACTCAATTGGAGAGATTCAATCATCAAGGAAATATTATCTGGAAAAACTGTTAGACTTCAAGATCATGATGGAATCGAATTACCAGAATCAACCAACCTTGACCAAATCAAACGGTACTACATTTAAGGAGGCCATCTTTGGCCGAATCAATTCTCTTATTACCCAGTTCAATATATCCTTTCTCAACCCTTTCGCAGCCTTTTCAAAAAGAAAAAAATTATGCCTTCTTCTTTCTTAGCCCGATTACCTAACCTAAGGGAGGGAAAAATATTTCGAACTACGTTTTGGTCTGATCCCAAAATTCTGGGGTACTTAGGCAACCTGAGAAATTACTTCAGGCCCGACCACATCAAAATAAAAAAAAAATCTATTTCCCCACACAAAAAATCAAAAAAATCAAAAAAAAAAATTCAAAAGAGAAAGAAATATCATCCAAAATGGGGAAGAAAATTCAAGAAAAAAGTTTAAATGAAATGCCACACAAGGGGCATTTGGGTTTTTGAGCCTCAAAATCCCTTTCTTTTTTATACCCAGTCCTAAGCCTACCTATAAAAGTCCTCCTAAGTACCGTGCGAAAAGTCAAGGAAGATAGCAAAGCATGATCAGGCAGCAACTCCAGAAGTTCAGAGAAAAAAAAATAATAAGATAAAAAATGATGAAGCCTGCTAAGTTGAAAACCCGAAAAGGGCGATTTAGGCAAAAATTAAGGCCAGCTCGCAAGGTTGAAAATCTGAAAGGACAACTTTGGCAACAATCAGAGCTAAAAAGAAAAAAATGCTCGCTAGATCGAAAACCTGAAAAGGCGATCTAGGCAAAAGCTAGAGCAAGCTCGCTGGATTGAAAACCTGAAAAGGCGATCTAGGCAAAAGTTAGAGCAACAAAGAAAAATAGAAAAAGATCCCAAGCTGAGAGCGGTCCGAGCTGAAACATTAGAAGTCCGAATAACCAAGTTCAATACTTAGCTTAAGCCAGGCATAGACTCAGAAGCCACAAGTATCTTGTCTATGATCGATCTGAAAATGTTTAATTCCCCAAGTGAACCAAGGGAGATAAAGGTGAATTCTATGATGAGTCTCGAAAGGAAATAATTTTGTACTCTTGAGCCTGACTCAAAACCTTCAATAAAATTAATCAAAATTAAAAGTTGAGTCTTTATTGCGCTTGTGGTAATCAATTATTTCAAACCTTCATACAAGGGGCATTTTCTTTCTTTTTTAATGTAACTTTCCCCCCTTATACTAGGGGCATTTTTTTATGTGTTCAATTATTTTCAAGGCCATGGTCATTGTCAAACTAGAGGCATTTTGCTTTTGAGCAGTGAGATAATGAGAACCCCAAATTTAAGGTAATCCTCTTGATAACAGTTTTTCAAAAAACTCTTGAGGTTCGAAAGAAATAAAAATTCAGGTTTTAAAACTTTTTGATAAATCCTTGAGGTTCAAACAAAAGCATTTCGGATCTCACATAGGAGATATAACATTCTTTCAGTCTCCAGATTCTTTTCCAGATTCAATCATTCTTGGAATCAATCATTTCTCTTCCAGATTCATTATCTTCCAGATTTATTCGTTCTCCAGTTTGTTCTAATCAGTTTTCTCCAAAATTCATTCATTCCTCTACCAGTTTTGCTCAGTTGCCGCCAAGGGTTATCTTGGATTTTGCTCAGTTGCTGCCAAGGGTTATCTTGGATTTTGCTCAGATTCCGCCAAGGGTTATCTTGGATTTTGCTCAGTTGCCGCCAAGGGTTATCTTGGATTTTGCTCAGTCTCCGCCAAGGGTTATCTTGGATTTTGCTAAGTTGCCGCCAAGGGTTAACTTGGATTTTGCTCAGTTTCCGCCAAGGGTTATCTTGGATTTTGCTCAGTCTCCGCCAAGGGTTATCTTGGATTTTGCTCAGTTGCCGCCAAGGGTTATCTTGGATTTTGCTCAGTTGCCGCCAAGGGTTATCTTGGATTTTGCTCAGTCTCCGCCAAGGGTTATCTTGGATTTTGCTCAGTTTCCGCCAAGGGTTATCTTGGATTTTGCTCAGTTGCCGCCAAGGGTTAACTTGGATTTTGCTCAGTTTCCACCAAGGGTTATCTTGGATTTTGCTCAGATGCCGCCAAGGGTTATCTTGGATTTTGCTCAGTTTCCGCCAAGGGTTATCTTGGATTTTGCTCAGATGCCGCCAAGGGTTATCTTGGATTTTGCTCAGTTGCCGCCAAGGGTTAACTTGGATTTTGCTCAGTTTCCGCCGAGGGTTATCTTGGATTATGCTCAGATACCGCCGAGGGTTTTCTCGGAACTATGCTCAGATACCGCCGAGGGTTTTCTCGGAACTATGCTCAGATACCGCCGAGGGTTTTCTCGGAACTATGCTCAGATACCGCCGAGGGTTTTCTCGGAACTATGCTCAGTTACCGCCGAGGGTTTTCTCGGAACTATGCTCAGATACCGCCGAGGGTTTTCTCGGAACTATGCTCAGTTACCGCCGAGGGTTTTCTCGGAACTATGCTCAGATACCGCCGAGGGTTTTCTCGGAACTATGCTCAGATACCGCCGAGGGTTTTCTCGGAATTATGCTCAGTTACCGCCGAGGGTTTTCTCGGAACTATGCTCAGATACCGCCGAGGGGTTTCTCGGAACTATGCTCAGATACCGCCGAGGGTTTTCTCGGAACTATGCTCAGTTACCGCCGAGGGTTTTCTCGAAACTATGCTCAGATGTCGCCGAGGGTTTTCTCGGAATTATGCTCAGGTTATGTGCAGATTATATTCAAATTATGCTCAGTTTATATTCAAATTATGCTCAGTTTATATTCAAATTATGCTCAGTTTATACTCAGATTATGTTAAATTTATGCTCAGGTTTTACTCAGTTTCACACAGTGCACACACTTGCACATTTGCAATTTTTAGTCAGGGAGAATTCTCTAAAATTCAAGGATCTGACACCGTCAGTGAGAGTTTGCGCTCAAGGACCTGACAACCTTTTAATTCGGGGAGAGCTTTACCCTCAAGGATCCGAACACCTTGACAAATTGCTAAATCAGGTTGCAAAATGAACTGTCACTAGCTTTGGCATTCAGATATCGCACTATCTACCAAAATAGATTTGATATCTAGTTTGCTTCAACCCTCTGCCAAAGAGGGGCATCTGTATACACCCCATTTTTGCATCCGCCTGATTAATCAACTCGTCAACCCGATCGCAAGGATTCCCAATGATGGATGTGTATTCCATTGCTTTACTTTGTTACCAGATTTGTTTCAGAAATCCAGATGAGGTATCTCGAATTGACAAAACCTTAGAAACCACGCTACGCTAGGAAAGTACGATCCCAGAAACATAGAAATCATCATCTTGCAGACCAAAAAGAAGCTTCACGATAAAAATCACTAAAAATTATCAAATTACCAAAATACCCCTAACCTCAAAACAACCCTAGAGCCTACGTTACGCTTAGGAAAACTCATTCGAACACATAAAATGACAAATCGGAACCAAATAAATCATTTCACCAATTTTAACAGAATTTGACAAAATTACGAAAATGCCCCTCATAAAGTTCACAACCATTTCACACAAAAAATTTCATAAATAACAAAAACTAATATTTTCATTGAATTCCTTACGAAAAACCGATTCTAAAACATCGTAGAACATTAAAAATCGACTTAAAACGTGAAAAGTCCTCTCCGGGGGCAAAACGGTAATTTCACAATTTTCATGATAAAAAATTCCGAAATTAATAAATAAAATATTAAATAATTAAATTTAAACATTAATGAAATTAATTTAAAATTTTGAACCTAAAAAATCGATTAATCGGACTCTCAGGCAAAATTGTTGAGGGTTCGTGGGATATTTCTTTAAGGACCCCTCCATTTGGGGGTCCAAAGAATTAAAAATATTTTAGAGGAGGGGTTCTCCAAAAATCAAAGTAAATCAAGCAAGACTAAGGTCAAGGTATTAAATTCAATCAAGTGAGACTGAAGTCAAAATTAAAGTCAATTAAGCAAGACTAAAGTCAAGATATTAAAAGTCAATCAATTAAGACTGAAGTCAAAACAATAAAAGTCAATCAAATAAGACCAAAAGTCATAATAGAGATCTAATTAAATAATAACTCTATCTAATAGAGTTCTAACTTAAAAACAATTCTACCTAAAACAATTTGAATTAAAACACAATTCTACCTAAAACAATTCTAATTAAAACACAATTCTACCTAAAACAAGTCAAATTAAAACACAACTCTAATTAAAAGATTTCTAATTAAACACTAACTCTATCCAAATCAACCCCTAAAAACATCTATAAATAGAGGTGCTCACACCCTATTTTCGTATCAAATTATAAACCTTAAGAGAAGTAGGTCTAGAAGCTCCCCTAGCCCCCCATAAACCCTAGTTTTGGAGTCCCAACTCCTTAACTAACATCCCTCCTTCAATTTTAGTCTAGAAAACACCCAAAAGCCTTCTAAAAACACCCCCAAATCCGCAACGAACTTAAAGAGTTCAGATTCAAAAACAAGGAGATACCTTGCCTCGGAGATCCGAAGTCAAATCCGGAAACAGAACGAAGCAAGGGAGCACGGTACAAGGAGCTCTTTTTGTCAGATCTGAGGGAACCAAGTCTGTGCCATCGGAAAGGTAAATTTTTATTTTTATTTATTTTTTTATTTAGGTTTAAGCAATGTAATTTACTTGGGACTTTAGTAGAGACCGGCTTTGGCCGGGCGGGGTTGGTGCCTAACACCTTCCAACCCCGTAACTTGATCCCCGAATTCAGATTTTTTATGGTAGATTAGATCTTTTTATCCATGTTAGAGTCAGTATGGTTCCTAGACCACAATAACTAGGTGGCGACTCCCAAACCTCAAGGGTCAAAAGCGGATCCACGCACCCCGCGGATCGAGGGCGCTTTCAGCGTCCCATACCACGTATGAGCTTGGTGGTCCCTACTGTACATCCTAGGATAATATATCACTCCGAATAATATGACGCACTATCCCTTCAGGCATTCACAGACTCTGTAACAACTCACAAAATAACTACATATATATATATATATATATTATTTTCATTTGAAAATAAAAGAGAAATTAACAATATAAGGTTGATAATGGATATCCAGTTTTCTACCATGCAACTGTGGTCAGCTGGCCTAAAATAAATAACGGAACGGACACGTAAACAGCACCTCGCACTAACAGAAAGTAAATAAACATGCAACCAGTAACATTATCCCTGGATATCCATTCGCCAACTTACACACAACACAACAATGTAAAATACAGACATTACCCCTCGGGTGTAACTCTGACATTTTATCGTTTCATACCATTTTTTCTATTTTTTTATCGTTTTCAATCTTCCAAACAAAATATCCACTTTCTGATATTTATCAACTCAATTTGAGTTCATTGAATATTAAATCATTATTTTTTTTCTAATTATGAAAATCATTTTCATCAATAATATTGAAAAAGTACAACACTTAAATCAAAACGGGGTCCGAGCGGTGCACAGGACTCAACTGACAGAAATAGCCCGTTGAAATATCCTACCCATGTATAATTCGTAAAAAAATGCAATTAAACATATCAAATATGCAAGTTCTGGCGTGAATTTGAAAGAACCGATTGAATTCTATATTTTTAGAAACTTACTATAAATTTTTAATAAAATCTTAAATGCAATTTTCATAATCTACGATTACTAATAGAAATTGAGAGTTCCTTATAAATCTCTAGGAGACGGAATTGTAGCATGTGCACAAAAATCGAGGTGACTCGTCCTTCAAGGCGGCTGATTTTCGAAATTGGCCTAGTGATTTCGAAGATCTCGTGATTTCGAAGATCTCGATGTCGTCATCATTTCTCTCTTCTGCGACGGAGGACGGTTTGACCTCGAAACGGATGAAATCCGAGGTCGAAGTTACATAACCCCCATATATATATACGATTGTTTTTTGATGATACGGGGTAAAAAAGATGAGAAAATGAAAGGAATTTGAGTGGGTTTTGTAGAGAATGAGGCTGCGAACGTTTCTCCTTTCTACGTCGGACATTGATGGTGAACGATTTGCCACAAATCGAAGTTGGAAGATTGGGAGAAAAATAAATTGAAAAAAAAAAAAAAAACGTGGCTGGTTTTTTACTAAATGGGAAGATGAATAGTGAAAAAAAAATTAAGAATTTATTTATATAAATTCTGGGGACGAAATTGGTATTTTGCCTATTGTTTCAATCGATGATAACTTGACCATCCAGACTCCAAAACTGACAAATGAATATTCTATCTTATCTAATATTTCATTCTTGATCTAATGGTATGGTCAATTTCTACAAATTCTATCTCTAACAAAAATTTACATTTTTGGCCTGAGGTGACCCTTAAAATTGACGTCGTTTTCGTTTTTGACGATAATTCGACTTTCTATGTTCCAAAAATGACAAATAAATAGTCCATGTTCAATAATTTTCCTTACGAATCCAATGGTATAATCGAATCTTAATAATTCTTGCTCTAACAAAATGTTACTATTTTAGTATGGTCCATTTCGGTAATCGAGGATTTTGTAACTTTTCTGTTCGGACTCGCATTTGACCATGCTTGCAGGCTAAAGTATATTTTTTGATCATTTTGAATCCAATGGTGTGATCAGATTTTCTTAAAAATGATCTAAAAACAAGGTCCTACAGTTTTATCCTAAGTCCCACTTTTATAATTTTTTCAAAATTCCACTATTTATTTTTTTCTCGAGATACGAATCAAAAATTCGGGGTTTTACAAATCTCTTTATCCTAATTCTAAAGATGTGTCTCAGATACTTATATGATAAGATGGAGGAATTTTTATTTATCAAGCCAAAATTTAAGCCATTATTCGAACGCAAGGAAACTAAAGACTGGACATAATCAAAATTTAAATTAATTTTATATAAATCGTCAATTAAAATCCTAGATCTAACTAAAATTGAATGTAAAAATAATTTTAACTATCTCCATTCAAAAGAAATTGAAGAACCTAAATTATCTAATCTAGATAACGAAATCAAATTCTTAGATATGGTAGGAACATAAAAAGTACTCTCTAGATTCATTTGATAACCAGTCTACAATACTAAGTGATAGGTTCTTACAACAAGTATTTGCACTCCGAGACAGTGTTCCATGAAGATAGACCTTTCACTTTGTATTGACTTCCGTCTTGATTGAATCCCTGTATTGAATTTGTAATATAACATGTGATTCTAGAGTCAATCCACCACGTATTAGAAGGTACTTCACTTAAGTTTGATTCATATATAAATGAAAAAAACCAAACTTTTTTTTTAACCAACTTCTGTGTTTTGTGCAATTTTTTTTATATGTCCAACTTTGCTACAAAGTAGCACTTGACACCATTGTTGTTCTTCCTTTCAGACTGATTTGCATTCTCAAGCACTTTTTCTTTTCCTGACTTTCTTCTTTCCATTTGTTCTCCTAGAGTCATCATGAAAGCAGACTGTTTTCCTTCCTATAACGTCCCCAAATTACTAACTCAAAATCGAATGTCAAATCTCGAGGTAGTACACGGCACCTCAAAATTTCGACATGATTTCCTCTATTTATGTTATCATTTCAAGGCATTCGAAAACCTGATTAACCAATATACAATAAATCTTGTATTTATATATGCCAAAAATACAGAAGCAACGGAAGACGGTAAACTTCAAGTAACGTAAAGTTAAATCAGAGTTGCATAAGGAGTAAAATATACAGGTTTACAAAAATATATCCTCACTCTAATATGAACCTAACACTCGACTCCAAAATTTATATACATCCTGGACGAAATTGACAATATTAAAGGATGTAGTCCTAATACTCACCGGGCAATGGACTTTGGTCATCGGTCTAACCTACCAAATAATCCTTACTCTTCGGCTTTACGATTGCCTCTTCAACTGTCGATTCTGAAGTTAAAAAATAGAAGCAAAAGGTGAGTAACAATGGTTACCTAGTAGGTCTACAAACAATTCCTACTAATAACATATCCTAAACATGAACCAGTAAACATATTGAGTCATTTAATACATGCTAGGTTTTACAAAATAAATTACGAGTAACTGGTATATATAACTAGAGATGAACTACTAAATATTTTAAAAGTTTCATATTACATCAATCAATAGTACTTAGTATAACATGTTCTTTTTATACAAATCTAATTGACAACATTGAAACAGTAACTATGCTTTTCATTTTTAAATCAAAATAAAACAACAGATACATAATACACAATGGTAGAGTAGTAGAATTAGAGAGTTGTGATTCAAGATTAAAATTGAAATCTTAATAACATACATTCAAGATCAAAATCGAAATCTGAGTTACATATATTAAAGATCTAAATCAAAATCTGAATTACATGCATTCCATATCAAAAACCGAAATTTGAATTTCATGCATTCAAGGTTGGAAAATCAAAAATCTAATCTATTGTTTAAGATTGAAAAACTGAAAATCTGAACTATTGTACAAGATCAAAAAAAAAATATATCTAAAACATTTATACATGATTGAAAATCGAAAATCAAAAATATATATTCATGATTGAAAAATGAAAATCAGAAATTCACGATTGAAAATCGAAAGTCAGAAATAGATATTTATGATTGAAAAACTAAAATCAGAAATATACATTCCTTGATTGAAAATCGAAAATCAGAAATATATATTCACGATTGAAAATCAAAAATTAGAAATATATATTCATTGATTGAAAATTGAAAATCAGAGATATATATTCATGATTGAAAATAAAAAATCAGAGATATATATTTATTGATTGAAAATCGAAAATCAGAAATATATATTCTTGATTGAAAATCAAAAATCAGATATATGTTGTTCCAGATTGAAAAACGAAAATCTGATTGATGGAAATCACTATTACATAACTCTATATGTTTGTACGTTTCTCACTATCATTCTATTATGTGGTGTAGATCCTCTTTTATAGATGGAAATAGAGGGCCTAGAGTTCTTCTCTTAGTAAGATTCTTATCCATCAAAGTTTCTTACTAAACTTTTAAGAATAGTTTCTAATTTCAATGATATTGGGAATCCCTTCCAATATTGACATCTATAATTATAGAATCCGTGTGCAAGTAAATTACTAAAACTGTGAGGTCAATGAGCCACATGATATTGAGTTCTAACATATTCAACATCCAAGTATTTTCAATAATTTCATATTTCTACACTACCTCCTATTGCTTTTCTAGTTGATGGGAAGAAGTAGCCTGGTAGATTTTTTTTCCCCCAATTGGTTGTTCAAAGGAGAGCGTGTATATAAAAGAGATGGAGATAAAATTGAGCTCTTTCAAAAAATTCTAGATGCAATGTAAGGTATGCATGTAAGAGAGGGAGAGAAAAGATCGAATTCTTTTAAAAAAATCCAATATATAGAGATATTTTAAAAAATATTTAATCTGGATCACAACAATATATACATACACATATCTCATTATATGGTAAAGATGATGAAAATATTATAGAATTTTTTTTAAATCATTTATTTAGTGATTATTTCTTTCAATATAATAAAATTTGATAGCATGCAACACAACTTTCAATAACATAAAAACTTGGCTCGAAATATAATTAAATTAAAGGAAAGAGTCATTAGCAACTAAAGATTTCGGATAAGGATTTGAAGATGTTGATTATAAATTAGATAAAAAAGACAATGAAATTTCAGTAAGAAAATAATTCTCTAAAGGAAATAAAGGTGTGAATAGTTATTCCAAACAAATTATAAAGTGCAACCCCACCGTAAAGAACTTAAAAAAAAAAAGTGTCAGCTATGTTATTAGTTATCATTGTTGCTTGGCTCCATTTACCATGCTAAGGTGCACCACAGCAACAAATTTATAAAAATTTCATATTCGTATTATAAGGAATCTGACTTGAAATTATTGTGTGGGGTACCTTTGTTTGTAGGGCTTGAGACCAAGTACATAATTAATTGAGTCTCACCATCTCTCTCTTGTATCATAATTAATTGATGTTTAATATAAAAGTCCCAAGGATTTGATTAGAGATTGTAGACCACAATCAATCTATTATTTATGGATTAGGTCCCACATTTATAAGAGGTGACCATCAAACGTACCACAATAATCTAGTGGTTCCATTATGATCACTCGGTCCTTTTCTTGGTTGAGTGAACTGGTGCGGTTGGACAACCACCAATCAGAAGATTTAATTGAACACCAGTAATGATCGTACGACTGTAATTTATTGGTGCCACTTTAGATACCGCCTTCCTCTGACCTAACCTTCCCCGGTAGCAAAACTTAAAATACTTTTGACTACGTCAATTGAACTTATTACCTCGGAATTCCACCGAGTCAACTTGACTCTTCCGAGTTTCGAAGTGTACTACTTTCCAATTTAAGGAAACGAAGTTTGTAAAATAATTTTAGAGATTTATCCTTAGCCAGTTCATTTGATGGAGACTTCTAGCATGGTTGAGGTCAGGGTTTTCCTAGATAGATTCCTGCCACGTGAAAATGGAAAATCTAATGGCTTACGTGGCAAATTAATGGACCATGTGGTATGTCTTCCTTTTAAAAGAACTCTGACCTTTGCCCGTTGCTTAATAATCAAGATAGTAAAATATTCTTTCTCAGGGCCCTCAATCCCATAAAACATCAAACTCAAATCATAGTGATCAATGATTCCAATCACAGAGATGGACCATTCAAATAATTGAGTTTATAATTTGAATTGTAGATCCTCAATGAAGTTGTTCGAAGAATGATTTATAATCGTTCATGAAGACAATTGTAAAAGATTGATCCCAATGATATATTGGATCAAATTAAAGGTAATTTCAACCATATAAATTTTCGATCTGTATGGTTCCAGTAGTTGATTCATTTGATTCAAAAGACGAGGGAAGGAGGGTGCTGGCGGTGGGGGAGGCCCAAAAGTTAGGGAGTATTTAAAAAGAATTCTCTCCATAATGACTTACCAAGTAATTTTTTTCTAGGGTAATTTAGACAAACCCTTCCATGGATCCGCATTTTGGTGCATATTCGAGATATCTCTATGTTTTTAAACTCACGAAGTAGAAAATAAATTAAATACCTTCATCTTCGACCTCTAGTCAAAATCTCAAGATTTTTCATAAAAAATCTGCCATCTTCAACTTTTTTCGTAAAAAATTTACCCTCAATACTAAACTTGAAGTTCATATCTCCAATCTTCGGATATCATGAGTGTGTAGTTGGAATTTGGTGAACTACTACGATGAATCCAACCCCACTGATACGAAGTTGTTCCTAATACTTCCTTCCTCGCGGCGGTGTGGTACCTATCAAAATCACTCCGACGCTCAAGTTAGAGAAGCAGAGGAATCGTCCTTAATACTGGTTAGACTTTAATTTCTTCAGAAGCCCCTCTCTATAGTGCTTACTGTGCTATTTATATCTCCTGGCTGTCCCTAGGGTTTCCTCCTCTATAGGCTGCATTCATGGGATCTCCACTAACTCTGCGGAGTTATTTACCTAATCGAGATCTTCTAGATCGATTATACTTACCTATAGAGATCTCCTTCACGATCTCCGAGATTGACGTACACGTAACAGTTTTATGATTTTTCTAAAATTTGGTCTATCTTGCTTGGCAGGTCTTATCTGACTTATTGTTATGCTGCCTTATTAGCCAGGCTAGGAAGGTCTCTGCTCTGACATGTCTTGCCAGTAGGGCTACGCTTCCGTATACTGTTTTGCGCCTAGTACCACTTAGTCGATTTCGACACATGTACGGCCTAGATTTAACATGCAATTATTTCCCACTACAATTATCCCTTCTTGAGGAGGCGCAAGATCTCTTCGTCTCCTCGAGACACAATTTCGCTTTCTGATTGGTAGTCTTGCTCTTTCATAATTGCGTCTACTGTTTTCGAATCGATGTATTTAATGCAACGTCACTTCGAATCTTCTCTGACGGCCTATATGGATTGCTCTTCATCTATACCCGTCCACCTGTCCTGATGCTTTTAGCACTACCCCCAATTTGGTGACGCTTCATCTGGGCTTAGGTTGTCCTCTCAGACGTACATACTTCTTCGTTTTTTTCTATAAATAGGGGACTTAGTGTATTCTTCGCGCATAATCGTGCTAAAACTTTGCAGACTTGTCTGTGCTTTTCTACGAAGGCCCTCTTTACTTCTATTTCTACTTCGCCGCTTCAATTACCTATTTTAAACCTAGGTAAACTTTTCTTTCTTTGTTCAATTTCTTTTTCATACTTAGTTTTCCCATGGTTGTCACTGTGGCCCAACTTCGATTAAGTTTGTATATTCCTACCTCTGTACATATTTGGGTTGATGGCGGCTCTGATGCCCCTAGTGAATGTCGTCAAGGAAAAATCCTTGTCTTTATCGGCCAAATTAAGGTTGGCCTTACTTAGAGAGGTACTAAGTAAGATAAACCGGACCCTTGGCCAAATGTCCGGGAACTTTTATCGCTTAGTGGAGGTTACGGAGAAGATGGGTATTATCCCCAATAGTTTGCTTTCCCAGTACAACCTGAAAACTTTCCCCCAACGGCCTGGATACTATTCATTGTCCTCCAAGAGCGCAGGGGTGGCTCTAATTCCATGTCTCCTCAGTTCTAATAAAGGGTGGTATAGGGATCCCCTCTACATTTGTGGGGACTAGGAATTCGCCCTCGACACTCCTCACAAGGGGTTCAGAGTCCCTCAGACCTTCCAGGGTAATGTTGTCTTGTTGTGTTCTGTTTTTTACTCTGTTCATAATTTGTTCTGCTTTCTAAACGTCTTATTTGCTTCTTTCACAAATTCTTCTGCTCTTGTGGCTACTGAGTTTAGGAGAGAACAACGCAGAACATCCAAAGATCGGAGGTTAGTGTTAATGGATCTCCGAACCTGGGCTATGGAGAAGGCGGTGGTGGAAGATCTCCTAGGTGATGTTCCGCGGCCACCTGCATGATGTGCTCCCTCTGGCCGAGCCGGGAAAATCGTGGAATGTTTTGATCCATTCCATCCCGACTCTATTTCCAATTGGCCCCTTCCATGACGACGGGATCCCAGTCATTCGGCTCTTCCCTCTGGCGAGCAAGGTTTGGGTCATTTGATCCATTCTGAGTAGCGTTCTCCTCGTTCTAGGATTCTACCAGAGTCCTCCGACGTGATAGACATCAACCTCTCGGAGTTCCCACTCTCATGCTCCCTTGTCATTAGTGTTGTTCCGCCAACTTTCCCAGCCAAGAAGTAGTGAAAGAAGAGAAGCCAGACTTCTTATGGTTACAACCTTTTTAGAGAGGCTAGTCAGTTAGCTGTGGTGCCTAGGGAGCTTGCTACCCTTGCTATTGTTTCTGCTTCTGTCTCTACTTCGGTTTCTATTGATGCTACTATTAGTGCTGCAGCTATTTCTATAGAGACTCAGATGCAAGCAGGGTCGAGTTTTGCCATCGCCAGGGAGGGTAACCCTACTCCTGACCTTTAGTCACAGAAGAGGCACCGATTGATCAAGAAGAACTTGAAGAGTCCATCTCCCAAAGTAGAGTCTGAACATGAGGGCCCTTCTCTTCTTAAGACTCTTCTGGAGGAGGCTGCCTTTGCCTGGATGAGACGCGGGGCCTTCCTCCAAGATGGAAATGAGAACAACATTTTTCTGCCCCTCTGCCACGTCTATAATAAAGGTTGCGGGTGAAATACCTAATAACTGTTGCTTCCCTTCTCTCCCATGGACTGAGATGTTGCTGACCTGAGCTTTGGTCGCTTTGCCCATGGTCTTCACCAAGTAACTTATACTCTTTTTGATCTGCTATCTGTTTCATAACTTCTATGCTCTAACATGTTTCTCTTTTTTCGTAAGCTCACATCTATGGAACTCTGGCCTTCCTAAAGTGGCGTGAAGCTGAGAATTAGGCAGCTATCCTGGCCCGAGAGCAGGGAAAGAAACTAACTGGCTCCAAGCTGAGCTGGCTTCTTCTAGCCAATTTTCCCAAAAGGCTAAAGAAAAGATGGTGGCTAATCTGGCCCAATTCTCCGAGGCCAACCTAGACTTGGAGGCCTTTAATAGGAAGCTGACAGATTTCCAGGGTGTCCTTCAATTGGAGCTAGCCAGCTACAAATAGAGAGTACAACGGAGAGACGTAGAGCTAGCGGAGCTCCAAAAGAAGGTACATCAATAGGAGCTTGAACTAAGCTCTCTAAGAACAAGTATTGATCATCTAGGACTGCTCAGGCTAAGAAGGATGAAGCTAAACCAGGAAGCTTTTGGGGCAGCTGCAAGCCCAGTATTCTCTGTTGGTAGAGGAGGTTTCTACAAAAGCCTACCACGAAGGCTTCGAAGCTTTTCAGCTTCAGTATGAAGAGAAGGAGGAGGATAAAAAGGGCGATGAAGGGGACCTGGATGACACTCCTTTAGTGTCACCTGTTAGGAATGTTCCCTAGATCGGATGCCTCAAGCGTATTCCCCTTTTCCAGTTGGATGAGAACGGAAACCCCGTTGTTATCCTTGATTGGACTCTTGGCGATCTCCTACAGGCTAGTGCTACCTTAGAATTGAATCCTTCTCAAACCATGGATTCTTCAACCCAGGCCAGCAATCTACCCCCTATTCTCCCTTCCAACCAGCCATCCGTTCCTGGTGAAGATCAAAGTGAAGCTATTGAACCTTCAAGTACTACTATTGAAGTTGATCCCCCAACTGATTTTTCTCAGACCCCTCCCTCGGCTCATCATTCTTCTCCCACTGATTAGTGTCCTGTTCTCAACTACTTAAGCTACTGCTCTTTGTACTATCCCAACTTTGGGTTATCTTCTTTGTACTTTTCCCTTTACTATTAGTAAATTTTTTTTGCATTTACACATTTGCTATTGCATTTGCATTTTTTCTTGCCTTTTCTCTTATTACTTTTATGCTGCGTACACATTCTACTGTCTACTTTCTAACTTAGCACACTTCTATGCTATGCCCCTTCCTTCTTCCTCTACTGCTCTACTCACGTTGGTTAAATGGCTCACGACGTGCCATATATGCCTGCGTTGCTGCTTTGCTTTTACAATCGACCCGTTCTAACGCTCAAACTGTCACTAGTTAAACTGCCTATTGCCACTAGTTAGGCTGCTTACTGGCCACTACTAGTGCATACACTGCCATTCTACTTTCGTGATCGCTATTTTGCTTTCACGACAGATATTCTACTTTCGTGACTGATTGATTCCACATTAACAATCATGTCATGATTCTTTTGCACTTCCACCTTTTCCCTTAGGTTCTACTTAAAGTAAGTTTTACTTTAAGTGGAACTTGTACTGGGATAGCTTTACAAATGGCTATGCGAGTCATTGTCCTTGAAGAAGGCTCTGACTCTACTTGCATTCTCAGCTATATCGTTCAGTTAACTTTTCGGCTAGTGAACTCGTGATAGAGTAGGACCCCGACCAGCTTCTTACTCTGTCAGTGAAGGTAGAGAAGACCCACGTAGGTCCGGATCCCAACTGGATCCACACAGTGCTTTTGTTACTAATATCAGAGTTGGGCCCCAAGCAGCTTCTTGCTCGGCCAATGAAGGTAGAGAAGATCCACGTAAGCCTGGATCCCAGCTGGACCCCATTGAATACTCACAAAACTCATGATAGAGTAGGACCTTGACCAGCATTTTGCCCTGCCAATAAAAGTAGAGAAGACCCACATTAGGCCTGGGTCCCGGCTAGATCCACAAAGTGCTTTTGTTATTCGTGTCAGAGTTGGGCCCCGACTAATTTCTTGTTCTGCCAATGAAGGTAAAGAAGACCTATAAAGGCTTGGATTCCGGCTGGATCCTTAACTTCAGCTATTCCCTGCATAGAAATTTAGAATATCTAAGGCAACACATTCATTGATAATACATTTTCAAATTACATACATTCCACAGTCTAGGCAACTCTTGTCCGGACATCATGACTAAGTAATAGGCTTCCTTTTGGCCCACTTTTGTCACTCTATATGGCCTTTGCCAATTTGCGTCCAGTTTGCCATTATTCTGTTCTTTAGTATTCTGGAATACACGTCGTAGCACTAAGTCTCCTTATTGAAATTGTCGAGGACGAACTTTTTTTTTGAAGTAATCATGTAAGCTTCTATGATAATGCTCTATCCTGAATAGCATTGCGTCTCGTTTTTCCGCCAACAGGTTAAGTTCTATGACCAGTTGTTGGCCATTCCTACCAGTTTGAACTACCTTGGACTTCACGGTTGGAAACTATTCTCTATAAGTATCACGGCTTCTATTCTGTAGGTTAGGGTGAACGGGGAAATCCCTGTAGAAGTTCTGGCAGTTGTGCTATAAGCCCAAAAGACTCCATGTAAGACTGAGGTCCATCAGCCCTTTGCTTCCCTTAGCCTCTTCTTCAAAGTGTCAAGTAGCACTTTGTTTGTAGCCTCAGCTTGCCCATTACCTTAGGGGTAGTACGGTGTGGAAAACAATTGTTTTATCCTATGCTCATTAGAGAATTCTCTTATCTGATCTCTTGTAAACTGTCTTCCATTATCGGAAACTTTGGTGTGCGGCAAGGCAAACCTACAAATAATATTCTCCTAAAGGAACTTTTGGACTTCTTGTTCTCAGATTCTGACTAATGGGAGGGCTTCCACCCACTTAGTGAAATAATCCATTGCTACCAACAAGAAAGTCAAATTGCTTGGTGCTTTTGACAACGGGCCTACTAAGTCCATCCCCCACTGTGCAAATGACCACGGACTGACAAGGGAGTGGAGTTGTACTGTTGGTTGCCTGATTATCTTCCCATGTCTTTGGTAACTATCACAGTGCTTGACATGTAGTGCGGTATCCTTTTCCAGATAAGGCCAGAAATAACCATGTGAGAGTACCTTATGAGCCAGAGATCGTGCATCTGAATGATTTCCATAGTCTCCTTCATGTATTTCGCTCAACACCTCTTTTGCTTCTTCCGGGAGTAAACAATGCAAGAGTGTTCCTTCCATGGACTTTCTGTATAGAACCACATCCAGGATAGTGTATCTCCCTGCTCAGCTCTTAACCCGTCTGGCCTCTTTCGAACTGCTAGGTAGTTCCCCTTGTTAAAGGAAGGTCAGTATTGGACTCATCCACCCTTGGTCCCTTACAACTGCTACCGTACTGGTAGACCTGGGTTCATCTATTGCCGGACGCTCTTGATAACCCAACAAAAATTCTCTCATGTCCTATCCGGCCAGCATTGAGGCAATGTAGGCTAGTACATCTGTATGCCTATTATTTGTTTGGGGTATATGTTTTACATTTATTCCTCTTACTCGATGCATGGCGAATCTTATTTTCTCTAGGTAAAGTTGCATTCTGGGATCTTGAGCCTTGAACGTTCCGTTGATGTGATTTACCACCAATTAAGAGTCACTACAGACTATGGCCTCAAATACCCCCAGTCCCGTTAAAAATTCGAGACTGAGCAGTATCATCTCGTATTCTGCTTCATTGTTTGATGCTCTGAATCCCAATCTCACTACCTTTTCTATTTTTATCCCATCTGGAGTAACCAATACTGCTTCGATACTCGATCCATCGAAATTTGATGACCCATCCACATAGGCCCTCCATCCTGAACTACTTTGCGATTGTTGCTTACCACCCGCCTATTCCAACTTTTTTACTAGTAGATTTGCTTTCTCTTCCACTAGGAAGTCTGCCAAGAAATTAGCTACCGCTTAGCCTTTCAAGGAGACTCTAGGTTTGAACTCAATCCCAAACTCTGCCAACTACACTGCCCATTTAACCATCATGGTTGACCCTTATGCCCTTCCCAATACAGATTTCAAAGGAAATTCGATGATGACTTGTACCTGATGTAGCTGGAGGTACAGTTGTAGGCCCAGCGCCATATAGATTAAGGCTAACCCCATATTCTCAAGTCTAGAGTAATACATTTCCTCATCAGTGAAGGTCTTACTTAGGAAGTAAATGGGTTGCTCTGTCGCTGCCCCATTCTTGACCAAGACTGAGTTGAGCGCATGGTTCGAAGTGGCCAAATACAATCCCAACTCCTTCCCTATCTCTAGTCTAGAGAGTATAGGTGGCTTGCCAAGGTATCTCTTCAGTTTTGAAAAAGCTCACTCACACACGTCTGTCCATTCAAACCTGGAATTCTTCTGCAATAGCTGGTACATGGGTCTGTACTTATCGGAAGATCTGGCGATAAAATGGTTTAGTGCAACTATTTTACCTGGAAGTTTTTGCACCAGCATCTAAGTCTTTGGGGAAGGCATTTCCAATAATATTTTGATCTGGTCTGGATTAGCCTCAATTCCTTTCTTCGTGACTAGGTAGCCCAGGAATTTCCCTGAAGTTAATGCAAAGGTGCATTTCTTCGGGTTGAGCTTCATCCTAACTTTTCTCACTTGGGCAAAAACTGCTTCCGGGTTACTAACATGGTCTTCTTTCCTCCTGTTTTTGACCAACAAGTCATCTATGTACACCTCTGCTGTTTTGCCCAATAGGTCTCTAGAGAGTTCCGTCACCAACCTTTGATAGTGGTTCCCATATTTTTCAGGCCAAGTGGCATTACTTTATAACAATAAAGCCCCTGCTTAGTTATAAATGTTGTCTTCTCTTGATCATCTGGGCTGAGTTGGATTTGATTGTACCCAGAGTAGCCATTCATGAAGGACAACCTCTCGTGACCAGAAGTTGCATCTACCAACTGGTCTATCCGTGACATCAGAAAACTATCCATGGGACAGGTTTTGTTTAAGTTGGTGAAGTCTATACAGACTCTAACCTTTTCATTCTTCTTAGGGACTGCAACAATGTTTGCTATCCACTATGGGAATTGCATTTCCCGTATAAACCCAACTCTGATCAACCTGCTCATTTCTTCATTCACTGCCTCCCTGAACCATGGCGCCAACCTCCTTAGTTTTTGCTTAACTGGCTTGAAAGTTGGTTATACATTCAAGTGGTGACAAATCACCTCCGGACTGATCCCTGGCATCTCTTCGGTAGACCAAACAAAGACATCCCTAGTCCTCCTCAAACATTCCGTCAACCCCTTCAACTAATTTGGTTCCAGCTTTGCCCCTACTCCTATTGTCTTTCCTTCGCCCATATCCACCATCTGAATGCCCTCTAAGCATGGGGGTCCACCAAGTTTGGCCTCCCCCCACTATAATTGTTATTGTTGTATTTTGTCCTTGGACAACTCTTTCCTGTTCAATGCGCATACTTGAACTGCTACTTGGTCGCCTCGTACATCCCACATTCCCTGCGATGTAGGGAATCGGAGGACCCAGTAATATGTGGATGGGACTGCTCGTATCTCATGCGTCCACCACTTCCTCAGGATATCATTGTATAAGGAACGCACCTCAACAACTACGAACCAAGTCATCAAAGTTACCGTCATGCCTACATTGGCAACACGATCTCCCCCCACGACAAATTGGATCACCCGTCGAACCAGACCAATGGTGCTTCCATTGGGGTGAACACATTTTTGTTGAGGCCCATCTTCAAGAAGGCCGAAACATACAAAATATCCATTGAGCAACCGCTGTCGATCAACACCCTTTTAAGCATGAAGGTGCCTACTTGTAAGATTACAACCAATGCATCATAATGGGGTCTCGCCACTCCTTCCTAGTCCTTCTCGATGAACGCCACCGTTTGCTCCCCAAAGGGTTCTATCTGTTCTATAGGTCCATTCCTTGTTGTAAAAACGTAAGTCAGATGCTCAACCCTTCTTCTCTTTACTCTCTTGTTGGCCTTGACCTGCCCGAGCTTTCTACCCTCTTCTCTGAGGATAATGTGTATGATCGCTGCTCTTCCATCCTACCCTTCAACTAGCGGCTAATTTGCCCTACGATTCAAGTCCCGATGTGGGTCCTTTATTTTTTTTCTAGGCAAATCTCTTTACGTGCCTTGCTCTGTGAGCTTCTACAATAATCTTCTCAAAGCTTGGCATATATTTGTGGTGTGTGCCTGCACCTTGTGATATTCACAGTATCTCTCACCTTGGTTAATCTAATCTCAAGGGAGAGGCGCGGGCCACTAGAAATATGGTTCATGCACAATGAAGGGTAGGATTTCATTGGGAAGCATAACGAAATACGTCCTTCCTCTCCTCTTTTTGCTTAAGTGGTCTTTTCCTGCCCTGCTACTATGGCTGGTGCTGCTTACTTGACATTTTCACATCATGTATAACCTTGTTCCTCCCTACTGAGCTCTGAAGATCATCTTCTAAGCGGATGTACTTTTTCACTCTTTCGAACAACTTACATAATGTCTTCGGCCTCTTCTTCACTAGCTACCTGTACAACCTTGATTCTGATGGTAAAAAATTTCTGAATGCCATTACGGCCGTTCTCTTATCACAATTCTCTAGGGACATCGTTAACTCCCTGAATCTCCTTGTGAACTCTCTGACGGTCTCCCTAGATCCCAACCTCATGCTAAGTAACATATCGACATCTTTTCCACTCTTCCTATTGCCTATATATTGTGCTACAAAGGCAGTGCTGAGTTTCTCGAATGAGGCAATGGACCTACACGACAACTTGTAGAACCAAGTCAGTGCATTCCCTTACAAACTCAAGGGGATCAATCTACACATCAGCTATTCCTTCTCCTTCCAGATTGTAAGCATCTGTCGAAAGTGGAAAAGGTGTTCCACAAGACCCTTCATTCCTGAATAGGTGTGAAACACGATGGTACAAATTTCTTTGAGATCTCTTTGGCTAAAATTTCTACTGAAAAAGGAGACTTCTGAATCCCTAGAATGGCTTGCACTGTTGCCGTGCCTACATCAACACTCTTTATCATCTCCTTTTTCCTTCTTGATCATCTCTTTAACCTCCTCTCTAGTTAAGACCATTACAACTCAGTCTAGACAGTCACAGTAGCAACCTCTGTTTCATTTTCTCCCGTAGGGATCAACAAAGGTGTACTCCCTTCCGTACTAGAAGCATAACCATTTTTGCTTGCGGACGGAGCATCTCTTGGTAAACTATATTGCCTCGCTGACTATTGGTTATCGAGACACTGGCTCAATTTCCAGTTCTGCTCAACTAAATCATCCATTTTCTTCTGCATCTTTTCCTGTTGTTTTCTCATGGCTTCCAATATTACCAAAAGTTGAGCATTTGCGCCTGGAAGCGCTGGTGGGCACTAGTTCTATGTGGTCAAAATTTGGTAAATGGCTATGATGAATCCAACCGCACTGATATGAAGTCATTTCTAGTACCTCCCTCCTTGCGACGGTGTGGTACCTGCCAAAATCACTATGACGCTCAAGTTAGAAAAGCAGATGAATCATCCTTAATACTAGTTAGACTCTAATTTCTCCAGAAGCCCCTTTCTATAGTGCTTACTATACTATTTATCCCTCTTGACTGTCCCTAGGATTTCCTCATCTATAGGCAGCAATCATGGGATCTCCACTAACTCTGCGGAGTTGTTTACCTAATCGAAATCTTCTAGATCGATTAAACTTACCTATAGAGATGTCTTTCACGATCTCCGGGATTGACATGCACGTAACAGTTTTACAGTTTTTCTAAGATCTGGTCTGTCTTGCTTGGCAAATCTAATCTGGCTTATTGCTATGCTGCACTACTAGCCAGGCTAGGGAGGTCTCTGCTCTAATCTACCCTGCTAGCAAGACTGCACTTCCGTATACTATTTTGTGCCTGATACCACTTAGTCGATTCGGACACGTGTACGACCTAGATTTAACATGTAATTATTTCCCTCTACAATGAGTAAGCTTAGACTTATGGATAGAAAACCAATGGGTTTTCTCCTAGAAGTTGATAGAGATAGATTAAAGACAAGGTTAAATAAGTTAAAAACAATATACCCTAGGTCCAAGGGGGATGCCATCGATTTGAAAACCTTGGAAAATATTAAATATGGGCACCCTGGAAGAAGAATATTAAGAAAATGAAAAAAAAGAAGATGACGAAGGAAACGGAGAAGAAGAAGAATAATAAAATGAAAAAGAAAAAAAAAGGATGAAAGAGATGAAGAAGATGGTGAGGCAAAAAACATTTAAGAAGAAGAATATGGATTTCCTAGAGGTTCACAAGACCTTTTAGTATTAATAAGTTTTAAAACTCATTTTCCATATGGATGAATGAGGATAATATTATTACATAATTTTTTATAATTTTTTTAAATCCATATTTAATTAGTGGATTTAACTGGTTGTAGGAATGTATTCTTCTAAGTTGTTTTGTGGATCCCCTGAAATACTAACACAAAATCCATGCCAAATCTCGAGGCACTAGGTGGCGCCTCGAGACTTCGACATGGTTTCCTCTATTTATGTTAGCATTCCAAGATACTCAAATACTTGATAAATCATAAAAAATAGAACTTATATATAAATAAACAAAATAGAACAATAACAAAATACTATATACATCTAAAAACGTAAGATAGATCAAAGTGCGGAAGGAGTGAAAATATACAAGATTTACAAAATGCCTGCCTTTGCACTTTGATCACCTATTTGACCAACCAGAAAATCCTCACTCGTTGGATCTATGCTCGCTTTTGCAATTATAGGTTCCAAAACAAACAAAAAAACAGGAAGGAAAGGGTGAGTAACAATGGTTACCCAGTAGGTAAACAAACAATTCTTATTAATAACCTTTCCTAGCATGAATGAGTAAGCATTCTCAATCATTTTAATACATGCAAAGTTTTACAAAATAAACTACAATTAATTATGTCACGTCCTGAAATCCCAACACAAATCCCTATGATTCATCAATCAGAATCTCGAGGTGTGAGGTGAAGATACATACAACCTGATAGAACAATAATAGATAATAACACTATGAAGTAAAATATACACGCAACGAAATCTATACTAGAGAAAGTAAAATCAGAGCAAAGTAGAAGCTAATCATCATCAATTAAATTCATCAAATCCATAACATCTTAAACATTTCCTAAATACAATATTTCAAAATAATATACATCAAGTCCTACAAAATACATTACAACACACCTGCTAAAACACTAAACTAGTCTTTAAGCTGACGTTAGTTGCAGATTCACGACAAAACCCTCTACAAGAACCTCCTTGAATGACTCCTCATAGGCAGATTTTGCAAAAATTAAATAATCTAAAAGGGAAAGAATAGGGTGAGTAACAGGGGGATGTGATGAGTGTCTCCAAACACTCAATTATACGCACATTTTTCGGATATATATCTTGATTTTTGTACCTATTTCTTCATATTAATGTAATAATCATGATAAACCTCGAAACACCATGTTGCATGTTAATTAGGCTTAATTATACATAAATAAATTTATTTACTAGATAAATCTAATTACGTGTATTTCTTGTGCAGAAAATCAACATTTTGAAATCAACATCTTAAGGCAAAAGTATTTGGACTCACTTTGGAATGCCCTATTCCTTAACTCATATTCTCCTCTTTTGTCTTTTTGTGCAAAGAAATCCAAAACTCCTTTAATCTAAGGCTCTTAGCCTATTCTCTTATTTTTTGTATTTTTATCTTCTAGTTATTTTCTTTTGGTTAAATAATCTTGTAAGAAATAGAAAAAGAAGAAGTTGTAAGTTTCTCCATGAAATAAAGAAAAGTTCTTTCATCTCTTATCTTTCCTCTCTTGCAATGACATTAGGATAAGTTCCCCTCCATTGGAGAGTGAAAAAGCCTAGAGCAAGTTCTTGTGTTATTTCTAATTTCATGCATTTCTTTTATTTAAAATGCTTATGAGTTCTCTTTAAGTTTCTTGCACCTTTTATTATTAATATAAATACTTTATGCTTAGATTAAATCAAGATAAAGTATGCTTAAACTAGATAATTGGTAGTAGGAAGTTTTCAAATAATTCTACTTTGTTTATGTTTCCTTATTTCATTTCATTTGTAAAACTTTTCGATCTAAGGAGCTAACACCAAGCCCTTACGATTGAGTTATAAAAAGGCTAGAGACTAGGAATTGCTCATCAACATATTTTAAGTATATCCACCTCCAATGGTGCTTTAATTTCATAAGTTTACTTGCTTTTAATTTCATTTACTTTAGTTCATTTTCTTACAATTTTACATCTTCTTATAAGTTCAAAAATACAAAGAAAAATAGTTTTAATTCATTTTAGTTAATTTGAATTTTATACTCTTAGCTTAACTCTACTCCTCCTTTCTCTTGGGTTCGATCCCCTACTTATCCCACAAGTAAGGTAAAAGTAAGATTAATATTAACTCCGGTGAGAAGAACAATGATAGTCTCATTAGGATGTTACTCAACAGGATAAACGCCGTTCTAATAGCAAGTCATACATGCACGAGTAATCGAACTGAATCGTTAAATAATGTAGGTTTCGATAATGTATCATTCGATAAATGTCTAAACATACTTAATAAATAGTTATAAATAAATTTCAATTTATCATTTCTATCATTTAAAGTAACATATACATTTGCAAGTGGAAAACATCTATTAACATCTCAAAAAAAAGAAAATACATAATAAGAACACGATGGTGTAGTTGATAAGAGAGCAAAGAAATATGCTGATACAACGACCTCGGCATGGCAATTCGATATTCCAAACTTAACCTTCATTGTGAAATCCTATCGTTAAAATCTAATTGTGTGGCCGGTTGGCATACAATAATTTTGGGACCGTTTATCTGGCTCAGACTAGCCGTTGGCTAAAAACCCATAAAGTTCACCTTATGGTGAGGCCTACCGTTTGACGACTGTAAACTAACATTGATCACTAACTAATTGAGGATACCCCTCACGTCGAAACCTATCAAGAGGCAATACATGTGAACTCTGCCTATCTCTACATTATACAAAAATTACCTTTACACATAACGTTCTCCAAGAAAGAAGTAGGAGAAATTCTCAGATCTCATAAGCTGTAATATGCTCTAAGGCATTCCATACTACCGAAGAGCATATGACATCTAGTGTTAATCCTAGATTGACCCGTCGCTTCCCGATATAAAGTAACGCATCACTTTTTATAGGTTTTCCATGATTCTTTTCTCGTAAATAAATTATTTGATTTTGTATATAGTATATCGTTTTCTTTTATCAAAAATACAAACAAGGTTTGGTAGTGTTCTCTAGTGACATCCATCTATCAATCATTTCATCCATCCATCATTCCATCATGTCTATCACGTAGAACTGGTGGCAATGTCCCAACAATTAGGTCGAGAACATACGTTCTCCCTATCCATACATCATTAAATCGATCAATCCATCATCTAACTTGTGACACGTGGATCCTTAGTCGATATGAGACTAACATCTCATCCTTAGTCGTATTTTCTACCTGCAGCCACATGTCAGTCCGTGGAGCCTGCCATGAGTAGTCCTACTACCATACTCTTATCCCAACTGAATACGGACCTAGTTCGGCACGTGTACGGGGTGTGACATAACTTCCTACATATCTATCAAAGTATTTTGTATTTAAAATTAGTCGAAATCTATAAGGCATCAACCAATTCCATTTGATGGGTTTGATTGAATAGAAAGACTCAAAAAATATAATAAAGTCATAAGACATAAAAGTTGGAAAAGCTGTCAAATTTTGACTAAGTGTTGAAAAAAGTAATTTTTCAAAGTTTTCGAAATTGAAAATAGATTTTTGTATATGAAAACCCTCAACAACATGAGAAACACCATATAATTTTTAATACTGAATTCAAAGGAATGCTTAAGATATCGTGTTTTGAAAATCGATCGAAAACGTTAAAATTTACATTTTGTTCTTGAAACCAAAAATTACATTTTTATATGATGAGATTTGGACATCAAAACCATTTCCAAAGTTTCCAAGTAAGAACTTAAAGTAAACGGAAATAGAAAAATAAAGAGGACATTTACTTACGATGGCTAACGGTGGAGACATACTTGACTAACGAAACTGTCGTCAACAAGCTGAAATGCCCACCCAACTTCACGGTTTTCATTTTTTTGGTCTAAAATCAACTAAAAATTGATATAACCTTTATAGATTTGGTTCTAAAACATGATAAAACTTATAAACAACTTAAATAACTTTTAATGAGTCAAAATCAATCAAAAGTAATTACGCAAACATGATTAAATTCATTCAAACATGTACAATTTAATGAATAACTCAAAATTTGTAAGAACAATCGTAATCTAAAGGATAACATGAAATTTTCTATGAACTTGTTGTATTACTAGAAGGTAGAAGGGAAGGCATCCTACCTTAGACTATATTTGACAGTCGAACAAAGTTTAAGATCACCTCCGACCAAATCTTCAAGTTTTTCCTTCGACGAAAACTGAATTTTCTTGCGTCCACACATAACCCTCGATGACGTGCACAACTTTCCTTTTTGCAATAAGACTCAGATCATTCTAATTTGGAATAAACCTGAATTACAAATTTTAAGAAAAAAATGGGCAGATATTTTGGTTGGAGAGAAGAATAAGAAAAATTAGATTTTTTTTATGATTTCAGATATTTATAACTTAAGTAAGACATAAGCGTAATTTCAGAAGTTATTTTTCTTGAATGTCGATTTGGACAAACTTATACTTTATTTTGGGTGATTTTTTTACACGGATCTAATGGTATGATCGAATTTCTCAAATTATATCTCTAAATTGTCGTTTACCTATTTAGTAGTTAATTGATGCAAAACTCGAGGATTTGATAACTTTTTCGATCGACTTCAGATTAAATCGTGTTTACAGGCTAAAATATGTTTTGTGACCATTTTGAACTCAATAGTGAAGTCAAATATCATAAAAAATGAACATAACAATTCGCATTATATCAATCAGCAGTAGTCATACCATACTATTTTCTTTTTATGCAATTCTAACTGATAAAATTGAAACAGTAAACATACTTTTTCATTTTATAATTTAACATAATACAATTGATACATAATACACAATGGTGGAGTAATGGAATTAGAGAGTTGAAATTCTACGACTAGATAGCTTATAGTTGGGACATGATTTTCTGATGATTCACCGGTGTGGAGTCATACCATTTGTTCTTGATTTTTTGGCCGATCACTACAACTTACCACATTTAGGTGACAATTTATCTGGTTCAGGTTGGCCATTTTGCCTGACCGTAAGTAATGGGTCTCTTATCGACATGTTAAGACATTCGGCCACTCTAGACAGTTAGTGATCACTGACTAGTCATTTTCGTTTATGCCTATCAGACATGCATGTCATTCCCATTATACATCCCCGTTCTTGTACAACCACCTTTACATTACAAGTTCACTGAAAATATAAAAAGGAATAAATTTGGATTCCAGTTGTGATTCTACTCCTATACGCGTCCCATACCACTTCTGAGGCTGGTTGTCTCTATTATACATCCGAGGATAATATATCATTTCAGATGATATGATGGACTATCCCTTCAGGTATTCACAAGCTTTTTAATATTTCACAAAATAATTACATATATATATATATATGGGTGGCGTTCCTACGACCCCCATTACGACTCACTGTTTGTCTTATATGGGCAAAAATGTTTAGAATGGGCTGTTTTTCTGTGAGAATGATCTCTGTGATAAGGGGATCATCCTGGAAAAAAATCACCCCATTCCAAAACTTCTAACCCTATCAAAATTGATTTACAAAAATTGGACGGTCTAAAATTTTTCAACTTGTAAACATGGGGTTAGAAGTTTCATAATGAGCTGATTTTTGGCAAGGATGATCTCCTCACCATAGAGATCATCCTCACAAAAAATCAGCCCATTCCAAACATTTTTTCCCATATAAGACAAAACGGTGAGTCGTAATGGGGGTCTACGGAACCCGACTCTATATATATATATATATATATCCTTTAGGTATTCACAAGCTTTTTAAAATTTCACAAAATAGTTACATATATATATATATATATATATATATATATCCTTTAGGTATTCACAAGCTTTTTAACATTTCACAAAATAGTTATATATATATATATATATCATTTAGTTTATTTAAAAATAAATAAGAAATTCATATTATAGAGTTGAGAATGGATATCCAGTTTCCTATCATCCAATTGTAGTCACCTAGCCAAAATTAAATAATAGTATAAAAATATAGAGAGCGCCTCGTGCTAATAGAAAATAAATAAATATGCAATTCACCTCGTGATATCCATTCATCAATCCACACATAGCATCATAATGTAAAATGTAGACATTACTCTTCGGGTGTGATTATGATATTTTACCGTTTCTTCCCTTTTTTCCTTTTTTCTAATCTTTGCATTTTTCAAACTTTTCTATACTGATCAAATTTATCTTCATTTGTTTAATATCAAATCATTTCTCAACTTTAAAATTCATTTTTGTCATTTAAATTGAAAAATGTCCAAATTTGAATCAACACGGGGTCTGAGCAGGTGCAAGAAATCAAACTGTCAAATTCAAGTCTGGTAGCAGCAAACTGTTGTACCTCCAGATTGGCCTGTGTTAGGTGGTGATGGCACCGCCAGTGCTACTGACAATAATTAATAGATTGGCTGAAAATTTGATTTTCGTTTAAACTTTTTGAGTTTTTCGTCGCTTGTTCGATACACTATCCCCACCCATGAATCAATTATTAAAAGACATGTAGGTCTCACATGAATTGAAAATAAAAGAAAAAAATTTTATGTTTTAAAATGCATCACAAGTTCAATAAAAATCTTAAATGTAATTTTTGAAATCTACAATTACCAATAAGAATTGTAAGTCCCCTACTAAGATCGTGTTTATTGAAATTAAAGAAATTACATGACAATCGAAGTGAATCAATGCAGAAATTTATGTGAATGGCACAAAAGTCGAGGCTAGATGTGATTGATGTACGAAAAGGTCCAGTGGTTTCCGAATATCTCAATAACGTCGATCTTTTTCCCTTATACGATGGAGAACGAATCAACTGCTAATTAGATGAAATCTTGAGTGGAACATGATAAAACCTACTCGAGGATGTGGCTAGTTTTTTATGGAAGATGAAGAAGAGAAAAGGAAAGCGAGGATCAAAGATTATCAAATTGTAGAACTCATCAATGCTGACAACATTCTCTTTTTTGTTGATGATTAACGAGTTATCATTCATGACGGATCTTGAAGCAAAGAGGGTTGAAACCTTTGGGTCCCAAATCGTCTAATTGACTGGTTTGTTTCCTATGAGAAGATAATGAGTTTAAAGAATTTATAAATTCTTTATATAAAGAGTTTGAGGGACAAACTCGGTATGTTCCTAATTTGTTTATATTTTTTATGGTACTTTAACTTTTTGGGCTCAGAAAATAACGAATGAATTATCCATTCTTTATGATTTTTCGTTGCAGTCATAATGGTATGATCATATACTATTAATTCTCATTTTAATAAAATTCACCTTTTGAGAGCTCGTTCGACCTAAAAATCGAGGATTTTATAATTTTTTCGTTCGAACTTGAATTTGAGTGTGCTTACAGGCTAAATTATGTTTTTGACCATTTTGTATCCAATGACGAAGTTTGATTTCATTAAAAGTGATTGGAGCAAAATCTAAAAGTTTTAGCTTAAGTCCCACATTTAGAATTTTCTCAAAATTCTACTATTTGATATTTTATTCAAGATACGAATTAAAAATTTGGGATATTACATTATCCCCCCTTAGTAAAAAATTCATCCTCAAAATTGAAATTATACCTTAGTTTCGAAATAGTTATGGATATTTAGCCTGCATCTCTGCTTCTTTTCCTATGTGGCATATTCTATGTTGTTGTGTTTCCACAGTACTTTGTCCAGAGGAATAGATTTGGATATGAGTTATTTTACTTTTCTTTTAAGTATTTGTATTGCATCTTGCTCGTGTGAAGGTTCTGGAAAATATTTCTTCAGTATAGACACGTGGAACACATTGTGAACTTGTTCAAGTTACGGTGGTAGAATCAATCTGTAAGCCACTGGCCCTATCAATTCCACTTAATCAAATGGTTCTAAATTTTGTCTTTAATTTAGATTTCATGCCAAACTTAGAGATTCCTTTTCAAGGCAATATTTTCAAGAATACTCTATCCCCAACTTGGAATTTTAAGGGTCTGCGCCGCTTGTCTGCATAGCTCTTTTGTCTATTCTGAGCGATTTTTAGTTTGTCACGTATAATACATATTGTCTCAATAGTTTTCTCGACAATCTCAGGTCCTAACACCATGGCCTTTCTTGTCTCTGCCTAACATATCGACGATCGACACGATCTACCGTATAAAGCTTTAAATGGTGCCATACTGATACTAGCTTAAAAACTGTTATTATAGGAGAACTTTACCAACCGTAAGTGACGCTTCCAACCTACTCCAAAATCCAAAACATATGGCCATAACATGTCTTCTAAAATCTATATCACCCATTCAAACTGTCTATCTGACTGTGTATGAAAGGCTGAACTGAAGTTCAACTGAGTACCCATGGCTTTGTGTAGACTCTCCCAAAATCGAGAAGTAAATCTGGGATCCCTACCTGACACGATAGAAATTGGCACTCCATGCAGTCGAACTTCTCAATTATATATATCTGGCTCATTTTGTCAACGCCGAATGAAACTCAAATTGAAATGAAATATGCCTATTTCGTCAGTAGATTCATAATCACTCATATGGCATCTAACCTGTTACTGGCTCTAGGTAACTTGGCTACAAAGTCCATGGTCACATGCTCCTACTTCCATTTTACCATGGGTAATGGTTGGAGTAATCCTGCTAGGTTGCGGTGTTCTATCTTGACCTGCAAACACGTCAGGCATCTATTCACATATTCTGCGATAACTTTTTTTAGACCCGAAAATCAAAAATTTCTACGCAAATCTCTATACATTTTTCGTACCTCTTGGGTAAATAGAATATCGGGAACAGTATGCCTAACCTAGTATATTGGTCCTCAAGGTATCCACATCCTGCCTCTGAATCTGAAAAACCTTATCTGATCCTTTCAACCAGTCAAGGTCTGTTAGGTCCCTAGCTCTCGATTTTTATTCCTTCACATCCTCATCTATTTTTTGAGACTCTCTAATTCGCATTATCAATTCATTTTCTATCTTTAGTGTACCAAAATAAATACATGGTCTACATTTTTTCCTTCAGAGTCTCAAACACTATTTTTATATCTTACTCAGGCAATTGCCATTCTTTTACCATCACATGTGGTACAGTGTTCCTGCTCAATGCGGTGGCAAGTAAATTCACTTTCCCCGGGTGATACTTAAGGGTAAAGTGGTAGTCTTTTTGATATTGCATCCAATGACATTGTCTTACATTTAATTCCTACTATGAGAATATATACTTGAGTCTCTTATGATCGAAGAATACTTCAAATTTCTTTCTGTATAGGTAATGTCTCCATATGTGTAGTTTGAACACTATAGCAGCTAACTATAGATCATGATCTAGATAGTTTTTCTTATGATTCTTCAATTTAATAGATGCGTATGCTGCTACCTTCACAAAATGCATCAAAACAACTCCCAAACCAATCTCGGATGCATTAGTAAAGATCGTCAAACCCTTATCCAGAATTAGAGATACTAGAATCGAAACGGTAGTCAATCTTTTCAACTCCTGAAATGCAGTCTCACAATTGTCATCCTACTTAAACTGGACATATTTTTGAGTCTCTCGTCAACGGTGCTGCAAGAGTGGAGAATTCATTTATAAATATTCTATAATAGCCTGCCATCCCAAGGAAACTTCTGATATATGCCATTGTCTTTGGCTATTTCCATGATAGCATGACTTTAACTTTGGAAGGGTTTACTACTATCCTTTCACTTGACACCACATGCCCTAAGAAACTTAACTTCTGAAGCCTGAACTCACACTTGTTGAACTTAACATATAACTTATGTTTTTTTTAAACTCAATAATGTGATTCTGAGGTGTTTATTGTGATCCTCCCTTGGCTTAGACTAGATCAAAATGTAATCTATGAATACAATGATAAATCTGTCAAGGTGCTCCCAAAATATTCGGTGCATAAGTTCCATAAATGTTGTTGGTGCATTTGTTAGATCAAAAGGCATCACTAGATACTCGAAGTATCCTAGCCTAGTTCGAAATGTAGTTTTTGGAATATCCCGCTCGTGGATTCTCAATTGGTGGTAACCAAATCACAAATCAATCTTAGAGAAACATTGGGCACCTTATAGTTGGTCCAACGGGTCATCAATGCGGGAAGGGGTATTTATTTTTGATAGTGACTTGATTCAGCTTCTAGTAATCAATGCACAATCGAAGTGACTCATTTTTTTTCTTGACGAACAAAATCGATGTTCCCTAGGATGAGGAACTCGGTCGGATAAACCCGATGCTCGTAAACTCATCACTTTGTACTTTCAACTCTCAGGTTCCTACCAGGACCATTTGGTATGGTATAATATAAATAGGCACTGTGCCTGACACCAGATCGACAAGGCGGCAAAGCCAGTAATTCTTTTGGAAAAACATTCACAAACTCCCTAACTACCTCTACCATATCCATTGGCGTATTTATCTCTAATACTCTCAAATTGCCCAATTGTTTGTACAAAGAACTATCTCTTTTATATCTGGATCCCTGAACTTTGACCCTCAAATACCTCGGTTTCCTTAAATCAATTGATCTCGCGAAGCAGTTAACATGGGTATGGTTCTGTACTAACCAATCCATCCCCAAAATGACGTCGAAATCGCAACAATCTAACATGATATCAATAATCATTTCCTAGTCCTCTATCCTAATTAAATAGTCTCGACATAATCTTTAGGCTATTTGACAATTTTCCAATGGTGTAGATAATTTCATTAATTACCTGTGTCAGAAATTCTAAATTTTGGCAATCGTGTAATCTTAGTAGAAATATATAATCTAAAGGAACTAGTACTGAACAAAACTAGAATTTTAACATTATAAATTAAAATCATACCTTCTAAAACCTCATCTAAAATAAGTACTTCTTCCTAGGTCAGATGATATGCCCGACCCTAGGAATAATCCCTGTTTGCGATTGTAGTAGAGGGCACTTTCTACTAAAATGTGTCACCTGGCCGCATGTCGATGTCCCGCATGTATACGTCTCAGTAGAGTGAATGGTCGATAAATTGGAGCCTATGGTCTTTGAATCTGCCTTGTTGGTCCCCTTTGCCCTGATGATCTCACTGAAGCCCTAACGGCTCTATAACTCGATGGTGGTGGAACTCTATACTGTGGATTTGCTAACACAAAGGCACTCGACCTAAAATACATCGACCTCTTGGTCTGATCTAATCTGGGAGGAAAAGAAGTCTGGGGTCAAATGATCTACACCCTAGAAATCTGTAACTCCATCTCCTTTTGCTCAACTCTTTGAGCTTGACTCACCGTATCTCTATAACTGGTGGTCTCAATCACCAACATTCTAGCTCTTAGATAAGGAAGCAATCCTTTGAAAAATCTATGAGCCTTTTGTAGATCTATCGGAATAAACTCAACATCATGATAAGCAAGTGGACTTCAACTCATAGTCGATTATCAATAGGTTACCCTGTACCAATTCCGAAAACTTTTGGTGCTTGATTTCTCGAGTAGTCTCGGATAGAAATCTATCGAGAAACATTTCTCGAAGTTTGCCAACTCAAACGATCCATCTTCCAATACCTTCCTATCATAATGCCACCACTGACTAGCATCCCCGTCTAACTGAAATGTCGCCATCGCCACCCACTAATCTCTTGAGCACTGCATAACACTTAAAATCTTTTAGGTCTTCAAAACCAACTTTTCAACCTCAGTCGAATTAGAAGAACCCCCAAATCTTGGCAGGCGTAGCCATTGGAAATTCTATAACCACATCCTCAGATCTACTTGTCCTTGGGGTTAGGGAACTCTCTCATACCTCAAAGGCACTACATGTGGTCGTGATCCTTGTAGTGAAAGTTGGGATGGAATGAGATTTGTCTTTTATAAAGAAGCCAGGTACTTCCTTAACTCAGCCACCTACTCGGCTATTCTAGCCCATGACTCAAACATCTTCTCTCTTAACTTTGTTTAAGACTCAGCTATTTGTCCTCTGAATGACATTAGTTGTGCTTGTAACACCCCGGATTTTCAACTCATATCTCGAGGAAATTAAATGGTGAGATTTGGAAGAAAATATCGAAGGAGAGACTTAGAGTAAAATACTCGGATCTTGTTATGATTAATTTCGAGGAAAATCAACTTCACCATTAGATTCAAAAGGATCGAAATATATACATTAGCCTGTAAGCAAGTCCGAATTCGAATTCGGATAGAGAAGTTATAGAATCCTCGAATTTTGTGTTAAGTGGGACCCAAAATAGTGGAATTTCGTTAGAGTGAGAATCGAAAAGATTTGATGACACCATTAGATCCGTAGTGAAAAATTATTCGAAATGGTATATTCGTTTGTCGCTTTCCGAATCCGAATAGTTAAGTTACGGTCGAAACTAGAAATAAGGGGGAAATTACAAGTATGCCCCTCAGCTTTATTATAAAAAGGAATCTGATTTCTTTTATTTCATTCTTTCCTCTTCTTCTCTAAGAAAATCCCAAACGACAGCCACTTCTTCACCCTAGGGTTTCGACCCATTTTCGTCAAGTTTGTGCGCGAACGAAGCCGAGTTGAACCTCGACGAAGAAGGCAAAGTTGTCGGCCACGACGAGGGCTACAACTTCACCACCTTTGGTTGTTCATTCTTGTTCGTTTTCTCCATCCTCCATCAAAAACCAGCCGGGTAGCTCGAGTAAACCTCCACATCTTCCGTCCGAGGGCTTCATCAAGTTAGGAGCTAGGTCTATACTTCATTTTAGAGGAGAAGGAAAACGTCATTGTCGGATACCTTGCAAACCCTCGCTCGTTTCGCATCCAAGTCAGCCCAACCTCGACTCTTGAGCCATCCAACCTTGAGTTGTAGTGCTAGCTTGTACCCTTGGCGTTCACAACCAAGTAAGGGACTTCCAATTCTTATTGGTAGCTTTAGATTTCCGAAATGTACATTTAGAGTTTTGAAACAAAACTTATTGTTTGCATTTAAATCGTAGAAATTGGTGTTTGATTTCAAATTCATGGTAGAAGTAGGTGTTTGATTTCAAATTCATGGTAGAAGTAGGTGTTTTGTTTATGCGTTATCGAATTTTGATAACAAAATCGTGGGTGGGTCGAATGGTTCGAAGAATGGAAGAAGAAATCGAAAAAGGGATCGAAAAACCCAAAAATCACGAGCGAGGTTCAGGCTGTAGGTGGGAAGGGTCGGTGCCACCGGCACCTACCGAAGGCATTCTGTCGGTCCCACCGACAGAATGTTGCTTCTGCCACCGACGAAATCAAGAAGCCGCCGAAAACTTTGTTCTGTCGGCAGGACCGTCGGTCCCACCGACACCTGCCGATGAGTAAACTGTCGGTTCCACCGACAGAATCCTAGTTCTACCACCGACAGACACAGTTTTGACCAGAACAGTGTTCTGACTCTTGGCTTGACCTCCTCACACCTTATACACTATTTCTCACCCTTCATTTCATTAAAAACATTTAAGTAAATGTTTAAGTTCTTTAATGAAATTAAGGTTTTACCCCCCATTTTGGAACAATGGGAATGGTTTTAAGATCCAAATCTCAAAGGATCAAAATCCGAATTTTGGTTTAAAGAACAAAACGTAATTTTCGACGTTTTCGACAAGTTTTCAAAATGAAATAACTTTCACGTTCCTTTGAATTAGATTACAAAAACTATATGGTGTCGAATCTCATGATCAAGACTTTCATTTCGAAAAACCCGTTTTTAATTTCGAGAACTTTGAAATTTTGAGTTTCTGACACTTAGCCAAATTTTCACCAGCTTTCTCTATTTTTAACAACTTTGGTCCCGAGCATCGCTGGGACCTTGTTTTTGAATAAACTTCGGTGGTTTTCAATGGAAAGACCAAAAGAATGACTTTGGAAGATTGAAAATGAATGGTTGATTTGAAAGGATGAAAAATGAGAATGTTGAGAGAATGGAAAAAGGGAATGAACGGTAAAATGTCAGAATCACACCCGAGGGGTGACGGCTGCATTTTACATTGTATGTTGTGTGTAGGTTGGTGAAAGGATATCCAGGTTATTAATGAAAGGGTTGCATGTTTATTTCCCATTATGTTAGCGCTTGCGCTGAGTACTGTTATTTATTTTAGGCCGATTGGCCACAGTTGCATGGTAGGAACTGGATATCCGTTCTCAACCCTGTTCTGTTAATTTCTCTTTTGTTTTAAATGAAAAATCATATATGTACGTAGCTATTTTGTGAGCTGTTAAAGGGTTTGTGAATGCCTGAAGGGATAGTGTGTCACATCATCCGGATGGGTACACTATCCTGGGATGTACGGTAGGGACCACCAAACTCATACGTGGTATGGGACGCGTATGAGAGTGGAGTCACAACTGGAATCCAGGTCCATTCCTTTCTTATCTTTACCAGTGAACGTGTATTGTAAAGGTGGTCGTATACGAGTGGAGTGTCATTTGGGAATCACATGCACGCCTGATAGGCATAGATGAAGATGATTAGTCAGTGATCACTAACAATCTAGTAGTAGTCGAATGTTCTGACACATCGAAAAGAGACCCATTGCTTACGGTCACGTCAAACGGCCAGCCTGAGCCGGATAAATGGTTCCGCAAGCGTGGTAGACACAACCAGCCACAAAATCAGGAACTATGATGTTATTGGGGAATATCATGTCCTGACTGGGAGCGATCCAGTCGTGAATCTCAACTCTTTAATTCCAATACTCCACCACTTGTATTATGTATCTGTTGTTATATTTCGAATTACAAACTGAGAAGCATGTCTATTATTCTAATGTTGTCAACATTATTTGCATAAAATGGAAAATGTATAATGAGTATGGATGATTGATGTTATGTGAAATTTTTGGAACTGTTTAGTTGCTCATCCCTGGCTATATGTACCAGTTGATCGTATTTTATCTTGTAAAACCTTGCATGTATTAAAATGTTCAGTATGCTTTATTCGATCATGCCTAGGAAGGGTTATTAGTAGGAATTGGCTGTGGACTTACTGGGTAACCATTGTTACTCACCCTTTCCTTCCTATTTTTTTAGTTTCAGCACTTGCAGCTGTCGAGGCAGGCGTAGAGGCAGTAATTGAGGAGTATCTGGTCGATCAGATCGACGATCAGATTTTATTGCCTGGTGAGCACTAGGGCCACATCCCTTAGTGTTGTCAGTTTCATCCAGGATGTATGTAGTTTTTGGAGTTGAGAGTTTAGGCCTCTGTTAGAGTGAGAGTGTTTTGGTAAGCCTGTATATTGATAAATCTTCCGCACTCTGATCTACTTACATGTTAGATGTAATTAGTCTTCCGCTGTTATTTTTCTGTATCTACATTTTTATATACAGGTTTTGTTATAAATTGGTTTATCAGGTTTGAGTTCCGTGAAACGCTAACATAAATAGAGGAGACCATGCCGAAATTTCGAGGTGCCACCTAGTACCATGGAATTTGGCCTTGAGATTTGTGTTAGCGTTTGGCGGGGCGTCACAGTGCTATCGGGTCAGTAGCCTAATTTGAAGCTTGTCTCGTCTTTGTTGCATGTCGACCTCTCTATCGGCTTCTACCTCGTCTACTTATCTTCTTTCTGTTTATCAGCAATAACGAACTTATCAGAATAACGCCAAAAATCGTTCTTATGAAAATATCTTAAGCTAAAATTCATAATGAAAATTATTTTCGTTACTAACAGAATGACCCTAGAATCTTATCTTAGATTTACTAGGCTCTAGGACTTCTAGACACAGAAGAGCTCATAATCCTAATGAGGAACTACTAGGAAGCTCGAATAATTGAATTATGATATCACTCTATGATATCAGCTACTTCTATGTAATAGAGCTATCTATATCCTATATGGACCTAATACTAACCTCTAATACCACTCTATGGCATCCTCGTAACATTAACACAAAACCATGTCAAATCTCGAGGTATTAGAAGGCACCTCGAGACTATGGCATGATTTCCTCTATTTATGTTAGCATTTCAAGACACTCAAATACCTGATAAACCATAAATAATATATCTTGTATATAAATAAATAAAATGGAACGATAGTGAAAGACTATATACATCTAGCAACATAAGGTAGATTAGAGTACGAAATGAGTGAAAATATATAAGATTTACAAAATACCCTCTCACTAACATAGTCTAAATACTCAACCCAAAATCTATATCAACCTAAATGGACTGATGCGGCTAGTAGGTATAGTCTAATAACCTCTCCTAGCATGATGAGTAACCATCTTCAATCATTTCAATACATGCAAAGTTTTACAAAATTAAAACAATAAACATGATTTTCATTTCATAATTCAACATAATACAGTTGATGCATAATACATAATGGTGGAGTAGTGAAATTAGAGAGTTGGGATTTTACGACTAGTTAGTTCTTAGTTGGGACAAGATTTTTCAATGATTTACCGGTGTTGAATTACACTGTTAGTTCTTGATTTCTTGGTTGGTTGCTAGATGTTACCACATTTAGGTGACCATTTATCTAGCCTAGTAATGCATCTCTTTTCGACATGTCAGGACGTTCAACTACTCTAAACTATTAGTGATCACTGACTCCCCATCTTCGTCTATGCCTATCAGGCGTGCATGTGAATCCCATTATACATTCCCATTCATGTACAACTGACCACTTTTACATTACAAGTTCACTTAAAAAAAATAGAAAGGAATAAACCGAGATTCCAGTTGTGATCCACTCTTATACACTTCACATACGACGCGTGAGCTTGGTTGTCCCTACTGTACATCCAAGGATTATATATCACTCCAGATGATATGATGGACTATCCTTTTAGGTATTCACAAGTTTTTTAATAGTTCACAAAATAATTACAGATATATATATAGGGTAGCGTTCGGAGGCCCTAAGGAGAGCCAAACATTTTTTCAATGTATGGGTTAAAATTTTTATAATGGGCTGATTTTTTGTGAGGATGATCTTTATGATGACCAGATCATCCTCACCAAAAATTAATCCATTCCAAAATTTATAACCCATAAAAAGTGGTTTACAAAAATCGAACGGTCAACGATTCTTCAACTTGTAAACTAGGGTTAGAAGTTTGGAATAAGTTGATTTTTGGTGAAGATGATCTCCTCACCATAGAGATCATCCTCACAAAAAATCAATCCATTATGAAACTTGTAAACCTTATTTTGAAAAATGTTTGGCACAATGTTTAGTTCTTTAGGGCCTCCAAATGCTTTCCATATATATATATATATATATCATTTTATTTCTTTAAAAATAAATAAGAAATTAACATTATAGAGTTGAGAATGGATATCCAGTTTCCTACCATGTAATTGTGGCCACCTAGCCTAAACTAAATAACAATACAAACATGTAAAGAGTGCCTCGCGCTAATAGAAAGTAAATAAACATACAAGTCACCTTGTGACAAGAAAAAGTAAATTAACCTGGATATTCTTTCATCAACCCATACATAGCATCACAATGTAAAATACTGACCTCACCCCTCAGGTGTGATTATGATATTTTACCGTTTCATCCCTTTTTTCGATTTTCACACTTTTCAAATTTTTTATATTCTGATCAAATCAATATCCAATAGTTTAACATCAAATCATTTTTCAACTTTAAAATTCATTTTTGTCATTTAAATTGAAAAATCTTCAAATTTGGGTCAACATAGGGTTCGAGCAGCTACGTGAAACCAAATTGTTAAAATAAGAGCTGGCTACAGTTGATAGTGGCCCTGCTAGAATGGTCTATGGTAGGTGGTGGTGGCACCGCCAGTGCTACCAACAACACTGGATAAATTGTGAGAAATTTTGATTTTTGTCCAATTTTTTGAGTTCTTCGTTGGTTTTTCGATATACTATCCCCACCCACGTATCAATTGTTAAAACACAATTAAAACACGTCAAACATGTAGGTTTCATATGACTTTGAAATAAAAGAAAAGAATTATATATTTTAAAATGCATCACAAGTTTGACAAAATTCTTAAATGTAATTTTTGAAATCTACGATTACTAGTAAGAATTATAAGTCCCCTACCTAGATTGTGGTTGTTGAAATTGAAGGAATAATATGACAATCAAGGTGAATCAATGTGGAAATCGAGGTGAATGGAGTGAAAGTAGAGGTTGGATGTGGCTGAATGTCCGAAAAAGTTTAGTGGTTTACGAATATCTCGATGACGACGTTCTTTTTTCCTTATATGAAGGAGGACAAATCAGCCTCTAATTAGATGAAACCTTGAGTGGAATACGACGAAACCCACTCGAAAATGTGGCTTATTTTTTATGGAAGGTGGAGAAGAGAAAAGAAAAATGAGGATCAAAGACCATAAAGTTGTAGAGCTAGTCGACACTGACAACTTTCTCTTCTTCGTTGATGATCAACGTGATTTCATTCAAGATGGATCTTGAAGCAAAGAGAATTGAAACCCTTGCGTCCTAAATTCTCTAATCAGCTGGTTTGTTTCTCTTGAGAAGATAATGAGTTTAAAGAATTTATAAATTCTTTATATAAAGAGTTTGAGGAACAAACTTGGTATTTCCTAACTTGTTATTATTTTTTATGGTAGTTCGACTTTTCGGACTCGAAAAATGATGAATGACTACTCCATTATTTATGATTTTTTGTTGCGGTCTTAATGGTGTTATCGAATTCTACTAATTCTAACTCTAACAAAAAGTCACCTCTTAGACCCCGTCCGACTCAAAAATCGAGAATTTTATAATTTTTTCGTTCGAACTTGAATTTGAGCGTGCTTACAAGCTAAAGTATATTTTTTAGCCATTTTGAATTCAATGGCGAAGTTAGATTCATTAAAAGTAATCAGAAAAAAATTCAAAAGTTTTACCCAAAGTCGTATTATTAGAAATTTCTCAAAATTCCACCATTTTACTTTTTTGAGATATGAATTAAAAACTCGAGGTATTACATGTTTCAACCATTCTTTAAAGATCAATCAATAAGATTTTGTGTGAATAGTCTTGTTGGTTTTAATTAATAGTAAAGAACACAAGTTTATTCAATTGCGACGCACTCAAATTTAAGTACGAATCCCCATGATTCCATGCTACAATTCGAGATAGTGAAAACTCTACTCAAATGTGATATTAACATAAATATAATTATACACTGATAAAAATAATAATATAATAGTGGAAAAAGAATAACATATATAACTAAAGAATTTTAAAGTGCAGAAACAACCTCAATTCTAACTTATGATTCACTTACAATATTCTCAATACACATTGTTAACAAAATTGAACAATTAACTAAATTGTAAAATATTCTTAAGTAGATAGGGGATACAACTCATCAGTAATGAACTTAAAGTGCTAACTTGAAATTTACTCCTCAAGACTAACTCTAAAATCTATCAAAAATTGAAAAGGTGAAGGATAGGTTGAGTAATAAGGGAGTTATCTAGCAGAAAATAAATATCTCAAATTAGCAATCACCAAAATATGAGAAAAATCATTCTAAAATATTTTAGAACGATATGCAAATTTTTCCGTGTAAATAATAACAAAATGGTCAAATCATACTATACTTAAATAACCGCAAATCATGCCACAACATAAAATTTATGAAATAGACAATTACCAAGGGGTAATAAACATCCATATCTTATGTACACCTACTAGTTCTATTTTAAAAATAATAAATAAAATACTGAGCTTCAAAACCTTATGAAATATTTTAAAACAAAATATAAGCCAATTTGAAAAATAAAAAACTTTTTCATCAACTTATAAATATTCAACTTTAAAGCCTTGTTCTTCAACTTTTAACGAAAATATTCTTAATTATAAAGTAAACATATTAGAAATATAACTACAATCACTATTTAAAATAATTAATTTGATAAAATTCAAAATTTATAAATTAAAATAAAGTAGGTTCAATATTAAGTATAAACAATAGTAATGTGTTTGTTAAGAGCGTTGAGAACTACGATTGGATACCATCCTAATCAGGATTACGAATTATGTTCCTCCCTTAACCAGTGTAGATTCATTAATTCTTGATTCTATGATCAATCGTTGTACTTACCATGGTCGAATGACCATTTATACAGCTCAGGTTGGTTGTTGATTGTGACCATAACAAACAAGTTTCTTCACGATGTATCAAAACTATTACACCCCCGGAATACTAACACAAAGTCCCATGTTAAATCTTGAAGTATTAGATGGCATCTCGAAGTCTCAACATGATTTCATTTATTTATGTTAGCATTCCAAGACACTCATATACCTATTTCACCTGATAAACAATATATACAATATCATGTATATACATATAAAATATAATAATAGCGGAAGCCTATATACATCTAATAACGTACAATAGATCAGAGTGCGGAAGGATAAATAATATGTAGGATTATACATCCTCACCCTAACAAAAGTCCTAATGTTCCACCAAAATTTATAATACAACCTGGACTAATTGACATCATAGGGTTTATAGCCATAATACTCATCAAGTAATGAACTATGGTTGCCTATATGACCCACCAAATGGTTCTCACTCGTCAGTTCTACGTCCGCCTCCTCAACTGTAAGTTCTCAAACTAAAAAACATGAAAAGGAAAGGTTAAGTAACAATGGTTACCCAACTGGTAAACAAACAATTCCTACCAATAACCTCTCCTAACATAAATGAGTAAGTATTTTGAATCATTTCAATGAATTCAAAGTTTTAAAGAATAAACTACCATTAACCGGTACATATAGCCAAGGATGAGCAGCTAAATATTTTAAAATTCATATTACATTATTCAACAATACTCACTACAACATTTTCTTTTTATACAAATCTAATTGATCAAATGGAAATATTAAACATGCATTTCATTTTATATATCAAAATAAAACAACATATACATAATATACAATGGTGGAGTAGTGAAATTAGAGAGTTGAGATTCATGATTGGATTGCTCCCAGTCGGGACATGATGTTACAATACTTTATTGATTTTTAGTTTTTAATTTTGTGGCTAGTCGTTACACTTACTACACTTGGTTGACTATTTATCTAGCTCAGGTTGACCGTTTGATGTGACCATAAACAATGGATCTCTTTTAGATGTATTAGAACATTTAACTACTATAGATTGTTAGTGACTGACCAATCATCTTTGTCTATGCCTATCAGGTGGGCATGTGATTCTCAATATACAATCCCATTCATGTACGTTACAAGTTCACTAGTAAAAATAGAGAGGAATAAACCCAGATTTCAGTTGTGACTCCACTCTCAAATACGTCCCATACCACATATGAGCTTGATTGTCCCTATCGTACATCTCAAGATAATATATCACTCCAAATGATATGACAGATTATCCCTTCAGGCATTCACAAGCTCTTTAATAATTCACAAAATAACTACATATACATATCTTTTCTTTTCTTTGAAAATAAATAAGAAATTAACATTATAGAGTTAAGAATAGATATCCAGTTTCCTACCATGTAATTGTAGACATCCCATTTTTGAACTCGCCTGATTAATCAACTCGTCTACCCGATTGCAACGGTTTCCAATGATGGATATTTATTCTAATACTGTATTTGGTTACCAAATGTGTTTCAAAAATTCGGATGAGGTACTTCAAACTAACAAAACAGTAGAAATCACACAACGCTAAAAAAAATAACCCGAACAATATAGAAACATCATTTTTCAGACAAAAAGATGCTTCAAGATAAAACTCACTAAAAGAATGATCAAATTATTAAAATACCCCTAACATCAAAACTTCCCTAGAGCCTACATTACACTTAGAAAAACCTTTTCAAACACATAAAACAACAAATCGAAACCAAATAAATCACTTCGCCAATTTCACAAAACTTGATAAAATTACGAAAATGCCCCTCATAAAGTTCACAACCATTTCGCACAAAATTTTTTATAAATGACAAAAACTAATATTACGATTGAATTCCTTACGAAAAATAGATTCCAAAATATCATGAAACATTAAAAAATGACTTAAAATGCAAAAAGTCCTTTTTGAGGGTAAAATGATAATTTTACAATTTTAATAATTAAAAATTCTAAAATTAATAATTAAAATATTAATTAATGTAAAGTGAAATCCTAATAAAAATTCAAGTCAATCAAGTAAGACTTAAGTCAAAATCTTAAAGTCAAGTCAATCAAGTAAGACTTAAGTCAAAATCCTAATTCAAGTCAATCAAGTAAGACTTAAGTCAAAATTTTAAAGTCAAGTCAATCAAGTGAGACTTAAGTCAAAATCTTAAATCAATCTAATAAGACCAAAGTCAAAAATCTAAAAGAATTCTAATTAAATTCTAAAACTATCTAAAAGAAACCTAATTAAACTCTAAAACTATCTAATAGAATTCTAATTAAACTATAAAACTATCTAATGTAATTCTAATTAAAAACTAACTAACTCTATCTAAAATAATTATAATTAAACACTAACTATATCTAAAAAGTACTTTAAAAAATTTATAAATAAGGGTCCCTACAACCTATTTTCGTATCAAAAAAATAAACCCTAACAAAAGTAGGTCAAAAAGCTTCCCTAGCCTCCCATAAACCTTAATTTTGAAGTCCTAACTCTTTACCTAACATCCATACCCCAACTTTAGCTCAAAAAATACTTAGAAACCCCTCAAAAATACCTAAAAATCCATAAACAAATTAGAAATATTCAGATCTAAGGAGGTACGTCGTCTTGGAGGTCTTAAACGAATTCGGTGACAGAACGAAGTGAGGAGTCCAAAACGGATCCGCACACCCCGCGGATCGAGGACGCTTTCAGTGGCGACTCTACTAGGGATATTTGAGGATCAGACTTGAAAAGTCCAAAGTATGGGAAGCATTGCCAGTAGGACCTAGTTTTTTTAATTATTTTATTTTATTTTTAGTTATTTTTTTATCGGTTTATTTATTTATGTTTTTTTATCATTCTTTTTTACTTAATTATTGGTCATTTGTTTGGATTCTGAATACTTTGTTTTAGCACATTTTTATAGTTCAATCTAGGATCATTCGGAATGACCCTAAATAATGTAGGATGTCAAGAGGATAATAGTGTGAAAAAATGATTGTTGAACCATTCTCATTATTTGGTTTATTTTATATTTTTAGATTGTATTATCTTTTCTTGACATTATTTGGATTGATTTTGGGTATGTCATTTTGGAGTATCACTTTTTATGATTCAATCTAGGGTCATTTTTGGAGGATCCTAAATAATGAAATATTCAAATTGACATAAATTGAGAATGAAATGATGGTGGTTGGGATGTGAGTTATGGATTTTGTTTTTTTAAATTTGATGAATTTTCTTTAGCACGTTACTAGGCATAGGCGGCGAGTTGTAAACATAAATTATTTGTGAGTGATGTGGTAAGAAATAAAAAAAAAATTTATTTTTTTTAATGTTGTTTGTGATGAGGAGAGAATTCCAAGAAAAAAAATTGAAAAAAAATAAAATAAAAAAAAAAAAATTATGTGGTGTGCCGTTAGCAGAAAATAATTTTTACTATTTTTATGTTCTTCTCCACAAAGGAGAGGACGAAAAACAACAAGGGAGAGAGATGTTTCTCTCTCTCTCTTTTCTTCATCTTTCTCTCACTCACAAGAGATCTCGATCGATTCTTGAATTGCTTAGTTCGATATGTGACAATTTATTAAGAGGCAAATTTTCAAGGGAATCAGCCAAAACAATGAGAAAGGAAAAAAAAAATGGCTCTCTCTTTATTTCTCAAACATTCTTCGTAGTAAAAAACCCTCTTTCTCCTCCTACAAATAGATGTAGCCAATTTCCAGCATCCCCACAAATAATTTCGATCAATTTTTGAATTATTTTGGAGTTTACTCGGAGATGCATCAACGACTATCATCTTGCCTGAGCATCCGCAGCAGCACCAGCCACTATAACCACCTTCTCCTCCCTATCGTCCTCTCCATCATCATCTTCTTCTCTTCTTCTCCCTTCCATTAACCCACTCTCAAGCATGTCTGTCTCCAAATTGACAAGTTCTGGGTCTTAAACTTTCTTTCTTAGAATATTTTTTATAAAAGAGAAAAATCATTGCAGCATATCTATCTTTTGGTTCATCAAGTTCGATATTAGAAGGTTCAAAAGGGCTTCAATGCTGCAATTCTCAGACTATTCTTTTTGAAGAGAATAAATTTGAGAGTTGTTATTGCCACACCAATTGTTATTTACGCACATCAGCTGAGTCCCGTTATTTTATTGATTTACATGAAAGTCGATGGGGGCATTAGTAAGAGTTGATGTGGCAATAGTAGTCCTTTTGTAGTTTATGTGAAAAAATTTTACTTGGACAACACTCTGAATTTGATTAATATTTTTATGATAAAATTTGTGGACCTTGAGTAAATCTGACTAACTCACTAACGTGGTAAAATTTGAAATCATATTACGTTATTCGAATGAGCTTTGTTTTCACCCTAGGTTTGTTGGGTGACAAACTTCATGAAGTAAGAGTATTTTGCATGAAAATTTCAATAGATGGGTATGCTTGATAAATTTTATTTTTTTCTTTAAAAAAAAAAAAAAAATTAAATATTTTTTCTTTGGAAAAATCAATTTGTTTTATAAAAAGAAAAAAAAAAGGAGAACATGGCTCACTATCCCAACTATTAACAACTATCATCAATTCAATATTCGTTAAAACTTGGATTTGTTTTGGGTCATCCAAAGCGATCCTCGATTGGACCATAATAATAATAATAATAATAATAAAAAGTCTTTGTTCTAGTTCATTTTTTTTATAAAAAGTTAGGGTGAATTTTTTTTAGGTGAGTCAACTTAGGTGAACTCATCCTCCATCACGAGAGAAGCTAATTGTATGCTACTTATTTGAGTGATTTTTAGCATAATGTGTTGCTATGATACCTCAATTCTCAATGTAACGAGTCGAGTTGATTCATTTAAAGTTATTGGTTTCATACAATTTATTCGTTCTCATATATTCTCTCAATATGATATAATGATGCTCCATGTGATATTTTTTTTCATGTTAGATGATTTTAAATATTATGAGGTGTGTTAACTCAATAAATTCACATTTGAATAGGTTACGTGCTACATTAGGGTGCATGGTTTCCTTTTGATACCCGATTGATGTGATCATATCCCTTGGATATATTGATTGATTGAACCTTTGAGTTTAGCATGTTGATTGCTTAATTATAATTAATTGATTGGTTTGGATTGATAGATTGATTTTAATTTCTTCTGATTAGCATGCTATGACTTTTTGATATTTGCATTTGTTATGATTGTGGCCTATTGATGATCTGATCTGGCCCACGGGCCCATTTATTTCAAAAATGCCCCGGGCACACTCCACCCTATTTTGCACACACCACTACCACGTTTATCACTTTGCACGCTTGCATGTCCCTTATAGCCAACATGGCACTAGTGCGTGGTCCGGTCTCTTCTGAGATGCGATGTCATTTATGAAAACCACAACTCCAGTCACGTACCTTAAGGTATATTAAACTGGGGCATCAGTACCGTTTGATCAGGTGATTCTGAAAGGTATATCGATGCACGCATGCTGGAGCGACCTGAGCCTTTGTCCTATTGTAAGCCGTACAGTCACATGTCCCGATTGCCAACGTAGTACTAGTACGTGGTCGGTCCACTCGTGGGATGCCAAACCATTTATGAAAGCTACAACCCTAGACTCGTACCTATACGGTATACTAAAGATAATCTAAGTACATCAATTGCATTTCTTGGTTAAAACCAGTGCCTAAGTGAGATCCTGCTTGCTGTACCCTACTGTACAAGGGGGATACACTACGTCTATTCTAGAAGAAAGGTATTTAAAAGGGCCTTTGCTCAGCATCGTGCGCCACCTTTCAACTGGAGATCAAACTGGCTGTTTTTGACTTCACAGAAATAGGTTGGAGTTTTGGATTATCACCTATATGATATATCAAGCCAAATCACCACGTACCGTCTGATTGAGTACGCTCGAGAGGTATATAGGTGCAATTGGGCTAGGGTGGCCAGATAAATTGCATTGCACGTAGTAAGCCTAGAGTTTAGAAACCTACCCTATAGGTCACAACTCGAACTTATCGTGGGTGTTCCCGGATTGTTTATTGGACCTTGTGAATGATGAATGAATGTGAATGAGAAGATTAAAATGTATGTGAATGATGAAATCAGAATGTATGGTTGTCTTCAAGGATAAAAAATTTTGTTTAATCTAATGGGTGCACCGACCCAATAAAGAATCCATTTTTAGCAATAATTCATAATGATCTAGTCCATCTCGATCCAATGATCATGATGGGCCGGGCCATTTAAATCAAAAGGGAAATCGTAGTTTTTTCTAAATTTATGTTTCAACTTATTTCAAAAGAAGAAAAATGTTTTTCCCAGTAGGAAAAAAATGATTTTTACAAAAGATCTATTTTTTGCATGGAATTTGGAAAATTACTGAAATATGTTTTTATAAAGGAAAAAAATTGTTTAAATCAGATATTTGATAATTCAGTAAAATTAATTTTTTTTTTGAAATGATCATTGCATGAATGAATTGTTTAATGGCTTGGTGCACAGAATTCAATAAAATCTCAGGGTTCATTTAAAATGTTATCAAGGGGGTAACACTGGAATTGATCAAATTAACATTTGATGGGGTCTCAAGGTTATCATTGCACCTAAGATCAATCGTTCACCGTTTTGCCAAATCAATCCTTTACAATATCTCAACATTTCCCATTTGTTCCTTGAAGATCACAATGCCTCAGTCCTACCGATTGTAAGCAATGTTCCGAGTTCTCAATCCACAATCAAGTCCGTTATGGGTACTTGTCTTGAGTCTTCATAACCTATTGGGTTAGCTCAAGTGTCCAATTTCTATTCATTAATTCAGTAAAATCATATTTTCTTTAAATCAAGTCCACTCCTTTTCCGTTGAGTTGGGTTAAAGGTGTATGTCTCCCCATTTGAATTTAATTGAATAAATACAATTTTTGAATACCTTGAGCGCATTAACCAATTAACTAATAAACTGGTTTCAAGGAGAAATTCCTCTAATAAGGAACACCCTCTTGAATGGGAAGATAAATGTCTTGCTCGAGGAAGCAAAGGTCATTGACCTTGGAACAAAAATAATTCCCAAGAAATTCATATTAGAACTGACTTATCCCCAAGGAACACAAAAAAATGATGAATTAATTCAAAAAATTCAAAAGACTTGTTTGCATGGTCCTATGAGAATATGTTGGTTGCTCAACAGGAAATATATACTCATCCTATGGGAACACCACATGTACAAACTAGAATGGACTCACATAATCAGATGAGGGGTTACAAAATATATCTACGCTGGACTTCTCAACATGACAAAGCTCCCAGAATAAGTTACTATTCTCATACCAATGGAGTAATTAAAGTGGCTAGTTAAGATCTCGAAACTATCATCATAAAAGAGGTGTCGGTCATATTGAGATTGTTCTAAAAAATTATCCTTCACACCCTTAATATGTCAAACTTCGACTCAATCTTCTACGGAAGCTGTAGCGCTCTGTTATGTGACATGAAAGGAAAGTCAGTTGTCAAGAATAGATTAGATTAGTCAACGGTATGAAGAACTAAATCTGATTAAAGAAAAATTACTTAGAGCTCTATACCACATGTAAGCTTATCAGAGAAGAGTTGCTCACACGCTTAACAAGAAGGTCAAATTTACCACTTACAAGTCAACGATTTAACCATCATACTTTAAAGAAAATTGAACACCCCTCCTCAACTACAGAGGAGGTCTGAACCCAGCTGGAAAGATTCATTCATTAAAGAAATACTGTTTAGAAAAGTCATCAGACTTCAAGATCATAATGGAATTAAACTACTGGAACCAACCAACCTTGACCAAATCAAACGGTACTACATTTAATGAGGCCATCGTTGGCCGAATCAATTTCCTATTACCTAGTTCAATATCTCCTTTCGCAACCCTTTGCAGCAATTTTTTTTTTTTTAAAATACCTTTTTTCTTTCTCAGCTTGATCACCTAACCCAGGGGAGGAAAAGTTCAAACTACGTTTTGGTCTGATCCCAAAATTTTGGGGTACGTAGGCAACCTGAGAAGTTACTTCAGGCCCGACCATATCAAAAAAAATATATAGATTTTCTTACAAAAAGAAGAAAAATTAAAAAAAAAAAAAAAAAAAAAAGAAATATCATCCAAAATGGTGAAGAAAATTCAAGGAAAAAGAAAATAATTTAAAAGGAAATGTCACATAAGGGGCATTTGGATTTTTGAGCATCAAATTTTTTTTTTATGCCCAGTCCTAAGCCTACCCATAAAAGTCCTCCTAAGTACCGTACAAAAAGTCAAAGAAGATAACAAAGCATAATCAGACAGTAACTCCAGAAGTTCAAAATGGAAGAAAAAGAAAAATGAAACATGCTAGGTTGAAAATCCAAAAGGGCAACTTAGGCAAAAAATTAGGGCAAGCTTGCAAGGTTGAAAATCTAAAAAGGCGACCTTAGCAACACTCAGAGCAAAGAAAAGAGAAAAAATTGTAAGCTTGCTAAATCGAAAACCTAAAAAGGCGATCTAGGCAAAGGCTAGAGCATGCTCACTAGATTGAAAACCTGAAAAGGCAATCTAGACAAAACTTAGAGCAACCAAAAAATAAAAGAAAATCTCCATTGAGTTGAGATGCTGAAAGGGCGGTCCGAACCGAAACATCAGAAGTACGAATGATCAAGTTTTAATACCCAATTTGAACCAAATGTAGACTCAGTGGATACAAGTATCTCGTCTATGATTGATCTGAAGAGTTTCATGTCCCTAAGCGAACCGATGGGGAGAAAGAACAAATTTTATGATGAATTTCAGAAAGAAATATTTTCTTCCAATTTCTTTGAGCCTGACTCAAAATCTTCAATATAAAAAGTCAAAATTAAAAGTTAAACCTTTATTGCGCTTGCGGTAGTCAAGGATTTCAAACTTTCATAAAAAGGACACTTCCTTTTTCTAAAGAATATAGTTTTCTCCCTTACACTAGGGGCATTTGTTTTCAAATTATGTTTAATTATCCCCAGTGCAATGTTCCATGTCAAACTAAGGGCATTTTGGTTCTGAAGCCTGGTCAATTTCAACCTCAATGGATAAGATTAACTTTGAATTAAATCTTATCCTCTTGACATCAATTTTGAAACTCCTAAGATTCAAAGAGAGTTAAAATGTTTACTGGACCTTCATAAAATCTAATTTTTTATTTAAAAAAAATCAAATACGATGTAAATCCCCCATTTATTCCCAAAAAAATTAATTCATTACTCTTTCACTCCGAGTAAGTAGAGTAGAACTTCCCAAAAAAAATTAGTTCATTACTCTTTCACCCTGGGCAGGTAGAGTAGGACTCCCAAAAAGTTTAGTTCATTACTATTTCACTCCGAGTAGGTAGAGTAGAACTTCTCAAAAAAATTAGTTCATTACTCTTTCATCTTGGACAGGTAGAGTGGGACTCCCAAAAAAATTAGTTCATTACACTTTCACTCCGAGTAGGTAGAGTAGAACTTCTCAAAAAAATTAGTTCATTACTCTTTCACCCTGGGCAGGTAGAGTAGGACTCCCAAAAAGATTAGTTCATTACTTTTTCACCCTGAGCAGGTAGAGTAGAACTTCCCAAAAAAAAAAAAATTAGTTCATTACTCTTTCACCCTGGGTAGGTAGAGTAGGACTCCCAAAAAACTTATTTCATTACTCTTTCACTCCAAGTAGGTAGAGTAGAACTTCCGAAAAAAATTAGTTCATTACTTTTTCACCTTGGGCAGGTAGAATAGGACTACCAAAAAATTAGTTTATTACTCTTTCACTCCGAGTAGCTAGAGTAGAACTTCCCAAAAAAATTAGTTCATTACTCTTTAACCCTGGGCAGGTAGAGTAGGACTCCCAAAAAGTTTAGTTCATTACTCTTTCACTCCGAGTAGGTAAAGTAGAACTTCCTGAAAGCGTCCTCGATCCACGGGGTGAGCGGATCTGCTTTTGAACTTTAAGGTTTGGGAGTCGTCACCTAGTTATTACGGTCTAGGAACCGAATTTTGACTCTAAAAGGCAAATAAACTAATCTACGAAAGAAAAATACGGGTTCGGGGATCACGTTATGGGGTTGGAAGGTGTTAGGCACCAAACCCGCCCGGCAAACGCCAGTCTCTACTAATTCCCAAATAAAATTACATTGATAACAAGACCTAAATAATAATAAAAAAATAAAAATACTCACCTTTTCCGATCGCAACGATTTTATTCCCTCAGATCTGATAAAATCGTTCTTGTACCGTACTCCTTGCTTCGTTCTGTCTCCGGATATGATTTCTGATCTCCGAGGCAAAGTATCTCTTTCTTAAATCTGGATTCTTCAAACTTTTTTATGGATTTTGGGATGTTTTTGAAGGGCTTCTAGGTGTTTTTTAGGCTAAAATCGAAGTATGGGTGTTAGGTAAGGAGTTGGGACTTCAAAATTAGGGTTTTAGGAAGGTTGTGGAGGCTTCTTGACCTACATTTTCTAGGGTTTTTTCTTTGATACGAAAATAGGGTATGGAGGCTCCTATTTATAAAGTTTTTTAGGAGAATTAGGGTTTGATTAGGATTTCTTTTAGGGTTTCAATTATGGTTTAGACTTTGGTCTTATGAGATTGACTTAGTCTTTAAGGTTTTAATTTAGGGTTTTGACTTTAGTCTTATGAGATTGACTTAATTAGTTTGGATTAGGATTTTGATTTTAGTCTTATGAGATTGTCTTGATTAGTTAGGGTTTTGACTTTAATCTTATGAGATTGACTTTAATACTTTGACTTTGGTCTTGCTTGGTTGGCTTTTAATATCTTGACTTTAGTCTTACTTGATTGACTTTAAGATTGACTTTAGTCTTACTTGATTGACTTTAATTTTTGGAGAACCCCCTTTTATTATGTATTTAATTCTTTGGACCCCAGATGGAGGGGTCCTTGAATAAATATCTTGGCAACCATCAACAATTTTGCCTGAAAGCCTGATTGGTCGATTTTTTGGTTAAAATTTTTAAATTAATTTTATTAATGTTTCACTTTACATTATTTAATGGTTTATTTATTAATTTCGAAATTTTTAATTATTAAAATTATGAAATTACCGTTTTGCCCTCGGAGAAGAGTTTTTACGTTTTAAGTTGTTTTTCAATGTTCTAGGATGTTTTGGAGTCAGTTTTTCGTAAGGAATTCGATGGGAATGTTGGTTTTTATCATTTATGAATTTTTTTGTATGAAATAGTCGTGAACTTTATGAGGGGCATTTTCGTAATTTTATCAAATTTTGTGAAAATTGGAGAAGTGGTATATTTGATTTCGATTTGTTGTTTTATGCGTTTGAATGAGTTTTCCTAAGCGTAACATAGGCTCTAAGGTTGTTTTAAGGATAGGGGTATTTTGGTAATTGGTCATTTTTAGTGATTTTTATCGTGAAGCTTCTTTTTGGTCTGTAAGATGATGATTTCTATGTTTCTGGGGTCGTATTTTCCTAATGTAGCGTGGTTTCTAAATTTTGTCAGTTTGAGATACATCATCCAGATTTCTTGAAACATATCTGGTAATAAAATAAAGCATTGGAATAGACATCCATCATTTGGAACCGTTGCGATCGAGTTAACTAGTTGATTAATCAGGCGAGTGCAAAAATGGGGTGTCTACAGATGCCCCTCTTTGGTAGAGGGTTAAAGCAAATTAGATAGCAAATCTATTTTGGTAGATAGTACGATATCTGAATGCCAAAGCTAGTGACAGTTCATTTTACAGCCTGATTTAGCAATTCGTCGGGGTGTTCGTATCCTTGAGGGTAAAACTCTCCCCGAAGTAAAAAGTTGTCAGGTCCTTGAGCGTGAGCTATCACTGACAGTATCAGATCCTTGAATTTTAGAAAATTCTCCTTGACTAACGAAACAACTTTGCAAGTGTGTGCACTGTGTGAAACTGAGTAAAACAAAACTCGAGAAAATTTGAATGAGATTTGAGAAAACTCTGAGCAAAAGTTGGGAGAAAGTCGAATGTCCTACTCTACCTACTCTAGATGAAAGAGTAACGAATTTTTTTTTTAGAGTCTTACTCTACCTACTCGGAGTGAAAGAGTAATGCACTAATTTTTTTTTTAGGGACATTCTACTCTACCTACTGGGAATGAAAGAGTAATGAACTATTTTTTTTTTTTTGAAAAATTCTACTTTACCTACTCGGAGTGAAAGAGTAATGAACTAAACTTTTTGAGAGTCCTACTCTACCTACCCAGGGTGAAAGAGTAATGAGCTAATTTGTTTTGGGAAGTTCTACTCCACCTACTCGGAGTGAAAGAGTAATGAACTAATTTTTTTTTTTTTTTTGGAAAGTTCTACTTTACCTACTCGGAGTGAAAGAGTAATGAACTAAACTTTTTGAGAGTCCTACTCTACCTGCCCAGGGTGAAAGAGTAATGAACTAATTTGTTTTGGGAAGTTCTACTCTACCTACTCGGAGTGAAAGAGTAATAAACTAATTTTTTTGAAAGTCCTACTCTACCTGACCAGGGTGAAAGAGTAATGAAATAAATTTTTTTTTTTTTGGAAGTTCTACTCTACTTACTCGGAGTGAAAGAGTAATGAACTAATTTTTTTGAGAGTCCTACTCTACCTGCCCAGGGTGAAAGAGTAATGAACTAATTTTTTTTTTTGGAAAGTTCTACTCTACCTACTTGGAGTGAAAGAGTAATGAACTAATCTTTTTGAGAGTCCTACTCTACCTGCCCAGGGTAAAAGAGTAATGAACTAATTTTTTTGGAAAGTTCTACTCTACCTACTCGGAGTAAAAGAGTAATGAACTAATTTTTTTGGGAGTTCTACTCTACCTACTCGGAGTGAAAGAGTAATGAACTAATTTTCTGGAAGTCCTACTCTACCTGCTCGGGGTGAAAGAGTATGAACTAATTTTTTTTTTTTGTTGGGAAGTTCTACTCTACCTACTCGGAGTGAAAGAGTAATGAACTAATCTTTTTGGGAGTCCTACTCTACTTATGCATGGTGAAAGAGCAATGAACTAAATTTTTTTGGGAAACGAACGGGGAATTAACACCGCATTTGATTCTTTCTTTTGAAAAAAATAAAGAGTTGGATTTTGTGAAGGTCTGGTCAACATTTTAACTTGCTTTTGAACCTCAGGGATTTTCAACAAATTGCTATCAAGAGGGTAACCTTTAAATTCAGAGTTAACCTTACCCTTTGGGGTTGGAATTGACCAGGTTTCAGAACCAAAATGCCCCTAGTTTGATAAGGAATATTGCACTAGGGATAATTGAACATAATTTGAAAACGAATGCCCCTAATATAAGAGGGGAAACTGTACTCTTTAGAAAAGGAAGTACCCTTGTTATGAAAATTTGAAATCCTTGATTACCGCAAGCGCAATAAAGGTTTAACTTTTAATTTTGACTTTTTATATTGAAGATTTCGAGTCAGGCTCAAAGAAATTGGAACAAAATATTTCTTTCTGAAATTCATCATAGAATTTATTCTTTCTCCCCGTCGATTCACTTAGGGATATGAAACTCTTCAGATCAATCATAGACGAGATACTTGTATCCACTGAGTCTATATTTGGTTCAAACTGGGTATTGAAACTTGATCATTCGGACTTTGGATGTTTCGGCTCAGACCATCTTTTCAGCTTCTCAACTCAATGGAGATTTTCTTTTATTTTTTGGTTGCTTTCAGTTTTGCCTAGATTGCCTCTTCAGGTTTTCAATCTAGCGAGCATGCTCTAGCTTTTACCTAGATCGCCTTTTTAGGTTTTCGATCTAGCGAGCTTACAATTTTTTCTCTTTTCTTTGCTCTAATTGTTGTCAAGGTCGTCCTTTCAGATTTTTAACCTTGCGATCTTGCCTTAATTTTTGCCTAAGCTGCCCTTTTCGAGTTTTCAACTTAGCAGGCTTTTTACTTTTTTTTTATTCTGAACTTCGAGAGTTACTATCTGATCATGCTTTACTACATTCCTTAATTTTTTCGCACAGTACTTAGGAGGACTTTTATGGGTAGACTTAGGACTGGGTATTAAAAGAAAGAAATCTTGAGGCTCAAAAACCCAAATGCCCCTTGTGTGGCATTTTTTTTATTTTGCTTTGAATTTTCTTCCCCACTTTGAAGATATTTCGTTTTCTTTTGAATTTTTTTATTTTTTTTTAGATTTTTTCTTTGTCGAGGAATCTATTTTTTATTTTAATGTGATCGGGCCTGAAATAACTTCTCAGGTCGCCTACGTACCCCAAATTTTTGGGACCAGACCAAAATGTAGTTCAGATCTTCCCTCCCCCAGGGTAGGTGATCGGGCTGAGAAAGAAAAAGGCATAATTTTTCTTCTTGAAAAGGCTGCAAAGGGGTTGAGAAAGGATATATTGAACTGGGTAACAGGAGAATTGATTCGACCAAAGATGGCCTCCTTAAATGTAGTACCATTTGATTTGGTCAAGGTTGGTTGGTTCTGGTAATTATATTCCATCATGATCTCGAAGTCTGACATCTTTTCCTGGTAATATTTCCTTAATGATGAACGGACCTCCGCAATTTAGTTTGAACTTCCCTCTAGGGTCAAGGGTAGGTATCCTATTTTCTTTAAGTATTAAATCCTCGACTTGCAAATGTCAGGCCTTGATCTTCTTGTCGAATGCACGGGCGACTCTTCTTGATAGGCCTACACGTGGTACAAAGCTCTTAGTCATTTTTTTTCGATTTTAATTTTTCATACCAATGATAGACCTAGTCTATAAAATTTCCCTTTTAACTGGTAGGACCGTTTCTGTACCCCTGTAGTGTGAATGGTAACTTCTCTAACAAATCCTGGTGTGATTGACACATTGTCTTGAGATTTTTACTGGCTGCTTCAACTATTCCATTAGGCTGAGAACATAGGGGGATGATTTATGATGTCGGATCCTGAACTTTGATCATAGAGTAATAACCTAAGCTTTGATGTACGACCCATTATTAGAGATCAATACCGCTTCAACTGTTTCATTAGTCTGAGAATGGTAACCTATTCTGAGAGTACTACCATTTTGAGAACATCTTCCTTGATCTCATTTTATCAAGCCAGTATCTAATCCGTGTCAGAAAACACCCAAGCTTGCACCTAACATATCCTCATAGGCCCAGGTGAATAAGTCTTTTGAAATTTTCGTGAAACTCATTATCCCCTTGTGTTCTAGGGATAAATTAGTTCTAATCTGAATTTCTTGGGAATTATTTTTGTTCCGAGGTCAATGACCTTTGCTTCCTCGAGCAAGACATTTATCTTCTCATTCAAGAGGAGGTTCCTTATTAGAGGAATTTCTCCTTAAAGCCAGTTATTAGTTAATTCGTTAGTGCGCTCAAGGTATTCAAAAATTTTCTTTATTCAATTAAATTTAGATAGGGCGACTGACACCTCTATAAACTCGATAAACTAACTCGAATCAACAGGAAAAAAGTAAACTCAATTTAAAGAAGACATGACCTTGCTGAAAAAAAGGACTCGAACTAACCCAAATGACTCATGAAAACTCAAGACAACTACCTACACAGGGCTTAATTAGGACTGAGGACTGAGATATTGCTTGCAACTGACAGGGTTGAGGCACTGTGATCTTTAGGGAACAACTGGAAAATGTTGAGATATTCTAAAGGATTGATGTGGCGTTGACGTTCGTTCCAACTGACCGGACTAGTAACCCTAGCTAGACAATGGACGATTGAGCTTAGGTACAATGATAACTCTTAAACCTCATTGAAAGTGAATTTAACCAATTTCAGTATTACCCCCTTGATAACATTTTAATGAATCCTGAGATTTTATTGAATTCTGTGCACCAATTCATTAAACAATTCATCCATTCAATGACTATTTAGAAGGAAAATAATTTTATTGCACTCTTGAAAATTATTGAAAAATAATGTTTTTATTGAATAATAATTTTCACAAATCTGATTATTTTTTTGCAATCAACATATTTTGGTAATTTTTCAAGGTCCATGCAAAAAATAGATTTTTGGTAAAAAAACATATTTCACAAATTTTTCATGCAAAAATAGATAATTTTTTTCTTTTTCTTTTCTTTTGGAAAGTATTTTCTTTTGAAAAACATTTTTTCTGAATATATATTTTTCTTAAAGAACAATTTTTCTAGAAAACACTGTCACTGGAAAATCACTTTTTTAGAGAACACATTTTTCTGAAAAATATTTTCCTTTTGGAAAATCTTATTCTTCTGGAAAACCTTTTACTTTCGGAAAGCATTTCTCTTTTGGAAAACATTTTACTTTTGGAAAACATTTTATTTTTGGAAAATATTTTTCCTGGAAAATACTTTCTTTTTGTAAACCATTTTTCTTCTTTGAAGATGGGTTGAAATCCGAATTTAGAACAGAATTTGATTTCCATTTGGATTTAAATAGGCCGGTCCATCATGATTATTAGATCGGGATGGACTGGATCATTATTATAAAAGAATGGATTTTTTATTGGGTCGGTGCACCCATTTTAATCAGTTAAAATAAAATTTTAATCCTTGAGGACAACCATAGACTTTGATCTCATCATCCACATCATTCACATCAATTACAAAGTCTCATAAGGTTCCATTCAATAAACAACTCGGGAACACCCACGATAAGTTCGAGTCGTGACCTATAGGGAAGGTTTCTAGACTCTAAGCTTACTACGTGCAATGCATTTTTATCTAGCTACCCTTATCCAAGCACACCTATATACCTTTCGATACGTGGTGACTTGGTTTGATATATCGTATAGGTGATAATCTAAAACCTCAACCCACTTCTCTGAAGCCAAAAACAGCCAGTTTGATCTCCAGTTGAGAGGTGGCGCACGATGCTGAGCAAGGGCTCACTTAAATACCTCTCGTCTAGAATAGACGTAGTCTATCCCCCTCGTACAGTAGAGTACAGTGGGGCAAGATCTCGCTTAGGCACTGGTTTTGACCAAGAAGTGCAATTGATATACTTAGATTATCTTTTACATACCTATGGGTACGAGTCAAGAGTTGTAGCTTCCATAAATGGTTTGGCATCCCACGAGGGGACCGACCACGTACTAGTACTACGTTGGCAATCGGGACATGTGACTGTGTGGCTCACAATAGGTAAAAGCCTCAGGTCGCTCCAGCCTGGGTGCATCAATATATCTCTCAGAATCACCTGATCAGACGGTATTGATGCCCCAGTTTGATATACCCTAAGGTACGTGACTGGAGTTGTGGTTTTCATGAATGACGTCGCATCTCCGAAGAGATCGGGCCACGCACTAATGCCACGTTGCCTATATAGGACGTGTAAGTGTGCAAAACAGTAAACGTGCATGTGGTGTGTGCAAAATAGGGTGGGGTGTGCCCGGGGCCTTTTTCAAACACATGGGCCCATGGGCCAGATTATATCATCACATATAGATATCAAATGAATATTGATCAAGAAAATAATACAAAACCCATCACATCGAAATTAAGATGAAAGCAAACACATCACAAATATATCTGTAGAGATCATGGCACATTATATGGGCATATAACACAAATAATAATTAATCTGATCCAACATTAAAAAGGCCCACAAATTTGTTGCCTATGATCCAATCAAGGGTTACTTTTGGGTGATCCAAAATAAATCAAGCTTCCAATAGATGTTACATTGATGATAGAATGACAATGGTTGAGATGAGCTCACTCTCAGGAACATTAATTGTGCTAACATTAGATAAATTCGGATTTTCTGTGAGTTAGGAAAATACAATCCAAACTTGCATCGATGATATCTAAGGCCCCCGATAACGAAATCGAGTGAACTCAAGTTCTAAATTAATCTAATCGATGAGATCTACATTTTATTAATAGGTGCCCAGACTTAGTTCTCACTAGAATGTTCTGTAAAAACGTTTTAACATTGCTGTCCCAACCTTCATTCAGAAACAATTCCAGATTTACAGATTGAACTTGCATCGATGATATCTAACGCTTCCGATAACAAAATTGAGTGAACTCAGGTTCTAAATTAATCTAGTCGATGAGATCTACGTTTTATTAAGAGGTTCTCAGACTTAATTCTTATTAGAATATTCTGTAAAAATGTTTTAACATTGTTGTCCCAACCTTCATCATTCCATCATTTTCATATGTCAATTTGAATCTTTCATTATTTAAGGGTCATCAAAAAGTGATCCTTAATTGGAAAAAAAAAATGCAATACCTAAAATCATCTACAATCAAGTCCCAAAAATAAATAAACAGAAAAAAATAAATAAAATAAATAGAACTAAATAATAAAAAAAACTAGGTCATCTTGGCAATGCTCCCATACTTGGGGCTTTTCAAGTTTGATCCTCAAAAGTCCCCAGTGAAGTCGCCACTGAAAACGCCCTCGATTCACGGGGTGAGCGGATCCGCTTTTGACCTTTAAGGTTTGGGAGTCGCCACCTAGTTATTACAGTCTAGAAACCGAATTTTGAGTCTAAAAGACAAATAAACTAATCTACGAAAGAAAAATACGGGTTCGGGGATCACGTTACGGGGTTGGAAGGTGTTAGGCACCAAACCCGCCCGACAAACGCCAGTCTCTACTAATTCCCAAATAAAACTACATTGCTAACAAGACCTAAATAATAATAAAAAAATAAAAATACTCACCTTTTTCGATCGCAACGATTTTATTCCCTCAGATCTGATAAAATCGTTCCTTGTACCGTCCTCCTTTCTTCGTTCTGTCTCCGGATCTGATTTCTGATCTCCGAGGCAAAGTATCTCTTTCTTAGATCTGGATTCTTCGAACTTTTTTATAAATTTTGGGGTGTTTTTGAAGGGCTTCTAGGTGTTTTTTAGGCTAAAATCGAAGTATGGGTGTTAGGTAAGGAGTTGGGACTTCAAAATTAGGATTTTAATAAGGTTGTGGAGGCTTCTTGACCTACTTTTTCTACGATTTTTTCTTTGATACGAAAATAGGGTGTGGAGGCTCCTATGTATAAAGATTTTTAGGAGAATTAGGGTTTGATTAGGGTTTCTTTTAGGGTTTCAATTATGGTTTAGACTTTGGTCTTATGAGATTGACTTAGTCTTTAAGATTTTAATTTAGGGTTTTGACTTTAGTCTTATGAGATTGACTTAATTAGTTTGGATTAGGATTTTGATTTAGGGTTTTGATTTTAGTCTTATGAGATTGTCTTGATTAGTTAGGGTTTTGATTTAGGGTTTTGACTTTAGTCTTATGAGATTGACTTTAATACTTTGACTTTAGTCTTGTTTGGTTAGCTTTTAATATCTTGACTTTAGTCTTACTTGATTGAATTTAAGATTGACTTTAGGCTTACTTGATTGACTTTAATTTTTGGAGAACCCCCTTTTATTATGTATTTAATTTTTTGGGCCCCCAGATGGAGGGGTCCTTGTATAAATATCTTGGCAACCATCAACAATTTTGCCTGAAAGCCTGATTGGTCGATTTTTTGATGAAAATTTTTAAATTAATTTTATTAATATTTCACTTTACATTATTTAATGATTTATTTATTAATTTCAAAATTTTTAATTATTAAAATTATGAAATTACCGTTTTGCCCTCGGAGAGGATTGTTTACGTTTTAAGTCGTTTTTCAATGTTCTAGGATGTTTTGGAGTCAGTTTTTCGTAAGGAATTCGTTGGGAATGTTGGTTTTTATCATTTATGAAGTTTTTTGTATGAAATGATCGTGAACTTTATGAGGGGCATTTTCGTAATTTTGTGAAATTTTGTGAAAATTGGAGAAGTGGTATATTTGGTTTCGATTTGTTATTTTATGTGTTTGAATGAGTTTTCCTAAGCGTAACATAGGCTCTAAGGTTGTTTTAAGATTAGGGGTATTTTGGTAATTTGATCATTTTTAGTGATTTTTATCGTGAAGCTTCTTTTTGGTCTGCAAGATGATGATTTCTATGTTTCTAGGATCATATTTTCCTAGCGTAGCGTGGTTTCTAAGTTTTGTCAGTTCGAGATACCTCATCCGGATTTCTTGAAACATATCTGGTAACAAAATAAAGCATTGGAATAGACATCCATCATTGGGAACCGTTGCGATCGGGTTAACGAGTTGATTAATCAGGCGAGTGCAAAAATGGGATGTCTACACTTCCCAAAAAAAATTATTTCATTACTCTTTCACCTTGGGTAGGTAGAGTAGGACTCCCAAAAAATTAGTTTATTACTCTTTCACTCCGAATAGCTAGAGTACAACTTCCCAAAAAAATTAGTTCATTACCCTTTCACCCTGGGCAGGTAGAGTAGGACTCCCAAAAAGCTTAATTCATTACTCTTTCACTCCGAGTAAGTAGAGTAGAACTTCCCAAAAAGAAAAAAAAATAAAAGAATTAGTACATTACTTTTTCACCCCGAGTAGGTAGAGTAGAACGTCCCAAAAACAATTAGTTCATTACTCTTTCATTTCGAGTAGGTAGAGTAGGACTTCCCAAAAAAATTAGTTCATTACTCATTCATCCTGGGCAGGTAGAGTAGGACTCCCAAAAAGTTTAGTTCATTACTCTTTCACTCCGAGTAGGTAGAGTAGAACTTCTCAAAAAAATTAGTTCATTACTCTTTCACCCTGGGTAGGTAGAGTAGGACTCCTAAAAAATTTAATTTATTACTCTTTCACTCCGAGTAGGTAGAGTAGAACTTCCCAAAAAAATTAGTTCATTACTCTTTCAGCCTGAGTAGGTAGAGTAGAACTCCCAAAAAGCTTAGTTCATTACTCTTTCACTCCGAGTAGTTAGAGTAGAACTTCCCAAAAAGAAAAAAAGAATTAGTGTATTACTTTTTCACCCCGAGCAGGTAGAGTAGGACTTCAAAAAAAAATTAGTTCATTACTCTTTCACCCCGAGAAGGTAGAGTAGGACTCCCAAAAAAAATTAATTCATTACTCTTTCACCCCGAGCAGGTAGAGCAGGACTCCCACATGTGTTTCAAAAATTTGGATGAGGTACCTCAAACTAACAAAACTGTAGAAACCACACTACGATAGGAAAATATAACCCCCAAAACATAAAAACATCATTTTTCAGACAAAAGGAAGCTTCACGATAAAAATCAGTAAAAAAATGATCAAATTACCAAAATACCCCTAACATCAAAATATCCTTAGAGCCTACATTACGCTTAGAAAAACCTTTTCAAACACATAAAATAACAAATTGAAATCAAATAAACCACTTCTCCAATTTTCACAAAATTCAACAAAATTACAAAAATGCCCCTTATAAAGTTCACGACCATTTCGTACAAAATTTTTTATAAATGACAAAAACCAATATTCCCATTGAATTTCTTGTGAAAAATCGATTCCAAAACATTCTAGAACATTAAAAAATGACTTAAAACGTAAAAAGTCATTTCTAAGGGTAAAATGGTGATTTTACAATTTTAATAGTTAAAAATTCTGAAATTAATAAATAAGATATTAATTAATGTAAAGTAAAATCCTAATTAAAATTCAAGTCAATCAAGTAAGACTTAAGTCAAAATCTTAAAGTCAAGTCAATCAAGTGAGACTTAAGTCAAAACCCTAAATCAATCTAATAAGACCAAAGTCAAAACCCTAAAAGAATTCTATTTAAACTCTAACTCTATCTAAAAGAATTCTAATTAAACTCTAAAACTATCTAAAACAAACCTAATTAAACTGTAAAACTATCTAATAGAATTTTAATTAAACTATAAAACTATCTAATGTAATTCTAATTAAACACTAACTCTATTTTAAAATAATTCTAATTAAATACTAAATCTATTTAAAATAATTCTAATTAAACACTAACTCTATCTAAAAGGCACTTTAAAAAATCTATAAATAAGGTTTCCTACAACCTATTTTCATATCAAAAAAATAAATCATAAGAAAAGTAAGTCAAAAAGCTTCCCTAACCTCCCATAAACCCTAATTTTGAAGTCCTAACTCTTTACCTAACATCCATACCCCAACTTTAGCTCAAAAAATACTTAGAACCCCTCAAAAACACCTAGAGGTCTAAAGCGAATCCGGTGACAGAACGAAGTAAGGAGTACTATACGAGGAGCTGTTTAATCAGAGCTGAGGGAACAAAATCATTGCGTTGCAAAGGTAACTATTTTTATTTATTATTATTATTATTATTATTATTTAGGTCTTTTTAGCAATGTAATCATTTTTGAGAATTAGTAGAGATCGGCGTTTGCCGGCGGGGTTGGTGCCTAACACCTTCCAACCCGGTAATGTGATCCCCAGACTCAGTATTTTTTAGTAGATTAGTTGTTTGTTTATCCGTTCCGGGTCAATATTCGGTTCCTAGACCGTAATAATTAGGTGGCGACTCCCAAACCTCAAAGTCAAAAGTGGATCCGCACACCCCGCGGATCGTAGGCGCTTTCAGTAATTTTGTCCACCGACCTAAAATAAATAACAGTATAGAAAGGTAAACTATTGCATCGCGTTATTAGAAAGTAAATAAACACGCATGTTACTTCATAATAATAGAAAGTAGATTAACCCTGGATATCTATTTATCAACTCACACATAACATCACAATGTAAAAAAGCAAACATTACCCCTCGAGTGTGATTCTGACATTTTACTTTTTCATCCATTTTTTTTTTATATTTGTAGTTTTCAATCTTTCGAACACAACATTCATTTTCTGATATATATCAACTCAATATGAGTTCATTGAATATTACATCATTTTTCAAAGTTTGAAATTCATTTTTATCATTTACAATTGAAAAATTAGAAAAATTTGATCAAAACGGGATCCAAGTACTGCATATGACCAAACTGGTAGAAATAACCTAGTAAATTGTCCCACCAACATATAATTTATTATAAAATATAATTAAACCATAGAAATGAAGATCTTGGCGTGAATTTGAAATAACAAAAAGAATTCTACATTTCTGAAACACATCACAAATTTTCATTAAAAATCTTAAATGTAATTTTCATAATCTATGATTACCAATACAAATTGAGAGTCCCTACCACTCTCTGAGCCTCAGAATTGAAGAAAATGCACAAAAATAGACGTGATAGGCACAAAAATCAAGGCGGGTCTGACGTGAAGATGGATAAATTTTTAATTGGATCTGATGGTTTTAAATATCTCAATGTTGCCGTCATTTTTTCCTTCTACAGTAGAGGACGATTTGAGGATCGAAGTATATAAAATATAAGGTTGAAAGGTCGAACCTCCGTTATATTTTTGAAGGTTTTTTGATGAAGTATGAAGAAAGAGAAAAGAAAAAGAAAAGGAAATGGTGAAGGTTTATAGAGTTCGACGCTGCAGACATTTTTTTCTTCTTCACAGAGTGTTGACGACGTCCCGTTCTCAACAAAATTGTGATTCTAAGTTGGTTAAAAAACAAACGCTTTCTAAAAACATGGCTTATGGCTCCCCGTCAAACGCTAACACAAATCCCCATGTCAGATTTTGAGGTACTAGGTGGCACCTCAAAATTTCGGCATGGTCTCCTCTGTTTATGTTAGCATTCCAAGGCGTATAACCTGCACCTCATAAACGACATACAATCCTGTATATATACACATAAAATAGAATACTAGCGGAAGCCTATATACGTCTAATAACGTACAAAAGATCAGAGTGCTGAAGAATAACCAGAATACAAGATTATACAATTATTTCTCACTCTAACAAAAGTCTTAACGCTCAGAACAAAATCTATAATACTTTTGGACAATTCGATACCACTAGGGGGTATAACCCCAATACTCACCAAGTGACGGACTCTGGCGGTCTATCTGAACAACCAGATGATTCTCACTCATGTTCTACATCTGCCCCGCTAAGCTTCGGATTTGAAATTAAAAAAAATGGAGAAGGAAAGGGTGAGTAATAATGGTTACCCAATAAGGAAACAAACAATTTCTGCCAATAACCCCTCCTAGCATGAATGAATAAGCATACTAAATCATTTTAACAATATAAAATTTTACAGAATAAACTACGATTAACTGGTACATATAGTCAGGGATAAGCAACTAAACATTTTAAAACTCACATTACATCGATCATCATTACTTACTATAACATTATCTTTTTATACAAATCTAATTGATCAAATGAAAACATTAAACATGGATTTCATTTTATATATATCAAAATAAGTAACAGATACATAATACACAATGGTGGAGTATTGGAATTAGAGAGTTGGGATTCACGACTAGATCGCTCCCAGTCTGGACATGATGTTACAATTCTTCCCTCGCTTTTAGTTCCTGATTTTGTGACCGGTCGCTGCACTTACCACGCTTGGTTGACCATTTATCCGGCTCAGGATGGCTGTTTGACGTGACCGTAAGCAATGGGTCTCTTTTCGATGTGTCAGAACGTTCGACTACTATAGATTGTTAGTGATCACTGACTAATCATCTTCGTCTATGCCTATCAGGCATGCATATGATTCCCAAATATACAAACCATTCGTATACGACCACCTTTACATTACAAGTTCACTGGTAAAGATAGAGAGGAATAACCCAGATTCCAGTTGTGACTCCACTCTCATACGCTTCCCATACCACGTATGAGCTTGGTGGTCCCTACCGTACATCCTAGGATAGTACACCATTCCGGATGATATGACGCACTATCCCTTCAAGCATTCACAAACTCTTTAATAGTTCACAAAATAGCTACATATATATATTATTTTCATTTGAAAACAAAAGGGAAATTAATAATACAAGGTTGAGAATGGATATCCAGTTTCCTACCATGCAAGTGTGGCCACCTGGCCTAAAATAAATTACATAACGGAAAGGTACACAACGCCTCACGCTAACAGAAATTTAAATAAACATGCAACCAAAAATATTATTCCTGGATATCTGTTCACCAACCTACACACAACACAACAACGTAAAATGCAGACATCACCCCTCGGGTGTGACTCTAACATTTTACCGTTTCATACCCTTTTTTCCTTTTTCCGATTTTTATAATTTTCAATCTCTTCAATAAAATATCCATTTTCTGATATTCATCAACTCAATATGAGTTCATTCAATATTAAATCACATTTTCCAACTATAGAATTTATTTTTATCAATAATATTGAAAAAGAATATAAATTTTATATTAAAACGGGGTCCGAGCATTGCACAATACCCAATTTATGGAAATAACCCATTAAAATACCCTACCCACGTATAATTTGTTAAAAATACAATTAAACATATCAAACATGCAATTTCTGACGTGAATTTTTGAAATAACAAAAAATTTTTTTTTTTTGGAAATACATCAAAATTTTTCCGATAGAATCCTAAATGCAATTTTCACAATCAATGATTATTAATAGAAATTGAGAGTTCCTTACATCTCTATGCGAAGGAATTGAGACACACGTGCGGAAATCGAGGCGAATGGTACGGAAATCTAGGTAATTCGTACTTCGAGACGGCTGATTTTTGAAACCGACCTGGTGGTTTCGAAGATCTCGATGTCGTCGTACTTTTTTCCTTCTGCGACGGAGGACGGTTTGACCTCGAAACAAATGAAATTCGAAGTCGAAGTTTCGAAATATCCATATATACGTACGGCTGATTTTTGACGATATCGGGTGAAAAAAAAATGAAACGAAAAAAGGTTGGGTAGGTTTTGTAGATGTCGAGGCTGCGAACGTTTCTCCCTTCTATGTCGGAAGACGGTTTGACCCCGAAACGGACGAAATCCGAGGTCAAAATTTCAAAATTTTCGTATATAAATACGGCTGATTTTTGACGATATTAGATGAAAAAGAAAGTGAAATGGAAAGAGGTCGGGAGGGTTTTGTAGAGGACACAGCTGTGGACATTTCTCCCTTCTGCGTTGGTCGTATCGGCGAGCCGTTTGTGAGAGATCTAAGGTTAAAATTCGAAGAAAAAAAATCAAATTTTTTTTAACGCGTTGGCTGGTTTTGAACGGCTGGGGAAGACAATGAATAAAAAAAATATTAAAAAATTTATTTATTTAAGATTTGGGACGAAATTGGTATTTCGCCTATTGTTTCGATCGACTATAACTTGATCATATGGACTCCAAAACTGATAAATGAATACTCTATTTCGCCTAATTTTTTGTTCTGGATCTAATGGTGCAGTCAATTTCTACAAATTACATCTCTATCAAAAGTTTACATTTTTAGCCTGAGGTGACCCCTAAACTTGATGTCGTTTTCGTTTTTGACGATAATTCAACTTTCTGGTCTCCAAAAATGACAAATAAATAGTCCACGTTCAATAATTTTTCGTTACGAATCCAATGGTGTAATCAAATCTCAATAATTCTTACTCTAACAAAAAGTCACTATTTTAGCCTAGTCCGACTCGATAATCGAGGATTTTGCAACTTTTATATTCGGACTCGCATTTGAGCGTGCTTACAAACTAAAGTATGTTTTTCGATCATTTTGAATCCAATGGTTAGGTCAGATTCCATTAAAATGATCAGAAACATCCTAAAATTTTACCCCTAAGTCCCACTTTCAAGATTTTCTCAAAATTCCACTATTTATTTTTCCTCGAGATACGAATTGAAAACTTGGGATTTTGCATTCTACTCCTTAATAAAAATTTCGTCCTCGAAATTAAAATTATAGCTTATCGAGTTTTGTCGTGATTCCACTAACATGACATGTATAATAAACAACACCTATTTTCGATTACCATCTATTCTTAATCGCAAGTCAATCTCATTTATAATTCATAATTTTATGTCTCCCATACTCTGTCAACCCAATACATTCATTAATTAATCACTCTAATTCAAACTCATACTTCAACTAATTCATTATTTGTATAACCCTAAGATAACAATCAATTCACCTTGTATCACTTCCCCACCAATGTCTATCAACAATAATCATTTCACATCTTCTCTATTATTTATCTTTATTTCTCTCATCAATTACACTGTTTATTATGTTTTACTCATATTTGCTATGAATATTATTCATCAATGCATAGTCTTACCGCAAACACACCACTATCTTTATATTCAATTTAATTTTATATTTTCTATTTATTGTGATATTTCCTCAAAACCTCTGTCATAATCTTTATAATTTAAAATCTTACTCGAGGGGATAAATCCTACATCTATTTTCTCACAATTCCATTAAGTTACCATTAATGCAACATTATCACAAGATTATTCTTTCTCACATTTTACATCGACCCACCTCCTAACTTATACTCTACTAAATCTCTTTTCTTTTACATATCACATGTTCTTTCAAAATTGTACGATACCTTTTTCCAAATTTCATCAGTTTCTCAACTCAACCATATATAGTATTAGTTATTACCCATACCTTCACTTGCTATATAGTCACATTACTAGTCTTATAAATCGCACTCGCCTTCTCACACTTTACAACCATCTTCAGACCTAAAACATACCTATTAATTATCGAAAAAGCAGTCTAGTTGGTTCACGGTTAGCTTTTTTTTTTATTTTTTTATTTTTATTTATTTATTTATTTATTTTTAATTTTTTTATAAGCTTGCACCTTTTAATTCAAGTTTCGAATTAGTTTCATTCATTCACCCCCTTACTATTAGTTGAGTAGTTTTTACTCCACCCATTTCCAGAAGCTTCGTAGTTTCAAATTATAATAAATATCAAATCGCTAGAAAAATGGTGAGATTAAAGATGAGGATGGGATGATAACATAGAAAGTAGAAAGCGGTAGGAGAAAGGTTGGTTGTTTAGTCCGTTCCAAATATTATACTAGAATAATGAATAGTGGGAAGAACAGCTCTAACAAGTATGTAAACTTTTAGCAGAATTATATGATCTAGAAAAATTAGTATTGAATAGAACTCCAATTTCTAACATTATAATTAGAAATTGTACTTTCCAAAACTTCATCGGAGACAAGTACGTTCTCTTGGGTCATAACCCTTGCTCATACTTATGATAGAGGACATTCTCTCTTGATATGTCCTACCTGATCACACGCGTAATATGTCAACGATCTTGTCTTCGTAGGTTTCTATAGAGTAGGCAATTGGTAAATTAGAGCTTATATGTTCTGAACCTGCCTTGTTGGTTCCTTTGGTTCTGTTAGCATCATTAGAGCTCCAACTACTCTATAACTCAGCGATTGGGGAACTTTACAACTTGATAGTGGAGGAGTTCTATATTGTGGATACAGTGATCCGGAGGAGATTGGCCTCGAATATATCGGATTCTTGGCTGGATCTGATCTGGGAGGAAAAGAAGTCTAAGGTCGACTAATTTGCCCCCTGGAAGTCTGTAACTCTATCTCCTCTCGTTTTATCCTTTAAACTCGATTTATCGTATCTCTATAATTGGTAGTCTCAATCATCGACCTCTTGGCCCTTAGGTAGGGTAATAGTCCACTAAAGAATCTACTGACCTTCTACAAATCTGTCAGGATAAGTTTAGGCGCATATCGTGACAACCTAACATCATATCTTAGTCTTTGTAATTGATAAATTATCCTACACTAATCTCAAAACTCTTAGCATTTGATTTCTCGAGCAATCTCGGATATAAATCTATCGAGAAATATACTCTCGAAGTTTACCCACTCAAACGATCCATCTCCCAATACATTCATCTCAAAATGTTACTAATGATGAGCATCCTCGTCCAACTAGAATGTAATCACCGTCACCCACTGATCTCTTGGGCACTACATGATAATCAAAATCTTTCAGGTCTTCAAAACCCACACATTGACCTCAACCAGATCGAAAAAACCCTCAAATCTTGGTGGGCGTAATCGTTGAAAATTCTACAATCACATCCTTAAATTTACCTTTCCGTTAGGCGGAGAATTTTCTCATTCTTCAAATGCACGACCCGTGGTAGTGGTCCCGGAGGTGGAATAGTATTTGCCTCTTGCGAAGAAGTCCAACGCTATCTCATTTCTTGGATTTAGTGGTGCACCTTACAATTGTGGTAAGTTTTGTACCATTTCTCACTTCTGATCATTAGTCTTGTATGTTCGGGATGACACGAGTGCGTTATCAACTTTACTGAAATCTGGTGGCCTTATTATTTTCTAAATTGGTTTATTTAGCATCTTTCAGAGCCACACATCCTTAATCGATTGACGCCGACCCGAACATTGTCTCCTTTATGATCCAATTTGTCACATTTGAATATATTACAACTCTTTCTTTCAATTGATTTACTAGTATATATTGTTGTTTCTTATATAGGTCTTCCATCAATTGAGTTGGTATGTCTATAATCTCACTCCTCATGTATGGTTATTTTTCCTATGAATTTACTAGTTTCGTAATTGTTTGTCTCTTATTAGATACTAATTACTTTCATTTTATTTAGCTTCAAGGTGGTGGTGGTTGTATTATTCATATTTCTTCTCTAGACTTGACATGAGACTCATCCACCTATCTCATGAATGACATTAGTTGTAATATCGGGTTAGATGTCTGATCCAGAACCTATCTTGTCTCTGTTGCATTTTGGCCTCTACCTTATCCACTCATCTCGCTTGTGTTTATCCGTAACAAGGCACTTATTAGAATAAGGCCAAAATCACTTTTACGTAACTATGGATTGCTATCCATAGTCTGGAACTTAGTAATGGACTCCATTTTCATTACTAACAGAACAAACCTACAATCTTATCCTAGGCTTACTAGGCTCTATAGACTTCTAGACACGGAAGAACTCGTAATTCCAATACGGAACTACTAATGAGTTCGAATATCGAATTCTTAATATCACTCTAATATCTGTGGAAACCAGCCCACTCTTCAAATATAGTAGATTGTATCCCATACGGATCTAATACTATGCTCTGATACCATCTGTGGCGTCCCGTCAAACGCTAACACAAATCCCCATGTCAGATTTCGATGTACTAGGTGGCACCTCAAAATTTCGGCATGGTCTCATCTGTTTATGTTAGCATTCCAAGGCGTATAACCTGCACCTGATAAACGACATACAATCCTGCATATATACACATAAAATAGAATACTAGCGGAAGCCTATATATGTCTAATAACGTACGAAAGATCAGAGTGCGGAAGAATAACCAGAATACAGGATTATACAATTATTTTTCACTCTAACATAAGTCCTAACGCTCAGAACAAAATCTATAATACTTTTGGACAATTCGATACCACTAGGGGTTATAACCCCAATACTTACCAAGTGACGGACTCTGGCTGTCTATCTGAACAACCAGATGATTCTCACTCATGTTCTACACCTGCTTCGGATCTGAAACTAAAAAAAATGGAGAAGGAAAGGGTGAGTAACAATGGTTACCCAGTAAGGAACCAAACAATTTCTACTAATAACCCCTCCTAGCATGAATGAATAAGCATACTAAATCCTTTTAAAAATATAAAATTTTACAGGATAAACTACGATTAACTGGTACATATAGCCAGGGATGAGCAACTAAATATTTTAAAATTCACATTACATCGATCATCATTACTCAAAAGTTCACAAAATAGCTACATATATATATTATTTTCATTTGAAAACAAAAGAGAAATTAACAATACAAGATTGAGAATGGATATCCAGTTTCTTACCATGCAAGTGTCGCCACCTGGCCTAAAATAAAAATGGATATCCAGTTTCCTACCATGCAAGTGTCGCCACCTGGCCTAAAATAAATAACATAACGGAAAGGTACACAACGCTTCACGCTAACATAAATTTAAATAAACATGCAACCAACAATATTATCCCAGGATATCTGTTCACCAACCTACACACAACGCAACAACGTAAAATGCAGACATCACCCCTCGGGTGTGACTCTGACATTTACCGTTTCATACCCTTTTTTCCTTTTTCTAATTTTTATAGTTTTCAATCTCTTCAATAAAATATCCATTTTCTGATATTCATCAACTCAATATGAGTTCATTCAATATTAAATCACATTTTCTAACTATAAAATTTATTTTTATCAATAATATTGAAAAAGAATACAAATTTTATATCAAAACGGGGTCCGAGCAGCGCACAAGACCCAATTTATGGATATAACCCATTAAAATACCCTACCCACGTATAATTTGTTAAAAATACAATTAAACATATCAAACATGCAATTTCTGGCGTGAATTTTTGAAATAACAAAAGAATTCTATAATTTGGAAATACATCAAAAAAATTTCGATAACATCCTAAATGCAATTTTTCATAATCTACGATTACAAATAGAAATTGAGAGTTCCTTACATCTCTATGCGAAGGAATGGAGATACGCACGCAGAAATCGAGGCGAATGGTAAGAAAATTGAGGTAACTCGTACTTCGAGATGATTGATTTTTGAAATCGGCCTGGTGGTTTCGAAGATCTCGATGTCGTTGTCCTTTCTCCCTTCTACGACGGAGGACGATTTGATCCCGAAACGGATGAAATCTGAGGTCGAAGTTTCGAAATATTCCTATATACGTACGGCTGATTTTTGACGATATCGGGTGAAAAATAAAGTGAAACAAAAAAAAGGTTGGGTAGGTTTTATAGATGTTGAGGCTGCTAACGTTTCTCCCTTCTACATCGGAAAACAGTTTGATCCCGAAATGGACGAAATCCGAGGTCAAAATTTCAAAATTTCCGTATATAAATACTGCTGATTTTTGACGATATTGGATGAAAAAGAAAGTGAAATGGAAAGAGGTCGGGAGGGTTTTGTAGAGAACGTAGTTGTGGACATTTCTCCATTCTGCGTCGATCGTCAGCGGCGAGCTATTTGTGAGAGATCTAAGGTTAAAATTCAAGAAAAAAAATAAATTTTTTTTAATGTGTTGGCTGGTTTTGAACGGCTGGGGAAGACAATGAATAAAAAAAAATATTAAAAAATTTATTTATTTAAGATTTGGGATGAAATCGGTATTTTTCCTATTGTTTCGATCAATGATAACTTGATCATATGGACTCCAAAACTTACAAATGAATACTCTATTTCACCTAATTTTTCATTCCGGATCTAATGGTGTAGTTAATTTCTACAAATTATGTCTCTATCAAAAGTTTACATTTTTTGCCTGAGGTGACCCCTAAACTTGATGTCGTTTTCATTTTTGACGATAATTCGACTTTCTGGTCTCCAAAAATGACAAATAAATAGTCCACGTTTAATAATTTTTTGTTAAAAATCCAATGGTATAATCAAATCTTAATAATTTTTTCTCTAGCAAAAAGTCACTATTTTAGCCTGGTCCGACTCGGTAATCGAGGATTTTGCAACTTTTACATTCGGACTCGTATTTGAGCGTACTTACAGACTAAAGTATATTTTTCGATCATTTTGAATCAAATGGTGAGGTCAGTTTCCATTAAAAATGATCAGAAACATCCTAAAGTTTTACCCCTAAGTCCTACTTGCAAGATTTTATCAAAATTCCACTATTTATTTTTTCTCAAGATACGAATTGGAAATTTGGGGTATTACATGACTGCTAGTTTTGGGTTGGTTTAAGAGATAATGAATAGTGATTTTGGCTAAAAATTCTTTATATAAGCTGACGGGACGAAATTGGTATTTTGGAAGTTCTTTCGTTTGATGATAACTCAAATTTTTAGGCTCCAAAAATAATTAATGAATACTCCATTTTCAATGATATTTTACAAATTCTCGTTCTAACAAAAATTTACTTTTTCGGGCCGATCGGACTTGAAAATCAAATTTATTTTCATTTTTAAAAATAATCCGACTTTTCAGACTTCGAAAGTGATGAGTAAATACTTCATTTTCTATAATTTTTCTTTGCAAACCTAAAGGTCTAATCAAATTTTAAAATTTTTTATTCTAGCAGAAATTTACTTTTTGTAACTTGGTCCAATTCGAAAATCGAAGATTTTGTAGCTTTTCCGTTCGGACTCGCATTTGAGCATGTTTATAGGCTAAAGTATGTTTTGTCATTTTGAATCCAATGGGGAAGTCAAATTTCATTAAAAATGATCAAAAAAATTCTAAAATTTTACCCTAAGTCCCACTTATAGAAATTTCTCAAAATCTACTATTTATTTTCTCGAGATACAAATTAAAAACTCGGGATATTACAAAAATATTTGACTACTACTAGATAGTTAATGATTATTGACTAGTTATCTTTATCTACGTCTTATCTACACTTTCCATAGGCTACTGTTACATCACATAATTTATTGGTAGAGATAGAGAGGAAACTCTGGGATCTCAATTATGATATTAATATTTTATGTATCTCATGCTATATAAGAATTTAATATCGAAACCATTAATCCTAGGATAGTATGTCATTCCAAGGATAGTATGTCATTCCAAACGTGAAATGACGGACTATCCTTTCAAACTATCACAAGTTCTTTAACAGATCTCAAAATAGTTACATATATATATATATATATATATATATATATATATATATATACACTTTTTCTTTTTGAAGACCAAAAATAAAAAATAAATCATACAAGTATGTGGATGGATATTTGATTTTCTACCATGCAATAGCCTAACCCATAAAATTAAACAATATGCATCTCCTCACGATAAATAGAATCATAAATAAATATGTAACTATCATCTCGAGAAAGTAGAAAGTAAATATTAACCTTCGAATTCCCACTCACTAGCACACACATCCAGAGAGAGTCTACACTCACATTTATGAAACATAAAACAACCTACTCGAAATATTATACATTAGAATTCCATCATTTTATTTTTCTTTGAAATTCAACCAATATTGAACACCATTTAAAATAAAGCTTACAATCAAGAATAAAAATTAAAAGTTTATTTTTCTTAAAATATGTGTGAAAAAGGCTTCAAAATGATTAAAAATGAAATTTTAAGGTATTTTACATAGGTATGGATGATCGGTTCAAGTTTGGACATGCAAATCTGAAAAATTAAAAAATGTTGAAATTTTGTACTTGGGGCTCTAGGTCGGTCAACCGAACAAAAGTTTGATCGATCGAGCTCAAAGTTGGGTCGATTGAACTTGTTGGGTCAACCAAACCCAAGATTTGTTCACTTTCGAAATAAAAATAACGCCTGCGTTCTTTAACCCGAATGGCATAACTTTATAGTGAAAAGTTCCCTAGGGTGTAATGAATGCAGTATTTTTTTGATCTTCTTTTACCATTTTTATCTAGTTATAACCTGAGAAGTCATCCATGAATGAGAATATGCCATGCCCTACTGTACTATCGACTAGAGTATCTTATAACCTGAGAAGTCATCCATGAATGAGAATATGCCATGCCCTACTGTACTATCGACTAGAGTATCAATGTGTGGTAGTGGAAAATCATCTTTAGGACTGGCCTTATTCAGGTCTCGATAGTCAACATACATGCGTACCTTCCCATCTTTCTTAGGTACTAGGATGGCGTTAGCTAGCCACTCAGGCTATGTAGAAACCACAAGGAATCTAGTTTGGAACTATTTCATGATTTCATCCTTGACCCTGAGGGTTCATTCTAGCTTTATTCTTTTTAATTTTTGCTTGATCGACTTGCTTTCGGGAGCGATTGGTAGTTTGTGGATGACAAGATCTGCGTCTAACCCAGGTATGTTTTTGTATGACAATGCAAAAATGTCTTGATAATTCTGTAAGAGTTCAACCATTTCTTATTTCTGTTGTGGTGTTAATAAGGCTCTGATGTTGATGATTTGTGGGTCATTTTCGGTACCAAGATTGATTGAATCTGTATCCTCAATGTTTGGGAGAATACCTTTCTTGTGATGTTCTACCAAGTCTTTGATATCTTTAGGCGGATATTCCATTTCGTCCTCAAACTCTTCTTCAATCCCCATGAGGTCAAAGTCAAATTCAAGATCAAAATCATACTCGTCCCTTTCAAACTCTGTTCTATCTAGGTACTTATTTGATCGAGACAAATCTGTTGAAAACTCTTTTTAAAATTTTTGAAAAATATCTGTTTTTCTTTTGTAATTTTGCAAGGTTTTTGATATTTTTGTATTTGAGATGTTTTTGATTTTTTTGACTTTTGAGGAATATTTTTTTTTTATATTTTAAATATTTGAAATAAGAAGAACAATCATGCAAATTCATTAGTAAAGATAGGGAGCCTTCAAAATAATCTTTTCTCGAGGACGAGGGCTCATTATGGTCCTCGGGAAATTAGATTTGTCTAACGACGTTTTTGTTTTTGAGGCCTTAGCAGCCTTAAAAGTTAAAGGGAATTCTTCCTAGTTGTTCAAGACTTCTCCTTCTTTAATGGGACGGATAAGGTGAGAAGGTGGTTCCATTGGTGGTTCAGATTGAAAGTGATCGAGGTCGGGCATGGTCCCTCCCAATCTTGGTGGGATGATGACTGATGCTCAGTTGATGTTGATAGGGGAAGGTGATTCATTTTTTTTGCTCGTAGTGACTTCTGTGTTTGTAGGTTCTCCCATTGTTTTTAGTAGACTTTCGTTGGAATCCCATTGAATAGGACATCAATGCCTTCCACGAGGGATGGTTGGGACTTAACAACTGAGTCTTCCTTAATGTACTTGGACTTGAAACTCACAGTTCTCGACTTTCTGACTGGTTTTGTTGGCAGTTGTTCTGATAGGCTATCAGGTCTGATTTGTGATTTCAAAAAGCTGATGCTGATCTGAGGGACCCTGCCTACATTCCAAACATTGGGTTCACGATTTTATTTTCTAGCTAATCGGAATTCTCTCTTTTTGTCGTTCATATCTGATATATCCTTTTTTGTAGGCCTGAACCCCAAATTGAAATAAGGGGTGTGTTTCTTTGCTCTACCAGAGTGGCTTTCCCTTGTTCTTTGTCATCTCTATGTCTATGAAAGGAACGTCTGGAACTCTCCCAACTGGAATCAGGTTTTCTACTAAAGTAGATATCATCCTCTACCTCATGATAAATTGACTGATAGGAATGGTACAATGCCTTGTTCTTTGTCATCTCTATGTCTATGAAAGGAACGTCTGGAACTCTCCCAACTGGAATCAGGTTTTCTACTAAAGTAGATATCATCCTCTACCTCATGATAAATTGACTTTTTGGTGCAAAGAGGAAGGTACTGCCCCAACAATATGAATCTATGGCCTTCCAAAAAACAAATTGAAGGTTGTCGATATTTCCATGACCTCAAACGTTACTTTGAACATACAAGGGCCTATTATGATTGGTAGGTCCACTTCTCTCAGAGAATTCCTTCTTGAACTGTCAAAATCTCGGATGACCTTATTGTTGGCAGTCACGTGGCAGCATTGGGAATTCGATGAGTAGGATAGATGGTGAGATTAGCCATTCTGGTTGGGAATTGTGAATTTTGAGATGATTTTGTCGTGTATAGAGTGATGTCGTTAACTATTGATGTCTCTGATTCCTTCGTTAGGTGGATCTTGATTTTTGACCTGATTGGTGCTATCAAAACTGATGGATTAAAATCTAGTTCCCTGAGAATTACATTTACTTTGTGCCTACTTCCTCCTCCATTGTGAGTAGGTAGGTGGTTTGGTTGATGTTCTACTATTGAAGTGGGTTCGAGAGCCCGTCCAGTATGAGAGCCCTCTTATCTAGCAGGTTCTGTACCTGATGCTTGAGGTTCCAGCATTTGTCCGTAGAGTGCCCTGGTGCACCCATATATAATTCACAGAATAAGCAAGGGTTGTACCCTGGTCCCTTTGCGGCTTCTAGGTTTGGTAGTTGAAAGCGCCCTCGATCCGCAGGGAGCACGGATCCGCTTTTGACTTTTGAAGGTTTGGGAGTCGCCACCTAGTTATTGTGGTTCAGAAATCGAATTTTGACTCTAAAAAGTAAATAACACTAATCTACGAGAGAAAACATGGGTTCGGGATCATGTTACGGGGTTGGAAGGTGTTAGGCACCAACCCCTCCCGGCAAATGCCGGTCTCTACTTTTTTCAAATAAAATTATATTGCTAAAAAGACCTAACTAATAATAAATAAATAAAAATTTTACCTTTACGAACGTAATGGTTTTGTTCCCTCAGATCTGATAGAACAGATCTTCGTGCAACACTCCTCGCTTCGTTCTGTCACCAGATTCACTTCAAATCTTCAAGACGAAGTACCTCATTCTTACATCTAAATTTTTCCAATTTGTTTATGATTTCTGGGTGTTTTTGAAGGGTTTCTAGGTGTTTTTTGAGTTAAAGTTGGGGTATGGATGTTAGATAAGGAGTTAGGACTTCAAAATTAGGATTTTGGGAAGGTTGGGAGGCTCCTTGACCTACTTTTTCTAGGGTTTTCTCTTAGATACGAAAATAGGTTATAGAGACCCTTACTTATAGATTTTTTAAGTACTTTTTTATAGAGTTAGTATTTAATTAGAATTATTTTACATAGAGTTTAGTGTTTAATTAGAATTACCTTAGATAGTTTTTCGTTTAATTAGAATTTTATCGCTAGTTTTGGAGTTTAATTAGGGTTCTTTTAGATAGTTTTCGAGTTTATATTAGAATTCTTTTAGATAGTTTAGAGTTTAATTTAGAATTCTCTTAAAGGTTTCCCTTTGGTCTTATTAGATGATTAGGGTTTTGACTTAAGTCTCACTTGATTGACTAGAATTTAAGATTTTGACTTAAGTCTTACTTGATTGACTTGATTTTAGGATTTTGACTTAAGTCTTACTTGATTGACTTGACTTTATGATTTTGACTTGAGTCGTACTTGATTCACTTGACTTAAAAATTTAATTTTAATTAGGATTTCACTTTACATTAATGTTTTAATTAAAAATTTTGAAATTTTTAATTATTAAAATTATAAAATTACTGTCTTGCCTTTAGAGAGGACTTTTTATATTTTAAGTCGTTTTTAATATTCCAGGATGTTTTGGAATAGATTTTTCATAAGGAATTCAATGGGAATATTGGTTTTTGTCATTTATGAAATTATTTTGTGTGAAATGATCATAAACTTTATGAGGGCATTTTCGTAATTTTATCAAATTTTTTGAAAATTGGCGAAATGGTTTATTTGGTTTCGATTTATTGTTTTATGTGTTTGAAAGGGTTTTTCTAAGCGTAATGTAGGCTCTAGGGATATTTTAAGGTTAGGGGTATTTTGGTAATTTGATCATTGTTTAGTGATTTTTATCGTAAAATTTCTTTTTGTTTGCACGATGATAATTTCTATGTTTTTGGAGTTATATTTTCTTAGCATAGCACGATTTCTATAGTTTTGTTAATTTCAGATACCTCATCCGAATTTTTGAAATATATCTAGTAACAAAATATAGCATTGGAATAATCATCCATCATTGGGAACCGTTGCAATCGGGTTGACGAGTTGATTAATCAGACGAATGTAAAAATGGGGTGTCTACAGATGTCCCTCTTGGGCAGAGGGTTGAAGCAAACTAGATAACAAATCTATTTGGTAGATAGTGCGATATCTGCATGCCAAAGCTAATGACAGTTCATTTTACAGCCTGATTTAACAATTTGTCGGGACGTTTGGATCCTTGAGGGTAAAACTCTCCCCGAACTAAAAGGCTGTCAGGTCCTTGAGAAAACTCTCACTGACGGTGTCAGATCCTTGAATTTTAGAAAATTCTCCGCTAACTAATGCAAAAGTGCATGTTTGTGCAATGATGTGATGCTTACTGAGTAAAAATGTGTCAGGTCCTAGAGATATTCTCTCACTGACAATAATGATTCAAAATTGAAATATGCTTATGTAACGAAAATAATCATAGTAAGGTTGAACAATGTGGTAAGTGGAGTCATAACATTGTAGGAACTTCGTTAGGATTTGAAATTCTTTTTTAGCGTTGAAAACAATTTGAGTCTCGTTTATCGGACTCGAGCCTATTGTAGCCACACTTCTCGCGCTAAGGAACTTAAACAATCCTGTTAATTCATTCTATGATTCAAAAAAGTTGAAGTCTCGTTTCTCGGACTTAAACTTATTAGAGCCACGCTTCTCGGGCTAAGGTTTACAGGAACTTAAACAATCCTGTTAATTCATTCTATGATTTAAAAAAAGTTAAAGTCTCTATTCTTAGACTCGAACTTACTAAGTCACGTTTCTCAAGCTAAGGTTTACAGGAACTTAAACAATACTGTTAATTCATTCTATAATTGAAAAAAAGTTGGAGTCTCATTTCTCGGGCTAAGGTTTACAAGAACTTAAACAATCCTATTAATTTATTCTATGATTCAAAAAAAAATTAGAGTCTCATTTTTCGGACTTGAACTTACTAAGCCACATTACTCGGGTTTAGATTTATAGGAATTTATAGGAACTTAAACAATCCTATTAATTCATTCTATTATTCAAAAGATTTGGAGTCTCGTTTCTCGGATTCGAACTTACTAAGTCATGTTTCTCGGGCTAAGGTTTATAGGAACTTAAACAATTCTGTTAATTCATTCTATAATTCAAAAAAAAGTTGGAGTTTTGTTTCTCGGACTCGAACTTACTAAGACACGTTTCTCGGGCTTGGATTAATTAAAGACTTAGTATTATCAAACTCAGAGATCGGGAAATTGGACCTTTATTGGCTTATCATGCATCTGGATTCATAATTATCATTGGACTTCATTGAATTTTTAAGTAAGATTTTCCTTTTTATCATGTAATTAAGAAATTTTTTTTGGAATTAAATGACTTTCAAAAATGCCCCTAGTTTCAAGGTTGGTTTTAATTGGAACTTGACTACGAGACTGATGGAATGGATTACACTTGAAAAATATGGACTCTGATGTATGATAGATAGAAGAACTGACATTCACTTAAATTTAAGACTTTTAAGATTATCATATGTGCAATAAGGGATTGATCAGTTTCTTTCAAATTTCTTTTGAAAAATGCTTGAGCTGGACTTAAAAAATCTTGATAAATATTAAAATAGAAGATCTTTCTTTTCAAAGTGGTTAATGATTCTATATCTTCCATTAGCGAACACTTGAACAAGTAAACATACTCTTAAAGATCTTACAATGTTCAAAATGACTTCTGATTTTTTCGACTTCAACATTGTCTTCGTCGGATGTGAGTTCTTCGCTGAAAAACGAATGTTGTGGCTTGAATGGTTCTGCATTTTCTAGTTTCTGCACAAGTTTTCTTCTAAATTTTTCTTCTTGATAGGACATTTTCTCCCACTTGATGATGCCTTAATTTTTGCCTAGATCACCTCTTCAGATTTATAATTTAGCGGGCTTTGTTTTTCTTTTTCTAATGATGCCTTGATTGTTGCCTAGGTCGCCTTTTTCAAATTTTTAACCTATCAGGCCTTTTTTTTTATGGTTATGCCCTAACTTTCGTCAAAGTTGCTCTTTTGGATTTTGGACTTAGCGGGCTTCCTTTCTTTTTGATGATCTTGAATAACCAACTAGACAACTTCTTGGTTCTCTGTACCTTAACTGAGTCAATTAGCATTCAGCAGGACTTAATAGGTGGGCTTAGGATATGGTTTAGAAAGAAAAAATATAAGGCTCAACTTTCCAAAATGCCCCTAGTTTGATATTTTCTCTTTTTTGTCAATTATTTTAATTTTTTTTCTAATGCCCCTAGTTTGGCCTTTTTTTATTTTCTGTCAATTTTTTCTAATGCCTCTTGTTTGACATTCTTTTTTTTTGAACCTTTTAATAGGGGATTTTCCTTTTGAATGCCACTTTTCTTTAAGAGAATAATTTTTTTTGTATGATTGGGCCTGAAGTAACTTCTTAGGTTGCCTACGTACCCCAAATATTTTTTTTTTCTTTTGGGATCAGGTCACAACGTAGTTCATACTTAGACTTCCCTCCCCTGGTTGGTTGGTGTGGTTTAGAAAGAAACATGCTATTTAATTTTTTAAGAGGCTGTGAGGGGCTAAAGAAAGTTATCTTTTTTTTTGGTAAGACATGGAAATGGTTTGACCAAAGAAGGCTTCCATGGGTGTATTCCTACTTGACTTGGTCCAAGTTTCAGGAACTCGGTATCTGGATTACTCTGTCAAGTAAAGTCTTCTTTTGAAAAGAAAAATAAATCTTCAGTCTTCTTCTACGAAATTGAGTGTGATTGAGTTCTTTGTATTTGACATTGACTCATTCAACCCTTTCCAAATTTTAAATATAAATCTCATATTCTTCTAAGAACTTTTCTCTCTCGAGTGAAAAACATGATGGATCTTTCTTGCGGATCTTAGCACCTTTGTCGATGGTTTCATTTACATCATTCTTGATCGATAAACTTCGACTTTGAAGTTCACCTTCGACTTTATGTCTTGATTTATTTTGGTGCAATCTATTCTGATAAGACCATGTATGAACATTGTTGAATTTCTCAAGTAAATTTATTATTCTCTCATGTTCCCCTAAGGATAATGTATCACCAATTTACACTTCTTGAGTGTACTCTTTAATTCCAATATTTGTTAAATTTGATTAGTGAGCTCTAAGTCAATCCTCATGTTAGATATTATGCTCAAATCATTATTACACGCATGATAATCAAAAGTTTATTTATTTATTAGAATAAAAAAGAACATAGATTGACAAACCTGACTAAAGTCCAAAATTAAAGATGACTAACTGAACTCAAAGAATGATGCAACTGAAGCTAAAAAAAACTAAGAAGACCTAAAAAGATGACATCATTCTGAATGGAGGGACACAATTCTAGGGTCTATGCCACTTCGGTTATCTTCGATGGATGACTTGAACTTGTTTGCTTTTACTATCTCTTCATATTTAATTCATGCCATGTTCTTCACTTAGACCATGAGATTACATTACGTTGACATATACTTTCAAGTGAGTCCTAGGGCATCCAATCCCATCAAACTTCTCCATGTCTGGTATTGTGAACTTCTCTGGCAGACGGATCGTGGGAAACAAGGTCATTGCCCCTAATCCAAGAGCAAGATCGTCGGGGTCTTTGATATTCTTCAAAGTAGTTTCAATCTGAGTTATTTGATGAGTTAAGATAGGGTCGACAGGTAATTCATTAACTTCTTGGTTTTTCGACAAGGTCAAACACATCCTGAGGTTCTTTATATTTTTCTTTTTCAGTCTTCCGGTTTTCAATTTGTGTCTAGACAGAAGTGATAATTTTTGCTTGAAAAGATTCCAAAATCTAATGGAGCGTTGCTTCATCCATTGTAGTTGTTTCTTTTTGTGGTGAGGGCTGACTACTTGGACTTGACAATGATACTCTGGAAAGATGACTTTTTTCACGGACCCAAAGTGGTACAGATTGTGGTTTAAAATGTTTAGGAGCAATTATTACCTGATTGGAAGTAAACCAAGGTTAACCGTTGACTCTTAACCACATGATTAAAATTTTGATATAGATTAGCCCAAGTTCGGTGGGAAATATCGAATCTAAATGCACTATAAGTCTATAATGACCAAGAAAGTGAGAACTGTTAGACGAGGGTCTACTCCTGATTGTGATTGAACCTTTGATCAGACAAATTAATTTGATCCTAAGATCGAATCTTTTTATATAAAGTGGTCTAGATCTTTAAAAGTGAAACCAATTAGTCCAACTGATTTGGTATTGATCAGTTTGATCCATTTGTCAATTGGGCCAACTAGTTTAATTGGTTCAAATTGATCGGTATATTTCACCGATTGGGTCAGACCGATATAGTGGGTTTAGTATGAACAGTCTGGATCAGTCCACCCATTTACCTATTGGTTGGATTAAATAGAGCAACCCGGGAACACCCATAGTCAGTTCAAGTCGTGACCTATAGGAAGGCTTCTAGATTCTAGGTTTACTACGTGCAATGCAATTTATCTGGCCACCCTTGTCCAAATGCACCTATATACCTCTCAAGCGTTCTCAATCAGACGGTACGTGGTGACTTGGTTTGATATACCGTATAAGTGATAATTTAAAACTCCAACCCATTTCTCTGAAGTCAAAAGCAGCCAGTTTAATCCCTAGTTGAGAGGTGGAGTACAATGCTGAGCAAGGGCCCTCTTAAATACCTCTTGTCCAGAATATACGTAATCTATCCCCCTCGTACAGTAGGGTACAGCGGGGTAGGATCTTGCTTAGGCACTGATTTTGACCAAGAAGTACAATTGGTAAACTTGGATTACCTTTGATATTTCGTATAGGTACGAGTCTAGGGTTGTAACTTTCATAAATGGTTTAGCATCCCACGAGGGGACCGACCACGTACTAGTACTACGTTGGCAATCGGGACATGTGACTATACAACTTACAATAGTCAAAGGATCAGGTCACTCCAACCCGGGTGCATCGATATACCTTTTCAGAGTCACCTGATCAGATGATACTGATGCCCCAGTTTGATATACCCTAAGGTATGTGACTGGAGTTGTGGTTTTCATGAATGACGTCGTATTTTCGAAAAGACCGGACCACGCACTAGTGCCACGTTGGCTACATTGGGACATGCAAGTGTGCAAAACAGTAAACGTGCTTGTGGTGTGTGCAATACAGGGTGGGGTGTGCCCGAGGCATTTTTTCAAATAAATGGGTCTGTGGGCCATATCAAACCGCAAAATATGGATATCCCATAGCATAAAAAATTAAGACCAAGGCATGCACATAAAAAATATATATCAAACAAGATCATGGCATGTCACATATGCGATTAATTAATATAGCACAAGGAATAATCAATCAGATCCAATATTGAAACAGGCACAAATTTTTTTATTTTTTTGTTTATTTATTTATTTTTATCTATGGTTCATCAAGGATCACTTTAGGTGATCCAACATAAATCAAGATTCTAACAAATATTGAATTGATGATAGAATAATGGTTGTAGGGATAAGGAGCGATGAACTTTTTTTTTTTAAATTATTAAAAAAAATTAGAAACACATCCCAAAAAAAAATCAAAGAGAAAGATCCTAGTGCCAAATGAGCTCACTCTCACAAAATAAATCAGGAATATTAACTGTGCTAACACTAAATATATTTGGATTTTCTGTGAATTAAGAAAATACAATCCAAACTTGCATCGATGATATCTAAGGCTCCTGGTAATGAAATCAAGTGAATTCAGGTTCTAAATTAATCTACTTGATGGGATCTAAGTATTATTAAAGGTGCCCAGACCTAATTCTGACTATAATGTTTTATAAAAATGTTTTAACCTTCTTTTAGCAACAATTCCAGATTTACAGAATAATCTGAACTTGCATCGATGATAACCAAGGCTCCCGATAACGAAATTGAGTGAATTCAAGTTCTAAATAAATCTACTCGATGAGATCTACATTTTATTAATAGGTTCCTAGACTTAATTCTTACTAGAATGTTCTATAAAAATATTTTAACATTGCTGTGTCAACCTTTATTCAGCAACAATTCCAGATTTACAGATTAATCCGAACTTGCATCGATGATATCCAAGGCTCTCATTAACGAAATTGAGTGAATTCAAGTTCTAAATTAATCTACTCGATGAGATCTCCATTTTATTAACAGGTGCCCAGACTTAATTCTCACTAGAATGTTCTGTAAAAACGTTTTAACATTGCTATCCCAATATTCATTCAGCAACAATTCCAGATTTACAGATTAATTCGAACTTGCATCGATGATATCCAAGGCTCCCGATAATGAAATCGAGTGAATTCAGATTCTAAATTAATCTACTTGATGAGATCTATCTTTTTATTAATAGGTGCCCAAACTTAATTCTCACTAAAATGTTCTGTAAAAACGTTTTAACATTGTTGTCCCAACCTTCATTCAACAACAATTACAGATTTACAGATTAATCTGAACTTGCATCGATGATATCCAAGGTTCTCGAAAATAAAATTGAATGAATTCAGATTCTAAATTAATTTACTTGATGAGATCTACGTTTTATTAATAAGTGCCCAAACTTAATTCTCATTAGAATGTTCTGTAAAAACGTTTTAACATTGCTGTCCCAACCTTCATTCAACAATAATTCTAGATTTACAGATTGGTATTCTAGGTAAACCTTATGAGATCCTTCGATGCTATTGTTGAGATTACTAAAATCCAAATTAGAATCCTCGATATCACCATTAACAAGAATCGATAAAGAGAGAGAGAGAGAGAGAAGCGCCTCTCTTTGCTGCCCCTTTCAACACACATATGGAGAAGAAGATAAAAAGAGAAAAAAAAATGTTTCACTATCGGAGCACCATGCTTAAGTGCTATTTTAAAAAAAAATATATTCTTCTCATCCTAACCACCATCATTCCATCATTTTCTTATTAATCTTTGAAATCTTGAATTATTTAGGATCATCACAAGTGACCCTTGATTGGATCATAGAACAAACAAACAAACTAGAATACTCAAAAATCAAACAAATGATCTACAATCTAGCCAAACTAACTAAACAAATAAACCAAAATAAAATACAATAAAAACTTGGTCGATTTGGCAATGCTCCCATACTTGGGGCTTTTCAAGTTTGATCCTCAATAGTTCCTAATGGAGTCGTTACTGAAAGTGTCCTTGATTCGTGGGGAGCGCGGATCCACTTTTGACTTTTGAAGGTTTGGAGTCGCCACCTAGTTATTACTGTCTAGGAACTGAAATTTGACTCTAAAAGGCAAATAACACTAATCTACGAAAGAAAACAAGATCATGTTACGGGGTTGAAAGGTGTTAGGCACCAATCCCACAAGGAAAATGCTGGTCTATACTTTTCTCAAATAAAACTACATTGCTAAACAGACCTAAATAATAATAAATAAATATTTTTTTTTATTTACGAATGCAACGGTTTTGTTCCCACAGATCTGATACAATAGCTTTTCGTGTAGGACTCCTCGCTTCGTTCTGTCACCAGATTCACTTCAGATCTTCAAGAAGAAGTACCTCCTTCTTAGATATGAATTTTTTTGATTTATTTATAGATTGCTGGATGTTTTTGAAGGGTTTCTAGGTATTTTTTGAGTTAAATTTGGAGTATGGATGTTAGGTAAAGAGTTAGGACTTCAAAATTAGGGTTTTGGGAAGGTTGGGGAGGCTCCTTGACCTATTTTTTCTAGGGTTTTCTCTTGGATACGAAAATAGTTTGTAGAGACCCTTATTTATTGATTTTTTTAAGTACTTTTTAGATAGAGTTAGTGTTTAATTATAATTATTTTAGATAGAGTTAGTGTTTAATTAGAATTATTTTTAAATAGATTTAGTATTTAATTAAAATTACATTCGATAGTTTTATAGTTTAATTAGAATTCTATTATATAATTTTAGAGTTTAATTAGAATTCTATTAGGATTTTGACTTTGGTCTTATTAGATTGATTAGGGTTTTGACTTAAGTCTCACTTGATTGACTAGAATTATGGTTTTGACTTAAGTCTTACTTAGTTGACTAGATTTTAGGATTTTGACTTAAGTCTTCTTTAATTGACTTGACTTTAGGATTTTGACTTAAGTCTTACTTGATTGACTTGATTGAAAAATTTAATTGTAATTAGGATTTTACTTTATATTAATCTTTTAATTAAAAATTTTAGAATTTTTAATTATTAAAATTGTAAAATTACCGTTTTACCCTCGGAGAGGATTTTTTGTGTTTTAAGTCATTTTTTAATGTTTCAGGATGTTTTGGAATCGATTTTTCATAAGGAATTCAATGGGAATATTGGTTTTTTTCATTTATGAAATTGTTTTGTGCGAAATTATCATGAACTTTATGAGGGATATTTTTGTAATTTTGTCAAATTTTGTGAAAATTGGCGAAATGATTTATTTGGTTTCAATTTGTTATTTTATGTGTTTGAAAGGGTTTTTCTAAGAATAATGTAGGCCCTAGGGATGTTTTGAGACTAGGAGTATTTTGATAATTTGGTAACTTTTTAGTGATTTTTATTGTAAAACTTCTTTTTGTCTGTAAGATGATGATTTCTATGTTTTTGGAGTTATATTTTCCTAGTGTAGCGCGATTTCTATAGTTTTGTTAATTTGAGATATCTTATCTGAATTTTTGAAACATATCTTCAACAAAACTTAGCATTGGAATAATCATCCATCATTGGGAACCGTCGCAATCGGGTTGACAAGTTGATTAATCAGGCGAATGCAAAAATGGGGTGTCTACAGTGGTCGTTTTGTGAAGTATTCTCTCCTTAGCAAGATTATGAGTAACTTTTATAGTGCTATTGGCAATCTAGGAAACACCATGTTTACTCTGTTAGGCTGTACTTGGTAACCCTGCCCGATTATGGTGCCTATTGTGCGACTGGTGGAGGGTTTGCTGGGAAAGGGTTCTGAGGTGCTAGGGTCAAGACTGGTGGAGGTGTCGGAGCTTGTGGTCTTGGTGCTGGTGCAGGGCTGAAGAGGGGTCGGTTTGACTATACATTGTTAATCTATATTTCTTCTCTCTTCTTTCCCATAGGTAGTGACTTTTTTTGAAGAGGGACCCCTATTGCTGCCCCTAGGCTTGTGAAATAAAATATCGGATTAGTCCGGGTCCCGTCCTCAACCCGATTTGCTACTTGTACTAGATTTGAGAAAATTCCTATAGTGTGTCCCACCAGATGAGCATAAAAGGCATGTCCTAGGGTTGAGATGAATGTGGTGTTCATCTATTGCTCTGTCATCGCAGGCCTTACTTGTGAAGCAGACTTTCGCCACCTCTAAGCGTACTCTTTCCTCGTTTCCCTCTATTTTCATATCATCTTAGCCATGTCATTCTGATCCAAACCCAAATCTGTATTGAATCGGTAATTGTGCCAGAACATTTCTACCAGGTCTTACCAATTCTTGATTAGTGTATGGTCCAATCTTGAGAACTATTTGAGGGCTAGCCCAGTTAAGCATCTTTTGAACAACTGTACCAATAGCCTATCATCCTCGCTATATTGGCACATAGATCCACAGTACAACTTCAGATGTGACAGATGACACCCTACTCCATTATATTTCTTAAACTCCAAACATTTGAACTTGGGCGACAACTGTGCATTAGGATAAAAGCAGAGGTCCTTAAACTAAGTTTCGCTCATGGTGTTAAGGCCTTTGATTTTCCTTATTTATTCTTGAAGAGACATGATTTGTTGGGCCATCTTTTTGTCTGTCATATTCTTAGCCTTTGTGGTTCTACACTCACACTCATCATTGGGAATAACCACAGGGGGTAGTTGGTTCTACGGAATGTAGAGCAGGGGCCCTTGGTATCATGGAACTGTGGGTGGCAGGGTGGTCTGTGTCCATTGTAGAGGTTGTTCAGGGAGGTCCTGGTTTGACCCTGATGCATGATACTATACTATTTGAACTTGTATGAAGTTGGCATTGGCTAACATGATGCTCAACATCTTTTTTTGCCCTTGGTAGTTTTCAATAATGCTGCGATCCTTGTATTAATATCTGACGTTTCGACTGATGAATGTTGTGGGGCTTTAGAAGTACTCATAGTGGTGGTTAATGATCTAAGGAAATACAGAGGCTCCTCTTGTTGTTTATATTTCTTTCGTTTGGCCACTTGTGGTATAGAAGACCAGGCGTTACTATCTTGTTTACAAAAAAAGGAAAATGCATTATGTTTTATTAGGTTAGGTAAAGTTATTTATTTTAAAGTAAGTGAATTTTAAATAAAAGGGTTCTTCAGCATAGAGCTGGCATCAATGCGGAGTTGGTATCATTTGAGAAAAAAATTACATCAGCACGAAACTGGCATCGACATAGAGTCGGTAAAAAGTTTTAAAAAGAAAATTACACTAGTACAGAGCTGGCATTGACATAGAGTCGGTAAAATATTTTAACAAAAAAGATTACATCAGCAAGGGGCTGGCATCAACACGGAGTTGGAAAACATTTTGAAAGAAAGGAGGATTACATTGACACGGAGTCGGCATCGACATGGAGTTGGTATAATTTAAAAATAATAACTACATCAGTAAGGAGATTATATCAGCACAGAGCTGGTAAAACATTTTGAAAAGGAATTACATCAGCCGAAGCTGGCATTGACACAAAGTTGGTATATCATTTTATAAAAGTTGATTGCTACGAATAAGTCATGTTGGAAAAATACCTTTTTTGTTAGCCCCCAATCCAATTCTCTAAAATCAAGGTCAGCCAGTTAGTTCCCTAGGGAAAAGGTGGTGCACAATGCTTTTGTAAGGGCACTCTTAAATCACCTCGTTTCCTAAAATAGACGTAGTCTATCCCCCTTGTATCAATAGGGCAAGGATCGTTCTTAGGCACTGACTTTGATCAAGAATTGTAATTGGTGCTTTAAAAAATTATTTTTTTCAAATCTAATTTGTTGAAAAAATAAATAGTTTCATTTGAATTGATTGTCCAATTATTGATCTTGATGGATGGTGGTTCAAAATGGATGTGGGTCGTGGACCCAATCTTGATGGATATGAGTCATGGACCTGGTTTGGATTAGATTCAGGTAGTTGACCCCGTTTGAGATGGATATGGGTCGTAGATCTATTTGAAGTAGATATGGGTCGTGGACCCAGTTTGAGATAGATATGGGTCGTGGATCTATTTGAAACGAATATGGGTCATAGACCCAATTTGAGATGGATATGGGTCGTGGACCCATTTGAAGTGGGTCTGGGTCTTGGACCCAATTTCAAGTGGATATGGGTCATGGACCTATTTCAAATGGATATGGGTTGTAGACCCGGTTTGAGATGGATATGGCTCGTGGATCTATATTTAAGTGGATATGGGTTGTGGACCCATTTGAAGTGGACATGGGTCGTAGACTCGTATTTGAAGTGGATATGGGTCATGGACCCATTAAAAGCGGTAATGGGTTGTGGACCCATTTTGAAGTGGATCCTGGTGACGGATGATAAAGAGTTTGATTGTGGCCAAGGTTGATAGTGTGTCACGTTAAGCGAGATCAACTTTGATCGATAGAGTATAAGCGAATTCCATTTTAATCAAACAAAAGTGGCGAGGGGTAGGCCCTAAGCTTAATGATAAAAGTGATTCATTTAATTATTTTCGAGCTTTAAAACCCAAAAGAAAAATAAAGTTTAAGAGAAAAATTGTCAGGATTGATGTAAGGAATGAAATTAGCAATTTTTTTTTAGGGTCCGTTTTTAACATACGGACTAGAGTGCTTTTGTATTGGTTTGTGCTTAAAAAATGATCCAGAACCTTAATTTAAAAAAAAAAAATTTTGTGGTGCCCTCACACTGGTCCATGTTATATGAACGGACCTAGGAAAATTTATTAAGTTCGTGTGTGAAACACGGACTAGAACCATTTCTGATTATTCCTAGTCTCTATTTTGACCCCTACACTGGATTTTGGCACATAGAAAGAAAAACGGCTTAAAATCTATACAACTTGCCTTCGTGGGCCTACAACTTGGACTTTGAGGCCTGAATGTTTTAAACAAATATAACATTGCTTCGGGGGTCAATACATTCTTGTAAACTCGTGTCCTAGATTTGTCTAATCAAGCACATGTATGCGGCTAATAGGTGGATTTACGGTTACCTGATCTTCAAATCTCGATACATACTGGGGTACACATGTTGTTGGTTGGTGATCAGAGTTGATTTGTTCGTCCCCGACACTTGAAATAACGATCTCAAGCTATAGAACTACTATGCATCGGGGCTAGATATATTGAAGGTGGGGTGGCTTGTGCAATGGGCTATGTTCGCAAGTGCTCGTGCATTTTTTTTTCATTTTTTTATCATCGACTCCCTTACAAGTATGTAACGAGAAAATAAAAGTAAGTAAATATTGCAATATGTAAATAAATAAATAACATAAATAACAAACACAAATTAGCAAACCAATATATATATATATATATATGGTAAATGTTCAACACCCAACCATTTGCCCAACATGTTTTGTCCTATATGGGTTAGAAGTTTTGGAATGGGCTGATTTTTGGTGAGGATGATCTTTACAATTAGAAGATCATCCTCACCAAAAATCAGCCTATTCCAAAACTTCTAACATCATGTTTACAAGTTGAAAAATCGTGGATCGTCTATTTTTTATAAACCATTTTTGATGGGGTTAGAAGTTTTTGAATGGGTTGATTTTTGGTGAGGATGATCTCCTCGCCATAGAGATCATCCTCATCAAAAATCAGCTTATTCCAAAACTTTTAACCCATGTAGGACAAAACAGGTTGGGCAAATGGTTGGGTGCTGAATGGGACCTTATATATATATATCTTTTCCAAAGTGACCGAGTTGATACGAGGGTTGAACTTGATTTTCCAAATGGAGTTGTCGTTGTAAATACATGATTTTTGGATTGCCAATATCACCTCTACGAAGGATTTGGAGTTGCTACCATTTATGTGTGTAAAAGGGTGTGAATGGTCACCCGATGTGCATTTTTAGTAAAAGTGTCATTTTTAGCGTTTAGTAACTCTCGATGGATAAGATACCAATCAACTTGAGATCGGGGTAAGCGGCTCGATTGGAGAAAAGGAAAGGTGTTAGGCACCCTTTTCTCCCGTCTAAGTGGTGGTAGCCTCAACACAACTCGGTTATTTTTGGATGAAAATACAAAATAAAATAAAGTGCTACGTGTCGATAACTTATACCCTAAGTAGAGATTTACCATCTGCTTTAGCTTATAAGGATCATCTCATCGAAGGAGATGATCCTAATAGGCATTAGTCTTGGAAATAACACATATTTGAAAAGTGTTAGCTTTGGTTACGGGTCCATTCTCATGAGTCGAGAAGAACCCGAATGCCGGTTGCCTCAAAACGATTTAAAAGGTTTAAAATTGAATTTTATTTTGAACGTAGTTTCAACCCCTATATTTTTGACTGAACCGAGGTTCAATCTACTAGAGATAGGGGAAGGAAAGCCTTACATCTTAGAAGTTTTCTAAAATAAAAATTAAAAAGAGGAAGGGGATAGTAGAAAAAAACATGGAGAGGGTAGAGAGAGAGAGGGGGGGATGTGTTCATTTGACTCACGTTGAAGCTTTAATTTTATTTTTCTTCTCCTTCCTTCTTCTTCTTCTTTTCTTCTTTGAGTCATTAATGAATTTTAGAGTCCATTTGAAGTTATGTGCGACGCATAATCCGAAGCATTATGTTCAGTAGACGTTATGTTCCAACTTATAAGTAAGCCAATATCTAATATTTTAGAGTTTTGTCAAATTATGCCTATGGATGTTAGTTCAGTTGTAAGAAGACTGCTACAAATATCTTGTAGTGTAGTTTTTTCTAGTTAACTATTTTTCGAGATGCCCACGATTTTAGCAAATCTTGTAGTCGATGTCAAAAACTAAAATAAATTTCCAAGAAAAATAAAATGCCTTAGAACCCTATTATGAGCATCAAATTTTTTTACATTTAGGGCATAGATTTTATGGGACCCTTTCCCATCTCTCAGGGTTTCCAGTATATCTTCATTGCAGTTGATTACGTATCCAAATGGGTAGAAGTTGTGGTGTGTAAAATGAATGATCACAAGGTGGTGATCAACTTTGTTAAGAAGACCATCTTAGCAAGATTTTGTAGTCTGCGAGCTATCATAAGTGATGATAGCTCGTATTTCTGTAGTAAAATCTTTGCATCGTCGATGAGAAAATATCTCATAACATATAAAAATTCAACACCTTATCATCTAGAAACATATGGATAGGTAGAGATTTTCTAATAGGAAAATCAAGACCATTCTAGAGAAAATAGTTAATCCTTCACGGAATGATTGGTCTCTGAGAATAAATTATGCATTATGAGCTTATCGAACTGCTTTCAAAACACCAATAGGGATGTCTCCCTACCAGTTATTTTTTGGCAAGGCTTGTCATCTCCTTGTAGAACTTGAGCATCATATTGGGCGATCAAATGCCTCAACTTTGATCTTGATAAAGCTAGTGAGCATTGCAAGTTACAACTTGATGAATTGAAAGAGATTGGAAATGACTCTTACGATTGTGCTAAACACTACAAAGAACGGACAAAATTGTATTAGGGCATACACATTCTTCAACAAAATTTCAAACCTGGTCAAAGAGTTTTGTTCTACAACAATAGACTTCACCTTTTTTTAGAAAAATACAAATCTCGTTGGACTGGTCCCTTTATCATTCAAACAGTTTACCATCACGGTGCTATTGTAGTACTTAATCTTAAGGATGGATCCAGTTTCTAAGTGAATGGCCAGCGTCTCAAACTGTATTTTGAGTATGTACCCCCAGGGGAAGTTCTTCTTTTTAATGAGTTGATTTATCAACATTAATAGAGTTTTTGTCTAGATGAAGACGTTAAACTTAACACTTTTGGGAGGCAACCCATTTTTTTTATTATTTTTAGTAGATTTAGAAATTTTTGGATGAGTGTTGTAGTCTTTCACTTCAGTTAGGCTTAAAACTTGGCTATTTCCCTCATTGGGAACAGTTATCGATTCGGAATCAAAGTGGTAAGTTCTAAAATAAAAATCATAATTAGGTTTATATGTTTAGGGTTGCAGAAAACATAGTAGAAAGGAATGGTCTACCTGTCGATAGGTTTCCCCCTACCTGGCCCTCTTCAAATAATCATTGATGAATTAGGATGGCATACCCGATGTATTCAAACTCTACGTGCTAAAAATTGATGAGTTGATCCCTTATCATGTCAAGCGATACTCTCAGCCACCTTCCCATCCAAACTAGTATTTTAGATTCTTTCTTGTAGTTAATTAGTGCTAATGATTATTTTCTTAGCAAAATTAGGATTTTCTTCTGTCTCAAGTGTATTCTGGTAATTTTTTGTATACCTTAATGTAAAATAATAAGCCTAATCCTTAACTCATCTTCTCCATTTATCATTTCCAAATTGGACGAAATCACCAACCTTCAAAAATTCAATTTGTAGATCTACATTCTTAGTTGTGTTTGTGCAAATTTGAAGTAATCAAAGAAATTTACATCCAATTGCGATCAGACTGTAGTCATTACGCTTTTAGATTCGTCAACTTCATTACATTGCAGTTAATATTCACTGTGTCGCTATCATCCTTTTAACAATCACCTTCAGATTTTGGATAGTAAATTATTTTTCCTTCTTGGCTTCTTCTGAAGAAACTATTTTTGAGGAGTTAGTTTTCGGTCCCTACTTTCAAGGTAACAATGGACCGTAGTATCACAAGACCATCACCGAGCAAGGGTGGAGCAATTTTCTCTACACTGATTCCAAAGTTTATTGTAAGAAATTGGTGAGATAATTTTATGATTTCACAGTTTCGGGTAATCCCACCATTCCATAACTTATAATTGAGTTTTGTGGCATCACGTTTGTCATTGGTTTCAAATACATCAACGGGATATAAGGAATTGTAGAGGTCAAGGATGGAACTTGCCAGACGCATCATCCGTTTGAATTCTTTATCACACGATTAGATCTTGAGTCACAATGCACCAGCAAGAAGAGTGGACAAGTATTATCAAAAATCTTTTGAGCTAATCAATGTCTTTGTTGGCAATGGGTAGAATCTAACATTTTGGGGACGCAAAACAACACTTTGCTTTTTGCAAAGCACATGTACATTATGCACACGATCCAGACCAATGATCTGACTTTTTACGTATCCCGTCTCATCTTAAAAACTCTAATTTATGCATGCATCAAGCCAAAGAAGGGTCGTTCACTAGTTTTCCCACACTAAGTCTATCAAATTCTTGAGAGGCGAATAAGAGTGTCATTGGCACTACTAGCACCCCAAGACGAGATGGTCCAACTTTTGAAATTCAAGGGTACATTGTCTTTTGTAGAGTGTGCCTTGGATTTATGGCAACCAATACTAGAGCACTTTGAGGAGCACGGAAGCCCTCATGGTTATGAGCACCCAAGATAAGAATTTGATGAAACTGGAGTAAGAGAAGCTAGATCATTTAGTTTAGATTTTGGAGATACATCCTTCTTGGATGATGTCAAACCACGTCCTCTGCAAAAGGCATTTACAAAAATTTTCAAGGGGATGGGTAAGCTGTATAAGGGCTAAAAGACTTTAGAGTGATGACTCGATGCAGCTGAATAACACAAGAAAGTGGGAGAATTCGAGATAGCCACTGCTAGAGGTAGATCTCGTAGGGATTAGATGCTTGAGTAGATGTTTTCATTAGGAGTTTTTATTTTAGTTTTTATGCTATTAGGTTTATTTTACCTTGTTAAGTAATTGTTGTTGTTTTATATGAATACTATATTATCTATGTTTTATTCTAAAAACAATTTCTATTTGCAGTATTTTTCAAAAAAAAAAATTTCGTAATCATTTTGTCATGTGCTAATTTACACAGTGTAGGTTGACAATATTAGTTTGTATTTTCTTTTTCATAGTGCTTCTGGCATCATACAACATGATCACGATTAATATGGTAGATACAATCGACGCTGCAGCAGTGGTAAGTGGTATGTTTTATCATTTCAGGAGACATTGTCTAATATCACAAGATTGTAAGATCATTTTCAAGTACTATCCAACCCACTTCATTTCCTTTTGTCAATTTCAGTTTTGCATTTGCATATGCATGCTAAAGTATTTAAGACAATATTATGTTTAAGTTTGGGGGTGTAAGGTTGAATTGCCACCTATTTTCTTTGCAAAATCATAAAAAACAGTTTCTATTTGCAGTATTTTTCAAGGAAATTAAATATCCGATAAGCGTTAGTCGAAGTGCAAGTAAAAGAAAAAACAAGGAAAGATACTTGGGTTTCATGTTGGCGAACATAAATACTACCAAACTCTTGAATGCCCTCGACTACAGCAACTGGAGGAAGTAGATACCTGATTGATACTTCTTGTAACCACTCATCATAATTCTTGAGAAGAATCAATTACACTCTAGGAATACTCTCAAAATTGGCAAGCAAGCCACCACCCTCAATAGATCCAAAGTTCAGGATAGTGGAGGATTATAAGGATTGTGGGCTTCACCATGACACTGAAACTAGAGGCATTCTCCCAAGTAGAACACATAAGAAAGCACACCAATATAATAGGTAATAACCATCCTTTGAAAGTCAAGAAATCAAGCCAAAGTAAAATTCGGATGTGCAGAGATAGAATGTTGTAACTTTAGCACTCGAGGGTTGATGATCTGAAATGAATAGCAATGGCAAATGAGTTGAAAATAAAAAAGGAAAAGGAAGACAAACAAATAAGCGAAACAATACATATATCTCAACGGAAACAAAGATCCAAGTGCGTCCGAGCATACAAACCTCTACTTTTTTTAGTCTTCTTGGGACATATAGCCAATTTTTGACACATAGGATAGTTATTTCCTCTCGCAAATACTTGAGGGCGATAAAATGGTAAATATCGATGCGAGAATAACTGCAAAAGAGGTTAAGAATGTGATGCATAGAAAAGAGGGCATAGAAGCTAAAAATAAAATAGCGAAGTACCTCAATAAAAGGCTAGAAGAAACAAAGAGATATCATATCATTAGGTTGTCCCATCACACCAGAAACCACTCGATCCATTCCTCTAATGATGGTCCCAAATATCAAACTTCCCTAGTCATATTCATGAATATGATCTATGTTTCGAAGAGCTAAAAGAAATATAATATCAACAGAAGCCTGATCCTCAAAAAAGAAGCAAACACCCAGCATTAAAAGAAATAATCACCTAGACATGACGATAAAACGAGGGTGATCAGCTTTAATATGTGAATAAAGGTCGTTCTTCATAAACATGTCCTTCAACCACATAATACTGAATCTTTTACTTTTTAACCAAGCACAAGCAGGAATTGCTTGAAGACCCAAAAGTCTCAACGTTTCTTTCTCATCAATCTTTACAAGAGGTACATGCAATCATCCCATTCCAATCCCAGTAATACCCACAAAATCAGAAGGACAGATGCCAAATTTCACATTGGGAAGATGAAATGTATGAGTCTGAGGAAATCACTTCTCCATGAGGGCAGTAATCATAGGCCTGTCTTCCAAGAAATGGGGAATCTCAAAAAAGGGGCCAAAACCCACCAATGCCATTTGTGCCCAGAGTGCATCAGAAGAAGACATGAATACTATAGAAAATATACCATCTACCCCTAAATTGCCTAGGTTGTAGAGGTACTATAATGCCAACTCGTATATAAGCAGAGATATGTGGCGGAAGCCAGTTAGTAGAGGAGTATCATGTATTTGGGCAACAATCTCAGGGGGAATGATCACCCTCTACCACATAGTATCATTACTCTCAGCTGTTGGCACCTCCGTTTTGCTACGGTTGGAAGAGAATCATGTATTGCTTCATACTCCTCTTTACTATCCAATGGTACTTGAGACCTCTCCTCATCAAAGCTACTTGAAGAACTATCCTTCAGAGGAGGAGCTGTTTTGCTTTTGCTCTTATCGAAAGACTCCCTTTTCAAAGCTTTAAAATGTTAAACCCGCCCATCTAAGCAGAAAAGAAGACATGAAAAGTGTTAAAGGCCAATCAATGACTCAAAATCCAAAATCTAAAAAAGAAAACTCTTTCAGGCATTTCTTCAAACACGTGGTGTACGCAACGTGAAATAATTGCCTCAAGTCAATAAACACCATACCAAAATTTCTCAAATGCTCACCTAAGCCAATTCAAAACCCATCATCCCCATAATTTATTTCATTGAGCTATTTCTTCAAACACATGGCATGCCTAACGTGAAATAATTACCCCAAACCAATAACCACCCTACTAAAGTCTCCCAAATCCCTTCCTAGGCCAACTCAAAAACTTACATACCATCAAAACCCATTATTACAATAATTCATTTCATTGAGGCATTCATCAATTACTTTGAGTGCCGAAATGGAACAACCTTCCTATGGCCTATAATTCCATCTCTAACCCATTTCAAATCCATCAATCCACTTTAGCACATTCCATACACTCATCAAACAATTCAATTTTATTTCAATGAAATGAGAACGAAAAATAAGATCAACTCGATCAAAAGTGATCGTAATGTTGTAAAACATCGCAAATCGAATACGACAGGTGAAATGGAGCCGAATCAACTCACCATGAGTCAAATTCACATCGTAGGACACGTTCAAAAGCGAAGATTTGAAAATCCGTTGGTAGAGGCCCAAAAAGCTAATAAGCAACCGAGTTTCCTATGGGAGAACAAATAGGCGAAAACGTATCAAAATTTGGGTTAAAAGAAAATTTCTTCTGGTATGGAGGCAACCAATGGCCAGGAAATTTATTTTTGCCTAGCCGTACCTCACCTTTGGCAAAGAAAGAATCATTTTTCTGATATGAAGGTAACCAACAGCCAAGCAAATAATTTTACCCTAGTTGTACCTTACCAATGGCCAACAATATCAAAAAAATTGATCTTTCCTGACACAGAGACACACAACTCCAGAAGAAGGAATAATTGCCCGAAAACTCATATAGAAGCACAATGGATAGAAAATCAAAAGTGAAAAATTCCTGAAGATGAATCAAATAGTGTCTTGCCTGTCAAAAATGTGGCATAGTGATGAGCTTGAAGTCCTTCAATGGATAAGCGGTTAAACCCAAACCCACCTAAGGTGCGATATAATGGTAAGAGCTTGAGGCCCCTCAAAGGGCATGCGTTCAAAACCCAGGTCACTTCTTTAAAAGTAAGATTCAAGTAAAATTATCTTCACTTCATAACCTTATATGTGGATATGCAATCATCAGAAAATGCTTAAATTAATCCCAATTTGAAAAACTTTTACTAGATCCAAATGCAAAGTTGATTTTTACTAAAGTGAACACAAATTGAAATCCCTACTTTCAAATCATTTTCTTATCAATTTGTTTCAAGAATCCTACATCATGCCACGAAACTATTTTTTTTTAAAAGCTTCGAGAGCCATACATCGAGCCAAGAAGCCTAGAATTTTAGGTCTAATCCCTATCAAACCCAGAGCTTGGGAAGATTGATTCATTTTTTTAATAGATTCAATCTGAGTTCACTAAAGTGAAAGGTGAAACAAATAAGTTGAAAATGTCCTCGATTTGCTGGTTGTGGATCTATTTTTTTAGAGTTTGGGAGTAGCCACCTAGTTATATTATGGTCTAGAAACCGAATATTGATTCTAAATAGACAAGAACATTGATCCACAAAAAAAATGGGTCTGAAGATCATGTTATGAGGTTGAGACTTCAGATTTGGGATTTTGAGAAGTATAGGGAGTGTTTTTTACCTCTATTTCCCAGGATTTCTCTTGACCTATGAGATTGGGTTGTGGAGGCTCCTATTTATTGATTTTTTTAGAAGTCTTTTAGTTTGACTAAGTTTCTTTAAGATAAGGTGAATTAGGGTTTTAATTCTTACATACAATGACAAAATATTTTTTTAATTTTTTGGAGAATCCCCTAATTATATCTTTAATTCTTTGGACTCCCAAATTGAGGGGTTTTTTAATAAATTTCAAGTAGGCGATCACTTAAAAGTTGGCCTGTGGGCTTAATTAATTGGTTTTAATCATTTAAAATTTTAATTCAATTTATTAAGATTTTACTTTACGTTAATTAATGTTTTAATTATTAATTTAGAAATTTTGAATTTTTTGGATTGAAAAATTACCATTTTGCCCCTGAAAAGAATTTTTGTGTTGAGAGGTCATTTTTTCATGTTTTGGGATGTTTTGAAATCAATTTTTCATTAGGAATTCAATGGGAGTATCGATTTGTGTCACTTATGGGTTTTTGGCATGAAATGGTAATGAACCCTATGAGGGGCATTTTTGTAATTTTGTTGAATTTGGTGAAAATTGGTGAAATAGTTTATTTGATTTTAATTTGTTATTTTATGTGTTTGAAAGGATTTTCTTAAGCGCAATGTTGGCTCTAGGAATGTTTTGACGTTAGGGGTATTTTGATAATTTGGTCATTTTTTAATAATTTTTCTCGTAAAGTTTCTTTTTGTTTTACAATGATAATTTATACGTTGTGGGTCATATTTTCCTAGCGTGGTTTCTAAAGTTTTGTTTGTTTAAAATACCTCATCTAAATTTTTGAAACATATCTAGTAACAAATAAAAAATATTGGAATATTCATCCATCATTGGGAACCGTCGCAATCGGGTTGATGAGTTGAATAATCAGGCGTATACAAAAATTGGGTGTCTACACAAGTAAACTCGAGCTCGACTAGATAAAAAGAGTTTGAGTCTACATCTTTATGATTCGTTGCACACAACTCTCACAAAGATATGCAATTGTAGACACCCCATTTTTGCCTAAAACAAGTTCGAGATCACAAAAAACCTTCTGAGAAGGGATTCAACTCAAGTCAATTTTCAAATGGTCGTAAGGACCCCACGTTGAGCCAAAAAATAAAATATATCTGTGATTTTGGCTTGGTATAGAGGTAACCAATGGCTAGACTTAATTTTTAGCTTGGCCATAGGTTACCAATGGCTAAAAAAAGAAATTGCACTGTATGGAGGTAACCAACGGCTAGAAGGAAATTTTGCATTGGTCATTGATCACTTAAGGCCAGTTATGTTTGGTAGTTAAGAGACCTATGTGCACTCGAATTTGTTAAGGGTTAATTACCCTTTAATCTTCCTTCCAATTGTCTTTCCCTAAAGAAAATCCCCTCATTTGACATTTTTACCTATAACTTAATTCTTTAATAAACCCATTACCAGGGTTGTTTTGTAAATTCTAATTTTCTTCGAACAAGGACCTTAGGTCAACTTGGTCCCCTACATGAGTGTAATTACTACCTTAACCTCAAGTTGTTAGAACATGATCTAGGTAGTTTACACTTATGCCCCCTAAGTCTATCCTCAATTATAGAAGAGTCAATGTAATTAGACTAGGTTCTAAAGGTTTTAAAAATTTTGCCCAACACAGAATTCTCTAGAACTTGAGAGCAAAGAACCCTACGTTATTAGAGAGTTAGTTAACTTAAATGACATTAATACCCAAAATTCTCATGTATACATGCCATTTAGCCTAATTCTCTAGGATTTGACCCAAAGCCAAAGACCTAAGACTCTTTTACCCTTCTCAAAGAATTCTTTAGAAACTAGGATCTTTTACAATCTTACTCTCTTGATCATCATGATTGATGAGACCTTTGGTGAGTGAAAGACCTTTAAGTCCAAGGAGAGTAGAGGTCATTTGGGTTTTCTATAGAGGTTTTATTGAAAATATTGAGAATTCTATGATTTGGGACAAGTTTATCCCCAAAGGTCCCCAAACTCCTATAAACAGGATTCAAGGTAAAAAAAGAGAGGGAGGGAGGGGGGGGGAGCTCAAGAAGAAGCTAAAATTATGTCAAAATCTCTCTTTTAAGCTCTCTAGCCTATCCAAACTTTGACCAAATTCTTTTCCCAAATCTTCAAGAAGATCTAAACATGAAGAAAAATAAAAACCAAGGTGGGGCTTCAACCATTCTCACCTTCTAAACGTCCGCCTCCTACCTATCTCATTATTTTCATTTAAGCAAGCATATTCTATGTTTCTTTGTTTGTAGTAATGTTAATGTTAATCTTGTTCTTATGAGGCTTGGAAGTAGAGAGTAAGGCCTCCAGAAAGTAATCCCCTCTTATAAGCCCTCAATAAGTTCTCAAGAGTAGTAGAATAGTTGTTTTTTTACTTTCTAGTAATTTTTAAATTGCTAGAAAATTATTTTATCTTCTTTGCAATCAAAATTCTAGAATAAATCTTTTGTTTTCTTTCTAAATGGCTTAAAAGTTAGAAAGTAATCCCTCCTTGGAGGTAATCTTCTATTTTTAAGTCAATTGCATGCATATACTACATGCACACACATCACTTTTATTTTCTTTAAAATAACTAAGGGTCAAAGGTGAATATCTACCTAGATTTACACCTATTCTTTAAGCGAACAATAACAGTCCCAAGGAAGACACATTGTATGCATAAGATTTTTAGTCTTTCTATGGTGGTGTCCAACTCATGGATACCTCCTAAAGGCTAAACCAACAATAAAATGCTCCCAAGTGAGCATACACTACAAAAATTAGGGCTTTCAGAGGCTCTTATTTTGGGCGGTTTTTTGGAAGCGTCGAGATAAACCAAATGAAAGGGGTTTTGGAGGCAGTTTCGTTGGAAACGTCGTGGAAGAAGGAAGAATAGATCGAATGGAGGCATTTTCCTTGGAAACGCCTTTGAAATAGGAAGAAAAGAGGCAAAAATCTAAGGCGTTTTTCATGAATCATCGAGATAGGTGATCAATAGATCGTTGGGAGGTGTTTCCCATGGCCATTTTGTAAACCGCCATTAGAAACCCTAAATCGAGGTTCTATAATGCGTTTTCAATATGGCGCCTTCGAGGTCTCCGACTTGGCGGTAAATGTTTTGTTTCCTCTGCTCCTCTCTCTCTCTCTCCCACTCTCACTATATATGCCCGAACCATTCTCTAAGAATTTCTCAAGGTTGAAGAAGAAGAAAGAGGGGTTTTGTTCAAAACCCAAATCTGACAAGAGTTGGAACATGTAAGTTTTTTTTTTTTCCTTTTCTCTGTACTAATCCCTGCAAAATAATTGATTTTGAATGATTTATAATGATGCCATTCTCTAAGGATTTCTCAAGGTTGAAGAAGAAGAAGAAGAGGGTTTTTGTTCAAAACCCAAATCTATCGAGAATTGGAACAGGTAAGGTTCCCCCCCCCCCTTTTCTCTCTATCAATCCCTGCAAAATAATTGGTTTTGAATGATTTTCTTTATCATTAGGGTACAACACTGATTCAAATTTATTTATTTTTATTTTTTCAGAAAATTTGATATGGTTATATTTTTTCAGAAAATTTGATATGATTCGAATTCATGAGCACTTGAAAGGTTTTCAGGGAAAGAGACATTTAGTTGCCTTCTCTATTAGGTATGAATTTAGTAATTTATTTAATTTTTTATATTCTTTTGTTCAGTTGATATTTTTTCATTTTCATGTTATAAAGTGAGATGAAATGAGTATTTGCATATGGTTATATTATTCCATTGTAGTAGTGGCGAATATTGAAACTACTTTTGTTTGGAACATTTGTTCCCAATAATTTTGCAGAAACTAATATCAATAAAGACTATACTAATATCAATAAACTAATATCAATAAAGAACTGACCTCCTTGACCTCCACTTTTTGGAGGGTCTAAAGTTTGATAGATTTTTTCCATATTGAACTTGATTTTCATGATTGGATCAGAACATGAGTTTGCTCAAGTGGATAAGAATTTTGTTTTGCCTCCACGAATTGAGTATTAATTAACCAATTTTAACAGGACAAATAGAAAGATTTTTCACTCTCTTAATCGTAATGGGGAGGTTCACAATCTTTCTACCTATTGATGTATTTCTATGCATAAATAATAAATTAAAGGTAAGTTTTTTGTGCTTATTGTGTTATTTTGATGTTTTACTTGATATTTTCTCAATGCCATTCCTTTATGCTCGACTCATGTGTGTGGGTCATAATCTCCTACATTTCTTTAGAGTATTTGTTGTGGCTAAGGTTTTGTTGTAACCCATAGGCCATAAATTCAAAAGTTTGGTTGAGAACCTTTTCAATAGGTCAGATTCGTGTAATAATAGTCTCTATGGATCGATCCAAATTGTTCGTGTAGTGGGATCTCACAGTAATTGACCGATATCCTTGTTTGATTGATTTAGATATGCCCTTCCCAAGTTTTGGATAACATTTGCCACCCACACTCCCTCTTTCTTTCTTATAGACTAATGGAACTCATCTTCAACTCGTGGCCTAGTCAGTTAATTTTTTTCTTTCCTAATTGAGTAATTTAAATTTCTTGGGTAAATGTTTGTTACCCTCATCTTCAATGTTATGCGTCTATGTACTTTTAACCATCAAAGCTCAATAACAAAATAGGATTTTCTTAAGGAAAGGATGGAATGAAGATTAGATTAAATAGATTCATTCACAATAATTTATCAAGGGCTTTTTTACTTGAGGTTGCAGATGAGGGGGTTTAGGTCATTCTCTATTACTAATTACAAGAAAGGACGAGAATGTTGTCAGTTTGAAAATATTCATCATGAAAATAATTTCATTATAATTTAGACATTTTTTTCCTTCAGGTTTTGGTGTATATTTGAGATTATTGCCATGTCCCGATGTTAGTTATTATTTCATTGATTTTTACCTCCTTGTGTATTATGGTTGTTTAGGTTTATCAGAACATTGGGCTGAAGGATAAGGAGAGATACAAAAGAGAGATGAAGGAATACAAGGAGAGATTAAATCCTTTGCAGCCCCCCATGGAACATGGAAGACATGAAACAGAAATGGGAATCCTTTGCTATCTTAATAAATTATACTCTTTAACCTGTCTTTGACTTGTGCGGGTTGTTGAGCTCAATTTTCTGTATCCAAGCGAGCGAATCCACAGACGTTGGGATGGCAGTTACCCCAAAGAGAGAAAAAGAAATGCTTGAAGCTATTTTTATAGAGCCCCTTCAAGTGAAATTTGTGAGATCCTCATCTTCTAGTGTGTAAATGTATGCTGCTTCAATTGTTTGCCTGCCTATCTAGAGGTTCCCAATCATGCTATAGATAGATAATTTGTTGTGTTCAGGACCTACCAGTCTCATTTTCTTATTTTCCCTTCATTTCTTCACTTTTACATGAAATTATGGGTTGCCTCATCGTCTTCATAGGTTTTGGACATGATTAACAACCACTATCTTTACCGGATGACAATTTTACATCTGATTTCTCTTCTTGCACCTGTTATGGGATCGGAACTCACATGTTCACAACTGCTGCCAGTGATCAATATTGCATCAAAGCATAGGTAAGTCCCTTAATTTCTTAAGCCTGGTTAATTTGAGATAAATAAGGTTTTCCCACGTAGTTGTGCTTGGACTGATTATGCTGACAATCTTGCACTTCATAGGGTACCAAACATCAAATTCAATGTGGCCAATAGCCATAATTATGTGCAATTTACCAATGGGGAATAATAAATGAATTGGGAGGAAGTGTAACGTTAACATTCCAAATTAGACAGACTGGGATTGGGATCTAATGTTCTGAGGTGATATATGCATGTACCATGTTCTGGTCAAGAGCCTATTTTGTTTTGTTTTTGGGTCTGTTTCAACTTTTGATGTCTTCACTATTTGTTTTTATCACAGTGCTAATTTTCATGACTATCACCACCGTTACACTAAATCTGGCAACTACTCTTCAACTTTTATTTACATGGACTGGCACACAAAACAGAGACTTTGGAGGGGACCTTGGCACCACAAATGACTGATGCTGGAAAAACAGAGGTAGTAGTAGTAGGCAAACCAGATAGATAGACTGCACTGTATCAGACTTTGGACTCTATTTTGATATGTTCATTAATTCGTATTGCTTTTATTGATGCATTTTTGTTTTCCTTACAAGCAACGGAAACTAGTTAAGTAGGATTTGTTCTTTGAAGAGGTTGGCCATTATAGATTCATGTATGTTTTTATAGTTGTTATTTTCACACTAGTTTAGACTTAACATGGATATGTTTGGCTGATAGCATGTTTTTTTTTTCTTTTCTGAAATTGGTTATAGTTGGTGAGGGGGACTAGTTTTGCACGCTTGCATTATCATCAAATAGTTAGTTGTGCTTATTAATGACTAGCATCACAGAACCCTGTAGTAGAACAAATTCATATATGATGAAACTTTTTGAATTTCATCATCCATGGACCATCATCAATCATAACCAACTTGGGACTGTTAGGTGATTTGAGTGAAACCAAGATGGATGCTTTAATGGGTATATGTGAATGATTGGATGCATAACTAACTAAATCAAGATTGTATGAATTTTGTTCAGCTGTAATTGTTTTCAACTTTAACTTAAATATTCTTAGAATACTTGCTGATATGATCCAGCTTAGTGTCCATGTAGCCCTAGGCCGATGTTTGGGAAGAAAGTTACTATAGTTGGTTGCACTTCAAGAGGTATTAAAACTATAAGATACATGTGTGACTTCTTTATTGGTGGTTTTCAGTTACTATAGTTGAATAAAAATGGAATGGTTGAGTAATATTGGTACTTTATATGTCAATGAAGTTAGTTTTATTTAATTGTTTCATCCATCTTTAGAGTAATTTGGTGTTCAAGAAGTTATTGGATACTGCAATTCATGTCAAATATGTGTTCGAACCTATAGATGAATTGATTGACCTTCATATATTGGACTTCCAGATTGGGCGAGTTCTAGTTGGGGGCCTAATACCTTTTTTTAAAAAAGAATACCCTATAGTGACGGTGCCGACCGCCGCTATATCCCTAAATTCTATAGTTTTTAACCGCCGAATATTTTCGACAAGGCCCAATTTGACGGTCGAGACTGTCGAATGGTCCCATAATTTGATGGTTTTAGACCATTGAATTTTGAAAATTTTCACATAGTGTCTCTTTGCTCCTTATAGGTTGTTCGTGCTTTCTTTACTTCTTTGGTAGACCATCGGTGTACAAAGCTTCATTTTAAGAATTTTTTTTTTATGTATCAAAACAATAATAATGATATATCATAGACTGCTGCCATTGTATTTCTAACTGTCCAAAAAAAAAGGTGTAATTGGTTGGGTGGTTGGAACTAGTCTATTGGGGTTGATTTTGGTCTAACAAGGAACATAGATGGATCTGACAAGTGGGAAGTGTTGGATTGACAAGAATATGTCTCCATGTCCTTTTTTTTTTTTTCTTTCGTTCATGAGATTTGAAGTATTGTCGTTATTGTCGTACATATCATTTATATGGCCCTCTTGCAAATTCCTCTTTTGATTTTGAAAATTTTCCATATCACAAACGATTAGGATCCGTAAGCCATCTTTTACCCAAATTAATCTATGTTATAATGCCTGATCTTAGAAATGAGGTGACTTGTACTCGTTAATAGACCAATTGTCACCTAATTGTAGTTTATAGTCATACATAGTAGACTAAAAATCTGTGTTTGCTTTAAAGTTATTTTATCACTGACATACATATGGACAGCCAGCTTGGTAGTATTTTTTTTTAATAACCGGGGTGTCTAGTTAAAACTGTTTATGCAGTCCTCTTTTATCTTTATCATAGGCCAATTATCTTTTGTTTTCAGCTGGTTTGTACAGGTGGGAGATGCATAGGTAGATAAATGCACTTCTTATAAGGCTTTGAGTTCTTTTTATCTATATATATATATATATATATATATGTGTGTGTGTGTGTATACTTGGTAGGGTCACATGGAAATGGCATAGCTTAAGTAGTTTTATGAGTAATAATGTACCAATGATAGTGGCTCTTTATAATACTTGTAGACCAATTGAAGGTACATTTATAGACATGTTGGGTCAAGAGGCATTGCAAGGAAATAAGAAGCATTGGTCTGTTGGACCATTCAATCCAGTATTCATCGACATCGATGATGAAGGATCACGTCGGTGTCACAAGTGCCTGAATTGGCTCGATACGCAACCATTGAATTCAGTCCTATATGTCTTGTTTGGGACCATGACATTGATGGAGGATGAACAGATCAAAGAGATCACATTAGAGAAGTAATGCTTTTCATTTCTCATGATATATATTAACTCGTTGGGATTTCTATATATAGTTCACACATGGGTAGGAGGGAGTTGTTACTATTGCTAAAATATTTTTATGATTGACAAGGCATGTTTGTAACTACAATAATGTGAACAGGTGCAATTGTTGAACCATTCGGATCACATGTTTCATTTGGTCTTATCGGCATATTCTAAATTTTTCATTCTTGGAAAATATTGGTTTCAGGTGGTGCTCATTCTATAGAATATTCACAATGCGAGAGTTCCCCTTTTTAAATTTGAGCGCTTCCAAATTCAATTGGTGTGATTCTTATTGCCGAATGATGTTAGTGTTCGCATCTGTCAAGTTTATAATCAAAGAGCAGAACCTACCAGGCAAGTTGTATTCTTTTAAAGACGTGTGATTTGGTTTTTCAACTTTTAAGTTATGAACTTGAGCTTTTTGTCTTCCTAGAACTGGCGAGTTAGAGCTTACATTCTAAGGTCTATAGGTGACAAAATGAATGACTTGATCTTAGATTTACATTCTCTAGTAAGAACTTTTTTGTTTTTATATTTATAAGTTTATCATCAAGTGATACGCACAATTGTTCTGGACTTAGTGATAGTTCCTATTGCATTGTCCTAAGAATCTGTTTTGTTGCAATATCTTCAATTATTTCAATTTTTTGACTGTGATGCATACTATTATGCCCATTCCTGCTCCATTATTCTCTATCAACTCTTCTTTGCCACTTCTACTAGCTAGATATGTAATGGAAGTGCTAGGTATATATATATTTTTTTGTGACGATCTTCACTTATTTCATATTTTAAGGACTTTTATGTGTCCCCAAATGTTTGGAATAAGGATTTGATGATGATGTGTTTCATCCAAATTTTCATCTTAACTAATGGATATAACTTCGACCAAGCCCCACTTGTAAATACATTTAATTTCCTTTTGTGCTAGTTTGAAAAAAGTAATGCTAACTTGATTAATCTCTCTATTTGTATTCTTCATTTCTTCCTTATATTACACATGAGATCTTCATGAATGATTTCTTCTTGCATGGGGATGTAGGATACATAAGAATTCTTATGAACTGTGTTGCATTTGCACGATGCTTTTACGACAAAAGCTGTTCTCAGTTCTTTATTTTATCAGGTAATTATTACTTCATTATAATTTCCTTGAAATCCTGAACTCTATTACCTTAATTGCTTGTAGAACTGCGAATAATAGCTGATAGAATCCGTGGTTGCAGTTTTGCCTGTGATGGCTTGGACGGTTGGTTTGCTCGAAAGTTCAATCAAGGTGCAATTAAATTTATCCATATCATAACTGGGAATATTAGTTGTTTACCATCAAAGCTTGAGTGTTACTACATTCGTTTGTGCTAGTAATATGTTGTGTTAATATAAAATAGCTTCTTCATTGGATATTTAAATTCATTTGTGCTATGCCCTCGGGCCAAGCTTGATTTTGTAGCCTTTCTTGTTTATGAAAATTTGAAGTAAAAAGTGGGAAGTGAAGAGGACATCAGGGGAATTAAAGTACTTGGAGAATGCATTGTACTAAATCTAATGCTCATAGTTGATTTTCATATTCACAGTTTCTTTTATGCTTTATAAATATACTTAAGCATAAATGTTTGGGCATAGCTAAGTGATATGTGACATGCATCCCATTCCTGTACTCAAGGAATGTGGTTTTTACTCTAGATAACATAAAATGAACAATTGAAGGGGTATTGGGCCGTATTTCTCTAATGGAATATCAGATGTGTTTCAATTTGAAATGGCAGAATTGAATTAATTAAAGATGTCAAAAGCTTGATTCAAAATTTAGTTTGTAATTTAGCTCTAGAGTCAGTAGAGTATGTTACTAATTAGCTTGTAATTGAAAGTGGGGTTCATGTTGCTGACACTAATCAGATGGGATAGGGTACTAGAAATGGCGATGAAAGGTAGTTTTTATTTAATTTTAATTTTTTCCTTAGATCTTAGATCTTAGGGGAGCACTAGCTCAATTACTTGAGATCCTTCAATTGAAAAAGTACTGACATGTCTTTATCGGCTATCTTTGTGTTATCTCTGATGTGCATGTGTTCTATCATATATTTGTTGTTACAATCTACGGACTTCTATAGAACATAGGCTGAAATGAATAAATAGTAAAACGTCTGACCTCTTTGATATCCTGTAGTTTCAACTTTTGGTACTGTTTTGGACATGGTAACTGACAGGTGCTCTTCCATCAAACTTTTTGGCAGCTCACAAAACTTCATTTTTTTTTTCTTAGGATTTCCCTTTTCTATTACATCCTTATCTGTTTTTATATTTTGTGTGAATCAAGAGTTCAATACTCCAGAATCTTCATTCACCCATCTCAGTTAGTATTTTTTTTTTTTTGTTCTCAGGGTCAGCACTGTTTGTCTACTTGTAATCCTCTCCCAATGTTACAGGTATAGATCAAGTCTTGCAAGACTTTTATGAGGATGATGGTTTGTCCTAATGCTTACATAATTTGTTTTGAATTAGAGTATGCCCTTGTTTATGAGCTTTTCAATGTGATTCTTTTTGCAATCCTGGCTTGATTTTCTTGTCACTGCTCGCTTTGGATATTGCCAGCCATTGACTGCAAATGTACAGGTGGGTTACTTGAATAGTAGATCCTTAGATTTCATGCTAAATGAAGAATTACTTCTGCTGGCTCAAGTTCTTCTTTTATACGGACTTTTCTTTTATCCTTGTTGAGATCATCTTTCTGTAAAGTTCTAAGCTTGAACCAATTTACTTTGCAGTACTTTTCTGCCAGGAAAGGCTAGTCATAAAGAAGTAAAAGATAGCACTCACTGGCTTTTCAAGGCATACTATGGAAATCGTCTATTCATGGCTTGTTGCTGTGTGGCATCTAAGGTTAATTATAATTCATATAATCTGCTCGAGTCAAAACCTTTTCCTATCACACTACATATGTTTGAAAACCATCTCCATGTGTTATTTGATACATACTGCAAGTTCTTTACATCATCCTTTTCCTTCTTGCAAAAAACTATCTTAAGAGTGTGTAATTTTTTTATTTTTTTTTGTTCACTTAAACTCTCATGACACTTTATTTTATTATGTTATAGCACAGTTATTATAGCACAGTTATTATTATAAAATACAAGTATTTATATTGAATTGGGTTCTATTGTTCTCCTATGCTTTTTGCAGAATTTATTTTGGAATGAATATTTTATTAAATTTTTATTACAACATTAGAGGCAGTTTTGAACTGCCTCCAATGTTGTTTTTTTTAAAAACTAAATTTATTATTAGGGGGGGTTTTTAAACTGCCTCTAAAGTATAAGAACCGCCCTTAAATCATAGTCTTTAGAGGCGGTTTTAAAACTGCCCTTAAATTATTATTATTAGAGGCAGTTTTCAAATAGCCTCTAAAATATAAGAACCGCCTTTAAATCATATTCTTTGGAGGCGGTTTAAAACTGCCATTAAATTATTATTATTAGAGGCAGTTTTCAAATAGCCTCTAAAAATATATAAAACACCCTTAAATCATTATTTAGAGGCAGTTTTACAACCGCCCTTAGTTGGCCACTAAAAGGAATCAGCGACGCCACTATAGTGGGTGGTTTAACTAAACCACCCTTAAATATATTGGTGGCGGTTTAGTCAAAATTGGTGGCAGTTTAAAACCGCCTCTAAATACCTCATATTTTGTAGTCATATAAGCTCTAAAAAAGCCTTTGGACCCCAAAAAGGTGAAATCCACATGGCTTCTAAAAAAAATCCTAGGCTTATATAAATTTCCAACATGCACATTTTTCTATTTTCACTTGCCCATTAGCCCAATTTCTTAGTTTCATAAGGATAAACTATAGTTGTTTGATTTCGTAATTTTCTTCATAGTTTTCTTTGCTGCTTTCAAAATCAAGTTAACATTTCAAAACCCATACCTAAGTTCATATATCGGTAAACATATTAGGATGGGTAAGACAAGGTGCCTAACACCTTCCTTGTCCCTCAACCAAACCACCTTACCTAATATTTTTAGGTGGAGCATTTCTCGTTATCTTTTGGATATGTAAGTCACTATGAGCCAAAAAATAGATTTCAAAAAAATATTTTCTTATAGTGTTTATTCACACTTTAATTAAATGGTGTTGACTCCTAAACCTGTATAGATGAGCTCAAAACCTCTCAAAGGTTTCAAATTTTGCATGTCTACAATACTTATCATCCTTTTCAAATTTCATATAAACAAGTACAAAAGAAAATATTTTCAAAATAGACATCACACCGATAATGTCTAGAAGTGAATAATTGTATCTATTAATCATATAAGTACAATCCATAGGGAATATAGTAGGAAAAGTGTAATGCCTTGAGTATTTTTATTCGTACCTTGAGGAAAAACAAATAATAGAATTTTAAGAAAATTCTAAAAGAAGGACTTAAGATAAAACTTTAGAATTCTTTTGATCATTTTTAATAAAATATGACTTTACCATTAGATTCAAAATGGTCGAAAAACATACTTTAGTTTATAAGCACACTCAAATGCGAGTCCGAACGAAAAAAATTGTAAAATCCGTGATTTTCGAGTTGGATCAGACTAAAAACATAAATTTTTTTCTAGAATAAGAATTTTTAAAATTCGATTGCACCATTTGATTTGTAAAAAAAAAATATAGAAAATGAAGTATTTACTTGTCATTTTTGGAGCCCAAAAAGTTGAATTATCATAAAAAATGGAAACAATGTCAATTTTTAGGTCCAACCGGATGAAAAAAGTGAATTTTTGTTAGAGATAGAAATTGTAGAATCTGACAATGCTATTGGACGCATAACAAAAAAATATAAAAAATAAAGTATTCACTAGTCACTTTTGGAGTATGGATGATCGAGTTATCATCAAATGAATAATGTTAAAAATAATGATTTCATCTTGCAAAATTATATAAAAGAATTTTAAAAATTTTAACTATTCATTGTCTTCTTAAAACACAACAATAGCAGCCATCTTGAGATTTTTTAAAATGTTGATTTTCAACGACTTGCTGTCCTGATACGTCACAAACGAGACCTCATCGACATCCCACAAACAAGGGAAAAACGTCCGTAATGTAGAACTCTATAAACCTTCACCATTTTCTTTTCTTTTTTATCTTCTCTTTCTTCCCATTTCATTGAAAAATAGTTGAAAACATAATGGGAGTTTCAACCCTTCAATCTCAAATTTTATCTACTTCGAGTCCAAATCGTCATCGGTCGCAGAAGAGTAAAAGGACAACATCATCATGATCTTTGAAACCACCTAGCCCAATTCAAAAATTAGTCATCTCGATGTTAGATCTGCCTCAATTTCCATGTCGATCACCTCGATTTCCATGCATGTGTTTTAATTATATTGCACAGAAATTGGTAAGGACTCTTAATTTCTTGGTAATCGTAGATTATGAAAATTGCATTTAAGATTTTTAATAAAAATTTGTAATATGCTTAAAAAATAAAGAATTCTTTTCATTATTTCAAATTCATGCCAAGATCTTCATTTTGGATAGATTTACTTGTGTTTTATAATAAATTATAAGTGGGTAGGACATTTCACCGGGTTAGTTCCGCCAGTTAGGTCCTATGCATTGTTCCAATCCTGTTTTGATCTAAGGTTTGTAACTTTACAATTTAATTGATAAAAATGAATTTAAAACTTTTAAAAATTATTTAATATTCAATGAACTCATATCGATTTGATGAATATAAAAAAATGAATGTTTTGTTCGAAAGATTGAAAACTGCGAAAATTGGAAAAAGGAGAAAATGGGATGAAAAAGTAAAATGTTAGAATACACCCGAGGGGTGATGTCTGTATTTTACATTATGATGTTATGTATTGGTTTATGAACGGATATCCAGTGTTAATTTACTTTCTATTATCACGAAGTGATGTGCATGTTTATTTACTTTATGTTACCACGAAGCGTTGATTTACTTTTTTCTAATGTTATTTCTTTTAGGTCAGTTGGCAATAATTGCATAGTAAGAAACTAGATATCCATTCTTAACTCTATAATGTGAATTTCTTATTTATTTTCAAAGAAAAATAATATATACATATGTATATATATATATGTAACTATTTTGTAAACTGTTAAAGAGCTTATGAATACTTGAGAGGATAGTCTATCATATCATCCAAAGTGATATCTATCTTGAGATGTACAGTAGGGATAACCAATATCATACATGGTATGGGACTCATATGAGAATGGAGTTGCAATTGAAATCCAAGTTTATTCCTTTATAGATAACTAGTGAACTTGTAATGTAAAGGTGGTCGTGCACAAATGGGATTTTATATTTGAGAATCACATACATGCCTGATAGGAATATGCGAAGATGGTTAGTTAGTGATTATTAATAATTTATAGTAGTCGAATGTTCTAACAAATCGAAAAGATACCCATTGCTTATGGTTATGTTAAACGGTTAGCCTGAGCTAAATAAATGGTCAACTAGACGTGGTATGATGCATCGATCGACCACAAAATCAGGAACTAAAAGCTAGTAAAGTATTATAATATCATGTTCCAACTAGAAGGGATCCAGTTATGAATCTCAACTCTCTAATTCCACTACTCCACCATTGTGTATTACGTATTAGTTGCTTTATTTTAATATATAAAATGAAATGCATGTTTAATGTTTCTATTTGATCAATTAGATTTGTATAAAAAGAAGATGTTATAGTGAGTATTGTTGATTGATGTAAATGTGAGTTTTAAAATGTTTAGTTGTTCATCCATGGTTTTATGTACCACTTAATCGTAATTTATTCTAAAAAAAATTTGGATGTATTGAAATGATTCAGAATGCTTACACGTTTCTGCTAGGAGAGGTTATTGGTAGGAATTATTTATTTACTTGCTGGATAACCATTGTTAATTACCCTTTCCTTTTAATTTTTTTTAGTTTCAGAGCTTGTATTTGACGAGACGGAAGTAGAAACGATGACTGGGGACCATTTGGTGGGTCAGATAGATGACCAGATGACCATAGTCTGTTACCTTGTGAGTATTGGGGCTATAAACCCTAGTGACATTAGTTAGTCTAGTTGTATCATAGATTTTGGTGGAGCGTTAGGACTTTCACTAGAGTGAAGAGTTTTCGTATAATCCTGTATATTGTTTACCCCTCTGCGTTATGATCTATAATACGTTATTAGATGTATATAAGCTTCTACTATTATTTTATTTTGTATATATATATACAACATATACTGCATATTATTTATTAGGTGAAACAGGTATTTAGTGCCTTGGAATGCTAACATAAACAGAGGAAACCATGCCAAAATTTTGAGGCGCAACGGGTTATTTCATATTTAAAATTCAATAGAGCCTAATAAGCCTAGGATAGGATTTTAAGTTCATTCTATTAGTAAGGAAGATGGTGTTTATCACTAAATTCCTAGTTAAGATAGCAATTAATGCTTTCATAAGAACGGCTTTGTCTTTATACTTATCAATGCCTTGTTACTGATAAATGAAGATGAAATGAGCGGACGAGGCAAAGGCCGAGGGAAAAGTCGATCCTCAGTTGAGAAAGGACAGGCTTCGGATCAAGACCCTGATCAGATATTGCAATTGATGGCATTTATGAGATAGATGGCCGAGTCTCAGGCCAAATTCAAAAAGGTAATGATTGAGTCATAGACCAGACTAGCAGAAGAGGTAGCTGAGTTGAGGGAGTGCTAGGCTTCTTCATAGGGAATAGACCTTAGTCTACCAGGGCCACAGGTTGTACCTTTGAGGGATGCAAGAAATCCCCTACCCCAGGCATAGACAAATCCGGGGATGTGGTTACAGAACTTCCAATGATTACGTCCATTGAGGTTTGGAGGTTCTTTCATTCTGGCTAAGGTCGAGAAGTGGGTTCTGAAGACCTAAGGGATTCCGACGGCCATGCAGTACCCAATAGATAAATGGGTAATGATTGCAACATTTCAGTTAAACAGGGATGCCAATCCTTGGTGGCATTCCGAGAAGAAGATTTTGGGAGATGGACCTTTTGAATGGGTCAACTTCGAGATGATGTTTCTAAACAGATTTATATCTTAGACTGTTCGAGAAATCAAACATCAAGAGTTTCTAAGGATGGTGCAAGGTAATCTATCTGTTACAGACTACGAGTTACAAATTCATTAGATTGCCACGATATGCGCCCGAGCTTATTCCGATTACAAAAGGCCAATAGATTTTTTAAAGGACTGAAACCCTACCTAAGGGCACGAATGTCATGATTGAGACCACCAGCTACAGAGACACTGTGAGTTAAACTCAGAAGATTAAGCATGAGGAGAGAGAGTTATAGACTTCTAGAGGGCAAATTAGTAGACCCCAGAGTTATTCAAGGCCGAGTGCCTTTGATTTTGCATATCCGTAATACAGAGTTCCTTTGCCGTCGAGTGTTAGAGCAGTTGGGGCTCCAATGAGGCCATCAGGGCCAAGGAGACCAATAAGGTAGATTTCGAGACCACCAAGTCCAGTTTACCGACTATCTGCCCCATAGAGACTTACACAGGTGGGACTGTAAACATGTTTCACGTGTGACCAGACGGAATATTTTTGGAGAAACTACCCTTTATCACAATCGTTGATAGGGGTTATTCCTAGACCCCAAGGCAGGATTTATAATTTGACCTAGGAGGAGGTACCCATTTCGGACAAGGTGGTGGAAGGTACAATTTTAATTTTTAATGTTAAGATTCGAGTCTTATTCAGCAATGGTTTCTTTAGATCATAATTTCTACTATGGTTGCACAGTTACTAGAGTTAGAAATTACTAATACGGGCCGAGTAATGAAACTATCCACACCGTTAGGAAATTGATAGATAGCCTAGAAACTATGTCGAAATTGTGTAATTAGGATAGAGGACTTGGAGATGATTACTGATCTCATAACATTAGATAGTTGCGATTTCAACGTCATCTTAGGAATGAATTGGCCAGTACAGAACCATGCCTATGTTGACTACTTTGCAAGATCAGTTATTCTTAGAAGGCCATGATATCCAAGAGTCAAGGTTCAGGGGTCCAGATATAAAAGAGACGACCATCTATACAACCAGTTGGCGACCTTGAGAGTTTCAATGATAGAGACGTCAGTGGATATGGTAGAGGTAGTCAGAGAATTCGGGGATATCTTTCCAAAAGAATTATTAGGTTTTTCATAGTACCACGAGATAAAATTCTCGATTGACTTGGTATCAGGCATAGGCCCTATTTCTATGTTACCATATCAAATGGCCCCGATAGAAACCCGAGAGTTGAAAGTACGGATTGATGAGCTTACGAGCTTGGGTTTATTCAACCGAGTTCCTCAACCTGGAGGGCACCGGTACTATTCGTCAAAAATAAAGATGGGTCACTTTGATTGTGTATCCATTACCGAAAGTTGAATCAAGTGACCATAAAAACTAAATGCCTATTTTCGCACATTGATGATTTGTTTGACCAACTGCAAGGTGCCAATATTTATCTAAGATAGATTTGAGATCTTCGTCTCATTAGTTGAGAATCCGAGAGGCGAAAATCCCAAAGACTACATTCAGACCAAGTTAGGACACATCGAATATCTAGTGATGTCTTTCGGTCTAACAAATGTACCAGTAGCATTTATGGATCTTATGCACCAAGTATTTTGGGAACACCTCGATCGATTTGTCATTGTATTCATAAATGACATCCTAATCTATGCCAAGTCGAGGGAGGACGACGAAAGACACCTTAGAATAACACTACAGTTGTTGCAGGAACATAAACTATACACCAAGTTCAGTAAGTGTGAGTTCTAGCTTCAAAAAGTAAAATTTTTAGGACATATAGTGTCAAGTAAAGGGATAGTGGTAGACCCTTCCAAAGTTGAAGTCGTGCTATTGTGAAAACAACCAAAGACGTTGACAGATATCAGAAGTTTCCTTGGGATGGCTGGATATTATAGGAGATTTATTAAAGGATTTTCTACTCTTGCAACACCATTGACGAGATTAACACACAAAAATTTCGATTTGAGTGGGATGACAATTGCAAAAAAACATTTCAAGAGTTAAAGACAAGATTAACGATCGCTCCGATTCTAGTATCTATGATTCCAGGTAAGGGTTTGACGATCTGTACTAATGCATCCAAGATTGGCTTGGGAGCTGTATTGATACAGTTTGAGAAGGTAGTGGTGTACGCGTCTAAAAAATTGAAGAATCATGAGAAGAACTACCATGCTTATGATCTTGAGTTATAGTGTTCGTACTACGCATATGGAGGCATTATCTATATGGGAAGAAGTTTGAGGTATTCTCCAAGTATATATTCTCACATCGAGAATTGAACATGAGATAGCGACGTTGGATGGAATATTTATAAGACTACAACTTTACCCTTGAGTATTACCCGAGAAAAGTGAATGTAGTTGCCGACGCATTGAGCAGATACACTATAGGTTATATGATGGTAAATAAATGGCAGTTGCTTGAATAGGCCACAAAAGTAGTGTTTGAGACTCCAAAGGAAAGGTATAGACAACACATTTTTTTGGGTACACTGAGGATCGAAAATGAGTTGATAACACAAGTCAACGAAATCCAAAAAATAGATGAAGATGTAGAGGAATATGAATAGAGAGGTAAGGACCTGGCGAACCTAGATTGGTAGAAAAGATCATATGAGGTTCTTAGATTTAGAGGTAGGATGTGGATATCTCAAGACTCGTAGTTGAGATCCAATATACTAGCTGTGGCACATTGTTCAAGAAATTCTATTCATCTAGGAGTTACAAAGATGTATAGAGATCTACGAAGAAAATTTTGATTTTTGGGTATGAAAAAGGTAATCATATAATATGTAAGTAGATGATTAACATATCAGTAAGTCAAGGCAGAACATAGCAATCCAACAGGCTTACTCCAACCATTACCCATAGCGGAATGGAAGTGGAAACATGTGACCAGGGATTTCGTAATTGGGTTACCAAGAGCCAGTGACATGTCAAACGCCATATGGGTGATTGTGGATCGACTAACAAAGTAGGCACATTTCATTTCGATTCAAATTTCATTCAGAGTCGACAGATTGAGCTAGATATACATAGCTGAGATAATTCGACTACCAGTTTCTATCATTTTAAACAGGGATCCCAGATTTACTTCTAGATCTTCGGAGAGTCTAAATAAAGCCTTGGGTACTCAGTTGAACGGAAGTTCAACTTTTCATCCACAGTCAGATGGACAGTCTAAACGAGTAATACAAATTTTAGAGGACATGTTGTGGGTATGTGTATTGCATTTTGGAAGAGGCTGGAAGCGTCACTTACTGTTGGTCGAGTTCTCCTACAATAATAGTTTTCAAGCTAGTATCGGCATGGCACCATTTGAAGCTTTATATGGTAAACCATGTCTGTAGACACCCCATTTTTGCACTCGCCTGATTAATCAACTCGTCAACCCGATCGCAATGATTCCCAATGATGAATGTGTATTCCATTGCTTTATTTGGTTACCAGATATGTTTCAGAAATCCGGATGAGGTATCTCAAACTGACAGAACTTTAGAAACCACGCTACGCTAGGAAAATACGACCCCAGAAACATAGAAACCATCATCTTGTAGACTAAAAAGAAGCTTCACGATAAAAATCACTAAAATTGACCAAATTACCAAAATACCCCTAACCTCAAAACAACCCTAGAGCCTACGTTACGCTTAGGAAAACCCATTCAAATACATAAAATAACAAATCGAAACCAAATAAATCATATCACATATTTTAACAGAATTCGACAAAATTATGAAAATGCCCCTCATAAAGTTCACGACCATTTCACACAAAAAATTTCATAAATGACACAAACTAATATTTCCATTGAATTCCTTACGAAAAATCGATTCTAAAACATCCTAGAACATTAAAAATCGACTTAAAACGTGAAAAGTCCTCTCTAGGGGCAAAACGGTAATTTCACAATTTTCATAATTAAAAATTTTGAAATTAATAAATAAAACATTAAATAATTAAAGTGAAACATTAATGAAAGTAATTTAAAAATTGAAACTAAAAAATCGATCAATCGGACTTTCAAGTAAAATTGTTGAGGATTCGTGGGATATTTCTTTAAGGACCCCTTCATTTGGGCGTCCAAAGAATTAAAGAAATAATGGAGGGGGGTTCTCTAAAAATTAAAAGTAAATCAAGCAAGACTGAAGTCAAGGTATTAAAGTCAATCAAGTGAGACTAAAGTCAAAATTAAAGTCAATTAAGCAAGACTAAAGTCAAGATATTAAAAGTCAATCAATTAAGACTAAAGTCAAAACATTAAAAGTCAATCAAATAAGACCAAAAGTCATAACAGAGTTCTAATTAAATATTAACTCTATCTAATAGAGTTCTAACTTAAAAATAATTCTACCTAAAACAATTCTAATTAAAACACAATTCTATCTAAAACAAGTCTAACTAAAACACAACTCTAATTAAATACTAACTCTATCCAAATCAATCCCTAAAAACATCTATAAATAGAGGTGCTCACACCCTATTTTCTTATAAAATCATAAACCCTAAGAGAAGTAGGTCTAAAAGCCCCCTAGCCTCCCATAAACCCCAGTTTTGGAGCCCCAACTCCTTACCTAACATCCCTTCTTCAATTTTAGCCTAGAAAACACCTAAAAGCCCTCCAAAAACACCCCCAAGTCCGGAACAAACTTGAAGAGTTTAGATCCAAAAATAAGGAGATACCTTGCCTCGGAGCTTCGAAATCAAATCCAGAGACAGAACGAAGCAAGGGAGTACGGTACAAGGAACTATTTTTGCCAGATCTGAGGGAACAAAATCCTTGCTATCGGAAAGGTATGAAATTTTTTATTTTTATTTTTATCTAGGTTTTTAGCAATGTGATTTATTTGGAAAGTTAGTAGAGACCGGTTTTGGCCGGGCGGGGTTGGTGCCTAACACCTTCCAACCCCGTAACGTGATCCCCGGACTCTTTTTCTCCTTCGTAGATTAGTTTGCCCTTTTTAGAGTCAGTTTGGTTCCTAGACCTTAACAACTAGGTGGCGACTCCCAAACCTCAAGGGTCAAAAGTGGATCCGCGCACCCCGCGGATCGAGGGCGCTTTCAGTGGCGACTCTGCTGGGGACCATTGAGGATCAAACTTGAAAAACCCCAAGTATGGGAAGCATTGCCGGTAAGATCTAGTTTTTTTTTTATTTTTAGTTATTTGTTTTATTATTATTTTCATCATTCTTTTGGTTTTATAGTAGATCATTGATTGGGATATTGAGTATGTTTATTTGGCACATCTTTGTTATGATTCAATTTGAGGTCATTCATAATGACCTTAAATAATGCACGGTACAGAAGGTAAATGACATGGAGAATGACCCGTGTGTATTATTTGGATTATTGGGTCTGTATTATCCTCTATTAGCATCATCCAATTCAATTTCGGAATGCCTTGATTTGGCACATGATTCTCTATGGTTCAATCGAAGGTTATTTAAAAATACCATAAATAACGATAGATTTCAAGGGGATAGATGGGATAATAATGGTTGGATGTTGATTTTTTTTTTTTTTTCAATTTTTAATTTATTTGTTTTCTTTTTTTTATATTCTGTGGGCGTGTGACAGGAAGAAAAGAATTTTTTAATTTCATCAACATAACCAGTGTGCTGATGTAATTGGTGTGCCAGAAGTAAAATATTTGTTTTTACATCATCTTAACAATGACAACGTGCTGATTTAGTTGGTGTGTAATAAACAAAATCGTGTTTTTTCTATCCACACATCGTCTTCTTCAAACAGATTACCCTCCTGTTTATCGTCCCTAACCAAGAGACCGAACTCATCTCTCGACTCGATCGGCTGAAATCTCAGCCCGATCAGTTAAAACTCTTAATGAAATGTCGAGTGATGGCTTAGAATCGTCGATTATTCTTGAGTTTAAATGTAGAAAGTTGATCTTTTCTCCCTTCCGTTGGAAAAAGCTCCAAGATTCGATGTAGAATGGTGTGATCTCGTCTGAGAGGAGAGAGAGAGAGAGCAAAAAAAATACATTCGTTTGGTTATCGTGCAAACGTTTTGCTAATGTTCGTAGTGACGATACTAGCAGTAATGTGCGCCATGGCCCCTCTCTCTGATAATCTCAACATCACCTCTCCAAACCGTTCAAGTTCAGGTTCTGAACATTAATTGGTTTCAAAAGCAACCAGATGGAAACAACGAGGTTAACTTGAACTAGAACAGCAGCGAACTTACAGTCCATGTTTACATGGAACACAATACAAGTTTTGTCTTTATAGCTGCTGAATATGAAACTCCTGAGAATTCTCTGAATCAGGTTTCACTTTGGGATGATATAATACCATCTAAAGAGTATGCAAAGTTTCGGATCCGCACAACGAACAAGTACCGTTTCACTGATCAAGAAAACATCCTTTTCCCAAAACGTTTGGGGTCTTGACTTGGACCCTTGCTGATTTCTTTGATGTTTGGCTTCGTTTTGGACGATTTATATCGAATCTGATATCCCATTATCCATAATCATGGAGATGGCTACACACCACAAAAGTGGTTTGCCTAGTTCACCTATGGAGCGCCATCGTTTCACTTCCTTCTCTGATCAGTCAGATACAGAATAGGACCCAATAACAAGTATGTTAGCCTGTACCTCACTCTCTATTTTCAGCCTTCTCATCCTTTATCGTATTCGCACATAAATCCCAAAACAGAGAATGAGCTATTTTGAAGGCTGTAATGATCTCGGTTGCTGTGATTGATCTAGGCTTCATGTCATACATTAACTTTGCAAAAGCTCATATTGAGGCTATATTGTTGTTTCCAACGTGTTTGATCACACATCTTTTAAAGTTTGTGAGAGGTTGAGGGCATTCTTCTTGATAGTTTGTAATTTGTTTATTGGGTTTCCTCCTAAATCATTGCTTATAGTGGAGGGCTAGCATGAAGGATTTGGCAGTATCAATGTGGGTGACTTCTGGAATTGGACCGAGTCTCTTTGGGTTTGGAATAGGGTAACTGACCTTTACATGTTTTTTTTATCCGTCTTCCTTGTTGGGTTTTATGCATACACGTGTTACTTCACCCTTGTTGACTACTCTGGTTGTTAAATTGCCCTCAGAAACATTTTTTTCTTTTATTAAAAAAAAAAAAGTGTGTAAAGTAGGCAAGACTGTCGGCTGCCCTCTCCGTGGCCAAAGTAATTGGCACACCAATTTTTTAATGCTACCTTAATTATAATAACTACTTGGTGATTTACATTGGGGGGCATTGGTAGAAGTTGGTATGGCAATAACGACTCACTTCTTGTTTTTTTTAGGATTTTAATTTTTAATTTTTAATTTTATTTTATTAAAAAAAAAAAAGGATAATTTGATTTTAAAGAAAATCTCCACCCCAACAATTAACATTATCTCCTCAGTATTCCTTGAGAATCTTTATTTATCTAGGGTCACCAAAAATGATTTTTGATTGGACCATAAAAACTATGAAAATTGTGCCTATGGCAATGATTGGACTTAATCAATTATGATATGCCCTATTCATTGATTGATTTGCTATAATTGATGTATGCAGGAGATGCGCATGTTTAAAATTTAAATTGAACCATATGAATATATTTCTGATCAATGTATGCCTTTACCTGTGTGATATAAGACCTTTTGCTTGTATGGTTTAATTAGGCCCATGGGCCCATTTGTTTAAAAAAAGGCCCCGGGCACACCCCACCCTGTTTTGCACACACCACATGCACGTTTACTGTTTTGAGCACTTACACGTCCCATATAGCCAACGTGGTACTAGTGCGTGGCCCGGTCTCTTCGGAGATGCAACGTCATTCACGAAAACCACAACTCCAGTCACGTACCTTAGGGTATATCGAACTGGGGCATCAATACCGTCTGATCAGGTGATTCTAAGAAGTATATTGATGCACCCAGGCTGGAGCGACCTGAGCCTTTGACCTATTGTAAGCCACACAGTCACATGTCCCGATTGCCAACGTAGTACTAGTACATGGTCGGTCCCCTCGTGGGATGCCAAACCATTTATGAAAGCTACAACTCTTGACTTGTACCCGTAGGTATAAAAGATAATCTAAGTATATCAATTGCACTTCTTGGTTAAAACCGGTGCCTAAGCAAGATCTTGCCCCGTTGTACCCTACTGTACGAGGGGGATAGACTACGTCTATTCTAGACGAGAGGTATTTAAGTGGGCCCTTGCTCAGCATTGTGCGCCACCTCTCAACTGGAGATCTAACTGGCTGTTTTTGGCTTCAGAGAAGTGAGTTGAAGTTTTAGATTATCACCTATACGGTATATCAAACCAAGTCACCACGTATCAAGAGGTATATAGGTGTATTTGGGCAGGGGTGGCCAGATAAAAATGCATTGCACGTAGTAAGCTTAGAGTCTAGAAACCTTCCCTGTAGGTCATGACTCGAACCTATTGTGGGTGTTCCCGGGTTGTTTATTGAATGAAATCTTATGAAACTTTGTGATTGATATGAATGTATGTGAATGATATGATCAGAATGCATGTGAATGATGAAATGGATGTATGTGAATAATGAGATCAGGAATGCATGGTTGTCCTCAAGGATCAAAAATTTTGTTTTGAAAATTAAAATGGGTGCACCAACCCAATAAAAAATCCATCATTTTACAATAATGACCCAGTCCATTTCGATCCAACAATTATAATGGGCCGAGCCATTTAAATTCAAATGGAAATTAAATTATGTTCTAAATTCGGATTCCAACCCATCTTCAAAGAAGAAAAATGGTTTACAAAATGAAAGTATTTTCCAGAAGTGAAAGATTTTCCAAAAAGAAAAGTTTTCCCAAAAAAAGGTTTTCTAAAAGAAAATATTTTCTAAAAAAAGAAGAGGAAGAAAAATATTTTTCAAAAAAAAAAATGATTTACAAAAGATCTATTTTTGTATGAAAAATTATTGAAATTAGATTTGTGAAAATTATTATTCAATAAAAATAAAAACAATTTCAATAATTTTCAAGAGTGCAACATAATTATTTTTCTTTTGAATAATCATTGAATGGATGAATTTTTTTTATGGATTGGTGCACAAAATTCAATAAAATCTCAGGGTTCATTTAAAATGTTATCAAGGGGGTGACACTGAAATTGGTTAAATTCACCTTCAAAGAGGTTTAAGGGTTATCATTGTGTCTAAGTTCAATCGTCCATCGTCTAGCTAGGGTTGTAAATCCGGTCAGTTAGAGTAAACGTCAATATCAAGTCAATAGTCAGAAATGACCTCAGAATTTCTCAACATCGCCCAGTTGTTCCCTAAAGATCATAGTGCTTCAATCCTACCGGTTGTAAGTAATATCTCAGTTCTCAGTCCTAATCAACTCATGTGGGTACTTGCCTTGAGTTTTCATGAGTCATTTGGGTTAGCTCGACTCCTTTTTTTTTCCAGCAAGGTCATGTCTTCCTTAGATTGAGTTTACTTTTTTCCTATTGAGTCAAGTTAGTTCATCGAGTCTATAAAGGTGTCTGTCGCCCCATCTGAAATTGATCGGATAAAGGAAATTTTTGAATACCTCAAGCGCATTAATGAATTAACTAATAATTTGATAGATTTCTGTTCTGAACAAGAAGATAAGAGTCGGGTTCAACCTTTAATCGAGAAAGGAAAGGTCTTTGACCTCGAAACAGGAAATAATTCCTAAAGAAATTCAAATAGAAACCATCTTATCCCTAGAGGAACACGAGGGGATAGTGAATTTACTCAGAAATTTCAAAAGACTTGTTCGTATGATCATATGAGGGTATGCTAGGTACAAGCTTGGGTGTTGTTCAACATGGAATAAATACTCGTCTATATCGATGGAATCAAAGAAGATGTTATAAAATGTATCAGTGCTATCCTCACTACATCTTGAGTTGCAAATCATATATTATCAGTCGATATGGGGATACCTTTTGAACTGATATCTGATAATGGGTCGTACTTCAAAGCATAAGTCATTATTCTGTGTACAAAGTTCAAAATCCGGCAACGCAAATCATCACTCTACCGTCCTCAGATTAATAGAGCAGTTGAAGCAGCTTGCAAGAGTTTCAAGATAATCATCAAGAAAATGTGTTAATCACACTGGGATTAGTTAGAAAAATTACCATTCACATTAGGGGCACATCATACTTCAATGCAGTCCTCTATTGGAGCTATTCCCTACTCTCTAGTATATGATATGAAAGCAGTTTTGCTAGTTAAATTGGAAATTCTGTATTTCAAGGTCTTGATGGAAAGTCAATTGCTAGAAACAGACTAGACTTAGCATTGGGTACGAAGACTTAAACTTGATTGAAGAAAAACAACTTTGGGTGCAAACTTATCAAAGAAGAATCGCTCGCACGTTTGACATAAAGGTTAAAGTTTGCTACTTACAAGTCAAGGATTTAACCATCAGACTTCAAAGAAAACTAAGTACTCCTCCTCGACCATAGGAGGAAGTTTGAACTTAATTGGAGAAATTCATCTATCAGCAAGAAAACACTACTTTGGATAATCATCAGATTTCAAAGAAAATCGAGCACCTATCTTTGATCCTAGAGGAAAGTTCAAACCAAATTGGGGAGGTCCGTTCATTGTCAAGGAAATATTACCAGGAAAAGCTGTCAGACTTCAAGATCATGATGGAATCGAATTATCAGAACCAACCAACCTTGACCAAATCAAACGGTACTACATTTAAGGAGGTCATCTTTGATCGAATCAATCCTCATATTATCCAGTTACCCAGTCCAACATATCTTTTCTCAACCCCTTTGCAGCCTTTTCAAAAAGAAAAATTATTCCTTTATCTTTCTCAGACCGATCACCTAACCTAGGGGAGGGAAGTTTCGAACTACGTTTTGGTCTGATCCCAAAATTCTGGGGTACGTAGGCAACTTGAGAAGTTACTTCAGGCCTGACCACATCAAAATAAAAAAATATAATTTCCACACAATATAAAAAAAAAAATTCAAGAAAAAATTCAAAAGAAAATAAATATCATCCAAAATGGGGAAGAAAATTTAAAGAAAAAGGAAATGCCACACAAGGGGCATTTGGGTTTTTGAGCCTCAAAATTCCTTTCTTTTTATACCCAGTCCTAAGCCTACCTATAAAAGTCCTCCTAAGTACTACATGAAAAGTCAAGGAAGATAGCAAAGCATGATTAGACAGTAACTCTAGAAGTTCAGAGGAGAAAAAAAAGATAAAAAATGATAAAGCCTGCTAAGTTGAAAACCCGAAAAGGGTGACTTAGGCAAAAATTAAGGCAAGCTCGCAAGGTTGAAAATTTGAAAAGACAACTTTGGCAACAATCAGAGCCAAGAAAAAAAAGAAGAGCTCGCTAGATCGAAAACCTGAAAAGGCGATCTAGGCAAAAGTTAGAGCAACAAAGAAAAACAGAAGAAAATCCCAAGCTGAGAGCGGTCCGAGCTGAAACATCAGAAGTCCAAATAATCAAGTTCAATACTTAGTTTAAATCAGGCATAGACTCAGAAGCCACAAGTATCTTGTTTACGATAGATCTGAAAATTTTTACTCCCCCAAGTGAACCAAGGGAGATAAGGGTGAATTCTATGATGAAACTCGAAAGGAAATAATTTCGTACTTTTGAGCCTGACTCAAAAACCTTCAATAAAATTAATCAAAATAAAAGTTGAGTCTTTATTGCGCTTGTGGTAATCAAATATTTCAAACCTTCATACAAGGGGCATTTTCTCTCTTGTAACTTTTCCCCTTATACTGGGGGCATTTTTTTTTCTAATTTTGGCATGATGTGTTCAATTATCTTCAATGCCACGTACATTGTCAAACTAGGGGCATTTTGTCTTCGAGCAATGTTAATCCTAAGAGATAATGAGAACCCCAAATTTAAGGTAACCCTCTTGATAACAGTTTTTCAAAAAAAAACTCTTGAGGTTCAAAAGAAATAAAAACTCAGACTTTTTGATAAATCATTGAGGTTCAAACAAAAGCATTTTGGATCTCACATAAGGAGATATGGCATTCTTTCGTTCTCCAGATTCTTTTCAGATCCGATCATTCTTGGAATCGATCATTTCTCTTCCAGATTTATTCGTTCTCCGGTTCGTTCTAATCAGTTTTCTCCAAATTCGTTCATTCTTTTCCAAAATTCATTCATTCCTCTGCCAGTTTTGCTCAGTTTCCCCCAAGGGTTATCTTGGATTTTGCTCAGTTGTCGCCAAGGGTTATCTTGGATTTTGCTCAGTTGCCGCCAAGGGTTATCTTGGATTTTGCTCAGTTTTTGCCAAGGGTTATCTTGGATTTTGCTCAGTTTCCGCCAATGGTTATCTTGGATTTTGCTCAGTTTCCGTCAAGGGTTATCTTGGATTTTGCTCAGTTGCCACCAAGGGTTATCTTCGATTTTGCTCAGTTTCCGCCAAGGGTTATCTTGGATTTTGCTCAGATGCCGCCAAGGGTTATCTTGGATTTTGCTCAGTTGCCGCCAAGGGTTATCTTGGATTTTGCTCAGATGCCGCCAAGGGTTATCCTGGATTTTGCTCAGTTTCCACCAAAGGTTATCTTGGATTTTGCTCAGTTTCCGTCAAGGGTTATCTTGGATTTTGCTCAGATGCCGCCAAGGGTTATCTTGGATTTTGCTTAGTTGCCGCCAAGGGTTATCTTGGATTTTGCTCAGATGCCGCCAAGGGTTATCCTGGATTTTGCTCAGTTTCCACCAAAGGTTATCTTGGATTTTGCTCAGTTTCCATCAAGGGTTAACTGGGATTTTGCTCAGTTGCCGCCAAGGGTTATCTTGGATTTTGCTCAGATGCCGCCAAGGGTTATCTTGGATTTTGCTCAGTTGCCGCCAAGGGTTATCTTGGATTTTACTCAGTTACCGCCAAGGGTTAACTTGGATTTTCCTCAGATGCCGCCAAGGGTTATCCTGGATTTTGCTTAGTTACCGTCGAGGGTTTTCTCGAAATTATGCTCAGTTTTACTCAATTATGCTCAGTTTATACTCAAATTATGCTAAAATTATACTCAGATTTTACTCAGTTTCACACAGTACACACACTTGCACATTTGCACTTTATAGTCAGGGAAAATTCTTTAAAATTCAAGGATCTGACACTGTCGGTGAGAGTTTGCACTCAAGGACCTGACAATTTTTTAGTTCGGGGAGAGCTTTATCCTCAAGGATCCGAACACCTTGACAAATTACTAAATCAGGTTGCAAAATGAACTGTCACTAGCTTTGGCATTCAGATATCGCACTATCTACCAAAATAGATTTGCTATCTAGTTTGCTTCAACCCTCTGCCAAAGATGGGCATCCGTAGACACCCCATTTTTGCACTCGCCTGATTAATCAACTCGTCAACCCGATCGCAATGATTCCCAATGATGGATGTGTATTCCATTGCTTTATTTGGTTACCAGATATGTTTCAGAAATCCGGATGAGGTATCTCAAATTGACAGAACCTTAGAAACCACGCTACGTTAGGAAAATACGACCCCAGAAACATAGAAACCATCATCTTGCAGACCAAAACGAAGCTTCACGATAAAAATCACTAAAAATTGACCAAATTACCAAAATACCCCTAACCTCAAAACAACCCTAGAGCCTACGTTACGCTTAGCAAAACTCATTCAAACACATAAAATAACAAATCGAAATCAAATAAATCATTTCACCAATTTTAACAGAATTCGATAAAATTACGAAAATGCCCCTCATAAAGTTCACGATCATTTCACACAAAATTTTTTATAAATGATACAAACTAATATTTCCATTGAATTCCTTACGAAAAATTGATTCTAAAGCATCCTAGAACATTAAAAATCGACTTAAAACGTGAAAAGTCCTCTTTGGGGGTAAAACGGTAATTTCACAATTTTCATAATTAAAATTTTTGAAATTAATAAATAAAACATTAAATAATTAAAGTAAAACATTAATGAAATTAATTTAAAAATTGGAACTAAAAAATCGATCAATCGGACTTTCAAGTAAAATTGTTGAGGGTTCGTGAGATATTTCTTTAAGGACCCCTCCATTTGGGGGTCCAAAGAATTAAAGAAATAATGGAGGGGGGTTCTCCAAAAATTAAAAGTAAATCAAGCAAGACTGAAGTCAAGGTATTAAAGTCAATCAAGTGAGACTAAAGTCAAAATTAAAGTCAATTAAGCAAGACTAAAGTCAAGATATTAAAAGTTATTCAAATAAGACCAAAAGTCATAATAGAGTTCTAATTAAATATTAACTCTATCTAATAGAGTTCTAACTTAAAAATAATTCTACCTAAAACAATTCTAATTAAAATACAATTCTACCTAAAACAAATCTAACTAAAACACAACTCTAATTAAATACTAACTCTATCCAAATCAACCCCTAAAAACATCTATAAATAGAGGTGCTCACACCCTATTTTCGTATAAAATCATAAATCCTAAGAGAAGTAGGTCTAAAAGCCCCCCTAGCCTCCCATAAACCCCAGTTTTGGAGCCCCAACTCCTTACTTAACATCCCTCCTTCAATTTTAGCCTAGAAACACCTAAAAGCCCTCCAAAAACACCCTCAAATCCGGAACAAACTTGAAGAGTTTAGATCCAAAAATAAGGAGATACCTTGCCTCGGAGATCCGAAATCAAATCCGGAGACAGAACGAAGCAAGGGAGTACGGTACAAGGAACTATTTTTGCCAGATCTGAGAGAACAAAATCCTTGCTATCGGAAAGGTATGAAATTTTTTATTTTTATTTTTATCTAGGTTTTTAGCAATGTGATTTATTTGGGAAGTTAGTAGAGACCGGTTTTGGCCGGGCGGGGTTGGTGCCTAACACCTTCCAACCCCGTAACGTGATCCCTAGACTCTTTTTCTCCTTCGTAGATTAGTTTGTCTTTTTTAGAGTCAGTTTGGTTCCTAGACCTTAACAACTAGATGGCGACTACCAAACCTCAAGGGTCAAAAGCGGATCCACGCACCCCGCGGATCGAGGGCGCTTTCAATGTCGATCACCGATATGTTGGGCAGAGATTGGAAAAGCCACTATGTTAGGATCCGAGATTGTTGAAGAAACAATCGAAACAGTATGCGTTAGATAGGACATATTAAGAATTGCTGAGAGTAGACAAAAGAGTTATATAAGCAAGCGACATAAACCTTTGGAATTCCAAGTTGAGGATAAAGTGTTCTTGAAAGTATCGTCTCGAAGAAGAATTTCCAAGTTTGGTGTGAAAGGTAAATTGAAGTCACAATTTGTCGAACCATTCGAAGTAGTTGAATGGATAGGACCAGAGGCTTATAGATTGATTATACTATCGTAATTTGAGCAGGTTCACAACATGTTCCATATGTCCATACTGAAGAAGTATTTGCTAGATCTTTCACATGTGTTTGATTTGTGAGATTTAGAGGTAGGCGAAGATGTGTCCTACAAAGAAGGTGTAATACATATACTTGATAAAAGAGTAAAGCAACTCAAATCTAAGTCTATCCCTCTAGTCAAGGTATTGTGGAAACACCAAAACGTTGAAGCAACTACTTGGGAGAAAGAGTCAGAGATGCAGACTAAGTATCCAGAACTATTCCCAGACTTGGATATGATTTCACTTTCGACGATGAAATTTTTATTAAGGGGGAGAATGTAATACCTTGAGTTTTTTATTCGTAACTCGAGAAAAAATAAATAGTGAAATTTTGAGAAAATTTTAAAAGTAGGACTTTGAATAAATCTTTAGAATTTTTTTTGGTCATTTTTATGAAATCTAACCTCACATTGGATTCTAAATGGTTGAAAAACATTCTTTAGCCAATATGCACTCTCAAATGTGAGTCCAAATGAAAAACTTGTAAAATCCTCAATTTTCAAATTAGACCAGGCTAAAAAAATAAATTTTTGTTAGAGCAAGATTTTTTAAAATCCCATTGCAGCATTACGTTCGCAACACAAAATTATAGAAAATTGAGTATTTACTCGTTATTTTTATAATTTAAAAAGTTGAATTATCGTAAAAAAAGGAAACAACATCAATTTTCAAGTCAAACAAGATTGAAAAAGTAAATTTTTGTGAGAGATAGAATTTGTAGAATTAGACCACACCATTAGACCCGCAATGAAAAATTATAGAAACTAGAGTATTCACTGGTCACTTTTGAAATTCGGACGATGAAATTATTGTCAAATAAAACAATGTCAAAAATAATAGTTTCGTCCCGCAAAATTATATAAAAGAATTTAAAATTTTTTAACTACTCATTCTTTTCACAAAACGCACCAATAGCAGCCATATCTGAGTTTTTTTAAAATGTTGATTTTCAACGACTTGTCATCATCGATACGCCACAAACGGGATGCCGTCGACGCCCAACTAAGAAGGAAAAAATGTCTGTAACTGTAGACACCTCATTTTTGCATCCGCCTGATTAATCAACTCGTCAACCCGATCGCAAGGATTCCCAATGATGGATGTGTATTCCATTGCTTTACTTTGTTACCAGATTTGTTTCAGAAATCCAGATGAGGTATCTCGAATTGACAAAACCTTAGAAATCACGCTACGCTAGGAAAAGTACGACCCCAGAAACATAGAAATCATCATCTTGCAGACCAAAAAGAAGCTTCACGATAAAAATCACTAAAAATTACCAAATTATCAAAATACCCCTAACCTCAAAACAACCTTAGAGCCTACGTTACGCTTAGGAAAACCCATTCGAACACATAAAATGACAAATCAGAACCAAATAAATCATTTCACCAATTTTAACAGAATTTGACAAAATTACGAAAATGCCCCTCATAAAGTTCACAACCATTTCACACAAAAAATTTCATAAATAACAAAAACTAATATTTCCATTTAATTCTTTACGAAAAATCGATTCTAAAACATCCTAGAACATTAAAAACCGACTTAAAATGTGAAAAGTCCTCTCCGGGGACAAAACGGTAATTTCACAATTTTCATGATAAAAAATTCCGAAATTAATAAATAAAACATTAAATTATTAAATTTAAATATTAATGAAATTAATTTAAAATTTTGAATCTAAAAAATCGATCAATCGGACTTTCGGGTAAAATTGTTGAGGGTTCGTGGGATATTTCTTTAAGGACCCCTCCATTTGGGGGTCCAAAGAATTAAAGATATTTTAGAGGGGGATTCTCCCAAAATTAAAAGTCAATCAAGTAAGACTGAAGTCAAAATTAAAGTCAATTAAGCAAGACTGAAGTCAAAATATTAAAAGTTAATCAATTAAGACTAAAGTCAAAACATTAAAAGTCAATCAAATAAGACCAAAAGTCATAATAGAATTATAATTGATTAATAACTCTATCTAATAGAGTTCTAACTTAAAAATAATTCTACCTAAAACAATTCTAATTAAAACATAATTCTACCTAAAACAAGTCAAACTAAAACACAACTCTAAATTAAAAGATCTCTAATTAAACACTAACTCTATCCAAATCAACCCCTAAAAACATCTATAAATAGAGGTGCTCACACCCTATTTTCGTATCAAATTATAAACCCTAAGATAAGTAGGTCTAGAAGCCCCCATAGCCCCCCGTAAACCCAAGTTTTGGAGCCCCAACTCCTTAGCTAACATCCCTCCTTCAATTTTAGTCTAGAAAACACCCAAAAGCCTTCTAAAAACATCCCCAAATCCGCAACGAACTTGAAGAGTTCAGATTCAAAAACAAGGAGATACCTTGCCTCAGAGATCCGAAGTCAAATCCGGAAAGTAGAACGGAGCACGGTACAAGAAGTTCTTTTTGTCAGATCTGAGGGAACCAAGTCCTTGCCATCGGAAAGGTAAACCTTTTATTTTTATTTATTTTCTTATCTAGGTTTTAGCAATGTAATTTACTTGGGAATTTAGTAGAGACCGGCTTTGGCCGGGCGGGGTTGGTGCCTAACACCTTCCAACCCCGTAACGTGATCCCCGAATTCAGTTTTTTTTTGTTTTAGATTAGTTTTTATCCGTTTAGAGTCATTGATCGGTTCCTAGACCGTAATAACTAGGTGGCGACTCCCAAACCTCAAGGGTCAAAAGCGGATCCGCGCACCCCGCGGATCGAGGGCGCTTTCAGTGGCGACTCCGCTGGGGACATTGAGGATCAAACTTGAAAAATCCCAAGTATGGGAGCATCGTTAAAGAGACCTAGAATGTTTTAGTTTGGGTAGTTTTTTATTTCATTTTTTTTATTTATTTATTATTTATTATTTCGTTCTATTTTATTTCTCGATCATTGGGTATGTATTTGGACTTTGATATCTTGACATATTATTTGGTATGGTTCGATCAAGCATTATTTATTATTTCTATGTCCAATTGAGGGTCGTATTAGGGTGATCCTAGACAATGCAAAATTTTGTAAAATTATTAATGAATTATTGGTTATTGGAGCAGAGAGATTGTTAGGCATACATCGATCTATCCTCGGACGTTTATCGTGAAAAAGAGATATACTTTTAATTTGTCTTTATTTGTAGGGGAGTGGTCGATCCTTCGGTTGATAAAGTTTTCACTTTTATTTTTTCTTTTTGATTGGTTTGTTTGTGGTGCTGTCCGTTGACAGCAACCAAGAAGCAAATAATTAAAAAAAAAAAAAGAACAAGAAAAAAAACAATTGATAGGTTCTGCCAATGGGTGCTGGTGCGCCATAAAAAATTGCGGTTTTTTTCTCGTTTCACACCACTAATACATGAGGTGTGTGTGGTGTGCCGAAAATAAAAAATCATTCTTTAAAAGCGCACATCATCTTCTTCGTTATTTATTCTACACAGTTCCATCATCTTCAACAGGGACTGACCGATCCAAGTGGAAGACCGATCGGTTTGGCAAAGCCGATCGTCTTAGACTCTTTGTTCGAATCGATTTACAGTCCTTCCCCACGAAGAGAAAGTCTAATTTTTCCTCGAGAAGCATGGGACCGGCAACCAACTCAAGCGTTGGTTCTGTTTTTTTCGTTTTCATCTGTCAAAGAACTCCATAAGTTTTCAATCGATGGAGAAAACCTCGATTTGAAGCAAGATAGAAAGACCCCAATCAGAAGGGCTGTTTTTTTCTTTTTTTTTTCGATTTTCCTGTTCTCTAAAACTTTTTGTTGGGTTTCGAATTTGAACCGAAAACCTTCTTTTCGTTTTCAATCAGTTTTAACTTGAAGATCTCGCGATCATTAAATTGAGTGGGGACAATTTTCACTACGATCTTGAGCTAAACAAGCCGTCAATGGCAGCTGATTTTTTTTTCTCTCTTAAATCTGGGTTTGAAATCACAGGAAATTAGTGGTAAATGAGGGACTTTAAATCGGTCAAATTGACTTCAAACCGATTGGATTGTGAAGATCGATCATTCTCTGTTTTTTTTTTTTTTTTTAAATTTTGACAAATAAGGTTGAAAATCGTTGGAGAAGATGATGTGCAGGATAAATAAACTTTTAATTTTACTAAAGCCACACCCTCTTATTAAATACGGTAATCATCTGTTATGGTCGACAGCACCCTACCATACCAAACCACCTTCTGTTTTTAGAACTGATTTTTTATGATCCTTTTAATGGTTTTTCTATAAAAAAAAATGTGTTCCTTTAAGCTTGTATACAAAAAGAAAAGGAAATCGATTTATTTGTTCTTGAAAAATGTCTCATATTTTTCTCTCTCTCAATCTAATCATTATAATTTCTCATCCCGATGATTAATATTTCATCCATAATCCAATATCCTTAGAAATATTAATTTGGTTAGGGTAGCCCCAAAACACCCTTGATTGGACTATAGAAATTATCAAAATTGCGCCTATTGCAATGATTGGATTTAATGGATTATCATATGCCATTGATTAATTTACTATGATCGATGTAGGAAGGTGATGTGCATGTTTAGATCTTAAATCGGACCATATCATTAGTTCATGTTAATCACCCTTCTAACAGGCCATAATCTTGCTTAAAATACACGTTTGATATTGATCATAATGTTGATCGTGATTAAATGCTCATGTGATTGGAATGGTGCTTATATCCATATAATTCATGTTATAATTGGTTTGATTGGGCCATGGGCCCATTTGTTTGGAAAAGGCCCCGGGCACACCCCACCTTACTTTGCACACACCACATGCACGTTTACCGCTTTACTCACTTACACGTCCCATTTAGCCAACGTGGCACTAGTGCGTGGCCCGGTCTCTTCGGAGATGCAACGTCATTCATGAAACCCACAACTCCAATCACGTACCTTAGGGTATATTGAACTGGGGCATCAATACCGTCTGATCAGGTGATTCTGAGAGACATATTGATGCACCCATGCTGGGGTGACCTGAGCCTTTGTCCTATTTTAAGCCACACAGTCATATGTCCCGATTGCCAACGTAGTACTAGTACGTGGTCGGTCCCCTCGTGGGATGCCAGACCATTTATGAAAGCTACAACTCTTGACTCGTACTCGTAGGTATAAAAGGTAATCTAAGTATATCAATTGCACTTCTTGATCAAAACCGGTGCCTAAGCAAGATCTTGCCCCGCTGTACCCTACTGTACGAGGGGGATAGACTACGTCTATTCTAGACGAGAGGTATTTAAGTGGGCCCTTGCTCAGCATTGTGTGCCACCTCTCAACTGGAGATCAAACTGGCTCTTTTTGGCTTCAGAGAAGTGAATTGAGGTTTTAGATTATCACCTATACGGTATATCAAACCAAGTCACCACGTATCAAAGGTATATAGGTGTGCTTGGGCAAGGGTGGCCAGATAAAAATGCATTGCACGTAGTAAGCCTAGAGTCTAGAAACCTTCCCCATAGGTCACGACTCGAACTTATCGTGGGTGTTCCCGGGTTGTTTATTGAATGAATGCCTGTTGTTGGATGAATGTATGTGAGTGATGTGAATGATGAGATCAAAGTGTATGATTGTCCTCAAGGATCAAAGAAATTTTATTTTTGAAAATTAAAACGGGTGCACCGACCCAGTAAAGAATCCATTCTTTTACAATAATGACCCATTCCATCCAGATCCAACAATCATGATGGACCGGGCCAGTTAAATCAAAATGGAAATCGAATTTTCAAAGAAGAGAAAGAAAATATTTTTCAAAAAAGATTATTTTCCAAAAGAAGTGTTCTTTAGAAGAAACATTTTCCAGAAAATATTTTCCATAAGAATGAAATTTTCCAAAAGAAAATAAATTAATCTTTTACATGGACCATTGGAAGAGTACTAAAATCCTCTTTTGTGTCAAACCAGGATGTTAGCCGCCGGCGATAACCCAATCGATCAGTTAGTCAAAACAACCGTCATAGGGATGCACCCTGTAGAGAAGATCAATTTTGGGAGATTCATGTTGAGGAGTGCTCTTTACTTCCATGAGTTTGAGATAGACTGGAACCTCTTACATGCTATGGCTAAACGATGGAACCCCTACTTTCACATATTCCACATTGGGCGTATACACTTGTGCCCTACTCACGAGGATTTTTGTGGTATTATGGGGATATCCACTTCAGGACCTCTAGTCCGGCCCTCATTGAAGACCGGATATTCTGGTGCCCTCGCCACAGGATTGAATATTTCCAAAGAAGAAGCCAAGGCCCTAATCCATAACGGGAGACTGGATTTAGTACCTTTACTGGGCCCGTACCGCTCCCGCAGTCATCCTATCAATGTAAAACCCGAAGCCTGGCGAGCCACTAGAGACTATCGATTATGCTTAGGAATCCTAGCCCAATACATACTGACCTCTAATAGTGATGGCCAAACTATCCCTGAGTCCTTCATAGATTTAGCCTCTCAACTCTCGAGGAAAGCCAACCCAGTGCCCCTCATCTTAGCTGAAACCTTCTCAGGTCTAGATGCCATAAAAAATGGTGAGCGGGAAAGCTTCAAAGGAAGTCCCCACTTACTCTATATGTGGCTTTGTGATCGTCTTAAGATTGTAGATGTTCCCTCAAACCTCGAATATGGGCCAGAACACTTCTCCAAGAGAAACCTGTTAGTGCGTCACAACTCAGTCAAAGCCTGGAGTAAATGGTTAGACTCTCGCTTAGCTCGTCATATCGGTTTTAGGTGCCCTTGGTGGATGACTGATCCCCCTGTTCTAGGAACCAAAGGATCCTACTATGTCCGTCTGATGGGTTTAGAAGAAACATCTTTTTACCATCCTAATTTGATCCCAGAACAGTATGATGTACCCATAGAGTTATCCTTATCTCAACCCAAAGCTTTCTTTTCCCCCGAGCCTTTGACTGAAAAGTTAGTACACCTCATCGAGAAAGCATGGAACAAGCGCACCTTAGGGTATCCGGACGGACCAGCAGAATTCAGAGAGCCAGTTGTTAGAACCAAGAGGGTCAAGCCTGACAGCAATCCTGATGACCATCAAGACAAAACCAAGCGTCCATGTAAAAATAGTTCAAATCAAATTTGTTGAAAGATGTTTTAATAAGAACATATTGTCAATCATTTTCAATAAAATTATCTTTCTTTTTTGAATAAATATCTCCTTTTCAAATACTCATTGTGTGAATGGATTAATTAATGGATTGGTGCACAAACCTCAATAAAATGATTCTTAAAAATGTTATCAAGGGGTTAATATCGAAATTGACTAAATCTACCTTTGATGGGGTCATATAGGATTATCATTGCGCCTAAACTCAAGCGTCCACCTCCTAGTTGGAGTCGTAAGTCCAGTCGGTTAGAAAGAACCACAGTACCAAGTCAACAAGCAGAGATGGCGTCAGAATCTGAACTCACGGAGATCCGTAAGATCTTGGCAGCCTTTGCCAATGATATCAGCAATATAAAAGGCAAGGTGGAAATGTTAGAACAGACCTCGGAATCGACGGGAATTCCTTTAGGTGACCCAAAGGGAAAAAAGGTTGAAGAGAAACGTCCACGTGAAGTCTTCGAGCTCGACGGAGACGAAGAGTATTTTGATGAAAATCCGGCATTATCTAATAGGATGTCTCAATTGGAGTCAGCAATGAAGAGTATAAAGGGTATTGATGAAATCGCAGCAGGCATTGAAGCTTTGAATCGCATCCCTAGAATCCATTTGCCAGAAAAGTTTGTGATGCCTGAGATGGACAAGTTCTGTGGGACAGGGTGTGCAAAAACACATCTTAAGGTGTATGTTACCAACATGCGCACTATGGGACTCAGCGACGAACAGATGACATTATTGTTCCAAAGGACTTTATCAGGATCAGCACTACGGTGGCTAATGTCTCAAGATCCAGTTACTGTGGGTACATGGGAAAACATGTCAAAGGCCTTCTGGCATCAGTATAAGTACAGTACCGAGATTGAGACTTCAAGAAGGGATTTGGAAGCAACTAAACAGAAAAATGGGGAGACATTCACTGATTTCATTGGTCGCTGGAGAGCCAAGGCTTCTCAAATGTGGGATAGACCTTCGGAGAAGGAACAAGTAGCAATTATCCTAAAGAACCTCTCTCAAGGATATGCTCAACACCTAGTGGCCCAATACCTCCCTACCTTTGAATCCTTGTTGCAAGCAGGAAGCCAACTTGAGGATGCGTTTGCCTCTGGAATCCTTTCTAACCCCTCAGATAACAGGCCTAAGAAACCATATGTTCCCAAACCCAACATCAACCATACTTACATCGCCAATACCTCAGTTACCCCAGCTCAACCCCCAGCCCGGACTAATAACCAAGCTCACCCAAGTCAACCTCGGACTCCGCGTCAGTTCACCGATCTAGGGATGAGTCTCACTGTAGCGCTTCACAAATTGATGAAAAAAGGGCTTCTTACCCCTATCCAACCCCGACCTTTACCTAATCCCTTGCCAGCTGGACACAATGCTAACGTGTTCTGCGAGTTCCATCAAAATCCTGGCCATCACACGGATCGGTGTATCACCTTGCGCCATGCCATTCAAAACCTTATTGACAACAAAAAGGTCACCATCCCTAGCCCACCAAATGTCACCACAAATCCACTACCTGCTTATCAACCTCCACCAACCCTGAATATGGTTTCTCACACCCCATCACCATTCGACCCTGTTTCTCTCATCCATCCAATCCAAGTTAAACCGCCCAGTTACCCCCTTGCCGGGATAGCCTTCACTGATGAGGTTTTTACCACAAACCATGAACCATTCGATTTAACCTCGGATGATACCTATTGTTTATCCCCACCTCGTTACGATAGTCCCGCGTTCACTAGTTACCTATTGGCCCAGATGAATCTGAAAAACCCTGTATCTTTAACAGACGAAGATCCATACGTGTTGACTGAAGAAGATGAGCCCTTCTCCCTTTTCTGTGATGAAGTTAGACATATGACTCGAGGTGGAAGAGTTTTTAAGCCACAAGAACTCTGTGTTGAAAATCCTGCAGCCCTGGCAAGAAAAGAAGGAGAAGATCCCACTAAGGAAAGCATCGAAGAGGATAACTCCGTGATCAAACAGTTGAAAAAATCAGGGGCTAATATCTCAGTATGGGGTTTACTCATGGCTTCCACTGCTCATAGGGAGGCTGTTCTCAAAGCACTAAACACAACCCAAGTCTCCCTTGATACTTCTCCAGATCAGCTAGCCAGTATAGTGGGGGCAACTTACGTGGAGAATATTCTATCCTTCTCGGACTCAGATCTCCCAAAAGAAGGGGCAAGCCATACTAAGCCACTGCACATTACAGTTGACTGTAACGGAATGAGGGTACCTTTAGTTTTGATTGATAACGGGAGTGCACTAAATGTTTGCCCGCTGAAAACGGCTACTTGTCTCGGATTTAAGGCTGAAGATCTCAAACCTACTAATCAAGGTGTTAGAGCTTACGATAACACCAAGAGAGATGTATTGGGAATTTTGCACCTTCGGCTGTCCACAGGCATAGCTGAATTTCCTGTGGAATTTCAGGTTATTGATATCCAGTCCTCTTTCAATCTACTGTTAGGGAGACCATGGTTACACCAGATTAAAGCCATCCCTTCTACGCTACACCAGAAGGTCAAATTTATCAAGGATGGGCTGGTAATTACTCTTCATGGAGATGCTGAAATTGTAGGGATCATAAATAATACTGAGGCTAAGGATAAGCCGTTGCTTGAGATTCAACCAGAACAACAGGGAGTAGAGCTCAGTGGGTTCGAGTTTGAAAAGGTATGCTCAGTCCAATGGGATCAAGCCATGAAGGAGTATTTTCCAATGGAAAATACCTATAATTGTTGCATGGCCAACATATTCAAGAAAATGAGATTCTTCCCTGGTATGGGCTTAGGTCGCAAACAGCAAGGTATTAAAGAGGCACCATTAATTAAAGAGGCCATCGGCACATTCGGACTAGGATATAAGCCTACTAAGGAAGATTGGGCCCAATATTGGAAGACAAAACGGGATAAGGCCATTGCTAAAAGGCAAAGGCGTACCACAGATCTCATTAAAATGAAGCCCTATCGAAAGACCCTCAATGGTTACTTTGTGAAAGAAGGAGAAGACTTCCGCTACTGTGGGTTCCCAGAGCCATTTATTGATCACATCACAGGTACTCGTCTGCCGGGGTTTGAAATTTTCTTTGGCATGGAACGGCCCGAAGAGGAAGCAAGCATAGAAGTTAAGGAGAAGAAGGTTGAAGACTGGCAACTCGATCTGGACTCCCTCAACATCGATCAGCTATTCATTGAAGATCATAGTATCTTAGTGTTATCAGTTGGGAAAGGGATCCCAAATCCTCAGTCTGTAATCAAACCCGCTGTTGGGTCTCTATCAAATTATCATGTAGTCAGTCCTATGTTGCATGTCAAGGCTGGGTCTGTCGATCCCATTAGTCCTGTTCAGTCTGACATGCCAGTTGAGTCATTTATTTCTGTTGAGTCGAGTAAGTTAGTTGTTTCTGCTGAGTCTGTTATTTCTAGGGAGTCTGTTTTTCCTGCTGAGTCGAGTGAGTCTGTCCAGTCTGCAATGAGTCCTGTTACCCCATCTCTTTTCAGTGAAATGAAAGAAATTTTTGATTACCCCGAGCGCAATAATAATTCAACTAATAATCTGGCTTCGGAGGGAGAGTCTTCTGACGAAGAACCTCCCCCTGAAATAATCAAATTACTTAAACAAGAAGAGGAACGTCAGGCTCAACCTCTAATAGAGGAAGTAGAGGTTATCAACCTCGGAACAAAAGAAAGTCCTCAAGAAATTCGTATAGGGGTCACTTTATCTCCCGATGAACGCAAAGGGATAGTAGATTTACTCAGAAAGTTCAAAGACGTGTTCGCGTGGTCTTACGAGGATATGCCGGGAGTAAGCACAGATATTGTCCAACATCGGATTCCGTTATATCCTGATGCTCGACCAATCAAACAGAAACTTCGACGTATGAAGCCGGAATGGGCTTTGAAAATCAAAGAAGAAGTTACAAAGCAGATTAACGCTGGATTTTTGGAAGTGGTAGAATACCCTGAGTGGATTGCCAATGTCGTCCCGGTACCAAAAAAGGATGGAAAAATTAGAATGTGTGTGGATTTTAGAGACTTAAACAAAGCAAGCCCAAAGGATAGTTTCCCTTTACCACACATAGATGTTCTAGTAGACAGTACAGCAGGACACGCGTTGTTGTCCTTCATGGATGGGTTTTCAGGGTACAATCAGATAAAGATGGATCCTCGAGATATGCAAAAGACGTCGTTCATCACACAGTGGGGGACCTTCTGTTACAAGGTCATGCCTTTTGGTTTGAAGAACGCTGGAGCTACCTATCAAAGAGCAGCCACGACCTTACTACATGACATGATACACAAAGAGGTCGAAGTTTATGTAGATGATATGATAGTCAAATCCAAAGAACGACTAGGGCATGTTACTGCGTTAGAAAAATTTCTCACAAGGATTCAAAAGTACCAACTCCGCCTCAACCCACAGAAATGTATATTCGGAGTAACTTCTGGAAAGCTGTTGGGATTTGTAGTCAGTCAGAGAGGAATCGAAGTAGACCCTGTAAAGATTAAAGCTATCCAAGAAATGCCACCACCCGAGACTGAAAAGCAGATTCGAGGTTTTCTGGGCAGAATCCAGTATGTTAGCAGGTTCATCGCCCAACTCACCAATGTCTGCGAACCTATTTTCAAGCTTCTCAAGAAGAATGAGCCAACAGTTTGGAATGAGCAATGTCAAAAGGCTTTCGACCAAGTCAAGGAGTATCTCTTAAATCCACCTATTTTGGTCCCACCTACACCGGGTGAGCCACTTCTTCTTTATCTGTCAGTCACAGAAGAAGCTATGGGATGCATGCTTGCACAGTATGACAAAGATACTCGCAAAGAAAGGGCCATCTACTACATCAGTAAGAAGATGTTAGAATATGAACGAAAGTATTCATCCTTGGAGAAAACTTGCTTAGCATTGGTTTGGGCTACTCAGAGACTCCGGCATTATATGCTGTCTCATTCAATTATCCTATTATCTCGGATGGATCCTCTCAAGTATCTTTTTGAGAAACCGGCGTTAACAGGGAGAACCGCACGATGGTTACTGTTGCTATCAGAGTTTGACATCACGCATGTTACGCAGAAATCCATCAAGGGAAGAGCTGTGGCAGAATACTTGGCAGATCACCCTGTAGTAGAAGGAATAAGGCCTGTCGATCAATTTCCAGATGAGAACATCTTGCATGTTAAGGAAGAACCGCAGAACCAAACATGGCAGTTATACTTTGATGGAGCGGCCAATCAAAATGGGTATGGAATAGGGGCAGTCTTGGTATCTCCAGAAGGGTGTCATATTCCTATCGCTATTAAGTTAGCTTTCTCGAACACTAATAACACGGCTGAATATGAGGCGTGCATCGCAGGGCTCGAAGCTGCTTTGAACCTGGGCATTACAGAAATTGAGGTTTTCGGGGATTCGGCCTTGGTCATACATCAGTCATTGGAAGAATGGAAGACTAGAGATGAAAAGTTGAAACCCTATCATGAGTATTTGCTAAACTTAGTCAGTAAGTTTAAAGCTATCCTGTTCCAACACCTGTCAAGGGAAGATAACAGATTTGCTGACTCCTTAGCAACTTTATCTTCAATGATCCATTTGCCCCCTGGCATGGAATTGAGGCCAATCACGGTTGAAGTCAAAAATAAACCCGCATACTGCCATCAGATCAACATTGCTACTCGACTACCCGATGGAAAGCCATGGTACACAGACATAAAGAAAGTGTTGGAAAAACAAGAATTCCCGGAAGAAGCATCGAGGAAAGAACGACAGACCCTATTAAGATTAGCGTCTCAATTTATCTGTGCGCAGGAAGCTTATACAAAAGGTCTTATGATGGGATTCACTTGTCGTGTGTTGATGAAGATCAAGCTGAACAGATAATGATTGAACTACATTCAGGAGAATGTGGCCCTCACATGAGTGGGAAAATGTTAGCCAAGAAGATTATGAGACAAGGATACTACTGGCCCACGATGGAAACAGATTGTCATCACATGGTCAAAACTTGTCATAAGTGCCAAATACATGCGAACTTGATACATGTGCCACCATCTCAATTAGTGGGTCTGACCTCACCATGGCCTTTCTCAGTTTGGGGAATTGACATTATTGGTAAAATATCACCTAAGGCATCGAACGGGCACGAATACATCCTGGTTGCCATCGATTATTTTACCAAATGGGTTGAAGCTGCCTCTTATGCTGTCCTCACTGCGTCTCGAGTTGCAAAGTTTATTCAAACGAACATCATTAGTCGATACGGAGTACCTTCAGAGTTGATATCCGATAATGGGTCGCACTTCAAAGCTGAGGTTATCAAATTGTGTTCAAAGTTTAAAATCTCACACCATAAATCATCTCCTTACCGACCTCAGACTAACGGAGCAGTCGAAGCAGCTAATAAGAATATTAAGACTATCCTCAGGAAAATGTGCCAATCACATCGAGATTGGTCAGAAAAACTGCCATTTGCATTATGGGCATATCGAACCTCAATTCGATCCTCCACTGGAGCTACTCCCTACTCCTTAGTGTATGGCATGGAAGCAGTCTTGCCAGTTGAAATGGAGATTCCATCTCTCAGGATTTTGTTAGAAAGTCAGTTGTCAGAAGCAGATTGGGTTCGTCAACGGTATGAAGAGTTGAATTTGATCGAGGAAAAACGACTGAGAGCGTTGTATCACGTGCAAGCTTATCAAAGAAGAGTCGCCCGTGCGTTTGACAAGAAAATCAAGGCCCGTCACTTACAAGTCGGGGATTTAGTACTCAAAGAGAACAGGGCACCCATTTTTGATCCCAGGGGGAAGTTCAAACCAAATTGGGGAGGTCCGTTCATCATCAAAGAAATATTACCAGGAAAAGCTGTCAAACTTCAAGATCATGATGGAATCGAATTACCAGAACCAACCAACCTTGACCAAGTCAAACGGTACTACATTTAAGGAGGCCATCTTTGGCCGAATCAATTTCCTTGCTACCCATTTCATTATCTCCTTTCTCAGCCTTTTGCAGCCTTTTTTATATTGTGCCTTGTATTTCTTAGCCCGATCACCTAACCTAGGGGAGGGAAATTTGAACTACGTTTTGGTCTGATCCCAAAATGTTGGGGTACGTAGGCAACCTGAGAAATTACTTCAGGCCCGACCACATCAATAAAAAAAATCTATTTCCCCACACAATAAGAAATGAAAAAAATTCAAAAGAAAAAAATTCAAAATGGAGAAGAAAATTTAAAGAAAAAGAAATAATTTAAAAGGAAATGCCACACAAGGGGCATTTGGGTTTTTGAGCCTCAAAATTCCTTTCTTTTTACCCAGTCCCAAGCCTACCTATAAAAGTCCTCCTAAGTACCGTGTGAAAAGTCAAGGAGGGTGGCAAAGCATGATCAGACAGTAAATTCTAGAAGTTCAAAGGAGAAGAAAAAGATAAGTGAAAATACCTGCTAAGTTGAAAACCCGAAAAGGGCGACTTAGGCAAAAATTAAGGCAAGCTCGCAAGGTTGAAAATCTGAAAGGACAACTTTGGCAACAATTAGAGCAAAGAAAAAGAGAAAAGCTCGCTAGATCGAAAACCTGAAAAGGCGATCTAGGCAAAAGCTAGAGCAAGCTCGCTAGATTGAAAACCTGAAAAGGCGATCTAGGCAAAAGTTAGAGTAACAAAGAAAAATAGAAGAAAATACCAAGCTGAGAGCGGTCCGAGCTGAAACATCAGAAGTCCGAATAATCAAGCTCAATACTTAGCTTATACCAGGCATAGACTCAGAAGCCACAAGTATCTTGTGTATGATCGATCTGAAAATGTTTACTTCCCTAAGTGAACCAAGGGGGATAAGGGTGAATTCTATGATGAAACTCGAAAAGGAAATAATTTTGTACTCTTGAGCCTGACTTAAAACCTTCAATAAAATTAATCAAAATTAAAAAGTTGAGTCTTTATTGCGCTTGTGGTAATCAATTATTTCAAACCTTCATACAAGGGGCATTTTCTTTCTTTTTTTTTTTTAATGTAACTTTTCCCCCTTATACTAGGGGCATTTTTTATGATGTGTTCAATTATTTTCAAGGCCATGGTCATTGTCAAACTAGAGGCATTTTGCTTTTGAGCAGTGTTAATCCTAAGAGATAATAGGAACCCCAAAGTAAGGTTACCCTCTTGATAACAGTTCTTTCGAAAAACTTTTGAGGTTCAAAAGAAATAAAAACTCAGGTTTTAAATTCATAAAACTTTTTGATAAATCCTTGAGGTTCAAACAAAAGCATATTGGATCTCACATAGGAGATATAACATTCTTTCGTTCTCCAGATTCTTTTCCAGATTCAATCATTCTTGGAATCAATCATTTCTCTTCCAGATTCATTATCTTCCAGATTTATTCGTTCTTCGATTCGTTCTAATCATTTTTCTCCAAAATTCATTCATTCCTTTGCCAGTTTTGCTCAGTCTCCGCCAAGGGTTATCTTGGATTTTGTTCAGTCTCCGCCAAGGGTTATCTTGGATTTTGCTCAGTTGCTGCCAAGGGTTATCTTGGATTTTGCTCAGTTTCCGCCAAGGGTTATCTTGGATTTTGCTCAGTTGCCGTCAAGGGTTATCTTGGATTTTGCTCAGTCTCCGCCAAGGGAGGGTTATCTTGGATTTTGCTCAGTCTCCGCCAAGGGTTATCTTGGATTTTGCTCAATCGTCGCCAAGGGTTATCTTGGATTTTGCTCAGTCTCCGCCAAGGGTTTATCTTGGATTTTGCTCAGTTGCCGCCAAGGGTTATCTTGGATTTTGCTCAGTCTCCGCCAAGGGTTATCTTGGCTTTTACTCAGTTGCCACTGAGGGTTTTCTCGGAACTATGCTCAGATACCGCTGAGGGTTTTCTCGGAACTATGCTCAGATACCGCCAAGGGTTATCTTGGAACTATGCTCAGATACCGCCGAGGGTTTTTCTCGGAATTATGCTTAGATACCGCCGAGGGTTTTCTCGGAATTATGCTCAGATACCGCCGAGGGTTTTCTCGGAACTATGCTCAGATACCGCTGAGGGTTTTCTCGGAACTATGCTCAGATACCACCGAGGATTTTCTCGGAATTATGCTCAGATACCGCCGAGGGTTTTCTCGGAACTATGCTCAGATACCACCGAGGGTTTTCTCGGAACTATGCTCAGATACCGCCAAGGGTTATCTTGGAACTATGCTCAGATACCGCCGAGGGTTTTCTCGGAATTATGCTCAGATACCGCCAAGGGTTATCTTGGAACTATGCTCAGTACTGCCGAGGGTTTTTCTCGGAATTATGCTCAGATACCGCCGAGGGTTTTCTCGGAACTATGCTCAGATACTGTCGAGGGTTTTCTCGGAACTATGCTCAGATGCCGCCGAGGGTTTTCTCGGAACTATGCTCAGATACCGCCGAGGGTTTTCTCGGAATTATGCTCAGATACCGCCGAGGGTTTTCTCGGAACTATGTTCAGATTATATTCAAATTATGTTCAGTTTATATTCAAATTATGCTCAGTTTATACTCAGATTATGCTAAATTTATGCTCAGGTTTTACTCAGTTTCACACAGTGCACACACTTGCACATTTGCACTTTTTAGTCAGGGAGAATTCTCTAAAATTCAAGGATCTGACACCGTCAGTGAGAGTTTGCGCTCAAGGACCTGACAACCTTTTGATTCGGGGAGAGCTTTATCCTCAAGGATCCGAACACCTTGACGAATTGCTAAATCAGGCTGCAAAATGAACCGTCACTAGCTTTGGCATTCAGATATCGCACTATCTACCAAAATAGATTTGCTATCTAGTTTGCTTCAACCCTCTGCCAAAGAGGGGCATCTGTAGACACCTCATTTTTGCATCCGCCTGATTAATCAACTCGCCAACCCGATCGCAAGGATTCCCAATGATGGATGTGTATTCCATTGCTTTACTTTGTTACCAGATTTGTTTCAGAAATCCAGATGAGGTATCTCGAATTGACAAAACCTTAGAAACCACGCTACGCTAGTAAAAGTACGACCCCAGAAACATAGAAATCATCATCTTGCAAACCAAAAAGAAGCTTCACGATAAAAATCACTAAAAATTACCAAATTACCAAAATACCCCTAACCTCAAAACAACCTTAGAGCCTACGTTACACTTAGGAAAACCCATTCGAACACATAAAATGACAAATCAGAACCAAATAAATCATTTCACCAATTTTAACAGAATTTGACAAAATTACGAAAATGCCCCTCATAAAGTTCACAACCATTTCACACAAAAAATTTCATAAATAACAAAAACTAATATTTCCATTTAATTCTTACGAAAAATCGATTCTAAAACATCCTAGAACATTAAAAACTGACTTAAAATGTGAAAAGTCCTCTCCGGGGACAAAACGGTAATTTCACAATTTTCATGATAAAAAATTTCGAAATTAATAAATAAAACATTAAATTATTAAATTTAAATATTAATGAAATTAATTTAAAATTTTGAATCTAAAAAATCGATCAATCGGACTTTCGGGTAAAATTGTTGAGGGTTCGTGGGATATTTCTTTAAGGACCCCTCCATTTGGGGGTCCAAAGAATTAAAGATATTTTAGAGGGGGGTTCTCCCAAAATTAAAAGTCAATCAAGTGAGACTGAAGTCAAAATTAAAGTCAATTAAGCAAGACTGAAGTCAAAATATTAAAAGTCAATCAATTAAGACTAAAGTCAAAACATTAAAAGTCAATCAAATAAGACCAAAAGTCATAATAGAATTATAATTGATTAATAACTCTATCTAATAGAGTTCTAACTTAAAAATAATTCTACCTAAAACAATTCTAATTAAAACATAATTCTACCTAAAACAAGTCAAACTAAAACACAACTCTAAATTAAAAGATCTCTAATTAAACACTAACTCTATCCAAATCAACCCCTAAAAACATCTATAAATAGAGGTGCTCACACCCTATTTTCGTATCAAATTATAAACCCTAAGATAAGTAGGTCTAGAAGCCCCCATAGCCCCCCGTAAACCCTAGTTTTGGAGCCCCAACTCCTTAGCTAACATCCCTCCTTCAATTTTAGTCTAGAAAACACCCAAAAGCCTTCTAAAAACATCCCCAAATCCGTAACGAACTTGAAGAGTTCAGATTCAAAAACAATGAGATACCTTGCCTCAGAGATCCGAAGTCAAATCCGGAAGTAGAACGAAGCAAGGGAACACGGTACAAGGAGTTCTTTTTGTCAGATCTGAGGGAACCAAGTCCTTGCCATCGGAAAGGTAAACCTTTTATTTTTATTTATTTTCTTATCTAGGTTTTAGCAATGTAATTTACTTGGGAATTTAGTAGAGACCGGCTTTGGCCGGGCGGGATTGGTGCCTAACACCTTCCAACCCCGTAACGTGATCCCCGAATTCAATTTTTTTTTGTTTTAGATTAGTTTTTATCCGTTTAGAGTCATTGATCGGTTCCTAGACCGTAATAACTAGGTGGCGACTCCCAAACCTCAAGGGTCAAAAGCGGATCCGCGCACCCCGCGGATCGAGGGCGCTTTCAGGAACGTAGAACTCTATAAACCCTTGTCATTTTCTTTGTTTCTCTCTACCTTTTTTTCCTGTTTCATTGAAAAATAGCTGAAAACATAATGGGGGTCAACCTAAAATTTCATTTACTTCGAACCCAAATCATGCACCGTCATAAAAGAAAAAAAAGTCGTCGTCATTTAGATTTTCAAAACCAACGGATCCAATTAAAAAATTAGTCGTCTTACCGTCAGATATGCCTTAATTTTCATGCCAATTACCTTGATTTTTGTGCACATGCTTTTAATTCTATTGCACAGAGATTGGTAGGAACTTTCAATTTCTATTGGTAATTATAGATTGTAAAAATTGCATTTAGGACTCTTAACAAAAAAATTATAATATGTTTAAAAAATGCAGAATTCTTTTTGTTATTTCAAATTCATGCCAAAATCTTCATGTTTGATAGATTTAATTGTCTTTTCTAATAAATTATACGTGGGTCGGATATTTCACCTAGTTAGTTCTACCAGTTGGGTCCTGTGTACTTCTCCCCATTTTGATCTAAGTTTTGTAATTTTTTAATTTAATTCATAAATATTAATTTAAATGTTTGAAAAATGATTTAATATTCAATGAACTAATATTAAGTTGATCAATATCAAAAAATTAATGTTTTGTTCAAAATATTGAAAATTACGAAAATCGAAAAAAGAAAAAAAAGTGGATGAAACGGTAAAGTGTTAGAATCACACCCGATGAGTAATATCTACATTTTATATTGTGATGCTATGTATGGGTTGATGAACATATATCGAAGGTTAATTTACTTTTTGTTGTCACAAGATGAGGTGAATGTTTATTTACTTTCTGTTAGCGCGAGACACTGATTTACTTTTTTATACTATTATTTATTTAAGCTGGTGAGCCACAATTGCATGGTAAGAAACTAGATATCCATTCTCAACTCTGTAATGTTAATTACTTATTTATTTTAAAGAAAAATGATATATATATATATATATATATATATATATATATATATATATATATATGTGTGTGTGTGTGTGTGTGTGTGTGTGTGTGTGTGTGTGTGTGTGTGTGTGTGTGTGTAGTTATTTTGTGAATTATTAAAGAGCTTGTGAATACGTAAAGGGATAATCTGTCATATCATCCGGAGTGATATACTATCCTGAGATATACGGTAGAGATAACCAAACTCATACGTAATATGGGACGCGTATGAGAGTGGAGTCATTACTAGAATCCGAGTTTATTCCTCTTTATTTTTACTAGTGAACTTATAATATAAAGGCATAGATGAAGATGATTGGTCAGTGATCACTAATAATCTATAATAGTCGAATATTCTAACACATAAAAAAGAGACTCATTGCTTACGATCACGTCAAATGGCCAGCATGAGCCAAATAAATCATCAACCAGACATGGTACATTGCATCGACTAACCACAAAATCAGGAATCAAAAGCCAGTAAAGTGTTATAACATCATATCCCGACTGGAAGCAATCTAGTCATAAATCCCAACTCTCTAATTCCACTACTCCACAATTGTGTATTATGTATCAGTTGTTTTATTTTTATATTTAAAATGAAATGCATTTTTAATATCTCTATTTGGTCAATTAGATTTGTATAAAAAGAAGATGTTATAATAAGTGCTGCTTGTGCAGGTTGGAATCCGATGGACGACTCTAAAGGCCCCAACTCACACCATTCCGAAGTCGTTCCTCACACCTCCCTCCTCGCGGCAGCCTAATACCTGCCACAAATACTCTGATGCTCAAGTCAGATCGATAGAGGAATAGTAATCAATATTGGTTAGCTCTCAATCTCTCCAGTCCCCTTTCAATAGTGCCTACTGTGCTATTTAACCCCACATATCTCACTTTAGGATTTTTCCCCTTTATAGGCTACAATCATGGGATTTCTGCTGGTTCGGTGGGGCTATTTATCTAATCGGGATATTCTTGATTGATCGAACTTATTTGTAGAGTTCCCTTCTGAAATTTTTGGGGTTGACGTGCATGCAACAGTATTGCTATTTTCTCGAGGCCTGCTTTGCCCTACCTAGTTGGGTTGGCCTCGCTTAGTGTTGTGCTGCCCTACTGCTCAGACTAGGGAGGTCTCTACTTTGACCTATCCTTCCTACTAAATAGCACCTCATCAACTGATTTGTGCTAGGTACCTCATGGCTGGCATGGACACGTGTAGGGCTAAGATTAATGTGTAATTATTTCCCTTTACAACTACCCTTCTCAAGGAGGTGCAAGGTCTCTTTGTCTCTTCGAGATGCAACGCTACTTTTCTACTGGCTAATTTGACCTTTTATGATTACGACTGTTATTTCTAAATTGTCACATTCAATGCAACATCGCTTCAAATCTCTACTGATGGTTTAGATGGATTACTCTTCATTTACGTTCGTCCACGTGTCCCTTAGCCTCTTTGCGTTACCCACAATCTACATCTCTTTGGCTGGATTCAAACTATCATCTCAGGCGTATGTGTTCCTTTGCCTCTTCTTATAAATTGGAGACTTAGTGCATTCTTCATCTGCTATCGTGCTAAAATTCTGCCAATTCGTCTCTGTGCTTTTCTGCGAAGACTCTTTTTCTTTCTCATCCTACTTTACTGTAGTAGTTACCTCTTCGATTCGAGGTAATTTCGTACTTTTTCTATTTGTTCTCTTCCTTTTACATACTTGGCCTTCCCATGGTAGCCATTGCATCCCAACTCTGACGAAGCCTATACATTTCCGTTTTGATGCACATTCGAGCTGGTGCTGACTTTGATACCCCTAGTGACTATCGTCAGGGAGAAATCTGTCTATGCCGGCCAAATCAAGGCTGGCCTTTGCTTCCTTCTTTCTGCTTTCCTCAGAGAGTATTGAGTAAGATAAACCAGTCCCCTAGACAGATGTCCAGGAACTTCTACCGTCTGGTGGAGGCTGTAGAGAAAATAGGTGTCACCCCCGACGACTTCCTCTCCCGGTACAACCTGAAGGTGATTCCTAATCATACTCGTTGTCCTCCAAGAGTACAGTAGTGGCTCTGACCCCTTTTCTCCCAAGTTCAGATAAAGAGTGGCATAAAGACCCCCTCTATATTTTTGAGGACTGGGAATTTTCCATTGGCACTCCCCATGAGGGATTCAGAGTCCCTCAAACCTTCCAGAGTAATGCTGTTTTTAGGTTACTAGGTGAAGTTACCTCTTTCATTTACTCAATCCACACTCAGTACTACTTTCTCAACTGCCTTTCTTCTTCTAATGCAGAATCTTTCGCTTTGATGGCTACGGAGGCGAGGAAGATACAACGCAGAACATCAGAAGATCGGAGGCAAGAGGTAGTGGATCTCCGAAACAAGGTTACTGAGAGAGCAGTAGTGGACGATCTTCTAGGTGACGTCCCTCGGCAACTTGTACGATGAGCTCCTTCAAGCCGTACCGTAGAGGGTCTTGATCCACTTTTATTAGCTTCACGATGAAGGGATCCCAGTCATCCGACTTCTCCTTCCAGCATACGGGGCTCCTGTCATTTGACTTATTCAAAGTAGCACGATTCTACTTCTAAGGTTCTACCTAAGTTCTCCGACGTCATGAACATCGACCGCTCAGAGTTCCCTCTTTCCTCTGCCACCAGGGCTACTCCGCCACCTGTCCCAGCTAAGGTGCGAAGGAAGAAGAGAAGCTACTCTTCCCGCGGTACCAGTCTTTTTGGGGAGGTTGTGCCGTCTGGAGAACCTACTGTCATTGCTCCCATCTCTGTTTCTGCCTCTATTGCGGCTACTGCCGAGACTACCGCTGGTGCTATTGCTATTTCTACAGGTCTTTCCAAGGAAACTCAGGCGGAGGTTGGGTAGAGTTTTGCCACCACCAGGGAGGATAGCCCTGTTTTTCCTCTTCGACTGTGGAAAAGGCGCTGGCTGATCAGGGAGAGTCTAAGATGCCCTTCCCCTACTGAGGGGTCTAAAAGTGATGGTCCCCTTACTGTGCAAGACCTCTTTGGAGGAGGCTGCCATTGCTTGGATGGGTCGTGGAGCCAATCTCCAGGACGGAAACAAAAGCAATCTCTTCCGACCCCCTTGCGACGTCCACAATAAAGGTTGCGGGATTAAAGACCCTATAATTGTTGCTTCCTTGCTCTCCTAGTCCATTTCTCCTATGGACTGGGGCGTTATTGATCGGGCTAATGTTGACCTGGGCTTTGGTTGCTTCATTTACGACCTTCATCAAGTAATTACTACTCTAACTGCCCTACTCAATTGCTTTCTAATATATGTGCTCTAACATACCCTTTTTTACTTCGAAGGCTCACGTTTATGGAACCGTGGCTTTGTTGAATTAGCGTGAGGCTAAAAATCGCACAGCTGCTCTAGTTAGAGAGCATGATGAGCAAATAACTGTGCTCCAAGCTAAGTTGGCCTCTTCTAGCCAATTTTACTAGGAGGCTAGAGAAGAGATGGAGGTTAGCTTAGATCAATTCTCCAAGGCCAACCTATATTTGGAAACATCTAATAAGAGGCTGACAGATTTCCAGGATATTCTACAATTGGAGCTAGCCAGCTACAAGGAGAGAGTGAAATGGAGAGATGCAGAGCTAGCAAAACTCTGAGACAAGGTTCTACAACAAGAACTTGTGCTGAACTCCCTGAGAACAAGTGTTGATTCAGCCAAGGCTGCCTAGACTAAAGAGGATGAAGCCAAGACTAGAAAGCTACTGGGGCAACTGCAGGCCCAATATTCCTAGCTAGTAGAGGAGTCTTCTATGAAGGCTTATAATGAAGGCTTCGAGGCTGCTTGACTCAAGTATGAAGATGAAGAGGAAAACAGGGATGCTGAGGAGGACCTGGTTGATGTTCCCATAGTATATCCTACTCGGAAAGCTCATTGGATTGGACGCTATGGGCGTGCTCCCCCCTTTCAGTTGGATGAGGAAGGGAATCCCATCGCCATCGTCACTTTAGCCCCCAATGATCTCATAGAGGTTGGTGCTACATTAGAATTGAACCTTGCTCAAGCAGCGGGTTGTTTATCCCAGCCTATCGATCCACCCCCTGTCCAACCGTCCATTCATGTCATTGATGTGGACCAAGACAGAACCGCTGGTCCCTCTAGCACCACTGTTGAAGCAAACCCTTCTACTGTCCCTGTTCAACCTTCTACTAATATACCACCCTCCTCTGAGTGATAACTTGTTTTCTATTGCTGTACTTGTGCCCTTTGTACTTATTCCTTCTTTTGGGATTTTTCTGTTGTACTTTCTTTTAACTATTAATGGAAAAATCTTTTGCATTTACTGTGACTTTTGCCATTTCCTTTTTGCCTCATCACATATGTTCTGCTGACTATACTACTTGTATGCATGCTAATTGAAACGACCCTTATATACTAAGCTTTTACGGGCCTTACTACTATTTTTCCTTAACGATTAGTCCGTTCAACTGCAAGATTGCTTATGCATGCTGTTTCATATACTATACACTACTCAAGCATACTGTAAACTACAAATTGTTTCAAACATACATGCACACTGCAAATTGCTCTGTGCACTGTATACTGCTCAAGCATACAGCAAATTATCTCAAACATACTTGCACATTGCAAACTGCTGAAGTACACTTCCCTTCTACTTTACTTTCCCCCAGGTTTTACCTAAAGTAAAGTTTACTTTTGGTGGAACCTTGTCGGTCTAATGTTGCCAACGAGACACTACTATTAAAGAAGGCTCTGACTCTACTTACATTTCTGATTACGAGCTAACTTTGTAAATAGTTTGCTGAGCCACTATCCTTGAAGAAGGTTCAGACTCTTCTTATATTTACAATTGTAAAACAATCTATGCTGAGCTAACCCTACAAACGGCTACCAGAGTCAGTATCTTTGAAGAAGGCTCTGACTCTGCTCCTATTCGAAACTATAAGATAACCAGTACTGAGTTAACCCTGCACACAACTATCTGAGTTACTATCCTTGAAGAAGGCTCTGACTTTGCTCCTACTTGCAATTATAAGAAAATCTGTACTGAACTAACCCTACAAACAACTATCTGAGTCACTGTCCTTGAAGAAGGCTCTGATTCTGATCATACTTCTAACTGTAAGACAATCTGTATTAAGGTAACCCTGCAAATAGCTACTTGAGTCACTGTCATTGAAAAAGGCTCTAACTCTGTTCATACTTGCAACTATAAGACAATCTGTACTGAGCTAACCCTACACATAGCTATCTAAGTCAATATCCTTGAAGAAGGCTCTAACTATGCTCATACTTACAATTGTAAGATAATCTGTACTGAGTTAACCCTGCAAACAGTTATTTGAGTCACTGTCCTTGAAGAAGGCTCTCACTCTGTTCATACTTGCAACTATAAAATAATTTGTACTAAGCTAACCCTACAAACAACTATCTTAGTCACTATCCTTGAAGAAGGCTCTGACTCTGCTCATACTTACAAGTGTAAGACAATTTGTACTGAGCTTACCTTGCAAACAACTATCTGAGTCACTGTCCTTGCAGAAGGCTTTGACTCTGCTCATACTTTCAAATATAATCATTCGACTAACTTTTCGGCTAGTGAACTCTTGGTAGAGTAGGACCTCAACCAGCTTTTGCTCTACCAAAGAGGGCAGAGTAGACCCACGTAGGTTTGGACCTCGGCTAGATCCCCACGGCTATTGTTACTCATACTAGAGCTGAGCCCCGACCAGCAATCTTACTCTGCCAATAAAGGTAGAGAATACCCACGTAGGCTCGAATCCCGACTAGATTCCACTAAGATGTTCTTGAAACTCATGACAGAGTAAGACCTCGACCAACCATCTTACTCTACCAATAAGGGCAAAGAAGACCCATGTAGGTCCATATCCAAGTTGGATCCACACGACTATTTGTTACTTGTGTCAGAGCTGAGTCCTAGCCAACAATCTTGTTCTACCAATGAAGGCAGAAAAAACCCACGTAGGCTCGGATCCCTACTGGATCCCCTTCTTCAACTTAGCCCTGTAAACACATCTAAAAGGTAATCATAGCAAAACATTTACTGATAATATCTTTTTAAATTACATGTATTCCATGGTCTAGGAAGATCCTAACCAGACATGGTGAGTAGGTAATATGCTCCCTTCTGGCCTACTTTGGCCACTCTATAGGGCCCTTCCCAATTTGTTCCTAGCTTACCATTGTTTGGCTCTTTCGTATTCTAGAAGAATTGCCTCAATACTAAATCGCCTTCCTGAAACTATCGAGGATGGACTTTTTTGTTGAAGTAGTTCTGCAGCTGCTTGTAGTAGTGTTCTAGTCTGACTAATGCGGCGTCTCGCTTTTCTTCCAACAGGTCCAATTCTACAACCAGTTGTTCGCTATTTCCTTTAAACTGCACTACCTTAGACCTGACAGTGGAAAAACTATTCTCCGTAGGGATCACAACTTATATCCTGTAAGCTATGGCAAATGGAGACATTCCTGTGAAAGTTCTAACAGTCGTCTTGCATGCCTACAAAACTCCATGCAAGACGGACGTTTACCTGCTTTTGGCTTCCCCTAATTTCTTCTTCAAAATGTCTAGTAGCATCTTGTTTGTAGCTTTGGCTTGCCCATTACCCTATGGATACTGGGGTGTGGAAAACACCTATTTTATCCCATATTCACTACAAAACTCTCTTATCTGCTCCCTAGTAAAACTGCCTTTCATTACCGGAGACTATGGTGCGTGGCAAATCGAACCTACAAATAATGTTCTCTTAGAGGAATAGAACTTTTGAACTTCTTGTTGCCGAATCCTGGCCAAAGGAAGTGCTTCTACCCACTTAGTGAAGTAATCTGTTGCCACCAGCAAGAAGGTAAGATTGCCTAGAGCTTTGGGCAATGGACCCACTAAGTCGATCCTCTACTTGGCAAAGGGTCACGGGCTGATATGGGAATGAAGTTGCATTACTGGCTGTCAGATTATCTTTGTATGCCTCTGGCAACTATCACAATACTTGACATACAAGGCTGTATCTTTCTGTAAGTAGGGCCAAAAGTACCCTTGAGAGAGTACCTTATGCACTAAAGTTCTCCCTCTTGAATTGTTCCCACAGCCGTCCTCGTAGATCTCTTTCAATATTTCCTTCGCTTCCCCTGAAGCTAGGCAACGTAGGAGTGGCCCCCCTATAGACTTTCTGTATAGGGCACCATCTATGACCGTGTTTTTCTCTGTTCTATCCTTGACTTACGTGGCTTCTTCTGGGCTGTCGGACAATTCTCCGCGCTATAAGTAAGCTAGGATCGGACTTATCCACCCTTGACTTCCTTCAATTGCTACAAAACTTGGCAACCCAAGCTCATCTATTGATGGGTGCTCTAGATAGCTCAAAGGTCATTTCTTCTTGTTCTGCCCGATCAACATGGAAGCGATGTAAGCCAGAGCATGTGTGTGTCTGTTGTCTATCCGCGGTACGTGCTCGACTTTGATATCTCCCGTCCGATGCATAGTAGCCCTGATTTTCTCAAGATAGAGTTGTATTCGAGGATCTTGGTCCTCGAAGGTCCATTGATGTGGTTGACCACTAACTACAAGTCCCTATAGATCATAACCTTCGATACCCCCAGACCTGCTAAGGATTCTAGGCCGAACAACATTGCCTCATACTCTACCTTGTTATTGGAAGCCTTGAATTCGAGGGTCACTGCCTTCTTTATCCTTGCCTATCCAAGGTGATTAGCACTACTTCGATTATTGACCCCTCAAAATTGGGTGATCCATCTACATAGACCTTCCACCCTAATTTTCTTGGCGACTCCTGCTTATCCTCCATTTGTTGTAATTCTTCTACCAATAAATCTGCTTCGTTCTCTACTAGAAAGTCTACTAAGAAGTCAACCACTGCTTGGCCTTACATTGAAACTCTAGGTTTGTACTCGAGGCCAAACTTTGCTAACTGAACTACCCACTTGGCCATCCTTCCCGTATTTTCTACTTTCCCAAACATAGACTTCAAGGAAAATTCTGTGATGACTTGCACCCGATGTGTTTGAAAATATTGTCATAAGTGCATTGTCGTGTAGACTAGCACTAACCCTACTTTCTCGAGTCTCGTATAACGCATCTCTGCATCTATAAAAATCTTACTTAGAAAATAAACAGGCTGTTCACCTGTTGCCCTAATTCTGACCAAGATTGAGCTGAGTGCGTGCTCAGAAAAAAAGTGGACGCTACTTTTAGACTTTTCTACACATATTTTTCTCTATAAATAGAGCTTCAATCTCTAGAGAAATCCTCTCTCTTGACTCTCTTATCCAAGACTCTTTTAATCTAAGGCTCTTAGCCTCTTCTCTTATATTTTTGTATTTTTATCCTCTAGTTATTTCTTTTTGACTAAATAGTCTTGTAAGAAGTAGAAGAAGAATAATTTGTAAGTTTCTCCATGAAATGAAGAAAAGTTCTTCCATCTCTTATCTTCCCTCTCTTACAATGTTATTAGGCTAAGTTCTCCTACATTGGAGAGTGGAAAAGCCTAGAGCAAGTCCTTGTGTTGTTTCTAGTTTTATGCATTTCTTTTATCTAAAATGCTCATGATTTTTTTTTAAAGATTTCTTGTACTTTTTATTCTTAATATATATACTTTATATTTATATTAGATCAAGATAAAGTATGCTTAAACTAGATAATTGGTAGTAGGAAGGTCAAGGAATTGTACTTTGTTTATGTTCCTCATTTGATTTCATTTGCTAAACTTTCTAATTCAAGAAGTTAACATCAAGCCCTTACAATTGAATTATAATAAGGCTAGAAACTAGGAATTGCTCATCAACATGTTCTAGGTAGATCCACCTCCAATGGTGCTTTAATTTCATAAGTTTACTTACTTTTAACTTTATTTACTTTGGTACATTTTCTAGCAACTTTAAATCCTCTTGATAAGTTCAAAAATACAAAAAAAAAAAAACAGTTTTAATTCCTTTTGGTTAATTCAATTTGTATCCTCTTAGCTTAACTCTACTCCCCCTTTCTCTTGGGTTCGATCCCCTACTTGCCCCACAAGTAAGGTAAAAGTAAGATTAATATTAACTCGGTGGGAAGAACAACGATAGTCCCACTAGTGTAGTACAATAGTTTAATAGAGAAAACTAAAATATTATGTGATAATTAACTTATCACAAATTTGTTTTATTATAAGCATCTGTTTGAACATTGCCAACACGTTCCTTGATATGTTGCAATGACAAAGAAAAATTCTTATTTTTGAAAAGATGAAATTTTTAGCAATGAATGTGGAGAAAAAATTAACCTCATATGTCATAATGCCCGATTGTACCTATCATGCTTCTTAGATTCCATATAAACATAGGCAAATGAAAATATCTTTGAAATAAACATCACTCCAAGAATCTTTAGAAGTGAATAGTTGTACCTATTCTACATGTAAGTGCAATCCACGGAGAATATAGTAGGAAAAGACTTGGAAAGTTGAACATATTCTAGGTGAGCCAAAAACAAATACTTTACCTAAATCTTGAATAATTTTAGGTATTCTACGTATCCCTGTAGGAATAATCTTTCAGTAAGTTTCATGTTACAAATAGTAATCACTGTAAACGCATTAAGAGCATTTCTCTCCTTCAATAATCTAGACACTTATTTTGCTTCAACAACGACAACCACAAAAATTTGATTTTCTTCTTCAGTTAGTTTGCAAGCATAAGAGTTACCTTTAAAATTCCCAATGATTTTAATGGGTATAGGTACCACAAAAAGCAATGAACTTTCACTGGTTGCTTGAGAGACTTATTATATTTTGCAATGTAAAAAGACAACCACAATGTATTGTACCTAACTGTTGAGTTGGCTTATTAATGTCAATTCATTCCTCTTTATTTTCTACCCCTTTCACAACCAAAGATGGCCTTAAGGATCTTAGTAAACTGACTTAAATAGAAAAAAATGAAAGGATAAGAATGAATCACGGGAAATATAAAATGTAATCTATCTTAATCATCATCACAATCTAAATAAATCTTTTAGTTATTAAAATATAAGCCTAAATGATAAGGTGCAGCACAATATACTTTATTACATTGAATCTTATGTAATACACTAACGGATTAAACCAAAGCATTATGTGATAATGAACTTATCAAAAATTTCTTTAATTGATAATATTTGTTTGCACATTGCAAACACATTCCTTGATATGTGGTAATGACAAAGTAAATATGTTATTTCTAAAAAACTACATTGATAACATTCATTAAAGCAATCTTTCTATCGGTCACAATAACTGTTGGGAGTGAACATGGAGAAATGATTAACCTCACATGTTATAATACCCAAATGTACCTATCACCCAACTTAGATTCCATATAAACACATACAAGTGAAAATATCTTTGAAATAGACATCAAACCAATAATCTCTAGAAGTGAATACTTGTATATATTCATCATGTAAGTGCAATCCATGGGGAATATAGTAGGAAAATACTTTGAAAGTGGAATAAATTATAGGTGAGCCAAAAATAAACATTTTACCTGAATCTTGAATAGTTCTAGGCATTCTAGTATCAATGTTTGACTAACCTTTCAATAAAATTTATGTGTACTTGAACATTAAATATAGTCATCAGGGTAGACGCTTGTTTGATGATCTAAACATTTGTTTTACTTCAACAACAACAGACACAATTTCTTTCAACTCTTCTTAAGTCAGTCTTTCAGCATAAGAGTGACCTTTAAAATTTTCCATGATTTGACAGTTGTGCGTACCACAAACAACAACAGATATTAAATCCTCGCTTTGAGGAAATCATTATATCTAGGAATATGCACAACATTTTGTACCTAGTCATCGAGTTGGTTTATTAGTATATATTAATTCCTCCATATTTTTTACCCTTTTCACAATTAGAGGTGACCATAAGGATCTTAGTAAAGACTTCTTTTGCTTCAACAACGATCGCCACCATTTCTTTCAAAATTAGTTTTTCCTCTACAATTAGTCTACCAGGAAAAGAGTGACCTTAAAAATACCCCATGATTGGATGGTTCTGGGTACCACAAATAACAACAAACTTTCATTGGCTGCTTGAGGTTTCATTATATCTTGCAACATGAAAAGTCAACCACAACATTTGCTACTTAACCGTCAAGTTAGCTTATTAGTATCAATTAATTCCTCTTTATTTTCTACCCCTTTCACAACCAAAGGTGACCTGAAGGATCTTAATCAAATGATTTAAATAAAAAACATTAAAGTATAATAGTGAATAATATGAAATCTAGAATGTAATCTATATTAATCATCACATTCTAAATAAATCTTTTCACTATTAAAATATAATCCTTATTGATATGGCATAGTACAATGCACATTATTACATTGAATCCTATGTAACACTCTAATAGATAAAACCAAAACATTATGTGATAATGAACTTATCACAAATTTCTTTTATAAGAAACATTTATTCAATTTTGCCAACATGTTCCTTAATATGTGCTAACGATAAAAACATTATGTGATATTGAACTTATCAATTAATTCCATTGTATTGTATATTAATCTAAGTCCTACACGTATCCAAACCAATTGGGTGGTGATGAGACTATCGTTGTTCTTCTCACCGGAGTTAATAATAATCTTAGTTTTACCTTACTTGTGGGGCAAGTAGGGGATCGAACCCAAGAGAAAGGAGGAATAGAGCTAAGCTAAGAAGATAAAATTCAAATTAACTAAAAGGAATTAAAATTGTTTTTCTTTGTATTTTTGAACTTATAAGAAGATGTAAAATTGCTAGAAAATAAACTAAAGTAAATGAAATTAAAAGCAAGTAAACTTATGAATTAAAACACCATTGGAGGTGGATCTACCTAAAATATGTTAATGAGCAATTTCTAGTCTCTAGCCTTTTTATAACTCAATCATAAGGGCTTGGTGTTAGCTCCTTAGATCGGAAAGTTTTGCAATTAAAATGAAATAAAGGAACAAAAACAAAGTAGAATTTCTTGAGAACTTCTTACTACAAATTATCTAATTTAAGCATACTTTATCTTGATCTAATCTAAGCATAAAGTATCTATATTAAGAATAAAATGTGCAAGAAACTTAAAGAGAATTCATAAGCATTTTAAATAAAAGAAAGGCATAAAATTAGAAATAACACAAGAACTTGCTCTAGGCTTTTCCACTCTCCAATGGAGGGGAACTTAGCCTAATGTCATTGCAAGAGAGGGAAGACAAGAGATGAAAGAACTTTTCTTCATTTTATGGAGAAAATTACAACTTCTTCTTCTTCTACTTCTTACAAGACTAGTTAACCAAAAGAAAATAACTAGAAAATGAAAATATAAAAAATAAGAGAATAGGCAAAGAGCCTTAGATTAAAGGAGTCTTGGATAAGAGAACCAAGATGTGACCCTTTCTCTAGAAATGAAGGCTCTATTTATAGAGAAAAATGTGTGTAGAAGAGTCTCTAAAAGTAGCCTCCACTTTTCTTTGCACAAAAAAGACAAAAGAGGAGAATATGAGTTAAGGATTAGGGCATTCCAAAGTGTTAGGACATTCCAAAGTGGGCCCAAATGCTTTTGCCTTGAGATTTTGATTCCAAATTGTTGATTTTCTGCACAAGAAACACACGTAATTAGATTTATCTAGTAAATGAATTTATTTATATATAATTAAGCCTAATTAACATGCAACGTGGTGGTTTGAGGCTTATCATGATTATTATCTTAATATAGAGAAATAGGTACAAAAATCAAGATAAATATCCAGAAAATATGGTATAATTGAGTGTTTGGAGACACTCATCACACCCCCAAACTTACCTTTTTCTAGTCCCTAGAAAATAAAACTGCCACTTTCGCAGGCACCTCGACTGCATTTAGCGAATGCAGCAAGCCCTTGAACCACTAGGTTACCCCTAGTGGACGAGTTTGACTCGTGAGGGTTTGCAGAAAATATACTCACAAAATTTGAAAATAACTTTGAAGTAAAAATAGTCAAAATCAAAACTTATATTGAAAAGCACAAGTCTTTTTTTTTTTTTGTCAATCAATTAGAAGTACTGCTTGGTATAGAGTCCCAACCCTTATTTCTCTACGACAAAATTTAGACTTAAATTGACCTTTGAGCGATAGTGATTCTAACTTAGAAATTTAAGAGATTCGATTTCCCAAAATGAGTTTCAACCTTCTAACTACTCAAGAATAACTGGAGTAACTTAGGGTTTAATTCTAAACTTAGCATCCTGTCTGGGGTAGTGAGAAGTGTGGATATTCACTTTAATACCTCTAAGGAGCTTTATCTGTGATATTCCAGTATACTCACATTTTTACACTTGATGGCTTTCACCCTACTAAAACTTTACATAAACTTTTGGATCTTTGACTTTTTCTCTTTTTTTTTTTTTTTTTTATATTACTTCTTCACTATTTTTCTAAGAAAAGTAGGCAGCCCTTTTCACGGTACCCAGTCTAATTCAATGGTTGTTGTACAAGGTGTATACAATCCAGTTCTGTTTTTCTTCTAATCAACCAACCAATTGAACAAGGAAGTCAAAGTTCATCAAACCTAGTTTTTCCTTAAACTCTAGGTAGAAAGAAGGTAACAAGCTCTTTTAATACAATCTAGACTCTTGATAACCTTATTAGAAGTGACTATAAACCAAAAGATAACTTTGCTCTAATTTTTGCCTAAGAGAAACATAAATGGGGACTCCAGATCATAGCTTCCAATGAAAGACTGATTAAATATTTTCACTAAGTGCTTAAAAGATACAAGCTAAGACTTTGAGAAAAATACAACAAAGTTGCCAACCAAATATTTTTCAATTTTTTTTTTTTTTTTTTTTTTTTTGAAAGAAGAAATAATAAGTGGAAATCCAACCCATACACCCCCAAACTTAAACATTATATTGTCCTCAATATTTCAAATATACATGCAAAGATAAAATTGAAATTGACAAAATGAAATGAAGTGGGTTAGATAGCACCTGAGAAAGACCTTATAGTCCTGTTGATATTTAACACAATGTCCCTTGAAGTGCATGGATTGCCTCCCAGAAGCGCTAAGTTTAACGTCTTTAGCTAGACGAAAACATAGTTAATTTTGATAGACGGGATCATCGAGAAAAAGAACTTCCTCCTGCGGAACATACTCGAGAAACGGTTTGAGACGTTGGCCATTCACTTTGAAAGTGGATCCGTCCTTAGGATTAAGGACTTCAACAGCACCATGGGGGTAAACTGTTTGGATAATATATGGGCCAGTCCATCGAGACTTAAGTTTTCCAGGAAAAGGTGGAGTCTATTATCATACAACAAAACTTTTTGATTAGGAATGAAATTCCTCCTAAGAATGTGCCTATCGTGAAAGAATTTGGTACGCTTTTGTACCTTTTGGCACAATCATACGAGTCATTTCTAATCTCTTCTAACTCGTCTAGTTGTAACTTTCGCTTCTCACCGGCTTTATCAAAATCAAAGTTGAGGCGTTTGATCGCCCAATATGCACGATGTTCTAGTTCTACAGGGAGATGGCAGGCCTTGCCAAAAACTAACCGGTAGGGAGACATCCCTATGGGTGTCTTGAATGCAGTCCTATAGGCCCAGAGTGAATCACTCAATCTCAAAGACCAATCTTTCCTTGAAGGATTGACTATTTTTTCTAAGATAGTCTTTATTTCCCTGTTAGAAATCTCCACTTGTCCACTTGTTTGTGGGTGGTAAGGTGTGGCAACCTTATGCGTTATGAGGTATTTCTTCATCAACGCAGCAAAGATCTTGTTGCAAAAATGCGAGCCACCATCACTTATGATAGCTCGCGGAGTACCAAATCTTGAAAAAATCATCTCCTTGATGAATTTTATCACAACCTTGTGATCGTTAGTTCTACATGCCACAGCTTCGACCCATTTTGACACATAGTCAACGGCAACTAGGATGTATTGATAACCCTGGGAGATAGGAAAGGTCCCATGAAGTCTATACCCCACACGTCAAAAATTTCGATGATCAGTATAGGATTTTGAGGCATTTCATTTCTCTTAGAGATTTTTCCTAATCTTTGACATCTATCACAAGATTTGCTAAACTCGTAGGCATCACGAAAAATACTAGGCCAGAAAAAACCGCATTGTAAGATTTTCATGGCGGTCTTCTTACCACTGAAGTGCCCTCCGCAGGCATGATTATGGCAAAACTCTAGGATACTGACTTGCTCATAGGTTGAAATACAACGTCTAATGATTTGATCGGACAATACTTAAATAAGTATGGTTCATCCCAGAAATACCATTTTGTTTTTGACAAAGACGAAGTTTCTCTTGACTAGTCATTTTGACTGGGAATTGACCTGTAACTAGGTAGTTGACAATGTCCGCATACCATGGAGCATTGGCTTGAGAGATTTGCATAAGTTGCTCATCGGGAAAGGATTCAGAGATGGGTAAGGATTCCTCGGATGGCTTGTTAACTATCCTAGACAAGTGATCAGCTACGACATTTTCTGCCCCTTTTTTGTCTCGGATCTCGAGATCAAACTCTTGTAGAAGTAGAATCCAACGGATTAATCTTGCTTTAGCATCTTTCTTTGATAGAAGGTACTTCAATGCTGCGTGGTCTGTGTAGATCACACTTTAGATCCTATAAGGTAGGGGCGGAATTTTTCAACGGCATAGACCACTGCTAGCATTTCCTTCTCCGTTGTAGAGTAGTTAAGCTGAGCATCGTTAAGGGTTTTACTAGCATATTGGATAACATGAGGTTGTTTTTCAATTCGCTGACCCAAAACAGCGCCTATTGCATAATCTGAAGCGTCGCACATAACTTCGAATGGAATGCTCCAGTTTGGAGGTTGAATAATGGGTGCCGAGGTTAACTCGGACTTGAGCTTGTTGAACGCAGAAAGACATGACTCTGAAAAGTCGAAAGGAACATCCTTTCCCAATAGCTCACATAAAGGCTTCGAGATTTTTCCGAAATCTTTAATGAATCTACGATAAAAACCCGCATGGCCTAGGAATGACCTAATTTCTTTGACCGTTCTAGGAGGTGGTAATTTTTCAATTAGACCTACCTTTGCCTTATCTACCTCAATCCCTTTAGCAGAAACAATGTGCCCTAGCACAATCCCCGATGTTACCATGAAATGGCATTTTTCCCAATTGAGGACTAGATTGACCTCTTTGCAACGTTGAAGGACCAAAGTCAAGTGATCGAGACATTCCTCAAAACTTGGTCCGAAAATTGAAAAGTCGTCCATGAAACACTTCGAGATATCTTTCTAGCATGTCGGAAATATACTCATCATGCACCGTTGAAAAGTAGCGGGTGCATTGCATAATCCAAAAGGCATGCGACGATACGCGAAAGTTCCAAAGGGACAGGTGAACGTTGTTTTCTCTTGATCGATTGGAGCAACAGGTATCTGGTTGTACCCGGAATAACCATCTAAGAAGCAATAGTAAGAATGTCCTGCCAGACGCTCTAACATTTGATCAATGAAAGGTAAGGGGAAATGATCCTTAGGAGTCATCGAGTTGAGTTTCCTATAGTCAATACACACTCTCCATCCATTTTGGACTCGAGTGGGGATTAATTCATTGTCTTGGTTCACTACCACAGTGATACCAGATTTCTTAGGAACTACTTGTATAGGACTCACCCAACGACTGTCAGAGATAGGATAGATAATACCCGCATCTAGCAATTTCATCACTTCCATCCGAACCACGTCTTTCATGACAGGATTTAGTCGTCTCTGAGGTTCTAAGGAAGGTTTAGCAAAATCCTCTAAACGAATGTGGTGCATCACCACAGATGGACTAATTCCCTTGATGTCAGCTATGCTCCAACCAATAGCTTCTTGATGTTCCCTTAATACTCCTAACAACTTTCCCTCTTGGACTTCATTGAGGTGAGAGGAAATGATCACAGGCAAGGTTTGATTCTTGCCAAGAAATGCATATCTCAAGGTCTCTGGAAGAGACTTGAGTTCCAATTTTGGAGGCTCGACATGAGAAGGAACAAGATTGGATGTGCGTACAGGAAGACTTTCAGCTTTTTCGTGCCACCGCACAGAATCTAAGAGTGGAACGGATTCAAGCAAAGCATTGACTTCGCTTATAGACTCTTCTACGTCCAAGTCAAGGCCAAAGTGAGCCAAACATTTCGTTAGGGGATCAGAGTACCCTAATTCTTGATACGTTTGATTGACTAGCGTATCTATCATGTTCACTTCCTCATACCATCATCTACATCAATTCATACATCAATTCCTTGGAAATTGTGGAAGACGTTCAGTTTCACTTTCATATCCCCAAATGCTAAAGTCATAATTCCGTTTCTACAACGAATGACTGCGTCAGACGTGGCTAAGAATGGACGTCCTAAGATGATAGGAATATGACTGTTCGAATTGATGACTGGCTCTGTGTCTAAGACAACAAAGTCAATAGGAAAATAGAAATCTTTGACTTTAACTATCACGTCCTCAACTATACCCTTTGGAATTTTTATGGACCTATCGGCTAGACTCAACGTGATATCTGTGGGTTTCAAAACCAAACCTAATTGTTTATAAACCGAATATGGTAAAAGGTTCACACTGGCCCCTAAGTCTAAGAGACATTTTTCGACCACTTGATTTCCAATATGAATAGAAATTGTCGGACATCCAGGATCCTTAAATTTTGGTGCAATCGTTTGTTGGATGAGTGACGAAGCTTGGGCTGCCATAATAGCTTCCCGAGGAAATGGTGTTTTTCCTTTTAGCTGTGGTCAAATCCTTTAAGAATTTCGCATAAGAAGGTATCTGCTTAATGGCATCTAGGAATGGGATATTGATATGCACATTTTGGAAGACTTCTAAGACACCCTCAAACTGCTTACCTTTTTTAGAATCTCTAAGGCGATGGGGAAATGGAGCTTTTGGAATTGGCAAAATGATAGGAGGATTTTCCAAATCTTTCTTCTTCTCTGTTGGAGACTCTATGGCTTCTTTTTGAACTTTGTCCTTTTCTAAGACCTTTTCTCCCGTGTCAATAGGTTGGACCTTGTTGTCCACCTTCTTTCCCGAACGCAAGGTGTGGATAGCCTGGACTGAGTCTTGTGGAGCTCCAGAATGGCTTCCTACTTCGTATTGACCTTTTGATCCGTTTGGAATCAAAGGTTGACCTCTAGGGTTAGGGATAGTTTGACTAGGAAATTGACCTTTCTCTCTCCCACTCAAGGAAAGAGCTAACTGCCCCAACTGAACTTCCATCTTAGCTATGGATTGTGCAGTGACCTGGTTAATCTGAGTTTGATTTTGATGGGTTTGCTGTTGAGTTTGGATGAACTGCTGTTGCTGCCTCATCAACTCGGCAATCATAGATTCTAAAGACGACTGTTGTTGGGCAGGCTGCTGGTAATTGGTCATGGGATCTGGTATGATGGCTCTGCAATCGGTAGATTGTTGGGGTTGATAAGGGACTTGAGGAACAATAGCTTAGTTTGTGGAAGAACCAGATTGCCTAGGAAAACTCCTATTGTAACCTGATGGACCACTAGATTGAATAGGTTCATTCTGTCTGTATGAGAAATTAGGATGGAACCTATTATCTGGGTGATACGTTTGGCTAAAAGAGTTTGGAGTTGGCTTCCTAAAAGTACTATAGCCATTAATCGCATTTGCTTGTTCAGCTTTGATTTGAGGCAAAGCGGGACAACACTCGACCAAATGGTCGTTGCCGTCGCATATGACACACAAAGAACTCGGTTCGACAGTCACTTGCGAAATTGTTCGAGGGTCTAGGTGAGGTTTGGATGCTGAGATGGCAAAGGCATCTAACTTCTTCGTGAGATTATTCATCCCACTTACTAGACTACACATGACATTTTTGAGATCAGGGTCTGCCTTTATCTCATACATGCCTGTCTTCCTAACCGGATCGTCTCTATCAAATTCTTCTTGGTTAGTGCTCCAATTTTGAGCACTCTCAGCTAACTCTACAGGAAATCATACGCTTGGTTGGGAGTCTGGTTCATGAACTGACCCTTATGCATTGACTCACTAAGGTACGTTGATTCATTGTTAATCCTCTATAAAAACTTTGCACCAACTGTGCTTTGTCAATGCCATGGTGTGGGCATTTGACCAATAAATCATTGAATCTTTCCCAAGTTTGGGAAAATTCATCATCAGGACGGGCTCTAAAATTTCTAATAGAGTCCTTCATTTTCTCAGTTTTGGCCACGGGGTAGAATTTGGCCATAAATTTCTTGGATAGAACATCCCAGGTAGATATGGAATTGGGTGTTAGGGAGTTCAACCACGCAGCTGCGTGGTCTTCCAAGGATAACGGGAACAGAATAAGCTTGATACTCTTCTCATCTAGATTCTGATTTCTAAAAGTTTGACATATAGTCAAGAATCGATTAAGATGGGTGTAAGGTTGTTCACGCTCTAAACCGTGGAACTTAGGGAGCATATTGATGGTGGCAGCCCTAATTTCAAACTGAGGTGCATTGTTCAATAGTAAAACAATGCATGTGGGAGGAGATGCGGAAGCTGGAGCGAAGAGCTCATTGAGAGTTCGCTCTCGATCACCCATCATAACTACTGATGGTGTTTGCGTATCCTACTGATGGTACGTTCGATCTCAGGATCAAATGGTTCTAACACGTTATTTTGTGAACGTCTACCAAGCATACAAATCACACAGTCGATCAAACAATCACGAAAAGAAAAGACTGGACCTAGATAGGTTGCCTAAAGCTAGACAGCTCCTAACTGGGTAGAAATAGCGCAACTAGCCTTCCAACTCGGTTCTATGAAATCAAGTTTGAATCATTCAGATCTCCAGATCGGAGGAGGCGCATAATGCATAAGCAAGAGCACGCTTAAATACCTTCCTTTCTTGAATAAACTGAGTCTATCCCCTCAAAGGGCAAGATCTTACTAGATACAAAAATGACCAAGAAGCGCAATTGGCACAACTTGAAGTGGAATTTCTCCTATTGAGCTCGTGGGCCCTATAGTCAAGTCTAATTGATTTTAATTAATTTGATTGGATGACTAGTGAATTGATTATCCTAATTAGAGCAAGGAATTGGTAATGACTTCCAATCCTTATCTTATCATGCCATCCCTAGGAGAGGGGTGCTCTTTACTACTTAATTAACTATTCAAGTGTGTGCAAATTGGAAAAATAACATACAAAGGCAAGGAGTAACCCACTAGCAAATGAGGCGTGGGTGTTTCGGGATTACCTCCCGTGCTAGACGGGGTGAAGACGGTTTGAGTCGACTTAGGCCACCAACTCTTATTTTGTGTGCGAACCTAAGGAGCCGTGACGGTATTGTCCACCCGTCGTCCTTCCTTAGTCTATTACAATCCAAGCCTTCTTGGATAATTAATACAAATTACAAGAAATCCTATACAAGAGTTTCTAAAATAGAAAAATAAACCTAACTAAAGATTAAAGGAAATTCAAAGAAAAGAAGAAAAAAGAAAAAAAAAATGTTCACCTACAAGAAGCAAAACAGAAATGTTAGCAGAAATGATAGTAAATGGACTCAAAAACAGAATCTGACTTACCGCTATCTTGCTGGCTTTGTCACATTTTATAGAAAATTTCGTTCTACCCCAAATCGATATATACTAATAGATAATCGGAGATCGGAGTAGAAAGTTACAGTCAGTTTAAGTTCTGCTGTCAAGGGTGAAAAAGAAAACGAAAATGACTTTTTTTTTTTTTCAATGTTTTTTTCTTCTTTCTTCTCTCTTAAAATCTCAAGAACACTTGAACTTATAGAAAGAAACCAAAAGAAAAAAAATAAAATAAAATAAAAATGAAAAAAAAATAAATTTTAAATCAAAACTTACTACTACTACCTTTACCTTTCCCGGCAGCGGCGCCAAAATTCTGATGAGACTATCGTTGTTCTTCTCACCGGAGTTAATAATAATCTTAGTTTTACCTTACTTGTGGGGCAAGTAGGGGATCGAACCCAAGAGAAAGGAGGAATAGAGCTAAGCTAAGAAGATAAAATTCAAATTAACTAAAAGGAATTAAAACTGTTTTTCTTTGTATTTTTGAACTTATAAGAAGATGTAAAATTGCTAGAAAATAAATTAAAGTAAATGAAATTAAAAGCAAGTAAACTTATGAATTAAAACACCATTGGAGGTGGATCTACCTAAAACATGTTAATGAGCAATTTCTAGTCTCTAGCCTTTTTATAACTCAATCATAAGGGCTTGGTGTTAGCTCCTTAGATCGGAAAGTTTTGCAATTAAAATGAAATAAAGGAACAAAAACAAAGTAGAATTTCTTGAGAACTTCTTACTACAAATTATCTAATTTAAGCATACTTTATCTTGATCTAATCTAAGCATAAAGTATCTATATTAAGAATAAAATGTGCAAGAAACTTAAAGAGAATTCATAAGCATTTTAAATAAAAGAAAGGCATAAAATTAGAAATAACACAAGAACTTGCTCTAGGCTTTTCCACTCTCCAATGGAGGGGAACTTAGCCTAATGTCATTGCAAGAGAGGGAAGACAAGAGATGAAAGAACTTTTCTTCATTTCATGGAGAAAATTACAACTTCTTCTTCTTCTACTTCTTACAAGACTAGTTAACCAAAAGAAAATAACTAGAAAATGAAAATATAAAAAATAAGAGAATAGGCAAAGAGCCTTAGATTAAAGGAGTCTTGGATAAGAGAACCAAGATGAGACCCTTTCTCTAGAAATGAAGGCTCTATTTATAGAGAAAAATGTGTGTAGAAGAGTCTAAAAGTAGCCTCCACTTTTCTTTGCACAAAAGACAAAAGAGGAGAATATGAGTTAAGGATTAGGGCATTCCAAAGTGTTAGGGCATTCCAAAGTGGGCCCAAATGCTTTTGCCTTGAGATTTTGATTCCAAATTGTTGATTTTCTGCACAAGAAACACACGTAATTAGATTTATCTAGTAAATGAATTTTTTATATATAATTAAGCCTAATTAACATGCAACGTGGTTGTTTGAGGCTTATCATGATTATTATCTTAATATAGAGAAATAGGTACAAAAATCAAGATAAATATCCAGAAAATGTGCGTATAATTGAGTGTTTGGAGACACTCATCAGGTGGTACCAGGCACAGACTAGCATACGAGTCACTACTCTGCAAGTAGGGCGGGTTACAGTAGAAATCTCTTTAGTTTGGCTAGCAAGACAGAACAACAATAAGCAAGGCAGGCCAGGTCATAAGGAAAACGTACGACTGATAAGTACACGTCAATCCTAGAGATTTCAAAATAGATCTCTGCAGTTAAGTACGATCAATCCAAGAGATGCCGATTAGCTAAACAACTTCATAGAGTCAGTAGATATCCCATGATTATAGCCTAATGAGGGGGAGAACCCTATAGACAGCTAAGGGGATAAAAAACATAGGAAGCACTATTGAAGAGGATCTTTTTGGGAAAATTGGAGTCTAAATAGTACTAAGAAATATTCCTCTACTTCTCTAACTTGAGTATCAAAGTGGTTTTGGCAGGTACCACGCCACCACGGGCAAGGAGGTGTTAGGAACAATTTCGAATCAATAAGGTTGGATTCATCATAATCGTCTATCGGATTCAGACTGCATAGAACTGGAGCCGTTCGTGGGAACACCAGTAGTAGATTGATTTCAATTAAAATAATGGTGTGATCCACAAGAACAAACGAAGTCAATGCACCCCCCAGTAGCTCCAGTGGTAGAAGCACAATTGTTGGCGATGTTAGACGTCATGAGGAAATAGTAAGAGGAAATATAGAAGAAGATGGATGACTTAGTTTAGCAGAACCGACATTTGAATCAGCGTCCTGATAACCAGTAGTTGACAAGACAAGATAGCCTACTGAGAGATTCCCAACTAGCGAGCAAGGATGATCGTGCCTCAAGTATGGAAGGGAACACGTCATTGCTAATCCCTATGGGAGAAGGTGAAATAGAGGTCGCTACTGCGATCATTGGCACTGAGCCTATAATATGTTTAACCCGAGAAAAGGCCAGAGAAATGATTAGGAAGGAGAAAAAGTTGATGAAGAGTACCAATGTAGGCATGCACTGGTACAGGCCATTCAGGGGATTCAGAAGTCTGCCTTTACGATAAAATTTTAGTCAAAGAGATCCCGAAGAAGGTTGTACCACCTCGTTTCACCTATTATTCAGTTACAAAAGACCCAGTGGAACATCATTTCCACTTCTGACAGATGCTTGCATTGTGGGAGGAGAATAAAGGGTTGATGTGCAGGTTGTTCCCCTCAAGTTTGAAGGAGAATGCACTGACTTCGATCCACAAGTTTCCATACGGATCGATTACCTCATTCAATGAACTTTGCACAGCCTTTGTAACATGATACATCGGTGAAATCGCCTCGACCCATTTTTACTAAATAATGAAGAAGGGGTCTGATGGGTAAATTGGGGATTTTTGAACAATGGGAGTCGCCACCTAGTTTAGGTCTAGGAACCAAAACTAACTCCAAATGGATATGGATCGATCTACGGATCTGAGAGATGGGTAAGGAGTTAGGTTACGGGTTTCGGAAGGTGTTAGGCACCGAACCCGCCTGATCAACATGATCGATCTCTACTACGATCCAAAACTATCTTACGGTCAACGGGTAGAGACTAAATTCAAGACTATGGTCCAATCATCATCATCAATTTATATCGGGTTTACCAAATGAATCCTATGGCCAAAAATGTCCCAATTATTACATGATTATTTCTTAAATTTCGAACAAAGAGGGAACCTTGAAAGGCCTTGAATCGTTCCTCACATTCTAGAATTCACATAGCGATATTCCCTAATTATTCAAAATAGAAAGCTCCCGAAACATTCTCCAAATAAGGAAAAAAAACATGAATACCAAAACTACTAAGTTGGAACTTATGAAAATTTTAAATTAGGAACTTACATTTTCTTAATCTAGAATTTGAAAAAATATGATGAGTTACCAAATTAGAAGTTTACAAAATGAATTCCCTAAAATGAAAAGTTTCCGAAAGATACCAAATTTCTGAATTAGGAAATCTAAAATTCTTCTTATGGATTTGAAATTGAATGGGAAAATACAAAATTCTCTAAATTGGAAAATTGTTAAAACGTAAAATTCCTAAAATGAAATTTATAAATATGTGTTTTCCCCAAATTAGAAAATTATGCAATCTCCCTTAGAAGGTTTCCAAATAGAATTTTTCAATGATTCGCAAATAATTTCCTAAAAGGAAAATTATATAAACATCAAGTCCCAAATTAGAAGATTATAGATTTGCTAAAAATCACCAAATTGGAAATTTACCAAACAATAAAAAATTCAGGATATCGTACTTACCAAATTGGAGATTAACAAATATCATTGCATAAATTTTCAAATTCAAAAAGAAAAAATCCCCAAGAAAAATTTCATATTCATCGAATCCTTAAACTAACCAAACGAGCATGCATACATGATTTTTGATTTTGTCAAAAGAGTTATCATTCAACAACATACATATTTTTCAAGTCAAGGGGTATACTAATCACATGGAAACATTCTAAACTCATCATCAATTCATCATAAATCTATTGCAAAAATCGTATGGAACCATCATGCTCAAACACAAAGATCATGTCATCACGAACTCATGAAAAAAGATGCATAAATAAAAAATTATTTTTTAATCCTATCAATATGCAAAGGTAAATAAATATATATAAACAAGTATATAAAAAATATATTCTCCTAACCCTATTGAGACGCAAAACAAATAAAAACATAGAAAATATTATATATATAAAAAAAAAACTCTTATAATCCTACCAATATGGAAAAATAATAACTAAAAAAATTGCGTAAAAGAAATATTCCCCTAACCCTATCGATTTAAAAATATAGAAAACAAACTACATAAACTAAATACATCCTCCTAATCCTATCAATAAGTAAAAAAAAAGAAAATAATAAAATGCATAAGAAAAACATTCTACTAATCTTATTGATATAAAAATAAAAGTACAAATAGGAAAAAATAAATAAATAAACTTACCTATTAGGATCTGATTCCTTCAGGTACGAACTCCAAAACTTGTGAATATCTACGTGTTGCGAAGGGGATAATGGCTGAAGGAGATGACTACTGAGAGGGTTGTTGGTCTGCGACGTGAGTGCAACGGGGAGAAGCTATGTTGTAGGGACATGGAATGATGGGGTGCTACAGAGAGAGACGTTTGGTGCAGAGATAGGGTTGCAGGATAGAACGTGAGAGAGAAATGAGGGTTGAGAGTGAGAGAGGAGGTTAGTACATGCAAGGGCTGTGTTGAGGATGTGGAGAGGAGAGGAGGGTTGTGTTGAAGATGTGGAGAAGAGAGGAGGGTAGCAATGGGGCGCTCAGGTTCAGCCAAACGTGACTATATTGGGGTGTTGTGCTGTGCAGAGAGAGGAGCAGAGATGTATGCAGCAAGGCTAGGATGGATTGAAGATGAAAGATGAGAGTAGAGACGTGGTTACGCTGTTGGGGAACTTGTTGAAGATGAACTGAAGACAGAGAGAATGCTGGGGAGGTGTAGAGAGCATGATAAAGAGGGCTGGGAGTGCTGTTGCAGTAGTGGAAATGATGAAGGTGAGAGCAAGGACGTGGTTATGCAGTTGGAAAAGTTGTTGAAGATGAACTGAAGACAGAGAGAAGGCTGGGGAGGTGTAGAAGCCGTGATTAAGAGGGTTGGGAGTGTTGTTGCAGTAGTGGAGATGATGAAGGTGAGTTGGATTGCTGTAGGACCGAATGTGAGAGAGAAAGAGAGGAGGCTGAGCAGTAATCGTGGGAAAGATGGCAAGCTTTTATGGTGCTGTTGAGAACGTTGGAGATGATGAAGACTAAATAAAAAATGTGGATGGACTGTGTTTTGGCTAGATAGGAGAGACGTTCTAAGAGAGAGAGAGACGTTTCTCTTTTATAGAACAAGGTTTCCATTTTCGTTCTCTTTAATATTCTTTTATTTTTTATTTTTTTTGCTTTTGATTTCCTTTTTGAGAATGATGGTGGGGATCCTATACTACTCGTACCATGTTAGTGGTCTCTTGTTGTCGAGTTGTGGTTGGTTGATCAATTACTTAATTTTTTGTTTCAAGTTTTTGTTGGTTGATTAATTATTTTAAATTTTGAGTTGTATTAGTTGATAAATTTTGAATTTTTGGATTTAGTTAAAAATTTTAATCTTTTAATTTGATTTTTAATTGGCCCTTTGATTTAGATTTTATTTGGTTGATCGATTGAATTTGACTTCGAATTTTTGAATTTGTTGATTAGATTTCGATAGAATTTCAGTTTAATTTTAAAGGTTGATTAATTGAAATTTTTCATTTTCGTTGATCAATTTAATTTTTTTTATTGGATTTAATTTATTGATTGCGTTTTAATTTTAATTTGATCCGTTGATCAATGTTGGTTGATTTGATTCGATTTTGATTGGTTGAATGATCTTTAGCTTGTTTTTTATTAAATTTGATTACTTGGTTAAATTTTAATTTTAATTGTTTGATTTTAATTTGAATTGTTTAATTTTTTAATTTGAATTTTATTTTTAGTTTTGATTTTTAATACATTTTCCTAAGGATCAAGATCTCTAAGTTGGATTTGGAAGTTAACGGGCATTTCGATCATTTTTATGACTTTTTTTAAATTTCTCTATTTTCGTCGGTTTGGGTCCCGTTAGACTCGAAATTATGTTCTAAGTATAGTGGAGGTACTTTCCAGGTCTTTCAAAAGTTCAAAATTTATGAAGGGTATTTTCATCATTTTGTCAATTTTTACAGATTCTTATGAATTTTTACGTGAGGTTTCTTTTAGTTCCAACATGATTATTTATAAGTTTCAAAGTCATGTTTTCCTAGTGTAGCGAGGTCTCTAGGTTATCGAATTGTGTAGCGAACCTAAGCGTACATGCTAGCTAAATTGGGTGTAAGGTGTATTGATCCTAAGCATGCGTGAATTTTTATGTCGAGTCGTAACGAGTAGGAGAGATGAAAATGTTGGAAATAGGAGGAATCAAATATAGTACTCACACGCCTTTGAGTTCTTTACGCTCATCCTTAGGAATTCATGGTCAGACAAATTGTCGAATTAGGCAGATGCAAAAATGGGGTGTCTACAGATGTCTCTCTTTAGCAGAGGGTGGAAGCAAGCTAGATGGCTAATCTATTGGTAGATAATATGACATATGAATGCCAAAGCCAGTGACAGCTCATTTTGCAGCCTGATTCAATAATTTGTTGAATCGTCCAGATCCTTGAGGGTAAACTCTCCTTTGACTAAAAATGTCAAATCCTTGAATTTTTGAAAATTTTCCATGACAGGTGCAAATGCAATGCGAGTAGACGTGTGTGCTATTGTGTAGTGATGATTTTAAAAAAGACGCATCTCCATTCAACACATTCATGATGAGAAAATAATAAACTTATTGATGGAAAACTGCGTAATAAAATCGAAGCAAAACCTGAGAAAATTATGAATTAAAAATTGAGTAAAATATGAGCATACATTGAGCATAACTGAGCATAAGGTCTGAGCGCAATCTAAGCATAATTTGAGCATAATCTAAGCAAACGTTGAACGTCTTACTCTACCTACTCGGGGTTGAGAGAGTAATGAACTATTTTGTTTTTTGGAGGTCCTACTCTACCTACTTGGGGTGAAAAAGTAATGAACTATTTTCCTAGGAAGCCCTACTTTATGTACCCGGGGTGAAAGAGGAATGAACTATTTTTCTAGGAATCCTACTCTGCCTACTCAGGGTGAAAGAGTAATGAACCTTTCTTCTGGGAGTTCTACTCTACCTACTTGGGGTGAAAGAGTAATGAACCATTTTTCTGGGAGTTCTACTCTACTTACTCGAGGCAAAAAATAATAAAGCTTATTTTTTTTAGGAGTCCTACTCTACCTACTCGGGGTGAAAGAGTAATGAACCTTTTTTCTGGGAGTTCTACTCTACCTACTCAGGGTGAAAAAGTAATAAACTATTTGTCTGGGAGTTCTACTCTACCTACTCAAGGTAGAAGAGTAATGAACTATTTTTCTGGGAGTTCACTCTACCTACTCGGGGTGAAAGAGTAATAAACTATTTTTCTAGGAGTTCTACTCTACCTACTCAAGGTGAAAAAGTAATAAACAGTTTGTCTGGAATTTCTACTCTACCTACTCAGGGTAGAAGAGTAATGAACTATTTTTCTGGGAGTTCTACTCTGCCTTCTCGGGATGAAAGAGTAATGAACTGTTTGTCTGGGAGTCCTACTCTACCTACTCGAAGTGGGAGAGTAATGAACTATTTTTTCTTGGAGTCCTACTCTACCTACTTGGGGTGAAAGAGTAATGAACGATCTTGTCTTGGAATCCTACCTACCTACTCGGATGGAAGAGTAATGAACTATTTTTCTAGGAGTCCTACTCTACCTACTCGAGGTGAAAGAGTAATGACCTATTTTTCTGGGAGTTCTACTCTACCTACTCAGGGTGAAAGAGTAATGAACTATTTTGGGCAAAACAAATAAGAGATTAACAACATTTTCAAAAAAAAATTGGGTAAATGAAGGTCCGGTCAACATTTTAACTTTATTTGAATCTCAGGAGTTTTCAAAGTTGCTATCAAAAGGTACTTTTTAATTCAAGATTAACCTTATACTTTGGGATAGAAATTGATCAGGCTTCAGAACAAAATGCCCTTAGTTTGATAGGGAATGTTGAATTGGGGATAATCGAACACGTTTGAAAAAAATGCCCCTTGGGTAAGGGGGAAACTGTACTCTTTAGAAAAGGGAAGTGCCCCTATTATGAAAGTTTGAAATCTTTAATTACCGCAAGCGCAATAAAGATTTAACTTTTAATTTTGACTTTTTATGTTGAAGATTTTGAGTCAGGCTCAAAGAAATTAGAACATAAAATTTCTTTCGAAATTCATCAAAGAATTTGTTCTTCCTCTCCGTTGGTTCACTTAGGGATGTGAAACTCTTCAAATCAATCATAGATGAGATATTTGTATCTGCTGAGTCTATATTTTATTCAAACCGAGTATTGATTGTACGATGATTAATTGTTTGCCTCGAAGTCGATGCAGCTTGGCTATTTGAACTTTTGATGTTTTGACTCGGACCGTCATTTAGATTCTGAACTCGACTGAGATTTCCTTTTGATTCGTCTAATTTTTTCCTGGATCGCCCTTTTAGGTTTTCAACCTAGCAAGCGTGCTCTAGTTTTTACCTAGATCGCCTTTCCAGGTTTTCAATCTAGTGAGCCTATATTTTTTCTTTACTCTGATTGTTGCGAAGGCCGTCCTTTTAGATTTTCAACTTAGTAGACTTTATTTTCAGTTTTCTTCCCTTTTGAACTTCTAGAGTTACTGTCTGATCATGCTTTGCTTCCTTCCTTGACTTTTTCGCACAGTACTTAGGAGGACTTTCATAGGTAAACTTAGGACTGAACATAAAGATAGGAATTTTGACGCCCAAATCCCAAATGCCCCTTGTGTGGCATTTCTTTTAAGTTATTTTCTTTTTCTTTAAATTTTCTTCCCCATTTTGACAATATCCTTTTTTTGAATTTGTTTTTTGGATTTTTTCTTTGTGGGGAATCTATTTTTTTATTTTGATGTGGTCAGGACTGAAGTAACTTCTGAGGTTGCCTACGTACCCCAGAATTTTGGGATCGGACTAAAATGTAGTTCGAAGTATATTCCCTCCCTTAGGTTGGATAATCGAGTTAAAAAAAAAGCAAGATTTTTAATTATATATATTTTTTTAAAAAGGGCTACGAGGGGCTGAGAAGGGAAATATTTAACTGGGTAACAGGAAAAGTTAGTTCGGCCAAAGATGGCCTCATTAATGCAGTACCGTTTGATCTATCAAAGTTGATGGATTCTAGCATTTTGACGTCATTATGATCTTTGAAGTTTGACAGCTTTTCAAATAGTCTTACTTTGGTGATGGGATGACCTTTTTTGTTGGATTTGTAATTTTCTTTATTTGGTTGAAGACAACTATTTGATTTTCTTTAAAGGCTCAATCTTCATCTTGCATGTCCCGCATTTTCACTTTCTTATCAAAACACAATTGATTCATGGAGATAACTCAAATTCACTTCTGACGATTGGTTTTTATTCACACTGTAAGAAATGAAATTTCCATTTCAAAAACTTCGTTCCATAACATAAAACCCTGAGTAGTTTGCATAGAGAACCGAGTTGAAGTTTGACATGTTAAGGGTATGAAAGAGAATTTCTCATGCCAATCTCGATATTTCTCATACATTTTCATGGTAATGGTTTCAAAATTCTTATTATCTGCCTCAATAGTAATCCACTCTGGGTGCCCTACTATTTTGAGAAATTCAATGTTGATACATTTCGTAACTTGTCATTTGATTATGTGATTCCGTTCTAGCTTCATATGTTATGTTCCTGTTTCATAGAGCAAGTATCTATTTCTTGTTAGACAACACCCAGGCTTACCCAACATATCCTCATAGGACCACGCAAACAAGTCTTTTGAGTTTTCTGAATAAATTCATCATTTCTTCTTGTTCTTATGGGGATAAGTCAATTCTAGTCTGAATTTTTTGGAAATTATTTTTTCTTTCGAGGTCAACGACCTTAACTTCCTCGATTAGAGGTTGAACCTGACCTTTGTCTTCTTGTTTAGATAATTTGATTAATTCAGAAGGGGATTCCTTGTCAGAGGATCCTCTCCTAAAGTAAGATTATTAGTTAACTCGTTAATGTGCTTGAGGTTTTTAGAAATTTCTTTTATTCAATTAAATTTAGATGGAGCAACAGATACCATTGCACGATAAACTGACTCGACTCAGCAAAAATAAAAATGGTAGACTCGATCTAACAAGAATAGGATGTTACGAAATAAAAAAAGCTAAACTCAAACTAAATCACATAACTCATGAAAAATTAAAGACAAGTACTGATTATAGACTAAGAACTCAGGACATCGCTTTCAACAAATAGGATTGGAGCATGATAATCTTCAAGGAACAACTAGGCAATGTTGAGAGACTCTGTGATAGTTTGCCAGTCTTGAACTTCTTCTTCAGATTCTTTGCCCTTTTCTAATATTTCCTTATTTAGACTTGATTCCCTTCCCTTGGCCAAGGTCGTATCGAGTTCAGTATTTGAAAGTTCTTTCTTCCCAAGTCACATATTCATGTTCATTGCAATAGAGGGAAAAATGTTCATACTCTTCGTTCAATAAGTAAGGATTTTCATCTTCTACGAAATTAGATTCTTCCAAGTCCGTCTGTGTTAAAGCATAAGTGATGAGAGAACAGCTATCATAATGAGATGGGGACAAGCAATAGATTTCATCTGAAATTAGGTTGAATGGTTTACAGTCAGTAGTGAGAACTTCCTTGGGGATTATCATTCCAATAAGAGGAAGGCTAGGTAGTTTAGGATTGACTGGGTGGATAAGGAGGACTGGGTCAAATAGGAGATGGGTATTGGACACCATGTTCAAAGTCTAGGGAGGTTGGTATGTAGGTAAAGGATTGGTGGTAACATTCGGTTGCACCGGGGTAGGGACGGTAACTTTTTTGGCATCGATGAGGTCTTGAACAGTGTGACGAAGGGCAACACAATGATCAGTAAGGTGATCAGGATTTTGGTAAAACTTACAAAATGAGTTAGGATTATGAGAAGCCGGGAGTGGACTTTGTAGAGGTCGAGATTCAAGAGGTGTAATGAGCCCTTTACTTAATAGTTTCTGAAGGAGAATGTTCAAAGACATCCCAAGATTAGTGAACTTCCTACGCGATTGAGGCTGACTGGGATTAGTTTGGTTAGTAGGTGAGGTAGTATAATGGATAGGTGTAACAGATGTATTGGCTACATGAAGATGATTAATGTTGGGCTTGGAATTGATGAATGATTTTTTGAACTTATTGTTAGAAGGGTTGGAGAGGATCCCGAAGCAAAGGCATCTTTCAGTTGGCTACCGACTTGCAATAGAGATTCAAATGTGAGGAGGTATTGGGCGACCAAGTGCTGAGCATACCCTTGTGTGGGATTTTTTAGTATGATTACAACTTGTTCCTTTTCTGATGGTATGTCCCACATTTGTGCAACTTTGGCCCTCCAATAGCCAATAAAATCAGTGAACGATTTCCCATTCTTTTGTTTGATTGATTCCAAATCCCTCCTATAAGTTTCAATTTATGTGTTATACTTGTATTGTTGCCAGAATGACTTTGACATACTTTCCCGTGTCCCTATTGCAGTTGGATCCTGAGACATCAACCGTCGTAGTGCTGATCCTAATAGAGTACATTGAAATAATAACGTCATATGTTCATCACTTAAGCCCAGAGTACGCATGTCAGTGACATATACTTTGAGGTGTGTTCTTGCATAGCCAACCCCATTGAATTTTTCCATTTCTGGCATTACGAACTTCTCAGGCAGATAGATTCTAGGGATTTGATTTAGGGCCTCGATGCCTACTATAATTTCATCAATCCCTTTTATGTTTTTCAAAGCCATTTCCAACTGAGTCATTTTGCTAGCTAGCATCAAAATTTTGTTAAAGTGTTCTTCATTTCCATCAAGTTCATAAATCTCATCTAGGTTCCTTGCCGTACTTCCTTCATGTCCCTTACCTCTTTGATCATCAAGGGGGTTTATTGTTGATTCAGAGATTTCCTCTAGCACTTCTATTATACTCTTTATGTTGTTTATGTCCATTACAAAGACTGTTAAGATCTTACAATCTCTACGAGTTCAGATTCAGAGGTCATTTCTGACGGTTCACTTAGTGATGATGTTTTCCCTAACCGACCCGACTCACTACTCCAATTAGGTGGTGGACGTTAAGCTTAAGAGCAATGATATCTTGAAACCCCATCAAAAGTGGATTATTTGTTGTAGACCCCAGAATAGGTTTTTAGCAATTAAAACTAAAGGTTCCTCTTGATAGCATTTATTAAGTTAACTCCTTAGATTCAAAATCTCTAACAGATGAAACATTTCAAGCAAAGAATTACATGAAGATGATTTACTAATTGATCAAGAATCTTAAGAAATTTTCGAATCATAATTAAGGATTGCATGACCTTCAAAGAGTAAGATCCAGATTGTACTAATCGGTACATCTCTTAATATGATTTTTACTAATCCTGATCTTATTAATTATAAAAATATTCAGTCCATTGAATTAAATTGACCAATATAAAGGGATTGGGACTATGTACCCATTTGAATTTGGGCCGGTTCGATCCAACCGATTCGAATATTCTACTTGAATCATTTTATTCGCTATTTTTGAGTCAATTAGTCCAATCGATTTATGTGTTGATCCATAAGATCCATTTACCAATTAGGCTAACTAGTTTAAGCTTGACATTAATTGGTATGTCTCATTAGTTACATTTATTGGGTTGAACCAGTATTGCGGATTCAGTTTGAATGGTGTGGACCAGTCCACCCTCTTACCTTTTGGTTAAATTAAGTAAAGCAACCCGGGAGCACTCTTAGTCGATTTGAGTCGTGGTCTAATGGGAACACACCTAAGTTCAAGGCTCTAAGCTCACTATATGATTGAGGCTAGGTTAGGACAAAGCTTAGGTCACTTCAGCCCGAAACACCGATATACTATCCCAATTTTACTTGGTCAAGCAGTATGTGATGCTCCAGTTTGATATACCCGAAGGTATTGTACTGAAGTTATAGTGTTCACTATCATCCCCTGTGTCTCGAATGACTAGGTTAGCTTGGATCTGGCTATGGGGGTTTATAAGGACATTTCATGATGCAAATATGGATATGCATGCTTGTGAGTATGTGCAAAGGGACAAAATAAGCCCGGGGCATTTTCGCGAATATCCAATCATACAAATCACATGCATCCAATCATCAACCCCATCAAAATAAACACAATAATAGATTACATCCAATCACAAACCAATGAAAGAAAGAACAAAATCTAACCTAATCTAAGAGTCTCTTTGAGTCAACTGGGTTGACTCGAGCAAAAGGTCAACTTAAGGATAGTCTTGGATCGGGTAAAGTTTGACCCTAAAATCCCTAGTGGAGTCACCACTGAAATCGCCTCGACCCATTTTCACTAGATAATGAAGAAGAGATCCGATTGGTAAATAAAAGATTTTTGAAAAATGGGAGTCACCACCTAGTTTAGGTCTAGGAACCAAAAATAACTCCAAATAGATATGGGTCGATCCACGGATTGAGAGATGGGTAAGGGTCAGATTACAGGCTTCGGAAGGTGTTAGGCACTGAACCCGTCCGATCAAAATGATCAGTCTCTACTACGATCCAAAACTATCCTACAGTCAATGGGTAGAGACTAAAGTCAAGACTATGGCCCAATCATCATCATCAATTTATATCAGATTTGCCCAATGAATCCTATAGCCAAAAATGTCCCAATTATTACATGATTATTTCTTAAATTTTGAAAAAAATGACACCTTGAAAAAGCTTTGAATTGCACATCACATTCTAGAATTCACATAACGACATTCCCAAATTAGGAAAAAAAAAACATTAATACCAAAACTACTAAGTTGGCACTTATGAAATTTCTAAATTAGGAACTTGCATTTTCTTAATCTAGAATTTGGAAAAAGATGATGAGTTACCAACTTGGAAATTTACAAAATGAATTCCCTAAAATGGAAAGTTTCCGAAAGATACCAAATTTCTGAATTAGTAAATCTAATATTCTTATGGACATGAAATTTAATGGGAAAATGGAAAATTCTCTAAATCGGGAAATTGTTAAAACGTGAAATTCCTAAAATGAAAATTTATAAATATGTATTTTCCCCAAAATAGAAAATTATACAATCTCTCATTAGAAGGTTTCCAAATATGAATTTTCCAATGATTCGCAAATAATTTCTTAAAAGGAGAATTATGTAAACATCAAGTCCCAAATTAGAAGATTATAGATTTACCAAATGTGACGCCATGCCAAACGCTAACACAAATCTCAAGGCCGCCTTGAGGCACTAGGTGGCGCTTCAAATTTCGGCATGGTCTCCTCTGTTTATGTTAGCGTTTCACGGAACTCAAACCTGATAAACAACTCCAAACAATCCTGTATAAAGCAACGAATCCACAATGACTAAGAAACGGAAGACGATAGATTTTATGAACAACAAAGGAAGCATGGTCAGAGTTGCGCAAAATGTATAAAGTTATACAGGATTACAGAATTTTCCTCACTCTAACATAGACCTAGTACTCGGTCCCAAAATACTATGTACACCTCCTAGGACGAACAGACTTCTAGTAGAAGTAGTCATGATGCTCACCGGACAACGGACTCTGATCGTCAATCTGACCGACCAGGTGTTTCTCGGCTAATAGCTCAGCACCTGCTACGCCATCCGTAGGCTCTGCAATTAAAAAAAATGGAAGGAAAGGGTGAGTAACAATGGTTACCCAGTAGGTCCACAAACAATTCCCACTAATAACTTAACCTAACATGATCGAATAATCATACTGCATCATTTCAAAACATACAAGTTTTTACAATTGAAGCTACGATTAACTGGTACATATAGCCAGGGATGAGCGACTAAACAGCTTAAAAATTACACATAGCATCAATCATTCATACTCATTATACCTTTACATCTATGCAAATACAGTTGACAACATTGAAGCAATAGACATGCTTTTCAGTTTATAATTCGAAATATAACAACAGATACATAATACAAGTGGTGGAGTAATGGAATTTGAGCGTTGGGATTCACGATTGGATCGCTCCCAGTCGGGACATGATGTTACAATATAAATCTGGCTTTCAGTTCCTGATTTTGTGGTCGATTGCTGCACTTACTACACTGATGACCATTTATCCAGCTTAGACTGGCCGTTTGACGTGACCGTAAGCAATGGGTCTCTTTTCAATGTGTCAGAACGTTCGACTACTACTAGATTGTTAGTGATCACTGACCAATCATCTTCGTCTATGCCTATCAGGCGTGCATGTGATTCCCAAATGACACTCTACTCGTATACGATCACCTTTACAATACACGTTCATTAGTAAAAATAAGAAAGAAATGGACCCGGATTCCAGTTGTGACTCCACTCTCATACGCGTCCCATACCACGTATGAGCTTGGTGGTCCCTACCATACATCCCGGGATAGTGCACCCTCCGGATGATCTGACGCACTATCCCTTCAGGCATTCACAAAACTTTTAATAGCTCACAAAATAGCTACGTATATATATGATTTTGCGTTTAAAATAAAAGAGAAATTAACAGAACAGGATTGAGAATGGATATCCAGTTCTTACCATGCAACCGTGGCCACCCGGCCTAAAAACAAACAACAGTACTCAGCGCACGTGCTAACATAATCGAAAATAAACATGCAACCCTTTCATTAATAACCTGGATATCATTTCACCAACCTACACACAACATACAATATAAAATGCGAACATCACCCCTCGGGTGTGATTCTGACATTTTACCATTCATTCCCTTTTTCCATTCTCTCGACATTCTCACTTTTCATCTTTTCAAATCAACCATCCATTTCCAATCTTTCAAAGTCATTTTTTTGGTCTTTCCATTGAAAACCATCAAAGTTTATTCAAAATAAGGTCCCGACGATGCACGGGACCAAAGCTGTTAAAAATAGAGAAAGTTGGTGTAAATTTGGCTAAGTGTCGAAAACTCAAATTTTCAAAGTTCTCTAAATTGAAAACGGATTTCTCGAAATGAAGGTCTCGATCACGAGATTCGACACCATATAGTTTTTGTAATCTAATTCAAAGTTATGCGAAAGTTATTACATTTTGAAAACTTATCGAAAACGTCGAAAAATACGTTTTGTTCTTGAAACCAAAATTTAGATTTTGATCCTTTGAGATTCGGATCTCGAAACCATTTCCATTGTTCCGAAATGGGGGGTAAAACCATAATTTCATTAAAGAACTTAAAGTAAAAATTAAAGAGGACATTTACTTAAATGTTTTTAATGAAATGAAGGGTAAGAAATAGTGTATAGGCAATGGGGAGGTCAATGCAAAAGTCAGAACACAGTTCTGAAGAGAACTTTTTCTATCGGTGGCTGTCGATGGAACCGACAGAATACTCGTCGGCAGGTGTCGGTGGGACCGATGGCATCTGCCAACAGAACAAGATTTTCGGCGACTTCTTGGCTTTGTCGGTGGCAGAAGCTCCATTCTGTCGGTAGGACAGACAAAATGCCTTCGACAAGTGCCGGTGGCACCCTTCCCAGCTACAGCCTGAACCACACTCGTGATTTTTGGGTTTTTCGATCCCTTCTTTGTATCTTCGTTTCATTCTTCAAATCCCTCAATCCACCCACGAATTCAACATTTAAAACATAGATTAAACACATCAAATCCTTATTTCTAGCATGAATTTCAATTCAAACAAAGATTTCTACGATTCAAAACAAACAATAAGTTTTGTTAAAACAACCTAAATGCATATTTTCAGAAATCTAAAGTTACCAATAGGAATTGGAAGTCCCCTACATGTTTGTGGACGTCGAAAGCGATGAACTCGTACAAGGATCAAAGTTGGTGGTGAAAGAGTTGGTGTTGAGTTAAGTTTGATGCAAAGAGGATGAGGGTTTGAAACTCCTTTGACAACGGCACTCTCCTCCACTTCTACCCTAGAAGACAAGCCTCCACTAACAAGGTGAAGCTCCGAGTATGACGATACCCTAAGCTACTCGTTGATTTCTGATGGAAAGTAAGCAAACGGACATGAATGGGCTAACAAAGAGGGTGAGGTTGTGGCTCTCGTCGTAGCCGACAACTTTGTCTTTTTCGTCGGGGTTCAACGGTCCTTCCTTCTCAATGAATCTTGAGGTAAAGAGAAGAAACCCTAGGTTGAGAAAAGGGCTGAGGTTTGGTTTCTTTAGAGAGAATGGAAACAAGTGAGAATAAAAGAAAGTTTGCTTTCTTTTATAAAAAACTGATGGCATACTTGTAATTTCTTTCCTATTTCTAGTTTCGACCGTAACATAACTATTCAGACTCGAAAAATGACAAACGAGTATACTGTTTTGAATAATTTTTCATTGTGGACCTAATGGTGTCATCAAATTTTTCTGATTCTCGCTCTAACGAAACTTTACTATTTTGGGTCCCACTTAACACGAAATTTGAGGATTTGTTAACTTTTTCACCAAAACTAGAATTCAAACTTGCTTACAGGCTAAAGTATATATTTTGATCATTTTGAAACTAATGGCAAAGTCAGTTTTTAATAAAAACGATCATAGCATAATCCGAGTATTTAACTTTAAGTTATCTTTTCAGAATATTCCTCGAATTAACACTATCTGATTTCTTCGAGATACGGGTTAAAAAAACGGGGTGTTACACCAAAAATCACCAAATTAGAAATTTACCAAACAACAAAGAATTCAAGATATCGTACTTACCAAATTGGAGATTGACAAATATCATTGCGTAAAATTTCCATATTCATCAAATCCTTAAACTAACCAAACGAGTATGCATACATGATTTTTGATTTTGTCAAAAGAGCTATCATTTGACAACATACGTATTTGTCTAGTCAAGGGGTATACTAATCACATGGAAACATTCTAAACTCATCACCAATTCATCATAAATCTATTGCAAAAATCGTATGGAACCATCATGCTTAAACACAAAAATCATGTCATCACGAACTCATAAAAAGAGATGCAGAAATAAAAAATACTTCTCTAATCCTATCAATATGCAAAGACAAATAAATATATGTAAAGAAGTATATAAAAAATATATTCTCCTAACCCTATTGAGACGCAAAACAAATAAAAACATAAAAAAATATTATATATATAAAAAAAAAACTCTTCTAATCCTACCAATATGGAAAAATAATAAATAAAAAAACGTGTAAAAGAAATATTCCCCTAACCCTATCGATTTAAAAACATAGAAAAAAAAACTACATAAACTAAAAACATCCTCCTAATCCTATCAATAAGCAAAATAAAAATAAAAATAACAAAATGCATAAAAAAACATTCTACTAATCCTATTGATATAAAAATAAAAGTACAAATAGGAATAAATAAATAAATAATCTTACCTATTAGGTTTCGCTTCTTTCAGGTACAACCTCCGAAGCTTGTGAGTATTCGCGTGTTGCGAAGGGGATAATCGCTGAAGGAGATGACTGCTGGGAGGGTTGTTGATCTACGACGTGAGTGCAGCGGGAAGAGGCTGTGTTGTAGGGACATGGAGTGATAGGGTGCAATAGAGAGAGGCTGTTGGTGTAGAGATAGGGTTTGCAGGATAGAACATGAGAGAGAAATGAGGGCTGAGAGTGAGAGAGGAGATTTGTGCAGGTAGGGGCTGTGTTGAGGACGTGGAGAGGAAAGGATGGTTGTGACGAAGACGTGGAGAAGAAAGGAGGATAGCAATGGGAAGCTCAGGTTCAACCAAAATGTGGTTGTATTGAGGTGTTATGCTGTGCAGAGAGAGGAGCAGAGATGTATGCAGCAAGGCTATGATGTATTGAAGATGAAGGATGAGAGCAGGGACGTGGTTATACTGTTGGGAAAGTTGTTGAAAATGAACTGAAGATAGAGAGAAGGCTGGGGAGGTGTAGAAGCCGTGATTAAGAGGGTTGGGAGTGCTGTTGCAGCAATGGAGATGATGAAGGTGAGTTGGATTGTTGTAGGACCGAATGTGAGAGAGAGAGAGAGAGGGGGCTGAGTAGTAATCGTGGGGAAGATGGCAAGCTCTTATGGTGCTGTAGAGAACGTTGGAGATGATGAAGACTAAATAAAAAATGTGGATGGACTATGTTTTTGCTGGAGAGGAGAGAAGATCTTATTCATTTTCTTTAATATTCTTCTATTTTTTATTTTTTTTGCTTTTGATTTCCTTTTGGAGAATGATGGTGGGGATCCTATGCTACTCGTACCATGTTACTGGTCTCTTGTTGTTCAGTTGTGGTTGGTCGATCAATTGGTTAATTTTTTACTTCAAGTTTTTGTTGGTTGATTAATTTTTTTTTAATTTTGAGTTGTATTAGTTGATAAATTTTGAATTTTTGGATTTAGTTATGAATTTTAATTTGATTTTTTAATTGGCCCTTCGATTTAGATTTTATTTGGTTGATCGATTGAATTTGACTTCGAATTTTTAATTAGATGATTAGGTTTCAGTAGAATTTCAGTTTAATTTTAATGGTTGATTAATTGAAATTTTTCATGTTGGTTGATCAATTTTAAATATTTTTGATTGGATTTAATTTGTTGATTGCATTTTAATTTTAATTTGATCGGTTGATCAATGTTGGTCGATTTGATTTGATTTTGATTGGTTGAATGATCTTTAGTTTATTTTTTATTAAATTTGATTGCTTGATTAAATTTTAATTGTTCAATTTTAGTTTAATTATTTGATTTTAATTTTAATTTTTTAATTTGGATTGTTTTATTTTTTAATTTGAATTTTATTTTTAGTTTCAATATTTAATACATTTTCCTGAGGATCAAATTCTCTAAGTTGGACTTGGAGGTTGAGGGGCATTTCGGTCATTTTTATGACTTTTCCTAAATTTCTCTGTTTTCGTCGATTTGGGTCCCGTTATACTCGAAATCATGTTCTGAGTACAGTGGAGGTACTTTCGAGGTCTTTCATAATTTCGAACTTTATGAAGGGTATTTTCATCATTTTGTCAATTTTTACAGATTTTTATGAATTTTAACGTGAGGTTTCTTTCAGTTCCAACGTGATTTTTTATAAGTTTCAAAGTCATGTTTTCCTAGCGTAGTGATCCTAAGCTTGCGTGAATTTCTATGTCAAGTCGTAATGAGTAAGGGAGATGAAAAGGTTGGAAATAGGAAGAATCAATGATAGTACTCACAAGCATTCGAGTTCTTTACGCTCAACATTATGAATTCACGATAAATGGGTAACGAATTGTCGAATTATGCAGATGCAAAAATGGGGTGTCTACAATCGGTAACAGGAAAAATAATGGGGATGTCGATGCTCTGCTCAACATGTGGTTGCAATCTCGAGAAAGCTTCAGAGATTTCATGAGGAGATTCAGAGAAGAAGCAATGTCCTTAACGAGTTGTGATGAGAGAACAGCTGTGGTGGCACTCAGAAATTTTTTACCCTCTGGTTCGGGGTTGTATAGGTCCCTTGTGAAGAAGAGAATGGAAACTATGAGCGAGTTGTTTGAGAGAGTGGAGAAATACATTTGCTGGGAGGATGACCCTCGGAGTTCTGCTAGGAAGAACAAGTTGATACATGCTATGGAGAAGCCTAGTAAACAGCATTAGCCACAACAGTAAACTAAAAAAAAACCCCTTGAGCAAGATGGGGTGAGGAGAAGAGGAAGAACATATTTTTCTATGCCTCCTGGCGAGATCTAGTCACTCATTACGCATGAACTATATTTCGAATGGCCTGAACCACTTCCTTGAGATCAAATAAGTCGAGTGAGAGATACAATGAGTATGACAAGGTGCGGGTACACACCACCAATAAATTCCAAGCCTTAGAAAGATTCCTGTAGAGGTTGGCAAAGCGAGACAGGTTGAAAAATCTGTCCAAAAGGCAAAAAGAGGATTTGTCCCAAGATAGGAGCCATAGGACTGATCAGCTACCTGTTGAAGGATAGGATGGAAGGGAAACGGTGATACATGTTGTCTTTAGAGAGGAAAGTGAAAAGCTAAGACATAGTAGGGCCAGTGAGAGGATTAAGAAAAGAAGGGCCAAACACTTGGCTCTTGTTTTTACAACAAAAAGTAGGTCGACGGAGCAGAGAGGACCCTATAGGAAACAAACAATGGCTTTCACTTAAAAGAATCTAGAGCTGGCAGTGAGGCCCCATTATGGCGTGCTCGTGGTAATACTACAGGTAGGCACCTTCATGCTCAAGAGGGTGTTAATTGACAACGGTAGCTCCGTAGATATCTTGTATGCTTCAGCCTTCTTGAAGATGGTCCTCAACAAGAATGTGCTCACTCTAACGGGGCCACCGTTGATTAGGTTTGATGGGAAATCCAGTCAGCCTTGGGGGCAAATAGTGTTATCTATGTAGGCAGGGCCAGTTAACTTGATGACAAGGCTCGTGGTGGTTGAGGCAAATTTTCCATATAATGCCATTCTAGGGAGAGGGTGGACACATGAGATGCAAACGATTCTCAGAGTTCCCTCTTTCTACTGCCACTAGGGTTATTCCTCCACCCGTCCCATCAAAGAGGCAGAAGAAACAAAGGAGCCACGCTTCTCATGGCACCGACTATTTTGGAGAGGCTGGTCAACTAACTACGATGCCTAGGGGGTCTTTTACCTTTGCTCCATCCTCCGTTTCTTCTTCAACTACAGTTACTGCTACTAGTGCCATTTCTGTTCCTACAGAGCTTCCTGAGGAGATTCAAATGGAGGTTGGGCAGGGTTCTACTAACCCCTAGGAGGATAACCCTGTTCTTAGTCTCCAGCCATGGAAAAGACGTCGACTGGTTAGGAAAAGTATAAAGAGCCTTTCCCCCTCCGAGGGATCTAAGGGTAAGGGCCCCCTACTGCACAAAACTCCCCTGGAGGAGGCTACCTTTGCTTGGATAGGCCGCAAAAGCCTATCTTCGGGACAAGAATGAAGGCAACCTCTTCCGCCCCCTTGCCACATCCATAATAAAGGTTGCGAGATTAAAAACCCCATCTATTTCTCATATGGCCTGGAATGTTGCTGACCGGGTTAATACTGACTTGGGCTTCGGTCATTTCATCAACGACCTTCATCAGGTAATTTATGTTCCTTTTGTCCTACTCAATTGCTTCTGACATCTGCGTGCTAACACTCTATTCTTTCTTCGTAGGCTTAGATATATGGAACCGTGGCCTTCTTGAAGTGGTATGAGGCTGAAAACCAAGTAGCTATCCTGGCCAGAGAACAAGATGAGAAAATAACTGTGCTCTAGACTGAGCTAGCCTCCTCTAGCCAATTTTCCCAAAAGATTAGGGAGGAGATGAAGGCTAACTTGGCCCAATTTTCCAAGACTAACCTAGACTTGGAGACATCTAATAAGAGGTTGATAGATATCCAGGGTCTTTTGCAACTAGAGCTGGCCAGCTACAAGGAGAGAATGCAATGAAGAGATGTAGAGCTAGCAGAACTCTTGGACAAAGTTCGACAGCAAGAACTCGAGTTGAACTCCCTAAGAATAAGTGTTGATTTAATCAAGGTTGCTTAGGCCAAAGAAGATAAGACTGAAACAAGGAAGCTACTGGGGTAGCTGCAGGCCTGATATTCTCAACTGATGGAGAAGTCTTCTGCAAAGGCTTATCATGAAGGCTTTGAGGCAGCTCGGCTCCAATACGAGGACGAAGAAGAGGATATGGACGGTGAGGTGAACCTAGATAATGCTCCCGTAGTATCCCCTACTTGTGATGCTTCTTGGACTGGGCGCTTAGGGTGTGCTCACTCCTTTCAACTAGACGAGGAAGGGAATCCCATTGATATCCTTTCTCGAACCCCTGGATACCTTATTGTAGACACCCCATTTTTGCATCCGCCTGATTAATCAACTCGTCAACCTGATCGCAATGATTCCCAATGATGGATGTTTATTCCATTGTTTTATTTTGTTACTAGAAATATTTCAGAAATCCGGATGAGGTATCTCGAACTGACAAAACCTTAGAAAACACGCTATGCTAGGAAGATACGACCTCAGAAACATAAAAATCATCATTTTTCAAATAAAAAGAAGCTTCACGATAAAAATCACTAAAAAATTACCAAATTACCAAAATACCCCTAACATCAAAAGATCCCTAGAGCTTAGGAAAATCCATTCAAACACATAAAACAACAAATCAAAACCAAATAAATCATTTCGCCAATTTTAACAGAATTTGAAAAAATTACTACCCCTCATAAGGTTCACGACCATTTCATACGAAAAAATTTCATAAATGACACAAACCAACATTCCCATTGAATTCCTTACGAAAAATTGATTCTAAAACATCCTGGAACATAAAAAATCGACTTAAAACGCGAAAAATCCTCTCCGGGGGCAAAACGGTAATTTCATGATTTTCACAATTAAAAATTTTGAAATTAATAAATAAGACATTAAATAATTAAAGTGAAACATTAATGAAATTAATTTAAAATTTTGAACTAAAAAAATCGATCAATCAAGCTCTCAAGCAAAATTGTTGATGGTTCGCAAGATATTTCTTTAAAGACCCCTCCATTTGGGGGTCCAAAGAATTAAAGATATAATAGAGGGGGGTTCTCCAAAATCTTAAAGTCAATGAAGCAAGACTAAAGTCAATCAAGTAAGACTAAAGTCAAAATTAAAGTCAATTAAGCAAGACTAAAGTCAAAATCTTAAAGTCAATCAATTAAGACTAAAGTCAAAATATTAAAGTCAATCAAATAAGACCAAAAGTCAAAATCCTAATAGAGTTCCAATTAAATAATAACTCTATTTAATAGAGTTCTAACTAAAATACAACTCTACCTAAAATAATTCTTATTAAAATACAACTCTACCTAAAACAATTCTAACTAAAATACAATTCTAACTAAAAGAATTATAATCAAACACTAATTCTACCTAAATCAACCGTTAAAAAAATCTATAAATAGAGGTCCTCACACCCCATTTTTGTATCAAAGAAAAAACCCTAGAAAAAGTATGTGAAGAAGCCTCCACAAGTTCCCCAAAACCCTAATTTTGAAGTCCCAACTTCTTACCTAACACCCATGCTTTGATTTTTAGCCTAAAAAAATACCTAAAAGCCTTTCAAAAACACCCAAGAATCCATAACAAATTCGAAGAATCCAGATCCAAGAAGGAGATACCTTGCCTCAGAGATCAGAAATCAGATCCGGAGACAGAACGAAGAAAGGAGTATGGTACAAGGAGCAGTTTCACCAGATCTGAGGGAATAGAACCTTTGCGTATCGAAGGTAACATGTCTGTTATATTTTTATCTAGGTTTTGTCATTAGCAATGTAGTCTTATTTGGGATAAGTAGAGACCTACATTGGCCGGGCAGGGTTGGTGCCTAACACCTTCTAATCCCGTAATGTGATCCCTGGATTCAGTTTTTCTGTAGTAGATTAGTTTTTTATCCATTTTAGAGTCAGTTTGGTTCCTAGGCCGTAATAACTAGGTGGCGACTCCCAAACCTCAAGGGTCAAAAGCGGATTCGCGCACCCCGCGGATTGAGGGCGTTTTCAGTGGCAACTCCACTAGGGACTTTTGAGGATCACACTTGAAAAGTCCCAAGTATGGGAACATTGCCAATGACCTAGTTTTTTTTTTATTTTTTTTAGTTAATTGTTTGTTTATCGATTTTTTTATATTCTTGTTGGTACATCATTAATTATTTGGTTTTACTTGGAGTACCTTGATCTAACATATTAATCTTTATGGTTCAATCAAAAACCATTCGAAATGATCCTAAATAATGCGAGGTTTCAAAGGGATCGTTTTATTGAAAATGGGATGATGGTGGTCGAACAATGAATTTTTTTTAGATGCGTGTGTAGGTTTTTTTTTTTTAAAAAGAGAATTTTACTTAATGTGTGCAATTTTATTTCGACAATATTCTCTTAAAAATTTTTTTTTTAGGGAGTGTACGGTTTATCTTTCAACAACATTAGTTTTATTTTTATTTTTTATTTTTTATTTTTATTTATTTTTTTGGTCTGTGTTTTGTTGATATTTTTAGGCAAAGACGTGCTGTCCATTGACAGCAAGAAGAAAGGTAAAAAAAAACAAAACAAAACAAAACAAAAAAATTAAAAAAAAAAAAAAAATTAGTTTTTTAGGTTCTGTTAGCAAGCACCAACATGTTTTTGGTTTTTGGGATGGTGTGGCCCTAGTAAAAATTATATTTTAATCGTTAAACTCTCAATGCTTTTAATGAGGTGAATGGTGTGCCGTTAACAAAAGGAGATGTTTTCTACTTTCTATCTCCTTCTCAAAGGAGAAAGAAGAGAACAATAGAGAGACGTCTCTCTCTCCTTCTGATTTCTCTTGTTCGATCCTCTCTACTTCGTCTCTCTTCCTCTCTCTGTTGTGCAACTCGATTAAAGAGGAAAACTGATGTTTGGGTGCTGTTGGCAGCAACCAAAATGTAAGGACATTGGATCGGTGTGTTTGATTTTTTTTTTAAAACCCATGTGTTTTTACATTTTTTTTTCACACCCTGTTCATCGTCTCCAATAGAGAGACTTATTTTAAATCTGATTTTGGCCATCTTCTTCATCGTCTCCAACAGAGAGACTTTACTTTAAAATCTGTTTTTTACCATCGTCTCCAACAGAGAGATTTATTTTAATTCTGATTTTCTTTTACCCTGCTTCATCATCTTGAAAGACAACGCTGTCTGATCCGTTTCGATCCATAAATCTAATCAGTCTACGAGTCGGAGCATCAAAAAGAAAAAAAAAAAAGGTTTTTTTTGTAACAAAGAAACTCGCATCGTCCTTCTTCAAAAATCTATTTTTGGATTTTCAAAATTGAAGCAATCGTTGAGTCTAAAACAGAGAGGGGCTGTGTGAGTTATGTTGCTTGCAGCAACATAAAAAAATAAAAATAAAAATAAAAAAATCCAAAAAAGGGGCGTTGGTTATGCTGAGAGTTAGTGGTGTGTTGAAATGTTAGTGGTGTGTTGTGTGCAACCAATCACAAAACAAAAAAACAAAAAAAAACAAAAAAAAAAAAAACACAGAAAAAATGAAGAAAAAGATAATGGGGGAGTGTTTCCATTGCATGTTGCTGGCAGCAACATATATAAAAAGAAAAGCCTTTCTTTTGTTCGTTTGTACGTGTGTGTGTGCAGCCAAATAAAAAAAAGCAACAAACGTGTGTGCTGTTAAGCTAAAGAAAAAAAAGAGAAGGAATGAAGGCCTGATTGGTGTTGTTGCCAGCAACATTGAAAATTTTTTATAATAAACCTGTGAGTGTTGCTGACAGCAACATAAAACTTGTTGTTTTAATTTATTTTTTTTTTGAGCTAGTCTTACTAGCTTAGTAAGATTTTCTTTTTACTACGAGTCATTAACCTCGTCACGTGACATTTAAGAGTGATTCAATGTCACGTACTTATGGAGGGCGAAAGTCTAAGAATTTAAAAAAAAAAAAAAGTATTTCAAGAAAATTCTTTTTATTTTGAATGTAGATTTTAAATTGGATTTTGTGATCGCCCATTTTCAAAACATTGGATCAAATAAAAAGTGAAGTTTAGATCCAAACGTTTCTATTAAAACTGGAAGTTTGTGACATTGAATTACCAATATGATGAACCACGTGGCCTAATGACTCTTAGTAAAATTTGAAACCGTATCAGTTGGTCACATAGCCTATGTTCTCAAAGGATTTGCCATGCATGTTTGTCAAAAAAAAAAAAAAGGTTCATCGCTACTCATCTCAACAATTATCATTCTATCATCAATGTAACATCTATTGGAATCTCGATTTATTCTGGATCACCCAAAAGTGATCATTGATTGGACCTTAAAAATTAACAAAATTGTGCATACCACAATGATTGGATCTAATTATTTATTATATGCCATATTCATTGATTGATCTGCCATAATTGATGTACGAAGGAGATGTGCATGTTTAAATTCCGAATTGAACCGTATGAATATGTTTCTGATCAATGTATATCTGCACTTGTATGATTTAATATCCTTGCTTGTATGGTTTAATTGGACCCATGGGCCCGTTAGTTTTTTTTTTTTTTTTTTAAAAAGGTCCCGGGCACACCCCACCCTGTATTGTACACACCACGAGCACGTTTGCTGTTTTGCACGCTTGCACGTCTCATATACCCAACGTGGCACTAGTGCGTGGCCCGGTCTCCTTGGAGATGCGACGCCATTCATGAAAATCACAACTCCAGTCACGTACCTTAGGGTATATCAAACTGGGGCATCAGTACCGTCTGATCAGGTGACTCTGCAAGGTATATCGATGCACCCAAGCTGGGGCGACCTGAGCCTTTAACCTATTGTGAGCCACGCAGTCACATGTCCCAATTGCCAACGTAGTACTAGTACGTGGTCGGTCCCCTCGTGAAAGTGCCCTCGATCCGCGGGGTGCGCGGATCCGCTTTTGACCCTTGAGGTTTGGGAGTTGCTACCTAGTTATTATGGTCTAGGAATCAAACTGACTCTAACATTGATAAAGAGAACTAATCTACCATAAAAAATCTGAATTCGGGGATCATGTTACGGGGTTGGAAGGTGTTAGGCACCAACCCCGCCCGGCCAAAGCCGGTCTCTACTAACTTCCCAAATATATCACATTGCTAAAAACCTAGATAAAAATAAAAATAAAAAATTTCATACCTTTCCGATAGCAAGGATTTTACTCCCTCAGATCTGACAAAAAGAGCTCCTTGTACTGTACTCCCTTGCGTCGTTCTGTCTCCGGATTTGACTTCGGATCTCCTAGATCAAGGTATCTCCTTATTTTTAAATCTGAACTCTTCAAGTTTGTTGCGGATTTAGGGGTGTTTTTGGAGGGATTTTAGGGTTTTCTAGACTAAAATTGAAGGGGGGATGTTAGGTAAGGAGTTGGGGCTCCAAAACTAGGGTTTATGGGGGGCTAGGGGAGCTTCTAGACCTACTTCTCTTAGGGTTTTTGATTTGATACGAAAATAGGGTGTGAGCACCTCTATTTATAGATGTTTTTAGGGGTTGATTTGGATAGAGTTAGTGTTTAATTAGAGATCTTTTAATTAGAGTTGTGTTTTAGTTTGACTTGTTTTAGGTAGAATTATTTTTAAGTTAGAACTCTATTAGATATAATTGTTTTTTAGTTAGAACTCTATTAGATAGAGTTATTATTTAATTAGAATTCTATTATGACTTTTGGTCTTATTTGATTGACTTTTAATGTTTTGACTTTAGTCTTAATTGATTGACTTTTAATATCTTGACTTCAGTCTTGCTTAATTGACTTTAATTTTGATCTTAGTCTCACTTGATTGACTTTAATACCTTGACTTTAGTCTTGCTTGATTTACTTTTAATTTTTGGAGAACCCCCCTCTAAAATATCTTTAATTCTTTGGACCCCCAAATGGAGGGGTCCTTAAAGAAATATCCCACGAACCCTCAACAATTTTACCTGAAAGTCCGATTGATCGATTTTTTAGTTTTAATTTTTAAATTAATTTCATTAATGTTTCACTTTAATTATTTAATGTTTTATTTATTAATGAAAATTATTAAATTACCGTTTTACCCCCGGAGAGGACTTTTCACGTTTTAAGTCAGTTTTTAATGTTCTAGGATGTTTTAGAATCAATTTTTCGTAAGGAATTCAATGAAAATATTAGTTTTTGTTATTTATGAAATTTTTTGGGTGAAATGGTTGTGAACTTTATTAGGGGCATTTTCGTAATTTTGTCAAATTTTGTTAAAATTAGTGAAATGATTTATTTGGTTTCGATTTGTGGTTTTATGTGTTTGAGAAAATTTTCCTAAGCGTAACGTAGGCTCTAGGGTTGTTTTGAGGTTAAGGGTATTTTGGTAATTTGGTCAATTTTTAGTGATTTTTATCGTGAAGCTTCTTTTTTGTCTGCAAGATGATGATTTCTATGTTTCTAGGGTCGTATTTTCCTAGCGTAGTGTGGTTTCTAAGGTTTTGTCAATTCAAGATACCTTATCCGGATTTCTGAAACACATCTGGTAACAAAATAAAGCAATGGAATACGCATCCATCATTGGGAATCATTGCAATCGGGTTGACGAGTTGATTAATCAGGCGGATGCAAAAATGGGGTGTCTACACCTCGTGGGATGCCAAATTATTTATGAAAACTACAACTCTTGACTCGTACTCGTAGGTATATACAAGATAATTCAAGTATATCAATTGCACTTCTTGGTCAAAATCGGTGCCTAAGCGAGATCCTGCTCCGCTGTACCTACTGTACAAGGGGGATAGATTACGTCTATTCTAGACGAGAGGTATTTAAGTGGGCCCTTGCTCAGCATCGTGCGCCACCTCTCAATTGGGGATCAAATTGGTTGTTTTTGGCTTCAGAAAAGTGAGTTGAGGTTTTAGATTATCACCTATACGGTATATCAAACGAGTCACCACGTATCGAGAGGTATATAGGTGTGCTTGGGCAAGGGTGGCCAGATAAAAATGCATTGCACGTAGTAAGCTTAGAGTCTAGAAACCTTCCCTGTAGGTCACGACTCGAACTTATCGTGGGTGTTCTCGGGTTATTCATTGAATGAGACATTGTGAATGATGAGATCAGAATGCATGTGAATGATGAGATGAGTGTATATGAATGATGAGATCAGGAATGTGCAAGTTTGTCCTCAAGGATAAATTTTTTGTTGTTTAACCTGATTTGAAATTACAGTATCACTGGGTACACCAACCCAATAAAAAATCCATTTTAAACTTGACCCAGTCCATCTCGATCCAACGATCATTATGGGCCAAGCCATTTGAATCAAAATGAAAATCAAACTTTTTTCTAATTTGAATTTTTAACCTATTTTAAAAGAAGAAAAATATTTTCCAAAAGTGAAATGCTTTCCAAAAGTAAAATGTTTTCCAAAAGAATAAGATTTTTCAACAGGAAATGCTTTCCAAAAAAAAAAAGCTTTCTAAAAGAAAATATTTTCCAAAAAACAAAGAAAATGAAAAAAAATATTTTTCAAAGAAAAAAATGATTTACAAAAGATCTATTTTTGCATGAAAAATTATTGAAAATGTTTGTGAAAATTATTACTCAATAAAAATATTATTTTCCAATAATTTTCAAGAGTGCAATAAAATTATTTTCCTCTTATGGATGAATTGTTTAATGGATTGGTGTACGTAATTCAATAAAATCTAATGGTTCATTTAAAATATTATCAAGGGGGTAACACTGGAATTGATCAGATTCATATTTGATGGGGTCTTAAGGTTATCATTGTACCTAAACTCAATCGTTTATCGTTTTGTTAGGGTTACTAGTCCGGTTAGTTAGAACGAATGTCAGCGCCAAATCAATCATCAGAAATCCTTTAAAATATCTCAACATTTCCCAGTTGTTCTTTGAAGATCACAGTGCCTCCGTCATGCCAGTTGTAAGTAATGTCTCAGTCCTCAGTCTTAATCAAGCCCGTTGTAGATAGTTTTGAGTTTTCATGAGTCATTTGGGTTAGCTCGAGTCCTTTTTTTTCAGCAAGGTCATGTCTTTTTTAGATTGAGTCTACTCTGTTCATGTTGAGTCGAGTTAGTTTATTGAGTTTATAGAGGTGTCTGTCGCCCCATCTGAAATTGATCAGATAAAGGATATTTTTGAATACCTCGAGCGCATTAACGAATTAACTAATAATCTAGCTTCAAGGATAGGAAGATAAAAGTCAGGCTCGGAACAGAAACTAATTCCTAAAGAGGTTCAAATAGAAACCATCCTATCCCTAAAGGAATACAAGGGGATAATGAATTTTCTCAGAAATTTCAAAAGACTTGTTCGTGTGGGCCTATGAAGATATGTTAAGTGCAAGCTTGGGTGTTGTCTGACACAGGATAGATACTGGCTTGAGAAAATGAGATCAAGGAAGATGTTACAAAATGTATTAGTGCTACATTTCTCAAAATGGTGAAGCTCCCAAAATAGATTACCATTCTCAGACTAATAAAACAGTTGAAGCAGTATTGATATCTGATAATGGATCGTACATCAAAGCTTAAGTTATCACTCTGTGTTCAAAGTTCGAGATTCGACATCACATTATCTCTCTACCGTCCTCAGATTAATGGAAAGGTTGAAGCAGCCAATAAAATATCTCAAAACAATCATCAAGGAAATGTGTCAATCACACCAGGATTAGTTAGAGAAGTTACCATTCACACTAGGGGCACATTATACTTCAATACAGTTTTTCACTGGAGCTATTCCCTACTTTTTAGTGTATGATATGGAAGCAATCTTACTAGTTGAAATGGAAATCCCATATCTCAAGGCCTTCATGGAAAAGTCAATTGTTAGGAACAGATTGGGTTAGTCAGTGGTATAAGGAATTAAATTTGATCGGAGAAAAATGACTAAGAGCTTTGTACCACTTACAAGCTTATCAAAGAAGAATAGCCCGTGCGTTTGACAGAAAGATCAAGGCCCGTAACTTGCAAGTCGAGGATTTAATACTTAAATAAAATCGGACACCTATCTTTGACACCAAAGGGAAGTTCAAACCTAATTGGGGAGGTCCATTCATCATCAAAGAAAATATTCTTGGAAAAGCCGTCAGACTTCAAGATCATGATGGAATCGAATTACTAGAACCAACCAACCTTGACCAAATCAAACGGTACTACATTTAAGGAGGCCATCTTTAGCCGAATCAAATCTCATATTACCCAGTTCAATATATCCTTTCTCAACCCCTTTGCAGCCGTTTCAAAAAGAAAAATTATGCCTTTTTCTTTCTCAGCCCGATCACCTAACCTAGGGGAGGGAAGATTTGAACTACGTTTTGGTCTGATCCCAAAATTCTGGGGTACGTAGGCAACCTGAGAAGTTACTTTAGGCCCGACCACATCAAAAAAAAAAATAGATTCCCCGACAAAGAAAAAATCTAAAAAGAAAAAAATTCAAAAGAAAAAGTATTGTCAGAGTGGGGAAGAAAATTCAAGGGAAAAAGAAAATAATTTAAAAGGAAATGCCATACAAGGGGCATTTGGGTTTTTGAGCCTCAAGATTTCTTTCTTTTTATATCCAGTCATAAGCATACCCCTAAAAGTCCTCTTAAATACCGTGCGAAAAGTCAATGAAGGTATCAAAGCTTTATCAGGCAGTACCTCTCCAGAAATGCAAAATTGAAAAAAAAAGAAAAATGAAGCCTGCTAAGTTGAAAACTCAAAAGGGCGACTTAAGCAAAAATTAAGGTAAGCTCGCAAGGTTAAAAATCTGAAAGGACGACCTTGGCAACAATCTAGAGCATGCTTGCTAGATTAAAAACCTGAAAAGGCAATCTAGGCAAAACTCAGAGCAACCAATAAAAGAAAATCTCAGTTGAGATGAGAAGCTGAAAAGGTGGTCCAAGCCGAAACATCAGAAGTCCAAATGATTAAGTTTCAATACCCAGTTTGAACCAAATATAGACTCAGTGGATACAAATATCTTATCTATGATTGATCTGAAGAGTTTCATGTCCCTAAGCGAACTGACGGGGAGAAAAAAACAAATTCTATGATGAATTTCATAAAGAAATATTTTGTTCCAATTTTCTTGAGCCTGACTCAAAATCTTTAATATTAAAAGTCAACATTAAAAGTTAAACCTTTATTGGGCTTGCGGTAATCAAAGATTTCAAACTTTCATAACAAGGGCACTTCCTTTTCTAAAGAGTACAGTTTCCCCTTACACTATGGGCATTTGTTTTCAAATTATGTTTAATTATCCCCAGTACAATGTTCCTTGTCAAACTAGGGGCATTTTGGTTCTGAAACCTGGTCAATTCCAACCCCAAAAGATAAGGTAAACTCTGAATTAAAAGGTTACCCTCTAGATAGCAATTTGTTGAAAACCCCTGAGGTTCAAAAGCAAGTTAAAATGTTGATCCGACCTTCATAAAATCCAACTATTTATTTTTTTTCAAAAGAAAGAATCAAATGCGGTGTTAATCCCCCGTTCGTTTCCCAAAAAATTAGTTCATTACTCTTTCACTCCGAGTAGGTAGAGTAGAACTTCCTAAAAAATTTAGTTCATTACTCTTTCACTCTGAGTAGGTAGAGTAGAACTTCCAAAAAAAAATTAGTTCATTACTCTTTCACCCTGGGCAGGTAGAGTAGAACTCTCAAAAAATTAGTTCATTACTCTTTCACCCTGGGCAGGTTGAGTAGGACTCCTAAAAAATTAGTTCATTACTCTTTCACTCCGAGTAGGTAGAGTAGAACTTCCCAAAAAAATTAGTTCATTACTCTTTCACCCTGGGCAGGAAGAGTAGGACTCTCAAAAAGCTTAGTTCATTACTCTTTCACTCCAAGTAGGTAGAGTAGAACTTCCCAAAAAAATTAGTTCATTACTCTTTCACCCAGAGTAGGTAGAGTAGGACATTCAACTTTTTCCCAATTCTTATTCAGATTTGTCTCAAATCTCATTCAAATTTTCTCAAGTTTTATTTTACTCAGATTTAACTCAGTTTCACACAGTGCACACACTTGCACACTTGCACTTTTTAGTCAAGGAGAATTCTCTAAAATTCAAGGATCTGACACTGTCAGTTAGAGCTCACGCTCAAGGACTTGACAACTTTTTAGTTCGGGGAGAGTTTTACGCTCAAGGATCCTAACATCCTGACGAATTGCTAAATCAGGCTGCAAAATGAACTGTCACTAGCTTTGGCATTCGGATATCGCACTATCTACCAAAATAGATTTGCTATCTAGTTTGCGTCAACCCTCTGCCAAAGAGGGGCATCTGTAGACACCCCATTTTTGCATCCGCCTGATAAATCAACTCGTCAACCCGATCGCAATGATTCCCAATGATGGATGTTTATTCCATTGCTTTATTTGTTATTAGAAATGTTTCAGAAATTCAGATGAGGTATCTCGAACTGACAAAACCTTAGAAACCACGCTACGCTAGGAAGATATGACCTCAGAAACATAGAAATCATCATTTTTCAGAAAAAAAGAAGCTTTATGATAAAAATCAATAAAAAATGACCAAATTATCAAAATACCCCTAACATCAAAAGATCCCTAGAGCCTACATTACGCTTAGGAAAATCTATTCAAACACATAAAACAACAAATGGAAATCAAATAAATCATTTCACGAATTTTAACAGAATTTGAAAAAATTACAAAAATGCCCCTCATAAGGTTCACGATCATTTCATACGAAAAAATTTCATAAATGACACAAACCAACATTTCCATTGAATTTCTTACGAAAAATCGATTCTAAAACATCCTGGAACATAAAAAACCGACTTAAAAAGCGAAAAATCCTCTCCGAGGGCAAAACGATAATTTCATAATTTTCATAATTAAAAATTTCGAAATTAATAAATAAAACATAAAATAATTAAAGTGAAACATTAATGAAATTAATTTAAAATTTTGAACTAAAAAAATCGATCAATCAAGCTCTCAGGCAAAATTGTTGAGGATTCGCAAGATATTTCTTTAAAGACCCCTCCATTTGGGGGTCCAAAGAATTAAAGATATAATAGAGGGGGGTTCTCCAAAATCTTAAAGTCAACTAAGAAAGACTAAAGTCAAGGTATTAAAGCCAATCAAGTAAGACTAAAGTCAAAATTAAAGTCAATTAAGCAAGACTAAAGTCAAAATCTTAAAGTCAATCAATTAAGACTAAAGTCAAAATATTAAAGTCAATCAAATAAGACCAAAAGTCAAAATCCTAATAGAGTTCCAATTAAATAATAACTCTATTTAATAGAGTTCTAACTAAAATACAACTCTACCTAAAACAAATCTAATTAAAATACAACTCTACCTAAAACAATTCTAACTAAAATACAACTCTAACTAAAAAAATTATAATCAAACACTAATTCTATCTAAATCAACCATTAAAAAAATCTATAAATAGAGGTCCTCACACCCTATTTTCGTATCAAAGAAAGAAACCTAGAAAAAGTAGGTGAAGAAGCCTCCACAACCTCCCCAAAATCCTAATTTTGAAGTCCCAACTTCTTACCTAACACCCATGCTTTGATTTTAACCTGAAAAAACATCTAAAAACCTTTCAAAAACACCCAAGAATCCATAACAAATTCGAAGAATCCAGATCCAAGAAGGAGATACCTTGCCTCAGAGATCAGAAATCAGATCCGGAGACAGAACGAAGCAAGGAGTACGGTACAAGGAGCAGTTTCACTAGATCTGAGGGAAGCATAAGCCTCGGGCAATTTGGCAAAGAAAAAAGTACTCGAATGAAGGGCAGAATTAAGACAGATACAGATCAAACTAAAGATATTAAGCATAACAAACATTTCATTCTTGGACATAATTTCATTTTGATTGAGGTATTGATCTAAGGGGAAAAAGAAATGAAAATTAAATAGAACCTTTGCATATCGAAGGTAACATTTCTGTTATATTTTTATCTAGGTTTTATCATTCGCAATGTAGTCTTATTTGGGATAAGTAGAGACCGGCATTGGCCGGGCGGGGTTGGTGCCTAACACCTTTCAACCCCGTAATGTGATCCCCGAATTTAGTTTTTCTGTAGTAGATTAGTTTTTTATCCATTTTAGAGTCAGTTTGGTTCCTAGACCGTAATAACTAGGTGGCGACTCCCAAACCTCAAGGGTCAAAAGTGGATCCGCGCACCCCGCGGATCGAAGGCGCTTTCACTTATGGAAGCCGATGCTATCTTAGAATTGAACCTCACTCAAGCAGCGGGTTCCTCAGCTCAGCTTGTTGATTTACCCCCTGTCCAATCGTCTATCCCTGTTATCATCGTAGATCAAGATGGAACAGCTGATCCCCCTAGCATTGCTAAGAAGCAAACCCTTTTGCTGCTCCTGTTTCCACAACTCAGCCTTCCTCTAAAGGATAATTTATTCTTTGTTACTGTACTTGAGCTTTCTGCACTTATCCCTTCCCCTGGGATTTTTTGTATTTTCTTCTTAACTACTAATGAAAAGTTTTCGTTACACGTATTGCTGCCTCTACAATCTCTTTCTGTTGATTACACTACTTGTATGTGTGCTACCTGAAACTACCCCTGCTCATACTGAAAATGCTAGCTATTCAATTATTTACACGCTGCTAATTGCTTTGTATACTGTTAAACTATTCAAATCTACTTCCCATTCAAACACTTACACTACTAGCTGTTCAAACATACTTTCTGTTCAAATACTTATGCTGCTAACCGTTCAAACATACTTTCTACTTAAACACTTACGCTGCTAACCTTTCAAACATACTTTCTGCTCAAACACTTACATTGCTAACCATTCAAACATACTTTCTGCTCAAACACTTACACTGCTAGCTGTTCAAACATATTTTCTGCTCAAACACTTACGCTGGTAACTGTTCAAACATACTTTCTTTCTACTTTACTTCCTTTCAGGTTTTACCTAAAATAGGTGTAACTTTTTTTAGAACTTTTTCGGGCAAAAGTTGTAGAGGGCTTTGGAGCCACTGTCTTTAAAGAAGGGAACTGTTCCTATGATCGGTTGTGTAAGTCATTGTCCTTGAAGAAGGCTCTCACTCTGACTATACTCTGAACGCAATTTGAACTGCACTCACTATGTCACTAGAAGCATGAGTCACTGTCCTCGAAGAAGGCTCTGACTTTGCTTATACTCTGAATGCAGTCCGAACTGTACTAACTGTGTCAATGGCGACCTAAGTCATTGTTTTTTAAGAAGGCTCAGACTCTGCTTATACTCTGAACGCAGTCTGAATTGTGCTAACTGTGCCAATGGTTGCTTGAGTCATTGTCCTTGAAGAAGGATCTGACTCATTCCCAATTTTAGCTATAATCATTCGGCTAACTTTTCAGCTAGTGAACTCGTGGTAGAGTAGGACCCCGACCATCTTCTGCTCTGTTCATGAGGGCAGAACAAACCCACGTAGATCCAGATCCCGGCTGGATCCACATGGCTATTGTTACTCATACCAGAGTTGAGCCTCGACCAGCAATCTCGCTCGACCAATGAAGGCAGATGAGACCCAAGTAGGCTCGATTCCTTGTTGGATTCCATTGAAACGTGTTTCTAACTTTTGATAAAGTAGGACCTCGACCAGCCATCTTACTCTGCCAATGAGGGCAGAGAAGAACCATGTAAGTCTGGACCCTGGCTAGATTCACAAGGCTATTGTTACTCATGTCAAAGTTGTGCTCGACCAAACATCTCACTCCGCCAATGAAGGTGACCCACGTAGGCCCGAATTCCAATTGGATTCTTCTCTTCGGCTTAGCCCTACAAACACAGCTAAGAGACAATATTAGCAAGACATTTATTGATAATATCTCTTTAAATTACATGCATTCCAAGGTCTGGGTAACCCCTGACCAGACATAGTAAGTAAGTAATATACTCCTTCCCACCTTTGCCACTTTTAGGGCCCTTCCCAATTCGCTCCTAACTTTCCAATGTTCGTTTCTTTCGTGTTCTAGAATATTTGCCTCAACAGTAAGTCACCTTACTGTAACTGGTGAGGATGGACTTTCTTATTGAAATAGTTCTACAGCTTCTTGTGGTAATGCTCCAATCTGATTAGAGCTGCATCTCATTTTTATTCCAACAGCCCCAACTCTGCAACTAGCTAAGGGCTATTTCTTTCAAACTCCACTATCTTGGTTCTTACCATCGGGAAATTATTCTCTGTGGGGATTACTGCCTCTATTCCATCAGCCATGGAAAATGGGGACATTCCCGTGGATGTTTTAACAATTGTTTTGTAAGCCCCATGCAATACTAATGTCCACCTGCCCTTGTGTCACGATCGTATTCTTTCAAAGTGAGGTCGTGCGGCGCAAGGGGGTCAAATCCACTTGCAAGCCTGTAAAATGATCGTACACCACACACACATAGCTAGCAAACAAGTTAAGGAGGCAACACGAGGCAAAGCCCGGAGGCAACTTTGTTGATATAATATTGATTACACGAGGTAACGCATTACAAAAGCAATAAGGTGCGTTATAAGCAATAGATGATCCTATGACACACGGGACTTCCATGGAGCTAGGCTTGAGGGCTTCAACAACGTGGGTGTAGGCCGGGGATTGGGAAGCACTAGACACCCTTCTTACAAAGAATACGCTAAGTCTTTCCTAGGTTTCTAGAAGAAAACATCAAAAGTGGAGGCCGGTCATACTCTTTTATTATAGGAATGCCACTAAGCTAATAAGTATACCTTGGCACGGGGCTTACATGTACCTCTAAGCTAACATATATGCCCTGGTATGGGGGCTAACATGGTTTCATAGTGAGCCTTACATAGTATTATATGGGTGCTCCTGGGTAACTCCGGAGCAAGTTACACCTAAACTCTAGGTGTCAGAGTACATGGCCGTGACAGTCTCCCCCACCTATTCTGTAGACGTCCTCATCACATTGTCCCTGACAAACTCTTCAATCTTCTGCTTGAATGGCTGTAGGTTCTCTACTCTTTCCTAGGTGACTTCACATTCTGGCATGTTCTTCCATGTGACGAAGTACTCCGTGTGCTGCTGCTTGCTTGAACTACTGGTAACTTGACGCTCTGCGAGAACTTTGTGGACAACACGCACTAGCTGAAAAGCTGAATGAGAAAATGTATGTGTTGGAATGCTGCACACAGGATCTCCTGGATCTGCATGATACGACTTAAGACTTCTTGCATGGATTACAGAGTAGATGCTGTGTAACCTGTATGGTAACCAGAGTTTAGCAAACCTGTACATCCTTGGACTATGTCTCTTGTAGCCTGAAACAATAGTGTGAGAAGTTAAACACTGTCGACCTGTGATAAGTTCAAAAGTACTCTTGTTGGAGGAAGAGTTCTTTTGAAAGGTGGAATTGAACAAATTCGCCTAATTCTCATAATCGGCATTGGCAAGATGCCTAAAATACTCCAACGCAAAATTGAATCTCTTCTTTAGACAATCTAATTGCTGATGTCCATTGGTCGGAAAGTCAAGCTGGAATCCAAGTAATCTGCACGGTCCATCCCACAACTTGCTTGTGACTCTTGAATCTCTAATGCCGACAATACTCTTAGGAACATCCCAATTCTTGTTGACATTCTGACATAGTACCTGAGGGGCTTTATCTGCAACTTGAGTCTAATAGTAACCTGATCTCTAACCCAATCTTGAAGAGTACTTGGCTATCCCAAGTTTATAATACAAGTTGTCAACCGGCTAGATAGGATACTTGTTTTTGATGGTGATCTTCTTCAATGCTCGAGAATCGACGCAACATCGTAAAAACCCATACTGTTGCTTGCTTAACTCAACTAGTCATGGAGGATTCATCCTGAATGGCTTCTCTATAAGAGGTGTGGCAATAGGTAGCAATTCATTATGATGATCTAACGACTTACGTGGCTACAGTGTCTTCGGAAGCTCATTCGCTATCACGTCATCAACTTTTACTAAAACATGTGTAACTTGTGTGGGAGTTGAACTATGGTCCTGTTCTGTAGATTCAACTTTCAAGGAAGCAATGTAGTGTTGCTTACCTTTCTTCAACCCTTTCTTCAACTGAATGACTGAAATCAACTTTCCCTCTTCATTGCTTGTGGAGACGGGAACGAAGCTTGGATATTCACCTAACATGCACAGTTTTGTTCCGCCTGTTGTCAATCATCGAAACTCTGACTCAAATTCTAATTTTGCTCCATTAAGCTATCCATTCTCTTCTATATCTCCTTTTGCTGCTTTCTCATGTCCTCCAACATTGTCAGAAACTGTGCATCTGTTGTCCAACCGCTGGCGAGGGTGCATTGACTTTGTTTTTGTAGATCTCACCATTGTTTCGACTGAAATCAACTTATTGCTAGTTTACCACAGACGGCGCCAGTTGTATGTGGTTAGAATCTGGTGGACAACTCTGATGGTCCCAACACAAACTAATCTGAAGTCACTCCGAGCGCTCCCCGTCCCCTCGCGGTGGCCTAGTACCTACCTCAGACACTCCGATGCTCAAGTTAGAGAGACAAAGTAACAATAATCTATACTGCCTAGTCCTCGATCCTTCCAGCCCCCCCAGTAGTGCTTACTGTGTTATTTAACCCCCTTACCTTTTCCTAGGGTTTCCCCCTATATAGGCTACAGTATAAGCCGTAATCATGGGATTTCTACTAATTCTGAGGGGTGGTTTACCTAATCGGGGTATCATAAAATGATTGAGTTTATCTGTTATGATTGCATCCGGGATTTGTGGAACTGACGTACGTGCAATAGTATTACGATTTTCTCGAGCTCTACCCTACCTTAACTGGCTGAGCTGGCTTTGCTTTGTGATGTGTTGTCTACAAGCCAGGCTAGGAAGGTCTCTGTTCTGGCCTGCTCTACTTGTTGGGTAGCATTTCATCAGGTGGTCTGTGTCAGGTACCCCTTGGCCGACTTGGACACGTGTACGGCCAAGATTGATGCGTAATTATTTCCTTTTACATATATATAAATCATTTTTCTTTGTAAACAAATAAGAAATTAACATTACAGAGTTGTGAATGGATATCCAATTTCCTACCATGTAATTGTGGCCACACGACCTAAAAAATAATAGTACAGAAAAGTAAATAAACATGCATGTCACCTCGTGATAATAGAAAGTAGATTAACCCTAGATATACATTTTTCAACCCATACATAGCATTACAATGTAAAATGCATACATAACCCTTGGGTGTGATTCTTACATTTACCGTTTCATCCCCTTATTCTTATTTTTTGATTTTTGCACTTTTCACATTTTCAAACATACCATTCATTTTTCGATATTCATTCACTCAATATGAGTTCATTGAATATTAAATCCCTTATCAAACTTTGAAATTCATTTTTATCATTTAAGTTGAAAATTTATAAAAACTTATATCAAAATAGGGTTCGAACAGTGCATAGCACCCAACTGGCAAAAAGAACTCAGTGAAATGTCCTACCCATGTATAATTTGTAATAAAATAAAATTAAACACACCAAAGATGACGGTCTAGGCGTGAATTTGAAATAACAAAAAGAATTTTATGTTTTTGAAACACACCACAAATTTTCGTTAAAATCCTCAATAGAATTTTCACAATTTATGGTTAATAATAGAAAATGAGAGTTCCTACAAATCTCTGTGCAAAATGATTGAAGAGTATGCATAGAAATCGAGATCATTGATACAAAAATTGAGGCAGATCTGATGTCGATGTGACTGATTTTTTAATCGGATCTGGTGGTTTCAAAGATCTCGATGCCGTTGTCCTTTCTCCCTTCTGCGGTAAATAACGATTTGAACTCGAAATATATGAAATCCGAGGTTGAAGATTCAAAACCCCCGTTATGTTTCTAAGTGTTTTTCCGTGAAACGAAAAAAAAAGGAAGACAAAAAGAAAACAAAACGGGTGGGTTTTGTAAAGCTCAATGCTATGGACACATTTATTTTCTTCATCCAGCGACTACGACAATCCGTTCTCGATAAATCGATGATTCAAAGATGTTTAAAACCAAATTTTGAAAAAATATTTTGTGGCTGCTGTTGGTGTATTTTGGGAAGAGAATGAATAGTTAAAAATTTTAAATTTCTTTTATATAAATTTGCGAGATGAAACAGATATTTTTAACATTTTCATTTAACAAAAACTCGACCGTTTGGACTCCAAAATTGACGATTGAATACTCTATTTTCTATAATTTTTTATTGTGGATCTAACGATGTGATCCGATTCTACAAATTTTATCTTTAACAAAAAGTTAGTTTTTCAAACCGGTGAGACCCAAAAATTGACGTTGTTTCCATTTTTTACGATAATTCAACTTTCAGGGTACCAAAAATGATGAGTAAATACTTAATTTTCTATCATTTTTCATTGCGGGTTCAATGGTGTGATCGGATTTTAAAAATTTTGCTCTAACAAAAATTCATTTTTTTTAGCCTAATCCGACTTAAAAATCGAAGATTTTGCAACCTTTCCGTTTGGACTCGTATTTGAGCATGCTTATAGGATAAAGTATATTTTTCAACCATTTTAAAGCTAATTGTGAGGTCATATTTTATTAAAAATAACCATAATAAAATCTTAAAGTTTTACCTTAAGTCTTACTTTCATAATTTTTTAAAATTCTACTATATATTTTTCTCGAGATATGAATCAAAAACTCAAGATTTTACATTATTCCCCCTTAATAAAAATTTTATCCTCGAAATTTCAACATTGCATCTTATTTTTCAACTAGTCCTTATGGTTGATATTCATATTGAATTTAACATCTCTACCTTTTGTCATAAATCTTATGTTTTAAAAAATTATTCAAGATGATAATTCCTACATCACAACTTTTTACCAATCATAGTCTTCCAATCTTGTATACAACATATCCTCATATCAACTCATAAACCACAATATACATACTATCAATTAACTATAATAAAATGCACTTTCTCTTACTAATACAATAGAATAACACTATATCAATTACTTTATACTTCCACATCACTTATAATTATAGTACAATTGTCTTTGGTAGTTTCCATAATAGCACGACTTCAGCTTTGGAAGGGTCTACTATCATCAATCTACTTGATACTACGTGCCCTAAGAATTTTACCTTACAAAATTAGAATTCACACTTGTTGTACTAGGCATATAGCCTATGTTCTCGTAAAATTTATAGTATGATTCTTAGGTGTCTCTTGTGATCCTCCCTCACTTGATACTCAAAGTGTCCTAGCATAGTCTGAAATGCAGTCTTCGAGATATCTGCCTCCTGAATTCTCAATTTAGGGTACCTAAACCGCAAATCAATCTTAGAAAAATACTGGGCACCTTGTAGTTAGTCAAACAGATCCTCAATGCGTGGAAGAGGGTATTTATTTTTTATGGTCACTTGGTTCAACTTCCGGTAATCAATACATAAACGAAATGACCCATCTTTCTTCTTGATGAATAGCGTCATTGGTCCTCAGGGTGAGCAACTCGATCAAATAAACCCCAAGCTCATAAGCTTATCAATCTACGCTTTCAGTTCTCGGGTTTCTACTAGGACCCTTCGGTATGGTGTAATAGAAATATGCCCCATGCCTGCACCAAATCAATAGAAAATTCTACTTCACGAGACAGCGAAAAATCTGATAATTCTTTTGAAAAAATTATCCTCAAATTCCTTAACTACCTTTAACATACCCACTAGTGTCTTTATCTCTGATACTCTCAAAATTCTAAACTATTTGTACAAAAGATAGTCTCCTTTTTCCCATGTCGCTTCTTCTATATTGTGGTGTTTTTATAGCACTTTTAATAGAGAAATAAACTTGGATCTAAGTTGTTTTACTCTCTTGTTTAGTATCTTTATACTTCTTTGTTAATTAACCATATATTTTTATTGATACATTCATAAATACTCACATTATTTACTTCTACCACAACCTTATAATCACTTACTAACCATTTACTATCCACTCCCATACCACATTGTTTTCATTTTTTATTTATTTTTTTTTTCAATTTCACTTCCTCTAATTCATTGTACCAAATCATTCCCAACATAACATTTCAATATTATACAACACACGTTTAATTTATTTTATATCAGATTCTTCTTTATACTCTACCTTCCCACCACTTTTTACTGTATACTTATATCCATCATGCTACACCTCATTTATACATAATCACAATCAAAACATCATCATTCAACTACAACACTTATTATTCACTCCACTCACTTCCATCCTCACTTTTACTCACTCACTTTATTCACCACTACTTACTCTTCCAATTAATAACTACTTGTCATAATACTTACACACAAACAATACTTCCTATCCACAACATACATACCTCTATCCCTCACTCTTATAACTATTTTCATATACTCGGACTTCATTTTTTCAAAATTTCGTGTTCTTCTACTTTCCATCCACTCGCTACTGGCATTACCATTTTCATATTGTTTATGTCCTCAAATCCTTACCATTACCACATCCTACGTCTTTTTCATCATTGAACACTATATCAGTTTAAAACATTACTTACCAACAAATACTTTTAACAATTACTCATGTATAGGGTTAGATTCTAATAAACAGTTCTAATGGCTCCCACCCGCACCGATCCGAAGTTGCTCCTTACGCCTCCCTCTTTGCGGCGGTCTGGTACCTGCCACAAACACTCTGACGCTCAAGTTAGAGAGGCAGAGAAGCAATAATCAATACTTGTTTACTCCCGATCTCTCTCATGCCCCCTTTAATAGTGCTTACAGTGCTATTTAACCCCCCTACCTTACCCTAGGTTTCTCCTCTATAGGCTGCAATCATGGGATTTATGTTGGCTTTGAGGGGTTGTTTACTTAATCGAGATATTATGGATCGATCGAATTTATCTGCAAAAATCCCCTCCGGGATTTTCTAAATTAACGTGCAAGCAATAGTATTGTGGTTTTCTCAAGGCATGGCCTGTCCTACTTAGCAGGATTGGCTTAGCTTAGTGTTGTACTGTCTTGCTAGTCAAACTAGGGAGGTCTCTGTTTTGACCTGCCTTGCCTGCTGGGCAATGTCTTGTCAGTTGATCTGTGTCAGGTACCACTTGGCCGACTTGGACATGTGTATGGTTAAGATTGTTGAGCAATTATTTTCCTTTACAACTACCTCCTCTCGAAAAAGCACAAGATTTCTTCGTTTCCTCGAGACGCAATGCTGCTTTCCTACTGGCTACTCAAGCCTTTCATAATTGTACTTGTTTTTTTCAAATCGACGCATTCAATGCAATGTCGCTTCGAATCTCTACCAACGGCTCAAATGGATTCCTTTTCATCTATATCCATCCACGTGTCCCTTTACCTTTTCGCATTACCCCCAATCTGTAACGTTTCGACTGGACTCAAATGGTCCTCTGAGGCGTACGTGCTAATTTGTCTATTCTCATAAATAGGGGACTTAGTACATTTATCGCCTACTATTGTGCTAAAACTCTACAAATCCATTTCTGTGTTTTTCTTCGAAGACTCTTTCTATTTTTCATTCTACTTTGCTGCAGTAGTTACCTCTTTGCTTCGAGGTAATTTCATCCTCTCTCTATATGTTTTCATCTTTTTCCACAGATGGCCTTCCCATGGCTGTTATTGTGTCCCAACTCTGACGAAGCCTGTATATTCCTATTTCGGTGCACATTCAAGTTGGCAGTGACTCTAATACCCCTGCTGACTACCACCAAGGAGAAATCTTTGTCTCCGTCAGACAAATCAAGGCTGACCTTAGTTTCCCTCTCGCTATTTTCCTTAGAAAGGTACTGAGTAAGATAAACCGGTCTCCTATTCAAATGTCAGAGAACTTCTACCGTCTGGTGGAGACTGTGGACAAGATAGGCATCACCCCCAATGACTTCCTATCCCAGTACAACCTAAAGGTGATTCCCAATAGGTTGGAATTCTACTTACTGTCCTCCAAGAGTGCACTAGTGGCTCTGACCCCTTCTTTCCCAAGTTCTGGTAAAAGGTGGCACAAAAACCCCCTCTATATTTATGGAACTAGGAATTTACCCCTGGCATTCCCCATGAGGGATTTAGAGTTTTTCAATCCTTCCAAGGTAATGTTGTTTTTAGGTTACTGGCTGAAGTTGCCTCTCTCATTTATTCTATGCATGCTCAGTACTATTTTCTCAGCTATATTTCTTCTTCTCGTGCAGAATCTTCCACTTTGGTGGTTGCGGAGGCTAGGAAGATACAGCGTAGAGCATCCGAAGACCAAAGGCCAAAGGCAATGGATCTCTGAACCAAGGTTGTTGTGCAAAAAGGTAATGGAAGACCTCCTAGGTTGGCGTGAGGCTGAAAACCAGGCAGCTACCCTGGCAAGGAAGCATGACGAGAAAATAACCATGCTTCAGGCTGAGTTGGTCTCTTCTAGCCAATTTTCCTAGGAGACTAGAGAGGAAATGAAGGCTAACCTAACCCAATTCTCCAAGGCCAACCTAGACTTGGATGCATCCAATAAGAGATTGACAGATCTCCAAGACCTTTTATAACTAGAGCTGGCTAGCTACAAGGAAAGGGTACAACGAAGAGATGCAAAACTTGTAGAGCTCTGAGACAAGGTTCAACGACAAGAGCTCAAGCTAAACTTCTTGAGAACAAGTGCTGATTCAATCAGGTTGCTCAGGCCAAAGAGGATGAGGTTGAGACAAGGAAGTTGTTAGGACAACTACAGGCCCAATACTCTCGACTGGTAGAGGAATCTTCTGCGAAGGCCTACCATGAAGGCTTCGAGGCCGTTCGACTTCAATATGAGGATGAATAGGAGGATAAAGATGACAAAAAGGACTTGTCAATGTTCCTGAGGTGACTCCTATCCGGGATGCTCCTTGGACTGGATGTTATGGGCGTGCTTCCCATTCCAATTGGATATGGAAGGGAATCCCATTACCATCTTCAATAGAGCCCCTAGTGATCATATGGAAGCTGGAACTACCTTAGAATTGAATCCCATTACCATCCTCAATAGAGCCCCTAGTGATCATATGGGTTCGTCAGCTCAGCCCGTCGATCCACCCTCTGTCCAACTGCCCATTCCTTTTGTTGATGTGAATCGAGATGGAACCGCTGATCCCTCTGGCATTACTACTGAAACAGGTCCCTCTGATGTTCTTGTTTCCGAGGCCGATCCTCCTACTCCCACTACTCAGCCTTCTCATAATCAATCACCCTCCTTTGCGTGATAACTTGTTTTCTACTGTTGAACTCTTGCTCTCTGTACTTGTCCTATCCTTCGGGATCTCTTCTTTGTATTTTATCTTTTAGTTATTAATGAAAAAAATCTTTTACATTTACTATTACTTTTACAATTTCATCTTTCTCTCATCACTTCTGTTCTGCTAACTATACTGCTTATATGCATGCCGATTGAAAAAACCCCTACATACACTAAACTTTTAAAGGACTCACTATTGTTTTGCCTTAATGATTAGCCCATTCAACTGCAAGACGGCTTAAACATGTTTTGCCCATTGGAAACTGCTCAAATATACTTGCACAATGCAAACTGCTCTGTACGTTGTAAACCGCTCAAGCATTCTTGCGTACTACAAACTACTCAAGCATACTTGTACACTACAAACTGCTCTGCACACTATAAACTACTCAGGCATACTCGTACCCTACTTTACTTCCCCCCAAGTTTTACCTGAAGTAAGTTTTATTTTTGGTGGAACCTTGTCAGGCTAATGCTGCAAATGGTTATTGAGCCATTGTCCTTGGAGAAGGTTCTGATTCTGCTTACATTTTGAACTGTAAACAATCTGCACTGAGCTATCCCTGCAAACGACTATCTGAGTCACTGTATTTGAAGAAGGCTCTGACTCTACTCACATTCCCAACTGTAAATAATCTGCACTGAGCTAACCCTGCAAACTGCTATTTGAGTCATTGTCCATGAAGAAGGCTCTGACTCTACTCACATTCTCAGCTATAAACAATCTGTATTGAGCTAACCCTACAAATGGCTATCTGAGTCAATGTCCTTGCAAAAGGCTCTGACTCTGCTCAGATTCCCAACTGTAAATGATTTACACTGAGCTAACCTTGCAAATGGCTATCTGAGTCACTGTCCTTAAAGAAGGCTATAATTCTGCTTACACTCCCAACTGTAAACAATCTATACTAAGTTAATCCTACAAACGGCTATCTGAGTCATTGTTCTTAAAGAAGGCTCTGACTCTACTCACATTCTCAACTATAAACAATTTGTACTGAGCTAACCCTACAAATGACTATCTGAGTCACTATCTTTAAAGAAGGCTCTAATTCGGTTCATACTTTCAACTGTAAACAATTAACTAATCTTTTCGACTATTGAACTCATCGTAGAGTAGGACCCTAACCAACTTCTGCTCTGCCAATGAAGGCAAAGTAGACCCACGTAGGTGTGGACCCCGACTGGATCCACACAGCTATTGTTACTCATACTAGAGCTACACCCCTACCAGCATCTTACTCTACCGATGAAGATAGAGAATACCCACGTAGGCTCGAATCCCGACTGGATTCCATTGAAACATTGTTGAAACTCATGACAGAGCAGGACCCCAACCAGCTTCTTATCCTGCCTAAAGTGGTAGGGAAGACCCACGTAGATCCAAATCTTGGCTAGATCGACATGGTTATTGTTACTAGTGTCAAAGTTGGGCCTGACTAGTTACTTACTCTACCAATGAAGACAGAGAAGATCCACATAGGCCCGGATCTCGATTGGGTCCTATTTTTCAGCTTAGACCTACAACCATACGTGAAAAACAAATACGACAAAACATTTATTGATAATATCTTTTTAAATTACACGCATTCCACAATCTAAACAGCTCTTGGCCGGACATTGTGAGTAGGTAATATACTCTCTTTTGGCCTACTCTAGCCACTCTATAGGGCCTTTCCCAATTTGCCCCTAACTTACCACTATTCAGATCCTCCGTGTTCTGGAATACTCGCCTCAGCACTAAATCGCTTTCCTAAAATTATCGAGGATGAACCTTCTTATTTAAATAGTTCCGTAGCTTTTTGTGGTAATGCTCTAGTCTGACTAATGTTGTGTCTCACTTCCTTCCAACAATTCCAATTCTGCAATCAACTGTTGGCTATTTCCCTCATACCGCACTATCTTGGTCCTCATAGTGGGAAAAATATTCTCGGTAGGGATCACAATTTTTATTTTGCAAGCCATGGCAAATGGGGACAATTAGGTCGACATTCGAACAGTTGTCTTGTAAGACTACGAAACCCCATGCAAGATTGACGTCCACCTACCTTTGGCCTCTCCTAACCTCTTCTTCAAAATGTCTAGCAACACCTTACTCATAGCTTCAGCTTGTCCATTATGAAAGCGCCCTCGATCCACGGGGTGCGCAGATCCACTTTTGACCCTTGAGGTTTGGGAGTCGCCACCTAGTTATTACGGTCTAGGAACCGATCAATGACTCTAAACGGATAAAGAGACCAATCTACTAAAGAAAAACTGAATCCGGGGATCACATTACGGGGTTGGAAGGTGTTAGGCACCAACCCCGCCAGGCCAAAGTTGGTATTTACTAATTTCCCAAATAAGTTACATTGCTAAAAAACCAAGATAATAAAAATAAATAAAAAATTATACCTTTCCGATAGCAAAGACCTCGTTCCCTCAGATCCAACAAAAACTGCTCCTTGTATCGTACTCCTTACTTCGTTCTGTTTCCGAATTTGATTTCTAATCTCCGAGGCAAGGTATCTCTTTTCTGATCGAGTTTGTTATGGACTTTTGGGATATTTTTGAAGGGCTTTTAGGTATTTTTTAGGCTAGAATTGAAGAAGGGATGTTAGGTAAGGAGTTGGGGCTCCAAAACTAGGGTTTATGGGAGGCTAGGGGGGCTTTTAGTCTACTTCTCTTAGGGTTTATGATTTGATACTAAAATAAGGTGTGAGGACCTCTATTTATAGATTTTTTTAAGGGTTGATTTAGATAGAATTAGTGTTTGATTATAATTCTTTTAGTTAGAGTTGTATTTTAGTTAGAATTATTTCAGGTAGAGTTGTATTTTAATTAGAATTATTTTAGGTAGAATTGTATTTTAGTTAGAACTCTATTAAATAGAGTTATTATTTAATTATAACTCTATTAGGTTTTTTGACTTTTGATCTTATTTGATTGACTTTTAATATTTTGACTTTAGTCTTAATTGATTGACTTTTAATATCTTGACTTTAGTTTTGCTTAATTGACTTTAATTTTAACTTTAGTCTTACTTGATTGACTTTAATACCTTGAATTTAGTCTTTCTTGATTGACTTTAAATTTTTGGAGAACCCCCCTCTATTATATCTTTAATTCTTTGGACCCCCAAATGGAAGGGTCTTTAAAGAAATATCTCACGAACCCTCAACAATTTTTCATGAGAGCCCGATTGATCGATTTTTTTAGTTCAAAATTTTAAATTAATTTCATTAATGTTTCACTTTAATTATTTGATATTTTATTTATTAATTTCAAAATTTTTAATTATGAAAATTGTGAAATTATCGTTTTGCCCCCAGAGAGGACTTTTCGCTTTTTAAGTCGATTTTTGATGTACTAAAATGTTTTAGAATCGATTTTTCGTAAGGAATTCAATAGAAATATTAGTTTGTGTTATTTATGAAATTTTTTGTGTGAAATGGTCATAAACTTTATGAGGGGCATTTTCGTAATTTTGACGAATTCTATTAAAATTGGTGAAATGATTTATTTGATTTTGATTTGTTATTTTATGTGTTCGAAAGGATTTTCCTAATCGTAACGTAGGCTCTAGGGTTGTTTTGATGTTAGGGGTATTTTGGTAATTTTTTCAATTTTTAGAGATTTTTATCGTGAAGCTTCTTTTTGGGTCTACAAGATGATGATTTTTATGTTTTTGGAGTCGTATTTTCCTAGCGTAGTGTGGTTTCTATGGTTTTGTCAGTTTGAGATACCTCATCCGCATTTCTGAAACATTTCTGTTAACAAAATAAAGCAATGGAATAAACATCCATCATTGGGAATCATTACGATCGGGTTGACGAGTTGATTAATCAGGCGAGTTCAAACATGAGGTGTCTACAGATGCCCCTCTCTGGCAGAGGGTTGAAGCAAACTAGATAGCAAATCTATTTTGGTAGATAATGCGATATCTGAATGCCAAAGCTAGTGACAGTTCATTTTGCAGCCCGATTTAGCAATTCGTCGGGGTGTTCGGATCCTTGAAGGTAAAGCTCTCCCCGAATTAAAAGGTTGTCAGGTCCTTGAGCGCAAACTCTCACTGACGGTGTCAGATCCTTGAATTTTAGAAAATTCTCCTTAACTGATGTAACAACTGTGCAAGTGTGTGATTTAAAATCTAAGATATTAAGTTGGAACTGAGTAAAATCTGAGCATAAACTGAACATAATTTGAATATAAACTGAGCATAAACTGAGCATAATTCAGAGAAAACCCTCGGCGACAACTGAGCATAGTTCCTAGAAAACCCTCGGCCGTAACTAAACACAATTCTGAGAAAACCCTCGGCGGTAACTGAGCATAATTCTGAGAAAACCCTCGGCGGTAACTGAGCCTAATTATGAGAAAACCCTCGGCGGTAACTGAGCATAGTTCCGAGAAAACCCTCGACGGCATCTAAGCATAATTCCGAGAAAACCCTCGACGGAATCTGAGCATAATTCCGAGAAAACCCTCGGCGGTAACTGAGCATAATTCTGAGAAAACCCTCCACGAAAACTAAGCATAGTTCCGAGAAAACCCTCGGCGGCTTCTGAGCATAATTCCGAGAAAACCCTCGGCGGTAACTGAGCATAATTCCAATAAAACCCTCATCGGTAACTGAACATAGTTCCGAGAAAACCCTCGGCAGCATCTGAGCATAGTTTAGAGAAAACCCTCGGCGGCATCTGAGTATAATTTTGAGAAAACCCTCGGCGGTAACTGAGCATAATTCCGAGAAAATCCTCGGCGGTAACTGAGCATAATTTGGAGAAAACCCTTGGCAGTAACTAAGCATAGTTCTGAGAAAACCCTCGGCGGTATTTTAGCATAGTTCCGAGAAAACCCTCGGTGGCATCTGAGCATAATTCCGAGAAAACCCTCGGCGGTAACTGAGCATAATTTCGAGAAAATACTCGGTGGTAACTGAGCATAATTCCTAAAAACCCTCGGCGGTAACTGAACATAGCTCCGAAAAAACCCTCGGCAGTATCTAAGCATAGTTTGGAGAAAACCCTCGGCGGCAACTGAGCATAGTTTCCAAGAAAACCCTAGGTGGCTTCTGAGCATAGTTCCGAGAAAACCCTCGACGGCAACTGAGCATAGTTCCGAGAAAATCCTCGGCGGCAACTGAGCATAGTTCTGAGAAAACCCTTAGCGGCATCTGACTGAGCATAGTTCCAAAAAAACCCTCACCGAAATCTGAGCATAATTCCGAGAAAACCCTCGGCAGCATCTGAGCATAATTCCGAGAAAACCCTCGGCGGTAACTGAGCATAAATCATAGAAAACCCTCGGTGATAACTGAACATAGTTCTTAGAAAACCTTCGTCGGCAACTGAGCATAGTTCTGAGAAAACCCTCGGCGGCATCTGACTGAGCATAGTTCCAAGAAAACCCTCGGTGACATCTGAGCATAATTCCGAGAAAACCCTCGGTGGCATCTAAGCATAATTCCGAGAAAACCCTCGACGGTAACTGAGCATAAATCCTAGAAAACCCTCAGTGGTAACTGAACATAGTTCCGAGAAAACCCTTGGCGGTAACTGAGCATAATTCCGAGAAAACCCTCAGTGGCATTTGAGCATAGTTCCGAGAAAACCCTCGGCGGCTACTAAGCATAGTTTCCAAGAAAACCCTCGGCGGCATCTGAGCATAGATCAGAGAAAACCCTCGACGGCAACTGAGTATAGTTCAGAGAAAACCCTCGGCGAAAACTGAGCATAGTTCTGAGAAAACCCTCGGCGGCATCTGATTGAGCATAGTTCCAAGAAAACCCTCGGCGGCATCTGAGCATAATTCTGAGAAAACCCTCTGCGGCATCTGAGTATAATTCGAGAAAACCCTCGGCGGTAACTGAGCATAAATCCTAGAAAACCCTCGGTGGTAACTGAACATAGTTCCGAGAAAACCCTCGGCGGTAACTGAGCATAATTCCTAGAAAACCCTCGGTGGCATTTGAGCATAGTTCCGAGAAAACCCTCGGCGGCAACTGAGCATAGTTTCCAAGAAAACCCCCGGCAGCATCTAAGCATAGTTCTGAGAAAACCCTCGACGGCAACTGAGCATAGTTCCGAGAAAACCCTTGGCTGCAACTAAGCATAGTTCTTAGAAAACCCTCGGCGGCATCTGATTGAGCATAGTTCCAAGAAAACCCTCGGCGGCATCTGAGCATAATTCCGAGAAAACCCTCGGCGGTATCTTAGCATAATTCAGAGAAAACCCTCGGCTGTAACTGAGCATAAATCCGAGAAAACCCTCGGCGACAACTGAGCATAGTTTCCAAAAAAACCCTTGGCGGCATCTGAACATAGTTCCGAGAAAAAACCCTCGGCGACAACTGAGCATAGTTCCGAGAAAACCCTCAGCGGCAACTGAGCATAGTTCGGAGAAAACCCTCGGCGGCATCTAACTGATCATAGTTCCAAGAAACCCTTCGACGGCATCTGAGCATAATTCCGAGAAAATCCTCGGCGGCAACTGAGCATAGTTCCGAGAAAATCCTCGATGGTATCTGAGCATAATTCCGAGAAAACCCTCGGCGGTAACTGAGCATAGTTCCGAGAAAACCCTCGGCGGCAATAGAGCATAGTTCTGAGAAAACCCTTGGCGGCATCTGACTGAGCATAGTTCCAAGAAAACCCTCGGCGACATCTGAGCATAATTCCGAGAAAACCCTCGGCAGCATCTGAGCATAATTCTGAGAAAACCCTCAGCGATAACTGAGCATAAATCATAGAAAACCCTCGGTGGTAACTGAACATAGTTCCGAGAAAACCCTCGCCGGCAACTGAGCATTGTTCTGAGAAAACCCTCGGTGGCATCTGACTGAGCATAGTTCCAAGAAAACCCTCGGCGGCATCTGAGCATAATTCCGAGAAAACCCTCGGCGGTATCTGAGCATAATTCCGAGAAAACCCTCGGCGGTAACTGAGCATAAATCCTAGAAAACCCTCGGTGGTAACTGAACATAGATCCGATAAAACCCTCAGCGGTAACTGAGCATAATTTCAAGAAAACCCTCGATGGCATTTGAGCATAGTTCCGAGAAAACCCTCTGCGGCAACTGAGTATAGTTTCAAAGAAAACCCTCGGCGGCATCTGAGCATAGTTCCGAGAAAACCCTCGACGGCAATTGAGCATAGTTCCGAGAAAATCCTCGGCGGCAACTGAACATAGTTCTGAGAAAACCCTCGGCGGCATCTAACTGAGCATAGTTCCAAGAAAACCCTCGGCGGCATCTGAGCATAATTCTGAGAAAACCCTCGATGGCAACTGACCATAGTTCCGAGAAAACCCTCGACGACAACTTAGCATAGTTCTGAGAAAATCATCGACGGCATCTGACTGAGCATAGTTCCAAGAAAACCCTCGGCGGCATCTGAGCATAATTCTGAGAAAACCCTTGGCGGCAACTGAGCATAGTTCCAAGAAAATCCTCGTCGGTATCTGAGCATAATTCTTAGAAAACCCTCGGCGGTAACTGAGCATAGTTTCGAGAAAACCCTCGGCGGCATCTGACTGAGTAAAATTGATACTAAAGGAATAAATCTGGGAAAGAACGATTGAAAATGAATCTGGAAAAAAGGGGTTGGACCTGGAAATGAAGAAATCTAAGACAGAATAAATGTCCTATCTCCTATGTGAGATCCAAAATGCTTTTGTTTGAACCTCGAGGTTTTATCCAAAAGTTTTATGAATTTAAAACTCGAGTTTTTATTTTTTTTGAACCTCAAAAGTTTTTCGAAAAACTGTTATCAAGAGGATAACCTTAAGTTTGGGGTTCTCATTATCATTGCTCAAAAAAAAAATGCCCCTAGTTTGACATTGAACATGGCATTGAAGATAATTGAACACATTATGTAAAGATAAAAAAAAATGCCCCTACTATAAAGGGGAAAAGTTATATTAAAGAAGAAAGAAAATGCCCTTTGTATGAAGGTTTGAAATATTTGATTACCACAAGCGCAATAAAGATCCAACTTTTAATTTTGATTAATTTTATTGAAGATTTTGAGTCAGGCTCAAGAGAACAAAATATTTCCTTTTGGGACTCATCATAAAATTTACCCTTTTCTCCATTGGTTCACTTAGGGAAGTAAACATTTTCAGATCGATCGTAGACAAGATACTTGCGGCTTTTGAGTCTATGCCTGGTTTAAGCTAAGTATTGAACTTGATTATTCGGACTTCTGATTTTTTAGCACGGACCGCTCTCAGCTTGGGATCTTCTTCTGTTTTTCTTTGTTGCTCTAACTTTTGCCTAGATCGTCTTTTCATGTTTTCAATCTAGCGAGCTTTTCTTTTTTTTTCTTGGCTCTGATTGTTGTCAAAGTTGTCCTTTCAGATTTTCAACCTTGCGAGCTTGCCTTAATTTTTGCCTAAGTCGTCCTTTTTGGGTTTTCAACTTAGCAGGCTTCATCATTTTTTTATCTTTTTCTTCTCCTCTGAACTTCTAGAGTTACTGTCCGATCATGCTTTGTTATTTTCCTTGACTTTTCGTACGGTACTTAGGAGGACTTTTATAGGTAAGCTTAGGACTGGGTATAAAAAGAAAGGAATTTTGAGGCTCAAAAATCCAAATGCCCCTTGTGTCGCATTTCCTTTTAAATTGTTTTCTTTTTCCTTAAATTTTCTTCCCCATTTTGGATTTATTTTTCTTTTGAATTTTTTTCTTGATTTTTTATTGTGTGGGGAAATAGATTTTTTTTTTTTTTTGATGTGGTCGGGCCTGAAGTAACTTCTCAGGTTGCCTACGTACCCAGAATTTTGGGATCAGACCAAAACGTAGTTCTAATTTTCCCTCCCTTAAGTTAGGTAATCGGGCTGAGAAAGAAAAAAACATAATTTTTCTTTTTGAAAAGGCTGCAAAGGGGTTGAGAAAGGATATGTTGAACTGGGTAACTGGGTAATATAAGGATTGATTTGGCCAAAGATGGCCTCCTTAAATGTAATACCGTTTGATTTGGTCAAGGTTGGTTGGTTCTGGTAATTCGATTCCATCATGATCTTGAAGCCTGACAACTTTTCCTAGTAGTATTTCCTTGACGATGAACGGACCTTCCCAATTTGGTTTGAACTTCCCTCTAGGGTCAAAAATAGGTGTCCGATTCTCTTTGAGTACTAAATCTCCCACTTGTAAGTGACAGGCCTTGATCTTTTTGTCAAACACACGGGCGACCCTTCTTTGATAAGCTTGCACGTGATACAAAGCTCTTAGTCATTTTTCTTCGATAAAATTTAATTCTTCATACCGTTGATGAACCCAATCCGCTTCTGACAACTGACTTTCTAATAAGACCCTGAGAGACGGAATTTCCATTTCAACTGGCAAGACTGCTTCCATGCCATACACTATTGAGTAGGGAGTAGCTCCAGTGGAGGATCGAATTGAAGTTCGATATGCCCATAATGTAAATGACAGTTTTTCTTACCAATCTTGATATGATTGACACATTTTTCTAATGATAGTCTTGAGATTCTTATTAGCTGCTTCGACTGCTCTATTAGTCTGAGGATGGTAAGGAGATGATTTGTGGTGTGAAATTTTAAACTTTGAACACAATTTGATAACCTCAGCTTTGAAGTGTGACCCGTTATCAGAGATCAACTCCGAAGGTACCCTGTATCGACTGATGATGTTCGTTTGAATAAACTTTGCAACTCGAGACGCAGTGAGGATAACACTGATACATTTTATAACATCTCTATCGATATTTTCATCTCATCGGACGAGTATCCATTCCATGTTGAACAACACCCAAGCTTTCACCTAACACATCCTCATCTTATCACGCGAACAAGTCTTTTGAAATTTCTGAGTAAATTCATTATCCCCTCGTGTTCCTCTAGGAATAGGAGGATTTCTATTTGAATCTCTTTAAGAATTATTTTCTATTCTGAGGTCAATGACCTTTGTTTTCTCGATTAAAGGTTGAGCCTGACTCTTATCTTCTTGCTTAGGAAATAAATATATCCTTGCAGCCAGATTAGTAGTTAATTCGTTAATGCGCTCAAGCTATTAAAAAATTTCCTTTATCCGATCAATTTCAGATGGGGCGACAGACACCTTTGTAAACTCAATAAACTAACTCGACTCAACATGAATAGAGTAGACTCAATCTAAAGAAGACATGACCTTGCTGAAAAAAAGGGACTCGAGCTAACCCAAATAACTCATGAAAACTCAATACAAGTACCCACACGAGTTTGATTAGGATTGAGGACTGAGATATTGCTTACAACCGATAAGACTGAGACATTCTGACCTTCAAGGAATAACTGAGAAATGTTGAGATATTCTAAAAGATTGATTTGGCGTTGACGTTCTTTCCAACTGACTGGACTAGTAACCCTAACAAAAAGGTGAACGATTGATCTTAGGTGCAATGATAACCTTAAGACCCCATCAAATGTGAATTTGATTAATTCCAGTGTTACCCCCTTGATAACATTTTAAATGAACCTTGAAAATTCATGCAATGATTATTCAGACGGAAAATAATTCTATTGCACTCTTGAAAATTATTGACAGATAATGTTTTCATTGAATAAAACTTTCACAAATCTGATTATTTTTTGCAAGTCATTTTCTTTTTAGAAAAATTCATTTTAGTAATTTTTCAAAGTCCATGCAAAAAAAAAATTTCCAAGGTTCATGCAAAAATATATCTTTTGTAAATCATTTTTTCTTCATTCTCTTTTCTTTTGGAAAATATTTTTTTTTTCTAGAAAACACTTCTTTTGGAAAATATTTTTTTCTGGAAAATATTTTCCTTTTCTTCTTTGAAAATTTGATTTCCATTTTGATTTAAATGGTCCGGTCCGGTCCGTCATGATTGTTGGATCGAGATGGACTGGGTTATTATTGAATTTTTGCAAGAAATGGATTCTTTATCGAGTTGGTACACCCATTTTAATTTCCAAAAATAACATTTTTGATCCTTGAGGACAATCATACACTCTAATCTCATGATTCACATACACTCATCAATCCAAGGGTCCATTCAATAAACAACCCGGGAACACCCACGATAAGTTCGAGTCGTGACCTACAGGGAAGGTTTCTAGACTCTAGGCTTACTACGTGCAATGCATTTTTATCTGGCCACCCTTGCCCAAGCATACCTATATATCTCTCGATACGTGGTGACTTGGTTTGATATACCGTACAGGTGATAATCTAAAACCTCAACTACTTCTCTGAAGTCAAAAACAGCTAGTTTGATCCCTAGTTGAGAGGTGGCACAATACTGAGCAAGAGCCCTCTTAAATACCTCTCGTCTAGAATAGACGTAGTCTATCCCCCTCATACAGTAGGGTACAGCGGGGCAGGATCTCGCTTAGGCACCAATTTTGACCAAAAAGTGCAATTGATATACTTGGATTATCTTTTATATACCTACGGGTACGAGTCAAGAGTTGTAGTTTTCATAAATGGTTTGGCATCCCACGAGGGGACCGACCACGTATTAGTACCACGTTGGCAATCGGGACATGTGACTGTATGGCTCACAATAGGTCAAAGGCTCAGGTCGCTCCAGCCTGGATGCATCAATATACCTCTCCCAATCACCTGATCAGACAGTATTGATGCCCCAGTTTGATATACCCTAAGGTACGTGATTGGAGCTGTGGTTTTCATGAATGACGTCACATCTCCGAAGAGACCGGGCCACGCACTAGTGCCACGTTGGCTATATAGGACGTGTAAGTGTGCAAAATAGTAAACGTGCATGTGGTGTCTGCAAAATAGGGTGGGGTGTGCCCGGGGCTTTTTCAAACACATGGGTCCATGAGTCCATATCAAACCAATCAACATTGATATCATAAAGATAATAATCAAGACAATGCACAAATCCATCATACCAGGACCAAAATAAACCCATCAAGCATATACTCCAATTGATATCATAGCACGTTAAATAGGCAATCAATCATGAAGACTAGCAATCAGATTCGATTGTTGAAGCAAACATGTAATTTAGTCCGAATATATATTTGCTATTTTTTATACAGTCCAATCAAGGGTTATTTTGGGTGACCCTAACCGAATTGGTATTTCAAGGGATATCAAGTTGAGTACAGAATGATAATTGTTGGAACAAGATGTTATGATCAACCTTAAACGAATTGAAAGATAGAAAATTATTAAGGATCACACCCAAAAATTGCCACATCAATCCGTTTGCCATAAAAATTTATGAATGTTAGTCCTTTATAGCAATTGGAACACAAATTGATATTACTAGCAACCCAATGTTTACTCACAACACACCCAAAAAAAAAAAATTTATATATTTTTTTTAGAATAAATAATCGTTCGTATATGGATTGGTGTGTTACAAATGAACATTGGTGTGTTAATAATAGCTTGAGAGTGTTCTCGCGAGAAACCAACACGTGAAGGTGTTTTAATCGAAAATCCTTAAAAGCATTTTAATAAGAGGAGTTTACAGAAATAATGATTCTAAAAATCGGCATTCGTTTTAATTAGAAATCTATTTTTTCTAGTCTCTTAATACCCTTTCTATCGAATTCAAATTAAAGAGACTCCAACCAATCCTTATCACAATTTCTCTGAAAACTTTTTATTCAATAAGAAAAATAATTTTTTGCTCTTATGATCAGGAGCTTGAATCAACGATGTGGGGCATGATCACAAGAACAGAAGTTCTTCTTCTTCGAGATATTTATTTCTATCATCAGAAATTTCGATTCCAAAATAATTTCCATGTTAAAAATAAAACAAAAGGTTGTGTAATTTTTAAACAAACTGAAATGTGCTGAAACAGAACAAAAAGAAGAAAAAAAAACTGACTGCAAGGCAACCCAACGTTTTTGTTTTTCATGGTGGTGTGGCTGTAATAAAAAAAAATCTTCTTTAAAACACCATTAATTCCAATGTTTCATCGTCTTCTTCCCTGCACCCATCGTTCTCAACAGAGAACGACTGGTTTTGGCCTCTCCACCCGATCGATGTTGATCTCCATTGGACAGATTTTTGCTTTAAAGAAATCACTGAGTTCTTTCGAATCGACAGCCCATCCAGAGATCCATTCAAGTTTAGACGATTTTTTTTTTATATTTTGCAAAATAAAAACAAATTGTCCGCCATTAACGCTCCATTGGAACTCGAAACTGAAGCAAAGGCATTTCGCTGAGTGGCTTCTACAAATTGAACCATGATTTTCGCTTCGGACCAGAGATTTTTTTGCCAAAAAATAAAAAAAACAGCAAAGTTTGAATTTTGCTTCGGTTGGAGGAAAAGAGATTGATTTCCATCGCTTAACTTGAGTTGGTTTTGAAGGGACTTACGTCCAAAGAAATCAACCACTTCAATAAAAAAACTGATCGGGCGGATGTTTCGATCGATCGAACCAAGAGACAAGTTCGGTCTCTTGTTGAAGAAGACGACATTAACTATTGTTTTAAACCATTGGAGAAGATGGTGTGGGAATAAGAAAAGACAAATTTATTAATGACGCACCATTCACACTCAATAACGATACTGTTAAGTTGGTGTGAAAACTGGAAATCTATGTCATTACTCATGACACACCAACTCCACACTGCCCTTGCTGTTGACAGAACCTTCAAAACGATTTTTTTTATTATTTTTTAAAACCCTTTTTTTTATAACCTTTTTTTTATTTCCTTCTTGCTGTCAATGGACATATCTACTTTCCTAAAAAATTATTTTATTTGAAAAAAGCTGATTACACATTTTTTTTTATTTTTTATTTTTAAAAACTAAGAAAACAAAACGATGTCCAAGGATCAATCGAACCCTAAAAAATAATATAAAAAAAACCTACACACGTAATAAAAAATCAAAAGTCATGGTCCAACAATCATCGTACTGTCTTCAATAAAATCAACCATTCCGAAACCCTTTGTTATTTAGGATCACCCTAAACAAACCTCGTTTAAACCACAAAGATAATGTTTGATAGAACCATAAGAATAATATGCAAAAATATCCCATATTCAAAGTCCAAACGCACAATCAATAATCGAACAATAAAAGATAAACAAACAAATAAACAAACAACATAAACTGAACTAAAAATAAAAAAAATAAAAAAAAAAAAATACAAAAAAGTAAAAACTAGGTCAATATGGCAACGTTCCCATACTTGGGGTTTTTCAAGCCTGATCCTCAATGGCCCCAGTGGAGTCGCCATTGAAAGCGCCCTCGATCCGCGGGGTGCGCGGATCCGCTTTTGACCATTGAGGTTTGGGAGTCGCCACCTAGTTATTACGGTCTAGGAACCGATCAATGACTCTAAACGGATAAAGAGACCAATTTACTAAAGAAAAACTGAATCCGGGGATCACATTACGGGGTTGGAAGGTGTTAGGCACCAACCCCGCCTGGCCAAAGCCGATCTCTACTAATTTTCCAAATAAGTTACATTGCTAAAAAACCTAGATAATAATATATAAAAAATTAAACCTTTCCGATAGCAAAGACCTCGTTCCCTCAGATCCGACAAAAACTGCTCCTTGTACCGTACTCCTTATTCGTTCTGTCTCCGGATTTGATTTCTGATCTTTGAGGCAAGGTATTTGATCGAGTTTGTTATGGACTTTTGGGGTGTTTTTGAAGGGCTTTTAGGTGTTTTTTAGGCTAAAATCGAAGAAGGGATGTTAGGTAAGGAGTTGGAGCTCCAAAACTACGGTTTATGGGAGGCTAGGGGGGCTTTTAGACCTACTTCTCTTAGGATTTATGATTTGATACGAAAATAGGGTGTGAGGACCTCTATTTATAGATTTTTATAAGGGTTGATTTAGATAGAATTAGTGTTTGATTATAATTCTTTTAGTTAGAGTTGTATTTCAGTTAGAATTATTTTAGGTAGAGTTGTATTTTAATTAGAATTATTTTAGGTAGAATTGTATTTTAGTTAGAACTCTATTAAATAGAGTTATTATTTAATTATAACTCTATTAGGGTTTTTGACTTTTGGTCTTATTTGATTGACTTTTAATATTTTGACTTTAGTCTTAATTGATTGACTTTTAATATCTTGACTTTAGTCTTACTTAATTGACTTTAATTTTGACTTTAGTCTTACTTAATTGACTTTAATACTTTGACTTTAGTCTTGCTTTATTGACTTTACATTTTTGGAGAACCTCCCTCTATTATATCTTTAATTCTTTGGACCCCAAATGGAGGGGTCCTTAAAGAAATATCTCACGAGCCCTCAACAATTTTTCATGAGAACCCGATTGATCGATTTTTTAGTTCAAAATTTTAAATTAATTTCATTAATGTTTCACTTTAATTATTTAATGTTTTATTTATTAATTTCAAAATTTTTAATTATGAAAATTCTGAAATTACCGTTTTGCCCCCGGAGAGGACTTTTCACATTTTAAGTCGGTTTTTGATGTTCTAAGATGTTTTAGAATCGATTTTTCGTAAGGAATTCAATGGAAATATTAGTTTGTCATTTATGAAAATTTTTCTGTGAAATGGTCATGAACTTTATGAGGCGCATTTTCGTAATTTTATCAAATTCTGTTAAAATTGGTGAAATGATTTGTTTGGTTTCGATTTGTTGTTTTATGTGTTCGAAAGGATTTTTCTAATCGTAACGTAGGCTCTAGGGTTATTTTGATGTTAGGAGTATTTTGGTAATTTGGTCAATTTTTAGAGATTTTTATCGTGAAGCTTCTTTTTGGGTCTGCAAGATGATGATTTCTATGTTTTAGAGTCGTATTTTCCTAGCGTAGCGTGGTTTCTAAGGTTTTGTCAGTTTGAGATACCTCATCTGGATTTCTGAAATATTTCTGGTAACAAAATAAAGCAATGGAATAAACATCCATCATTGGGAATCATTGCGATCGGGTTGACGAGTTGATTAATCAGGCGAGTGCAAAAATGAGGTGTCTACACATTACCTTGGGGTACTGGGGTGTAGAGAAAACCTTTTTTATCCCATACTCACTACAAAATTCTCTTATCTATTCCCCTGTAAACTGCCTTCCATTGTTAGAAACTATGGTATACGGCAAGTCGAATCTGCAAATAATGTTCTCCTAGAGGAACTTCTTACTACCAAATTCTGGCCAAAATGAGTGCTTCTACCAAGTTAATGAAATAATCTGTCACTATGAACTAGAAGATCAGATTGCCAGGTGCCCTAGTGTTACGCTCGTGTTTTTTTTAAGCGAAGTCGTGCGACACGAAGGGGTGCTAACCCACAAGTAAGACTATAAAAACGATCGTACACCACAAACGTAGTTGGGAAACAAGTAAACAAGGCAATACAAGGCAAAGTCTAGAGGCAACTTTATTGATATAATATTGATTAGACAAGATAATACGTTACAAAAGCATAAAGGTGTGTTACAAAGCAATTGATGATCCTATGACACGCGGGACTTCCACATAGCTTGGCTCAAAGGCCTCAGTCAACGTGGGTGTAGGCCGAGGATTGGGAAGCACTAGACATCTTTCCTACAAGGATGCTAGTATTCCTTTCGTAGGTTTCTAAAAAGAAGCATCAAAAGTGGTGGCCGGTCATACTTCCTTTATTTAAAAAATGCCACTAAGCTAATAGATATGCACTAACACGGTTACACCTAACTCTAGGTGTAACATGGGTGCTCCTGGGTGACTCAAGGGCGAACTTACCCCTAATTCTAGGTGACAAAATTTATGGTTGTCACAGACTCTCCCACTTATTCTGTAGATGTCCTTGTCGTATTGCCTTGACAAACCCTTCAATCTTCTACTTGAAAAGTTGTAGGTTCTCTGCACTCTCCTATGTAGCTTCACATTTTGGCATGTTCTTCTATGTGACGAAGTACTCCACGTGATGCTGCTGAATTAACACCTTCGAGAACTTTGTCGACAACACGCTCTGGCTGAATAGCTGAATGAAAAGATGTACGTATTGGAATGTTGTACATAGGATCTCCTGGATCTGCATGGTACGGCTTGAGACTTCTTGCATTGACGACAGAATGAATGATGTGTAACCTGTATGGTAACCAAAGTTCAACAAACCTGTATGTTCTTGGACTATGTCTCTTGTAGCCTGAAACAATAGTGTGAGAAGTTAAACACTATTGGCCTGTGCTAAGTTCAAAAAGACTCTTGTTGGAGGAAGAATTCTTCTGAAAGTTGTTATTGAACAAATTCACCTAATTCTCATAGTTGGCATTGGCAAGATGCCTAAAATACTCCAACACAAAATTAAATATCTCCGTTGGCCAATCTGATTGAAGATGCCTACTGGTTGGAAAGTCTAGCTGTAACCCAAGTAATCTGTATGGTCCATCCCATAACTTCCCTTTGACTCTTGAATCTCTGTTGCTGATAATAATTTTGGGCACATTCCAATTCTTGTTGACACTTTGACGAAGTAACTAAGGGGCTTCATCTGCAACTTGACAGTAACCTGATCTCAAACCCAACTTTGAAAAGTACTTGGCTGTCCCAAGTATATCAAACAAGTTGGCAACCGACTGGATAGGATACCTATTCTTGATGGTGATCTTCTTCGATACTCGATAATCGACACAACGTCGCAAAACCCATAATGTTGCTCAACTAAATTAATCTTGGAGGATTCATCCTAAAAGACCTCTATGTAGAAGGTGTGGTACCAGGTAGCAGTTCATTCTGATGATCTATCGACCTACATGGCTATAGGGTCTATGGAAGCTCATTCAGTATCACGTCATCAACTTCTGTCAATACCTATGTAACCTATGTGGGAGTTGAACTATGGTCATGTTCTTCAGGTTCAACTCGTAAAGTAGCAATGTATTGTTGCTTACCTTTCTTCAACCATTTCTTCAACTCAAGGGTTGAAATCAACTTTCCCTCTTCCTTGCCTGTGGAGACGGGAATGAAGCTTGGACATTCACCTATCATGCCCAATGTGTTGGCGAATGACATCGATACAACCCTGTTCTATCGTAAGAAATCCATCCCAATAAGAATTCTCAACTCATCAAGAGGAACTAAAAGTAAAACAAGCTTACCCTTCCATGTACCTTTCTTGACGGATATTGACTTTGTCGAACCTTGGATAGGAGTGGCTTGGGAATTTATAGCTTTCATACGGCTTGAGCCCTTATCGAACTGGATATTGAGGCGTTTTGCCTCTACAGGGGTAATGAAGTTGTGCGTAGCTCCTGTATCAATCATTGCCTGGTGGTCTTGCCACCAACTTCAATATTAACATACATAAAACCCTTCCGTTGATGGTTTAACTGAGTTTCAGATGTCTACTTCATTACATTCAATAGATGCATGGCTCCAATGTGACGAAAATCTTCATGATCTCGTCCACTTATACTCTCATTACTAGGGTCATTTTGGGAAGCTAATAGTGCAGTCAGTCTGACTCGCTGTAGGCACTTATATGTCTTGTGTGTCCCACCACACACACTGTGAAGGGGACATACATAGTTCTAGTCTGCTATGTGAAGGGAAGGAATTCCGTTGGGATCCTTGACTAGAACTATGTCTGTGCCCTCCATTCTTACCATTCGAAGACTTCTTGGTGTGCTCATGTTGTTGTGAGTACCCCTTCGAGTAAGGGTGTACATCCTGTTGGCTCCTTTCCGTAGGAGTATAATTAGTCAACCATTCGGCTACTACAATTGTAGACACAAGATCTTACACACGTTGCCTTTGGAGCTTTGTTTGAACCCAAAGCTTGAGACCATTATTGGAATGAGAATAGCTTGTCTTTCTTTGACATGTCACGGATATCAAGTATCAAGGTAAAAACCTGCTTGACGTAGTCGTGAACTGTGCCTATCTGGTGGAATTGCCTTAACTCTCTATGGGCAATGAACTCAACGTTCTCTAGTAGAAACTGGTGCTTCAACTCTCTTTCGAGGTCCTCCCATGTATCGATGGAATAATGGCCACATTCTATCTCGGTGTATTTTGTTTGCTACCATAGTTTGGCATCACCTGCAAGATACATAGAAGCAATTGTTACCTTTACTTTTTCTGAATCCGGATGAGCTGCACGGAAGTACTACTCCATGTCGCACAAGCAATTTTTGAGCTCTTTCGCATAGCGAACACCATTTAAGGTGCGTAACTCAGAAAGTCACAAGCGTGATGGGGAAGCATCACTACTGGTAGGTCGTTCATTACCGATGGCTCTGGTACCAACTGTCATGGCCATGTTCTTTCGAAGCGAGGTCATACTGCGTAAAGGGGTGTTAATCCATAAGCAAGCCTGTAAAAATGATCGTACACTACAAACGTTGCTGGCAAACAAGTAAATGAGGTAACACGAGGCAAAGCCCATAGGCAACTTTGTTGATATAATATTGATTACACGGTGTAATGCGTTACAAAAGCATAAAGGTGATTTACAAAGTAATAGATGATCCTATAACACGCGAGACTTTCCACGTAACTTGGCTCGAGGGCTAGTCAACGTAGGTATAGGCCAGGGATTGGGAAGCACTAGACACCCTTCCTTCAATAGGTTTCCAGAAGGAAACATTAAAAGTGGAAGCTGGTCATACTTCTTTTATTACAAAAATGCCACTAAGCTAACAGATATGCCCTAACACAGGACTAACAGGGCTTCATATTGAGCCTTACATAATGTGTTACATAGGTGCTCCTGGATGACTTTAGGGTGAGCTTATACCTAACTCTAGGTGACAAAATATTATGACTGTCACACCTAGGCAATGGTTCTACCAAATCAATCCCCCACTAAACAAATGGCCACGGACTGATGAGGAAGTAAAGCTGTGCTGCTGGTTGCTGGATTATCTTTTTATGCGTTTGGCAACTGTCACAATGCTTGAGATATAATGCCACATCTTTCTGCAAGTAAGGCCAAAAGTAACCTTGAAAGAGTTCCTTATGCGTTAAAGTTCTCCCTCATGAATGGTTCCCATAGTCGTCCTCGTGGATCTCTTTCAAAATTTCATTCGCTTCATCTGAAGCCAGGCAGCGTAGAAGCGGCCCCCCATGGACTTTCTGTTCAAAGTCCCATCTAGAACCATGTATTTTGTGCTCTATTTTTAACTTGCCTGGCCTTCCTTGGGCTACTGACCAACTTCCCGTGCTATAAGTAGGCTAAGATCAGACTTATCCAGCATTGGTCTCCTCCGATTGATACCAAGTTGGGCCATCCAAAGTCATCTATCGATAGGTGTTCCTGGTAACTCAATGATAATTCCCTCTTGCTCTGTCCAGCTAACATCAAAGCGAGTAGGCCAAAACATCTGCATGCCTGTTATCTGCCCGAGATATATGCTCAACCTTGACATTTCCTGCTCGTTGCACAACCATTCTGATTTTCTCAAGGTAAAGCTGCATCCAAGGGTTTCGGGACTCAAACGTCCCCCTGATCCGGTTGACCACTAACTGGTAGTCGTTTAAATCGTGGCTTCAATTACCCCTAGACCTACTAAGGACTCAAGGTCGAGTAACATCGCCTAATACTCTACCTCATTATTCGAGGCCTTGAATCCTAGGGTCACCACTTTTTCTATCCTTGTTCTATCTGGGGTGATCAGTACTACTCTGATGCCAAATCTCTCAAAGTTAGATGACCCATCTACGTAAGCCTTCCACCCTAACCTGGCCTGCAGCTCTTGGTCGTTCTTGACCTGCTCCAACTCTTTTACCTACAGGTCTCCTTTTTCTTCTACTAGGAAGTCTGCCAAGAAGTCAACTATCACTTGGCCTTTCACCAAGACTTTGGGTTTGAATTCGAGGCCAAACTTCACTAGCTGCATCGTCCATTTCACCATTCTATCTCATCCTTCCGCTTTACCTAGCACTGACTTCAGAGGAAACTCTGTAATGACTTGCACCCAATGTGCCTTAAAGTACAGTCGCTAGCGTAACGCCTTATAGACCAGGGCTAACCCCACTTTTTTGAACTTCGTATAACGCATCTCGACATCTGTAAAGGTCCTACTCAGAAAGTAAATGGGTTGTTCTCCTACTGCTCCAGTGTTGACTAAGACTGAGTTGAGTGCATGCTTGGAAGCTGCAAAATACTCCCCTAGCTCATCTCCCACCTCTGGCTTGGAGAGTATGGGTGACTTGCCAAGATATCTTTTCAACTCTGAGAATGCTCGCTTACATTCTTCTATCCATTCGAACCTAAAATTCTTCCACAATGATTGGTACAAGGGCTTGTACTTATCGGAAGATCTGGCTATGAAGCGATTCGAGGTAGCTACTCTCCCTGCGAGCTTTTAGACTTGCTTCTAAGTCTTTGGGGAGGGCATCTCTAACAGCGCTCCGATCTGATCTGGGTTGACTTCGATTCCTTTCCTTGTAACTAGATAACCTATAAATTTTCCTGATGTTAACACAAAGGTATATTTTTCTAGGTTTAGCTTCATTCTCACTTTTCTTATCTTGGAGAAGACTTCTTCTAGATCTCCAACATGGTCTTCCCTCTTCTTACTTTTAACTAGTAGGTCATCTATGTACACCTCTGCCACTAGCCTCTGGTAGGTTGCCCCTATATTTTTCAATCCAAAGGGCATCACCTTATAGCAATAGAGCCCCTATTCTATAATGAATACAGTTTTCTCTTAATCTTCCGGGCTGAGTTGTATCTGGTTGTAGCCTGAGTAACCGCCCATAAAGAACAACCACTCGTGGCCAGAAATCAAGTCCACAAGCTGGTCTATCCTTGGCATCGGAAAGATATCCTTAGAACATGCCTTATTTAAATTTGTAAAGTCTATGTAGACCTTGGCTTTCCCATTCTTCTTGAGTACGGCCACAATGTTTATGATCCATTTCAGAACTACACCTTTCTTATAAATCCAATCCTAATCAACCTATTTACCTCATCATTCACTGCCTCTCTGAACTGAAGTGCTAGTCTTTCTCAATTTCTACTTAACTGGCCTGAAACTTAGCTCAACGTTTAGATTATGACCAATCACCTCTGGGCTAATCCCTAGCATCTCTTCAATGGACCAAGCAAAGATGTCTTGATTACTTTTTAAGATTCCACTATCTCCCTCAACTCTTCCGACTCCAGTTCGTCCCCTACACCTATCTACTTTCCTTATCCTACGTTTATCATTTCAATGTCCTCCAAGAATGGGGGTCCACCAAACCTGGTCTTTATTTGTTATAATTGTTATTGCTGCACTCTGTCCTCTGACAATTCTCGTATGTTCAATGTGCAGACTTGCGCCACTACTTAGTGAAAGCGCCCTCGATCAGCCGAGTGCACGGATCCACTTTTGATTTTTGAGGTTTGGGAGTCGCCACCTAATTATTACGGTCTAGGAACATTGACTCTAAAAGGCAAAGAACACTAATCTATGAAAGAAAATATGGGTCCGGGATCACATTACGGGGTTGGAAGGTGTTAGGCACCAACCCTGCCCGGTAAACGCCGATCTCTACTAATTCCCAAAAATGATTACATTGCACAGTAGACCAAAAACACAAAAAATTATAATAATAAAAAATAAAATGAAAATTACCTCGCGGATTACAACGATTCCCTCAGCACTAGCGGAGAGTATCCTCGTATGAATTTTCTTGTTATTCGCTCGTCATCGAATCTGATCTCGGATCTCCAAGTTGAGGTATTTTCTTCTTAGATCTATGAGTTTTCTAATTTTTTTATGGATTTCAAGGTGTTTTTGAAGGATTTTTGGATGTTTTTTGAGCTAAAGTTGGGGTATGGATGTTAGGTAAGGAGTTAGGACTTCAAAATTAGGGTTTTGGGAAGGTTGGGGAGACTCCTTGACCTACTTTTTCTAGGGTTTTCTCTTGGATACGAAAATAGGTTGTAGAGACCCTTATTTATAGATTTTTTTTAATGCTTTTTAGATAGAGTTAGTGTTTAATTAGAATTATTTTAGATAAGTTAGTGTTTAATTATAATTATTTTAGATAAAGTTAGTGTTGAATTATAATTATTTTAGATAGAATTAGTGTTTAATTAGAATTACATTAGATAGTTTTAGAGTTTAATTAGAATTCTTTTAGGTACTTTAGAGTTTAATTATGTTTCTTTTAGATAATTTTAGAGTTTAAATAGAATTCTTTTAGGGTTAAGGGATGACTTTAGTCTCACTTGATTGACTAAAATTTAGGGTTTTGACTTAAGTCTTACTTGATTGACTTGATTTTAGGATTTTGACTTAAGTCTTACTTGATTGACTTGATTTTAGGATTTTGACTTAAGTCTCACTTGATTGACTTTAATTTTTGATTTTGACTTAAGTCTTACTTGATTGACTTTAATTTTAATTAGGATTTCACTTTAATTAATTAATGTTTTAATTACTAATTTCAGAATTTTTAATTATTCAAATTATAAAATTACCATTTTGCCCTCAGAGAAGACTTTTTGCGTTTTAAGTCGTTTTTCATTGTTTCAGATGTTTTGGAATTGATTTTTCGTAAGAAATTTAATGGGAATATTAGTTAGTGTCATTTATGATGTTTTTTGTGCGAAATGGTCGTGAATTTTATGAGGGGTATTTTCATAATTTTGTCAAATTTTGTGACCATTGCGAAATGGTTTATTTAGTTTCGATTTGTTGTTTTATGTGTTTGGAAGGGTTTTCCTAAGCGTAATATAGGCTCTAGGGATGTTTTGAGATTAGGGGTATTTTGGTAATTTGGTCATTTTTTAGTGATTTTTATCATAAGACTTCTTTTTATTTGAAAAATGATGATTTCTATGTTTTTGGAGTCATATTTTTCAAGCGTAACGTGGTTTCTACAATTTTGTTGGTTTGAGATACCTCATCTGAATTTTTGAAACATATCTAGTAACAAATAAAGCCTTGGAATAATCATCCATCATTGAGAACCGTTGCAATCGGATTGACGAGTTGATTAATCAAGCTAGTACGAAAATGGGGAGTCTACAGATGTCCCTTTTGCGCAGATGGTTGAAGCAAACTAGATAGCAAAATCTATTTTGGTAGATAGTGCGATATTGAATGCCAAAGCTAGTGACAGTTCATTTTGCAGCCTGATTTAGCAATTCGTCGAGGTGTTCAGATCTTTGAGCGTAAGCTTTCCTCAAACCAAAATTTGTCAGGTCCTAGAGCGCGATCTCTCATTGGCAGCGTCAGATCCTTGAACTTTAGAAAATTCTCCTTAATTAATGATAACAAATGTGCAAGTGTGTGACTGGTTGAGCATAATCCGAGTAAAATTGAGTAAAATCCGAGAAAACCCTTGGCGAAAACTGGTTGAGCATAATCCGAGTAAACCCTCGACGACATCTGGCTAAGCATAATCCGAGCAAACCCTCGACGACAACTGGCTGAGCATAATCCGAGCAAATCCTCGGTGACATCTGGTTGAGCATAATCCGAGTAAACCCTCGGCAGCATCTAGCTAGGCATAATCTGAGAAAGAATGGACAATTCTAGGAAAGAATAACTGGATTTAGGAGTTTTACTCTACCTACTCGGGGCGAAAGAGTTCTAAACTATTTTTTTTGGGCAAAATCAAATATATGATCAGAAACGCTTTTGTTTGAACTTCAAGATTTTATCCAAAAATTTTACGAATTTAAAACCTGAGTTTTTATTTCTTTTGAACTTCAAGGGTTTTCGAAAAATTGTTATCAAGAGGGTAACCTTAAGTTTGAGATTCCTTTTATCTTTTAAGATTAGCATTGCTCAAAAATAAAATGCACCCTAGTTTGACAAGAAACATGACATTGGAAATAATTGAACACATCATGTAAAAAATTAAAAAAAATTAAAAAATGCCTCTACTATAAGGGGGAATGCTACATATTAGTGAAGAAAGAAAATGCCCCTTGTATGAAGATTTGAAATATTTGATAACCACAAGCGTAATAAAGATCCAACTTTTAATTTCGACTTTTTATATTGAATATTTTGAGTAAGCTCAAGAAAACAAAATATTTCCTTTCGAGATTCATTGTAGAATCCACCATTTTTCCTCTTGGTTACTTGGAGAAGTAGAAAATTTTCAGATCAATTGTAGATGATGGTCGTGGTTTCTAAGTCTTTGGCTAGTTTAAGCTAAGTGTTGAGCTTGATTATTTGGACTTCAACTGTCTCGGCTCGAACCTCTTGAGATTTTCTTCTATTTTTCTTTGTTGCTCTAATTTTTGCCTATATCGCCTCTTCAGATTTTCGATCTAATGAGCTTGCTCTAACTTTTGCCTAGATCACTTTTTCAGGTTTTAAATCTAGCGAGCTTTCTTTTCTTTTGTCAAAGTCGTTGTTTTAGATTTTCAACCTTGCGAGCTTACCTTAATTTTTACCTAAGTCGTCCTTTTAGGGTTTTCAATTTAACAGGCTTTTTTCTTCTAAACTTCTGGAGTTACTGTCTGATCATGCTTTACTACCTTCCTTAACTTTTCCGCACAGTACTTAGGAGGACTTTCATGGGTAAGCTTAGGACTGGGTATAAACAGAAAGGAATTTTGAGGCTCAAAAACCCAAGTGCCCCTTGTGTGGTATTTTTTTTTAAATTTTTTTTTCTTTGAATTTTCTTCCCTACTCTGACAATATTTCTTTTTCTTTTGAATTTTTTCTTTTTAAATTTTTTTTTTATGGGGGAATCTATTTTTTTTATTTTGATGTGGTCGAGCCTGAAGTAACTTCTTAGGTTGCCTACGTACCCCAGAATTTTTGAGATCAGACCAAAACATAGTTCGGATTTTTCCTCCCCTAGGTTAGGTGATCAGCTGAGAAAGAAAAAAGTATATTTTAAAAAAAAAATAAAAAGGCTACAGAGGGTTGAGAAAAGAGATATTGAGCTGGGTAATAGGAAATTGATTCAGTCAAAGATGGCCTGCTTAAATGTAGTACTGCTTGATCTGGTCAAGGTTGGTTTGGTTCTAGTAATTCAATTCCATCATGACCTTGAAGCCTGATGGCTTTTATAGGCAGTATTTCCTTAATGAATAAATCTTTCCAACTGGGTTCAAACCTCCTCTATAGTTGAGGAAGGGTGTTCAATTTTCTTTAAAGTACGATGGTTAAATCCTTGACTTTGACCTTCTTGTCAAGCGTGTGAGCAACTCTTCTCTGATAAGCTTGCATGTGGTATAGAGCTCTAAGTAATTTTTCTTCAATCAGGTTTAGTTCTTCATACTGTTGACGGATCTAATCTATTTCTAACAACTGACTTTCCTTTCATGTCACATAACAGAGCACTATAGCTTCCATAGAAGTTCAAGTCAAAGTTTGACATACTAAGGGTGTGAAAGATAAGCTCTTAGAACAATCTTAGTATGACCGACACCTCTTTTATGATGATAGTTTCAAGATCTTTGCTAGCCACTTTCATTACTCCATTGGTATGAGAATAGTAATTTATTCTGGGAGCTCTATCATGTTGAGAAGTCCTGCATAGATATATTTTGTAACCTCTCCTCTGATAATGTGTGTCCATTCTGATTTGTACATGTGGTGTTCCCATAGGATGAGTATATATTTCGTGTTGAGCAACACCCAAACTTAACCAACATATCCTCATAGGACCATGCAAGCAAGTCTTTTGAATTTTCTGAATTAATTCATCATCTCTTTGTGTTCCTTGGGGATAAGTTAGTTCCAATCTAAATTTCTTGGGAATTATTTTTGTTCTAAGGTCAATGACCTTTGCTTCCTCGAGCAAGACATTTATCTTCTCATTAAAGAGAGGTTCCTTATTAGAAGAATTTTTCCTTGAAGCCAATTTATTAGTTAATTCGTTAATATGCTCAAGGTATTCAAAAAATTTCTTTATTCAATTAAATTCAGATGGGGTGACTGACACCATTGCAGACTCAACAAACTAACTTGACTAATAAAAAAGTAGACTGGATAAAAATAAAAATAAAAACTGGACTCAAGACTCAAAAAAACTGTAGACAATTGCCCACAACGGGTTTGATTATAGACTGAGAACTCGGGATACTGTTTCCAAGTAGTAGGGCTGAGTCTTCTTTTCAGAATCTTTGCCTTGTTCAAACTTACTTCGTCTCCCTTGGCCAAGGCTGCATTTGGTGGCGAAAAACTCATTAGGAACCGTCACTCTAGTAAGAGGGGGGCTGGGAGGCTTATGATTGACTAAGCGGATGAAAATGATTGGATCAAATGAGAGTTGAGTGTTAGATACCATGTTCAACATCTGAGGATGTTGGTAAGTGGGTAGAGGGTTGATAGTAACATTTAACTGCTCAGTAGTAGGGACAGTAACTTTTTTGGGGTCAATAAGGTCTTGAACTGTATGACGAAGAGCGACGCAATGATCAGTAAGATGATCGGGAATTTGGTAAAACTCACAAAATAGGTCGGGATTGTGAGAAGTGGGGAGTGAATTTGGTAAAGGTCGAAGTTGGAGAGGTGCAATGAGCCCTTTACTTAATAGTTTATGAAAGACAATGCTCAAAGGCATCCCAAGATTGGTGAATTTTCTGCGTGGTTGAGGTTGATTAGGTTAACTTGGTTATTAGGCAGGATAGTAGATTAGACGGGTGTATTAGACGTATTGGCTACATAGGCGTGATCAGTGATAGACTTGAAATTGGTGAAAGGCCTTTTGAGCTTGTTATCAAAAGGATTGGAAAAGACTCTAGAAGCGAAAGCATCTTCCACTTGACTACCGGTTTGCAACAGAGACTCGAATGTAGGAAGGTATTGGGAGACTAGATGTCGAGCATACCCTTGCGAGAGATTTTTTAAGATAATAACCACTTGTTCTTTCTCTGAAGGTCTATCCCACATTTGTACAGCATTGGCCCTCCAACGACGAATGAAATCAGTAAACGTTTCCCCATTCTTCTGTTTAATTGATTTCAGATCCCATCTTCCACTTGACTACCGGTTTGCAACAGAGACTCGAATGTAGGAAGGTATTGGGAGACTAGATGTCGAGCATACCCTTGCGAGAGATTTTTTAAGATAATAACCACTTGTTCTTTCTCTGAAGGTCTATCCCACATTTGTACAGTCTTGGCCTCCAACGACCAATGAAATCAGTAAACGTTTCCCCATTCTTCTGTTTAGTTGACTTCAGATCCCTTTTGAAGTTTCAATCTCGGTATTGTACTTAAACGAATGCCTTTGACATTTTCTCCCATGTACCTACTGTTATTGGATCTTAAGACATCAACCATCGTAGAGCTGATCTTGATAGAGTCCGCTGAAATAACAATGTCATATGTTCATCATTGAGTCCCATAGTGCGCATGTTAGTAACATAGACCTTAAGATGCATTTTTGCACAACCTACCCTACTGAACTTGTCCATTTCAGGCATCACAAATTTTTCTGACAAATGAATTCAAGGGATACGATTCAAAGCTTTAATACCTGTTGTAATCTCATCAATACCTTTTATACTCTTCAGAGCTGACTCTAATTGAGACATCCTATTGGCAAACATAGGATTTTCATCGAAATGTTCTTCATCTCCGTCAAGTTCAAAGCCCTCATGTGCACGTCTCGTTGCATTTTCTTCTACCCTTTTTCCTTTTGGATCGTCAAGGGAATTGCCCGTTGATTCTGAAATCTATTCCAAAGCATCTACCTTGCCTTTTATACTGTTGATATCATTGGCAAAAATCGTCAAAATCTTACGGATTTCTGTAACCTCAGATTCTGAAGTCATTTCTGCCTGTTGACTTAAAACTGACGTTCGTTTTAACTGACTGGACTTACGACTCCAACTAGTAGGTAGACGCTTGAGTTTGGGTCCAATGAAAATCCTTAAAACCTCATCAAAGGTGGATTACTAGTTACGGACCCTAGAGTAAACTTTTAACAAATAGATATTCCTTTTGATAGCATGAGTTAAGTTGACCCCTAGATTCAAAAATCTCTAACCAATGAAATATTTCAATCAAGAAATATATACATGAAAATGATTTACTAATCTTGTTAAGTAAGAAATATTCAGTCCATTGAATTAAACTGGCCGATGCAAGTTGATTGGGACTATATACCCATTTGAGTTTGGGTCGATTCGACCCAATGGATCTGAATATTCCACTTGCATCACTTCATCCAGTATTTTTAAACCAATTAGTTCAACCGATCCATATGTTGATCCATAAGATCCATTTACCAATTGGGCTATTTGGTTTAACTTGATATTGACCAGTATGTCTCATCAATTACGTCTGTTGGGTTGGATGGATATTACTGGTTCAATTGGAGCGATGTGGACCAGTCCACCCGCTTACCTTTTGATTGGATTAAATAGAGCAACCCGGGAACACCCACGATAAGCTTGAGTCGTGACCTATGGGGAGGTTTCTAGACTCTAGGTTTACTACGTGCAATGCAATTTATCTGGCCACCCTTGCCCAAGTGCACCTATATACCTCTCGATATATAGTGACTTGGTTTGATATATGGTATAGGTGATAACCTAAGACTCCAACCCACGTCTCTGAAGTCAAAAGTAGTCAGTTTAACCCTCAGTTGAGAGGTGGCGCACAATACTGGGCAAGAGCCCTCTTAAATACTTCTCGTCTAGAATAGACGTAGTCTATCCTCCTAGTACCGTAATACATCGGAGTAGGATCTCGCTTAGGCACTAGTTTTGACCAAGAAGTGTAACTGATGTACTTGGATCATCTTTGATATACCTATGGGTACGAATCAAGAGTTGTAGCTTTCATAAATGGTTTGGCATCCCACAAGGGGACCGATCACGTACTAGTACTACGTTGGCAATCGGGACATGTGACTGTGCGGCTTACAATAGGTCAAAGGCTCAGGTCACTCCAGCCTAGGTGCATCGATATACCTTTTAGAGTCACCTGATCAAACGGTACTGATGTCCCAGTTTTATATACCCTAAGGTACATGACTGGAGTTGTGGTTTTCATGAATAACATCGTATCTCCGAAGAAACCAAATCACGCACTAGTGCCACGTTGGCTATATGGGACATGCAAGAGTGTAAAGTAATAAACGTGCTAGTGGTGTGTGCAAAACAGGATGGGGTGTGCCTAGGGCCTTTTCAAACCAATGGGCCCATAGGCCTAATCATATCATCACAGTATGGGTATTAAAGAAATATTAATCAAAAAGATACAAAACCCATCGCAATGAAATTGAGATCAACGCAATCACATCATATATATCAAGATCATGGCATGTTAGATAGGCAATCAACATAAAGACTAATAATCCGAGCTAACATTGAAGCAAATACACAATTTTTAGTCTAAGCCAAAAGGAAATTTTTTTTTATATGGTCCAATCGAGGATTGCTTTGGGTGACCCAAAATAAATTGAGATTTCAACGAAAATTGAATTGAAGATAGAATGATAGTGGTGGAGATATGAGGGAGTGATGACTTTTTTTTTTTTGCTCGTGGTGGGGTCCAAACTAGCTTGACTAACACATTAAGAATTCAAAATTTTACGAAAGGTCATTAAATCAACATGGTTCATCACGTAGGTAATCCAATGTCACAAACTTCTAGATTTAATAGAAAAGCTTGGATCTAAAAATAAAATTCACATTTTTTGCTTTGATCCAACGTTTTCAAAATGAGCGATTTCAAAATCTCAAAAAAAATAATTAATTATTTTTCTTGAAGATTTTCTTTTGAAAGTTTTTTAAAATTTCGGCTATCACAAGCCTATGACATTGGATCGTGATTTCAAGTAACACACAATGAGTTCAACAACACTTACTAACAAAGAAGCTTTACTAAGTTAGTAAGTCTAGCCCCCCTTCAAAATTTTTTTTTTTTAAACTATAAAACAAAAAAAATTTATGTTGCTGCCAACAACATTCAAGTCACTATTATTTTTTTTTAATTGTCCCACTTTAACAATGTACCCTTAAGACTTCTCTAATTAGCAGAACAGGACCTATGGACTTAAAACGTAAAAGACCCTCACCTTATGTTGTTGCCAGCGCCATTCAAGTCACTGTTTCTTTATTTTTTACCATTGTCCCACTTTAACAATGTACCCTTAAGACTTACAGATAAAAGATTGATCCTCACCTTAATTTCCATAAGCCTGGGAGGCCTCACCAATCGTCACACAGAGTTTCCATTCTTGCAAAACCTACGCCCCACCTCTTCCTAACCCAAATACATACCACTTCATTCTCCCATATCCCATCTTCACTGCCTGCAACGCCACTGCAAACAACATCTTCCACAAAGAGGGGAATCAAAATGAGAAAATCATTGTTTCCTGTTTTCTCAACATGAAGCCTGATCGACTTCTTCATCATGGTGTTATTCCCCATAAGAACAACCGAATCTCCACAAAAACCTTGTCAAATGTTCTCACAATTGATTTGATCCAACATTGTTAGCCGTAGTGATCAAGATCTGACTATATTCATCAAGAAGTTGGCACAGCTTCTGATCGTAAGAGATCTCCTTCTCAACCTTCAATGTCTATATGGCTATTTCTCTCTATAAATCTGGGTTTAAAACTAGACTATTAAAAAACAACATAATAGATAATCAAATGAGGGCCAAGATGAAGCTGAGCTTCTCAAAGCAGACTATCAATGGCGCCTCTTTAACCTCTCGAACATGTTCTTTGCCGAGCCTAGTGTTGAAACTTGAAAATCTCTAGTCGAGAAGCTCCACAAATCCCAAGACCATAATCCACACTCATTCTTCCGTCATGGAGTCAATAATCACGAGACTTCTCGCGTTGCAGGTTTGATCAAGAACAAAATACAAACAAGGATTAATCGTGAAAGCATCAACAATGTCAAGCCCTTCATGATTTGTCTCCTTCTCTAATTTTCAATTTCAGATTTCAGTCCGATCTATGGGATTTCATCCAAAATTTTTTTTATTCTTGTAAAAGTCTATGGCTCCTCATCCTAACCACCATCATTCCGTCATCAATTTATATGTCACTTTGAATCTTTTATTATTTAGGGATCATTAAAAAGTCACCCTTAATTGAATCATAGAGCAAAAAACAAACAAACTAGAATACCCAAAAATCAAACGAACGATTTACAATCAAACCAAACTAAATAAACAAATAAAATTAAAATAAAATAAAACTAGGTCGATTTGGCAATGCTTCCCATTCTTTGGACTTTTCAAGTCTGATCCTCAATATTCCTCAGTGGAGTCGCAACTGAAAGCGCCCTCGATCCGCGGGGTGCGCGGATCCACTTTTGATTTTTGAGGTTTGGGAGTAACCACCTAGTTATTACTGTCTAGAAATCGAACATTGACTCTAAAAGGTAAATAACACTAATCTACGAAAGAAAATACGGGTCCGGGGATCACGTTACGGGGTTAGAAGGTTTTAGGCACCAACCCCGCCCGGCAAACGTCGGTATCTACTAATTCCCAAAAACTATTACATTGCATAGTAGACCAAAAACACAACAAATAATAATAAAAAAAATAAAAAGAAAATTACCTCGTGGATTACTACGATTCCCTCAGCACTGGCGGAGAGTATCCTCGTATGTATTTTCTTGCTATTCGCTCGTCACCGGATCTGATCTCGGATCTCCAAGTTGAGGTATCTTCTTCTTAAATCTATAAGTTTTCTGATTTTTTTTATGGATTTCAATGTGTTTTGAAAGGGTTTTTGGATGTTTTTTGAGCTAACGATGAGGTATGGATGTTAGGTAGGGAGTTAGGACTTCAAAATTAGGGTTTTAGGAAGGTTGGGGAGGCTTCCTGACCTACTTTTTCTAGGCTTTTCTCTTGGATACGAAAATAGGTTGTAGAGATCCTTATTTATAGATATTTTTTAATATGTTTTAGATAGAGTTAGTGTTTAATTAGAATTACATTAAATAGAGTTAGTGTTTAATTAGAATTATTTTAGATAGAGTTAGTGTTTAATTAGAATTCTTTTAGGTAATTTTAGAGTTTAATTACGTTTCTTTTAGATAGTTTTAGAGTTTAATTAGAATTCTTTTAGGGTTAGGATTTGACTTTCGTCTCACTTGATTGACTAGAATTTAGGGTTTTGACTTAAGTTTTACTTGATTGACTTGATTTTAGGATTTTGACTTAAGTCTTACTTGATTGACTTTAATTTTAGGATTTTGACTTAAGTCTCACTTGATTGACTTTAATTTTAAATAGGATTTCACTTTACATTAATTAATGTTTTAATTATTAATTTCATAATTTTTAATTATTAAAATTATAAAATTACCATTTTACCCTCGGAAATGACTTTTTGCGTTTTAAGTCATTTTTCAATATTCCAAGATGTTTTGGAATCAATTTTTTGTAAGGAATTTAATGGGAATATTGGTTAGTATCATTTATAAAAATTTTTATGCGAAATGATCGTGAACTTTATGAGGGGCATTTTCGTAATTTTGTCAAATTTTGTGAACATTAGTAAAATGGTTTATTTGATTTCGATTTGTTATTTTATGTGTTTGAAAATGTTTTCCTAAGCGTAATGTAGGCTCTAGAGATGTTTTGAGGTTAGGGGTATTTTGATACTTTGATCATTTTTTAGTGATTTTTATCGTAAGGCTTTTTTTTGTTTGAAAAATGATGATTTCTATGTTTTTGGAGTTAATTTTCCTAACGTAGCTTGGTTGCTACAGTTTTGTTAGTTTGAGATACCTCATCCGAATTTCTGAAACATATCTAGTGACAAATAATGCCTTGGAATAGTCATCCATTATTGGCAATCGGTACAATCGGATTGACAAGTTGATTAATCAGGCGAGTGCGAAAATGGGGTGTCTACACTTAGTCTCCTCGTACATCCCACATACCTTGCAATGTGGGGATTTGGAGAACCTAGTAATAGGTGGACGGAACCGCTCTCATGCCATGCCTTCACCACTTTCCCAGAATGGCATTGTATGGGGAACTTGCTTCAACGACCACGAACCAGGTCATCAAGGTCACTGCTCCGGCTTTGACTGGTAACACTATCTCCCCCCAAGGCTGACTGGACTTCCCATCAAAGCCAACCAGTGACGCTCCTATTGGAGAGAGCCCATTCCTACTAAGGCCCATCTTCAAGAAAGCCAAAAAATAAAAGATATCTACTGAGTTGCAGCTATATATCAGCACCCACTTAAGCGTGAAGGTGCCCACCTACAAGGTTATTACTAATGCATCGTAATGGTGTTTTGCCATCCCTTCCAAATCTTTTTCAGTGAACACAACCGTTTGCTCCCCAAAGGGTTCCAATTTGGTAGGTCTACTATTTGTCATAAAAATGTGAGCCAGATGCTCAACCCTCATCCTTTTTACTCTTTCGTTGGTTTTGGTCTGCCCAGGCTTGCTATTCTCTTATCTAATGACAACATGTATTATGGCTGCCCTTCTATCCTGCCCTCTTACTGGCGACTGTTCTGTCCTGCTATCCCTGTCCTGAAGTAGGCCCTCCCTCTGTCGTTTAGGCAAGTCTCTTAGCCTACCCTGCTCTACTAGCTTTCATAGGAATCTCTTCAAAGCCTGACATCTATTAGTGGTGTAGGCCCACATTTTATGATACTCACAATACGTTTTTCCTTGATTGATCTGATCTCGAGGAAGCAGCGTATGCCATTCAAAAAATGTTTCATAAGCAATAAGAGGCAATATTTCATTAGGAGGCATAACGAAATATGTCCCTGTCCTTCTCCTCTCCCTATCTTGCTCGCGTGACCTTTTTTTATCCTGTTGCTACGACTAGTGCCAGTTGCTAAGCTTTTTCACAGCGTGTATGACCTTACTCCATCCTGTCGAACTTCGAGGATCATCCTCTAAGAAGATGTACTTTTCTGCTCTCTCGAACAATTCACTCAAAGTCTCCGACCTCTTCTTCACAAGGGACGTGTACAACCCTGAGTTAGAAGGTAGGAAATTTCTGAATGTTACTACTGACGTTCGCTCATCACAACTTTCTAGTGACATCGCCTCTCCCTAAACTTCCTAATAGACTTCTTGAGGCTCTCGCCTGATCCCATCCTCAAGCTAAGTAATGCATCAACATCTCCTCCACTCTTCTTGTTGTCGATGTACCGCGCAACGAAAGCAGTACAGAGCTCTTCAAACGATCTAATAGATCCGCATGGCAACTTGTTGAACCAGGTCAGAGCATTACCCTACAAACTCGAAAGGAACAATCTACACATCAACCCCTCTTTCTCATCCCACAATGCGAGCACCTATCGAAAATGAAACAAATGCTCAATTGGGTTCGTCATCCAGAAATAAAGAGTAAATCGTAGGGATACAAACTTTTAGGGATTTCTTCGGCTAAAATTTTCGCTACAAAGGGAGACTTCTGAATTCCCCGAATGGCTTGCCGTGCCGACATAAACATTCTTCATTATTTTCTTTTTCTTTTTATCTCTCTAACCTCTTCTCTAGTCAAAACTGCTATGGGTTCCATTCAAGTGGCTACTATAGCAACCTCTGTCCCATCTTCCCCTATGGGAATAATATCGACGTGCTTCCCTCTATACTCGAGACATGGTCATCCCTACTTGCTGCCTGAGGATCCTTCGACATGTTGTCTAGTTTCTCCTGTTGTCGATCATCAAAATGTTGACTCAAGTTCTGATTCTGTTTAATCAAATCATCCATCCTCTTTTACATTTCCTCCTATGACTTTCTCATAGCCTTCAACGTCGTCAGAAGTTGCGCGTCTATGGTGGAAACCGCTGGTGGGGGCGCATTGACTTCGTTGGTTCTTATGGATCTCACCATTGTTTCAATCGAAATCAATTTGCTACTGGTGTTCAAACGGATGACGCCAGTTGTGTGGGGTCGGATTCTAATAAATAGCTCTGATGACTCCATCCTGCACCGATCCGATGTCCCTCCTTGCGCTTCCCTCCTAGCGACAGTCTAGTACCTACTACAGACACTTGTAGATACCCCATTTTTGCAGCCGTTTGATTAATCAACTCATCAATCTGATCGCGATGATTTCCAATGATGGATGATTATTCCAATGCTTTATTTGTTGCTAGATATATTTTAGAAATTCGAATGAGGTATCTCAAACTAACAAAGCTGTAGAAATCATGTTACGCTAGGAAAATATAACCTCAAAAATATAGAAATCATCATTTTACAAATAAAAAGAAGCTTTGTGATAAAAATTACTAAAAAAGACTTAAATTACCAAAATACCCTTAACATCAAAACATCCGTAGAGCTCACATTATGCTTAGGAAAATCCTTTCGAACACATAAAATAACAAAGTGAAACCAAATAAACCATTCCGTCAATTTTCACCAAATTCGATAAAATTATGAAAATGCCCCTCATAGGATTCACAATCATTTCATGTCAAAAAGTTCTTGAGTGACTCAAACCGATAATCCCATCGAATTTCTTATGAAAAAATCAATTCCAAAACATCCCAGAACATCGAAAAACGACTTGAAACGCAAAAGTTTTCTTTAGGGGCAAAACGATAATTTTCAAATTTTAAAAGTTTTAAATTTCGAAATTAATAAATAAAATATTAATTAACGTAAAATGAAACCTTAACAAAATTAATTTAAAAATATAAACTAAAAAAATTAATCAATTATGCCTTCAAGCAAAATTGTTGATGGTTGCTTACTTATTTAAGTGGAGCCCCCTTGATATTTATTAAAAGACCCTTCCATCTGGGGGTCCAAATAATTAAAGATATAATTAGGGGGTTCTCCACAAAACTTAAAAATATATTCTTTCATTGTACGCAAGATTAAAAAACATAATTTAAAGGACCAAGTCAATCTCATAAGACTTAAGTCAAAATCCTAATTCACTTTATTTAAAAGGAGACCTAGTCAAACCCTAATTCTTCCAAAAAATCTAAAAATAAGAGCTACCACAACCTAATCTCGTAGGTCCAAATAAACCTTAGAAAAAGTAGGTCAAAAAGTCTTCCTAGCCTTCTCTAAACCCTGATTTTGAAGTCCCAACTCCTAACCTAATATCCAAGCCCCAACTTTTGCTCAAAAAACATCAAAAAACCCTTTAAAAACATCTAGAAATCCATCAAAAAATTAGAAAATACTCAGATCTAAGAAGAAGACACCTCAACTTGGAGAGCTTAAGTAGATCCAGTAACGAAGGAAAAGCAAGGAATCTCTTACAAATAGTCTCTCTGCCAGCTCTAAGGGAACAAATCGTTGTGACCATTTAGGTATACTTTTTACTTTTTTTATTTATTTTATTTATTTGTTCTAGGTCCTTTTTTGGTAAATCGTAGAGACCAGCGTTTGCCGGACAGGGTTGGTGCCTAACACCTTCCAACCCCGTAACGTGATCCCCGGACCATAGTTTCTTTTTATTCGTAGATTAGTTATTTTATCTGTTAGAGTCAATATTTGATTCCTAGACCATAATAACTAGGTGGCAACTTCCAAACCTAAAAAATCAAAAGTGGATCCGCACACCCCGTAGATCGAAGGCACTTTCAACACTTCGACGTTCAAGTTAGGGAGGCAGAGAAATAGTAATCAGTACTAATTTGTTCCCGATTTCTCCCATCCCCCTTCAACGGTACTTACTATGTTATTTAACCCCCTACCTTACCTTAGGGCTTTCCCTTCTATAGGTTACAATAATGGAATTTCTACTAGCTCTTACCTAACCGACATATTCTGGATCAATCAAATTTATCTACCGAGATCCCATCCGGGATTTCGGAGATTGATTTACATGCAACAGTATTGCGGCTTTCTTGAGGCCTATCCTCCCTAGTGTAGACACATCATTTTTGCATTCGCCTGATTAATCAACTCGTCAACCCGATCGCAACGATTCCCAATGATGGATGTTTATTCCATTGTTTTATTTTGTTACCAGATATGTTTCAAAAATCTGGATGAGGTATCTCGAACTGATAAAACCTTAGAAACCACGCTACGCTAGGAAAATATGACTCCAGAAACATAGAAATCATCATCTTGCTGACCCAAAAAGAAGCTTCTCGATAAAAATCACTAAAAAATGATTAAATGACAAAATACCCCTAAACTTAAAATATCCCTAGAGCCTACGTTACGCTTAGGAAAACCCATTCAAACACATAAAATAACAAATCGAAATCAAATAAATCATTTAACCAATTTTAACAAAATTTGACAAATTTACGAAAATGCCCCTCATAAAGTTCATGACCATTTCACACAAAAAATTTCATAAATGATACAAACTAATATTTTCATTGAATTCCTTACGAAAAATTGATTCTAAAACATCCTAAAACATTAAAAACCGACTTAAAACGTGAAAAGTCCTCTCTAGGGGTAAAACGGTAATTTCACAATTTTCATAATTAAAAATTTCAAAATTAATAAATAAAATATTAAATAATTAAAGTGAAACATTAATGAAATTAATTTAAAATTTTGAACTAAAAAATCGATCAATCAGACTCTCATGAAAAATTGTTGAGGGTTCGTGAGATATTTCTTTAAGGACCCCTCCAGTTGGGGGTCCAAAGAATTAAAGATATAATAGAGGAGGGTTCTCCAAAATTTAAAGTCAATCAAGCAAGACTAAGTTCAAGGTATTAAAGTCAATCAAGTGAGACTAAGGTCAAAATTAAAGTCAATTAAGCAAGACTGAAGTCAAGATATTAAAAGTCAATCAATTAAGACTAAAATCAAAATATTAAAATTCAAACAAATAAGATCAAAAGTCAAAATCATAATAGAGTTCTAATTAAATAATAACTCTATCTAGTAGAGTTCTAATTAAAACACAACTCCACCTAAAACAATTCTAATTAAAACACAACTCTACCTAAAATAATTCTAACTAAAACACAACTCTAATTAAAAGAACTCTAATTAAACACTAACTCTATCTAAATCAACCCCTAAAAAAATCTATAAATAGGGGTGCTCACACCCTATTTTCGTATCAAGTCATAAACCCTAAGAGAAGTAGGTCTAAAAGCCCCCTAGCCTCCCATAAACCCTAGTTTTGGAGCCCCAACTCCTTACCTAACATCTCTCCTTTGATTTTAGCCTAAAGAACACCTAAAAGCCCTCCAAAATACTTTAAAATCCTTTAACAAACTCGAAGAATTCAGATCCAAGAAAGAAGAGATACCTTGCCTCGGAGATCGGAAATCAAATCCGAAAATAGAACGAAGAAAGAAATACGATACAAGGAGTAATTTTTATCGGATCTGAGGGAACAAAGTCTTTGCTATCGGAAAGGTATAACTTCTTTTTTTTTATTTTAGGTTTTTTTAGCAATGTAACCTATTTGGGAAGTTAGTAGAGACCGGCTTTGACCGGGCGGGGTTGGTGCCTAACACCTTCCAACCCCGTACCATGATCCCCGAATTCAGTTTTTTCTGTTCTAGATTAGTCCTTTATCTGTTTAGAGTCATTAATCGGTTCCTAGACCGTAATAACTAGGTGGCGACTCCCAAACCTCAAGGGTCAAAAGGGGATCTGCACACCCCGCGGATCGAGGGCACTTTCAGTGGCGACTTTACTGGGGACTATTGATGATCAAACTTGAAAAATCTCAAGTATGGGAGCATTGTCAAGATGACCTAGTTTTTTTTTTTAATTATTTAGTTTGATTTATTTTTCCTATTTATTTATTTTTGTGACTTGATTGTAGATGATTTTGGACATTGCATTCTTTTTTTTTCCAATTAAGGATCACTTTTTGATGACCCCTAAATAATGAAAGATTCAAATTGACATATGAAAATGATGGAATGATGAAGGTTGGGACAGTAATGTTAAAACATTTTTACAAAATATTTTAGTGAGAATTAAGTCTGGGAATCTCTTAATAAAACGTAGATCTCATCGAGTAGATTAATTTAGAATCTGAGTTCACTCAATTTCGTTATTGGAAGCCTTAGATATCATCAATTCAAGTTCAATCTGTAAATCTGGAATTGTTGTTGAATGAAGGTTGGGACAATAATGTTAAAACGTTTTTACAAAATATTCTAGTGATAATTAAGTCTAGGAACCTTTAATAAAACGTAGATCTCATCGAGTAGATTAATTTAGAATCTGAGGTCACTCAATTTCGTTATCGAAAGTCTTAGATATCATCGATGCAAGTTCAATCTGTAAATCTGGAATTGTTTCTGAATGAAAGTTGGGACAGCAATGTTAAAACGTTTTTACAGAATATTCTAGTGAAAACTAAGTCTGGGCACTTATTAATAAAATGTAGATCTCATTGAGTAGATTAATTTAGAACTTGAGTTCACTCGATTTCGTTATCGGGAGCCTTAGATATCATTGATGCAAGTTCAGATTGTATTTTCCTAATTCACAGAAAATCCAAATTTATCTAATGTTGGCACAATTAATGTTCCTAAGAGTGAGCTCATCTCAACCATTGTCATTCTATCATCAATGTAACATCTATTGGAATCTCGATTTATTTTGGATCACCCAAAAGTGATCATTGATTGGACCTTAAAAATTATAAAAATTATGCCTATTGCAATGTTTGTTTGATCAATTATTATATGCCATGCTCATTAATTGATTTGCCATGATCTTGACAGATATATTTGTGATATGTTTGCTTTCATCTTAATTTCGATGTGATGGGTTTTGTATTATTTTCTTGATCAATATTCATTTGATATCCATATGTGATGACATAATCTAGCCTATGGGCCCATGTGTTTGAAAAAGGCCCCGGGCACACCCCACCCTGTTTTGCACACACCACATGCACGTTTACTATTTTGCACACACTTACACATCCTATATAGCCAACGTGGCACTAGTGCGTAGCCCGATCTCTTCGGAGATGCGACGTCATTCATGAAAACCACAACTCCAGTCACGTACCTTAGGGTATATCAAACTGGGGCATCAATACCGTCTGATCAGGTGATTCTGAGAGATGTATTGATGCACCCAGGCTAGAGCGACCTGAGCCTTTTACCTATTGTAAGCCACACAGTCACATGTCCCGATTGCCAACGTAGTACTAGTACGTGGTCGGTCCCCTCGTGGGATGCCAAACCATTTATGAAAGTTACAACTCTTGACTCGTACCCATAGGTATGTAAAAGATAATCTAAATATATCAATTGCACTTCTTGGTCAAAACCGGTGCCTAAGCAAGATCTTGCCCCGCTGTACCCTACTGTACGAGGGGGATAGACTACGTCTATTCTAGACGAGAGGTATTTAAGTGGGCCCTTGCTCAGCATTGTGCGCCACCTCTCAACTGGAGATCAAACTGGCTATTTTTGGCTTCAGAGAAGTGAATTGAGGTTTTAGATTATTACCTATACGGTATATCAAACCAAGTCACCACGTATCGAAAGGTATATAGGTGTGCTTGGTCAAGGGTGGCCAGATAAATTGCATTGCACGTAGTAAACCTAGAGTCTAGAAGCCTTCCTATAGGTCACGTCCCGAACTGACTATGGGTGTTCCCGGGTTGCTTTATTCAATCCAACCAACAGGTAAGTGGGCGGACCGATCCAGAATAATCAAACAAAACCCGCAATATCAGTCCGACCCAATCGGTGAAATGTACCGATTAATTTGAACCACTTAAACCAGTTGGCCTAATTAACAAATGGATCAAACTGATCAATACCAAATTAGTTGGACTAATTGGTTTCACTTTTAAAAATCCAGACCACTTTGTATAGAAAGATTCAATCTTAGGATCAAATTAATTTGTTTGATCAAAAGTTCAATCCCAATCAGGAGTAGACCCGCGTCTAACCTTTCTCACTTTCTTGGTCACTATAGACTTATAGTGCATTTGGATTCGATATTTTCCACTGGACTTGGACTATTCTATATCGAAACTTTAATCATGTGGTTAAGAGTCAAACATTTAGAGTCAATGGTTAACATTGGTTTATTTCCAATCAGGTGATAATTGGTCATAAACGTTCTAAACCTCCATCTGTACCACTTTGGGTCCGTGAAAATAGTCGTCTTTCCAGAGTACCATTGCCAAGTAGTCAATCTTTGTCACGAGAAGAAACGAGTACCATGGATGAAGCTGCATTCCGTCAGATTTTAAAATCTTTTCAAGCACAGATTATTGCTTCTGTCCAAACACAAATTGAATCCCTGAAAATTGAAAAGGGAAAAGATAAAGCTATAGAACCTCAGGATGTGTTTGACCTCGTTGAAAACCAAGAAGATGATCAGTTACACGTCGACCCTGTCCTAGCTCATCGAATAACTCAGGTTTAAACTGCTTTAAAAAATATTAAAGACCCTGACGATCTTACTCTTGGATTAAGGGCAATGACCTTGCTTCCCACGGTCCGTCTGCCAGAGAAGTTCACAATGCCAGATATGGAGAAGTTTGACGGTATTGGATGCCTTAGGACTCACTTAAAAGTATATGTCGGCATCATGCAATCTCAGGATTTTAGTGAAGAACAGATGGCACAACTTTTTCAAAGAACCCTTACAGGTCCTGCCCTACGCTGGTTAATGTCATTGGATTCATCTCGGGTAAGAACATGGCATGAATTGATGAAAGAGTTTATTGGCCAGTATTCATTCAACACGGATATTGAACTCACAAGAAGAGACCTAGAAACTACTAAACAGAAACCCGGGGAAACTTTCACTGAGTTCATTGCTCGATGGAGAGCTAAAGCCGCTCAATTATGGGACCGACCTCAAGAGAAGGAACAAGTCAAGATTATCCTCAGGAATCTCACTCCAAATTATGCCAAGTACTTGATGCCTTAGTACCTTCCTACTTTTTAATCCCTCCTTGAGGCTGGAAATCAAGTTGAGGATGCCTATTCTTCGAGACTTTTTGGTAACTCGTCGGAGTCAAAACCCAAATATTACAAACCTAATGTCAATTCCTTACAAGTGGCCAACACCTCCTTCGCACTATCTCCTCAAGCTACTCAGCCTTCACAAACTAAGCCTAGGAGACAGTTTGCCAATCTTGGAATGTCCCTTAGTGTTGCTTATCAAAAATTGATGAAAAGAGGATTGCTGATGCCTTTACAACCTAAGCTTTTGCCTAATCCTCTTCCCCCAAACATGGATAATGGGCAATTCTGTGAATTCCATCAGATGCCTGGTCATGTTTTTGACAGGTGTATTACTCTCCGTCATGCTATCCAAGACTTGATTAACAAGAAAGATTACCATACCCACTCCTACTACTCCGAATGTTAAGACTAACCCTTTGCCTACTTTTCAAAATCAACCTCCTCCTACTCTGAACCTAATATCCATATTCAAACCCGAATCAATTGACCCAGTTTCCTTCATTCATCCAATTGGTCTTAACAGTGCATTCGCTCCATGCCAGAATGAGCTCAACTACCCTAAGGCAGTGACAGAACTGAAGAACAGAGAAATCATTGAAGCAACGGGTTGTCCCGCATATGACAGGCTTGAATCAGAATATGAAGAGATAGTAAAAGCAGGAAAGTTCAAGTCATCCATCGAAGATAATCGAAGTGGCATAGACTCTAGAATTGTGTCCCTCCATTCAGAATGATGTCTTCTTTTAAGTCTTCTTAGTTTTTTTTTTAGCTTTAGTTGCGTTAGTCTTTGAATTCAGTTAGTCATCTTTATTTTTGGGTTTTAGTAAGGTTTGTCAGTCTATGTTCTTTTCAATTTCAATAAATAAAGAAGCTTTTGATTATCCTGTGTGCAATAATGATATGAACATGAGAAATGACTTAAAGCTCACTAATCAAATTTGATAAATATTAGAATTAAAGAGTACACTCAAGAAGTGTAAATTGGTGATACATTATCCTCAAGGGAACATGAGAGAATAATAAACTTACTTGAGAAATTCAACAATGTTCCTACATAGTCTCATCAAAATAGATTGCAGCAAAATAAATCAAGACATAAAGTCAAAGATAGACTTCAAAGTCAAAGATCATTAAGAATGATGCAGTTGAAACTAGTGACAAAGGTGCAAAAATTTGTAAAAAAGGATCCATCATCTTTAGCAAAAGAATATGAGATTTCTTTCGAAGTTTGGAAAAAATTGAACGAGTCAAGGTCAAATACAAATAATGCAATCACACTCAATTTCGTAGAAGAAGACTGAAGATTACTCATGCTTAGAAGAAAATGAAGTTACTCCTTCTCAAAAGAAGACCTTACTCGACAGAGCAATCAAGACATCGAGTTCCTAAAATCTTAATCAAATCAACTAGTATTTCACTAAAGGAGGCCTTCTTTGGTCAAATCATTTTTCTATCTTACCAAGAAAAAGATAATTTTCTAGCCCCTCTCAACCTTTAAAAAAAAATCAATAGCCTCTTCTTTCTAAACCACACCAACCAACCTCAGGAGGGAAGTCTGAGTATGAACTATGTTTTGACCTGATCCCAAAAGAAAAAAAATATTTGGGGTATGTAGGCAACCTGAGAAGTTACTTCAGGCCCGGTCATGCAAAAAAAAATGTATTCTCTTAAGGAAAGTATCATCTAAAAGGAAAATCCCCTATTAAAAGGTTCAAAAGAAGAGAATGCCAAACTAGGGGCATTTAAAAAAAAAAAAGGAAAAAAATGCCAAACTAGGGGCATTAGAAAAAAGAGTCAAAAGAATTTATAAAAAAAATAATATTAGACTAGGGGCATTTTGGAAAGTCGAACCTTTTACCCTTTCTTTCTAAATCATGTCCTAAGCCCACCTATTAAGTCCTCCTAAATGCTAATTGACTCGGTTAAGGTGCAGGGAACCAAGAAGTTGTCGAGTTGGTCATTCAACATCATCAAGAAAAAAGAGAAGCCCGCTAAGTCAAAAACTCGAAAAAGCGACTTAGGCAAAATTTAGGGCATAACCATAAAAAAGAAAGCCTGCTAGGTTGAAAACCTGAAAAGACGACCTAGGCAAAAATCAAGGCATCATCAGAAAAAGAAAAACAAAGCCCGCTAGATTGAAAACCTGAAGAGGCGATCTAGGCAAAAATTAGGACATCATCAAATGGGAGGAAATATCTCATCAAGAAGAAAAATTTAGAAGAAAGCTTTTGTACAGAAACTAGAAAATGCAGAACCATTCAAGCCACAATATTCATTTTTTAGTCAAGAGCTTACATCCGACGAAGACAATGTTGAAGTCGAAATAATCAAAAGTCATCTTGAACATTGTAGGATCTTCAAAAGTATGTTTACTTGTTCAAGTGTTCGCTAATGGAAGATGTAGAATCATCAACCATTTTGAAGAGAAAATCTTATATTCTAATATTTATCAAGATTTTTTAAGTCCAGCTCAAGCATTTCTCAAAAATAATGATCAATTCTTTATTGCACATATGATAATCTTAAGAGTCTTAAATTTAAGAGAATGTTAGTTCTTCTATCTGTTATACATCAGAGTCTATATTTTTCAAGTGTAATCCATTCCATCAATCTCGTAGTCAAGTCCCAGTTAAAGCCAACCTTGAAACTAGGAGCATTTTGAAGGTCATTTAATTCCAAAGTTTTTGTTCTTAATCACATGATAAAAAGAAAATCTTACAAAAGCTTAAAAGTCTGGCGAAGCCCAATGATAATTATGAATCCAGATGCATGATAGGCTAATAAAGGCCAGATCTTTCAAACTTTGAGCTCGATTTTGAATCATAGAATAAATTAATAGGATTGTTTAAATTCTTATAAATCTAAGCCCGAGAAACATGGCTTAGTAAGTTCAAGTCCGAGAAACGAGACTCCAACTTTTTGAATCATAGAATGAATAGACTTTTTGAAGTGCCTACAAACCTTAGTTCGAGTCTGAGAAACGAGACTCCAACTTTTAGAATCATAGAATGAATAGGCTTTTTGAAGTGCCTACAAACCTAAGTTCGAGTCCGGGAAACGAGACTCCAACTTTTTGAATCATAGAATGAATAGACTTTTTGAAGTGCCTACAAACTTAAGTTCGAGTCCGAGAAAACGAGACTCCAACTTTTTGAATCATAGAATGAGTAGGTTTTTGGAAGTGCTTACAAACCTAGGCTCGAGTCCGAGAAGGGAGACTCCAACTTTTTGAATCATAGAATGAATAAGCTTTTTGAAATACCTATAAATCTTAGCTCGACTCCGAGAAACAAGACTCCATGTTTAATAGGATTGTTTAAGTTCCTCTAAACCTTAGTCAGAGTCCGAGAAACGAGACTCTAGCTTTGTTTGAATCATATTGAATTAATAGAATTATTTAAGTTATTTAGCCCAACAAGCGTGGCTACAATAGGTTCGAGTCCTATAAACGACTCATACTTTTTCGAACTCTAAAAAAGAATTTCAAATTAGATTTAACGAAGTTCCTACATTGTTATGACTCCAATTACCTTACTGGTCAACCTTGCCATGATTGCTTTCGTTGCATAAGCACATTTCAATTTTGAATCATTATTGTTAGTGAGAGAAGATCTCTAGGACCTGACTCATTTTTACTCAGTTTCACAATACACACACACTCACACTTGTAATTTTTAGTCAGGGAGAATTCTCTAAAATTCAAGGATCTGACACTGTCAGTGAGAGCTCACGCTCAAGGACCTGACAACTTTTTAGTTCAGGGAGAGTTTTGCGCTCAAGGATCCGAACATCCTGACGAATTGCTAAATCAGACTGCAAAATGAACTGTCACTAGCTTTGGCATTCGGATATCGCACTATCTACCAAAATAGATTTGCTATCTAGTTTGCTTCAACTCTCTGCCAAAGAGGGGCATCTGTAGACACATCATTTTTGCATTCGCCTGATTAATCAACTCGTCAACCCGATCGCAACGATTCCCAATGATGGATGTTTATTCCATTGCTTTATTTTGTTACCAGATATGTTGCAGAAATCTGGATGAGGTATCTCGAACTGACAAAACCTTAGAAACCACGTTACGCTAAGAAATATGACCCCAAAAACATAGAAATCATCATCTTGCAGACCCAAAAAGAAGCTTCACGATAAAAATCACTAAAAAATCATCAAATGACCAAAATACCCCTAAACTTAAAATATCCCTAGAGCCTACGTTACGCTTAAGAAAACCCATTCAAACACATAAAATAACAAATCGAAACCAAATAAATCATTTCACCAATTTTAACAGAATTCGACAAAATTACGAAAATGCCCCTCATAAAGTTCATGACCATTTCATACAAAAAATTTCATAAATGACACAAACTAATATTTTCATTGAATTCCTTACGAAAAATTGATTCTAAAACATCATAAAACATTAAAAATCGACTTAAAACATGAAAAGTCCTCTCCGGGGGTAAAACGGTAATTTCACAATTTTCATAATTAAAAATTTTAAAATTAATAAATAAAACATTAAATAATTAAAGTGAAACATTAATGAAATTAATTTAAAATTTTGAACTAAAAAAATCGATCAATCGGACTCTCATGGAAAATTGTTAAGGGTTCGTGAGATATTTCTTTAAGGACCCCTCCATTTGGGGGTCCAAAGAATTAAAGATATAATAGAGGAGGGTTCTCCAAAAATTTAAAGTCAATCAAGCAAGACTAAGGTCAAGGTATTAAAGTCAATCAAGTGAGACTAAGGTCAAAATTAAAGTCAATTAAGCAAGACTGAAGTCAAGATATTAAAAGTCAATCAATTAAGACTAAAGTCAAAATCATAATAGAGTTCTAATTAAATAATAACTCTATCTAGTAGAGTTCTAATTAAAACACAACTCCACCTAAAATAATTCTAATTAAAACACAACTCCACCTAAAACAATTCTAATTAAAACACAACTCTACCTAAAATAATTCTAACTAAAACACAACTCTAATTAAAAGAACTCTAATTAAACACTAACTCTATCTAAATCAACCCCTAAAAAAATCTATAAATAGGGGTGCTCACACCCTATTTTCGTATCAAGTTATAAACCCTAAGAGAAGTAGGTCTAAAAGCCCCCTAGCCTCCCATAAACCCTAGTTTTGGAGCCCCAACTCCTTACCTAACATCTCTCCTTTGATTTTAGCCTAAAGAACACCTAAAAGCCCTCCAAAAATACTTTAAAATCCATTAACAAACTCGAAGAATTCAAATCCAAGAAAGAAAAGATACCTTGCCTCGGAGATCGGAAATCAAATCCGAAAACAGAACGAAGCAAGAAATACGATACAAGGAGCAATTTTTGTCGGATTTGAGGGAACAAAGTCTTTGCTATCGGAAAGGTATAACTTTTTTTTTTTTTTTTAGGTTTTTTTAGCAATGTAACCTATTTGGGAAGTTAGTAGAGACCGGCTTTGGCCGGGCGGGATTGGTGCCTAACACCTTCCAACCTTGTAACATGATCCCCGAATTCAGTTTTTTCTGTTCTAGATTAGTCCTTTATCTGTTTAGAGTCATTGATCGGTTCCTAGACCGTAATAACTAGGTGGCGACTCCCAAACCTCAAGGGTCAAAAGTGGATCCGTGCACCCCGCAGATCGAAGGCGCTTTCACCTGGCAGAACTGGCTTCGCTTAGTACTTTGTACCCTGCTAGCCAGATTAGGGAGGTCTCTGCTTGAACTACCTTGCCTGCTGGGCAGCATCTCATCAGTGATTTGTGTCAAGTACCACTTAGCCAGCTTGGACACGTGTATGGTTAAGATTATTGCACAATTATTTCCTTTTACAACTTACACAAACAAATCCACCACCATTAACACATCACGTTCTCCACAATCCTTAACAATAATATCATTAAAATCATTTTACATTTTTGTTGGTGCTTTATTGAGACTATTCATTGAAAGTCTCTCTTAATCCTTTTTAGGCTAGACTATTGAGTGGGTCGGTTTGGCCCTCTAGCATATGCTCCCCTTCCCTTTTTTAACCTAAATTCACTCATAGACCCCCGACTACAGTCGATCTTGTGACAACGTTTGGATGTATCAATCGACCTTGCACATGACGTTCTTGGTCAGTGTTTGCTTCTATTCCTTCCATGGCAGTTATTTGTTTAGGATATCTGAGCTCGATCTATCTAGTCTCATTCGTGGTGTGATATTTTGGGTTGTAATTGGAATTGCTTGAGGAGGTCAGGTTTATTAAATTTATTTACTCTCTTACATCATTTACTCCCTTTCTATCATAATTACTACATTATATTTACCGCTTCTTATGCCTTATTATGCTGACATTTTTTTCTTTACACATCCAATATTTAAAATTCTCTCCTCATCTTTTATATTTTCCTCTCTAAACTTGGCCTGAGACTCAGTCATCTGTCACATGAATGACATTAGCTGTGTAATCGGATCAGTAGTCAGATTCGAAACATGTCTCGTCTCTACCGTGGTTTGGCCTCTCCCTTGGCTTTTCTCTCGTCCACTTATATCACTTCCGTTTATCAACAACAAGGTAATTAACAGCATAAGGCCAAAGTCGTTCTTACGTAATCGTTAATTTTTACTTTAATCTGAAATTTAGTAATGGACATTAGTTCTATTACTAACAGAACCAACCTAGAATCCTATCTTAGGCATAATATACTCTATAGACTTCTAGCCACAAAAGAACTCATAATTCGAATACTGAGCTACTAATGAGTTCGGATATCGGATTCTTAATTACACTCTATGATTATCACTCTAATATTTGTTGTATCAACAAAATCTCGAAACATAGTAGATTTGTATCCCATACGGATCTAATGCGATGCTCTGATACCATCTGTGGTGCCCCTGAAACACTAACATAAAGCTCCATGTCAAATCTCGAGGTACTAGGTGGTGCCTCAAAATTTTGACATAATTTTTTCTATTTATGTTAGCATTCTAAGGCATTAAATACATGTTTCACCTGATAAACAATATACATTATATCCTACATATGTACATACAAAATATAATAATAGCAAAAGGCTATATATATCTAATAACGTACGATAGACCAAGTGCAAAAGGATAAATAATATACAGGATTATACAAAATTTCCTCACTCTAACAAAAATCCTAACACTCTACCAAAATCTATAATATAACCTAAGCTAACTGATGTTAGTAGGAGATATAGCCCCAATACTCACCAGGTAACAGACTTTGATTGTCTATCTAAACCACCAAATGATCATCACTAGTCGGTTCTATGCTCGTCTCACCAACTGCAAGCTTGGGACTAAAAAATACAAGAAGGAAAGGGTGAGTAACAATGGTTACCCAATAAAGAAGTAAACATTTCCTGCTAATAACATCATCCTAGCATAAACGAGTAAGCATTCTGAATCATTTCAATGCATACAAAGTTTTATAGCCAAGCGGGATGAAATGGTGATTTCGACAATCTTATAACCCATTTTGGTTAATTTTTTGATACGAAATTAATAGTGTGATCAAAATTTTCAAATTATATCTCTAAATTTTTTTTACCTATTCAGTAAATACTTGATGTGAAAATCGAGGATTTAATAACTTTTTAGATTAACTTTTGATTAAGATGTGTTTACAGGCTAAAATATGTTCTTGACCTTTTATAATTTATTGGCGATGATGGATTTTTCTAAATATTAATAAATCAAAATCTAAACTTTTAAGTCATTAAAATAAACTCAAAATTTAATAAATTAAAACTTACAATTTAATCTCGAGTTACGTGTTAAATTTTTAGGTCATTACAATGAATATGGAGAACTAATTCGCCTAACATATTATAATGCCCAAACGTACCTATCATCCTTATAATACCCCAAATTTTTTATTCATATCTCAAGAAAAACAAAGAGTGAAATTTTGAAAAAAAATTTGCAAGTAGAACTTTAGGATTTTTTTAGTCATTTTTAATGAAATTTAGCTTATAAGCACGTTCAAATGCGAATCCAAATGGAAAAGTTACAAAATCCTCGATTTTTGAATCGGACTAGACTAAAAAAATTAATTTTTTCTAAAACAAGAATTTTTAGAATCCAATCGTACCATTGGGTCTGTAACAAAAATGATAGAAAATAAAAAATTTACTCATCATTTTTGGAGTCTGAAAAGTTAAATTATCATAAAAATGGAAATAACTTCAATTTTCAAGTTGAACAAGACTAAAAAAGTGAATTTCTGATAAAACGAGAATTTTTAAATTTCGATCGAGTCATTAGATCCGCAACAAACTTTCGACGAAAAAAGGGAAAAATGTCCGCAGCGTCGAACTCTATAAATCCCATCCGTTTCTTTCTAGTTTTCTCTTCTCTTTTTTGAATTTCATCAATAATCAACCATAAGATACACATGGTGGTGACCCTTCAACCTTAGATTTCATTTACTTTGAACACAAATCATCCTCCGAGTTGAAGGGAAAAGGATAGATTCATCGAGATATTCGAAACCATCGAGTCCGATTAAAAAATTAGTCATCTCCATGTCAATTCCACTTCGATTTCTGCATTTTATGAACGTTCTTCAATTCTATCGCATTGAGATTGGTAGGGGCTTATGATTTCTATTGATAACCGTAGATTATGAAAATTGCATTTAAGATTTTTAACTAAAATTTGTGATGTGTTTCAAAAACAGAAAATTATTTTTGTTATTTCAAATTCATGCAAAAACCTTCATGTTTGATGTGTTTAATTATGTTTTATAACATACCTAATGTCATTCATGGGACAAATGGCTAAGTCTTAGTCCAAGGTCGGAGAGGAAATGATCGAGTCACATGTTATGATAGCCGAGGAAGTGGCTAAGTTGAGGAAGTGTTAGGCTTCTTCATAAAGGGTAGATACTATTCTACCCCAAGTTCCACTACAAGAACCACTGCCACAGGCTGTGCCTCTGAAAAATGAGAGAATTTTCCATCCCAAAGGACAGGTAGATCTAGAAATGTGATTATAAAATTTCCAACGATTACGTTCACCAAGATTTGGGGGTTCTTCCAATCCTACTGAGGTTGAGGAGTGGATTTTGAAGACCCGAGAAATTTTGAACTTCATGCAGTATTAGAGAGATCAATGGGTGATGGTGTCTACATTTCAGTTAGACGGGGATGCTAGTCATTGGTGGCATTTCGAAAAGTATGTATCAGGGGATGGGTCATTCGAATGAGTAAACTTCGAGAGGATATTTTCAAAAAATTTATATCTGAGATAATTTGAGATATCAAATACTAGGAGTTTTCGGGATTAGTGCAAGGTAACCTATTGGTTACCGACTATGAGTTCAAGTTTACCCAATTGGCAAGACATGCGCCTGAGCTCATTTCGACAGATATGTAGAAGGCCTAAAGATTCTCCAAGGGACTGCAGCCCTACCTGAAGGTCTGGATATCGATTATTGAGATCATTAATTATAGAGATACAGTGAGTCGAGCTCAGAAGGTTGAGCAAAAGGAGATGGAGTTACAAACTTCTAGAGGACAGATCAGTTCACCACATATTTTTTTCCTCCCAGATTAGATCCGACCAAGTGGTAGATGTATTCGAGACTGAGTACCTCTAGGTCAACATATCCACAATATCGAGTTCCTCCATTGTTGAGTTATAGAGCAGTTGGGGACCCAATAATACCATCAGGCCCAAAGGAACCAACATGATAGGTTCAAAGACCGTAGGCTCCAGTTTACCAACTTCCACTTCATAGAAACCTATGAAGGCATGTTTCAAGTTTGGTCAGATGGGACATTATGTGAAAAATTATCCCCTATCACTGTGGTAGATAGGAGTTATTCCTAGACCCCAAGACAAGGTATATCATCTAACCCACGAGGAAGTACCTATTTTCGACAAATTTTAGAAGGTATGATTTATATTTATAATGATAAAATTCACATTTTAATCTATACTGGTTCCTCTAGATCATATATTTTTACTGAGATTACACAGTTACTAGAACTAGAAATTATTGATACAAGCCAAGTAATGAAACTAACCAAATTGTTGGGAGACTATTAGGTAGCCTAGAAACTATGGCGAAACTATGTAATTAGATTAGAGGACTAGGAAGGGATTCTTGATATCATGATACTAGATTCGTGGTGATTTTGATGTTATCTTGGGGATAGATTGGTTAGTATAGAACCATGCCCATGTCAACTGCTTTGTGAGGTCCATTAGTATTAGGAGACCAGGATATTCGAGGTTTAAGGTTCAAGGATCCAGATACAGAAGGGATGGTTCTTTGTACAAATAGTTGGGAAATTTGAGAGTATTAGAGATAAAGACTCTAATAGATCGAATAGAGGTAAGTAGAAAATTTGAGAATATTTTTCTAGATGAATTATCAGATTTGCCATTGTGTCATGAGATAGAATTTTTTATTGAGTTGGTACCAAGCACAAGGCCTATTTCTATTTCACCATATTGAATGGCCTTGGTAAAAATTCGAGAATTGATAGCGTAAATTTATGAGCTTATGAGATTGAGATTTTTCCAACCAAATTTCTTATCCTAGGAAGTATCGGTTCGATTCATCAAGAAAAAATATGGGTTGCTTCGATTATGCATTAATTACCAGAAGTTGAATCAAGTAATAATAAAAAATAAGTACCCCCTTCCACACATCAATGATCTATTTGACCAACTACAGGGTGTTTAGTATTTCTCTAAGATCGATTTGCAATTTGGGTATCATTAGTTGAGAATTTGGGAAGCGGATATTCCGAGACTGCATTTCGAACCGGGCCAAGATACATCAAGTATCTGTGATGCCTTTTAATATGATGAATGCACCGACAACATATATGGATATTATGCATCGGATATTTTGGGAGCACCTCAACAGGATGTCATCTATGAAACAATGACATCTATGGATGATATCCTGAGCAATTCTAAGTTGAGGGAGAATTACGAAAGACACCTTAGAATCACACTACAGATTTTATAAGAACATAAGTTATCTGTCAAGTTCAATAAGTGTGAGTTCCAGCTTCAAAAGGTAAAATTTAAGGGTACGTAGTGTCAAGTGAAAGGACAACACCCATCCGAAGTTGAAGTCGTGATGTTGTGAAAACAACCAAAGGTAGTTGTAGTATATTTATAAGTGATGTGAAAATAGTAAAGTATTGAATATAGTGTTATTGTATTATATGAATAATAGAAAGTACATTGTATTACAGTTAATTGATTGCAGTATTTATATTTTGATTTATGAGTTGATATGAGGAGATATTGTATGCATTATTGGGAGATTATGATTGATAAAAAGTTGGGATGTAGGAATTATCATCTTGAGTAAGATTTTAAATCAAAAGATTTACGACAAGAGTCTTAAGGAAATATCACGATAAAAAGAATATGGAATGAGAGGTAGAGATATTGAATTCAATATGAATATCAAGCATAAGAATTGTTTGGAGAATAGGATACGATATTGAAATTTCGAAGATAAAATTTTTATTAAGGGGGGAGAATATAATACCCCAAGTTTTTTATTTGTATCTCGAGAAAAAATAAATAGTAAAATTTTGAGAAAATTTTGAAAGTGGAACTTACAGTATAATTTTAAGATTTTTTTGATCATTTTTAATGAAATCTGACCTCACCATTGGATTCAAAATGATCAAAAGTAGGATCAAAAGCGAGTTCGAACGAAAAAATTACAAAATCTTCAATTTTTTAATCGGATTAGGCTAAAAATATTAATTTTTTCTAGAGTAAGAATTTTTAGAATCCGATCACACCATTGGATCCATAACGAAAATTATAAAAAATAAAATATTTACTTATAATTTTTGAGCCCGAAAAGTCAAATTATCATAAAAAAATGGAAACAAATTTGATTTTTGGGTTAAACCGAACTGAGAAAGTGAATTTTTGATAGAGTGAGAATTTTTAGATTTTGATTGTGCCATTAGATCCACAATGAAAATTTATAGAAAATATAGTATTCACTCGCCAGTTTCAGAGTCCGAATAGTCGAGTTATTGTCAAACAATAATTTCAAAAAAGATGATTGCGTCCCGATGTTTTATATAAATGACTTTTTAATTTTTATTATTATTCATCATCTCTCCAAATCCATTAACAGCAACCACACAAAATATTTTAAGCGTTGATTTTCAACCAACTTAGATTCAATCTACGTCGCGAACGGTCTTCAGTCAACGCTTGCCAAAGAAGGGAAAAATGTTCGTAGTGTCGAACTCTATAAATCCTACATGTTTTCTTTTATTTTTCTCTTTTCTTTTTTCATATTTCATCAAAAATCAATCGTAGGATACACGCTGATTTCAACCCTTCAACTTTAGATTTATTCTACTTTGAGCCCAAACTATCCTCCGTCATAGAAGGGAAAAATGACTGGATCATCAAGAACTTCTAAACCACCGAGTCTGATTCAAAAATAACTATCTTCATATCAAATTTATCTCGATTTTTGCATCAATCACATCAATTTCAATGCACATTTTTCAACTTTATCGCATAGAGATTGGTAGGGACTTATGATTTCTATTGGTAAATATAGATTGTGAAAATTGTATTTAGGATTTTTAATGAAAATTTGTGATGTGTTTCAAAATATAGAATTATTTATTTCAAATTCACACAAAAACCTTCATGTTTGATGTGTTTAATTATGTTTTATAACAAATTATGCATGTGTGGGATTTTTCACCAGATTATTTTCGCTAGTTTGGTCCTATGCATTGTTCGGACTTCGTTTTGATCAAATTTTTGTAATATTTCAATTTAAATGATAAAAATGAATTTTAAAGTTTGAAAAATTATTTAATATTCAATGAACACATATTGAGTGGATGAATATCGAAAAATGAATGTTGTGTTCGAAAAATTGAAAAAATGTGAACATCAAGAAAAAGGAAAAGGGGAAGAAACAAAAAAATGTAAGAATCACACTCGAGGGATGATGTCTACATTTTACATTGTGATGCTACGTGTGGGTTGATGAACTGATATCTATGGTCAATTTACTTTATATTGTCACGAGGTGACTTGCTTGTTTATTTACAGTTATGTGTTGTGTACTATTATATATTTTAGGCCGGTGGGCCATTATTGCATATTAGGAAATTGCATATCCATTCTCAACTCTGTAATGTTAATTTCTTATTTATTTTCAAAGAAAAATAATATATATATTTAACTATTTTGTGAATTGTTAAAGAGTTTGTCAATGCCTGAAGGGTTAGTCTGTCACACATCTGGAGTAATATACTATCTTAGGATGTACGGTAGGGACAACCAAGCTCATACGTGGTATGGAACGTGTATGAGAGTTGAGTCACAACTAAAATCCGAATTTATTCATTTCTATATTTTTCAGTAAACTTGTGCAGTAAAGCTGGTCATACACAAATGGGAATATATGATGGGAATCACATGAACGATTGATAGGCATAGACGAAGATTATTAACAGTGATCACTAACAATCTAAAGTAGTCGAATGTTCTGATACATCGAAAAAAGACTCATTGCTTACAGTCAAGTCAAACAGCCAACCTGAGTTGAACAAATAGTCCTACAAATGTGGTAAACATATATCGGCCACAAGATCAAGAATTAATACTTTATTATGGAACATCATGTCCCAACTAGGAGTGATCCAGTCGTAGATTTTCAACTCTCTAATTCTATTACTCTACCGTTGTGTATTATGTATTCGTTGCCTTATTTTGATATATAAAATGAAATGCATGTTTAATATTTCCACTTGATCAATTAGATTTTTATAAAAAGAAAATTATATAATAAATACTATTGATTGATGTAATGGGAGTTTTAAAATTTTTAGTTGCTTATCCCTGGTTATAGGTATTAATTAATTATAGTTTATCTTGTAAAACTGTACAAGTATTGAAATGCCTTAGAATACTTACTTGTTCATGTATGGAGAGGTTATTTGTAGGAATTGTTTGCTTTCTTTCTAGGTAACAATTGTTACTCACCATTTCCATCTCATTTTTTTTAGTTTCAGGTTCTATACTTGACGAGGCTAGTGTAGAGTAGCGTTACTAAGGATTATTTGATTGGTCAAATAGACGACTAGAGGCCTTTACCTAGTAAGTATTGAGGGCTATAACCACAAATAGCATTGTAAACACCCCATTTTTTGCACTCGCCTGATTAATCAACTCGTCAACCCGATTGCAACAGTTCCCAATGATGGATGTTATTCTAATATTTTTTATTTGTTACTAAATATGTTTCAGAAATTCAGATGAGGTATCTCAAACAAAAAAAACTATAGAAATCACGCTACGTTAGGAAAATATGACCCAAAACATAGAAATAATCATTTTTAGATAAAAATCACTAAAAAATGACCAAATTATCAAAATACCCCTAATATCAAAACATCCTTAGAGCCCACATTACGCTTAGGAAAACCTTTGCGAACACATAAAATAATAAATTGAAATTAAATGAACCATTCCGCCAATTTTCACCAAATTTGACAAAATTACGAAAATGCTCCTAATAAGGTTTACAATCATTTCATACAAAAAATTTCATAAGTGACACAAATCGATAATCCCATCGAATTTCTTACGAAAAATTAATTTCAAAACATTCCAAAACATTAAAAAATAACTTTTCAATGCAAAAGTCCTCTGTGGGGGTAAAATGATAATTTTTCGATTTCAACAATTTAAAATTTCGAAATTAATAATTAAAACATTAATTAATGTAAAGTGAAATCCTAATTAAAATTAAAAATTTTAAATCAATCAATCAAGCTCTCAGGCAAAATTGTTGATGGTTGCTCACTTATTTAAGTGGAGTCCCCTAATATTTATTAAAAAACCCCTCCATCTAGGGGACTAAAAAATTAAAATATAATTAAGGGGAGTTCTTCAAAAATCAAAAATATATCTTTCATTATACGTAAGAATTAAAACTCCTAATCTAAAGAAACCTAGTCAATCAAATAAGACTTAAGTCAAAACCCTAATTCACCTTATCTAAAAGAAATCTAATTAAACACCTACTCTTTCAAAAAATCTATAAATAGGAGCTTCCACTCGTAAGTCAAAATAAACCTTAGAAAAAGTAGGTCAAAAAGTCTCCCTAGCCTTCTCCAAATCCTAATTTTGAAGTCCTAACTTCCTACCTATCATCAAAACCCAATTTTATTCAAAAAAATACTTAGAAACCTTTCAAATATATCCAGAAACCCTTCAAAAAAATATAGAAAACACTCAGATCTAGATACCTCAACTTGGAGATCAGAAACAGATCCAATGATGGAAACAAAGCAAAGAATGTCATACGAGGAGTCTCTCCGTCGGCTCTGAGGGAATAAATCGTTGCGATCATCTAGGTATACTTCTTATTTTTTTATTTTTTTTTATTGATTTTAGGTCTTTTAGCAATGTAATATTTTTTGGAAAATAGTAAAGACCAGCGTTTGCCGAGCGGGATTGGTACCTAACACCTTCTAACCCCATAACGTTATCCCCGAACCTGTTCTTTTTGTAGATTAGCGTTTTATTGTTAGAGTCAATCTTTAGTTCCTAGACCATAAAAAACTAAGTGGCAACTCCAAACACCACAAAAAAATGGATCCGTAACCCACGGATCGAAGGCGTTTTCAAACGTCAGTTTCGTTCAAGTTATATTATAGATTTTGGGTTGAGCGCCAAGACTTTTGTTAGAGTGAGGAGTTTCAATAGAATCCTGAATATTACTTATTTCTTTCATAGTTTGATCTATCTTATGTTGTTAGATGTATATAGGCTTCCGTATTATGTTATTTTTGTATATATATGAAAGATATCATGTGTAACGTTTATCAGGTGTTTGAGTACCTTGGAATGTTAACATAAATAGAAGAAGCTATGCCCAAATTTCGAGGTGCCACCTAATACCTCGAGATTTGACATATGGGTTTGTGTTAGTGTTTCAAGGGCGTCACAATCCTTCTAAGATTTCATATAAACTGTAGACACCCCATTTTTGCACTCGCCTGATTAATCAACTCGTCAATCCGATTGCAATGATTCCCAATGATGGACGTGTATTCCATTGCTTTATTTTGTTACCAGATGTGTTTTCAGAAATCCGGATGAGGTATCTCGAATTGACAAAACCTTAGAAACCACGCTACGCTAGGAAAATACGACCCTGAAACATAAAATCATCATCTTGCAGACCAAAAAGAAACTTCACGATAAAAATCACTAAAAAATTACCAAATTACCAAAATACCCCTAACCTCAAAACAATCCTAGAGCCTACGTTACGCTTAGGAAAACTCTCTCGAACACATAAAATAACAAATCGGAACCAAATAAATCATTTCACCAATTTTAACAGAATTTGACAAAATTACGAAAATACCCCTCATAATGTTCACAATCATTTCACATAAAAATTTTCATAAATGACACAAACCAACTTTCTCATTGAATTCCTTACGAAAAACCGATTCTAAAACATCCTAGAACATTAAAAATCGATTTGAAACGTGAAAAGTCCTCTCCGGGGGTAAAACGGTAATTTCACAATTTTCATAATTAAAAAATTCGAAATTAATAAATAAAACATTAAATAATTAAAGTGAAACATTAATGAAATTAATTTAAAAATCTGAACCTAAAAAAATCGATCAATCGAACTTTTGGGTAAAATTGTTGAGGGTTCGTGGGATATTTCTTTAAGGACCCCTCCATTTGGGGGTCCAAAGAATTAAAGATATTTTAGAGGGGAGTTCTCCAAAAATTAAAAGTAAATCAAGCAAGACTGAAGTCAAGGTATTAAAGTCAATCAAGTGAGACTGAAGTCAAAATTAAAGTCAATTAAGTAAGACTAAAGTCAAGATATTAAAAGTCAATCAATTAAGACTAAAGTCAAAACATTAAAAGTCAATCAAATAAGACCAAAAGTCATAATAGATTTATAATTGATTAATAACTCTATCTAATAGAGTTCTAACTTAAAAATAATTCTACCTAAAACAATTCTAATTAAAACACAATTCTACCTAAAACAAGTCTAACTAAAACACAACTCTAATTAAATACTAACTCTATCCAAATCAACCCCTAAAAACATAGGTGCCCACACCCTATTTTCGTATCAAATCATAAACCCTAAGAGAAGTAGGTCTAGAAGCTCCCCTAGTCTCCCATAAACCCTAGTTTTGGAGCCCCAACTCCTTACCTAACATCCCCCCTTCAATTTTAGTCTAGAAAACACCCAAAAGCCTTCCAAAAACATCCTAAAATCCACAACAAACTTGAAGAGTTCAGATCCAAAAACAAGAAGATACCTTGTCTCGGAGATCCGAAATCAAATCCGGAGACAGAACGAAGCAAGGGAGTACGGTACAAGGAGCTCTTTTGTCAGATCTAAGGGAACAAAGTCCTTGCTATCGGAAAGGTAAGTTTTTATTTATTTTTATCTAGGTTTTAGCAATGTAATTTACTTGGGAAGTTAGTAGAGACCGGCTTTGGCCGGGCGGGGTTGGTGCCTAACACCTTCCAACCCCGTAACTTTATCCCCGAATTCAGATTTTTTTATGGTAGATTAGTTCTTTTTATCCATGTTAGAGTCAGTTTGGTTCCTAGACCACAATAACTAGGTGGCGACTCCCAAACCTCAAGGGTCAAAAGCGGATCCGCGCACCTTGCGGATCGAGGGCGCTTTCAATGGTGACTCCGCTGGGGACATTGAGGAATAGACTTGAAAAACCCCAAGTATGGGAACATTGCCAAGATGACCTAGTTTTTATTTTTATTTTTTATTTTTATTTTATTTTTAGGTTCAGTTTATGTTGTTTGTTTAGTTGTGTAGCTATTTGTTTTATTGTTCGATTATTGATTATGCGATTGGACTTTGAATATCTGAATATTTTGGTATATTATTCTTATGGTTCTATCAAACGTTATTTGTGGTTCAAACGAGGATTGTTCGGGGTGATCCTAAATGACGCAAAATTTTAAAAATTGATGTTATCAAGAACGGATTAATGATTGTTGAAGTAGGGGGATCGCCATTTTTTGCAATGATCTATCCTTGGATGGTTTTTATTTTTATTTTTAAATTTTTTTTATTTATTTTGTAGGTGTGTGATCTTTTTCTTTTGTTATTTTTATCAATTTATTTTAACAAAAGAATTGTGCTGTCTGTTGACAGCAAGTTTTATGAATAAAAAACAAAAAAAAGGGGGGAAATCGGTTGCTGTTGGCAAGAGAAATAGGTAATAGGATGGGGTGCCCTGAGTAAAACGCGATTTTTATGATTTCACACCGCGTTAACAGTGCTGATATGAGTGGTGTGGTATAAGAAAAATTAATTTCTTATATACCCACATCGTCTTCTTAAAAGCACTGGTTCACTGTCGTTAAACGGAGACCGATTCATTTTCTCCATTCAGCCGGTTTGAATCGACTTAAAACGACTTGAAACTTCGCATAAATCGTAGATTTTTTCGATGGTTAAGCACAAAGCTACACATCAATGGCCCCTCAAGAGATCCACTCAAATCTCATTGTCTTCAATGAAGACCGACTGGTTAAAAACAGAAATCGATCGGTTCAACCTCCCAAAACCGATCGAGTTAGACGAGTTATGATCCCAGCCTTCAAAGAGAACTCAAGTTTTTCTGAAAATTTAGAATCATCGACCCTTGTTTAAGCAGCTCGACGTTGACCTCTCTCTGTGTTTTCTTGACATCGTTTAACATTTTGATGCTCGATCCATTAATGGTGAAGTTTTTCTTCAAATCAGTTTTGTTATTTTGGAAGCCTTCAACTATGATTTCGAACGTAAGGGGAGTTATTTAAATCCCGATTTCTTCTGCTTTCTTTTAAATAAAAGGTTCAAATAACCAAAAGGAGTTTTCTTTCATCTCAACGCTAAGATGGCAAGGAATTTATCGACGAATTCCGTGAGTTCTTGTACATGCTACAGTTCTGTTTTGTTGGATCTCTGGTTCTGTTCTTCGCACGTTATTTGTTTAATGCCTTCGCTTTACCAATGGGTTTGTATAAAAAAAAAACATACGGTGTTGGAGATTCGGATTTTCATGTTCAGGGGGTTTCTGGTTTTTTTTAGATTCAATTGTTTCTGTTGTTCTTTAAATAATGCCGAAGGTTGATCTCGACGATAACAGATGAGGTCGGATTTTGATGACAGCAACATGTAGTCTGTTGCAAAGAATTATTTTTCAATCTGCTTTCTTTTTTAAAAAATATATATATAAATAAAGATTAAAAGGTTAAAAAAAAAAAAAAGAAAAAAAATAATAAAAAAATCGAATACTCATTTTTTAAATGTTGCTAACAGCAACATATTGTTGCCTTTTTATTTTATTTTGTTTTCCGAATTGGTCTCAATTTGTTTTGTTTAAAAAAAAAAAAAAGGAGAGATAATAAAAAAAAATGAATAAAATCATCCTCTTTATTTCATTCATCATTATTATACCCTCAATTCGAAATCCTTAGAAATTTTGAATTATTTTGGGTCACTCCAAAATAACCTTGATTGAACCATATAAATTGTTTTTGGGAGAATTGGAACCATGAGTTTATTTCAATGATTCGGACCATATTATTAATTCATGTTGATTGCTTATTTAATATGCCATAATATCATTGGGAATGCATGTTTGATGTTGGTCATAATGTTGATCATGATTAAATGTTTATGTGAGTGGAATAGTGCTTATATCCATATAGTTCATGTTATAATTGGTTTGATTGGGCCATGGGCCCATTTGTTTGGAAAAGGTCCCGAGCACACCCCACCCTTGCTTTGCACACACCACATGCACGTTTACAGCTTTACTCACTTACACGTCCCATTTAGCCAACGTGGCACTAGTGCGTGACCCGGTCTCTTCGGAGATGCGACGTCATTCATGAAACCCACAACTCCAGTCACGTACCTTAGGGTATATCGAACTGGGGCATCAATACCGTCTGATCAGGTGATTCTGAGAGACATATTGATGCACCCATGCTGGGGCGACCTGAGCCTTTGACTTATTGTAAGCCACACAGTCACATGTCCCGATTGCCAACGTAGTACTAGTACGTGGTCGGTCCCCTCGTGGGATGCCAAACCATTTATGAAAGCTACAACTCTTGACTCGTACCCGTAGGTATAAAAGATAATCTAAGTATATCAATTGCACTTCTTTGTCAAAACTGGCGCCTAAGCAAGATCTTGCCCCGCTGTACCCTACTGTACGAGGGGGATAGACTACGTCTATTCTAGACGAGAGGTATTTAAGTGGGCCCTTGCTCAGCATTGTGCGCCACCTCTCAACTGGAGATCAAACTGGCTGTTTTTGGCTTCAGAGAAGTGAATTGAGGTTTTAGATTATCACCTATACGGTATATCAAACCAAGTCACCACGTATCGAAAGGTATATAGGTGTGCTTGGGAAAGAGTGGCCAGATAAAAATGCATTGCATGTAGTAAGCTTAGAGTTTAGAAACCTTCCCAGTAGGTCACGACTCGAACTTATCGTGGGTGTTCCCGGGTTGTTTATTAAATGGAGCCTGTTGATTGATGAATGTATGTGAGTGATGTGAATGGTGTAGATCAGAGTGTATGATTGTCCTCAAGGATCAAATGTTGTTTTTGAAAATTAAAATGGGTGCACCGACCCAATAAAAAATTCATTCTTTTACAATAATGACCCAGTTCATCTCGATCCAACGATCATTATGGGCCGAGCCATTTGAATCAAAATGAAATTCAAACTTTTTCCTGATTCGGATTTTAAACCTATTTTAAAAGAAGAAAAATGCTTTCTAGAAGAAAAATATTTTTCAGAAGAGAAATGCTTTTCAAAAGTGAAATATTTTCCAGAAGAATAAGATTTTCCAAAATGAAATGCTTTCCCAAAAATTTTTCTAAAAGAAAATGTTTTCTAAAAAAAAGAAAAGGAAAAAAAAATATTTTTCAGAAAAAAATGATTTACAAAAAATCTATTTTTGCATGAAAAATTATTGAAATATGTTAGTGGAAGTTGTTATTCAATGAAAACATTATTTGTCAATATTTTTCAAGAGTGCAATAAAATTATTTTTCTGAATAATCATTACATTAATGAATTGTTTAATGGATTGGTGCACAAAATTCAATAAAATCTCAGGGTTCATTTAAAATGTTATCAAGGGGGTGACTCTGAAATTGGTTAAATTCACCTTCAAAGTGGTTTAAGGGTTATCATTGTGTCTAAGCTCAATCGTCCATCGTCTAGCTAGGGTTGTAAATCTGGTCAGTTAAAGTAAACGTCAATATCAAATCAATAGTCAGAAATGACCTCAAAATTTATCAACATCGTCCAGTTGTTCTTTGAAGATCATAGTGCTTCAATCCTACCGGTTATAAGCAATATCTCAGTCCTCAGTCCTAATCAAACTCGTGTGGGTACTTGTCTTGAATTTTCATGAGTCATTTGGGTTAGCTCGAGTCCTTTTTTCCAGCAAGGTCATGTCTTACTTAGATTGAGTCTACTCTTTCCTATTGAGTCAAGTTAGTTCATCGAGTCTATAGAGGTGTCTGTTGCCCCATCTAAAATTGATCGAATAAAAGAAATTTTTGAATACCTCGAGCACATTAACGAATTAACTAATAATTTGATAGATTTCATTTCTGAACAAGAAGATAAGAGTCGGGTTCAACCTTTAATCGAGAAAGGAAAGGTCTTTGACCTCGAAACAAAAAATAATTCCTAAAGAGATTCAAATAGAAACCATCTTATCCCGAAAGGAACACGAGGGGATAATGAATTTACTCAGAAATTTCAAAAGACTTGTTCGTGTGATCATATGAGGGTATGTTAGGTACAAGCTTGGGTGTTGTTCAATACGGAATAGATACTCGTCTATATCGATGGAATTAAAGAAGATGTTATAAAATGTATCAGCACTATCCTTACTACATCTTGAGTTTCAAATCACATATTATCAGTCGATATGGGGGTACCTTTTGAACTGATCTCTGATAATGGGTCGTACTTCAAAGCATAATCATTACTCTTTGTTTAAAGTTGAAGATCCGGAAGCACAAATCATCCCCCTACCGTCCTCAGATCAATGGAACGGTTGAAGCAGTTAGTAAGAGTCTCAAGACTATCATCAGGAAAATGTGTCAATCACATCGAGATTGGTCAGAAAAATTATCATTCACGCTATGGACATATCAAACTTCAATTCGATCCTCTACTGGAGCTACTCTCTATTCCTTAGTGTATGGCATGGAACCAGTCTTGCCAGTTGAAATGGAAATTTCGTCTCTCAGGGTCTTGTTGGAAAATCATTTGCTAGAAACAGATTGGGTTCGTCAGCAGTATGAAGAATTAAACTTGATCGAAGAAAACGAGTTAAAGCCCTGTACCATGTGCAAGCTTATCTAAGAAGAGTCACCCGTGCATTTGACAAAAAGGTCAAAGCTCATCATTTACAAGTCAAGGATTTAACTATCAGACTTCAAAGAAAATTGAACACTCATCCTCGACTATAGGAGAAAGTCTGAATCCAATTGGAGAAATTCATTCATTAAGGAAATACTGTCAGGAAAAGCTGTCAGACTTCAAGATCATGATGGAATCGAGTTACCAGAACCAACTAACCTTGACCAAATCAAACGGTACTACATTTAAGGAGGCCATTTTTGGCTGAATCAATTTTCCTATTACCTAGTTCTTTATTCTCCTTTCTCAACCCCTTTTGCAGCCTGTTCAAAAAGAGAAAAATTGTGCCTTTTATTTCTTAGCCCGATCACCTAACCTAGGGGAGGGAATATTAGAACTACGTTTTGGTCTGATCCCAAAATTCTGGGGTACGTAGGCAACCTGAGAAGTTACTTCAGGCCCGACCACATCAAAAAAATAAAAATAGATTCCCCGACAAAGAAAAAATCAAAAAAAAAAAAATTCAAAAGAAAAAAATTGTCAAAGTGGGGAAGAAAATTCAAGGAAAAAGAAAATAATTTAAAAGGAAATGTCACACAAGGGGCATTTGGGTTTTTGAGCCTCAAAATCCCTTTCTTTTTATACCTAGTCCTAAGCTTACCCATGAAAGTCTTCCTAAGTACCGTGCGAAAAGTCAAGGAAAATAGCAAAGCATGATCAGACAGCAACTCCAGAAGTTCAGAAGGGAAGAAGAAGAAAAAAATCTGCTAAGTTGAAAACCCAAAAAGGGCGGCTTAGGCAAAAATTAAGGTAAGCTCGCAAGGTTGAAGATCTGAAAGGATGACCTTGGCAACAATCAAAGCAAGGAAAAAAGAAAAAATTGTAAGCTCGCTAGATCGAAAACCTAAAAAGGCGATCTAGGCAAAAGCTAGAGCATGCTCGCTAGATTGAAAACCTGGATAGGCAATCTAGGCAAAACTTAGAGCTATCAAAAAATAAAAGAAAATCTCTGTTGAGTTGAGAAGCTGAAAAGGTAGCCCGAGCCGAAATATCAGAAGTCCGAATGATCAAGTTTCAATACCCAGTTTGAATCAAATATAGACTCAGTGGATACAAGTATCTCGTTTATGATTGATCTGAAGAGTTTCATGTCCCTAAGAGAACCGACGGGGAGAAAGAACAAATTCTATGATGAATTTCAGAAAGAAATATTTTGTTCCAATGTCTTTGAGCCTGACTCAAAATCTTCAATATAAAAAGTCAAAATTAAAAGTTAAACCTTTATTGCGCTTGCGGTAATCAAGGATTTCAAACTTTCATAACAAGGGCACTTCCTTTTTTCTAAAGAGTACAGTTTCCCCCCTTACACTAGGGGCATTTATTTTCTAATTATATTCAATTATCCCTAGTGCAATGTTCCTTGTCAAACTAGGGGCATTTTTGTTCTGATGCCTGGTCAATTTCAACCCCAAAGGATAAGGTTAACTTTGCATTAAAGGTTACCCTCTTGATAGCAATTTTGAAAACTCCTCAGATTCAAAGAGAGTTAAAATATTTACCAGACCTTCATAAAATCCAACTTTTTATTAAAAAAAAAGTCAAATGCGAGGTTAATCCCCCGTTTGTTCCCTCAAAGCTTAGTTCATTATTCTTGCACCCTGGGCAGGTAGAATAGAACTTCCTAAAAAAGAAAAAAATTAGTTCATTACTCTTTCACTCCGAGTAGGTAGAGTAGAACTTCCCAGAAAAAGTTATTTCATACTCTTTCACTTTGAGTAGTTAGAGTAGAACTTCCAAAAAAAAAATTAGTTCATTACTCTTTCACTCCGAGTAGGTAGAGTAGAACTTCCAAAAAAAAAAATTAGTTCATTACTCTTTCACCCTGGGCAAGTAGAGTAGGACTCCCAAAACAATTAGTTCATTACTCTTTCACTCCGAGTAGGTAGAGTAGAACTTCCCAAAATAATTAATTCATTACTCTTTCACCCTGGGCAGGTAGAGTAGGATTCCCAAAACAATTAGTTCATCACTATTTCACTCCGAGTAGGTAGAGTAGAACTTCCCAAAATAATTAGTTTATTACTCTTTCACCCTGGACAGGTAGAGTAGGACTTCTAAAAAATTAGTTCATTACTCTTTCACTCCGAGTAGGTAGAGTAGAACTTCCCAAAAAGATTAGTTCATTACTCTTTCACCCTAGGCAGGTAGAGTAGGACTCCTAAAAGTTAGTTCATTACTCCTTCACTCCGAGTAGGTAGAGTAGAACTTCCCAAAAAAATAGTTCATTACTCTTTCACCCTGGGCAGGTAGAGTAGAACTTCCAAAAAAAAATTAGTTCATTACTCTTTCACTCCGAGTAGGTAGAGTAGAACTTCCCAGAAAAAAATTAGTTCATTACTCTTTCACTTCGACTAGGTAGAGTAGAACTTCCAAAAAAAAATTAGTTCATTACTCTTTCACTCCGAGTAGGTAGAGTAGAACTTCCAAAAAAAAATTAGTTCATTACTCTTTCACCCTGGGCAGGTAGAGTAGGACTCCCAAAATAATTAGTTCATTACTCTTTCACTCCGAGTAGGTAGAGTAGAACTTCCCAAAATAATTAATTCATTACTCTTTCACCCTGGGCAGGTAGAGTAGGATTCCCAAAACAATTAGTTCATTACTCTTTCACTCCGAGTAGGTAGAGTAGAACTTCCCAAAATAATTAGTTCATTACTCTTTCACCCTGGGCAGGTAGAGTAGGACTCTCAAAAAGCTTGGTTCATTACTCTTTTACTACGAGTAGGTAGAGTAGAACTTTCCAAAAAAAATTAGTTCATTACTCTTTCACCCTGGGCAGGTAGAGTAGGACTCCTAAAAAATTAGTTCATTACTCTTTCACTCCGAGTAGGTAGAGTAGAACTTCCCAAAAAGATTAGTTCATTACTCTTTCACCCTGGGCAGGTAGAGTAGGACTCCTAAAAAGTTAGTTCATTACTCTTTCACTCCGAGTAGGTAGAGTAGAACTTCCCAAAAAAATAGTTCATTACTCTTTCACCCTGGGCAGGTAGAGTAGAACTTCCAAAAAAAAATTAGTTCATTACTCTTTCACTCCGAGTAGGTAGAGTAGAACTTCCTAGAAAAAATTAGTTCATTACTCTTTCACTTCGAGTAGGTAGAGTAGAACTTCCAAAAAAAAATTAGTTCATTACTCTTTCACTCCGAGTAGGTAGAGTAGAACTTCCTAAAAAAATTAGTTCCTTACTCTTTCACCCTGGGCAGGTAGAGTAGGACTCTAAAAAAAATATAAATTCATTACTCTTTCACCTAGAGTAGGTAGAGTAGGACATTTATCTTTATCCCAACTTTTGCTCAGATTTGTCTCAAATATCATTAAAATTTTCTCGAGTTTTGTTTTACTCAGATTTTACTCAATTTCACACAGTGCACACACTTGCACTTTTTAGTCAGGGAGAATTCTCTAAAATTCAAGGATCTGACACTGTCAGTGAGAGCTCTCGCTCAAAGACCTGACAATCTTTTATTTCGGGGAGAGCTTTACTCTCAAGGATCCGAACACTCCGACGAATTGCTAAATCAGGCTACAAAATGAACTGTCACTAGCTTTGGCATTCAGATATCGCACTATCTACCAAAATAGATTTGCTATCTAGTTTGCTTCAACCCTATGCCAAAGAGGGGCATCTGTAGACACCCCATTTTTACACTCGCCTGATTAATCAACTCGTCAATCCGATTGCAATGATTCCCAATGATGGATGTGTATTCCATTGCTTTATTTTGTTACCAGATGTGTTTCAGAAATCCGGATGAGGTATCTCGAATTGACAAAACCTTAGAAACCACGCTACGCTAGGAAAATACGACCCAGAAACATAGAAATCATCATCTTGCAGACCAAAAAGAAACTTCACGATAAAAATCACTAAAAAATTACCAAATTACCAAAATACCCCTAACCTCAAAACAACCCTAGAGCCTACGTTACGCTTAGGAAAACTCTCTCGAACACATAAAATAACAAATCGGAACCAAATAAATCATTTCACCAATTTTAACAGAATTTGACAAAATTACGAAAATGCCCCTCATAATGTTCACAATCATTTCACATAAAAATTTTCATAAATGACACAAACCAACAGTCTCATTGAATTCCTTACGAAAAACCGATTCTAAAACATCCTAGAACATTAAAAACCGACTTAAAACGTGAAAAGTCCTCTCCAGGGGTAAAACGGTAATTTCACAATTTTCATAATTAAAAAATTCGAAATTAATAAATAAAATATTAAATAATTAAAGTGAAACATTGATGAAATTAATTTAAAAATTGAACCTAAAAAATCGATCAATCGGACTTTCAGGTAAAATTGTTGAGGGTTCGTGGGATATTTCTTTAAGGACCCCTCCATTTGGGGGTCCAAAGAATTAAAGAAATAATGGAAGGGGGGTCTCCAAAATTTAAAGTCAATCAAGCAAGACTGTAGTCAAAGTATTAAAGTCAATCAAGTCAGACTAAAGTCAAAATTAAAGTCAACTAAGCAAGACTGAAGTCAAAATATTAAAAGTCAATCAATTAAGACTAAAGTCAAAACATTAAAAGTCAATCAAATAAGACCAAAAGTCATAATAGAATTCTAATTAAATAATAACTCTATCTAATAGAGTTCTAACTTAAAAACAATTCTACCTAAAACAATTCTAATTAAAACACAATTCTACCTAAAACAATTTTAACTAAAACACAACTCTAATTAAAAGATCTCTACTTAAACACTAACTCTATCCAAATCAACCTTAAAAAAATTCTATAAATAGAGGTGCTCACACCCTATTTTCGTATCAAATCATAAACCCTAAGAGAAGTAGGTCTAGAAGCTCCCCTAGCCCCTCATAAACCCTAGTTTTTGAGCCCCAACTCCTTACCTAACATCCCTCCTTCAATTTTAGTCTAGAAAACACCTAAAATCCCTCCAAAAACACCCCCAAATCCGTAACAAACTTGAAGAGTTCAGATCCAAAAATAAGGAGATACCTTGATCTAGGAGATCCGAAGTCAAATCCGAAGACAGAACGAAGCAAGGGAGTACAGTACAAGGAGCTCTTTTTGTCAGATCTGAGGGAACAAAATCCTTGCTATCGGAAAGGTATGTAATTTTTTAATTTTTATCTAGTTTTTAAGCAATGTGATATATTTGGGAAGTTAGTAGAGACCGGCTTTGGCCGGGCGGGGTTGGTGCCTAACACCTTCCAACCCCGTAACATGATCCCCGAATTCAGATTTTTTGTGGTAGATTAGTTCTTTTTATCCATGTTAGAGTCAGTTTGGTTCCTAGACCACAATAACTAGGTGGCGACTCCCAAACCTCAAGAGTCAAAAACGGATCCGCGCACCCCGCGGATCGAGGGCGCTTTCATAAACACATACAAGTAAAAATATCTTCGAAATAGACATGACCCCAATAATCTCTAGAAGTGAATATTTGTATCTATTCACCATAGAAGAGTGATCCATGAGGAATATGATTGGAAAAGTCTTGGAAAGTTAAATATATTCTAAGTGAGTATAAATTAAATACTTTACTGGAATCATGAATAGTTCTAGGCATTCTACATGTCCATATTCGATTAAACCTTTCAGTATGTTTCATGTAGACTCGAGCATTACAAATAGTCTTTATAGAGGGAAATAATCGTGCAATTATCTAAGCCTTACACGTATCCAAGCGGGTTAAGTGGTACCATGCAGGTTAGCATGCGGGTGTTGCCCAGTAGTAGGGCAAGTCAAAGCAGAGACCTCCTTAGCCTGGCTAGAAGGGCAGCACAACACTGAATAAAACCTGGTCTATCAAGCAGGGCAGACCTGATCAAATATTACCCGTAATCCTGATATGGACACATCATACCCAGAGATCTCGTAGGAGATCTCCCCAGTATAGTATATCCAATTTAGAAGATTTTCATTCCATTTATGGGTTCAAAGAATCAAGGGATTCCTCGGGATCACCCCCTGTGAGAAGGAGAAACCCTGATTCACAGCAATGATCCATAAAAAAACATGATTTGCATAGTAGAAATGATTTTTTTGCAGATTGAAGGTCTAACCAATTCTTTAGACTATTCCTTGACTTCTCTAACTTGAATGTTGGACAACTTTTGACAGCTATCCTGCCGACATAAGGAAGGAGGTGATAGGAGCGACTTCGAATCAGTGAGGTAGACTGCATCAACATCGTTCATTAGATTCTGACCGCACAAAACTGGCATCGTCCGTGGGAAACCAATAGCATATTGATTTTAGTCTAAATAATGGTGAGACCCACAAAAATCACCAAAGTCAATGCATCCCCACCCGTGGCACTAGCCGTTAATACTCAACTTTTGGCAATACTAGAGGTCATGAATAAGCAACAAGAAGATATGCAGAAGAAGATGGATAACTTAGCTGAACAGAATTGGAACCTAAGTCAATGTCTCGAGAACTAACAGCCAGTGAGACAAGATCTTTCATCGAGAGATCCTCAGCCTCCTGTTAAAGATGATCGTGCTTCAAATATAGAAGAAAGTACTCAACCATTGATTCCCACGAGAGAGGGCGAGATAGAAGTTACTACTGCAACTACTCGAGTGGAGCCCACAATGGATCTAACTAGAGAGGAGATCAGAGAGATGATTAGGAAAGAGAATGAGACGGTGAAGAGGATTTATATTGGCACAGCGGCAGCGCAAGCTATTAGAGGAATTTAGAAGTTTCAGGGATATTGGCAGAAAAAATTCCAAAAAAGTTTATCCCGCCACGCTTCACCCCTCACTCAAGGACGAATGACCCAGTGGAACATCTTTTCCACTTTCAACAAATGCTTGTCTTGTGGGAAGAGAACAAAGTATTGATGTGCAGACTGTTCCTTTTTACTTTATAGGGGAACGCGTTAACATAGTTTCACAAGTTGCCATATGGATCGATAGCTTTTTTCTAGGAGCTTAGCACTGCTTTTGTAACAAGTTACATTAGCAATAGAAAAAGTAGTAGAGACGTAAATGCACTACTTAGCATGAGACTATAGTTTGGGGAAAGCCTTAAAGAGTTTACAGGGAGATTCAGGGAAGAAAAAATGTCCTTCGAAAGCTGGGACTAGAAAACGGTTGTAGTGGCGTTCAAAAACTCTTTGCCATCTGGCTCGGGATTGTATAGGTCTCTTGTGAAGAAGAGACCAAAAACATTAAGCGAGTTGTCAAAAAGAGTAGAAAAATATATCTACTTGAAAGATGATCCTTAGAATTTGGTCGGGAAGAGTAAGGTAATACACACTGTGTTGAAGCCCACCAAGCAGCATTAGCCACAATAGAAGGGCAGAAAGAAACCGCTTCAACAGTACAGAGAATAGAGGAGAGAGGGGACATATTTTCTATGCCCCTAGCAAGATTTTATCACTCATCACAAATGAGCCTTATTTTGAGTAGCCAGTGCCACTTCCTCGAGATCAGATAAATTAAGATGAACGATACTACGAGTATCACAAAGTATGGGCACATATCACCAATAGGTGCTAGGCTTTGAAAAGATTTTTGCAAAGTTGGTAGAGCATGGTAGACTAAGAGGCCTGCCTAGAAGACAAAGGGAGAATCCACCCCAAGATAAGAATCGAAGTCCTAATTAGTTACCTGTTGAAGGATAAGATGGACTGGCAGTAGAGCTATATGTTGTCCTTAAGCAGGAGAATAGAAGGTCAGACTAGAATAAGGTTGATAAAAGAATCAAGACACGGCAAGTAGAGCACCTAACTCACATCTACACAGCAACAAACGGGCCTAAAGAGTAGATAAAACCCTACAGAGAGCAGACCGTGACTTTCACATATAAGGACCTAGAGGGGGTAGTAAGGCCCTATTACGATGCACTGATGGTAACCCTCTAAGGCAACCCCCATGCCTAGAGAACATCCAAATGGTTGATATAGGAGAGGTAGGCAGATCGGAACAAGAGCAGCTGGTATCAGAAGAGTTGAAAGAACTAACAGATTGCCTAAGAAGAAACCGAGACTTTTTTGCCTGGTCCATAGAAGAGATGCCGAGGATCAGCCCAGAAGTGATCTGCCATCACTTGAACGTAGAATCAACTATAAAGCCAGTAAAATAGAATTCAATGAGATTAGTACCACAATTCAGAGAAGTGATAAACAAAGAGGTGACCAAGCTGATCAGAGCAAGGTTTATCAAGGAAATATAGTTTATTAATTGAATATCAAATATCGTAGTAGTATCGAAGAAGAATGTGAAGGTTAGAGTCTGTATTGACTTTACAAATCTAAACAAGGCCTACCCAAAAGATAGTCTTCCTATGTCGAGGATAGACCAGTTGGTGGATGCGACTTCAGGCCACAAAAGGTTGTTCTTTATAGATGGTTATTCAGGCTATAATCAGATACAACTTAAGCTAGCACATCAATAGAAAACAACTTTCATCACCGAGAAAGGGTTCTATTGCTACAAAGTTATGCCCTTCGGGTTAAAAAACCCAAGTGCAACTTATCAGAGGCTGGTAACAAAACTCTTCAAAGATCTATTAGGGAAGACTATAGAAGTCTATATTGATGATATGCTGGTGAAGAGCAAAAAGAAAGAAGATCACGTTACTGATCTAAAAGAGGTATTTTCTTGAGTGAGAAAAGTTGGAAAGAAGCTCAACCCAAAAACTGTACTTTCGCGTTAACTTCGGGAAAGTTCTTGGACTACTTGGTTACGAAAAGAGGTATAGAAGCCAACCTAGACCAGATCAGAGCACTACTAGAGATGCCCTCCTCGAAAACACAAAAACAAGTTCAGAAGTTAGCAAGAAAATTAGTTGTACTTAACAGATTCATTTGTAGATCTTTAGATAAATACAGGTTACTATACCAACTATTGTAGAAGAATACCAAGTTTGAGTGGACAGAGGACTATGAGCGAGCCTTCATAAAGTTAAAAAAATATTTGTGCAAACTGCCTATACTCTCCAAACTAGAAATAGGAGAGGAACTAAGATTGTACCTAGCTATTTCTAAAAGCGCACTTAGTTCAATCTTGGTCAGGTTGGAACAACGACAGAACAACCTATCTACTTCCTGAGCAAGACTTTCACTGATGCGGAGACATGCTATTCTAGACTTGAGAAAATGGGATTAGCTTTAGTGTACACAACGTTGCGCCTAAAATCATATCACCAGGCACACCGAGTGCAGGTCATCATAGAGTACCCCTTGAAGTCTAGTTTGGGAAAAACAGAGAGATCGCGTAGAATGACAAAGTAGGTTGTACAGTTAACTGAATTTGGACTTGAGTATAAGCCTAGCGTCTTGCTAAAAGACCAAGTCGTGGTAGACTTTCTAGTGAAGGAAATGGTAGATCTATTGGTAGAAGAACTAGAACATGTTGAAGAAGGGCAAGAAACGAACAACCAACCAGGTTTAAGAGTCTATGTTAGATGGATCTTCAAACCTAAAAGGATTAGGAATGGGAGTGGTGCTAATCACTCCTAACATTTCTAAGATAGAGAAGACAGTTAGACTGGGATTCAGAGTATTGAACAATGAAGTAGAATATAAAGTAACGTTGCTCGGCCTAAATTTGTTGGCAAGATTGGGGGTAACTAAGGCTATGATCTATAGTGACTCACAGGTGGTAGTTAATCATGTCAATAGAACATTTAAAGCATGAGATCCCAAGATGCAGCTTTACTTGAAGAAAATCAGGTCGTCATACTTCAAGTTGGGGAAGTCAGAGTAAAGCATATACGAATGATAAGCAATAGACATGCAGATGACTTAGCTATCATAGCTTCAATGTTGGTAAGACAAGACAAGAGATAGCTGCCATTAGGCTATCAAGAATAACTTGCGATAGATGTGCTAAAATTGGTTAGTATAATAGCTGCAATGGGAGATCAAGGGTGGATGAACTTGATTTTTACCTTCCTATAGCTAGAAGAGTTGCCCGATGATCCTAAGGAGGAAAAATGCATAAAGAGCAAGGTAGAAAAATACACTATCCAGATGGGAAATTATGCAGGAAGTCAACAGGAAGGCTACTTATATGTTGCCTAACGTTAGAAGAGGCAAAGGACGTGTTGAACGAGATCTATGAAAATGATTGTGGAAATCATTTAGGGACAAGATCTTTGGCCCACAAAGTACTCTCCTAGGGGTACTTTTGGCCATATTTGTAAAAAGACGCGGCTCTGTACGTCAAGCATTGTGATGATTGCTAAAGACACGGAAGGATAATCCGATAGCCAACAATGCAACTCAATTCCCTCATCAACCCTTGAACATTTGCACAATGGGGAATTGATCTAGTAGGCTCACTGCGTAGGGCACCAGGTAACCTAACTTTCTTACTAGTAGCAACAAATTATTTTATCAAGTAGGTAGAAGCATTTCCTCCAATCAAAATACATCAGCAAAAAGTTTAGAAGTTCCTATGGGAAAACATAATCTACCAATTTGGTCTGCCATGCATAATAGTCTCAGATAATGGAAGATAATTTACAACGGAGTAAATCAAAGAGTTTAGCATAAAGCATGGGATAACGTAGTTATTCTCCATGTCAAAGTATCCATAGGGCACCGGACAGGCTGAAGGAACGAATAAAATGTTATTAGACATTTTTGAAAAAAAGGCTGGGAAAAGTAAAGGGAAGATGGACAGCAGTTTCCATGACGTACTATGGGCCTATAGGACAATGTCAAAACTTTCGCAGGGATGTCTCCATTAGCTATAGCTTATAGGATAGAGGCAGTGATACCAACAGAGAATAACTTCCCCATAGTAAGGTCCAGAGTAATGTAGATTGACCAGAACAACTAGTACATAATCATAGAATTGGATTTGTTGGAAGAAAAACGTGAAGTAGCACTGATAATGCTAAAGAGTTATCATCAGAAACTGTAAAACTATTTCAACAAAAAAGTTCGCCATAGGCAGTTCAAAGAAAGAGACCTAGTACTCTGAAGAGTATTCTAGAATACAGAACAGTAAACACAGTAGAAAGTTGGGTCTTAACTAGAAATGGCCATATAGAGAGGCGAGAGTATGCCATAAAGGAGTATATTACTTGGTTACAATGACTGGTCGAGAGCTGCCAAAACCGTGAAATACATGTAACCTAAAAGGATATTATCAATAAAATTGTCCCTTTTGATCGTTAGTAACCTATGCACGAATATAGCATTAAAGACGGATCCCACCTGGATCTAGACCTATGTGGGTTTTCTCTACCTTAATTGACAGAGTAAGAAGTTGGTCGGGACCCTACCCTAACGAGAGTAATTTAACATTGAAGATAGATCCCGCCTAGATCCTGGCCTACGTGGGTCATCTCTACCTTAATTGGTAGAATAAGAAATTGGTCAGAGCCCTACTCTGACAAGAGTAATTTAGCATTGAAGATAGATCTCCCCTAAATCTGGGCCTACATGGGTCTTATCTACCTTAATTGGCAGGGTAAAAAACTGGTCAGGGCCCAACTTTGACATGAGTAACGTAGCACTAAAAGTGGATCCCATCTGGATCTGGACTTACATGGGTCTTCTCTGCCTTAATTGGCAGGGTAAGAAACTAGTTGGAGTCTTACTCTATCACGAGTTCAAAAACCCTGAAGATGGATCTTGTCTGGATCCGGTCCTACGTGGGTTTTCTCTACCTTAATTGGTAAAGTAAAAAGCTGGTTTGGGCCCAACTCTGACATGAGTAACGTAGCACTAAAAGTGGACCCCACCGAGGTCCAAACTTACGTGGGTCTTCTCTGTATTAATTGGCAGGGTAAGAAGTTGGTCAGGGTCCTACTCTATAATGAGTTCAAGAGCACTGAAAATAGATCCTGCCTGGATTTGGGCCTACGTAGGTCTTACTTTGCCTTAATTGGCATAGTAAGAAGCTGGTCGAGACCCTGCTCCGCCACAAGTATGATAGCACTAAAGATGGATCCCTCCTGGATCCGAGCCTACATGAGTCTTTCTTGCCTTAATTGGCAAAGTAAAAAAGCTGGTCAGGACCTTACTTTAACATGAGTAATTTAGCATTGAGTTGGGCTTATACTAGAGTCCGGTCTTCACAACTCTCCTCTGCTTTAACCAGTGGAGCGAAAAACTGGACTACTATGCAAGTTTAAAAAGCAGATTAGCAGATTATGTATGCAGCATTGTAGATACCCCCATTTTCGCACTCGCCTGATTAATCCACTCGTCAATCCGATTGCGACGGTTTCCAATGATGGATGAATATTCGAATGATTTATTTTATTACTAGATATGTATCAGAAATTCGTATGAGATATCTCAAGCAAACAAAACTTTAGAAACCGCACTACGCTAGGAAAATATGACCCAAAAACATAGAAATCATCAATTTGAGACAAAAATAAGCTTTACAAGAAAAATCACTAAAAAATGACCAAATTACCAAAATACCCCTAACATCAAAACATCCCTAAAGCATTTATTATTCTTAGAAAAATTCTTTTGAACATATAAAACAATAAATTAAAATCAAATAAACTGTTTCGTCAATTTTTACAAAATTCGACAAAATTACAAAAACGCCCTCATAGGGTCCACGACCACTTCACACCAAAAACCCATAAATGACACAAACTGAAACTCCTATTGAATTCCTTATAAAAATAGATTTCAAAACATCCTGAAACATTAAAAAGTAACTTTGAAATGCAAAAACCTTTTTGAGGGCAAAACGGTAATTTTTCAATCCTAAAAAATTAATAATTAAAATATTAATGAACATAAAGTGAAACCTTAATAAATTAAATTTAAAATTTTAAACAAATAAAATCAATTAATTAAGCCCACGAGCCAAATTTTAAGTGGTAGCCCACTTGTTCAAATGGAGCCCACCTAACATTTATTAAAAGACCCCTCCATTTGGGGTCCTGAAGAATTAAAAATATAATCAAGGGGGTTTTCCCAAAAAACTAAAAAATATTTTTTTACTGTACATAAGAATGGAATCCCTAATTCAAAATCCTAATTAAACCATAATCTTAAAAAGACTTAGTCAAACCGAAAGACTTCCAAAAAACTCTATAAATAGGAGCCTCCATAATCCAATCTCGCAGGTCAAGAAAAATTCTAGGAAAGAGAGGTCAAAAACACCCTCGAACCTTCCCAAAACCTTAAATCTGAAGCCTTAACTCCCTACTTAACACCCATACCCCATTTGTTACTCAAAAAACACCCATAATTCTTCAAAAAACACCTAGAAACCTTCAAAACACCCATAACATTTAGAAAATACTCAGATCTAGGAGGAAAGTACCTCATCTTGGAGATCAGAAGCGGATCTAATGACGAGAAAAGTAGGAAAACTTACATAAGGACGCTCTCTACTAGTTTTGAGGGAACCAATTGTCGCAATCACCCGGGTAAGTTAGGTTTTATTTTATTTTTATTTTTTTAGGTCATTTTTAGCAATGTACTAATTTTTGGGAAAAGTAGAGACTGGCGTTTGCTAGGCGGGATCGGTGCCTAACACCTTCCGATCCTGTAACGTGATCCCCGGACCCTTTTTTTTTGTAGATTAGTACATTTTTCCTATTTTGCATCATGTTTCAGTTCCTAAATAATAAAACTAAAAAAATTGATCCACAACTCATAGATCGAGGGCGCTTTCAAGCGTAAGTAATATGAAGAAGTAAAGTTCATATTAATGATAGAACAACATTGATGTGAAAACAAAATTTTCTCATTAATGACTAAAAAGAGGTTCAAGAGAAATCCCAAGAACAGGATAGTACAATATATAGTAGCAAAAATAGAGCACAAGCTAAAATCAAAAAGCATATCTTCATTTGTTGGTAGGTGAGTAGTTCGCAGAAGTCTCAGCAACAGAATTTGGGTGATCAATCTCAATAGCATGATTCGAAGGGTCGACATCGATAATTGGGACAGAAGGTTGGTCAAGAGGTAGGTCACTAGCCTGAGTAGGTGGATCGATCGGTCTAGCTTGGTCCAAATCTATGGTATGCTCAGCTTCTATAAACTTACTAAAGACTCGATCCAGGATAGCAATGGGGTTCCCCTACTCATCTAGCTGGAAGGATGGGACTCAACCATAGTCCCCAAACCAACTAAAAACCTCATTGGGAGGAGGACCAATGGGACCTTCATCCTCCTTGTCTTCCTCATCCTCCTCCTCCTCATACTAAAGTCGAACAACCTCAAAGCCTTCGTGGTTGACCTTAGAAGAAACTTTTTCTACCAACCTAGAGTATTGGGCTTGCAGTTGCCCAGTAATTTCCTAGTCTCAGCCTCATCTTCCTTGGCTTGAGCTGCCCTAGCCGTCTTAATGCCAACTCTAAGGGAGCTTAGCGCAAAACCTTGTTGTCATACCTTCTCTTGGAGATCCGCCAGCTCTGTGTCTTTCTTCTGTACTTTTCCTTGTAACTAGCCAGTTCCAGTTGGAAAACACCTTGGAGATCTGTCAGCTTCTTATTGTTGGCCTCCATGACTAAGTTAGCCTTGGAAAAGTGGCTTCCATCTCCTCTCTAGTCTCCTGGGAAAATTGGCTAGAAGAGGCCAACTCAACATAGAGTACAGTGATTTTTTCTTCATGCTCCCTAGCCAGAACAGTTGCCTGGTCCTCAGCCTCACGCCATTTTAGAAAGGTTCAGGTTCCATAGACATTTTCCTACGAGAAGAATAAAGCAATTAAGTAAGTAAAACCTAAAAAGTAAATAGTAGAGTAGGAATAATAGAGAATTACCTGATAGAGACCATGAAAAATTGACCGAAGCTTAGGTCAACATTGGCTCAGTCTACAACATCCCAGTCCTTGGGAGAAATGGATTGGATGAGCAGAGAGGCAACAACGACAAGGTTCTTCACCTCGCAGCTTTTATTGTGAACATAGAAACGGGGCTGATAATCATTATTCTCATTTTTATCCTAGAGAAAAGCCCTGTGACCCCTCTAAGAGAATGCAACTTCTTTTAAAGGAATCCTGCGGTAACTGACACCCTCTTGCTCAGACTCCTCAAACATTGCCTGATCAGTATGCACCTCTTGCACGGTTGAAGGTCAAGAATATGGTTGTGCTCCTTAATGATTTCCAAGCTCTACCCTGCCTAAGTGTGAATCTCCTCAAGAAGTTCAATAGTAGCAACAGTAACAATGACAATAGAGATAGAAGCAAAGGTAGAAGCAAGAACAGCCTACTCTCCACACACTAAGGCCAGTGGGCTTGCTTCTCTAGTGAGAGTGGAATTCTAAGAGGCCAGATTCTTCTTCTTCTTGCCCAGGTCATTGGGAGGAATGGCCATGATGGTAGGGAAGAAGGAGAAAGGGAACTCTGAGAGGTCAATGTTCATGGCGTCGGAGGACTCTGAGAGAATTGGAAGCGAAGGAAGATTAGAAATAAAGGCCAAGGGAAAAGAAAAATCTTCTAGGATTTGGTTGGCCTGATCAAAGAAAACTTGATCACATAAGGCCCGTTATATAAGTAGCCAAGGTAAAATAGAAAGGGGAAGAGAGGTCTGATCTTTCATCGCCACCCCGTCAACAACTCTAGTTTGGAGGTCCATTGCCACTAGCCTTTTATCTTTGGATACTCTAAGTAGTTTTTTCCTAGCCTCAGCAGCGAAAAAGTCAGAAGAATCTATGGAAAGAAAAGAAAGCAAAGCTAGAATCAGATTGAGTTGCAGGCAGAATTGAAGAGTGAGACATAGCTAGGTGCTAAAAAACTATTCTTACTTTGAAAGGCCTGAAGGACTTTAAATCCCTCATGAGGAGTACTATGGGTGAACTCCCAATTTCTAAAGACAATCAAGGGTCCTTGTACCATCCTTTGTTAGTATTTGGGAGAGAAAGAACCAGTGCTACTGCTGCACTCTTGGAGGACAGCAAGTAGTACCAGGGCATTGAGGGATAGCTTTCATATTGTATTTAGAGAGGAAGTCATTAGGCCCATCTTCTCCACAATCTCCATCAGACAGTAGAAGTTGCATGATATTTGGCCTAGGGTCCAGTTTATTTTACTCAGTGCCTCTTTGAGAAAGGGAGAGAGAGAGAAACTAAGGATAACCTTAATTTGTCCAACGAAGACTATAATCTCCCTTTGATGGTATTCGCCAAGCTCCTTGGGGGTCTTTACAAACCTGAATAGACACAAAGGTAGGGATATAGAACCCCCTCCAAAGTTGGGTCATGTTATCAATCATTGAGAAATCAAGTTTGTAGAAAAGAAGAAAAAAAAGAAAGAAGATTACCTTAGTTTGAAAGAGGTAAAAATAACTGTAGACACCCCATTTTTGCACTTGCCTGATTAATCAACTCGTCAACCCGATTGCAACGGTTCCCAATGATGGATGTTTATTCCAATACTTTATTTTGTTACCAGATATGTTTCAGAAATCTGGATGAGGTATCTCGAACTGAAAAAACTGTAGAAATCATTCTACGCTAAGAAAATATGACCCCAGAAACATAGAAATCATCATCTTGCAAACAAAATAAAGCTTTACGATAAAAATCACTAAAAAATAATCAAATTATCAAAATACCCCTAACATCAAAACATCCCTAGAGCCTACATTACGCTTAGAAAATCCTTTAAAACACACAAAACAACAAATTGAAATCAAATAAATCATTTCAACAATTTTCACAAAATTTGACAAAATTACGAAAATGCCCCTCATAAAGTTCACGACCATTTCGCACAAAAAAATTTCATAAATGACACAAACCAATATTCCCATTGAATTCCTTACAAAAAATTGATTCTAAAATATCCTGGAACATAAAAAATCGACTTAAAACGCAAAACGTCCTCTCCGAGGGCAAAACGGTAATTTTACAATTTTAATAATTAAAAATTCCAAATTAATAATTAAAACATTAATTAAGGTATAGTGAAATCCTAATTGAAATTAAAGTCAATCAAGTAAGACTAAAGTCAAAATCTTAAAAGTCAATCAAGTAAGACTAAAGTCAAGATCTTAAAGTCAATCAAGTAAGACCAAAGTCAAGATATTAAAGTCAATCAATTAAGACTAAATTCAAAATCTTAAAGTCAATCAAATAATACCAAAATTCAAAACCCTAATAGAGTTCTAATTAAATAGTAATTCTATTTAAAACAATCCTAATTAAAATATAACTCTAATTAAAAGAATTATAATTAAACATTAATTCTATTTAAACAAACATTTAAAAAATCTATAAATAGGGGTCCTCACAACCTATTTTCGTATCAAAAAATAAACCCTAGAAAAAATAGATCAAAAAACTTCCCTAGCCTCCCACAAACCTTAATTTTGAAGCCCCAACTCATTTCTTAATATCCATACCCCAACTTTAGCTCAAAAAATACCTAAAAATCCTTCCAAAACATCTTAAAAATTCATAAAAAAAATTAAAAAAATTCAGAAGGAGATACTTTATTTTGAAGATCCGAAATGAATCCGGTGACAGAACGAAACGAGGAGTGTTGTACGAAGAACTATTCTACCAGATCTGAGGGAACAAGACCATTGTCTTCGTAAAGGTAAATATTAAATTTTTTTTTATTGATTAAGTCTTTTTAGCAAAGTAGTTCTATTTGGGAATTAGTAGAGATCGGCATTTACCAGGTTGGGTTGGTGCCTAACACCTTTCCAACCCCGTAATGTGATCCCCGAATTTAGTACTTTCTATAGTAGATTAGTTGATTTATCCATTTAGAGTCCAAGTTCGGTGCCTAGACCGCATTAACTAGGTGGCAACTCCAAAACCTCAAAGGTCAAAAGCTGATCTGCGCACCCCGTGGATCGAGGGTGCTTTCAATAACAGTGAAGCAGAAAGAAAGAGAGAAATAGTTTTTTGCAAAATGAAGAGAGACGAGATCATAAAGAGTAATAACACAGTAAGAAGGAGAATGTACATTAAGTCTCTTATTTATAAGAAAAATTAAAAGAGTACATAATCCTAAGAGGATAGTCTAAATCCAGCCTAAACGTCGCAGTTTGGAGGTAGTACTGATGATAGTGGGGCACGTGGAAGGACACATATGAAGATCGATCCGTCTTAGCCATCAAAAATGATTTGAAATGACAATGCATTAAATATGTCAGTTCATTAAGAGCATAAGTAATTATATAAAATTAAGGCAGCTAATGAGAAAGAGATTACGTGTTCGAGAAGACGGAGAGATCTAGCGTCTCCTCAAGAGGGAAAATTGTAGAGGGAAATAACCGCACAATTATTTAAGCCATAAACATGTCTAGGTCGATTAAGTGGTACTATGCGTTGGCCAGCATGCGGGCGTTGCCTAAGAACAAGGCAGGTCAAAGTAAAAACGTTCCTAGCCTGGCTAGAAGGGTAGCACAACATTGAATAAGACCTGCTCTACTAAGCAGGACATACCTAATCAAAGATTGCTCGTAATCCTGATATGTGCATGTCAAGCCTAGATATCTCGAGGAGATCTCCTCAATATAGTTTATCCTACCCATAAGATCCCCATTCTATTTATGGGTTCAAAGAATTAGGGGATTCCTCTGGATCATCCCCCGTGAGAAGGGGAAACCCTGATTCGCAGCAAGGATACAACACGATTTGCATACTAGAAAAGATCTTTTGACGGATTGAAGGTCTAACTAGTTCTTTAGACTATTTCTTGACTTCTCTAACTTGAGCGTCGAGAGTTTTTGACAGGTACCACACCGACACAAGGAGGGTGGTGACAGAAATGACTTTGGATCCATAAGGTAGAGTCCATCAACACCATTCACCGAATTCTTACCGCACAGTCATCATGGTAAACGCATATGATAATTTCTCCCCTTCAATGATTTACACATTTCTTTTGCTTCAACAACGACAACCACCTTTTCTTTAAAAAGGAAATTTCCTCTTCAATTAGTGTGCCAGCATAAGAGTTACTTTTAAAATTCCCCATAATTTGATGGTAGTAAGTACCACAAAAAAAAACTTTCATTGATTGCTTGAGGAAATCATTATATCTTGCAATATGAAAAGACAACCATAGAGTTTTGTACCCGACTTTCAAGTTGGATTATTAGTATCAATTAATTTCTTTGTATTTTCTATTCCTTTCACAACCAAAGGTGACTTTAAGGATCTTAGTTAACTAATTTAAATAGAAAACATTAAAGAATAAACACGAATAATGTGAAATCTAGAATATAATCAGTCTTAATCATTGTCACAATCTAAATAAATCTTTAATTTATGTGACAATGAATTTATCATAAAATTTTTCTATTAGAAATATTTGTTTGCAGTTTCCCAATACATTCCTTAATACGTGGTATCGACAAAGAAAATTTCTTATTTCTAAAATGGCGCATTGACAATATTTATTAAAACAATCTATCTATCGGTCACAATGATTGTTTTAGATTACATGTGGAGAACTAATTAACGCACATGTTATAATGCCCAAACGTACATATTATGCTTCTCAGATTCCATATAAACACATGCAAAGGAATTTTTTTTTCGAAATAGGCATCAGACTAATATCTCTAGAAGTGATTACTTGTATCTATTCATCATGTAAATGCAATCTAGGGGTAATTTATTCTGAAGAGACTTGGAAAGTTGAATAAATTCTAGGTGAGCCGAAAATAAATACTTCACCTAAATTCTGAATAGTCTAGGCAATCTACGTATTCATGTTCGACTAACCCTTTCAGAAAGTTTAATGTGTACTCAAGCATTACAAATAGTCATCATAGCAGACGCATTATACGCATTTTTTCCTTCAATGATCCAAAAACTTATTTTGCTTGAACAACAACAACAATAATTTGTTTCTCCTCTTCAATCTGTCTACCAACATAAGAGTCAACTTTAAAATTCTTTAGGTTTGGATTGTTGTGCGTAACACAAAATTGCATTTCCGACACTTAGCCAAATTTTCATCAATTTTTCATAATTTTGACAATATGGTTCCATGCGTTGCTGGGACCTCATTTTGATTAAATTTTAGTAGTTTTTCGGTTGAATGATCTAAATGAATTTGAAAGTTTGAAAAATGAATGTTGTTTATGAAAAATCAAATAGTAAAAATAACAGAAATAAGGGGAAAATTGATGAAATGATAAAATATGATTATCACACCTGAGGGGTAATATCTGTATTTTAGATTATTGGGTTGTGTGTAGGTTGGTGAATGGATATTCAGGGTAGTTAATTGTGGTAGATGTTTATTTCTTTTCTGTAGTGCAATGCACAATTTACTTTTTGTTCTATTATTTATTTTAGGCCGATGAGCCACTATTGCATAATAGGAAATTGGATATCCATTTCCAACCTTATAATATTAATTTCTCATTTGTTTTCAAAGAAAAATGATATATATATATATATATATATATATATATGTGAGGTGTTAAAGAGCTTGTGAATGCCTGAATGGATAATGTGTCATATCATCTAGAGTGATGTACTATCCTAGAATGTACGGTAGGAACAACTAAGCTCATACGTGGTATGAGATACGTATGAGAGTGGAGTCACAATTGGAGTTTGGGTTTATTCCTTTCTATCTTTACCAATGAACTTGTAATGTAAAGTTACTTGTATACGAATGGGGTTGTATATAAGAATCACATACACGTCTGATAGACATAAACGAAAATGATTGGTCAGTGATTACTAACAATCTAGAGTACTTGAATATTCTGACACATCGAAAAAATACCCATTCATTACGATCACGTCAATAACCACCTTGAGTTGGATAAATGGCCAACCAAGTGTGGTAAGTGCAGCGATCAACTACAAAATTAGTAACTAAAAGCCAATAAAGTATTGTAACATCATGTCCCAACTATAAACGATCGAATCGTAAATCCCAACTCTTAAATTCCATTATCCTACCATTGTGTATTATGTATCTGTTGTTTTATTTTGAATTATAAAATAAAATGCTTGTTTAATGTTTGTATGTTGCTAATTAGATTTATATAAAAAGAGAATGCCATAGTAAGTACTGCTGACTAATGTAATGTGAATCTTTTAAAATGTTTAGTTGTTCATCCCTGACTATATGTACTACTTAATTGTAGTTTAATTTGTAAAACTTTACATGCATTGAAATGTTTCATATGTTTACTCGTTCATGTTCAAGAAAGATTATTAGTAAGAATTGTTTGCGAACTTACTGAGTAACTATTGTTACTCTCCCTTTCCTTCCTAATTTTTTTAACTTCAAAGTCTGCAGTTGGTAAGTCGTAAAGCCGTCGATCAAGGATTACCTAGTGGGTCAAACCGACAACCAGAGTCCATTACCTAGTGAGCATTGAGGCTACACCCAATGTTAGTTTCGTCTAGGATATATATAAATTTTATTTTTTACCATTGTTAGTTTCGCCTAGGATATATATAAATTTTGGGGTCGAGTGTTAAGTTATGTTAGAGTGAGGGTATACTTTTGTAATCCTATATATTTTTACATCTTCCACTCTCTAATCTACATTATATTGCTCGATGTACTGTCGGCTTTCGTTATTGTCCTATTTTGTTTAAGTTATATATATATACATGATTTGTTGTATATTGGTTTATCAAGTTTTCGAGTGCCTCGGAATGCCAATATAAACAGAGGAAACCATGCCAAAATCTCGAGACGCCACCTAGTACCTTAAGATCTGGTATGGGGATTTGTTTTAGTGTTTCGTGGGCGCTACAAAATGAGTGTAACTTAGCCATTTGATGTTGGATTTTTATGAATCATAATTCTAAACCTATCTCATTTCAAGATCTATCTTTCTCAAATGGCATCGAGACCAAAATCCATAGATATTGTTATCATATTTAGTTACAAGTCTACTATTTCACTATTTTGTTGTATATAATTCAAGAAGAACAATTAAGAAGGATTGAAGGCCACTATACGGACTCTACCTTCATTAGCTTAAAATAATAATTAATGTAACAAAGCAAACCTTTGATTGTGATTTTGATATATATATATTTGTGAATTTTCTTTTCTAGAATCTGATCTATGCTTCTAGAACTTGAGGATTTGAATGCTATTAATCTTAAAAGTGGCTCAATCAAGTCTATAGGAACATTACTAGAAGGAATTGCAAGAAAAATGTAATCCTCAATTCCTTATTTTCGTAAAGAATAATGTTGGAGTGACCTAAATATTGACCTCAATTCACACTTTCCTGACGTAGAGGCATGGACGGAACCATTGATGCTTTTCATGGAGATACGAGGCCAAAGTACCATGGTTTTGTGCACTCCGCCACGTCTCCAAAGTTTGAATTGAGGTCACTAAAGCACGACTCTTTGGTGAATCAGCCTCACGTTCAACGGAGCATCAAAGTAGGGGTGACATGAAAAAAATAAAATTTTTAGGGATCGTTACAGAGTTTTGCAAGAGAGTCATTAGAATCTATTCCCATCTCAACCGTACGTTAGATTCTCTAGGTCTGAGGCTTGTATTTTACTATTTTCATGTATTTATTTTTATCTATATATTTTTTTTACTTTTTTTACTCCAAAATGGAGTTGAAAAACCGGCATTTGAAGGTAACACACGTGCATTGTTTGCCTACATATAGCTAACGTTACTACCTCACCAAACATGTATTTTCTTCTCAAGTAGCTCAAAGAGTATCTTTCACTCACTTTCACTCTTTCAGTTTCTTCAACTCTCTCTAAAACTTTTCTAATGGAAGGCAAAGGTTATACTCAGGACGGCTCTGTCGATCTTCGAGGTCGTCCAGTGGTCGCTTCTGGAACTGGGAAATGGAAAGCTTGCGCTTTTTTAATCGGTAAACTTGACCTGTTTATCAGTTCTGTTCTTTTGTTTTTTTTTTTCCTTTTATTCACAAAAGAAGAAATACGTGTAAGTAGTCTTAGTTCTTAGATTGTTTCAATTCCAGTGTTTCGTTTTCTTATTTTGTACCTTAGAGCTTCATAGTTTGCTTAACTTGTTTGAAATATTTTCTTTGTTGCGACTCACGAGAACATGTTGGTTTGTCGACATGTCATATTAAATAATAAAATTCTACAATGATTTTGTTGAGATTCCCCATAGTTTATCTCAAATATTTTAGTTTTCTTGTGGGGTCTTAAAATTAAAAAACAATATTTCACAGTAATATGGACTACTGCAGAGAAATATGTTCCCAAGTTTTATTTTTTGTTAACCAAAGTGAAAATCTACTGTAGCTATTGTATGAAAAGAGAAGAAAACAGAATTTTTTAAAAGATCTGTACAAATATTTTTGTAGAGTTTTGAATTACTAGTTTATGAATAATTTCTTACAAATAATTTTGATAAAGATAACTAAAATAAATTGGGTTTTCTTCCCCTTTCTATTAATTTTCCAGGTTACGAAGCATTCGAGAGGATGGCTTTCTATGGAATAGCTTCAAATCTAGTGGTTTATTTGACTACCCAACTTCATGAAGACACAGTATCATCGGTGACAAACGTAAATAATTGGGCAGGATCGGTTTGGATGACACCAATCATTGGTGCTTTCATCGCTGATTCATATGTGGGCCGTTTTTGGACTTTCACCGTATCATCTCTCATTTATGTCTTGGTAATTATAAAATTTAAATCGCTTTAGTATTTCATTTTTATCCATAATAATCTTTCTCCCATCTATAATACAAGTTTTCTTGCTACAAGGCATAATTTTTGTTCAGGTCTTAACATTTAGTGGAAATTATATCGAATGCGAATCCTATTAAAGCTTAATAAATGACCTCTTATTTGGACCAGCCAACCTGGAAATCACCTACCTATCATTGATCGCTTAAATTATTAGCAATGGTCCACAAATAAAGCTCATTAGTGAGCTCTGTCTCAACAGTACAATTTTTGGTTGTGGTCCATTGATTGAATGATCTTGATCGATAGGTACCCACAAAATTTTAATTTGTTTTAGTGCAGGACTCATCTATCTCTACCAGAAAATTTTCCAAAACTCTTGTCTTTTGGTGCACAAATTGATGATAGTGAATGTAACCTGTTTGAAAATGACAAGAATTGTTTCTTCCTGTTTTTAGTGAAACCATTAATGGGTTTTCTTGAATTAAAATTATCTTGTAACACTGATATCTTTTTTTATTTTTTATTATTATTTTTTATTTTTTATCATTATTAAAATAGAATTAATTTTTTTTTTTTTTTTTGTATTATTTGTTCTCTTTTCTACTTTAGTGCAATAATTGCCTAAAACAGGCATGAAGATGAATATTGATATATTCATTGAACACTAAAAATATACAAACATCAACAAATGCAATTTATTTGGTTTCCAGTTATTATTTGTTGTTGTGTGATCTTTTTTATCCCTAATAGAATTACTTTTTTTGTTGTATTAATTATTTGTTCTCTTTTCCTCTTTAATGCAATAATGGCCTAAAACAGGCAAGGCATGAAGATGAATAATTGATATATTCTTTGAACAATAAAAATACACAAACATCAACAAATGTAAGTTTGAAGGTTTCCAATTATTATTTGTTGTTGTGTGATATTTTTTACCCTTATTAGAATTACAAATATATATTTTTTTTGTGTGTGTATTATTTGTTCTCTTTTCCACTTTAATACAATAATTGCCTAAAATAAATATTGATATATTGTTTAAAATACATAATCATCTATATGCAATTTTGATGGTTTCCTTGTATTATTTGTTGTTTTGTGATCTCAACAGGGTATGGTGCTTCTGACAATGGCTGTATCTCTTAAATCATTGAAACCAACTTGCACAAATGGGATCTGCAACAAGGCTTCGACTTCACAAATAGGTTTTTTCTACACAGCTCTCTACATCATAGCAGTTGGTGCAGGTGGGACAAAGCCAAATATATCTACATTTGGTGCAGACCAATTTGATGATTTCAATCCTCATGAGAAACAGCTAAAGATATCCTTCTTCAATTGGTGGGTGTTTAGCTCTTTTTTTGGTGCTTTGATTGCAACACTTGGGCTTGTTTACATTCAAGAGAACTTGGGTTGGGGATTGGGGTATGGTATCCCTACAATTGGTCTTCTATTCTCCCTATTTATCTTCTACATAGGGACACCTAATTATAGGCACAAAGTTAGGAGGACTAAGAGCCCTGCAAGGGATCTAGTTCGTGTTCCGATGGCCGCTTTTGCAAATCGCAAGCTCAACCTGCCTAGTAACCCATTGGAACTTCATGAACTCGAGCCCCAACAATACATGATCACAGGGAAACGACAGGTCCTTCATACCCCTGTATTCAGGTGAGCTCCACTAATATTATTATTAGCTTAATTACCCCTAATATTGTGTCTTCTTGATGATTTAAGTGTGAAATTTTTTTTTTTTTCCTTCTTCAAATACTTAAAATTACTAAATCAAAATTTCACTGTTAAAATTTCAATCTTGACAACTTGACTTTAGGTAATAGGTAATTTAATCTTCCATTTTGCAAGAATACCACTAATTTAATAGGAGGTGTTTCCAAAGTACCCTTATTATTATCGTTATTGTTGCTACTTTTGTTATTGTAGAGAACCGTCGATTTTCTTCGAATATATGACTTATGTATCTTAAGGAAAAAGCATCTATGCTTTTCTATACACTCAAGTGTACTCTTCAGTGGGTAGTGTTATTGCAAATCACTTTAGCATTTTTCTCTCTAAATTTAGAGGATCTGACTTTCCCAAAATAATGTCCAATCCAGGATTGCCATGTGTATACAATTGTTAGGTTCCAAAACATTTTTGGACTACTCTCTTATCCAATCATGTCCCCTACCTTATATGCCTATGTGGCAGCTCCTGATTGGCGTAGTAAAAAGATAATCCACTGTATTTGTACCTGGTTCCGGATTGTAAGTATTGTGGCCACCATTTTAATATTCCAACCTCGGACATCTCACGTTCCCAAAGGTGGCATCAAGTGATAATTCACATCAATTGCATAAACTTTTTTTTTTTTTTTTTTGTTGTTGTTGTGGAATGTTGGTTTTACTTATTTCGACCATACAGTATATTGGATGGTCCGTGTATTATGTCAGATTTTTTAAAGCATCTTATACCAACTATTAGGAGTCTAAAGTTCATTGATTAGACATTTGAAATTGTAAAATTTAAGCATATTTCGGGGATGATTGATAACCATTGGATTTCCACTTTATTTTAAGGGTAAAATCATTTTGAAAATGCCGAAATTCTACTGACTCAATGTTCATTTTAATTCTCAAAACATGAAGAATGAGATTGCAGGTTTTTCAAAAGAATCGTGGTGGGTTGACACAAAGGGTGACAAAAACTCATGGCGTCGTGTACATTACTGTAAAAGCTTTTCCACGATATATGAGTAAAAAGCATCTATGGTTACCACCACATCATTTTTGTCACCTTTGTGTCTCCGTTTGTGTCATTCCAACATTTTCCTTTTAAAATAATGATCTCACGAACCTGCAAGATTGTCATTTTTATAACCACTGAGATTGTTATTTTGAAAGAAAAAACATAAAATCAGCAATCTCACTATTTTAAATCAGCGAGATCATCAATTAGAAAAACTTGCAGTCTCGCTCTTCAGAATTTGGAATTAAATTGAGCAGTTGGCTGGAATGGGAATTTAGTCAAAATTTGATTGTGTTTTTTTTAAATTTCTCTTATTTTATGGAGAAGTGTTTGGATTTTCTGCCGACTAAGATGTGGGTATGGTTCCAATAAGTGTCTCGTTTTACATTTTAAGTTGGAGCTTACATCTAGGATTTTGTATTTGCTGGGATCATCAAATTTATACCATGGCCATTTTATAGATATCTTGGCTTGGATTCTTCTAGGGTTGTTAGCTTGTGTCCAAACTAGAGAGCATGGTTTTAAAACTCAAGTTTCCATCAAGTCCATAACTCGGGAGTTGGCTTGTACGGTTCAAATTCAAATATATTAATTTTATAACAATTTAGAATGTAGTTTTTAATCAACTCCACAAAAGTATTTTACATAACCAAATAATTCGGTCAAGTTTATGGTCCAACTCGATGCATTTTCAAGTCGACTTTACCAATTTTGGAGTTGGTTCGAGTTTTAAAACTATGAAATACATTGAGTGAATGGTTTAGATTAAAATCATTAAGTTACGTGGATTAGAAAAAAATAATTGCCATTAATTGACAAAAATGTTCACATGACATGACTATTGTTCTTTTAATAGCAAATCCAGATTCTTTCCGTATCTTGATTCATGATTTGAGCTCTAAAATCTACATTTACCTTCAAATTGTTTGTCTACAGGTTCCTCGACAAGGCTGCAATTAAAGAAGGTAACGTAGCGGCTTCTAGGTCTCCATTCACTGTGACTCAAGTCGAAGGCGCTAAGGTTGTACTTGGGATGTTCATTATATGGTTAGTCACCCTCATCCCTAGTGCCATCTGGGCACAAATCAACACCTTATTTGTAAAACAGGGCACCACATTGGACCGAAAACTTGGTCCCAGCTTCAAGATTCCAGCCGCATCACTAGGGAGTTTCGTTACACTATCCATGCTCTTATCCGTTCCAATGTATGACCGATACTTCGTGCCATTAATGCGACGTAGGACAGGGAACCCTAGAGGAATCACACTTCTACAAAGGCTTGGGACCGGATTTGCAATTCAAGTCTTAGCCATCATCTTTGCATATGGTGTAGAACTGAAAAGGATGCATGTTATAAAGGAAAATATGATCGTTGGGGCTAAAGACACTATCCCCATGACCATCTTTTGGCTTTTGCCACAATATGTGTTATTAGGGATCGCAGATGTATTCAATGCTATTGGTTTGCTTGAATTCTTCTACGATCAGTCTCCAGAAGACATGCAGAGCCTTGGAACTACATTCTTCACTAGCGGGATTGGTGTGGGGAACTTCTTGAATAGTTTTCTAGTCACAATGGTGGATAAAATAACTGGGAGGGGTGGGAAGAAGAGTTGGATAGGGAACAATTTGAATGACTCTCACTTGGATTACTACTATGGTTTTATTTTGGCCATATCAGTCCTCAACTTAGGAGTATTTTTCTGGGTATCAAGTAGATACAACTACAAGAAGGAGATTATTGAAGTTGGTGAGGGGAAGGGTTCATGTATTCAAATGGAGGGTAAAGCTCTAGACACTTCTCCACTAGGTTTACAAGTATGAGTACTTAGCTAGCTAGGGTAGATCATCCAAGCATATATAATTGTATGATAGTGGGTGGTGTGTGATGTTTCTTTTTGTTAGATAGTTTCCTTGGTTTAATCTTCTCAATGAAAACAGCTAATGAGTTGAAAATTACAATTACAATAATCCTTGCTCTTGTTTTACGTACTGTGAATTTAAGCATCTAAACTTCAATACAAGATATCTAGAAAATAGAAAATTACTAAAACACTTATTATTTTACAAAAATTACTCATGAAAAGTGAGCTCATAGGTTCAAAAAGAATCCCAACCGTGCATGTATGAGATCCAATGGTTGGGATTGAAGATGTATGTCTAGAAGATAGTACCGATCTTTGAGATACATCTCAGCCATTGAATCTCACACATAAAAAGTCAAGATTGTGTGTGAGTATACGAGTTCACCTTCATTGATCTCAACGGATCCCAACCGAGTTTCTTAATGAGTCATTGTTTTTATTTTTATTTTTTTTATTTAAGAAATGACCGCATTCCCCACTTTGTGTTGTTTTTTTCCCTTAAATGGCTATATGTTAAATCATTTTGGTAATCCTACAAGACCTAAATAATTAAAAAGCCAGATATAAACAGAATAATTTCACAAATATTAAAAAGAGAGATTTACCGGGCAGACCTATCTGTTGGAATTTTATTACAAATTAAAACTCCCTTACTTTATCAAGTTTGTTACTTGAATGAATCATGCTACTATGACTAGCTTAGTAAGATTTCAAAACTTTCCAAGGTCGTAGGGCCCACATGGATTATCAAATAGCAATCAAAACGACACAGACTTCTAGATTTCATGGAAAAAACTAAGATTCAAGTGAAAAAATTCAAAAACAAAACCCCTTTTTGAGCTTGATCCCTAGTGTTGAAAATGAATGGCTATCGAACTCCCAAATTTAAAACTAAAATGCATTAGTGAAAATTAACCCTTTTTTTTCGAATTTTTTTCCTTTATTACCCTATCTCATCAAATCGTGTCTATGGATGCCGCAAATTACAAATTGATCCGGTTAGAATCCATTCCAATGTATGTTAAATAACAAATTAACATCATATATTTAAATTTTATGATGTGAATCCTGTGGAGGATATTTTTTGTATTGCATCAGAGAGTAACACATGGCATATTGGGATCACAAAAGGAGAGTACCGAACTTGTACACCTCAGTGCCAACCAAGCAGAAAAGATATCAAAGGTGGTGAACACAAGAAGAATCCAACCTATTAAATCTCACTTCTTGATAAGGTTGGATCATGGAAAGTTAGATGGTGGAAAGACTCGGATGTACAGAAAGGTTGATTCCGAAGTTTGGATGAAGTTAAGTCAGAACACAGAAAAAAGATTCAGTTAATCAAATCCATGAAAAATTAAATATTCAATCATGATAAAGGCAGATTCCTAAGTAGAAGGAATGAATGGTAAAACATTCATAATATGAGGAAACTACTCAAACGAATACGGTTGAATTTAGAAAAGGGATTACAGAAGATCCTATGGTTGGACCTTTGTAAATACAAGGATAATAGGCATGATCAAGGTACGCAATTCTTTTTTCTTTTAAACTGTACACTTTTTTTGTACTAAGGTCTTGACTTGGGTATCAGAAAGGTATTGTTGCAGGCACACCTAGGAGCACAAAAGGAGGAAATTAGTCAATCAATGGGAATCTCGAGGTAGTGCAAGTTTTTTGCATCCATGATTTAGCACCGTCCATGTGAACCTCTACAAAAAGAAACGACCATAATGGTGAGGATAAGAAAGAATGGAGATAAGGAGATAGAAAATCCTCTGTAGAACCAGGAACCTGTCCAACATGACCTGTTGTAGGTAATGCATCTCTTGCTGACAAAGATGTGGCAAGGACTTGAATGACAGAATGATGAACTTCTGGCCATAAGAAAGGAGAATGAGGAACTCAGACATAGGCTAAGTGAAGGAACCGAGACTAGGAGAGATCCAATGGTTGGGGAATACAAAGAAAACATTCACAACTTTAGGCAGATCAAACTGACATCGAGCGAACTATTAACTTGGTGGTGTGGGAACATAATAAGGGAGTTTTGAAGTTCTGAATCCCCTGAAAAGGGAAGAAGTTGAGGAACTACAAAGAAGAAGAGATGATGATAACGCTCAAGGAAGGGATTTCATACGCTACGCAAAGAAAGGTGATTCGGGAATTTAGAATACCACCATTTTCGTTTGCGATAATGGTAGTCGAGCCACCCAGAGTGTTCTACCCACTAAACTTCAAAACGTTTCATAGGATGAAGGATCCGTTGAAGCATGTGCTCAATTATCGCAATTAGATGGTTTTGTACTAAGGGGATGACTTATTGTTTTTGCAAGCTTTTTCCTTCTTCGCTAAGGCATGAAGCCATGTCCTAGTTTCAAGGATTGCTAGTAAGATCGATCAAGAGTTTCTCTAAGTTAAAATAAGTGTTCGACGAGTAGTTCTTTCACAAACAAAAGAAGAAGGTCATTATGAATGCACTTTTCAACTTATGACAACAGGGAAAAAGAGCATCTGACTATTTACAGCTCAGTTTCAGACAGAAACACTCATCGTGGAGAATCAAGATGAGACAAATGCTTGTGCAACTCTCATAATAGTGGTTGTCTTGGGAACTTAGCTTCATGAGTCATTGACTAAATCCAAACCATCATGGCTTGAAGATCTTTATGCCAAAGTGGAGAGGTAAATTTTGGTGGAAGAGTCCATGAAAGACATGAGACATATGGCACAAACTGTTACGATTAAAACTATGGATCCCGAACCTCTAAGGGAGCCTGAACGACCAAGGGATGAGAAACCCCCAAAAAATGACATTGAGATACGAAAAGGCGGTCAGGGTGGAGGACTAGGTGAGTTTACACACTGTTGAATGAGAAGATGTCCAAAATTCTAAGGCACATTCGTAATAATCCAAGTTTCGTATAGCCACCCCAAAACTGTTGAGGAAAATAATAGAAGCCTTATTGTGAGTATTAGGGGGTAAAGAATGATCTAAATGATGACTGTTACAGGTTGAGGCACATCTTCCAAGACATAATAAAAGAGGGAAAGCTCTGAAGGTTTGTTGTTGCAACCACAAAAGAAAGAGAGAGATCAGAGGTAGCAACATGACGTGAAATGAATGCCTTCTCCCCCATTGCTGAGAAAGAAGCGACACCACGAGCATGAAGAATGAAGGATAGTACACACAATGACTAGGGAATATAGCTCTGGAAGACATACATTGAATATGGCAAGAGCGAATGTTAAGAAGATATGACATAAGGTGTGGGTAAAACTGACACCACATTACGACACCTTGGTAGTGATACTAACAGTTGGGAATGTGGACCTAAGGAAGATCTTGGTGGATGCCCAGAACACGGTTGCCATTCTTTTCCTAGAAGTTGCAAAAAAGATGGGATAAGAGCCTCAAAATAGCATTCATATTCAACGGGGCTTCGACCATTCCATTCAGAGAAATAATACTCCTAGACACCACTGGGCCTAAGGTGGTCATGACAAGGTTCATAGTGATAAAAGCAGACTTGACTTACAACAGGATACTCAGAATAAGGAGATACATGGGATGAGAGTAGTCTCGTCAACAAACCATTAGGTAGTACAGTTTCCAAGCAAAGAGAGGTTAATAGAGATCAGGAAATGTCACAAAGATTTTTTAAGATAGTACCAAAAGCAAGAAAAAAATATGAGATAGTTCTAGGAATGAAATGAAAAGATTGTCCCTCAGAGGGGTCATAATAATAGCAATTATAGAAGGAGCTGTAGTCAAATTGGGTGGCTGTAGTTGAAAAAGTAGAAGAGGTGGAACTCAGTGAAGACGAACATCGAACAACTAATATCAAAATATCCCTAACAAAGGAAGAGCATGAGGAGTTGGTGTAGTTTTTGAGGACCAACAAAGATGTTTTCATGTGGTCGTTTGAGGATATACTTGAGATTGATCCTCTCATTGCAAGCCATCGACTCAACATTGAACCAACAACCTGACTAGTTCGACAGAAGTCGAGGAGACTATCCCTACTCTTAAGGTAGATGGTAAATGATGAAATCAACAAGTTGCTCAAGGTCGAGTTCATCTAAGAAGTTGAGTATCCAGAGTTGATTGCAAACATAGTGGCAGTACTGAAGAATAACAAAAGGGTCAAAGTATGTGTAGACACCCAAATTTGATGGGCACTCCATGAAAATGCTCCAAAATCCATAAAAATTGGAATTGGCCCCAAAGTCGAAACCTTCAAGAATTTAATCTCTTTCCTATCATTCTTTTAATAAATGGCCTAAGGCCCTTCCTATATTGCCCATGGGCCAAAGACCAACCTCACCCCTCCTCTACACCATCATCCAAAATTTCTCAAATTGAATTGAATTAAGAGCTTGGCATACATGCATCATGTCCATAACCAAAATTGTCACTTGGCACAATTTTCATGCATACATGCATCATGTCATATAGTTTTGCATGCCCAAACCTTGTCCCTAACTCATATCCATTATCCATTAATCAACTCATTATCCATACCCTAAACCCATTCTCAAACCAAGATATCTAAAGTCCATAACCCAAGTCCATATCCTAATCCAAAACACAAGCCTCTTTTCTAACTCAAAACCAAGTCCATTCTAAGCCCAAAATCAAGTCCATATCCTAAGCCAAAATAAAGTCAATATCCTAACCCAAAACCAAGTCCATTCTAAATCCAAAACTAAGTCTATGATCTACACATCCTCCCAAAAGGTGACACATGTTGATCTCTCATAAGGCCCCAATGCCTAATGCTTTAATTTAATTGGAAAGTCAAGTCCTCCTTGTAAAAACCCATAAATACCCTTCTCAAAAAGTGTGGTCAAACAAAAAAAGTGCTTTAATCTTTGGTAAAAATTCATAAAGTTGAGAGAATTTCCAATCATACTCTCAAAGGTAGGAATCTTCAAGTACATACATGGAGCACTCCCATTAGTCTATTTTAAAAACATACATCCACCCTTTCTTTATGAGTTATTTACAAATGAATCAAGGTCTATTTTTTACCTACCACTTACTTAACCTTTACAGATGTCATTCTCCTAATCATCCTCCAAAAATGTTTTTTGTTATCTCATTTCTATTTACCAAAAAACCAAAAATCAAATAATGTTTTTAGGATTTCTTCACCTTTACCTTTATACAAATGAAAAATCCTAAATAAATAACCTAAACCTCATGTTTATTCTCTTTATTTTTAAGTTTGGACCACTTCACCCGCAAAAGTTCTCCAAAAACTTTATAAATTACCTCACTTTCTATGAATAATTCATGTTCTAAAGCCCCTATCTCTCAATCTCAAAATCTATCAAAATCCGTACTCACCTCTCTAACTCTCTCTCAAGCCAACTTCCAACTTAAGAGCTCTCACCTATCTCTCAGCCTTCAATAAAAAATTTCATCATCTATAACCATCTATTCCTCAACCAAAGCACTCAAATCTCAAGTTCATTTCTCAAGACTTAAGCACATTCAAGAACTTCAAGAGACAAGGTGGGTGTAGTCTAGGTTTATTTTTCAAGTTTGCATATTGGGAAGAGCTAAGCCCAATTCTGACAATTGTTAACCGGAAGTGATGGTTATCTCAGAACAACCACCTTCTTACCTTATCTTTTCTATAAAGGAAGGAGAGATTTTGAACAATTAGGAGGAGTTCCCTATTATTCTTGAAGTTGTTGTAGCTTGAAGTTAGGCCTTATTCCATCGTCGTCTTCAAGGAAAGACTATTTTGAGGGCTCCCTATCTTTACCGATGAATTTGCATGATTGCTCTTCTTATTTCAGATGTTCAAAAAATATCGTTCAAAAATAAATAAAAAATCAAAAAAATTTCAAAAAACAAAAAAAAATCTAAAAGCCTTCAGAATCTCAAAATATTGATATTTTTCAAAACAAAATTTTTTTTTCTCAGAATCTAAAGGTCTTGTCTCAATTGAATGAACTTTTGGACAAAATAGAATATGAAAGGGACGAATACAACTTTGATATCGAACTCCTGCAATCTCATAGGAATCGAAGAAGAATAAGATGATGAAGTAGAGTACCCTCCCAAATAAATCAAGGATCTTTTAGAATAACATGAAAATGGTGTTTAATCAAATATTGAGGATACAGACTCGGTTAATCTTGGCACCGATGATTATCCACGTGTTGTAAATATCAATGCCTTGTTAACACCTGAGTAGAAAGAAGAAATGATCAAACTACTGCAGACTATCAAGACATCTTCGTCTAGTCTTAAAAAGATATGCCTGGCCTAGACACATATCTCGTCATACACAAATTGTCAAATACTTCTGGAAGCAAGCCGATCAAACAAACATTGTGAAAACTCAAGTTAAAATGGACACTCAAGGTTAAAGATGAAGTAATGAAATAGTTCCAAGTAGGTTTCCTCGTATTGTCTACATATCCAAAATGGCTAGCCAATGTTATTTCAGTACCAAAGAAGGATGGGAAAGTACGAATGTGTGTCGACTATCGAGACTTGAATAAAGCCAATCCTAAAAATGATTTTCCACTACTTCACATCGATACTCTAGACAGTAGTACAATGGGGCATTGCATGTTCTCGCTTATGATTGATTTCTCCGGCTATAGTCAAATAAGAATGATAGAAGAAGACCAGGAAAAATGGCATTCATCACACCTTGGGGTATTTTTCGTTACAAAGATATGTCATTTGGGCTTAAGAATGTTGAGACCACTTATCAACGCGCAATGATAACTTTATTCCATGACATAATCCATAAAGAAATGAAGGTTTATGTGGATGACATCGCTAAGTCTAGTTTGGAGGTAAATCATTCAATAAACTTGAGAAAGTTATTTGATCAACTAAGAAAATACAGTCTCAGGCTCAACCCAACAAAATGCCTCTTCGGAGCAATGTCAAGCAAGTTGTTAGGCTTCATCATCAGTAGAAGAGGCACTGAGATTGATCTAGCAAAACCAAATACATTCTCGAGATGAAGATACCAATGTCAAAAAGGGACGTTAGACCATTTTTGGACAGAATACAGTATATCAGCAGATTCATTGTACAACTCACACCTATCTGTAAACCAGTATTTATGCTGCTTAGAAAAGATGTACCGAAAGCATGGAATGAAGACTATTAGGAAGCCTTTAACAAGATAAAGAAGTATCTACTCAATCTGTCAGTCTTTGTTCCTCCTATACTAGGGGGACTTTTGCTAATATATATCTTGGTGTAAGAAATGTCTATGGGCTGTATGTTGGGGCAACATAACGAGTCAGGTCGAAAAGAGCAAGCCATTTACTATCTCAACAAGAAGTTCATCGATTATAAGGCAAAGTACTCGGTACTCAAAAAGACATGTTGCACATTGGTCTAGGCATCTCAACGATTGCGCCATTATCTCCTCAGCTACTCAACTATACTTATCGCTCGAATGGATCTTCTCAAATATATTTTCGAGAAGCCAGCACTAATAGTTTGTACCGTAAAATGGTAAATACTATTAGTTGGGCTTGACATCACCTATGTCACTCAAAAGGCCATTAAGGGGCAAGCTATCGCCGACCAGTTAGTTGAACACCCATTACATGATTATGAGCCATTAAAGATGAATTTCCCAATAGAAGCCATCCTAGTGACCGAGGTTGAAGATAGTAATGAAGAGCAAGGCTGGAAGATGTACTTGGATGGAGCTGCAGATTAGAAAGGAAACATAATAGGTGCAGTTTTGATAAAACCTGATGGGTCTCATGTACCAATCGTTATCTGGCTGAAATTCCAGTGTTCGAATAATGAGGCATAGTATAAAGCATGTATCACAGGGTTAAAGGCAGCAATTTACTTGGAAGTGGATGAAATCGATGTATTCTAGGATTCAAGTCTAGTGGTCTATCAAACAATCGAGAAATGAAAGACTCGAGAACAAAGATTAGTCCCTTACCATGAATACCTTAAAGAACTAAGCTCGAACTTTACCAAGATTTCGTTCACCTACATGCCTTGAGCTAAGAATCAGTTTGCAGATGCATTAGCCACACTTGTTTCCATGATTAGTATCTCACAAAATCTAGTCTTTGATCTTATCGAAATCGACATCAAAGATGAATCAGCCTATTGTTTACTGGTAGATATAATCGAACTAGAGAAAATACCATGGTACTTAGACATTAATACGTACTTAGAAGATCGAAACCTCCCATTAAATGTAATGATAAATGAATGAAGAACCATCCAGAGGTTGCCCGGTCAATTCTTCTTAAGTAATGAGACTATTCAAAAATTCGCATCACGAGATTTTCCTTCATTGTGTTACAGAAGCAGAGGCTAAATAACTGGTCGAGACTGTACATGGAGGGATCTGTGGACCTCACATGAATGGTCACATGCTTGCCAAGAAGATCATGAGAATGAGATATTATTGGACGACAATAGAAAGTGATTGCTATCAGCATGTTCATAAATGCCATCTTTACCAGATCTGTACTAACAAGATTAATGCTCCATTTTTAGAATTGCATAGCATGATTTCCCCTTGGCTCTTCTTACTCTGGGGCATTGACGTCATTGGACAAATTTCACCAAAAGCTTCAAATGGACATTGATTCATTTTAGTCACTATCGATTACTTTACAAAGTAGATAAAAGTAGCCTCTTATGCCAATGTCACAAAGAACAACATTTTAAAGTTCATTAAGAACAATATCATCTCTCGGTATGGCTTTCCTAGTGGAATAATAACTGACAATGCCAAAAATCTCAACAACAAAGGCATGGCAAAAATATGTGAAGACTTCCAGATTATGCATCACAACTATGTACCTTTTAGATCCAAAATGAAAGGAATAATTGAAGTTGCGAACAAGAACATCAAAAGAATCATCCAGAAGATGGCAGTCACTTCCTAGGATTGGCATGACATGTTGCCTTTTGCGCTCCACTTCTATCGGACTTTATTTCGAACCTCAACTAGGGCAACTTTGTACTCGTTGGTATATGGAATGGAAGCAGTCTTACCCATCGAGATTGAGATTCCTTCCCTTAAGATCTTAAAGAAGCAGAGTTAGATGAAACAGAATAGGTCTAGGTTCGGTTCGATAAACTAAATCTGATAGAGGAGAAACGTCTTGTAACTATCTATCGTGGGCAAATTTACTAATAGAGAATCATCCGCGCTTACAACAAGAAGGTCAAACCTCAAAATTTCTCACCAGAAGACATTCTCTTGAAAAATATTTTACCAATCCAAGAATATGCTAGAGGAAAATTTCGACCAAACTACAAGAGACCCTTTATCGTGCTAAACGTAATGATAGGTGGATCTCTGATCTTTACAGAAATAGATGGACAAATCTTCCATCAATCGATCAATGCTGACACTATCAAGAAATACTATGCCTAAGATCCAACCCTGAAATGACGAAAAGCCATATTTGCTATCTTAAGATAACCATCTAACCATAATCAGCTCTTTTGAGCCATCACTTCATTTTTTAACATAAGACTGGGGCAAGTCAACGTTACAAAAAATCAAAGTATCAAAGTTACTCTTAGCCACATGAGGACAAATTGTGAATGGCTAAAAATACAATAAAGTCAAAAAAGTTAAAAACACTAAAACTTGATCTTGAGCTCAACCCAAATCTCTAGCCTAAACAAGTTCAAGAGACGTTAGGAGGAGACATAGATCATCTTTTCAAAACAAAAATAGACAAACCCCATGTTTAACCCATTTTAAATAGACCCAAACCTTAATCTTCTTGTATCTTTCCACTATCCTGAACTTAAGCTTACATTTCATCCCACCAAATGATGATGGCAGCACATGAAAATACCAATGATCTTGAAAATTGATTCAGATCTCAAGTCTTATTAGTCTTTGGAATACTCGAATGGGGAATCTAGATTGGATATTCGAAAAAGAAGAACATCTTGAAGCTAAAGTAATCGATTTTGCGGCTCAACCTGAGTTGTCGAACCACGAGAAGTCATTAATAAACTTGAGAAGAAATCTAGATCGATCACTCAAGAAAGAGTATCACTACAAGAGTAGATTGCCGATCTCGCAGCTTAACTTGAATCACCAAACAAAAAAAAACACAGAGATTCCAAGTAGGAATTGTAATGTAAAAATCCAAAGAAAATACAAGCATAGACTAAAAGGGCATAGTGAAAACCCGAAAGGGCGGTATGAGTAAAAAATAAACTATGGCAAGATCAAAGCCACCAGCACTATGAAAACTAAAAAGGGTGTTGATAAGCAAAATTGTGAAAATCGGGTCTGGTGAAAATCGTAATTAGCACCAAGGGCAATAAGGGAAGACAAAAATAAATAAATAAAATGAATTTCAGGCTCGCATGAGTAGAAATTGTGAACGAAATTTTTTTCTTGAAATCCCAAATCTCGCACTCAATCGATATTCACCTAATACTAGGCCACTAGGGATGACTCTAAAAAAGCTTAAGGGCTTCTGATAATTATATCCTCAGTAGTTGGCAAAAGCACATATATCATTAAAGTAACAAAAGTTTTCCAAAAGTTTTCATATTTTGGATTTGCAATATTTATTTGATAAAGACAATGACAAAAATTCAAACGTTTTCATAACTACTATTTTGGCTAATGAGGAAAAATCTAGGATTTACTCAAATTTCATGTTTTCAAAGCAATAGATGCAGCTGAGGCTAAGTAAGTAAAATACCTATTTTCTTTTCATTTAAATTCTTAAAAGCTTTACACTAAATTCTACAAACAAAAAGTAAATACAAAAAAAATATGGTGCCAATCATACGTCTCGATGAGAAATGTAGAAAAAATCAAGTATCTTCTCCAAGGCACGAATTTGGGTGCTTGCCCAATCATCACCACCTCCGCATATGAAGCATCACGACTCACCATGTAAGACACGAAAACATCAAAACAAGGACCCTAAGCAAGCCTTTCATGTAGATCATCAATCTCGGCCCTCAAGACAGAGGATTCCTCACCTCTCAATGACTCAAGTTGACCTATCTGGTTCTTTAGTTCATTATCATAATGCAGTCAAAACATCTCAATCTTCTTGTGAGACACCTTTCATCTCTCCCAATTAATCACGGTGGTCGAAAAAATGGGAACAAGAAGACCTTACTCGAATCAAAGGCATAACATTAGCCCTCTCAACAATCTGTTGTTGTATCCAAAGTAGGTAATTTGAAAAGAATAGTCGAGAAATATGGGACGGTCTAGAACCATGATGTTCTTCTAAATTTTCTCTAACCGATCATGAAATTGGCATGAGGAAAGAGAATGAAAAAAAGAGCCAACTAGCTCACAAAAATCTCTGGACAACCGAAAATAAAGAGTTGACATAGGTTAGATCCATATCGCATAGACTGGAAAAGACAAAGTTAGTATTAGGTTTTCAAGAAGAAAAAAATAATAAAAAACAAAATAAAGTAATATAGTATTTTGGCAAAACCAAATTCAATTTGCATAAGACTCGTAGGAAAACTCCTACTTCGAAAAAAGTTTTGTCAAACTATCACAAGTCAAAGACCTCAAACAAGTTTCGTGCCACAAGGTCGAAGAATTCAAAAAACTAACCCTTATTTGAGCAAAATCCTCGGGCCTGTACAAATAAGAGTTTCATTTATTTTTTGAAATTCTTTGCACGCAATTCCTACAAAGAGGGGCAATAGTAGATACTCAAATTTGGATGGGCCCTCTATGCAAAATGTTCTTAGATCCATAAAAATTAGAATGAGTCCCAAAGCCCAAACCTTCAAGAATCTAATCTCTTTCTCATCTTTCTTTCAATAAATGTCCTAAAGCCCTTCCTACATGGCCTATGGGCCAAAAACCTACCTTACCCTCCTCTACACCATCATATAAATTTTCTCAAATTGAATTGAATTAAGAGCTTAAGCCCTTCAATGGGCTCACATTACCACTTGAGACCATTTTCATGCATACATGCATCATGTCATATAGTTTCGCATGTTTAAACCTAGTCTTTAACCTATATCAACTCTCCATTAATCAACTTATTATCCATACCCTAAACTCTTTCTCAAACCAAGCTATTCAAGTTTATAACTCAAGTCCATATCCTAATCCAAAATCCAAGTCCAATTCCTAATCCAAAACCAAGTCCATTCTAAGCCCAAAACAAAGTCCATATCCTAAACTCAAAATTAAGTCCATATCCTAACCTAAAATCAAGTCCATTCTAAGCCCAAAATAAAGTCTATGATCTGCACATCCTCCCAAAAGGGGACACATGTTGATCTCTTATAAAGTCCTAATGCCCATTGCTCTAATCTAATTGGAGAGTCAACTCCCCCTTGTGAAAATCCAAGAATACCCTTCTCAAAAGTGTGGTCAAACCAAAAAAGTACTTTGGTCTTTGGTAAAAATCCATAAAGTTGAGGAACTTCCTTAAAAGATAAGAATCTTCAAGTATATTCGTGGAACTCTCCCATTAATCCATTTTAAAAACATATATCCACCTTTGCTTTTTGAGCTATTTACAAATGAACTAAGATTTACCTTTTACCTACCACTTTACCTTTACACATGTCACTCCCTTATTTATCCTCCTAAAAGTGTTTTTTGTTCTTTCATATATATTTACCAAAAACAAAAAATAAAATAATGTTTTTTGGATTTCTTCAAAAATTCCTCCTTTACCCTAATACAAAATGAAAAATTCAAAAGAAACAACTTAAACCTCATGTCCACTTTTTTTATTTTTAGGGTTAGACCACTTTATCTCCAAAATTCAACAAAAACTCTATAAATAACCCCACTTTCTATGAACAATTCATGCTTAAAGCCTTATCTCTCAATCTCAAACTCTACCAAAATCCTACTTACCTCTCTAACTCTCTTTTAAGCCAACTTCCAACTCAAGATCTCTCACCCATTTCTTAACTTTCAACAAAAAATTCCATCCTCTCAAACAATTTACCCTCAACCAAAGTACTCAACTCTCAAGTTCATCTCTCAAGACTCAAACACATTCAAGAACCTCAAGGGACAAGGTGGGTGTAGTCTAGATTTATTTTTCAAGTTTTCATCCTTTACTTCTAATCCTCCCTTTAATTTTCTTTTAGAAATCATTTAAGATGTAATGCACACCCTATCCCAACTCCGATAGGTTGAACTAAGGTTCGATCGAAAGGATGGGGAGTTGAAGCCTTCTGTCCCTTACTATACATTCATATATCATATTGTACACAATGTACCCACTCACATCTACTTGGCAATGATGAAGAAATGTGTCACCCTTCTGTTAGGGTGAAACACTAAGTTTCTAGCCTTACATACATACATTAAAATTATGGTTCAAGGAAATTCCATCATGGAATTTCTCTAAAAGTTCAAACCAACATTTATATTCATGAAAAATAATGTGGACTACATAGGTCATCATTCTCCATAAGATGTTCCTAATGTCACATTGACATCAAAACCCTTTTTAAGGGAATATTTCCACTTAATGCACACACTACTTTTAACATATATTTTCATACATTTTTCATTTATTTTCTCAAGTTCTTCAAAACAATGGCCAAGTTTCGAGGTACCACTTTGGTAAAGAGGATGTGGTACCTAATACCTTTCCCATCCTCTAATCGTATCTCCCTACTTAGATTTTAAGTAGTGTAGACACCCCATTTTTACACTCGCCTGATTAATCAACTCGTCAACCCAATTGCAATGGTTCCCAATGATGGATGTTTATTCCAATGCATTATTTGGTTACTAGATGTGTTTTCAGAAATTCGGATGAGGTATCTCGAACTAACAAAACTATAGAAACCACACTACGCTAGGAAAATATAACCTCAAAAACGTAGAAATCATCATCTTGCCGACAAAAATAAACTTTACAATAAAAATCACTAAAAAATGACCAAATTATCAAAATACCCCTAACCTCAAAACATCCTAGAGCCTACATTACGTTTAGGAAAATCCTTTCAAACACATAAAACAACAAATCGAAACCAAATAAATCATTTTGCCAATTTTCAAAAATTCGTCAAAATTATGAAAATGCCCCTCATAAAGTTCACGACCATTTCGTATAAAAAAATTTCATAAATGACACAAACCAATATTCCCATTGAATTCCTTACGAAAAATCGATTCCAAAACATCTTGAAACATTGAAAAACGACTTAAAACGCAAAAAAATATCTCCAAGGGTAAAACGATAATTTTACAATTTTAATAATTAAAATTTTTAAAATTAATAGTTAAAATATTAATTACTATAAAGTAAAATCCTAATTAACATTAAAGTCAATCAAGAAAGACTAAAGTCAAAATATTAAAGTCAATCAAGTAAGACTAAAGTCAAAATTAAAGTCAATCAAATAAGACTAAAGTAAAATATTAAGTCAATCAAGTAAGACTAAGTCAAAATTAAAGTTAATCAAGTAAGACTAAAGTCAAAATCTTAAAGTCAATCAAGTAAGACTAAAGTCAAAATCTTAAAGTCAATCAAGACTAAAATAAAAATTAAAGTCAATCAAGTAAGAATAAAGTCAAAATCTTAAAGTCAATTAAGTGAGACTAAAAGTCAAAATCCTAATAGAATTCTAATTAAACTATAACTCTACCTAAAACAATTCAAATTAAATTATAACTCTAGTTAAAACAATTCTAATTAAACATTAACTTTATCTAAAATAATTCTAATTAAATACTAACTCTATCAAAACAAGCACTTAAAAAATCTATAAATAGGGGTCCCTACAATCTATTTTCGTATGAAAAAATAAAGCTAAGAAAAATAGTTCAAAAAGCTTTCATAGCCTCCCATAAACCCTAATTTTGAAGTCTTAACTTCTTACCTAACACCCATACATAAACTTTAGCTCAAAAAAATACCTAGAAGCTCTTCAAAAACACCTAGAAATCTAGAAAAAAATTAGAAGATTCAGATCTAAGAAGAAAATATCTCGTCTTGGAGATCTGAAGCAAATCCGATGACAGAACGAAGCGAGGAGTGTTGTACGAAGAACTATTCTACCAGATCTAAGGGAACAAGACCGTTGTCTTCGTAAAGGTATATATATATATATATATTTTTTTACGGGTAGGTCTTTTTAGCAATGTACTCTATTTGAAAATTAGTAGAGACCGACGTTTGCCGGACAGGGTTGGTGCCTAACACCTTCCAACCCCATAATGTGATCCCCGGACTCAGTATTTTTTGTAGTAAATTAGTTGTTTCTTTTATCCATTTCGAGTCGATATTCGATTCCTAGACCGCAATAACTAGATGGCAACTACCAAACCTCAAAGGTCAAAAGTGAATCCGCGCACCCCGCGGATCGAAGGCGCTTTCAGTGGCGACTCCACTGGGGATTTTGAGGATCAAACTTGAAAAGCCCCAAGTATGGGAGCATTGTTAAAACGACCTAGTTTTGTTATTTTTAATTGATCGTTTATCAGTTTATTTTGTTTTTATTGTTGGCTCAATTGTTGCTCATCGGGTTGGACTTTAAATATTTACTTTGACATATTATTTTTTGTTCGATCAAGGATCATCCGGAATGACCCTAAATAATGCAAGATTTCAAAATGTTAGTTTTTTTTTAGGGATGATTTAATGATTATTGAGCATGAGGAGTGTTTTTATTTTTTATTTTTTTTATTTCCTAATTTTTTATCTTATTCTTATTTATTTAATTTTTTAGGCACAAATAAAATTTTTATTTATTTTTTAGAGTGTGCGGTTTGTTCTTTAATAATTATTTTAAAAAAAATATATACATGCATATAATAATAAAAGGAAAATTTTGAGCATGCTATTGGGAATAGTAACAATAGTGTTTCCATTTGTTTTTACTAGTGGTGTGTTTTGAGAAAAATCGGGTTTTAATTTTTAAACCTTTAACTTTTCACCTTAATAAATGGGGTGTTGTTAGTGGAAAATTCCTTTTATTTTTTTTCAACCCTTTTAATCAGTTTTTTTAAAGAACACGTCTTCTTCCCCATTCAGTTCTGTCTGTCTCAACAGAGACTCAAGAACTCTACTCCTCAAGGGTTCCAAACCCATACTTTGGTTTGTGAAACTCGAACAATCTAGAGATCAGTCGTTTGAGCTTGCTTTTATCCTCTACTTCTCGATCGAACGAGTAAACAATTAACTAAAGGGCGGGAAGATCGCACGATTTGCTGCGTGAGATGAAAGATTCAATGAAGATCAAAGAGCACATGAGTAAACTCAATGTTGATCTTTCTCTCTGCATTTTTTCAGTGAAATATCATTTTGATTCTTGATTCCAGTAGTTGTGAGGTTTTTCCAGTCGATCATTTTGTTATCTAGGAGCTTTTGACCTCCATTTCGAGCGCAAGGTTCTCCTTCTTTTTTTCAAATAAAATATTCAAATCACCAAAAGAAAATTTCTTCATCTCAGTAAGCTAAGATCAGTTATCGAGAAATTCCATGATTTTTTTTTAAGCTGCAACTCTGTTTTGTTTTTTTTCTCTCAACTCTATTCTTGATGCAAAGTCTCTCACCTTGTTTGCTTGATGTCTCTGCTTTACCAATGGGTTCGTATAAAATCAAATGGCATTGAGGGTCCTATTTTTTGTGTCAAGTTGGCTCATGTTTTTATTGAATTATATTTAATTGGATATGTTGTTCATTGATCAACACCTAAGGCTAATCTCAAATTTACAGTGTTTGAGTTCGAAAAAAAAAAAAACTTTTTTTTGTGTGTGGCAGTAACCTGTAATTTGTTTCATAAAATTCTTTTGGGTATTTAAAATCAATTTGTTCTCTAAAAAATAATGATAAAAAAAATATAAAAACATCACTCCTTATCGTTCTATTTTAATTCAATATCCCTTGAAATTTCGGATTATTTCAGGTCGCCAAAAGTGACCCTCGATTGAATCATAAAAAATAAAAAAATAAAAAAAATCAATTTGTTTTTTTTTTTAAAAAAAAAGGGGGGGGTTTCCTAAATCCTTTAACCATCATTCGACCATCAACTCAACATCCATTGAAATCTTGATGTATTCTGGATCACCCAAAATAACCTTTGATTGGACCATAAAAAAAAAAAAATCCATTTGACTTGGACTAAAAAAAAAAAATTTTGTGTGCTGATTTTAATATTGATTTGGATCAGTTATTGAACCATATGGATATGTTTTAACCTTCCTTGCTCAATGTATACCTTCGCTTGTAATGGTTTAATTGGACCCATGGGCCCATTTGTTTCAAAAAGGCCCCGGGCATACCCCACCCTATATTGCACACACCACATGCACGTTTACTATTTTGCACGCTTCCACGTCCCATTAGCCAATGTGGCACTAGTGCATGGCCCGATCTCTTCGGAGATGCGACGCCATTCATGAAAACCACAACTCTAGTCATGTTCCTTAGGGTATATCAAATTGGGGCATCAGTACCGTCTGATCAGGTGACTCTGAAAGGTATATTATGCACCCAGGCTGGAGCGACCTGAGCCTTTGACCTATTGTAAGCCATAGAGTCACATGTCCCGTTTGCCAACGTAGTACTAGTACTTGGTCGGTCCCCTTGTGGGATGCCAAACCATTTATGAAAGCTACAACTCTTGACTCGTACCCATAGATATATCAAAGATGATCCAAGTACATCAGTTGCACTTCTTGGTCAAAACCAGTGCCTAAGCGAGATCCTGCTCCGATGTACTGCGGGACTAGGAGGATAGACTATGTCTATTCTAGAAAAGAGGTGATTTAAGAGTGCTTTTGTTCAAACATCGCGCGCCACCTCTGATATGGGGACTAAACTGGCTATTTTTGGCTTCAGAGAAGTGAGTTGAAGTTTTAGATTATCACCTATACGGTTTATCAAACCAAGTCACCACGTACCGTCTGATTGAGTACGCTCGAGAGGTTTATAGGTGTACTTGAGCAAGGGTGGCCAGATAAAAATGCATTGCATGTAGTAAGTTTAGAGTCTAGAAACCCCCCCTGTAGGTCACGACTCGAACTTATTTTGGGTGTTCCCGAGTTGTTTATTGAATGGGACCTTATTGATGAATGTATGTAAATGATGAGATCAAAATGTATGGTTGTCCTGAAGGATCAAAAATTTTGTTTTGAAAATTAAAATGGGTGCATCGACCCAATAAAGAATCTATTTTTTGTAATAATTCATAATGATCCAGTCCATCTCGATCTAACAATCATAATGGGCCGGGCCATTTGAATCAAAGTAGAAATCAAATTCTTTTTTAAATTCGAGTTTCAACCCCTTTTCAAAGAAGAAGAATGAAGGAAAGTGTTTTCCAGAAAAAGTATTCTTTAGAAAAAAAATGTTTTCTAGAAAAAATGTGTTTTCTAGAAAATATTTTCCATAAGAACAAGATTTTCCAAAAGAAAAATATTTTCCTAAAGGACGTTTTACAAAGCAAAGAAAATAAAGGAAATAATTTACAAAATAATTTGTTTGAGTAATGACTTATAAAGATATTTTACATGGACCTTGGGAGTGTACTAAAATACCCTTCTGTGTCAAACCAGGATGCTAGTCGCAAGCGATAACCCGATCGACCAATTAGTCAAAACAACTGTCATAGGGATGCATCCTGTAGAGAAGATCAACTTTGGGAAATTCATGTTGAGATGTGCTCTCTACTTCCACAAGTTTCAAATAGATTGGAACCTGTTACGTGCTATGACTAAGCGTTAGAACCCCTACCTTCAGATATTTCATATTGGGCATATGTACTTATGCCCCACTCATGAGGATTATTGTGGCATTATGGGGATATCCACTTCAAGACCTTTAGTCAGCCCTCATTGAAGACAGGATATTCTGGTGATCTCGCCACAGGATTGAACATTTCAAAAGAAGAAGCCAAGGCCCTAGTCCATTACGGGAAATTGGATTTAGTAACTTTACTGGACCCGTATCTCTCCCGCAATCATCCCGTCAATGTAAAACCCAAAGCCTAACGAGCCACTAAAGACTATCGATTGTGCTTAGGAATCCTAGCCCAATACATGCTGACCTCCAAAAGTGATGACCAAATTATCCCTGAGTCCTTCATAGATATAGTCTCTCAACTCTCAAAGAAAGCCAACCCAGTACCTAATATCCTAGCTAAAATTTTCTCAGATCTAAATGCCATAAAGAATGGTGAGAGGGAAAGCTTCAAAGGAAGCCCATACCTACTCTATATGTGACTGTGTGATCGTCTCAAAATTGTGGATTTCCCTTCAAATCTTGAGTATGGGCCAAAACACTTTCCCAAAAGAAACCTGCTAGTGCGTCACGACTCAGTCAAGGCTTGGAGTAAATGATTAGACTCTCGTCTTGCCCATCATATCAGTTTAAGATGTCCTTGGTGGATGACGGATCCCCATGTTCTAGGAACCAAAGGATCCTACTATGTCTGTCTGATCGGTTTAGAAGAAACATCTTTCTACCAACCTGCATTGATCTTATAATAGTATGACGTACCTATAGAGTTATCTTTACCTCAGCACAAAACTTTCTTCCCTCCCAAGCCATTGACTGAAAAGTTAGTACATCTCATTGAAAAGGCTTGGAATAAACGCACCTTAGGGTATCCAGACGGACCAGCAGAATTCAAAGAGCCAGTTATTAGAGCCAGAAGGATCAAGCCTGATAACAATCCTGATAACCATCAAGACAAAGCCAAGCGTCCATGTAAAAAATAGTTTAAGTCAAATTTGTTGAAAGATATTGTAATGAGAACGTTTCTTTGTCAATCATTTTAATAAAGCTATTTTTCTTTTGAATAAACATTTATTTCTCTTTTGAATGATCATTGCGTGAATGGATTATTTAATGGATCGGTGCACAAACTTCAATAAAATGACTCATTAAAATGTTATCAAGGGGGTAATACTGAAATTGATTAAATTTATCTTTGATGGGGTCATATAGGATTATCATTGCGCCCAAACTCAAGCGTCCACTTCCTAGTTGGAGTCGTAAGTCCAGTCGGTTAGAGCGAACGTCAATACTAAGTCAACAGGCAGAAATGACTTCAAAGTCTGAGTTTACAAAGATCCGTAAGATTTTGGCAGTCTTTGCCAATGATATCAACAGTATAAAAGGCAAAGTGGAAGTTTTAGAACAGATTTCAGAATCAACGGGCAATCCCCTTGATGATCCAAAAGGAAAAAGGTAGAAGAAAATGCAGCAAGATGTGCACATGAGGTCTTTGAGCTTGACGAAGATGAAGAACAGTTCGATGAAAATTCGGTGTTAGCTAGCAGAATGTCTCAGTTAGAGTCAACTATGAAAAGTATAAAGGGCATCGATGAAATTGCAGCAGGCATTAAAGTTCTGAACCGCATCCCTAGAATTCATTTGCCAGAGAAGTTTGTAATGCCTGAAATGGACAAGTTCAGTGGTATAGGTTGTGCAAAAATACATCTTAAAGTGTATGTTACTAACATGCGCACTATGGGGCTTAGCGACGAACAGATGACGTTATTATTTCAGATAATTCTATTAGGATCAGCACTGTGTTGGCTGATGTCTCAAGATCTAGTTACTGTGGGTACCTGGGAGAGCATGTCAAAGGCTTTCTGGCATCAGTATAAGTATAGTACCGAGATTGAGACTTCAAGAAGGGATTTGGAGTCAACTAAGCAGAAAAATGGGAAAACTTTTACTGCTTTCATTGACTGTTTGAGGGCCAAAGCTGCCCAAATATGGGATAAGCCATCAGAAAAGGAACAAGTAGCCATTAGCCTGAAAAATCTTACGCAAGGATATGCTCAGCACTTGGTTGCTCAATATCTTCCTACCTTTGAATCCATATTACAAGTTGGAAGCCAACTCAAGGAAGCGTTTGCCTCTAGGGTCCTTTCTAACCCCTCGGATAACAAGTCTAAGAAACCTATGTTCCTAAACCTAGTACCAACCATGTTTATATAGCCAACACGTCAGCTACCCCATCTCAACACCCAGCCCGACTAATAACCAGGTTCACCCAAGTCAACCTCGAACTTCGTGTCAATTTACCAATCTAGGGATGACTCTTACCGTAGTCTTTCAAAAACTATTGAAAAAAGGTCTTCTTACCCCAATACAATCCCGACCATTACCAAATCCCCTGCCAGTCGGACATAATTCTAATTTATTCTGCGAATTCCATCAAAACACTGGCCATCACATCGATCGGTGTATCACTCTCCGTCATGCCATTCTGAATCTTATCGATGCAAAAAATGTCACAATCCCTAGCCAACGTCACCAAATGTCACCATTAATCCACTGCCTGCCTATCAATCTTCACAAATCCTGAACATGGTTTCCAACACCCAGTTACCATTCGACCCTATCTCTCTCATCCATCCCATCCAAGTCAAACCACCCAGTTGCCCCATTGTCAGAATAGATTTCATCGATAAAGTCTTCACCACAAGTTGTGAACCTCTCGATTTAACCCCAGATGATGCATACCATCTATCCCCACCTCGTTATGATAGCCCTGCATTCACTAGTTATCTTTTGGCTCAAATGAATCCGGAAAGTCCCATCTCATTGATAGATGAAGATCCATACTTGCAGACTGAAGAAAATGAGCATTTCTCCCTTTCTTGTGATGAAGTCAGACATGTGACTCGGGGGGGAAGAATTTTTAAGCCACAAGAACTCTGCGTCGATGATCCTGCAGCCTTGGCTAGAAAAGGAAAAGAAGCTCCTATCAAAGAAAACATCGAGGAAGATGACGCTGTGATCAAGCAGTTGAAGAAATCAGGGGCCAATATCTCGGTTTGGGGTTTACTCATGGCTTCCACTGCCCATAGGGAGGCTGCTATCAAAGCATTAAGTACAGTCCAAGTCTCCCTTGATACTTTTCCAGATCAGCTAGCTAGTATAGTAGGGGCAACTTACGTAGAGAATATCCTATCCTTCTCGGACTCAGATCTCCTAAAAGAGGAAAACAAGTCATACTAAGCCGTTGCACATCACAGTTGACTGTAATGGGATGAGGGTACCTCTGGTTTTAATTGACAATGGAAGTGCATTGAATGTTTGCCTTCTGAAGACTGCTACTTGCCTTTGATTTAAAGCTGAAGATCTCAAGCCCACTAATCAGGTGTTAGGGCATATGATAACACCAAGAAGGATGTACTAAGAATTTTGTACCTTCGATTGTCCACAGGCATAGCTGAATTTCTGTGGAATTTCAGGTTATTGATATCCAGTCCTTTTTCAATTTACTGTTAGGGAGACCATGGCTACACCAGATCAATGCCATACCTTCCACGCTACACCAGAAAGTTAAATTTATCAAAGATGGACTAGTAATTACCCTTTATGGAGATGCTGAGATTGTGGGGATTGTAAAAGTACCGAAGTCAAGAATGAACCATTACTTGAGATTCAACCAGAACAACAGGGGATAGAACTCAGTGGATTTGAATTTGAAAAGATATTCCTAGTCCAATGGGATGACTCGGTAAAATAATATTTCCCTATCGAGAATACCTCTAATTGTTACATGGCCAATATATTCAAAAAAATGAGATTTTTTCCTGGTATGGGCCTAGGTCACAAGCAACAAGGTATTAAAGAGGCACCAGTGATTAAAGAAGTCATCGGCACATTCAGACTAGGATATAAGCCTACTAAGAAAGATTGGGCCCAATACTGGAAGACAAAATGGGACAAGACAGTTGCAAAAAGGAAAGAACGCACACGGATCTGATTAAAATGAAGCCTTATCATAAGACCCTTAATAGTTATTTCGTGAAAGAAGGAGAAGATTTTCGTTATTGTGGGTTTCCAGAGCGTTCATTGATCACATCACAGATACTCGACTGTCAGGGTTTGAAATATTATTTGGCATGGAATGGCCTAAAAAGGAAGCAAACATAGAAGCTGAAGAAAAAGAAGTTGAAGACTTGCAGCTCAATCTAGACTCCCTCAATATTAATCAGTTATTCATTAAAGATCAGAGTGTCCTAGTGTTGTCAGTTGAGAAGGGGATCCCAAATCCTCAGTCTGTAATCAAACCCGCGGTCGGGTTTCTTTCTAATTATCATGTAATGAGTCCTGTGCTACATGTCGAGACTGGTTCTGTCAGTCCTATCAGTCATGTTCAGTCCGACATGTCTGGAAAGTCTTTTATTTCTATTGAGTCAAGTAAGTTAGTTGTTTCTGCTGAGTCAAGTGAGTCTGTTAAGTTTGCAATAAGTCCTATTACCCCATCTCTTTTTAATGAAATGAAAGAAATTTTTGATTATCCTGAGCGTAATAATAATTTAAGTAATAATCTAGCTTCGGAGGGAGAATCTTCTGACGAAGACCCTCCCCCCGAAATAATCAAATTACTTGAACTAGAAAATGAACGTCAGACTCAACCTTAATAGAGGAAATAGAGGTTATTAACCTCGAAACAGAAGAAAGTCCTCAAGAGATTCGGCTTGGGATCACCTTATCCCTTGATGAACGCAAGGAGATAGTAGAGTTGCTTAGAAAGTTCAAAGACATGTTCACGTGGTCTTATGAGGATATACTGGGAGTAAGCACAGATAGTGTTCAACATCAGATTCCATTATATCCTGATGCTCGACCAATTAAACAGAAATTTTGACGCATGAAGTCGGAATGGACTTTAAAGATTAAAGAAGAAGTTACGAAGCAGATTAATGCTGGATTTTTGAAAGTAGTGGAGTACCCTGAATGGATTGTTAATGTCATCCCGGTACTTAAAAAGGATAGAAAAGTCAGAATGTGTGTAGATTTTAGAGACCTAAACAAAGCAAGTCCAAAAGAGAGTTTCCTTTATCACACATAGATGTTCTAGTAGATAGTACGGCAAGACACGCTTTGCTGTCCTTCATGATGATTTTTCGGGCCACAATCAGATAAAAATGGATCCTCGGGATATGCAAAAAATGTCGTTCATCACACAGTGGGGAACTTTTTATTACAAGGTTATGCCTTTTGGTTTGAAGAACGTTGGAGCCACTTATCAAAGAGTAGCCACGATTTTACTGCATGACATGATACACAAGGAAATCGAAGTCTATGTAGATGATATGATAGTCAAATCTAAGGAATGATTGGGACATGTTGCTACATTAGAAAAGTTTCTCACAAGGATTCAAAAATACCAACTCCGTCTCAACTCGCAGAAATGTGTATTTGGAGTAACTTCTAAAAAAATGTTGGGATTTGTGGTAAGTCAAAGAGGAATCGAAGTGGACCCTGTGAAGATTAAAACTATCTAAGAGATGCCACCGCCTGAGACTGAAAAGTAGATCTGAGATTTTTTGGGCAGAATCCAATATGTCAGTAGATTTATCGCTCAACTCACCAACGTCGACGAAACCTATTTTCAAACTTCTAAAAAAGAATGAACCAACAGTTTGGAATGAGCAATGTCAAAAGGCTTTCGACCAAGTCAAGGAATATCTCCTGAACCCGCCTATTTTGGTTCCACCTACACCAGGTGAACGACTTTTTCTTTATCTATCAATCACAGAAAAAGCTATGGGATGTATGTTTACACAGTATGACAAAGATACTCACAAAGAAAGGGCTATCTATTAAATCAGTAAGAAGATGTTAGAATATGAACGAAAATATTCAGCCTTAACAAAAACTTGTTTGGCACTGGTATGGACTACTCAGAGACTTTAGCACTATATGTTATCTCATTCAATTATCTTGTTATCTCGGATAGATCTCTCCAATATCTCTTCGAGAAATCGGCATTGACGGGAGAATCGCGCGATGGTTGTTGTTGTTGTCAGAATTTGACATCACGCACATTACGTAGAAATCTATTAAGGGGAGAGCTATGACAGAATACTTGGCAGATCACCCAGTAGTAGAAGGAACAAGGCCTGTTAATCAGTTCCCAGATGAGAATATCTTGCATGTTGAAGAAGAACCACCGGACCAAACATGGCAGTTGTACTTTGATGGAGCCGCCAATCAGAATGGGTATGGAATAGGAGCAGTCATGTTTTCTCCTGAAGGATACCACATTCCGATCATTATTAAGTTAGCCTTTTCTAACACCAATAATACAGTAGAATATGAAGCGTGTATCGTTGGGCTCGAAGCTGCTTTGAACCTAGACATTACAGAAATTGAAGTTTTCGGAGATTCAGCCTTGGTCATACATCAGTCAATGGAAGAATGGAAGACTAGGGATGAGCCTTAGCCAGTTGCCGCCAAGAGTTTGCTCGGATTATGCTCAGCTAGTTGTCGCCGAGGGTTTGCTTGGATTATGCTCAGCTAGTTACCGTCGAGGGTTTTCTCGGATTGTGCTTAACCAATTGCCGCCGAGGGTTTTCTTGGATTTTACTCAGATTTTGTTCAATTTTCACTTAGACCCTCTAATATTTATCTTAGATTTTAAATGCACACACTTGCACATTTGTTTCATTAATCAAGGAGAATTTTCTAAAATTCAAGGATCTGACACCGTCAGTGAGGGTTCGCGTTCAAGGACTTAACAACTTTATAGTTCGGGAAGAGTTTTACCCTCAAGGATCCGAACGCTTCGATGAATTGCTAAATCAGGCTACAAAATAAACTGTCACTAGCTTTTATATCGCACTATCTACCAAAATAGATTTGCTATCTAGTCTGCTTTAATCCTCTACCAAAGAGGGGCATCTATAGACACCCCATTTTGTACTCGCCTGATTAATCAACTCGTCAGCCCAATTGCAACGGTTCCAAATGTTGGATGTTTATTCCAATGATCTATTTGGTTACTAGATGTGTTTCAGAAATTCGGATGATGTATCTCGAACTAACAAAACTATAGAAACCACACTACGCTAGGAAAATATAACCCCAAAAACGTAAAAATCATCATCTTGTCGACAAAAATAAATTTTACAATAAAAATCACTAAAAAATGATCAAATTACCAACATACCCCTAACCTCAAAACATCCCTAGAGCCTACATTACATTTAGGAAAACCCTTTCAAACACATAAAACAACAAATCGAAATCAAATAAATCATTTCACCAATTTTTACAAAATTTGACAAAATTATGAAAATGCCCCTCATAAAGTTCACGACCATTTCACACAAAAAAATTTCATGAATGATACAAATCAATATTCCCATTGAATTCCTTACGAAAAAATTGATTCCAAAACATCCTGGAACATTAAAAAATGACTTAAAACGCAAAAAGTCCTCTCCAAGGGCTAAACAGTAATTTTACAATTTTAATAATTAAAATTTTTGAAATTAAGAATTAAAACATTAATTAATGTAAAGTGAAATCCTAATTAATATTAAAGTCAATCAAGAAAGACTAAAGTCAAAATCTTAAAGTCAATCAAGTAAGACTAAAGTCAAAATCTTAAAGTCAATCAAGTAAGACTAAAGTAAAAAATTAAAGTCAATCAAGTAAGACTAAAGTAAAATTGTTAAAGTCAATTAAGTGACACTAAAAGTCAAAACCCTAATAGAATTCTAATTAAACTATAACTCTACCTAAAACAATTCTAATTAAATTATAACTCCATTTAAAATAATTCTAATTAAACATTAACTCTATCTAAAATAATTCTAATTAAACACTAACTCTATCAAAATAAGTACTTAAAAAAATCTATAAATAGGGGTCCCTACAACCTATTTTTGTATGAAAAAATAAATCCTAAGTAAAGTAGCTCAAAAAGCTTTCCTAGCCTCCCATAAACCCTAATTTTGAAGCTTTAACTCCTTACCTAACACTCATACCCGAACTTTAGCTCAAAAAATACCTAGAAGCTCTTCAAAAATACCAAGAAATCTAAAAAAAAGTTAGAATATTCAGATCTAAGAAGAAAATACCTCATGTTGGAGATTTGAAACAAATCCGATGACAGAACGAAGCTAGGAGTGTTGTACGAAGAACTATTCTACCAGATTTGAGATAACAAGATCGTTGTCTTCATAAAGGTGTATATTTCTTATTTTTTTTACAGTTAGGTCTTTTTAGCAATGTAGTCTATTTGGAAATTAGTAGAGGCCGGCATTTGTCGGGCGGGGTTGGTGCCTAACACCTTCCAACCTCGTAATGTGATCCCCCGATTCAGTATTTTTTGTAATAGATTAGTTGTTTCTTTTATCTATTTCGAGTCAATATTCGGTTCCTAGACCGCAATAACTAGGTGGCGACTTCCAAACCTCAAAAGTCAAAAGTTGATCTGCGCACAATGTAAAATCAATTTCAAAATCATTTTGGTTGCTCATTCACACCCATTTCCAAAAAAGAGTGGTGGTGACTTCAAATAATATAGCATTGAGGTTTTACGAATAATTTCTCATGTCTACAGCTTGGCGATTCCACTGGGAGTGCACTAGCAGGCCTGACCTTTTTTTCGATTTGGTCATTGTTTCAAAATAAAAATATTTATTTTCATTTATTTGATTTTTTGTTTATCTACTAACATTTGTTATGTTTTTATCTTATTTTTTATTGTCATGGGAGAATGCTTGTAATGTTTACTTACTTTATGTATTTTTTATTTTTAGATGAATTACGTGTGAGGATGGATACCTTTTTTATCAAAAAATGCACATGCACGTGCGCTTCATAGTTTCATGCATAAACCACCCCTTGTTAAAATCTTAGCCTCGGATGCTGAAAGCGCCCTCGATCCGCGGGGTGCGCGGATCCGCTTTTGACTCTTGAGGTTTGGGAGTCGCCACCTAGTTATTGTGGTCTAGGAACCAAACTGACTCTAACATGGATAAAAAGAACTAATCTACCACAAAAAATCTGAATTCGGGTCATGTTACGGGGTTGGAAGGTGTTAGGCACCAACCCCGCCCGGCCAAAGCCGGTCTCTACTAACTTCCCAAATATATCACATTGCTAAAAACCTAGATAAAAATAAAAAAATTACATACCTTTCCGATAACAAGGATTTTGTTCCCTCAGATCTGACAAAAAGAGCTCCTTGTACTGTACTCCCTTGCTTCGTTCTGTCTCCGGATTTGACTTCGGATCTCCTAGATCAAGGTATCTCCTTGTTTTTGGATCTGAACTCTTCAAGTTTGTTGCGGATTTTGGGGTGTTTTTGGAGGGATTTTAGGTGTTTTCTAGACTAAAATTAAAGGAGGGATGTTAGGTAAGGAGTTGGGGCTCCAAAACTAGGGTTTATGGGGGCTAGGGGAGCTTCTAGACCTACTTCTCTTAGGGTTTATGATTTGATACGAAAATAGGGTGTGAGCACCTCTATTTATAAATTTTTTTTAAGGTTGATTTGGATAGAGTTAGTGTTTAATTAGAGATCTTTTAATTAGAGTTGTGTTTTAGTTAAAATTGTTTTAGGTAGAATTGTATTTTAATTAGAATTGTTTTAGGTAGAATTGTTTTTAAGTTAGAACTCTATTAGATAGAGTTATTATTTAATTAGAATTCTATTATGACTTTTGGTCTTATTTGATTGACTTTTAATGTTTTGACTTTAGTCTTAATTGATTGACTTTTAATATTTTGACTTCAGTCTTGCTTAATTGACTTTAATTTTGACTTTAGTCTCACTTGATTGACTTTAATACTTTGACTACAGTCTTTCTTGATTGACTTTAAATTTTTGAAAAACCCCCTTCCATTATTTCTTTAATTCTTTGGACCCCCAAATGGAGGGGTCCTTAAAGAAATATCCCACGAACCCTCAACAATTTTACCCGAAAATCCGATTGATCGATTTTTTAATTCAAAATTTTAAATTAATTTCATCAATGTTTCACTTTAATTATTTAATATTTTATTTATTAATTTCAAAATTTTTTAATTATGAAAATTGTGAAATTACCGTTTTACCCCCGGAGAGGACTTTTCACGTTTTAAGTCGGTTTTTAATGTTCTAGGATGTTTTAGAATCGATTTTTTGTAAGGAATTTAATAGAAATATTATTTTGTGTTATTTATGAAATTTTTTGTGTGAAATGATTGTGAACTTTATGAGGGGTATTTTCGTAATTTTGTCAAATTCTGTTAAAATTGGTGAAATGATTTATTTGGTTCCGATTTGTTATTTTATGTGTTCGAGAGAGTTTTCCTAAGCGTAACGTAGGCTCTAGGGTTGTTTTGAGGTTAGGGGTATTTTGGTAATTTGGTAATTTTTTAGTGATTTTTATCGTGAAGTTTCTTTTTGGTCTGCAAGATGATGATTTCTATGTTTCTGGGGTCGTATTTTCCTAGCGTAGCGTGGTTTCTAAGGTTTTGTCAATTCGAGATACCTCATCCGGATTTCTGAAACACATCTGGTAACAAAATAAAGCAACGGAATACACATCCATCATTGGGAATCATTGCAATCGGATTGACGAGTTGATTAATCAGGCGAGTGCAAAAATGGGGTGTCTACAGATGCCCCTCTTTGGCAGAGGGTTGAAGCAAACTAGATAGCAAATCTATTTTGGTAGATAGTGCGATATCTAAATGCCAAAGCTAGTGACAGTTCATTTTGCAGCCTGATTTAGCAATTCGTCGGGGTGTTCGGATCCTTGAGGGTAAAGCTCTCCCCGAATTAAAAGATTGTCAGGTCCTTGAGCGAGAGCTCTCACTGACAGTGTCAGATCCTTGAATTTTAGAGAATTCTCCCTGACTAAAAAGTGCAAGTGTGTGCACTGTGTGAAATTGAGTAAAATCTGAGTAAAACAAAACTCGAGAAAATTTGAATGATATTTGAGACAAATCTGAGCAAAAGTTGGGAGAAAGTTAAATGTCCTACTCTACCTACTCTAAGTGAAAGAGTAATAAATTTATATTTTTTTGAGAGTCTTATTCTACCTACTCAGAGTGAAAGAGTAATGCACTAAATTTTTTTTGGGAAGTTCTACTCTACCTACTCGGAGTGAAAGAGTAATGAACTAAGCTTTTTAGAAGTCCTACTCTACCTGCCCAGGGTAAAAGAGTAATGAACTAATTTTTTAGGAGTCCTACTCTACCTGCCCAGGGTGAAAGAGTAATGAACTAATTTTTTTTTTGAAAATTTTTACTCTACTCTACCTACTCGGAGTGAAAGAGTAATGAACTAATTTTTTTTTGGGAAGTTCTACTCTACCTACCCGGAGTGAAAGAGTAATGAACTAAGCTTTTTAGAAGTCCTACTCTACCTGCCCAGGGTGAAAGAGTAATGAACTAATTTTTTTGGGAAGTTCTACTCTACCTACTCGGAGTGAAAGAGTAATGAACTAATTTTTTAGGAGTCCTACTCTACCTGCCCAGGGTGAAAGAGTAATGAACTAATTTTTTTTTTGGAAAGTTCTACTCTACCTACTCGGAGTGAAAGAGTAATGAACCAAGCTTTTTGAGAGTCCTACTCTACCTGCCCAGGGTGAAAGAGTAATGAACTAATTATTTTGGGAAGTTCTACTCTACCTACTCGGAGTGAAAGAGTAATGAACTAATTGTTTTGGGAATCCTACTCTACCTGCCCAGGGTGAAAGAGTAATGAATTAATTATTTTGGGAAGTTCTACTCTACCTACTCGGAGTGAAAGAGTAATGAACTAATTGTTTTGGGAGTCCTACTCTACCTGCCCAGGGTGAAAGAGTAATGAACTAATTTTTTTTTTTGGAAGTTCTACTCTACCTACTCGGAGTGAAAGAGTAATGAACTAATTTTTTTTTGGAAGTTCTACTCTACCTACTCAAAGTGAAAGAGTATGAACTAATTTTTTCTGGGAAGTTCTACTCTACCTACTCGGAGTGAAAGAGTAATGAACTAATTTTTTTCTTTTTTAGGAAGTTCTATTCTACCTGCCCAGGGTGCAAGAATAATGAACTAAGCTTAGAGGGAACAAACGGGGGATTAACCTCGCATTTAACTTTTTTTTTAATAAAAAGTTGGATTTTATGAAGGTCTAGTAAATATTTTAACTCTCTTCGAATCTGAGGAGTTTTCAAAATTGCTATCAAGAGGGTAACCTTTAATGCAAAGTTAACCTTATCCTTTGGGGTTGAAATTGACCAGGCATCAGAACAAAAATGCCCCTAATTTGACAAGGAACATTGCACTAGGGATAATTGAATATAATTTGAAAATAAATGCCCCTAGTGTAAGGGGGGAAACTGTACTCTTTAGAAAAAAGGAAGTGCCCTTGTTATGAAAGTTTGAAATCCTTGATTACCGCAAGCGCAATAAAGGTTTAACTTTTAATTTTGACTTTTTATATTGAAGATTTTGAGTCAGGCTCAAAGACATTGGAACAAAATATTTCTTTCTGAAATTCATCATAGAATTTGTTCTTTCTCCCCGTCGGTTCGCTTAGGGACATGAAACTCTTCAGATCAATCATAGACGAGATACTTGTATCCACTGAGTCTATATTTGGTTCAAACTGGGTATTGAAACTTGATCATTCGGACTTCTGATATTTCGGCTCGGGCTACCTTTTCAGCTTCTCAACTCAACGGAGATTTTCTTTTATTTTTTGATAGCTCTAAGTTTTGCCTAGATTGCCTATCCAGGTTTTCAATCTAGCGAGCATGCTCTAGCTTTTGCCTAGATCGCCTTTTTAGGTTTTCGATCTAGCGAGCTTACAATTTTTTCTTTTTTCCTTGCTTTGATTGTTGCCAAGGTCATCCTTTCAGATCTTCAACCTTGCGAGCTTACCTTAATTTTTGCCTAAGCCGCCCTTTTTGGGTTTTCAACTTAGCAGATTTTTTTCTTCTTCTTCCCTTCTGAACTTCTGGAGTTGCTGTCTGATCATGCTTTGCTATCTTCCTTGACTTCTCGCACGGTACTTAGGAGGACTTTCATGGGTAAGCTTAGGACTAGGTATAAAAAGAAAGGGATTTTGAGGCTCAAAAACCCAAATGCCCCTTGTGTGACATTTCCTTTTAAATTATTTTCTTTTTCCTTGAATTTTCTTCCCCACTTTGACAATTTTTTTCTTTTGAATTTTTTTTTTTTAGATTTTTTCTTTGTCGGGGAATCTATTTTTATTTTTTTGATGTGGTCGGGCCTGAAGTAACTTCTCAGGTTGCCTACGTACCCCAGAATTTTGGGATCAGACCAAAACGTAGTTCGAATATTTTTCCCTCCCTTAGGTTAGGTGATCGGGCTAAGAAAGAAGAAGGCATAATTTTTTTCTTTTTGAAAAGGCTGCGAAAGGGTTGAGAAAGGATATATTGAACTGGGTAATAAAAGAATTGATTCGGCCAAAGATGGCCTCCTTAAATGTAGTACCGTTTGATTTGGTCAAGGTTGGTTGATTCTGGTAATTCGATTCCATCATGATCTTGAAGTCTAACAGTTTTTCCAGATAATATTTCCTTGATGATTGAATCTCTCCAATTGAGTTCAAACTTTCTATGATCGAGAAGAATACTCAAAAAAAATTTTGGGTAGTCTGATGCTTAGATCTTTGACTTATAAGTGATGAACTTTGACTTTCTTGTCAAACATGCAAGTGACTCCTCTCCATTGACAGACCCAATCTGTTTCTAACAATTAACTTCTATCAAGACCTTGAGATACAGGATTTTCCTTTTAACCGGTAAGATTGCTTCCATATCATACTAGAGTGACTCTAGTAGAAGACTGTATTGAAGTGTAATATGTCCATAATGCGAATGGTAACTTTTCTGGCCAATCCCGGTGTGATATGTGATTGACACATTTTCACGATGATTGTCTTGAGATTTTTACTGGCTGCTTCAACTATTCCATCGATTTTAAAATTCCAGCACTGATACATTTTATAATCCCTCCTCTGACTATGTTAGTCAATTCTGGTTTGTATATGTGGTGTTCTCATAGGATGGGTATATATTTCATGTTGAACAACACTCCAAATTTAACTGACATATCCTCATAGGACCATGTAAGCAAGTCTTTTGAATTTTCTGAATAAATTCATCATCTCTTTGTGATCCTCTGGGGATAAGTTAGTTCCAATATGAATTTCTTGGGAATTATTTTTGTTCCGAGGTCAATGACCTTTAGTTCCTCGAGCAAGACATTTATCTTCTCATTCAAGAGGGGGTTCCTTATTAGAGGAATTTCTCTTTGAAGCCAGTTATTAGTTAATTCGTTAATGCGCTCAAGGTATTCAAAAATTTTCTTTATTCAATTAAATTTAGATGGGGCGACTGACACCATTGCAGACTCAACAAACTAACTTGACTAGAACAAAATAAGAAATAAAAAGACAGATTTGATTACTAACTTGATAGAAAGAACCGGACTCAAGACTCATAAACAACTAAAGACAATTACCCACAACGGGCTTGATTACAGACTGAGAATTCGAGAAACTATTTTCAAGCGGTTAGACTGAGTTTTCTTCTTCAGATTCTTTGCATTCTTCAGACTTACTTCTTCTCTCTTGGCCAAGACTGCATTTGGTGGTGAAAACCTCATTAGGGACCGTCACTTTGGTAAAAGGAGGGCTAGGAGGTTTATGATTGACTGATCGGATGAGAAGGATTGGGTCAAACAAGAGTTGAGTATTGGATACCATGTTCAAAGTCTGAGGAGGTTGGTAACTGGGTAGAGGGTTGGTAGTAACATTCGGTTGCTCAGGGGCAGGGACAGTAATTTTTTTGGCGTCGATGAGGTCTTGAACTGTATGACGAAGAGCGACACAACGATCAGTAAGATGACCGGGATTTTGGTGAAACTCACAAAATAGGTTGGGATTGTGAAAGTGGGGAGTGGATTTGGTAAAGGTCGAGGTTGGAGAGGTGCAATGAGCCCTTTACTTAATAGTTTTTGAAGGACAATGCTCAAAGGCATCCCAAGATTGGTGAATTTCCTACGCGGTCGAGGTTGATTAGGGTTAACTTGGTTACTAGGCAAGATAGTAGATTGGACGGGTGTAGTAGACGTATTGGCTACATAGGCGTGATCAGTACTAGACTTAGAATTGGTAAAAGGCTTTTTGAACTTGTTGTCAGAAGGATTGGAAAGGATTCCGGAAGCGAAAGCATCTTCCAATTGGCTACCAGCTTGCAATAGAGACTCGAATGTAGGAAGGTATTGGGAAACTAGATGTCGGGCATACCCTTGCGAGAGGTTTTTTAAGATAATAGCCACTTGTTCTTTCTCTGAAGGTCTATCCCACATTTGTGCAGCCTTGGCCCTCCAGCGACCAATGAAATCAGTGAATGTCTCCCCATTTTTCTGTTTAGTTGCTTCCAAATCCCTTCTTGAGGTCTCAATCTCAGTACTGTATTTATACTGATGCCAGAAGGCCTTTGACATGTTTTCCCATGTACCCACAGTAACTGGATCTTGAGACATTAACCAACGTAGTGCTGATCCCGATAGAGTTCTCTGGAACAACAATGTCATTTGTTCGTCGCTGAGCCCCATAGTGCGCATGTTGGTAACATACACCTTAAGATGTGTTTTTGCACACCCTGTCCCACTGAACTTGTCCATTTCAGGCATCACAAACTTCTCTGGCAAATGATTCTAGGGATGCGATTTAAAGCTTCAATGCCTGCTGCAATTTCATCAATACCCTTTATACTTTTCATCGCTGACTCCAATTGAGACATTCTATTAGATAATGCTGGATTCTCATCAACATACTCTTCATCTCCGTCGAGCTCGAAGACTTCACGTGGACGTTTCTCTTCAACCTTTTTCCCCTTTAGGTCATCTAGGGGAATTCCCGTTGATTCCGAGGTCTGTTCTAACATTTCCACTTTGCCTTTTATATTGCTGATATCATTGGCAAAGGCTGCCAAGATCTTACGGATCTCTGTGAGCTCAGATTCTGAAGCCATCTCTGCTTGTTGACTTGGTACTGTGGTTCTTTCTAACCGACTGGACTTACGACTCCAACTAGGAGGTGGACGCTTGAGTTTGGGCGCAATGATAATCCTATATGACCCCATCAAAGGTAGATTTAGTCAATTTCGGTATTAACCCCTTGATAACATTTTTAAGAATCCTGAGATTTTATTGAATATATCATTTGTAAATCATTTTTCCTTCATTCTCTTTTCTTCTAGAAAATATTTTTTTTTGAAAAATCTTGTTCTTATGGAAAACACTTTTTCTGGAAAATATATATATATTTTTTAGAGAACATTTCTTCTAGAAAATACTTTCCTTTTGTAAACCATTTCTTTCTTTAAAAATGGGTTGAAACCCGAATTTAGAAAAGAATTTGATTTCCATTTTGATCTAAATGGCCCGACCCATCATGATTATTGGATCGAGATGGACTGGGTCATTATAAATTATTGCAAAAAATGGATTCTTTATTGGGTCGGTGCACCCATTTTAATTTTCAAAAAGAAAATTTTTTATCCTTGAGGACAACCATACATTCTTGATCTCATCATTCACATCACTCACATACATTCATCAATCACATGCATTCATTCAATAAACAACCCGGGAACACCCACGATAAGTTCGAGTCGTGACCTATTAGGAAGGTTTCTAGACTCTAAGCTTACTACGTGCAATGCATTTTTATCTGGCCACCCTTGCCCAAGCACACCTATATACCTTTCGATACGTGGTGACTTGGTTTGATATACCGTATAGGTGATAATCTAAAACCTCAATTCACTTCTCTGAAGTCAAAAACAGCCAGTTTGATCTCCAGTTGAGAGGTGGCGCACAATGCTGAGCAAGGGCCCACTTAAATACCTCTCGTCTAGAATAGACGTAGTCTATCCCCCTCGTACAGTAGGGTACAGCGGGGCAAGATCTTGCTTAGGCACCGGTTTTGACCAAGAAGTGCAATTGATATACTTAGACTATCTTTTATACCTACGGGTACGAGTCAAGAGTTGTAGCTTTCATAAATGGTTTGGCATCCCACGAGGGGACCGACCACGTACTAGTACTACGTTGGCAATCGGGACATGTGACTGTGTGGCTTACAATAGGTCAAAGGCTCAGGTCGCTCCAGCCTGGGTGCATCAACATACTTCTCAGAATCACCTGATCAGACGGTATTGATGCCCCAGTTTGATATACCCTAAGGTACGTGACTGGAGTTGTGGGTTTCATGAATGACGTCGCATCTCCGAAGAGACCGGGCCACGCACTAGTGCCACGTTGGCTAAATGGGACGTGTAAGTGAGTAAAACAGTAAACGTGCATGTGGTGTGTGCAAAACAGGGTGGGGTGTGCCCGGGACCTTTTTCAAACAAATGGGCCCATGGATCCAATCAAACCAATCATACATTTAATCAAAACCAAAATCATTCAAATCATATGAATATTCAATTAAGATCACATTATTCTCATCACATAAGCACATTAACATTACGATCAACATCAATCATGTATTTCAAGCAAGATCATGGTAAATTAATCAATAAATATGGCATATGATAATGATCAAACAAACATTGCAATAGGCATAATTTTTATAATTTTTAAGGTCCAATCAATGATCACTTTTGGGTGATCCAAAATAAATCGAGATTCCAATAGGTGTTACATTGATGATAGAATGACAATGGTTGAGATGAGCTCACTCTCAAGAACATTAATTGTGCCAACATTAGATAAATTCAGATTTTCTGTGAATTAGGAAAATACAATCTGAACTTGCATCGATGATATCTAAGGCTCCCGATAACGAAATCGAGTGAAATCAAGTTCTAAATTAATCTACTCGATGAGATCTACATTTTATTAATAGGTGTCCAGACTTAGTTCTCACCAGAATGTTCTGTAAAAACGTTTTAACATTGTTGTCCCAACTTTCATTCAGAAATAATTTCAGATTTACAGATTGAACTTGCATCGATGATATCTAAGGTTTTCGATAACGAAATTGAGTGAACTCAAGTTCTAAATTAATCTATTAGATGAGATCTACATTTTATTAAAGGTTCTCAGACTTAATTCTCACTAAAATGTTCTGTAAAAAAGTTTTAACATTGCTGTCCCAACTTTCATTCAGAAATAATTCCAGATTTACAGATTGAACTTACATTGATGATATCTAAGGCTTCCAATAACGAAATTGAGTGAACTCAGATTCTAAATTAATCTACTCGACGAGATCTATGTTTTATTAAGAGGCTCCCAAACTTAATTCTCACTAGAATATTCTCTAAAAAAGTTTTAACATTGCTGTCCCAACTTTCATTCAGAAATAATTCCAGATTTATAGATTGAACTTGCATCGATGATATCTAAGGCTTCCGATAACGAAATTGAGTGAACTCAAGTTCTAAATTAATCTATTCGATGAGATTTACGTTTTATTAACAGGTTCCCAGACTTAATTCTCACTAGAATATTCTGTAAAAAAGTTTTAACATTACTATCCCAACTTTCATTCAGAAATAATTCCAGATTTACAGATTGAACTTGCATCGATGATATCTAAGGCTTCCGATAACGAAATTGAGTGAACTCAGATTCTAAATTAATCTACTTGATGATATCTATGTTTTATTAATAGGCTTCCAGACTTAATTCTCACTATAATATTCTCTAAAAATGTTTTAACATTGTTGTCCCAACTTTCATTCAGAAATAATTCCAGATTTACAGATTGAACTTGCATCGATGATATCTAAGGCTTCCGATAACGAAATTGAGTGAACTCAGATTCTAAATTAATCTACTCGACGAGATCTATGTTTTATTAATAGGCTCCCAGACTTAATTCTCACTAGAATATTCTCTAAAAAAGTTTTAACATTGCTGTCCCAACTTTCATTCAGAAATAATTCTAGATTTACAGATTGAACTTGCATCGATGATATCTAAGGCTTCCAATAACGAAATTGAGTGAACTCAGATTCTAAATTAATCTACTCGACGAGATCTATGTTTTATTAAGAGGCTCCCAGACTTAATTCTCACTAGAATATTCTCTAAAAAATTTTAATATTTCTGTCCAACCTTCATCATTCCATCATTTTCATAAGTCAATTTGAATCTTTCATTATTTAGGGGTCATCAAAAAGTGATCATTAATTGGAAAAAAAATGCAATACCCAAAATCATCTACAATCAAGACAAAAAATAAATAAACAAAAAAATAAATAAAATAAATCCAACTAAATAATTAAAAAAAATTAGGTCATCTTGGCAATGCTCCCATACTTGGGGTTTTTCTAGTTTGATCCTCAATAGTCTCCAGTGGAGTCGCCACTGAAAGCGCCCTCGATCCGCGGGGTGCGCGGATCCGCTTTTGAATCTTGAGGTTTGGGAGTCGCCACCTAGTTATTGTGGTCTAGGAACCAAACTGACTCTAACATGGATAAAAAGAACTAATCTACCACAAAAAATCTGAATTTGGGGATCATTTTACGGGGTTGGAAGGTGTTAGGCACCAACCCCGCCCGGCCAAAGTCAGTCTCTACTAACTTCCCAAATATATCACATTGCTAAAAATCTAGATAAAAATAAAAAAATTACATACCTTTCCGATAGCAAGGATTTTGTTCCCTCAGATCTGACAAAAAGAGCTCCTTGTACTGTACTCCTTTGCTTCGTTCTGTCTCCAGATTTGACTTCGGATCTCCTAGATCAAGGTATCTCCTTGTGTTTTGGATCTGAACTCTTCAAGTTTGTTGCGGATTTGGGGGTGTTTTTGGAGGGATTTTAGGTGTTTTCTAGACTAAAATTGAAGGAGGGATGTTAGGTAAGGAGTTGGGGCTCCAAAACTAGGATTTATGGGGGTTAGGGGAGCTTCTAGACCTACTTCTCTTAGGGTTTATGATTTGATACGAAAATAGGGTGTGAGCACCTCTATTTATAGAATTTTTTTAAGGTTGATTTGGATAGAGTTAGTGTTTAATTAGAGATCTTTTAATTAGAGTTGTGTTTTAGTTAAAATTGTTTTAGGTAGAATTGTGTTTTAATTAGAATTGTTTTAGGTAGAATTGTTTTTAAGTTAGAACTCTATTAGATAGAGTTATTATTTAATTAGAATTCTATTATGACTTTTGGTCTTATTTGATTGACTTTTAATGTTTTGACTTTAGTCTTAATTGATTGACTTTTAATATTTTGACTTCAGTCTTGCTTAATTGACTTTAATTTTGACTTTAGTCTCACTTGATTGACTTTAATACTTTGACTACAATCTTTCTTGATTGACTTTAAATTTTTGGAAAACCCCCTTCCATTATTTCTTTAATTCTTTGGACCCCCAAATGGAGGGGTCCTTAAAGAAATATCCCACGAACCCTCAACAATTTTACCCGAAAGTCCGATTGATCGATTTTTTAATTCAAAATTTTAAATTAATTTCATCAATGTTTCACTTTAATTATTTAATATTTTATTTATTAATTTCAGAATTTTTTAATTATGAAAATTGTGAAATTACCGTTTTACCCCCGGAGAGTACTTTTCACGTTTTAAGTCAGTTTTTAATGTTCTAGGATGTTTTAGAATCGATTTTTCGTAAGGAATTTAATGGAAATATTATTTTGTGTTATTTATGAAATTTTTTGTGTGAAATGATTGTGAACTTTATGAGGGGCATTTTCGTAATTTTGTCAAATTCTGTTAAAATTGGTGAAATGATTTATTTGGTTCCGATTTATTATTTTATGTGTTCGAGAGAGTTTTTCTAAGCGTAACGTAGGCTCTAGGGTTGTTTTGAGGTTAGGGGTATTTTGCTAATTTGGTAATTTTTTAGTGATTTTTATCGTGAAATTTCTTTTTGGTCTGTAAGATGATGATTTCTATGTTTCTGGGGTCGTATTTTCCTAGCGTAGCGTGGTTTCTAAGGTTTTGTCAATTCGAGATACCTCATCCGGATTTCTGAAACACATCTGGTAACAAAATAAAGCAACGAAATACACATCCATCATTGGGAATCATTGCAATCGGATTAACGAGTTGATTAATCAGGCGAGTGCAAAAATGGGGTGTCTACAGATGCCGATACTCTCAAACCCCTGAGATCATTATTTTGGATTGCGGGGAGGAAAACATCCACCCCATTTACCAACCTAAGATGTGGACACTTTGGTACACATCGAGGATTGAAGAATGGCTATCTAAAAAATACCTATAAACCAACATGCATCGAAGCACGATTTATAGACTTAGGACACTAAAGTCTTCAAAATCAAATGCGTAGCCATCCCATGCTCATGTGATGTAATTATTAAAGCCCACGAAGGCAAGTTGTATAGATCTAGGCCACTTTTCTTTTATTTTCTTTGCATGTTTCCTTTGGTAAATGGGGAAATTTATTTTTTCTTTATGTTTTGCATCATCTTATAAAAATAAAAAAAAGAAAATATTTTTTTTGCTGATAGTTAAGGTTCTAGTCTGTATTCAAAGCACGAACCAGTATAAAAGTACCTCAGTCCGTTCATTTAATACTGACTTAAAAAAACAAAATCTTTTTTTCTCTCATTTTGTCCCTTATATCAGTCCTGACAACTTTTCTCTTGAACTTTTTTTTTTTTTTTAATTTTAAAGCCTAAAAATGATTAAATGAATCAATTTTATCGTTAAGTTTAGGATCCACCACTTGCCACCTTTTGTTTGACCTAACATGGCACACTATCGACCTCGGTCACAATCAAACTTGTTATTATCCATCATTGAGGATCAACTCAAATTGGGTCTGCGACCCATATCCATGTTGAATAGGGTCTTGGAGCTATATCCAATCCAAATCGGGTCCACGACCAGTATCCAATCCAAATCGAGTCCACGATCCGAATCCAACCCGAATTGGGTCCATGATGCATATCCAATCTGAATCGGGTCAACGACCCATATCTATTTTGATTTGGGTCCACGACCCATATCCAATCCATACTGGGTCCATGACCCATATCCAACCTAAATTGGGTCCCCGACCCGTATCCATTCCCAAATCGAGTTAACGATCTAAATTCGAATCAAACGGGGTCCATGATCCCTATTCTAGGAAGATTTTGGGTGATAGAATTTTGATGGTGCTTTCAAGATCATGTTACTTACCATACCCTGCAAAGGAAGAAACCGGTGGAAAGAAAACTCACATTATATGCATAGATGAACAACCCATTGGTATGGCAAATGGTGTTGGTGACTGGGCAGATGTGGGTATTGATGCAGGAAAATATGCCAGAAAACTCATGCCTAATTCAGTAATTGCAATTCAAGATGAACCCCAAGGTTCCATTGATCTAGCAAGGGTTTTAGAGCATGCATTATAGCACTCACTAATCAGGTTTGCTGTTTCTCATTTTCATTTTCCAGGCTTGCCTTAACTGTAAAGTACTTTTGCTTTTTGAGTTGGATTATTCTTTATTTTTAATCACAATGTGTCAAATGGTTCATTTGGCCTATTTGCGATTGTTATATTTCTTTAGTGCTTCAGTAAATTACACTAATTGTGTTCTTGTTCATTTCCTATTATTTATTTGTTTTACAAAACTGTGGCAACTATTGTCTTCAGTTGCTTGACAAAACTGAATTATCCTGTTAACTTGCTTGGGCTGTGCTCCCATCCAATTGGTGGCCCATTGTTGAATGAATTAGTCACTAAGTTCTCATTTTGATTAGGTAGTACATGAGTAGTTAATTCGAAATCCTTAACGACTTTGCTCTCTTCAGATTTTTCTCCGTCACCACCCAGTAGAGCATTTTTTTATTTTCCCTTTGGTTTTCACAACAGCTGCCATATGACTACTTCCTTTATGAAATTCATTCAAAATGTCATACAGAGGCATGTCTACTGGAACCCTGCGAAACACTCCATACATGAACATATCTCCCAGGATATAAGTTCAAGAAATGTAAAAGAAAGAAAATAATAGAAAAATGTTGAATGACTCAATTCATACTTGGGTTTTTTAGGTAACTAGGCTCTTATCTATTTTAGTTCTACCTGTGTTGTGATTGCCCTTCTCTATATTCTATTTGTTTTTTTCCCCCTGCATTGCCCCCCCCGCCATTTCCTATATTTTCTATTTTTGAATTTCACAGTTTTATATAATATTAAAATGGGGATTTTAGTTATCTTTACAGATTAGGATTCTTGGTTGACTTTTTCTCGCAAGCTACCATTGTTAGTTTTATGGCTGAATAGAGGTTGCATGTCTTTTAAAGCTCTTCTAGCAATGAGTGTCGGATGCGTGAGCTTTAGAATGAGCATCACTTGAAGGCTTTCGGTTTATAGGTAATGGAGTCATCATGTCCTCCCTAGTTTTAACACAAGTCCAAACTTTAAGTACATGTGTTGAAAATCATGGAAGAAAGAAGTTTTGGACCAACTATTACCCTTAATGGATCCCTTTTAATTGAGAAGATATGAAGGATAATGTTATTGAAAAATGTTGGTTAGGTGAGGAAAATGGGTTAATTATTAAATGTTAAAAATGAGTGATCAATAGTTAAGTAGTAGACACCAACCTGACTGGATTGTTGTTTTTCTCTATTTGTTAATTGAGATATGTTAGGGAAGTTGGGTAGAGATTAGAAAGCATGGGCTGTATTTCTTTGAATTTTCAAATTTTGAGGGGAAGGTTGGTAGTAGGGAAGGGGACGGACTGACCTTTTCTACCATATTTGTTGATATACATATTTCTTATATTTGGTTGTTAAAAAAGATGGTTATTTTTGGTAGCTTTAAATATCAACATTCTTACATCTATGTGGAACCATGTTTCCTTGAGGGACAAAATGTTTCCTTATCAATTAAACTTATGCTGGTCCAACAATTGTTGATTTTGTAGCATTTGGCTTCTCTTTTTTCTTTTTTTATTACCATTCAATTGGAGTTTAAAATCATACTAGATTTAATGTTCAGGATAAGCTCGAAATCATACTAGATACATGGATTCAGTTGGGGTTTGTCCCTTCACCTGTATAGGTAAGTAAGGAGGAAGGAATTGATTTACCAAGGAAAAAAGGTAAAGCCTGACCCTAGTAATTTTATTTGGGCTGTTTGTGTAGACATCCAAATTTGACTGGGCCCTCGATGCAAAATGCCATAAAAATCCATAAAAATCGAAATAGGCCCTAAAACCCAAACCTTCAAAAATCCTTATTTTTCTTTTAATAAATGGTCCAAGCCCTACCACGTGGCCTATGGACCTAAACTTTCCCCACCACTCTATACTTCTCAACCTGCATCAACTCATCATCTATTACTATCCAATCCACTACCCAACTATCCTACCCAAGCCCAACCTACCACCTAACCCAATTCAATTCAACCCACTACCCACGTGGTCCACAAACCCATCCAACTTATCACCTAAGCCCATTAATTCTCAATCCAACTACAACCCAATTCAACTCAACCCAAACCCATTCAACTTACCACATAAGCCCACTAATTCTCAATCCAACCCAAGCCCAACCTACCACCTAAGCCCAATTCAATTCAACCCAACCCAATATCTCAACTAATCAACATGATCATCAAGGTGGGACACATGTCACCACCTCAACTTACCTCCCTCATCCCACTACTTATCCCATCACTTTTTCTCTAAACATGATCTACTCACACTTCTAACCCATACCTCCCCCTAACCTACCCTCATCATTCCCTATAAACTTCCATTCTCTCAAATCAAACACTTAGAACCTACACCTCCCCCTAACCTACCCTCATCAAACCCACACCCCTCTTCTCAAATCAAATACTCATTCTCTCCCATCAACTCATCTAAACCTCTAATCTCCACACATCTTGACACATGTCACTATCTCCTTCACCCTCCCAAAAATCTAATTAATTATCCTCTTACACAATTCATTCTCTTAATTAAAATCCCATCCCCTCAACTCACCAAACACTCAACCTCCATCTTACACACCCATTCTCTCAACCATATATCATTAATTTCATTTCACTTAAAATTCAACCTAAATGGGTTGAAAGATCCAATCCATTTGAGTTACAAATAACCCATCTAACCCCTTTACCCAAATGCCCCTCCATCCTCTTCAATTTACATATACCCCTCTCCCAAACCCTTAACCATTTTACTCATTCTCATTAATACTGTAAAACCCCAAATTTTCAATTCGTATCTCGAGAAAAATAAATAGTGGAATTTAAAAAAAATCTTAAAAGTGGGACTTAAGGATAAAACTTTAGGATGATTCTGATCATTTTTAATAGAATCTGACCTCACCATTAGATTTAAAATTATTGAAAAATATACTTTAGCCTGTAAGCACGCTCAAATGCTAGTCTGAACAGAAAAGTTACAAAATCCTCGACTACAGGGTCGGACTTGGCCAAAATAATAATTTTTTGCTAGAGTAAGAATTATTAAGATTTGATTATACCATTGGATTCGTAACGAAAAATTATTAAATATAGATAATTTATTTGTCATTTTTGAAGTAAAAAAAGTCGAATTATCTTTAAAAAAATGAAAATTACGTCAATTTTAGGGGTCACCTCAGGCCAAAAATGTAAATTTTTGTTAGAGACATAATTTATAGAAATTGACTATACCATTAGATCTATAACGAAAAATTAGGTGAAATAGAATATTCATTCGTCACTTTTTGAGTCCAGACGGTCAAGTTATCATCGATCGAAACAATAGACAAAATATCGATTTCGTCTCAAATTTTATATAAATAAATTTTTTAATATTTTTTTAATTCATTTTCATCCCCAGCCATCCAAAACCAGCCAACCCATTTTTTATTTAAAAAAAGAATTCATTTTTCTTCGAATTTCAACCTCAGATCTCTCACAAACGACTCGTCGTTGACTTCCGACGCAGAATGGAGAAATGTTCGCAGCCTCGACATCTACAAAACCCATCCAAATTTCTTCCGTTATCTTTTCTTTTTTGTCCCGTATCATCAAAAAATAGCCATATATATATATACGGGGATTTCGAAACTTCGACCTCAGATTTCATCTGTTTCAGGGTCAAACCGTCTTCCGGCACAGAAGGGAGAAATAACGACGACATCAAGATCTTCGAAATCACCAGACTGGTTTTGAAAATCAATCGTCTTGAAGTACGAGTTACCTCTATTTCTGTGCTGATTGTCTCGATTTTCGCGTATGTACTTCAATTCCGTCGCCTAGAGATAGTAAGGAACTCTCAATTTCTATTAGTAATCGTAGATTGTGAAAATTGCATTTAGGATTTTATCGAAAAATTTTGATGTATTTTCAAAATATAGAATTCTTTTTGTTATTTTAAAATTCACGTCAGAAATTGCATGTTTAATATATTTAATTGTATTTTTTAACAAATTATAGGTGGGTAGCGTATTGTAACGGGTTATTTCCATCAGTTGGGTCTTGTGCACTGCTCGGACCCTGTTTTTATATAAAATTTGTATTTTTTTCAATATTATTAATAAAAATAAATTTTATAGTTGGAAAATATGATTTAATATTCATTGAACTCATATTGAGTTGATGAATATCAGAAAATGGATATTTTATTGAAGAGATTGAAAATTGTAAAAATAAAAAAAAAGGAAAAAGGGTATGAAATAGTAAAATGTCACAATCACATCCAAGGGGTGATGTCTACATTTTACATTGTTGTGTGATGTATAGGTTGGTGAACGGATATCCAGGGATAACGTTACTGGTTGCATGTTTATTTAAATTTCTGTTAGCGCGAGACGCTATTTACTTTTCCGTTTTGTTATTTATTTTAGGCCGATGGCCACAATTGCATGGTAGAAAACTGGATATCCATTCTCAACCCTGTAATGTTAATTTCTTATTTATTTTTCAAATAAATTTCTTATTGATTTTCAAAGAAAAGAAATTTTATATATATATATATATATATATATATATGTAGCTATTTTGTGAACTGTTAAAGAGCTTGTGAATGCCTGAAGGGATAGTGCGTCATCATCCAGAGTGGTGTACTATCTTGGGATGTACGGTAGGGACCACCAAGCTCATACGTGGTGTGGGATGCGTATGAGAGTGGTGTCACAACTGAAATTCGGGTTTATTCCTCTCTATCCTTACCAATGAACTTGTAATGTAAAGGTGGTCGTATACGAATGGTTTGTATATTTGGGAATCACATGCACGCCTGATAGGCATAGACGAAAATGATTAGTCAGTGATCACTGACAATCTGTAGTAGTTGAATGTTCTGACATATCGAAAAGAGACCCATTGCTTATGGTCACGTTAAACGGCTAGCCTGAGCCGGATAAATGGTCAACCAAGTGTGGTAAGTGCAGCGACCAATCACAAAATCAGGATCTAAAAGCTAGTAAGGAATTTTAACATCATGTCCCGATTGAGAGCTATCCAGTCGTGAATCCCAACTCTCTAATTCCACTACTCCACCATTTGTATTATGTATCTGTTGCCTTATTTTGATATATAAAACGAAATGCATGTTTGAATGTTTACATTTGATCAATTAGAATTGTATAAAGTAAAAATGTTATAGTGAGTACTGCTAATGAATGTAATGTGAGTTTTAAAATATTTAGTTGCTCATCCCTGGCTATATGTACCAGTAAATGTAGTTTTCTCTATAAAACTTTGCTTATTTTAAAATAATTCAGTATATTTATTCGTTCATGTTAGGAAAGATTATTGGCAAAAATTGTTTGCTTCCCTACTGGGTAACCATTGTTACTCACCCTTTCTTTTCTATTTTTTTAGCTTCAGAGCCTGTTGTAGGTGAGGCGGCCGTAGAACCAGCTAGTGGGGACCACCTGGTAGGTCAGATAGACGACCAAACTCCGTCACCTAGTGAGTACTAGGGTTATTACCCCTAGTGGTGTCGATTTGTCCAAGTGTAATATAGAGTTTGGTTTTGAGCGTTAGGAATTTTGTTAGAGTGAGGAATTTATGTATAATAGTGTATATAAACTTCTTCTTCTACACTCTGATTTTCGTACGTTATTAGATGTATATAGGCTTCCGCTAGTTTTATATTTTATATGTATATATGCAGGATTGTATGTCGTTTATCAGGTCCATGTTGAATGACTTGGAATGCTAATATAAATAGAGGAGATCATGCCGAAATTTCGAGGCGCCACCTAGTGCTTCGAGATCTAACATGGGGCATTGTGTTAGCGTTTGGCGGGCCGCCACAAATACATCTCATTTTACCCCTAAAAATACTCTTCAAATCCTATAAAATCTCCCTCATTCTCAACTCACAAAAAGCTAATGAAAAATTAAGAAAACACCTTCTCACTCTCAACTCATCTTTATCCTCTACTCTCCTTTACTTTACTCTAAATCTTCTCACATTACTCTAAAATACATAGTCATATTTTACTAAGGACTCAACTTAAGAAGACTTAAGAAGAAGAAGAGAAAAAAAAGAAAAGAAACTAAGGCCTCAAGGTAGAGCCAAAGGATACACTCCCTTTTTTCTCTCTCTACCCTCTCCATATCCATCTTCTACTATCCCCTTCGTCTTTTTAATTTTTATTTTAGATAGCCCTGTAGACACCCCATTTTTACATCCGCCTGATTAATCAACTCGTCCACCCGATTACAACGGTTTCCAATGATGGATGTTTATTCCAATGCTTTATTTGTTACTAGATATGTTTTAGAAATTCGGATGAGGTATCTCAAACTAACAAGACTATAGAAACCATGCTACGCTAGGAAAATATGACCCTAGAAACATAGAAATCATCATTTTTCAGACAAAAAGAAGTTTTTCGATAAAAATCACTAAAAAATAATCAAATTATCAAAATACCCCTAACTTTAAAACATCCCTAAAGCCTACGTTACGCTTAGGAAAACCCATTCAAACACATAAAACAACAAATCGAAACCAAATAAATCATTTCGCCAATTTTCATAGAATTCGATAAAATTATGAAAATACCCCTCATAAAGTTCACTACCATTCCACACAAAAAAGTTCATAAATGACACAAACCAATATTTCTATTGAATTTCTTACGAAAAATCGATTCTAAAACATCTTAGAACATCAAACATCGACTTAAAACACAAAAAGTCCTCTCCGAGGGTAAAACTATAGTTTTATAATTTTTATAGTTAAAAATTTTGAAATTAATAAATAAAATATTAAATAATTAAAGTGAAACATTAATAAAATTAATTTAAAATTTTGAATCAAAAAAATCGATCAATTAGGTTCTCAGGCAAAATTGTTGATGGTTACCAATATATTTTATTCAAGGACCCCTCCATTTGGGGGTCCAAAGAATTAAAGATATAATAGAGGGGGGTTCTCCAAAAAATTAAAGTCAATCAAGTAAGACTAAACTCAAGATATTAAAGTCAATCAAGTAAGACTAAAGTCAAAATTAAAGTCAATAAAGTAAGACTAAAGTCAAAATTAAAGTCAATAAAGTAAGACTAAAGTCAAGATATTAAAGTCAAAAGTCAAAATCTTAAAGTCAATCAAATAAGACCAAAAGTCAAAACCCTAATAGAGTTCTAATTAAATAATAATTCTATTTAACAATCCTAATTAAATAATAACTCTATTTAATAGAATTCTAATTAAAATATAACTCTACCTAAAATAATTCTAATTAAAATATAACTCTACCTAAAATAATTTTAATTAAAATATAACTCTACCTAAAACAATTCTAATTAAAATATAACTCTACCTAAAATAATTCTAATTAAAATATAACTCTAACTAAAAAAATTATAATTAAACACTAATTCTATCTAAACAAACACTTAAAAAAATCTATAAATAGGAGCCTCCACACCCTATTTTCGTATCCAAGAAAAAATCCTAAGAGAAGTAGGTAAAAAAGCTTCCCTAGCCACCCATAAACCCTAATTTTGAAGCCCTAACTCCTTACCTAACACCCATACTTCGATTTTAGCTTTAAAAACACCTAGAAGCCCTTCAAAAACACCCAGAAATCTGTAAAAAAATCCGAAGAATCCAGATCTAAGAAAGAGATACCTTACCACGGAGATCAGAAATCAGATCCGGAAATAGAACGAAGCGAGGAGTACTGTACAAGGAGTTACTCTGTCAGATCTGAGGGAACGATAATGTTGTCTTCGGAAAGGTATAAATTTCTTAATTTTTTTATTACCTAAGTCTTTTTGTTAGCAATGTAGTTTTATTTGGGATAAGTAGAGACCGGCATTGACCGGACGGGGTTGGTGCCTAACACCTTCCAACCCCGTAACGTGATCCCCAGACCCATATTTTTTGTAGTAGATTAGTTGATTTATCCATTTCGAGTCTATATTCGGTTCCTAGACCATAATAACTAGGTGATGACTCCCAAACCTCAAATGTCAAAAGTGGATCCGCGCACCCCGCGGATCGAGGACGCTTTCAGTGGCGACTCCACTGGGGACTTTTGAGGATCAAACTTGAAATACCCCAAGTATGGGAGCATTGCTAAAATGACCTAGACTGTTTTTATTTCTAGTTATTAGTTTGTTTGTTTTTATTTTTTATTTTTATTATTTCAATTATTGATTGTGTATTTGGATTATGGATATCCTACTGTTGCATATTATCAATTTTTGGTTATGGTTCAATCGAAAGCCATTCAGAATGACCCTAAATAACGCGATATTTCAAAGGAATCGTTTGATTGAAGATGGGATGATGGCGGATGAATAATGAATTTATTTATTTTTAGTGTGTGTAGTTTTTTTTTAGGCAAAAACGTGGTGCTGTCCAATGACAGCAAGAGAAAAAAAAATGGTTTTTAACATTCTGTTAGCAGCAACTCATGTTTTCAACTTTTTAAGGGTGGTGTGTCCCCAGTAAAAACCAGTTTTTAATGGTAAAAATCTTAAGGTTTTATATGGACAGATGGTGTGTTGTTAGAAACTTTCTTTTTCTTTTATTATCTTCTTCTCCGTTAGAACACAGCAAGAGAGAGACATCTCTCTCTCTCTCTCTCTCTCTATCTCTATCTCCTTCTCTCTCTTTGCAAAACCCTCAAAACCTCACCAATTGATTTTTTTATTACTCTTCATTAATGATGCGGAGATCATGGTTCGGTTCTTCTACGATGGCTTCTTCTACTGTGATCATAACTAGCACACTAGCTGCGGATTTTGATCTCACGAATCTCACTTATTGTTTTGTTTATGATCTAAACAAGATCTATGTTACTGGATTGAAGTCTGTTCTAGAATTGGTGGGTGATTAGTTTGTTTTCTCTGTCCCTGTTCATAAAAGCATGCGTGAAGGTCACATTGGCTTGAATGCTATTCAACGTCGGCATGCAAAAGTTTTCAGTAGTAGCACAATGTCCATGACAGATTTATTCCATCTAATAATTTCAATCTGGCTTTTACTAGAGTTGGAAAACCAGATAAGAAAATTAAGTGATTTCGTCTATCTTCCGGCAACAGGATCATAAAATAGCAAAAGAATTTTTTTGTCTAATTTTGTGTGCTTTAAAAATAAAAAAAATAAGAAAAATGTGTGAATTTTGTGAGTGTTGTGGTGTTGGCACAATAAAATATTGTGCTAGCAACAACATAGGCAACGTGAATGCTGTGTTGGCAACAATAAACAAGAAAAATTGTGGGAGATGATGTCGTTTTTACTCTTGATATTATGAGTGTTGTGCTGCCGGCAATCTATAAACATAAATTTTTTTTTTCACGTTTTAATGGTGGCATCATATTAAAAATATGTGAGTTGGGTCGCTGGCAGCAAGCATAAATTTTTTTTTTTTTTTGTGGTAAGTTTTGTTAGGTTAACAAGGTTTCTTCTTTACTAAGGATCATTGATCTGGTCACGTGGCACCCGAAGAAGTGATCCAATGTCACGTGTACGCGGCGGACAACATTCTATGTTTTTTTTAGAAGTTTTTACTATTTTTTTAAAAAATTAAGTTACATCTTGAACTTTGATTTGAAATTTCATAGTAACTCATTTTCAAAACCTTGGATCGAAGCTAAAATGTTTTTATTTTCGGATCTAAATTTTTTCCATCAAAATTTATAAGGTTGTGACATTGGATTGCTAACATGATGAACCACGTGAACTCAATAACCCTTTGTAGAGTTTCAAATCTTACTTAGTTGGTTAAGATAACCCAAGTTCTTACTCACAAAATTGGTTGAGTAGCAAACTACTAAAACAACGGAATTTTTGTGCTAAAAAAAACAACAAGTCCACCCGATAAAAAAAAAATATATTGTTGGTGGTTATTGGACTCATATCTGATTGATAATTGATATTCCTTTTAGTGAGGTCCTGATTAATTGATCATCTTACTCTCTTGTGCACTACCTTGATTGCTTGTCTATTTATATGCCATGATCTTGATTAATATATATTTTGATATGCATGCTTTAATCTTGATCTTGATGCTTTGGATATTTATGTTGTATGGTCACATTTTCTAAATATCCATAGTTTGATGGTTCAATTGGACCCATGGGCCCATTTATTTGAAAAGGCCCCGGGCACAACCCACCCTATTTTGCACACACCACATGCACGTTTACTGTTTTGCACGCTTGCACATCCCATATAGCCAATGTGGTACTAGTGCGTGGCCCGGTCTCTTCGGAGATGCGACGTCATTCAGTGGGCCATACGACTGCCAGCTTCTTATCATTGGTCCAAGTAGTAGATCGGGTGGAGGATGGTATCTGGTCAGGTTTGATTTATGACTTGTCCAGTCTAGGGGCACCAACAAGGGGGTCCACTCAACAGAAACCAGTGATTTTGAACAAGAAAAAGGATAAAGCCCAAGCGAATAATGTACAACTCGTTCGTCCTTTCTTCATCTTAGCGTCAAACCAAAGGTCACAAACACCCCAGGTTAACCTGCCTCAAGCAGCACCTATTTTGCAAGCCTTCCAATTCGGTCAAAATCCAGTATTTGGTCAAAACCTACAATTTGCCCAGAATCATCAAACTGAGCAGCGTAGACCCAACAAGATCCCTTGAGTCTTCACTTGTTTACCTATGACTCTATCAGAACTACTCCCAGTACTACTCAGGGGAGAATATCTCACCAAAAGACAGCCAAACCCTGAGGCGATAAAGGAAATAGGGTACAACCCCAATCAATTTTGTGAGTTTCATATGGGTGCACCGGGACATGCCACCGTTCAATGTTGGCAACTCAAGCACCAAGTTTAGAATATAATCGATAAGAAAATGATCATCTTGGATGGTCCCGCAGCCCAAGTACCTCAACAGAACATCAATCAGAACCCAATACCAATGCACAACGGGGGAAGCAACGAGTCTACAGTGAATGCCATAGAGAAGGATGAACCAAGCTTTGATCCTTCAATTCTAATAACACCTATTGGCTTGACAGTCAGAGTCAATTTGAGGAATGAATCAACATCCTCAAGCATCAATGCTCTACCTCAAGACACAACCAACCGATCACCATCCCAACTACCAATCAAAATGGCCAATATCATAATTCATTCAAATCTCCCAGCCTCGAATCATTCACGACCACCACTCATCATACCCTACACCCTACCAACTACAAGTCATCCTCTCGACCACCCCTCTTTATACCTTACACCATACCAACTTCAGGCTCTTCCACCCAATTACCTCTTATCATACCCTGCATCGCACCGACCCCTCAAACTTCAAGCTTTTCCTCTCAATCATCCCTAATCCTATCTTATACCAACCCACAAACCCCAAATGTTACTACATCAACCATCAATCCCAATCCACCACCTCTTATCCTTCATCTAAAATCGGACCCTCAACCCATGACCATCATATCCCCTAAACCATTTTCATACTATTCAAATCAAACTGTCCTATGAAGTTATGAGACGATGATTGTGACATCCGCAGGGGTTGAGAAATCGAAAGAGGCTATGGTCACAAACATTGGTCATATGACCAGATCAGGAAGGTGCTACAAAGTACCGAAAAAGGAACAGAAGAAGCAGAACGAGGAAGAAGAAAAAAGAAAAGAAAAGCTGAAAGGAAAGCTTGTGGAAGAGGAACAAATACCGTCGAAGGAGCTAGAGAAGAAGAAAAGTAGAGTAATCGATAAATAAGCAGTTGACCTTCTCAAACTTATTCAAAAATGTAAGTATAACATAGCAGAGCAGTTGAACAAGATGTCAGCTCAGATCAGCATCTTCGACCTTCTACTAAATTCAGAGCAACATTGGGAAGCACTACTTAAGGTTCTTAGTGGTGCACATGTGCCTGAGACTACCTCGCCAGAAGAATTGAAAAAGATAGTTGGACAGATTATGACCCCCAATCCGATTACCTTCACGGAAGATGAATTCATCAATGGAGGACGTGCTCATATTGAACCATTGCACATCATGGTAATGTGAAAAGGCATGATGGCAGCAAGGGTGTTAATCGACAATGGCTCAGTTTTGAATGTTTGTCCTCTACAAACTTTACACAAGCTAAATACAGATCTGTCTCACCTTAGGCCAACTAGAAGAACCGTCAGGGCTTTTGATAGTAGAAAAACTAAGTTGCTAGGGAAACTGGATCTTCCTGTCACAATTGGTTCATGAACATTCGAAGTGACATTTGAAATTCTAGACATACCCTCAGCATTCAATCTCCTTCTAGGAAGACCCTGTATCCATATTGCATGGGCAGTCCCTTCTTCATTGCACCAGCGAGTCAAATTCATCATAGGACGGAGGGTGATCTCGATTCTTGTAAAAAATCTCATACCAATTGATCGATCACCGGATGTACCTTATATTGATGTGGAAATGACTGGGAAAAATGAGGGGTACCATTCCTTTTAGTTCACACCTGTTAATCATATCCCATGAGGGAAAGAGAAAACAATAGCAGAGTTATCGGAAATAAATTTGATGATTGGACAAGTAATGAAGAAGGTGGGATATCGTCCGAAACAAGGGCTAGGACCTAAAGCAAGATGCCGAGCTACTCTGATCAATGCTCAAAAACACACTCCCTACTTTGTTCTTGGGTTTAAGCCTACGAAAAAAGACATTTCCGATATGAATGGTAAGAAGAGGGAACTTCTACTTACACGAAAATAGAATCGTGAGCCTAACGTATGGAACTTGGGAAAGGTACCACATATCAGCGTCAGTTTCCCACAGTCATAGAAAAGACCCGAGGAGCTATCAGAACCACGACTAACAAACCACATAGGAGAACCAATTGTTGTAAGTATTCCTATTCAAGTACAAGAAGACTCATTCGTTGAATCCTTGCAGTCCTTCATGGACGGTATGGACATCCTATTCAAAAGAATTCTGAATTGAGTCAAAAGGAAGAAGAAAGATAGCCCACCAAGGCGGAAGTGGCAATACGCAAAGAAGAAAAATCACTATTCCCTTTTCAGATTGATTGGGGATTTGTAGTAATTCCACCCACCCTACAAATGCCTGTACCCGGACTTGACGACAGTCATTCGGAAGTGATGGTCCTATCTGAACTATCAATGGAGCCACTCTCTTGACCTATCTACCTTATAGAGGAGGGGAAAGTCCTCAAAAATTGGGAGGAGTACCTAATCACTTACGAGGCCGCCATGGGATCCAAAATCCCTACGACCTCCAAAAAAAATGCCATTAGTAAAATCTCGTCTGTCCGAGGACCATAATGAGTCCTCGTCCTCGGAGCAAGGCTGTTTTGGGGGACTTACCTTCGTTATTAATAAATTTGCATGATTTTTCTTTATCTTGTTTCAAGAATACAGATAGTCTACAAAATCCAAAAGAATAAAAAATCTTTCAAAATTAAAAAAAAAATAAAAAATCTTTAAAAATTCAAAAAAATCAAAAACTCTACAAAATTCAAAAAACTCAAATATTTTTAAAAATTCAAAAAAATAAAAAATCTTCAAAATACCAAAGGTTTTCAAAGAATTTCCTCAGTAGAATGAACCTTTTGACAGAACAGAGTATGAAAGAGATGAATATGACTTTGACCTCGAGATTGACTTTGATCTCATGGGGATCGAAGAAGAGTCAGAAAAAAAGGTTGAATATCCTCCAAAAAAATCAAAGAACTCATGGAACGTCACGAAAAGGGTGTTCAACCAAATATAGAGGATACAGACTCAGTGAACCTAGGCACCGAAGATAACCCACGAATTGTCAAGATTGGAACCCTATTGACGATTGAGTAGAAAGAGGAGATGACAAAGTTCTTACAACAGTACCAAGATGTCTTCGCATGGTCCTATCAAGACATGCCTGGTTTAGACAAAGATCTAGTTGTTCACAAGTTACCTATCAAATAGGGAAACAAGCCAGTCAAGCAGAAATTACGAAGATTGAAACCAGAATGGATACTTAAGGTCAATGATGAAGTAATAAAGCAGTTCCAAGTAGGGTTTCTTGCATTATCCACCTACCCTGAGTGGCTAGCTAATGTCGTTCCTATATCAAAGAAAGATGGAAAGGTACGCATGTGTGTAGAATACCGAGATCTGAATAGAGTCAGTCCTAAAAATGACTTTCCATTACCACACATCGACACTTTGGTTGATAATATAGTGGGGCATGGTATATTTTCCTTCATGGATGGCTTCTCGGGTTACAATCAAATAAAAATGACTGAGGAAGACCAAGAAAAGACTGTGTTCATTACACCTTGGGGTACCTTTCACTATAAGGTCATGCCATTTGGTCTCAAGAATGTTGGGGCAACTTATGAACGAGCCATAACGGCTTTATTCCATGACATGATTCATAAAGAGATAGAAGTTTACGTGGATGACATGATAGCTAAATCAAATCTTGACGAGGATCATTTAGTGAATCTAAAGAAGCTATTCGATCGATTAAGGAAGTACAGCCTAAGACTTAATCCAACAAAGTGTATATTTGGGGCCACATCAGGAAAGCTATTGGGTTTCATTGTCAAAGAAGAGGCATCGAAATCAATCCAACTAAAACAAAATACATCATAAATGTGGAGCCACCCAAATCAGATAAAGAAATCAGGGGATTCCTAGGAAGAATTCAGTACATTAGTCGATTCATCACACAACTCATGCTGATTTGTGAGCCAGTATTCAAACTACTAAAGAAGAATGAGCCGAAAGAATGGAATGAAGACTGTCAAGAAGCTTTCGACAAGATTAAGAGATACATGCTTAATACACCAGTCTTGGTTCCACCTACACCAGGTAGAGCTCTACTGATGTATCTCTTCATGTAAGAAAACTCCATGGGCTGTGTACTAGGGCAACATGATGAAATTGGTCGAAAAGAACGAGCCATCTGCTACCTTAGCAAGAAGTTCACGAGCCATCTACTACGCCATTACTTGCTTAGTTATTCGACTAGGCTCATTGCTCGAATAGATCCTTTGAAGTATCTCTTTAAGAAGTCGGTACTCACAGGACGCACTGCAAAATGGCAACTACTGTTATCTGAGTTTGACATTACCTATGTCACTCAAAAGACCATTAAAGGACAAGCCATTGCTGACCACTTAGCGGAGCACCCTTTACTAGACTGTGAACCGTTAAAAACAAATTTTCTTGATGAAGCCATTTTATTTGCCGAAGTCGAAGACGACAACGAAGACAAAAGTTGAAAGATGTACTTCGATGGAGCTGTAAATCAAAAGGAAAACGGAATTGGGGTAGTTATAGTTAAGCCAGATGGAACTCATATACCAATTACAGTCAGACTAAGGTTTCAATGTTCAAACAAAGAAACCGAGTATGAAGCATGCATTTTGGGGTTGAAAGCTGCGATCAACCTTGAAGTGGATGAAGTAGATGTATTTAGAGATTCGAGTCTAGTAGTCTACCAGACAACGGAAGAATGGAAGACCCGAGAGCAGAGGCTTGGTTCCATATTATGAGTATATCGATGACCTAAGCTCAAATTTTGCTCGGATCTCATTCACTTATATGCCAAGGGCTAAAAATCAATTTGCAGACACATTGACTATTCTAGCCTCAATGATCAACATCTCCGAAGATACGATAGTCGACTCTCTTGAGATTGGTATTCAAGACGAGCCAACATATTGCTTGCCTGTGGAGATCGAAGAACTTGAAGAAAGACCATGGTATGCAGACATCAAGGCATTCTTAGAAGACCGAACTTTTCTACCCGATGCCACAACAACTGACCGAAAGACTATTATGAGATTGGCAGGACAGTTCTTCTTGAGTAGTGGAGTCTTATACAAAAAGTCACACCACGAGGTCGTCCTCGGGTGTGTAACAGAAACAGAAGCTCAACGTTTAATCGAGACAGTGCACGATGGAGTTTGTGGACCTCATATGAATGGACATATGCTCGCAAAGAAGATTATGAGAATGGGTTACTACTAGATGACTATGGAGAGCGACGGGTACCAACATGTTCGGAAGTGTCATTTGTCTCAAATCTACCCCAATAAAATCAATGAGCCACCTTCAAAGTTGCATAACATGACTTCTTCCTGGCCCTTCTCACTCTGGGGCATGGATGTCATCGGACAGATCAATCCTCAAGCTTCCAATGGGCATCGCTTCATCTTGGTTGCCATCAACTACTTCATAAAATGGGTAGAAGTCGCATCCTACGCCAATGTTACAAGGGGCAACGTCTTGAAGTTTGTGAAGAACAACATCATATGTCGATACGGCCTTCGAAGCGGAATAGTAATTGATAACGCCAAGAATCTCAAGAACAAAGAAATATCCAAGATGTGCAAGTATTTTCAGATCACCCATAACAACTCAGTCATTTATAGACCGAAGATGAATGGAGTAGTCGAAGTCGCCAACAAAAATATCAAAAAAGATCATCGAGAAAATGGCTATTACTTATAAGGATTGGCACGAGATGTTACCATTTGCTCTACACGCTTATCGAACTTCAACCGGGGCAACGCTCAATTTACTGGTCTATGGAATGGAAGCAATCTTGTCTGTTGAGGTACAGATTCCCTCCCTTCGAATCTTAAAAGAAGTTGAATTGGATAAGGCAGAATGGATCCAAACTCGATTCGATTAGTTGAACTTAATAGAAGAGAAACGACTTTCAGCAATCTGTCATGGGCAAACTTATCAACGGAGAATAACACGTGCTTATAACAAGAAAGTTCGACCTCGAGAGTTCGTACCTGGAGACCTAGTTCTGAAGAAGATTCTACCAATACAAAAGATGCAAGAAGGAAGTTTCGTCCCAATTACTAGGGGCCATTCGTTGTCCAAAAGGTACTGTTTGGGGGAGCGTTGATTCTCACAGAGATGCACGGGGAAGTCTTTCCGCAACTGATCAATGCTGACATCATAAAAAAATATTATGCTTAAATTCATTCCTTGAAATGAAGAGAGGCTATCTTTTTACTACCTGAACAATTATCTACCCTTAGTTAACCCTTTTTGAGCCATCACTTTCATTTCTTAACCCAAGACCGGGACAAGTCACCATTATCAAGAAAAGTAATAAAAAAAAATTCTAAAGTCAAAAGAAAATGCCAAAGTATACTCCTAGTCCACATGAGAATAAACTGTGAATGGTAAAAATACAAAAAAATCAAAAAGTCAAAAACCTCGAATATCTGATCTCAAGCTCGACCCAAATCTCCTACCTAAACAAGTTCATGAGGCGATGGGAGGAGACATAGATCATATTTTCGAAACAAAATAGACAAACCCTTGTCTAATCTACCCCTCAATAAATCCAGACTCAGCCTTCCTTACATCCTTTCATAACCCTAGCTTAAGCCTATGTTTCGTCCTATTTAAAGTCCTCTCAATCAGGGAATGAATCGAGGCAACTTAATCATGGTGAAAGCAAGTCAGAAGAAACATCGTCAAGGTGCAATTGATCTTGTTACTCAATTTCGAATTACAAGCCGCCAAAGTTGTTGAAAAACCCGAGAGGGGAGGTCAGGTCAAATATTTGAAAAAAAAAAGAGCGACTCAAAGTGTAGAGTCATTGATCTCGAAGCTCAACTTGAGTCACCGTACCATGAAAATCGTCGGGGGAACTCGAGAGGAGAGTCCAGATCTGTTATTCAAAAAAGAACGCCACTAGAATAATAGAGTGTTCGATCTCGCAGTTCAACTTGAGTCACCAAGCCACGAAGAGCATAAAGAAACTGAGAAGGAGTTCAAAGTGAAAATATATAAAAGGAGCATAGACTGAAAGGGCATGGTGAAAACCAGCAAGGGCGCTATGAGTAAAAGAATCAGTATATGGCAAGATCAAAACCACCGGCACGATGAAAACCCGAAAAGGGTGTCGATGCTCAAAAATGTGGAAATTGTGTCTGGTGAAAATCGTAACTGGCACCAGGGGCAAAAATAGGAATACAAAAAAATTAAAAACAGAAATTTAAAAAAAATAAAAACCATATCAAAGAACTCCTGGCCCGTACAAGGATAAACTGTGAAAAGCAAAAAATCTTGAAATCCTCAATGTTCCAACGGAAATAATGAAGATAACTCAGTCAAAATTCTCAGTCTCGGGGATGTCTCTAAAGAGGCTAAAGATTAGCTAACACTTGTATCCTCGACATTTGGCGAAGGCACCATGATCGTTGACGTTTAAAGTCGTCAAGCACTAATCTGTCACAGATTTTTCGACAAAGGCAATCTTTTAAAACCTAAAACCAAAAAAAAATGCATAGTCAAAATTATTATTTTTGGCCTATGACAAAAAATCTAGGACTTTTCTCAAAACTTAGAGTTTTCAAAAGTAGTAGATATATCTGAGGCCGCTACGTAAAAAACCTATTTTTTCATTTTATTTATTTCAAACAGTACTACACAGCCCTTCTGGAAAGTAAAGTACAAAAAGTGACAATGGAGGAAGAACTACTGAAACATTTCCATACGAAGCATAATAGGCATCAAGTCTATCCTCTAAGACTTTGATTTGAGCAGTTTGGTCAATGATGATTCTCTCCGCATCCGAGGCAAGATGACTCACCGAATACTCAAATATTAGGTCATCATGTATTTTCAAAGCAAGTCTCTTTCAAGAACGCTATGTTAAGCCTCTCAAGACGATCCCGTAACTTCCATGAATAGGGAAGTAGGAAGTTCGAAATTTGAAATTAACAAGGGAAAAGAAAAATATCTCAAAATTGCACTACATGGTTTAAAACGTCAATCACTTTAAAAAAATCATCAAAAATTCTATATAAGATTTCAAACGAGTTCTGTGCCACGAAGTCAAGGATTTCAAAAAGGTTAACTTTGTCAGACCCTGTGCTTGGGTAGTCACATTCTACAAAAAATATCTAATCCATTTGACATTTTTAATCATCATGCATAAATTATTTCAGATTCGTGCAAATAAATGGTCTAATTTATTCTTTACAGTTATTTGCAAGCAACTCTTGCAAAGAAGGGCAGCTGTAGACACCCCAATTTGCACGAACCCATTAGAAAAATCCAAATTTTCTCGAATCGATTCCAACTAAGAACTCAAGTTCCTCAATGGGCCCGCATTGTCACGTGGCATCATTTTTATGCATACATGCATCATGTCATATAGCTTTGCATACTCAACCTTGTCCCTAACTATTCTTTGTATTCATTCTCCATTAACCGATCCATCACCCATACCCTCACCACAGTCCACTTCTTAACCAAATCTAAGCCCAAGACAAAGTTCACCTTTTAACATAAATTCAAGCCCATCTTTTAAGTCCTAAACCTAATGCCATTCTAAACCCATAACCCAAATCCATTACCTAACCTAAGTCCAAAACCCAATACCATCCATAACTCAAATCCATTTTCTAGTCCAACCTAAGTCCAAGACAAAGTCCATTCTATAAGTCCTAAACCAAGTCTACTTTAAGCCTAATACCAAGCCCATTATCTCACATCTCCTTAAAAAGTGACACATGTTGATCTCCTATAAGCCCTCACTACCCAATGTACTTTTTAATTGGAGAGTCAACTCCTCCTTGTGAAAATTCAAGAATGCCCTTCCCAAAAAGGTTGCTTAAATCAAAAAGGTTCTTTGGTCTGTGGTAATAATCTATAAAGTTGAGAGAACTTCCAATCATACCCTCAAAAGGTGAGAATCTTCAAGTACATACATAGAGCTTTCCCTTTAATCCATTTCAAAATTATACTTCCACCCTTACTTTATGTGTTATTTACAAATGAACCAAGATCTACTTTTCACCTACCATTTCACCTTTACACATGTCATTCTCCTACTCACCTTCCCAAAAGTACTTTTGTTCTCCCATTGGTCCATTTAAAAAATATACATCCACCCTTGCTTTATGAGTTATTTACACATGAATCAAGATCTACTTTTCACCTACTACTCCACCTTTACACATGTCATTCTCATATTCACTCTCCCAAAAGTTCTTTTTGTTCTCTCATCCTTATTTATCAAAAAATCAAAGATCAAAGAATATTTTTTGAATTTCTTCACAAATGTCATCTTTACCTTCACAAAATGAAAAATCCAAAAGGAAATAACTTAAATCTCATTTCTATTCTCTTTATTTTTAGGGATGGAACACTTTATCCCCAAAAGTTTTCCAAAAACTCTATAAATACCCTTATTTTCTATGAACAATTCATGCACTCAAGCCCCCATCTCTCAAACTAAAATTCTTCCAAAATCCATACTCAATCTCTCATCTTCTAATTTCAACTCACTGAACCCTCAACCATTTCACTCAACCCTCAAGTCTACCTCACATGGTTCAAGTTCATCAAGGGACAAGATGGGGTTTAAGATGTAGTTATTTACTTTAAGATTGCATTCTTTTCTTTTAAGCCTTTCCTTTTTTTTATTTTAGAAATCTCTAAGATATAATGCATACCCTCTCCCATCTCCGGTAGATTAGATTAAGGTTCGATCGAAATGATGGGGGTTGAAGTCCTTTTCACCTCAATCTCATGCATCATATCGTACACAATGCAGACACTCACATGTGCATGGCAATGATGAAGAAATGTGTCACCCTATTGATGTGGTAAAACACTAAGTTTCTATCCATGCATACATGCATCAAGGTTGTAGCCTCAAGGGAACTCCATCATGGAGTCTCTCTAATAGCTTAAAACCAATATTCATATCCATAACAATAATGTGACTACATGGGTCACTGTTTTCCATAGGATGTCCCTAACTTCACATTGAAATCAAAGCCCTTCTCTAAGGGGATATTTTTGCTCAATACACACCACTTTAGCATGTATTTTCTATCTATATTCTTAAGTTTTTTAAAAAAATAACCAAGCAAGGTAACCACCTTTGGTGGAGAGGATGGGGTGCCTAACACCTTCCCCATCCTCTAACTGGACCCCCTTACTTAGATCTTAGGTAGACCTTGCCCTTTCCAACACATGAGAGTCACTACAACACCATTAAAAAAAATAGTTTTTAAAAAATCAATTCGGTGACCATTCACACCCATTTCTAAAAAAGAATGGTGGCGACTCCAAACAATGTAGCATTGAGGTTCATGGCGAACATTTCATATCTACAGGTAGTTGGTCCATTTGGTGTATCAAAGGCACATTTTTTATTTTTATTTTTCAATCAAGGACTTGAAAAGTACGTTGATCGGATAGCTATAAATCATTGATCATGTACAATATAGTTTTTTGATAGTCTATGGTGGGGATATGACGCATGTCCCATGCTTGGAGTTTCATTTATAATAAGTTGGGGGTATGTATGAATGCAGGTGGTGCAAGAGATGATAGATCCAAATGCTAAGATAGAGTTCAGACCCAACATAGAGAATGATCCTCACAAGAGCCTAACAAGAGGAAACCTGACATCTCGAAGGCTAAGGAGCTGCTAGGGTGGGAGCCCAACGTGGTACTCCGCAAGGGTCTGCCACTCATGGTCTCCGACTTCCGTCAACATACCTTTGGTGATCACAAGGAAGGTGGTTCCATCTCTTAAGCCATTAATAACAAACCATATCCGAATATTCCTAAATGTAGTAGCAATAGTTCAACAACAAATTTTTATTAATAGAATCTCTCTTTGCATTAGATTTTTATTTGTTATTCCTAATTGAAATAGTTGTCGAAATTATTTGAATGTGTTATAATGCTTTGTAATGTTGAAGTAATAACTTTAACCGAATTTTTTTCATTTTGAACGATGCATTTTATTTTTTAATTAGGATGTAACATATAATTGAAGAAATTGGGGTGTCAATAGTAAATTTTTTTTTAATATTGCGTTGCATAATTGCAATTTGCCTGAGCTGGGTTCGAAAGACACCGTCCAAAAGCAAAGGTAGCTTTTCCTCATATCTCTTGCCTCCTCGGTTCCCTCACCACGCTTCTTTTCTAAGCTCGTAAACCTCTAATATCCTTTTTGAGTTCATATCTCTTGATTTGTTTATAAATCCAGAAAAATGACTGTCGAAGGCTGTCATTTTTTATGACTATCTAAGACTATCAGTTTTTACGACCGTCGTTATTTTTGATGGTCTACAACCGTCATTTTTCCAACTTTTACCGGTAGTCACATTTTAACCGCGACTCCTTTTAAAATAATTGTTCTTGCGACGGTAATAGCAGTCGTTTATTTGGCATTATGACGTAGTGTGTGCTCACTTAGGAATATCTTTTTGTTGATTTCATCTTTAAGAGGTGTCTATGACTTGGACACCACTATGGAAAGATAAGAGACCGTATGCATGTGATGTATCCTCTTGTAGACACCCCATTTTTGCATCCGCCTGATTAATCAACTCGTCAACCCGATCGCAACGATTCCCAATGATGGATGTTATTTCCATTGCTTTATTTTATTACCAGAAATGTTTCAGAAATCCGGATGAGGTATCTCGAACTGACAAAACCTTAGAAACCACGCTACACTAGGAAAATACGACTCCAAAAACATAGAAATCATCATCTTGCAGACAAAAAAGAAGCTTCAAGATAAAAATCACTAAATTACCAAAATACCCCTAACATCAAAACAACCCTAGAGCCTACGTTACGATTAGGAAAACCCTTTCGAACACATAAAACAACAAATCGAAACCAAATAAATCACTTCGCCAATTTTCACAAAATTTGACAAAATTACGAAAATGCCCCTCATAAAGTTCACAACCATTTCACACAAAAAATTTCATAAATAACAGAAACTAATATTTCCATTGAATTCTTACGAAAAATCGATTCTAAAACATCCTAGAACATTAAAAATTGACTTAAAACGTGTAAAGTCCTCTCCGAGGGCAAAACGGTAATTTCACAATTTTCATAATTAAAATTTTTGAAATTAATAAATAAAATATTAAATAATTAAAGTGAAACATTAATAAAATTAATTTAAAATTTTGAACTAAAAAAATCGATCAATCGGACTCTCATGAAAAATTGTTGAGGGTTCGTGAGATATTTCTTTAAGGACCCCTCCATTTGGGGGTCCAAAGAATTACAGATATAATAGAGGAGGGTTCTCCAAAAAAATTAAAGTCAATCAAGCAAGACTAAGGTCAAGGTATTAAAGTCAATCAAGTGAGACTAAAGTCAATTAAGCAAGACTAAAGTCAAGATATTAAAAGTCAATCAATTAAGACTAAAGTCAAAATATTAAAAGTCAATCAAATAAGATCAAAAGTCAAAATCATAATAGAGTTCTAATTAAATAATAACTCTATCTAATAGAGTTCTAATTAAAACACAACTCCTCCTAAAACAACTCTAATTAAAACACAACTCTAATTAAAAGAACTCTAATTAAACACTAACTCTATCTAAATCAACCCTAAAAAAATCTATAAATAGGGGTGCTCACATCCTATTTTCGTATCAAATCATAAACCCTAAGAGAAGTAGGTCTAAAAGCCCCCCTAGCCTCCCATAAATCCTAGTTTTGGAGTCCCAACTCCTTACTTAACATCCTTTCTTCGATTTTAACCTAGAAAACACCTAAAAGTCCTTCGAAAACACCCCAAAACCCATAACAAATTTGAAGAATCCAGATCAAAAAAGAGATACCTTGCCTCGGAGATCAGAAATCAAATCCGGAAACAGAACGAAGCAAGGAGTACGGTATAAGGAGCAATTTGTGTCGGATCTAAGAGAACAAGGTCTTTGCTATCGGAAAGGTATAATTTCTTACTTTTTTTTATTATCTAGGTTTTTTTCTTTTAGCAGTGTAACTTATTTGGAAAGTTAGTAGAGACTGACTTTGGCCGGGCGGGGTTGGTGCCTAACACCTTCCAACCTCGTAACATGATCCCCGAATTCAATTTTTTCTGTTCTAGATTAGTTCTTTATCTATTTAAAGTCATTGATCGGTTCCTAGACCGTAATAATTGGGTGGCGACTCCCAAACCTCAAGGGTCAAAAGCGGATCCGCGCACCCCGCAGATCGAGGGCCCTTTCAGTGGCGACTCCACTGGGGACATTGAGGATCAGACTTGAAAAACCCCAAGTATGGGAACTTTGCCAATAACCTAGTTTTTATTTTATTTGATTCTATTTAATTTTTAGTTGGTTTTTTTTATTGTTCGTTTATTGTTGTTTTGATATATTTGTGAGTCCAATCATTAACTTCGGTTCAATTTTGGATATGTTAATCTGGCATATTATTATTCTTATATATAGTTCAATCGAGAGTCACATAGGGTGACGTTAAATTATACCAAATTTCAACGGATAACTTTGTTGAGGGTGGAATAACGATCGTTGAGAATGAAATAATGAAACGAAAATGATTTTTATTTTAAGGTATGTCGATCTATTTTTGGATAACAAAGGATTTTTTTTTTTTTTTTTTTTAAAAGGGAAACATTTTGATATAACCTTTTTAGTTAGTTGTTTTTCATTTTTTTAGATGTTTTTATAGGCAAGATATGCTGCCCATTGACAGCATATAGAATTTCAAACAATAAAAATAACAAAATAAAAAATAAAAAAAAATTTCAGTTTCTGCCAACAGCAGCTTTTGATGGTGTGGCTCTAGTACAAGTCAATTTGAACTATTTAAGCCCAATGATATTCAATGGGGGCGTTGGTAGTAAAAAACCAGTTTTACTTATTTCTTTTTCACCTTTTAAAACAGTTAAAAAAAAAAAAAAAAAGAATCCATCGTCTTCTTCCCCATTTGTTTTTGTCGGCCTCAACAGAGAAATCGACCTCCCAAGTGTTCTTAACCCATATTTAGGTTTGTAAATCTCAATCGACGGAGAGATCTGCTGTACGAGTTCGTTCTCATCTTGTTGTTCCTCGATCAAGCGGATAACTACGAACAAAGAGGGCTGACAGATGGTGCGATTTCCTCTGTGGGATGAGATATTCAACGAAAATCGAAGGTTGCATGAATTTCAATCTCCACCTCTGTGCTTCTTTTCATTCGGACATCATCTTGCCTCTCGGTTTTAATGGCTATGTTCTTTTTTCTTTTTCCTCTCTCGATCAATCGGTTATGGTTCAGGTTTTTTTTTATCTCGACGTGGAATACAATATCCTTCGTAGAGATGAGTTTGATTTTCGGTTTTTTATTGCTTTTCAAAAAAAAACCCAAAGAGACATTTTAGAGAGATTGTTTTTCATCTCAGGTAGTGGATTTAAGTCAGCTCGTTCGAAGAAATTGTTACCAAATTTCAGATTGTTTTTTTTTTCTCCAACAAGCTAACATGACAGATGAGTCACCCATATTTTTCTTGATTTTTTCTACGATGTTAATGTCACATTCTTTCTCGACTTTTATTTTTTGATTAATTGTGTCAAAATTGGTGGGTTTGTTTTTTTCTTCGCTGCTCTCGGCTATGGACATCCAAGAACGTTAATGGCCAAATACCGACTGATTTAAGATAAGGGAATGAACTTTCTTTAGCAGCAACATCTACTATAACCCGAGTCAATGGGATTGACTATAGATCACATTGGGTTCCAAAAATATGTTATACAATGTTGTTCCCATCTTACAAATTTTTGATAGTTGGAAGGTGTTGATCGGGAGTTTGAATTAATTGAGTTAAAAATCAAATCTTGTGATTTTATCACAATTTTCGGATAATTGCCTATCAATTGAGGGGTTTAACTCATATTGAATTATACCTCCATCAAGTCCCGGAATTGATAAGAAAGTTTTTTTATATATATTTTTTCAAAAAATTGATGTTTGAGTGTTGCCGACAAACAACATAGGGGTTTATATCTTTTTGTTTTGTTTTGTTTCATAAAAATTCTTTTGATTGAGATCAACTTGTTTTAAAAAAAAAAAAATCCTCTTTATCTCATCAATCATTATCATACCCTCAATTCGATATCCTTTGAAATTTTGAATTATTTAGGGATCGCCCTAAAATAACCTTGATTGGACCATGTAAATTGTTCTTTTGAGAATTGGAACTATGGGTTTATTTCAATGATTTGGACCATATTATTAGTTCATGTTAATTGCCTATTTAACATGCCATAATCTTGTTTGAGATACATGTTTGATGTTGATCATAATATTGATGTGAGGGAATGTGATCGGATTGGTATTCATGTGATATCAATGTTGTAGTGATTTGATTGGACCCATGGGCCCACTTGTTTGAAAAGGCCTCGGGCACACCCCACCCTATTTTGCACACACCACATGCACGTTTACTGTTTTACCCACTTACACGTCCCATATAGCCAACGTGGCACTAGTGCGTGGCCCGGTCTCCTCGGAGATGCGACGTCATTCATGAAAATCACAACTCCAGTCACGTACCTTAGGGTATATCAAACTAGGGCATCGATACCATCTGATCAGGTGATTCTGAGAAGTATGTTGATGCACCCAGGCTGGAGCGACCTGAGCCTTTTACCTATTGTGAGCCACACAGTCACATGTCCCGATTGCCAACGTAGTACTAGTACGTGGTTGGTCCCCTCGTGGGATGCCAAACCATTTATGAAAGCTACAACTCTTGACTCGTAGCCGTAGGTATAAAAGATAATCTGAGTATATCAATTGTACTTCTTGGTCAAAATCGGTGCCTAAGTAAGATCTTGCCCCGCTGTACCCTACTGTACGAGGGGGATAGACTACGTCTATTCTAGACGAGAGGTATTTAAGTGGGCCCTTGCTCAGCATTGTGCGCCACCTCTCAACTGGAGATCAAACTGGCTATTTTTGGCTTCAGAGAAGTGAGTTGAGATTTTAGATTATCACCTATACGGTATATCAAACCAAGTCACCACGTATCGAGAGGTATATAGGTGTGCATGGGCAAGGGTGGCCAGATAAAATGCATTGCACGCAGTAAGTTTAGAGTCTAGAAACCTTCCCTGTAGGTCACGACTCAAATTTATCGTGGGTATTCCCGGGTTGTTTATTGAATGGAACATTTTGATTGATGAATGTGTGTGAATGATGTGAATGATGAGATCAAAGTGTATGATTGTCCTCAAGGATCAAAAATTTGTTTTGAAAATTAAAATGGGTGCACCAACCCAATAAAGAATCCATTCTTTTACAATAATGACCCAGTCTACCTCGATCCAACAATCATGAAGGACCGAGCCATGGAAATTGAATTTTCAAAGAAGAAAAGGAAAATATTTTCCAGAAAAGAATGTTTTCCAAAAGAAGTGTTCTCTAGAAAAAATATTTTCCAAGAAAAAATATTTTTCGAAAAATGTTTTCTATAGGAACAAGATTTTCTGAAAGAAAAATATTGATATTTTACATGGACCTTGGAAGAGTACTAAAATACCCTTTTGTGTCAAACCAGATGCTAGTCGCAGGCCATAACCCCAATCGATCAGTTAGTCAAAACAACCGTCATAGGGATGCACCCCGTAAAGAAGATCAATTTTGGGAGATTCATGTTGAGGAGTGCTCTTTACTTCCACGAGTTTGAAATAAACTGGAACCTCTTACGTGCTATGGCTAAGCGATGGAACCCCTATCTTCATATATTCCATATGGGGTATATGCACTTGTGCCCCATTCACGAGGATTATTATGGCATCATGAGGATATCCACTTTAGGCCTTCTAGTCAGGCCCTCATTGAAGATCGGATATTCTGGTGACCTCGCCACAGGACTGAACATTTCCAAGGAAGAAGCCAAGGCCTTAGTCCATGACGAGAGATTGAACTTAGTACCTTTACTGGGCCCGTATCACTTCCGTAGTCACCCTATCAATGTAAAACCCGAAGCCTGGTGAGCTACTAAAGATTATCGATTGTGCCTAGGAATCCTAGCCCAATACATACTGATCTCCAATAGTGATGGCCAAACTATCCCTAAGTCCTTCATAGATATAGCCTCTCAACTCTCAAGAAAAGCCAACCTGGTACCGCTCATCCTAACTGAAACTTTCTCAGGTTTAGATGCCATAAAAAATGGTGAGCGGGAAAGCTTCAAAGGAAGCCCCTACTTACTCTATATGTGGCTTTGTGACTGTCTCAAAATCGTAGATGTTCCCTCAAACCTCGAATATGGGCCAGAACACTTTTCCAAGATAAATCTGTTAGTGCGACACAACTCAGTCAAAGCTTGGAGCAAATGGTTAGACTCTCGCCTTGCCTGTCATATCAGTTTTAGGTGCCCTTGGTGGATGACTGATCCCCTTATTCTAGGAACCAAAGGATCCTACTATGTCTGTCTGATTGGTTTAGAAGAAACATCTTTTTACCATCCTAATCTGATCCCAGAACAGTACGATGTACCTATAGAGTTATCTTTACCTCAGCAAAAAACTTTCTTTCCCCCCGAGCCTATGACCGAAAAGTTAGTACACCTCATTGAGAAAGCTTGGAATAAACGTACCTTAGGGTATCCAGACGGACCGACAAAATTCAGAGAGCCAGTTGTTAGAGCCAAGAGGGTCAAGCCTGACAGCAATCCTGATGACCATCAAGATAAAGCCAAGCGTCCATGTAAAAATAGTTCAAGTCAAATTTGTTGAAAGATATTTTTAATAAGAACATATTCTTTGTTAATCATTTTTAATAAAACTATCTTTCTTTTTTAATAAATATCTATTTCCTTTTCGAATATTCATTGTGTGAATGGATTAATTAATGGATTTGTGCATAAACCTCAATAAAATGATTTCTTAAAATGTTATCAAGGGGGTAATACTGAAATTGACTAAATCTACATTTAATGGGGTCATATAGGATTATCATTGCGCCCAAACTCAAGCGTCCACCTCCTAGTTGGAATCGTAAGTCCAGTCGGTTAGAACGAACCATAGTACCAAGTCAACAAGCAGAGATGGCTTCAGAATCTGAGCTCACAGAGATCGGTAAGATCTTGGCAGCCTTTGCCAATGATATCAACAATATAAAAGGCAAAGTGGAAATGTTAGAACAGACCTAGAAATCGACGGGAAATCCTCTAGATGACCTAAAGGGAAAAAAGATAGAAGAGAAACGCCCACGTGAAATCTTCGAGCTCGACGGAGACGAAGAGTATGTTGATGAAAATCTGGCGTTATCTAATAGAATGTCTCAATTGGAGTCAGCTATGAAAAGTATAAAGGGTATTGATGAAATTGCAGCAGGCATTGAAGCTCTGAACCGCATCCCTAGAATCCATTTGCCAGAGAAGTTTGTGATGCCTGAAATGGACAAGTTCAGTGGGACAGGGTGTGCGAAAACGCATCTTAAGGTGTATGTTACCAACATGCGCACTATGGGGCTGAACGATGAACAGATGACATTATTGTTCTAAAGAACTTTATCAGGATCAGCACTACGTTGGCTAATGTCTCAAGATCCAGTTACTGTGGGTACATGGGAGAACATGTCAAAGGCCTTCTGGCATCAATATAAATACAGTACTGAGATTGAGACCTCAAGAAGGGATTTGGAAGCAACTAAACAGAAAAATGGGGAGACATTCACTGATTTCATTGGTCGCTGGAGGGCCAAGGCTACTCAAATGTGGGATAGACCTTCGGAGAAGGAACAAGTAGCGATTATCCTAAAGAACCTCTCTCAAGGATATGCTCAGCACCTAGTGGCCCAATACCTCCCTACTTTTGAATCCTTGCTACAAACCGGAAGCCAACTCGAGGATGCATTTGCCTCTAGGACTATTTCCAACCCCTCAGATAACAAGCCTAAGAAACCATATGTTCCTAAACCCAATATCAATCATACTTACATCGTCAATACCTCAGTTACCCCAGCTTAACCCCCGGCCCGGGCTAATAACCAGGTTCACCCAAGTCAACCTCGAACTCCGCGTCAATTTATCAATTTATGGATGACCTTTACCGTTGCTTTGCAAAAATTGTTGAAAAAAGGGTTGCTTACCCCGATTCAACCTCGACCTTTACCAAATCCCTTGCCAGCCGGACACAACCTTAACTTATTCTGCGAATTTCATCAAAATCCTGGCCATCACACGGATCGATGTATCACTTTGCGCCATGCCATTCAAAACCTCATTGATAACAAAAAGATCATAATCCCTAGCCTACCAAATGTCACCACTAATCCACTACCTACCTATCAATCTCCACCAACCCTAAACATGGTTTCTCACGCCTCATTGCCATTTGATCCCGTCTCTCTTATCCATCCAATCCAAGTCAAATCGCCTAGTTACCCCCTTGCTGGGATAGCTTTCACTGATGAGGTTTTCACTACGAATTATGAACCATTTAATCTAACCTCAGATGATACATATTGTTTATCCCTGCCTCGCTACAGTAGTCCCGCATTCACTAGTTACCTGTTGGCCCAAATGAATTTGAAAAGCCCAGTACCTTTGACAGACGAAGATCCATACTTGTTGATTGAAGAAGATGAGCCTTTCTCCCTTTCCTGTGATGAAGTTAGACATATGACTCGAGGGGGAAGAGTTTTTAAGCCACAAGAACTCTGTGTTGATAATCCTGCAGCCCTGACAAGAAAAGAAGGAGAAGATCCCACTAAGGAAAGTATCGAAGAAGATAACTCCGTGATCAAGCAGTTGAAAAAATCAGGGGCCAATATCTCAGTATGGGGTTTACTCATGGCTTCCACTACTCATAGGGAGGCTGTTCTCAAAGCACTAAACACAGCCCAGGTCTCCCTTGAAACTTCTCCAGATCAGCTGGCCAGTATAGTAGGGGCAAGTTACGTGGAGAATATCCTGTCCTTCTCGGACTCAGATCTCCCGAAAGAAGGGGCAAGTCACACTAAGCCGTTACACATTACAGTTGACTGTAACGGGATAAGGGTACCTCTGGTTTTGATCGATAACGGGAGTGCACTGAACGTTTGCCCATTGAAAACGGCTATTTGTCTCGGATTTAAGACTGAAGATCTCAAGCCCACTAATCAAGGTGTTAGGGCCTATGATAACACCAAGAGGGATGTACTGGGAATTTTGCACCTTCGATTGTCCATAGGCATAGCTAAATTTCCTGTGGAATTTCAGGTTATTGACATCCAGTCTTCTTTCAATTTACTGTTAGGGAGACCATGGTTACACCAAATCAAAGCCATCCCTTCTACGCTATACCAGAAGGTCAAGTTTATCAAGGATGGGCTAGTGATTACTCTCCATGGAGATGCTGAAATTGTAGGGATTATAAACAGTAATGAAGATAAGGATGAGCCGTTGCTTGAGATTCAACCAGAACAACAGGGAGTAGAGCTCAGTGGGTTCGAGTTTGAAAAGATATACTCAATCCAATAAGATCAAGCCATGAAAGAATATTTTCCAATGGAAAATACCTCTAATTGTTACATGGCCAATATATTCAAGAAAATGAGATTCTTGCCTGGTATGGGCTTAAGTCGCAAGCAGCAAGGTATTAAAGAGGCACCAGTGATTAAAGAGGTCATCGGCACATTCGTACTAGGATATAAGCCTACTAAGGAAGATTGGGCCCAATACTGGAAGACAAAACGAGACAAGACCATTGCAAAAAGGCAAAGGCGCACCACGGATCTCATCAAAATGAAGCCCTATCGAAAGACCCTCAATGGTTATTTTGTGAAAGAAGGAGAAGACTTCCGCTACTGTGGGTTCCCAGAGCCGTTCATTGATCACATCACAGGTACTCGTCTGCCGGGGTTTGAAATCTTTTTTGACATAGAATGGCCTGAAAAGGAAGCAAACACAGAAGTTAAAGAAAAGAAAGTTGAAGACTGGCAGCTCGATCTGGACTCCCTCAACATCGATCAGCTATTCATTGAAGACCATAGTGTTTTAGTGTTGTCAGTTGAGAAAGGGATCCCAAATCCCCAGTCTATAATCAAACCTATTGTTGGGTGTCTCTCAAATTATCATGTAATTAGTCCTGTGTTGCATGTCAAGGCTGGGTCTGTCGGTCCCCTTAGTCCTGTTCAGTCTGACATGCCAGTTGAGTCATTTATTTTTGTTGAGTCGAGTAGGTTAGTTGTTTCTGCTGAGTCTGTTATTTCTAGTGAGTCTATGTTTCCTGCTGAGTCAAATGAGTCCGTCAAGTCTGCAATGAATCCTGTTACCCCATCTCTTTTAAATGAAATAAAAGAAATTTTTGATTACCTTGAGCGCAATAATAATTTAACTAATAATCTGGCTTCGGAGGGAGAATCTTCTGACGAAGAACCTCCCCCTGAAATAATCAAATTACTTGAACAAGAAGAGGAACGTCGGACTCAACCTCTAATAGAGGAAGTAGAGGTTATCAACCTCGGAACGAAAGAAAATCCTCAAGAAATTTGGATAGGGGTCACTTTATCTCCCGATGAACGCAAAGGGATAGTAGACTTACTCAGAAAGTTCAAAAACGTGTTCGCATGGTCTTACGAGGATATGCCGGGGGTAAGCACAGATATTGTTCAACATCGGATTCAATTATATCCTGATGTTCGACCGATCAAACAAAAACTTCGACATATGAAGCCAGAATGGACTATGAAAGTCAAAGAAGAAGTTACAAAGCAGATTAACGCTGGATTTTTGGAAGTAGTCGAATACCCTGAGTAGATTGCCAATGTAGTCCCGGTACCGAAAAAGGATGGAAAAGTCAGGATGTGTGTGGACTTTAGAGACCTAAACAAAGCAAGCCCAAAAGATAATTTTCCTTTATCACACATAGATATCCTAGTAGATAGTACAGCAGGACACGCTTTGTTGTCCTTCATGGATGGATTTTCACGGTACAATCAAATTAAAATGGATCCTCGAGATATGCAAAAAATGTCGTTCATCACACAGTGGGGGACCTTCTGCTACAAGGTCATGCCTTTTGGTTTGAAGAACGCTGGAACTACCTATCAAAGAGCAGCCACGACTTTACTACATGACATGATACACAAGGAAGTCGAAGTCTATGTAGATGATATGATAAGTCAAATCTAAGGAACGACTGGGGCATGTTTTTGTGTTAGAAAAGTTTCTCACAAGGATTCAAAAGTACCAACTCCGCCTCTACCCGTAGAAATGTGTGTTTGGAGTGACTTCTGGAAAACTATTGGGATTTATGGTCAGTCAGAGAGGGATTGAAGTAGACCCTGTGAAGATTAAAGCTATCCAAGAGATGCCGCCACCCGAGACTGAAAAGTAGATTCGAGGTTTTCTAGGCAGAATCCAGTATGTTAGCAGATTCATCGTTCAACTCACCAACGTTTGCGAACCTATTTTCAAGCTTCTCAAGAAGAATGAACCAACAGTTTGGAATGAGCAATGTCAAAAGGCTTTCGACCAAGTCAAGGAGTACCTCTTAAACCCGCCTATTTTGGTCCTACCTACATCGGGTGAACCACTTCTTCTTTATTTGTCAGTCACAGAAGAAGCTATGGGATGCATGCTTGCACAATATGACAAAGATACTCGCAAAGAGAGGGCTATATACTACATCAGTAAAAAGATGTTAGAATATGAATGAAAGTATTCGTCTCTCGAAAAAACTTGCTTAGCACTGGTATGGGCTACTCAGAGACTCCGGTACTATATGCTGTCTCATTTAATTATCCTGTTATCTCGGATGAATCCTCTCAAGTATCTTTTCGAGAAGCCGACGTTGACAGGGAGAATCGCGCGATGGTTATTGTTGCTATCAGAGTTTGACATCACGCATGTTACACAGAAGTCTATCAAAGGAAGAGTTGTAGCAGAATACTTGGCAGATCACCCTATAGTAGAAGGAATAAAGTCTGTTGATCAATTTTCAGATAAGAACATCTTGCACGTTAAAGAAGAACAGCAGAACCGAACATGGCAGTTGTACTTTGATGGAGCCGCTAATCAAAATGGGTATGGAATAGGGGCAGTCCTATTTTCTCCGGAAGGATGCCACATTCCTATCGCTATTAAATTAGCCTTTTCGAACACTAATAACACGCTGAATATGAGGCATGCATCGCGGGACTCGAAGCTGCTTTGAACTTGGCCATTACAGAAATTGAAGTTTTTGGGGATTCAGCCTTGGTCATACATCAGTCATTGGAAGAATGGAAGACTAGGGATGAAAAGTTGAAACCTTATCATGAGCATTTGTTAAACTTAGTCAGTAAGTTTAAAGTTATCCTGTTCCAACACTTGTCAAGGGAGGATAACAGATTTGCTGACTCCTTAGCAACTTTATCTTCAATGATCCGTTTACCCCTAGCATGGAATTGAGACCGATTACTGTTGAAGTTAAAGACAAACCCGCATACTGCCATCAGATCAACATTGCTACTCGACTACCTGATGGAAAGCCATGGTACACAGATATAAAGAGAGTGTTGGAAAAACAAGAATTCCCAGAAGAAGCATCGAGGAAGGAACGACAAACCCTACTAAGATTAGCATCTCAATTTATCCTGTGTGCAGGAAGTTTATACAAAAGGTCTTATGATGGGATTCATCTGTCGTGTGTTGATGAAGATCAAGCTGAACAGATAATGGTTGAACTACATTCAGGAGAATGTGACCCTCACATGAGTGGGAAAATGTTAGCTTAGAAAATTATGAGACAAGGATATTATTGGCCCACGATGGAAACAGATTGTCATCACATGGTCAAAACCTGTCATAAGTGCCAAATACATGCGAACCTTATATATGTACCACTATCTCAATTAGTGGGTCTGACTTCACCATGGCCATTCTCAGTCTGGGGAATTGACATTATTGGTAAAATATCGCCTAAGGCATCAAACGGGCATGAATACATTCTAGTTGCCATCGATTAATTTACCAAGTGGGTCAAAGCTGCCTCTTATGCTGTCCTCACTGCGTCTCGAGTTGCAAAGTTTATTCAAACGAACATCATCAGTCGATACGGGGTACCTTCGGAGTTGATCTCTGATAACGGGTCACACTTCAAAGCTGAGGTTATCAAATTGTTTTCAAAGTTCAAAATTTCACACCACAAATCATCTCCTTATCGCCCTCAGATTAATAGAGCGGACGAAGCAGCTAATAAGAATCTCAAGACTATCATAAGGAAAATGTGTCAATCACATCGAGATTGGTCAGAAAAACTACCATTTGCACTATGGGCATATCGAACTTCAATCCGATCCTCCACTGGAGCTACTCCCTACTCCTTAGTGTATGGCATGGAAACAGTCTTGCCAGTTGAAATGGAGATTCCGTCTCTCAGGGTTTTGTTAAAAAGTCAGTTGTCAGAAGCAGATTGGATTCGCCAACGATATGAAGAATTGAATTTGATCGAAGAAAAATGACTAAGAGCGTTGTACCACGTGCAAGCTTATCAAAGAAGAGTCGCCCGCGCATTTGACAAAAAGATCAAGACCCGTCACTTACAAGTCGGGGACTTAGTACTCAAAGAGAATCGGGTACCTATCTTTGACCCTAGAGGGAAGTTCAAACCAAATTGGGGAGGTCCGTTCATCGTCAAGGAAATATTACCAGGAAAAGCTGTCAGACTTCAAAATCATGATGGAATCGAATTACCAGAACCAACTAACCTTGACCAAATCAAACGGTACTACATTTAAGGAGGTCATCTTTGGCCGAATCAATCCTCATATTACCCAGTTACCCAGTTCAACATATCCTTTCTCAACCCCTTTGCAGCGTTTTCAAAAAGAAAAATTATGCCTTTTTCTTTCTCTGCCCGATCACCTAACCTAGGGAAGGGAAGCTTCGAACTACGTTTTGGTCTAATCCCAAAATTCTGGGGTACGTAGGCAACCTGAGAATTTACTTCAGGCTCGACCACATCAAAATAAAAAAAAATCTTTTCCCCATACAATAAAAAAAATCAAGAAAAAATTCAAAAGAAAAGAAAAATATCTTTAAAATGGGGAAGAAAATTTAAAGCAAAATAAAAGAAATGCCACACAAGGGGCATTTGGGTTTTGAGCCTCAAAATCCCTTTCTTTTTATACCTAGTCCTAAGCTTACCTATAAAAGTCCTCCTAAGTACCGTGCGAAAAGTCAAGGAAGATAGCAAAGCATGATCAGACAGCAACTCCAGAAGTTCAGACAGGAAGAAAAGATAAAGAAGAAAAAGGCCTGCTAGGTTGAAAATCCCAAAATGGCGACTTAGGCAAAAATTAAGGCACGCTCGCAAGGTTGAAAATCTGAAAGGACAACTTTGACAACAATCAGAGCTAAGAAAAAAACAAAAGCTCGCTAGATCGAAAACTTGAAAAGGTGATCTAGGCAAAAGCTAGAGCAAGCTCGATAGATTGAAAACCTAAAAAAGTGATCTAGGCAAAAGTTAAAGCAATAAAGAAAAACAGAAGAAAATCCCAAGCTGAAAGCGGTCCGAGCTGAAACATCAGAAGTCCGAATAATCAAGTTCAATACTTAACTTAAACCAAGCATAGACTCAGAAGCCACAAGTATCTTGTCTACGATCGATTTGAAAATTCTTACTTTTCCAAGTGAACCAAGGGAAATAAGGGTGAATTCTAAAATGAATCTCGAAAGGAAATAATTTTGTTCTCTTGAGCCTGACTCAAAACTTTCAATAAAAGTAATCAAAATTAAAAGTTGAGTCTTTATTGCGCTTGTGGTAATCAAATATTTCAAACCTTCATACAAGGGGCATTTTCTTTATTCTTTAATCTAACTTTTCCTCCTTATACTAGGGGCATTTTTTTTAATTTTTGCATGATGTGTTCAATTATCTTCAATGCCACGTACATTGTCAAACTAGGGGCATTTTGTCTTTGAGCAATGTAATAGGAACCCCAAGCTTAAGGTTACCCTCTTGATAATAGTTTTTCGAAAAACTTTTGAAGTTCAAAAGAAATAAAAACTCAGGTTTTAAATTCATAAAACTTTTTGGATAAAACCTTGAGGTTCAAACAAAATCACTTTGGGTCTCACATTTGACTGTGCCCAGAGATTAACTAATAATTCTCTTACCTAGAGTAGGAGATATGGTATTCTTTCGTTCCCAGATTCCTTTCCAGATCCAATCATTCTTAGATTCGATCATTTCTCTTCCAGATTCATTACCTTTCAGATTTATTCATTCTCCGATACATTCCAATCAGTCTTCTCCAAATTCATTTATTCTTTTCCGAAATTCCTTCATTCCTCTGCCAGTTTTGCTCAGTTACCGCCAAGGGTTATCTTGGATTTTGCTCAATTACCGCCAAGGGTTATCTTGGATTTTGCTCAGTTACCGCCAAGGGTTATCTTGGATTTTGTTCAGTTACCGCCAAGGGTTAACTTGGTGAAAGCGCCATCGATCCGCGGGGTGCGCAGATCCGCTTTTGACCCTTTAGGTTTGGGAGTCGCCACCTAGTTATTGTGGTCTAGGAACCAAACTGACTCTAACATGGATAAAAAGAACTAATCTACCACAAAAAATCTGAATTCGAGGATCATGTTACGGGGTTGGAAGGTGTTAGGCACCAACCCCGCCCGGCCAATGCCGGTCTCTACTTATCCAAAATAAATCTACATCGCTAATGACAAACCTAGAAAAAAAATAATAAAAAAGCTTACCTTTGATCTGCAAAAGTGTTATTCCCTCAGATCTGGTGAAAACGGCTCCTTGTACCGTGTTCCTTACTTCGTTCTATCTCCGGATCTGATTTCTGATCTCCGAGGTAAAGTATCTCCTTCTTGGATCTGGGTGCTTCGAATTTGTTGTGGATTTTTAGGATGTTTTTGAGAGGTTTTTGGGTGTTTTCTAGGCTAAAATCGGAGTAGGGGTGCTAGGGAAGGAGTTGGGGATCCAAAATTAGGGTTTTGGGGAGGCTATGGAGGCTTCTTCACCTACTTTTCCTAGGGTTTTTTCTTTGATACGAAAATAGGGTGTGGAGGCTCCTATTTATAAAGTTTTTTAGGAGAATTAGGATTTCATTAGGGTTTCTTTTAGGGTTTCAATTAGGGTTTCAATTAGGGTTTAGACTTTGGTCTCATGAGATGGACTTAGTCTTTAGGGTTTTAATTTAGGGTTTTGACTTTTAGTCTTATGAAATTGACTTGATTAGTTTAGATTAGGTTTTTGATTTAGGGTTTTGACTTTTAGTCTTATGAGATTGACTTGATTAGTGTTTTGATTTAGGGTTTTGACTTTAGTCTTATGATATTGACTTTAATACTTTGACTTTAGTCTTTCTTGGTTGACTTTAATGTTTTGACTTTAGCCTTACTTGACTTTAGTCTTACTTGATTGACCTTAATGTTTCTTTTTACATTTTTTAATGATTTATTTATTAATTTCGAAATTTTTAATTATTAAAGTTGTAAAATTACCGTTTCGCCTTCGGAGAGGATTTTTTACGTTTTAAGTCGTTTTTCAATGTTTCAGGATGTTTTGGAATCAGTTTTTCGTAAGGAATTCAATGGGAATGTTGGTTTTTGTCATTTATGAAATTTTTTGTGTGAAATGATCGTGAATTTTATGAGGGGGTATTTTCGTAATTTTGTCGAATTTTGTGAAAATTGGTGAAATGATTTATTTGATTTCGATTTGTTGTTTTATGTGTTTGAATGGGTTTTCCTAAGCGTAATGTAGGCTCTAGGGTTGTTTTGATGTTAGGGGCATTTTGGTAATTTGGTCATTTTTAGTGATTTTTATCGTGAAGCTTCTTTTTGGTCTGCAAGATGATGATTTCTATGTTTCTGGGGTCGTATTTTCCTAGCGTAGCGTGGTTTCTAAGTTTTGTCAGTTCGAGATACCTCATCCGAATTTCTGAAACATATCTGGTAACAAAATAAAGCATTCGAATAGACATCCATCATTGGGAATTTTTGCGATCGGGTTGACGAGTTGATTAATCAGGCGGATGCAAAAATGGGGTGTCTACAGATGCCCCTATTTGGCAGAGGGTTGAAGCAAACTAGATAGCAAATCTATTTTGGTAGAAAGTGCGATATCCGAATGCCAAAGCTAGTGACAGTTCATTTTGCAGCCTGATTTAGCAATTCGTCGGGGTGTTCGGATCCTTGAGCGTAAAACTCTCCCCGAACTAAAAGGTTGTCAGGTCCTCGAGCGAGAGCTCTCACTGATGACGTCAGATCCTTGAATTTTAAAGAATTCTCCCTGACTAAAAGAACAAGTGTGCAAGTGTGTGCACTGTGTGAAACTGAGTAAAATCTGAGCTTAAACTAAGCATAACTGAGCATAAATTGAGCATAAAAAAATTGAATGTCTTACTTTACCTACCCTGGGTGAAAGAGTAATAAACAATTTTTTTTGGAAAGTTTTACTCTACCTACTCGGGGTGAAAGAGTAATGAACTATTTTTTCTAGGAGTCCTACTTTACCTACTCGGGGTGAAAGAGTAATGAATTCTTTTTCGGGAGTTCTACTCTACTTACTCGGGGTGAAAGAGTAATGAATTATTTTTTCTAGGAGTTTTACTCTACATACTCGGGGTGAAAGAGTAATGGACTTATTTTCTAGGAGTTCTATTCTACCTACTCAGGGTGAAAGAGTAATGAACTATTTTTTCTGGGAGTCCTACTCTACATACTCGGGGTGAAAGAGTAATGGACTTATTTTCTGGGAGTTTTACTCTACCTACTCGGGGTGAAAGAGTAATGAACTATTTTCGGGAGTTCTACTCTACCTACTCGGGGTGAAAGAGTAATGAACTATTTTCGGGAGTTCTACTCTACCTACTCGGGGTGAAAGAGTAATGAACTATTTTCGGGAGTTCTACTCTACCTACTCAGGGTGAAAAAGTAATGAACTATTTTTTCTGGGAGTTCTACTCTACATACTCGGGGTGAAAGAGTAATGGACTTATTTTCTGGGAGTTCTACTCTACCTACTCAGGGTGAAAAAGTAATGAACTATTTTTTCTAGGAGTCCTACTCTACATTCTCGAGGTGAAAGAGTAATAGACTTATTTTCTGGGAGTTCTACTCTACCTACTCAGGGTAAGTAATGAACTATTTTTTCTGGGAGTCCTACTCTACATACTTGGGGTGAAAGAGTAATGGTCTTATTTTCTGGGAGTTCTACTCTAAATGCTCGAGGTGAAAGAGTAATGAACTATCTAAGTATAATCTGAGAAAACCCTCGATGACATCTAGCTGAGCATAGTTCGAGCAAACCCTCGGCGGCATCTGAACATAGTTCCGAGAAAGCCCTAGGCGGCATCTGAGCATAATTACGAGAAAACCCTCGGCGACATCTGAGCATAATTCCGAGAAAACCCTCGGCGACATCTGAGCATAATTCCAAGAAAACCCTTGGCGGTATTTGAGCATAATTCCGAGAAAGCCCTCGGCGGCAACTGAGCATAATCCAAGATAACCCTTGGCGGCAACTGAGCAAAATCCAAGATAACCCTTGGCGGAGACTGAGCAAAATCCAAGATAACCCTTGGCGGAAACTGAGCAAAATCCAAGATACCCTTGGCGGCAACTGAGCAAAATCCAAGTTAACCCTTGGCGGAGACTGAGCAAAATCCAAGATAACCCTTGGCGGCAACTGAGCAAAATCCAAGAAAACCCTTGGCGGAGACTGAGCAAAATCCAAGATAACCCTTGGCGGCAACTGAGCAAAATCCAAGATAACCCTTGGCGGCAACTGAGCAAAATCCAAGATAACCCTTGGCGGAGACTGAGCAAAATCCAAGATAACCCTTGGCGGCAACTGAGTAAAATCCAAGATAACCCTTGACGGCAACTGAGCAGAATCCAAGTTAACCCTTGGCGGCAACTGAGCAAAATTGGCGAAGGAATGAAGGACTTTTGGGAAAGAATGAATGAATTTGGAAAAGACTGATCAGAGTGAATTGGATAAATCTGGAAGATACTGAATCTGGAAGAGAAATGATTGATTCCAAGAATGATTGAATCTGGAAAAGAATCTGGAGAACGAAAGAATGCCATATCTCCTATGTGAGATCCAAAATGCTTTTATTTGAACCTCAAGGATTTATCAAAAAGTTTTATGAATTTAAAACCTGAGTTTTTATTTCTTTTGAACCTCGGGAGTTTTTCGAAAAACCGTTATCAAGAGAGTAACCTTAAGTTTGGAGTTCTCTTCATCTTTTAGGATTAACATTGCTCAAAAACAAAATGCCCCTAGTTTAACAATGTACGTAGCATTGAACACATCATTAAAAAAAATGCCCCTAGTATAAGGGAGGAACTTACATATTTAGAGGAAAAAGAAAAATGCCCCTTGTATGAAGGTTTGAAATATTTGATTACCACAAGCGCAATAAAGATCCAACTTTTAATTTTGATTAACTTTATTGAAGATTTTGAGTCAGGCTCAAGAAAACAAAATATTTCCTTTTGAGACTCATCATAGAATTCACCCTTCTCTCCATTGGTTCACTTCGGGAAGTAAGAATTTTCAGATCGATCGTAGACAAGATACTTGTGACTTCTGAATCTATGCCTGGTTTAAGCTGAGTATTGAATTTGATTATTCAGACTTCTGATGTTTCAGCTCGAACCGCTCTCAGCTTGGGATTTTCTTCTGTTTTTCTTTGTTGCTCTAGCTTTTGCCTAGATCGCCTTTTCAGGTTTTCAATCTAGCGAGCTTGCTCTAACTTTTGCCTAGATCGCCTTTTCAGGTTTTCGATCTAACGAGCTTTTTCTTTTTTCTTGGCTCTGATTGTTGCCAAAGTTGTCCTTTCAGATTTTCAACTTTGCGAGCTTGCCTTAATTTTTGCCTAAGTCTCCATTTTCGGGTTTCAACTTAGCAGGCTTCATCATTTTTTTTTTGTCTTTTTCTTCTCCTCTAACCTTCTAGAATTACTGTCTGATCATGTTCTACTACCCTCCTTGACCTTTTCACACAGTACTTAGGAGGACTTCTATAGGTAGGCTTAGGACTAGGCATAAAATGAAAGGGATTTTGAGGCTCAAAACCCAAATGCCCCTTGTGTGGCATTTTTTATTTTGCTTTGAATTTTCTTCCCCATTTTGAAGATATTTCTTTTTCTTTTCCTTTTAGATTTTTTCTTTATCGGGGAATCTATTTTTTATTTTGATGTGGTCGGGCCTGAAGTAACTTCTCAGGTTGCCTACGTACCCCAAATTTTTGGGATCAGACCAAAACGTAGTTCAAATCTTCCCTCCCCTAGGTTAGGTGATCAGGCTAAGAAATAAAAGGCACAATTTTTTTTTGAAAAGGCTGCAAAGGGCTGAGAAAGGAGATAATGAACTGGGTAGCAGGAAAATTGATTCGGCCAAAGATGGCCTCCTTAAATGTAGTACCATTTGATCCGGTCAAGGTTGGTTGACTCTGGTAGTTCACTTCCATCATGATCTTGAAGTCTGACGACTTTTCCAGACAATATTTCCTTAATGAATGAATTTCTCCAATTGGGTTCAGACTTTCTCCTATAATCGAGGAGGAGTGTTCAATTTTCTTTGAAGTCTGATAGTTAAATCCTTGACCTGTAAATGATGAGCTTTGACCTTTTTGTCAAATGCACGGGTGACTCTTCTTAGATAAGCTTGCACATGGTACAGGGTTTTAACTCGTTTTCTTCGATCAAGTTTAATTCTTCATACTGCTGACGAACCCAATCTGTTTCTAGCAAATGATTTTCCAACAAGACCCTAAGAGACGAAATTTCCATTTCAACTGGCAAGACTGCTTCCATGCCATACACTAAGGAATAGAGAGTAGCTCCAGTAGAGGATCGAATTGAAGTTTGATATGTCCATAGCGTGAATGATAATTTTTCTGACCAATCTCGATGTGATTGACACATTTTCCTGATGATAGTCTTGAGACTCTTACTAACTGCTTCAATCGTTCCATTGATCTGAGGACGGTAGGGGGATGATTTGTGCTTCTGGATCTTCAACTTTAAACATAAAGTAATGATTTATGCTTTGAAGTACGACCCATTATCAGAGATCAGTTCAAAAGGTACCCCCATATCGACTGATAATATGTGATTTGAAACTCAAGATATAGTAAGGATAGTGCTGATACATTTTATAACATCTTCTTTGATTCCATCGATATAGACGAGTATCTATTTCGTGTTGAACAACACCCAAGCTTATACCTAACATACCCTCATATGATCACACGAACAAGTCTTTTGAAATTTCTGAGTAAATTCATTATCCCCTCGTGTTCCTTTAGGGATAAGATGGTTTTTATTTGAATCTCTTTAGGAATTATTTTTTGTTTCGAGGTCAAAGACCTTTCCTTTCTCGATTAAAGGTTGAGCCCGACTCTTATCTTCTTGTTCAGAAACGAAATCTATCAAATTATTAGTTAATTCGTTAATGCGCTCGAGGTATTCAAAAATTTCTTTTATCCGATCAATTTCAGATGGGGCAACAGACACCTCTATAGACTCGATGAACTAACTTGACTCAATAGGAAAGAGTAGACTCAATTTAAGGAAGACATGACCTTGTTGAAAAAAAGGACTCGAGCTAACCCAAATGACTTCACGAAAACTCAAGACAAGTACCCACACGAGTTTGATTAGGACTGAGGACTGAGATATTGCTTACAACCGGTAGGATTGAAGCACTATAATCTTCAAAAAACAACTGGACGATGTTGAGAAATTTTGAGGTCATTTCTAACTGTTGACTTGATATTGACGTTTACTCTAACTGACTGGATTTACAACCCTAGCTAGACAATGGACGATTGAGCTTAGATACAATGATAACCCTTAAACCTCTTTGAAGGTGAATTTAACCAATTTCAGTGTCACCCCCTTGATAACATTTTAAATGAACCCTGAGATTTTATTGAATTTTGTGCACCAATCCATTAAAAAATTCGTCCATTCAATGATTATTCAGAAGAAAAATAATTATGTTGCACTCTTGAAAAATATTGGAAAATAATGTTTTTATTTCACAAATCTGATTATTTTTTGCAACATTTTTTGGTAGTTTTCCAAGGTCCATAAAAACTTTTCATGCAAAAATAGATCTTTTGCAAATTATTTTTCATTCTTTTTCTTTTCTTTTGGAAAACATTTTCTTCTGGAAAATATTTTTTCTCTGAAAAATAGTTTTTTATTTGGAAAGTATCTTCTCTTGGAAAATCTTGTTTTTATGGAAAATATTTTTTGGAAAACGTTTTTTCTTAGAAAATATTTTTTTTAGAGAATAACACTTTTTTGGAAAACACTTCTTTTGAAAAATATTTTTTTCTAGAAAATACTTTCCCTTTGTAAACTATTTTTCTTCTTTGAAAATTTGATTTCTATTTCGATTTAAATGGCCCGGTCCATCAGGATTGTTGGATCGAGTTGGGCTGGGTCATTTGCAAGAGATGGATTTTTTATTGGGTCGGTGCACCCATTTTGATTTTCAAAAACAACATTTTTTTATCCTTAAGGACAATCATATACTCTGATCTCATCATTCACATACATCCATTTCATCATTCACACGCATTCTGATCTCATCATTCACATCATTCACAACAATCACAAGGTCTCATAATATTCCATTCACTGAACAACCCGGGAACACCCACGATAAGTTCGAGTCGTGACCTACTGGGAAGGTTTCTAAACTCTAAGCTTAGTACCTGCAATGCATTTTTATCTTGCCACCCTTGCCCAAGCACACCTATATACCTTTCGATACGTGGTGACTTGGTTTGATATACCGTATAGGTGATAATCTAAAACCTCAATTCACTTCTCTGAAGCCAAAAACAGCCAGTTTGATATCCAGTTGAGAGGTGGCGCACAATGCTGAGCAAGGGCCCACTTAAATACCTCTCTTCTAGAATAGACGTAGTCTATCCCCCTCGTACAGTAGGGTACAGCGGGGCAAGATCTGCTTAGGCACCGGTTTTGACCAAGAAGTGCAATTGATACACTTAGATTATCTTTTATACCTACGGGTACGAGTCAAGGGTTGTAGCTTTCATAAATGGTTTGGCATCCCACGAGGGGACCGACCATGTACTAGTACTACGTTGGCAATCGGGACATGTGACTATGTGGCTCATAATAGGTCAAAGGCTCAGGTCGCTCTAGCCTGGGTGCATCAATATACCTCTCAGAATCACCTGATCAGATGGTATTGATGCCCCCAGTTTGATATACCCTAAGGTACGTGACTGGAGTTGTGGTTTTCATGAATGACGTCGCATCTCCGAAGAGACCGGGCCACGCACTAGTGCCACGTTGGCTAGATGGGACGTGTAAGTGGGTAAAACAATAAACGTGCTTGTGGTGTGTGCAAAACAGGGTGGGGTGTGCCCGGGGCCTTTTTCAAACACATGGGCCCATGAGCCAGATTATGTCATCACATATGGATATCAAATGAATATTGATCAAGAAAATAATACAAAACCCATCACATCGAAATTAAGATGAAAGCAAACACATCACAAATATATCTGTAGAGATCATGGCAAATCAATTAATGAGCATGGCATATGATAATTGATCAAACAAACATTGCAATAGGCATAATTTTTATAATTTTTAAGGTCCAATCAATGATCACTTTTGGGTGATCCAAAATAAATCGAGATTCCAATAGGTGTTACATTGATGATAGAATGACAATGGTTGAGATGAGCTCACTCTCAAGAACATTAATTGTGCCAACATTAGATAAATTCAGATTTTCTGTGAATTAGGAAAATACAATCTGAACTTGCATCGATGATATCTAAGGCTCCCGATAACGAAATCGAGTGAAATCAAGTTCTAAATTAATCTACTCGATGAGATCTACATTTTCTTAATAGGTGCCCAGACTTAGTTCTCACCAGAATGTTCTGTAAAAACGTTTTAACGTTGTTGTCCCAACTTTCATTCAGAAATAATTCTAGATTTACAGATTGAACTTGCATCGATGATATCTAAGGCTTCCGATAATGAAATTGAGTGAACTCAGATTCTAAATTAATCTAATCGACGAGATCTATGTTTTATTAAGAGGCTCCTAGACTTAATTCTTACTAGAATATTCTCTAAAAACGTTTTAATATTTCTGTCCAACCTTCATCATTCCATCATTTTCATAGGTCAATTTGAATCTTTCATTATTTAGGGGTCATCAAAAAGTGATCCTTAATTGGAAAAAAATGCAATACCCAAAATCATCTACAATTAAGATAAAAAAATAAATAAACAGAAAAAATAAATAAAATAAATCCAACTATAATAAAAAAAAAACTAGGTCATCTTGGCAATGCTCCCATACTTGGGATTTTTCAAGTTTGATCCTCAATAGTCCCCAGCAGAGTCGCCACTGAAAGCGCCCTCGATCCGCGGGGTGCGCAGATCCGCTTTTGACCCTTTAGGTTTGGGAGTCGCCACCTAGTTATTGTGGTCTAGGAACCAAACTGACTCTAACATGGATAAAAAGAACTAATCTACCACAAAAAATCTGAATTCGGGGATCATGTTACGGGGTTGGAAGGTGTTAGGCACCAACCCCGCCCGGCCAATGCTGGTCTCTACTTATCCAAAATAAATCTACATCGCTAATGACAAATCTAGAAAAAAAATAATAAAAAAGCTTACCTTTGATCTGCAAAAGTGCTATTCCCTCAGATCTGGTGAAAACGGCTCCTTGTACCGTGTTCCTTACTTCGTTCTATCTCCGGATCTGATTTCTGATCTCCGAGGTAAAGTATCTCCTTCTTGGATCTGGGTGCTTCGAATTTGTTGTGGATTTTTAGGATGTTTTTGAGAGGTTTTTGGGTGTTTTCTAGGCTAAAATCGGAGTAGGGGTGCTAGGGAAGGAGTTGGGGCTCCAAAATTAGGGTTTTGGGGAGGCTATGGAGGCTTCTTCACCTACTTTTCCTAGGGTTTTTTCTTTGATACGAAAATAGGGTGTGGAGGCTCCTATTTATAAAGTTTTTTTAGGAGAATTAGGATTTCATTAGGGTTTCTTTTAGGGTTTCAATTAGGGTTTAGACTTTGGTCTCATGAGATGGACTTAGTCTTTAGGGTTTTAATTTAGGGTTTTGACTTTTAATCTTTTGAAATTGACTTGATTAGTTTAGATTAGGTTTTTGATTTAGGGTTTTGACTTTTAGTCTTATGAGATTGACTTGATTAGTGTTTTGATTTAGGGTTTTGACTTTAGTCTTATGATATTGACTTTAATACTTTGACTTTAGTCTTTTTTGGTTGACTTTAATGTTTTGACTTTAGCCTTACTTGACTTTAGTCTTACTTGATTGACCTTAATGTTTCTTTTTACATTTTTTAATGATTTATTTATTAATTTCAAAATTTTTAATTATTAAAGTTGTAAAATTACCGTTTCGCCCTCGGAGAGGATTTTTTACGTTTTAAGTCGTTTTTCAATGTTTCAGGATGTTTTGGAATCAGTTTTTCGTAAGGAATTCAATGGGAATGTTGGTTTTTGTCATTTATAAAATTTTTTGTGTGAAATGATCGTGAATTTTATGAGGGGGTATTTTCGTAATTTTGTCGAATTTTGTGAAAATTGGTGAAATGATTTATTTGGTTTCGATTTGTTGTTTTATGTGTTTGAATGGGTTTTCCTAAGCGTAATGTAGGCTCTAGGGTTGTTTTGATGTTAGGGGCATTTTGGTAATTTGGTCATTTTTAGTGATTTTTATCGTGAAGCTTCTTTTTGGTCTGCAAGATGATGATTTCTATGTTTCTGGGGTCGTATTTTCCTAGCGTAGCGTGGTTTCTAAGTTTTGTCAGTTCGAGATACCTCATCCGAATTTCTGAAACATATCTGGTAACAAAATAAAGCATTCGAATAGACATCCATCATTGGGAATTTTTGCGATCGGGTTGACGAGTTGATTAATCAGGCGGATGCAAAAATGGGGTGTCTACACTTGGATTTTGCTCAGTTGCTGCCAAGGGTTATCTTGGATATTGCTCAATTGCCGTCAAGGGTTATCTTGGATTTTACTCAGTTGCCGCCAAGGGTAATCTTGGATTTTGCTCAGATGCCGCCAAGGGTTAACTTGGATTTTGCTTAGTTGCCACCAATCTTGGATTTTGCTCAGATGCCGCCAAGGGTTATCTTGGATTTTGCTCAGTTGCCGCCAAGGGTTATCTTGGATTTTGTTCAGATGCCGCCAAGGGTTAACTTGGATTTTGCTCAGTTGCCGCCAAGGGTTATATTGGATTTTGCTCAGATGTCGCTGCTCAATTATCGCCGAGGGTTTTCTCGGAATTATGCTCAGTTTATACTCAATTTATGCTCAGTTAATTGTCAGATTATGCTCAAATTATACTCAGATTTTACTCAGTTTTCACAGTGCACACACTTGCACATTTGCACTTTTTAATCAGGGAGAATTCTTTAAAATTCAAGGATCTGACACCGTCAGTGAGAGTTTGCACTCAAGGACCTAACAACCTTTTAATTCGGGAGATTTTTACGCTCAAGGATCCGAACATCCTGACGAATTGTTAAATCAGGCTGTAAAATGAACTGTCACTAGCTTTGGCATTCGGATATCGCACTATCTACCAAAATAGATTCGCTATCTAGTTTGCTTCAACCCTCTGCCAAAGAGGGGCATCTGTAGACACCCCATTTTTGCATCCGCCTGATTAATCAACTCGTCAACTCGATCGCAACGATTCCCAATGATGGATGTTATTTCTATTGCTTTATTTTGTTACTAGAAATGTTTCAGAAATCCGGATGAGGTATCTCGAACTGACAAAACCTTAGAAACCACGCTACGCTAGGAAAATACGACTCCAAAAACATAGAAATCATCATCTTGCAAACCAAAAAGAAGCTTCACGATAAAAATTACTAAATTATCAAAATACCCCTGACATCAAAACAACCCTAGAGCCTACGTTACGATTAGGAAAACCCTTTCGAACACATAAAACAACAAATCGGAACCAAATAAATCACTTCGCCAATTTTCACAAAATTCGACAAAATTACGAAAATGCCCCTCATAAAGTTCACAACCATTTCACACAAAAAATTCCATAAATAACACAAACTAATATTTCCATTGAATTCCTTACGAAAAATCGATTCTAAAACATCCTAGAACATTAAAAACCGACTTAAAACGTGAAAAGTCCTCTCCGGGGGCAAAACGGTAATTTCACAATTTTCATAATTAAAATTTTTGAAATTAATAAATAAAACATTAAATAATTAAAGTGAAACATTAATGAAATTAATTTAAAATTTTGAACTAAAAAAATCGATCAATCGGAATCTCATGAAAAATTGTTGAGGGTTCGTGAGATATTTCTTTAAGGACCCCTCCATGTGGGGGTCCAAAGAATTAAAGATATAATAGAGGAGGGTTCTCCCAAAAAATTAAAGTCAATCAAACAAGACTAAGGTCAAGGTATTAAAGTCAATCAAGTGAGACTAAAGTCAAAATTAAAGTCAATTAAGCAAGACTAAAGTCAAGATATTAAAAGTCAATCAAGTAAGACTAAAGTCAAAATATTAAAAGTCAATCAAATAAGATCAAAAGTCAAAATCATAATAGAGTTCTAATTAAAGAATAACTCTATCTAATAGAGTCCTAATTAAAACACAACTCCACCTAAAACAATTCTAATTAAAATACAACTCTACCTAAAATAATTCTAACTAAAACACAACTCTAATTAAACACTAACTCTATCTAAATCAACCCCTAAAATAATCTATAAATAGGGGTGCTCACACCCTATTTTCGTATCAAATCATAAACCCTAAGAGAAGTAGGTCTAAAAGCCCCCTAGCCTCCCATAAACCCTAGTTTTAGAGTCCCAACTCCTTACCTAACATCCCTTCTTTGATTTTAGCCTAGAAAACACCTAAAAGTCCTTCGAAAACACCCTAAAACCCATAACAAACTTGAAGAATCCAGATCAAAAAAGAGATACCTTACCTCGGAGATTAGAAATCAAATCCGGAAACAGAACGAAGCAAGGAGTACAGTACAATGAGCAATTTTTGTCGGATATGAGGGAATAAGGTCTTTGCTATCGAAAAGGTATAATTTCTTACTTTTTTTTTATTATCTAGGTTTTTTTTTTTTGCAATGTAACTTATTTGGGAAGTTAGTAGAGATCGACTTTGATCGGACGGGGTTGGTGCCTAACACCTTCCAACCCCGTAACATGATCCCCGAATTCAATTTTTTCTATTCTAGATTAGTTCTTTATCTATTTAGAGTCATTGATCGGTTCCCAAACCTCAAGGGTCAAAAGCGGATCCGCGCACCCCGCGGATGGAGGGCGCTTTCACCTCTTCTTTGAAACTATTTTTGTTTTTGTTAGCTTAGAGAGTTAGGTGTAGATCTAGGTAGATCCCCACCTTTGACCCTAATCTATTTTAGAGAAATATGGTGTGATGTATGTGCACATAATATATGCATGTAATGGACTTAAAAAAAAAAACATTACCTCTATGGATGGATTACTCTTTAACTCTTAAGCCATTAGAAAAAAAAAATCTATTCTAGGAATTTAAATTTGCAAGGAAAGTAAAGAATAACTAATTTAAGAATTTAAAGTTTGTTAGAATGTAAATAAACAATTATTCTTATGCTCTTGAGAGCTTATTGAAGGTTTATAGGAGAATATTATCTATACGACGTTTTACTCTCTATCTCATAGCCTCACTAAGAAAATAAAGATCTACATTGTTACAAATAAACTTGCTCAATGTAAAAAGGGAAACATGTAAAAGAGGGAGGTTTTGAAGGGATTACATAAAAAGTTAGAACTAAGCCCTACCTTGGTATCTTTTCTTTTAGGTTAGAACTTCTTAGGTGTTTAGAAAGGAATTTGGACAGAGTTTTGGTAGGCTAGAAGGATTTGAGAAGAGTCTTTGACATAATTTTGGATCACTTGAGCTCTCTCCTTTGTTTTGGATGGGGGTCCTATTTATTAGATTTTGGAAAAGACCCTTGGGTATAAAATTGTCCTAAATCATAGGATTCTTAATATTTTCAATAAAACCTCTAGAGAAAATTCAAATTATCTCTCTTCTCCTTGGACTTGATGGTCTTTTACTTTTCTATAGGTCTCACCATTCATGATGACCAAGAGGATATGATTGTAAAAGGTCATAGTTTTTAGAGAATTCATTGAGAAGGGTAAAAAAGTCCTTGGCCATTGGCTTTGGGTAAATATGGACTCAGATTTTGGAAATTAAGGTTATCTAGCATAACTAATCCTCTAACAACATAACGTTAAAAATGTCTTTACTCACAAGTTCTAGAGAATTCTATGACTTGGGTAAAGTTGTCAAAACCTCTTGAACTTGGTCTAATTACATTGACCTTTCTAGAATTTAGGATAGACTTGGGAGATATAAGAATAATCTACCTTGATTTAATTTAACAAGATAAGGTCAAGATAGTAATTACACTTATGTGGGGACCAATTTGACTAAGGGTCTTTATTAGAAGAATAGAAAAATTATAAGAAGACCATGATTATGGGTTTATTGAAGAATTAAAGGATGGGCAAAAGAGTAAAATTGAGAGATTTTTTTGGGGGAAAATCATTAAGGAGTGAGTTAAAGGATAATCATCCCTAATCAAATTTGGAACACACATGTGTCTGTAACAGAATTAGCCTTGGGTGACCGAAGGCCTAAACAAAAATTATGCCTGGTCGTGGGTCACCCTTGGACCAAGCATAACTTTCTCCTAGCCATGGGCAACCCTTGGCTAGATAAATAATTAAGCTTGGTCAAAGTTGAGGTTCAGCAAGACTTAAATTTAAGCTTGGCCAAGGGTTAGGTACGGCTAGGCTTAAATCAAGAATTTTTTAAAAATGGCATTCCAACTATGTAGTTGCTTAATAATGTGGTTTTTAAACCCTCTTGAAAATTTCATTAGGTTAAAGCCCCTTCTTGCAAGGTTTTTGGTGCTTTTGGACTTGACCTAGGTAAAAATGGAGTGTTTACACCAAGATTGTAGAGTCATATGTTTGTATCATAATATTTGTAGAATAGAGTCATTCTAATTGGAAACTACAAAAGAATCCTAACAATTATTTTTTCGAAAATACACAATCAAGATATATGCCAATTAATTGGTGAGGAAAATCGTTGAGAGATTCGATTTTTTTTTTTTTTTCTTTAACTTCTTTAGGGTTATTGGTTAAGGGTTTCGATTTAATAAAGAAACACCTAGAAAAGTTTGGGAAAAAATTGATGGTTTTTTTGGAATTATTTAAAAAAATATATATTTAAATTTCAGCTTCCCGTTTCAACAAAAAAAAAAAGTTCAATATCCCTAAAGCTTTATATTGTTATTAAGATTTGTAGGTTGAGGAAGAAAATTCTTGAGGTGGGAGTGGGCGATTAATCTTCAAATTGTTAATTAATTGGTCAATTTGATTGTTTTTGGGAGAAAATTTTTCAAATTTTGGAAAGAATTACCAAGTTTTGTGATACCGACTTTAAATAGTCCACAAAAGCGAGAAGTATCCTCAGTCATCACTCATTTCTCTGTCTTCTTATCTCACACCATCCTTCTCCTGCGTCTCTATTCTTCTGCAAACTTCAGAACCTTTCATCTATCCAATCTTAAGATCATCATGTCATCATGGTCAACATCAGCGAGAAATTCTCTATTCTCTCAATTTTTTGGCCTCCACATGGCTTTCTGCTATTTGTGTACAGCAAAATGGCTAACATTTTTTAACAGCAAAATGGGACTCATTCCTTTCAGTTTCTTATTTCCAATTGTTTAACATTGATTGGTCCACTTTTCATTAATAATGCCTTGCCTTTTAAGCACTCTTTCCTCCTCTGATCCTTTTTTCTTCTTTCTCTCTCTCTCCAACTCCATCTCCAAAGCCAAGGAGCATGCCTGAATGTCCAGAGATAGGTAAAAGTTAAGATAAAACAAGAAAGGCTATTGGATCACCTTAACTTAGCTTCTTTTGTATAATTTTATGTTCATGGGTACCCAGATAACTAGATTAATTAATTTTCTTTCTTTTGAAGAAAAAAATGTCCATTTGATTTTCTATCGTTGATCTGCAGGGAAAGATTTGACGAAATAGGTAAGAAACTCAAAAGAGAAGCCAATACTTCTGATGTAATGGGAAGGAGACACTTACTAGGTCCTCCTGGGACATTAAACACCATTACACCTTGTGCCGCATGTAAGCTTCTAAGGAGAAGATGTGCACAAGAATGCCCTTTCTCTCCATATTTCTCTCCTCATGAGCCCCACAAATTCGCTTCTGTCCACAAGGTCTTCGGTGCTAGTAACGTCACCAAGATGCTAATGGTTAGTCCATCAATCCTCTTTTCTTCCCTTTTTCTTTTCTTTGATCTCTGCCTTGATATATAAATGCTATATAATTAATAATAAAATATTTGAACCTCAGGAGGTGCCAGAGAGCAAAAGAGCCGATGCAGCAAATAGTCTTGTTTATGAAGCAAATGTGAGGCTTAGGGATCCTGTCTATGGGTGCATGGGTGCAATCTTAGCTTTACAACAACAAGTCCAATCTTTACATGCAGAGCTGAATTCAGTAAGAAATGAGATTCTGAAATACAAATACAACGAAACAACTAATGATATTATTAATTCATCTCATGCTCCCTTGATGATCTCTCATGGGACAGTATTGGTTACTGCAAGTGCACCAATCCCACCACCACCACCACCACCACCACCTCCTCCTCCTCCTCTTCCTTCTTCTTCTTCTTCTTCGATGTATACGCTGCCTTCGAGATCAACTGATTATAGTTCAATTTCGAATGAGAATACCTTATATTTTGGTTAACTTTCTCTGTTAAAAAAATCCTAGTATTCTTTTTTTTTTCTTTACTATATTAAGAATAATGCCGAATAAAAGAGGGGACAAACTTTGTACCATCTGTGTTTTTTTTTTTTTTTCCTTAAATTTCAATTTATGATTGGAAAACGACTCCAAAATGGTTTTTTTCCTTCTTTCTTTCCTCCGACTTATTCTTGAATTTACTCTTTAATGTCTATCAATCAAGGATGAGAGAAAAACTTGATTTCTTTAATATCATGCCATCAACACAAAAGGTCTCTCTCTCTCTCTTTTGCACCTATATATGTCTCCAGCCTCGTTACTTTTGCTCTTTTAAGTGAAATAAAATCCTGGAGACTCTCCAGAAGAACACCAGATAAACATGCAGTGTAATCTCCAGCATCCATTATTCCTGTTCCTTAGGAATTTGATGAGATGCGGAGTCTATGCACACGTGCGGGGGGTTTTGGTTGACCGATTGAGTCTTTTCGTTTCCTACATGTTTGTCTGGCCCCCTCCAAAGGATCTGAACGGAATCATTTAAGGACGGGTGACAAAAGGTATGGTGTGGTTGCCCTACAGCTTTAAAGTTCTTTAGAATTGAATTTGGTCATAATGGGAAAAAACTTTTCAAAAAATTGCCCTTGGGGGGGGGGGGGGGGGGGGGGGGTCTGTCTCTCAAAGTAACTAAATGCCACTATGATGAAATGCTAAACACTTGAAATTATGTAGTTGCCTTTATTTCTTAAGAACCTATATGTTAGTTCTCCATACATTTATTTCTTCGTTTTTTCTCCGTTCTTTTTAATTCTATTAAGGTTTGCTTTAACTCTCACTTTTCTTTATTTTTTTATTACTTTTTAGTGGTTGTTTCCTTTTTAAGTGGGAAGATCAGTTCTTTCCCCACAATTGGAGATGTTTGTCTATAGATGGCAGTATTATGATTGTAATCTTTAAGTTTTGATGAATACGTAAAAATATTCCAATGATTAAATCAATCATAAATTCAATAATGTAAAGATTTCTCGATTAGAATTAATTTGTATCCCTTGTATTGTGTTTGAGAGCCTTTATATTCCTCTTACCCCCACCACGCCCCGCCCCCGCCAAGAAAAAAAAGGCAAGGGGGGGGAGGGCATGGATAAAACCCTTTCCCTATTGTATATTGCCTATGCTTGGGTCTAGCTGATCCCTCTCCCTTTATTAGAGCCCTGTGTTTCCTTGATAAAGTAAGGCTAGTCCAGCAGTCATGTGTTACAATAGTAATTCTCATGGCATTCATACCTCTATCAAATAATCTATACCCCACTCCTCGATGGAGTCTTTCTACATCCCTCTACCCACCCTCTACTCTTAGATCTTGCTTTGGGTCGACCAATTCCAATTGGGAATCTTCCCACTTCATGACGATGAATTTTGATCTTGAACCTGTGAGCTCTTATTTGGGAATTCTAGGTTTCTCATTTTTGGTGCTTCGGCACCCTCCTATTTTGGCCGTTCGGCTGACTTGGTAGCTCTGGTAGATGAACATTATTATTTGTATCTTACGGTGCCACATATTGCTTATTACAACCACCATTTTCTTGCCTCCACATTAGTTATTTCGTAGCTAAGTCGAAAATAGAAATTCTTATTTGTACTCATATTTAGAATCATACTAAATTGACTCAAAAATAGATACTCAAATAAAAATATATGGTTTTGTGCACATTCCGCATCAGTGGAGTGTATTTGACCATAGGCTCTCCACCGTGTGCCGCGTCAAGCCTAATGAGGGTGGTTTTGTAAATTGAGGATGCTATTCAATAAATGCAGGCACGTGTGATTGGTGGATCCCAAATCCTGTAAGCAGTGGGAGCAAAAAAAATTTCCAAAATAAGACCTATATATATCAAGTGAATAATTAGCATTGGGAGAAAAAAATTACTGAAATAAGACCAATCAAGTGAATCTCGAATATGTTGGATAAGGTTCCGATGATGATTTACAGAACCTTATATTTGCATCGTCTTCTTCAGTAATTTATAATGCATGTTAATTTCTTTAATTACTTAATGTTTATCCCCCTCCTAGTCTATTGAAGCTTATTACGTAAATCTTTGTGTGTGTGGGTATGTTTGCTTCTCAAGGGATCAGCCCAAGTTTCTACCCCTAGAGATTTAAGGGTATTCTAGTATATGTTGACAGTTAAACGTAATTTTGGTATGAAGTTAAGGTATTCTTTTGATGAATATGTGCAAAGAAAGAAAAATAAATACACGTAGAGTTGCGTAGCCAGTGACCTTGCCAGCTAATTATATTTTATAAAATGTTGGGTTTCCTTGGCGTGTGAGGTTCAACCTGAGTGTGAGGGAGGGAAAAGAAACTCCACATAAAATTTCTAATAAACAAGAAGAGTCATAGGGAACTGCATCCCCTTCGCTATCTCCCATCTTCCCTTTTGTTTTTAGTCCCTCTATCTTTTGATAGGCACATTAGAGATGTGATAGAATTTGGTCTCCTGTCTTGATTGCTTGCAAAAGTCGCATATTAGGTTGTCTTTACTCAACTCCAATTAAATTTATTATTACAGATGTACCATTCAAAAGAATTCCAATCTTCCTTCTCAATTCATCCAAAATCTCAACCTTTCGTCTCCTTTATACACGAGGGCTGTTCTAATTTAAAACAAGGGAACTCATAAAAAATTCAAGTTAGAGAACAGATGGGCCATGTTTTGTTAATATATGATTTTTTTTGCTTGAAGGAGATTGAGTTCATTAAATTGGCAAAGTCGTAGATATATTTTTCTATGGGTTTGATGATTTTACTTATAGAGCTTCATTTAATTCAAGTTTACATCGAGCTTAGCAGTTGCATGTGGAGATGAGTCCCAAGGCCTCAACTGTATTTATTTATTCGGGATTACTGAGTAAGTTTGGATCTCCCCCATTTGCTATGGGTATGAGATTGACTCAAAACGGCTTAGAACATAGGTTAAACTTAAGGCTCCATGCGTGTGGGTGGGTGGGTGGATTGTAAATCCTACAACACACATAGGAAGTAGTAAATGAGTGTAAGCTTGCACAAGAAAAAGTAGTGCCACAATGATTAGTGGTGGTGATACGGGTAATATTCAATGTTTTAACTAACGAAACGATGACTAAACAGGAAATTTTCAAATTGGTCGACCCTACTACAATTTTGTTGGATCGATTTACATTTATTAAAAAATGAGTCGTTGGAGTGACTTCAATCTGGAATCTCATATCGTACTTTTTGACGTGAAATTGGATAGGAACCCTAGATGCTTTTTCACGTGTATCTCAATGAAAAGCATTTATGGTTCTCATACACTCTCCATTCAAGAAGTGCGATATGAGGCTCTAGCCTGAGGTCACTTCAGCATTATTCTTAGGAAGTACGTATTTTTTCCCTAAATTGTCATCATACATTTTATTTTTTAATGAATTATAAAACTCAAAAGACCGATGGTTCATTAACTAGACAAATTTTATTGAAAATTCAGTTGGACCCAATTGTACCTCACCCATTTGATGCATCTTATACAATTACCATTTTGTGATTTGGGAAATTTTAAGAGGTTAACTATTTTGTAGTTCCTTTTTTGTTAATCAATTTACCAAAGGCGATATTGTTAGAAGAGCGATTATCACGATAGGCTATTACCATTCTTACAGTCAAACTGTAGACACCCCATTTTTGCACTCGCCTGATTAATCAACTCGTCAACTCGATTGCAACGGTTCCCAATGATGGATGATTATTCCAATGCTATATTTTGTTGTTAGATATATTTCAGAAATTCGGATGAGGTATCTCAAATTAACAAAACCTTAGAAACCTCACTACGGTAGGAAAATGTAACCTCAAAAACGTAGAAATCATCATTTTGCAGACAAAAAGAAGCTTCAGAGTAAAAATCACTAAAAAATGATCAAATTACCAAAATACCCCTAACCTCAAAACATCCCTAGAGCCTACATTACACTTAAGAAAATTCTTTCAAACACATAAACAAATCGAAACCCAATAAACAATTTCGCCAATTTTCACAGAATTTGACAAAATTACAAAAATGCCCCTTACAAAGTTCACGATCATTTCGTAAAACAAAATTCATAAATGATAAAAATCAACATTCCCATTGAATTCCTTACAAAAAATCGATTCCAAAACTTATTGGAACATTGAAAATCGACTTCAAACGCAAAAAGTCCTCTCCGAGGGCAAAACGGTAATTTTACAATTTTAATAATTAAAAATTCTGAAATTAATAATTAAGACATTAGTTAATGTAAAGTGAAATCCTAATTAAAATTAAAGTCAATCAAGTAAGACTAAAGTCAAGATCTTAAAGTCAATCAAGTAAGACTAAAGTCAATCTTAAAGTCAATCAAGTAAGACTAAAGTCAAAATTAAAGTCAATCAAGTAAGACTAAAGTCAAAATCTTTAAGTCAATCAAGTAAGACTAAAGTAAAGATATTAAAGTCAATCAAGTGAGACTAAAAATCAAAATCCTAATAGAATTCTAATTAAATAATAACTTTATTTAAAACAATCCTAATTAAATAATAACTCTATTTAAAATAATTCTAATTAAAATATAACTCTACCTAAAACTTTAATAGAATTATAAATTAAACAATAACTCTTTTTAAAAGAATTATAATTAAACGTTAACTCTTTTTAAAAGGCATTTAAAAAAATCTATAAATAGGGGTCCCTATAACCCATTTTCTTATCAAAAAATAAACCCTAGAAAAAGTAGGTCAAAAAGCTTTCCTAGCCTCCCATAAACTTTGATTTCGAAGCCCAATTCCTTACCTAACATCCATACCCCAACTTTAACTCAAAAAATACCTAAAAACCCTTCCAAAACACCTTAGAAATAGATATAAAAATTAAAAAAATTCAAAAGGAGATACTTTATTTTGGAGATCCGAAACGAATCCGGTGACAGAACGAAGCGAGGAGTGTTGTACGAAGAACTATTCTACTAGATCTGAGAGAACAAGACCGTTGTCTTCGTAAAGGTAAAGATTTAAATTTTTTTTATTGATTAGGTCTTTTTAACAATATAGTTCTATTTGGGAATAAGTAGAGACCAGCATTGGCCGGGCGAGGTTGGTGCTTAACACCTTCCAACCTCGTAATGTGATCCCCGGACTCAGTATTTTTTTTAGTAGATTAGTTATTTTTATCCGTTTCGAGTCTATATTCAGTTCCTAGACTATAATAATTAGGTGGCGATTCCCAAACCTCAATGGTCAAAAGTGGATCCGCGCACCCCGCGGATCGAGGGCGCTTTCAGTGGCAACTCCACTGGGGACTATTGAGGATCAGACTAGAAAAACCCCAAGTATGGGAGCATTGCCAGGATGATCTAGTTTTTTTATTTATTATTATTTAGTTCGATTTATTTTATTTATTTATTTTTGTGACTTGATTGTGGATGATTTTGGATATTGTATTTTTATCCAATTAAGGGTCACTTTTTTATTACCCCTAAATAATGAAAGATTCAAATTGACATATGAAAATGATGGAATGAGGAAGGTTAGGATAACAATGTTAAAATATTTTTACAGAATATTCTAGTGAGAATTAAGTCTGGGCACCTATTAATAAAACGTAGATCTCATCGAGTAGATTAATTTAGATCCTGAATTCACTCAATTTCGTTATCGGGAGCCTTGGATATGATCGATGCAAATTCAATCTGTAAATCTGGAATTGTTGCTGAATGAAGGTTGGGACAACAATGTTAAAACATTTTTACAGAACATTCTGGCAAGAATTAAGTCTGGGCACTTATTAATAAAACGTAGATCTCATCGAGTAGATTAATTTAGAACCTAAATTAACTCAATTTGGTTATCGGGAGCCTTAGATATCATCGATGCAAGTTCAATCTATAAATCTGGAATTGTTGCTGAATGAAGGTTGGGATAGCAATGTTAAAATATTTTTACAGAACATTCTAGTGAGAATTAAGTCTGGGCACCTATTAATAAAACGTAGATCTCATCGAACAGATTAATTTAGAACCTAAATTCACTCAATTTCATTATCGGGAGCCTTAGATATCATCGATGCAAGTTCAATCTGTAAATTTGGAATTGTTGCTGAATGAAGGTTACGACAGTAATGTTAAAACGGTTTTATAGAACATTCTAGAGAGAATTAAGTCTGAGCACCTATTAATAAAACGTAGATCCCATCGAGTAGATTAATTTAGAATTTGAATTCACTCGATTTCGTTATCGGGAGCCTCAGATATCATCGATGCAAATTCAGATTGTATTTTCCTAATTCACAGAAAATCTGAATTTATCTTGTTTTAGCACAGTTAATGTTCCTGAGAGCGAGCTCATTTGGCACTAGGATCTTTCTCTTTGATTTTCTTTTGGGATGTATTTCTAGTTTTTTTATAATTAAAAATAAATAAATAAAAAGGTTCATCGCTCCTTATCTCAACAATTATCATTCTATCATTAATGTAACATCTATCGGAATCTCGATTTATTTTGGAACACCTAAAAGTGATCATTGATTGGACCTTAAAAATTATAAAAATCATACCTATTGCAATGTTTGGGTTTGATCAATTATTCTATGCCATGCTCATTAATTAATTTACCATTGATCTTGATCAGATATATAGTTGATGTGCTTATTGGTGATCTTAATGATGTTATTGGATTGGTATTTATTTTGGTTAATATTTATATGGTATCAATGTGTGATGGTATGATCAGGCCCATGGGCCCATTTCTTTGAAAAGGCCTGGGCACACCCCACCATGTTTTGCACACACCACATGCACGTTTATTTTTTGCACGCTTGCATGTCCCTTATAACCAATGTGACACTAGTGCGTGGCCCGATCTCATCGGAGATGCGATGTCATTTATGAAAATTACAACTCCAGTCACGTATCTTAGAGTATATCAAACTAGGGCGTCAGTACCGTCTAATTAGGTGACTCTGAAAGGTATATCGATGCACCCAGGCTGGAGCAACCTGAGCCTTTGACCTATTGTGAGCCACACGGTCACATGTCTCATTTGCCAACGCAGTACTAGTACGTGGTCGGTCCCCTTTTAGGTTGCCAAACCATTTATGAAAGCTACAACTCTTGACTCGTACCTGTGGACACGGGATTTTCAATGTTTTGAAACATTCCTCCACTTTGGGGTGTTTTGGAGTCGCCACCATTCAAATTGGTAAAAGGGTGTGAATGGTCACCCGATGTCACATTTTTTGAAAAATCATACATTTGTATGTTTGATGACTCTCGTCGGATAATGCACGTGGTCCAACCTCGATTCAAGGTAAGGGGGTCCATTTATGGAGTAGGGAAGGTGTTAGGCACCCTACTCCATCCACGTAATGTGGTAACCTCGGATTCGGTTTTTTTGGAAATAAAATGAAAATGAAAATGAAAAAGAAAGAAAATCGATGTGTGCCCTCAAATATGAGGGACTTTCAATGTTGGATTCAATCATTAAGGGCACCCTTATGTTGAAGGGACCCTTTGGTGATTTAACCCATGGTGGTGTATGTAAATGTGTGGGAAAAGGGAGAGTGGAAGAGGGGATGTGGAGGGGGTGTTCCTTTTGTTGAACCCACCTTGTCCTTGAGTTGATCTTCAAAGCTTTTCTTGATGTTCTTCTTTTGAGTTGACTTGGACTTGCTTGAGGTTGTAGAAGATTGAGTTGATAGTAGAGTAGAGTAGAGAGTTGTAGTTTTTGGAGGATTTTTTATCAAAATTGCATTAGTTGTTGTAAGAGGAGAATGGAGGGGTTTTTATAGAGGTTGGGAGGTATTTTAAGGGTATAATAGGGTGAAGGATGAGAATAGTGGATAATGGCATGGGTTTGAGAGAAGAAGGGTATGAAATTTGAGGGAGAAATAAGGGTAGTTTTGTAATGAGGGAAATGGGTTGTGTTTTAACCCAAATGGTTCGGATCTTATCCAAATCCATTTGGGTAGAGTGTTTGGTGGGGTGAGATGAGTGATGGTTGATGGGAGGAATGGTGGTGTAAGGGAGTTGTTTGGAGAAGGAGTGTTGAGATGGTTGAAGAGGTATGGTGTTTGATTTGGAGAGATGAGTAGTGATTGGTTTGATTTTGAAAGGATTGAAGGGATGATGACATGTGGCAAATGTAGGGATGAAGAGATTAGTTGATTGGTGATGGTGGTTGGATGATTAGAGAGAAGAGTATGGGAGGTATGGGTTGAGGTGATTTTGTGGGAGTGTTTTAAGGGAAAGTGATGGATAGATATGGGTTGTGATGTGGGTGGTTGATAGTGTTAGAGAATGGGGAATAGGTTAGGGTATGTAGGGTATGGGTTATGATGTTGGTGGTTGATGATGAGAGGATGGGGAATAGGTTAGGTTAGGGTAAGGTTATGGGTTATGATGTTGGTGGTTGATGATGAGAGGATGGGGAATAGGTTAGGTTAGGGTAGGGTTATGGGTTGAGTTGATTAGATGAGGGAGGTGGGGAAGATGATGACATGTGTCATCTCTTGGTGATTGGTTTGATGTGATGATGATGGTTTGGATTGGGTTTGGGTAGTGAGTTGGGCTTTGGTTGGGTTGTGTTTAGGAAAGTAATTTGGGTTTTATGTGATGGGCTTGGGTTTAGATTGAATTGGGTTTATGATGGATTGGGTTTTGGATTGAATTGGGTTTATGTTGGATTGGGTTTAGGAGAATAGTTTGGGTTTTATGTGATGGGCTTAGCTTAGGTTGGGTTTGGGTGTGGGCTTGGATAGAATAGTGTTGGGTTGAGTTGATTCGGATTAGGGTGATGGATTTAGGTTGGGTTGGGTAGTATAGAGTAAAGGTGGATTCGGACTTATATTGGGTTGGATTTAAGGATGAGAGTGGTGACGTGTTTTTGGGTCCATGGGCTACGTGAGTAGCCTTAGACATTTATTGACGGAAAATGCAATGGATTTTGTAGGTTTGGACTTTGGGGCCCATCCCAATTTTTCGGTTTTCGGGGTATCTTGCGTCGAGGGCCCGCTCAAATTCGGGTGTCTACAGTACCCATAGGTATATCAAAGATGATCCAAGTACATCAATTGCATTTCTTGGTCAAAATCAATGTCTAAGCGAGATCCTGCTCCGATGTACTACGATACTAGGAGGATAGACTACGTCTATTCTAGAAAAGAGGTGATTTAAGAGTGCCTTTGCTCAAGCATCGCGCGCCACCTCTGATCTGGGGATTAAACTGGCTGTTTTTGGCTTCAGAGAAGTGAATTGAAGTTTTAGATTATCACCTATATGGTATATCAAATCGAGTCACCACGTACCATCTGATTGAGTAAGCTCGAGAGGTAAATAGGTATACTTGGGCAAGGATAGCCAGATAAGATTGCATTGCACGTAGTAAGCTTAGAGTCTAGAAACCACCCCTGTAGGTCACGACTTGAACTTATCGTGGGTGTTCCCAGGTTGTTTATTGAATGTGACCTTGTGAATGATGAATGTATGTGAATGATGATATCAGAATGTATGTGAATGATGAGATCAGAATGTATGGTTGTCCTCAAGGATTAAAGTTTTTGTTTTACTTGATTAAAATGGGTACACCGACCCAATAAAGAATCCATTTTAAACTTGACAATGATTCCTAATGACCCAGTCCATCTCGATCCAATGATCATTATGGGCCGAAAAATATTTTTCAGAAAAAAAATGATTTACAAAAGATCTATTTTTGCATGAAAAATTATTGAAATATGTTTGTCAATATTTTTCAAGAGTGCAATACAATTATTTTCCTTCTGAATAATCATTACATTAATGAATTGTTTAATGGATTTGTGCATAAAATTTAATAAAATCTCAGGGTTCATTTAAAATGTTATTAAGGGGGTAACACTAAAGTTGATTAAATCCACATTTGATTAGGTTTCAGGGTTATCATTGCACCTAAGCTCAATCGTCCACCACCTAGTTAGGGTTAGAAGTCCGGTCAGTTAGAATAAACATACCGAGTCAATAGTTAGAATAGCTTTAAAATTTCTCAACATTTCCCAGTTGTTCCCTGAAGATCACAGTGCTTCAGTCTTGCCGGTTATAAACAATGTCTCGAATCTTCAGTCCATAATCAAGTCTGTTGTGGGTACTTGTCTTGAGTTTTCATGAGTCATTTGGGTTAGCTCGAGTCCATTTGTTTTTATCAATCCAGCAAGGTCATGTTTTCTTTAGATTGAGTCTACTCTTTTTCTGTTGGGTCAAGTTAGTTTATCGAATTTATAGAGGTGTCTATCGCCCCATCTGAAATTGATCGGATAAAGGAAATTTTTGAATACCTCGAGCGCATTAATGGATTAACTAATAATTTAACTTCAAGGATAAATTTCTCTCCTGAACAAGAAGATAAAGGTTGAGCTCAACTTTTAATCGAGAAACTAAATGTCATTGACCTCAGAACAGAAAATATTTCCTAAAAAGATTCAAATAGAAACCCTCCTATCCCTAGAGGAACACGAGGGGATAATGAATTTACTTAGAAATTTCAAAAGACTTGTTCGCGTGGTCTGATAAGGATATGTTAAGTACAAGCTTGGGTGTTATTCAATAGAGATGTTATAAAATGTATTAGTACTATCCCCACTACATCTCGAGTTAAAAAGTTCATTTAAGCACATGTTATCAGTCGATATGGGGGTACCTTTTGAGCTGATCTCTGAAAATGGGTCACACTTCAAAGCCGAGATTATTACTCTATGTTCAAAATTTAAGATCCGACATCATCTCTTTACTGTCCTCAGATTAATGGAAAGGTTGAAGCAGCCGATAAAATATCTCAAAACAATAATCAAGAAAATGTGTCAATCACACCAGGATTAGTTAGAGAAGTTACCATTCACACTAGGGGCACATCATACTTCAATGCAATCTTCCACTGGAGCTATTCCCTACTCTTTAATATATGATATGGAAGCAGTCTTGCCAGTTAAAATATAAATCCTGTCTCTCAGGGTCTTGTTGGAAACTCAGTTGCTAGAGGTAGATTGGGTCCATCATGGATACGAAGAACTAAATTTGATTGAAGAAAACAACTTAGAATTCTGTGCCACATGCAAACTTATTAAAGAAGAGTCATTCTCACGTTTGATAAGAAGGTTACGGCTTGTCACTTACAAATCGGGGATTTAGTACTCAAAGATAATCAAGCACCTATCTTTGACCCTAGAGGGAAGTTCAAACCTAATTTGGGAGGTCCGTTCATCATCAAAGAAAATATTCATGGAAAAACCATCAGACTTCAAGATCATAATAAAATTGAACTACTAGAACCAACCAACCTTGACCAGATCAAGCGGTACTACATTTAAGGAGGTCATCATTGGTCGAATCAATTTTCCTACTACCCAGTTCAATATCTCATTTCTCAACCCTTTGCAGCCTTTAAAAAAAAACAAGCCGTTTTCTTTCTCATCCCGATCACCCAATCTAGGGAAGGGAAATTCGAACTACGTCTTGTTCTGATCCCAAAATTTTGGGGTACATAGGCAACCTGAGAAGTTACTTCAGGCCCGACCACATCAAAATAAAAAATATATTCCCCGACAAAGAAAAAATCTAAAAGAAAAAATTCAAAATAAAAAGAAATATCATCCAAAATGGGGAAGAAAATTTATGGAAAAAGAAAACGATTTAAAAAGAAATGCCACACCAAGGGCATTTGGGTTTTTGAGTCTCAAAATTCCTTTATTTTTATGCCCAGTTGAAAGCGCCCTCGATCCGTGGGGTGTGCGGATCCGCTTTTGGCCTTCGAGGTATGGGAGTCGTCACCTAGTTATTACGGTCTAGGAACCGAATACTGACTCTAAACGGATAAAAACAACTAATTTACCAAAAATAACTGAGTTTGGGGATCAAATTACGGGGTTGGAAGGTGTTAGGCACCAACCCCGCCTGGAAAACGCTGGTCTCTACTAATTCCCAAATAAACTACATTACTAAAAGACCTAAGTAATAAAAAAATAAAAATATATACCTTTTTGAAGACAACGGTCTTGTTCCCTCAGATCTGGTAGAATAACTTCTTGTACAATATTCCTCACTTCGTTCTGTTGTCGGATCTGATTTCGGATCTCCAAGTTGAGGTATCTTCTTCTTGGATCTGTGAGTTTTCTTCGGATTTGTTTATGTATTTTGAGATATTTTTTAAGGGCTTCTAGGTGTTTTTCGAGATAAAATCGAAGTATGGGTGTTAGGTAAGGAGTTAGGGCTTCAAAATTAGGGTTTATGGGAGGTTAGGGAAGCTTTTTGACCTACTTTTCTTAGGGTTTATTTTTTGATACTAAAATAGGGTGTGAGGACCCCTATTTATAGATTTTTTTTAGGGTTGATTTAGATAGAATTAGTGTTTAATTAGAATTCTTTTAGTTAGAGTTGTATTTTAGTTAGAATTGTTTTAGGTAGAGTTGTATTTTAATTAGAATTATTTTAAGTAGAGTTATATTTTAGTTAGAACTCTATTAAATAGAGTTATTATTTAATTAGAACTTTATTAGGATTTATACTTTTGGTCTTATTTGATTGACTTTAATATTTTGACTTTAGTCTTAATTGATTGACTTTAAGATTTTGACTTTAGTCTTAATTAATTGACTTTAATTTTGACTTTAGTCTTACTTGATTGACTTTAATACCTTGACTTTAGTCTTGCTTGATTGACTTTAATTTTTTGGAGAACTCCCCTCTATTATATCTTTAATTCTTTGGACCCCCAAATGGAGGGGTCCTTAAAGAAATATCTTGCGAACCCTCAACAATTTTGCCTGAGAGCCCGATTGATCATTTTTTTTTAGTTCAAAATTTTAAATTAATTTCATTAATGTTTCACTTTAATTATTTAATATTTTCGAAAATTTTAATTATGAAAATTATGAAATTACCGTTTTACCCCTGGAGAGGACTTTTCGCGTTTTAAGTCGGTTTTTTATGCTCCAAGATGTTTTAGAATCAATTTTTCGTAAGAAATTCAATGCAAATATTGGCTTGTGTCATTTATGAAGGTTTTTGTGTGAAATGATAGTGATTTTTATTGTGAAGCTTCTTTTTGTTTGAAAAATGATGATTTCTAAGCTCTTGGGGTTATATTTTCCTAGCGTAGCATGGTTTCTACAGTTTCGTTAATTTGAGATATCTCATTCGGATTTCTGACACATATCTGGTAACAAAATAAAGCATTGGAATAATCATCCATCATTGGGAACCGTTGCGATCGGATTGACGAGTTGATTAATCAGGCGAGTACAAAAATGGGGTGTCTACAGATGCCCCTCTTTGGTAGAGGGTTGAAGCAAACTAGATAGCAAATCTATTTCGGTAAATAATGCGATATCCGAATGCCAAAGCTAGTGACAGTTCATTTTGCAGCCTGATTTAGCAATTCGTCGAGGTGTTCGGATCCTTGAGGGTAAAACTCTCCCCGAACAAAAATGTTGTCAGGTCCTCGAGTTTGAGCTCTCACTGACAGTGTCAGATCCTTGAATTTTAGAAAATTCTCCCTGACTAATGTAAAAGTGCACGTGTGTGCAATGGTGTGATGATTACTGAGTAAAATATGTCAGGTCCTAGAGATCTTCTCTCACTGACAATAATGATTCAAAATTGAAATGTACTTATGCAACGAAAGCAATCATGGCAAGGTTGAACAATGAGGTAATTGTAGTCATAACAATGTAGGAACTTCGTTAAATCCTATTTGAAATTCTTTTTTAAAGTTCAAAAAATTTTGAGTCTCGTATATCGCATTCGAGCCTATTGTAGCCACGTTTCTCGGGCTAAAGAACTTAAACAATCCTGTTAATTCAATCTATGATTCAAAAAAGTTGGAGTCTCGTTTCTCGGACTTTGGCTAAGGTTTATAGGAACTTAAACAATCCTATTAAAATTGGAGTCTCGTTTCTCGGACTCGAACTAAGGTTAATAGGCACTTCAAAAAATCTATTCATTCTATTATTCAAAAAGTTGGAGTCTCGCTTCTCGGACTCGAACCTAGGTTTGTAGGCACTTCAAAAAACTTACTCATTCTATGATTCAAAAAGTTGGAGTCTCGTTTCGCGGACTCGAACTTAGGTTTATAGGCACTTCAAAAGCCTACTCATTCTATGATTCAAAAAGTTGAGTCTCGTTTCTCCGACTCGTACTTAGGTTTGTAGGCACTTCAAAAAGCCTACTCATTCTATGATTCAAAAGTTGGAGTCTCGTTTCTCGGACTCGAACTTAGGTTTATAGGCACTTCAAAAAGCCTACTCATCCTATGATTCAAAAAGTTGGAGTCGCGTTTCTCGGACTCGAACTTAGGTTTATAGGTACTTCAAAAAACCTACTCATTCTATGATTCAAAAAGTTGGAGTCTCGTTTCTCGGACTCGAACTTAGGTTTGTAGGCACTTCAAAGAGCCTACTCATTCTATGATTCAAAAAGTTAGAGTCTCGTTTTTCGGACTCGAACTTACTAAGTCACGTTTCTCGGGCTTAGATTTATAGGAACTTAAACAATCCTATTAATTCATTTTATGATTCAAAATTGAGCTTAAAGTTTGAAAGATCAGGCCTTTATTGGCCTATCATGCATCTGGATTCATAATTATCATTGGACTTCATCGGACTTTTAAGTAAGATTTTCATTTTTATCATGTAATTAAGAACAAAACTTTGGAATTAAATGACTTTCAAAAATGCCCATAGTTTCAAGGTTGGCTTTAACTGGAACTTGACTATGTGACTGATGGAGTAGATTACGCTTGAAAAATATGAACTCTGATGTATGACAGATAGAAGAATTGACATTCCCTTAAATTTAAGACTCTTAAGATTATCATATGCGCAATAAGGAATTCGATCATTTTCTTTTGAGAAATGTTTAAGCTGAACTTAAAAAATCTTGATAAATATTATAATAGAAGATCTTTCTTTTCAAAGTGGTTGATGATTCTACATCTTCCATTAGCGAACACTTAAACAAGTAAACATACTTTTGAAAATCCTACAATGTTCAAGATGACTTCTGGTTTTTTCGACTTCAACATTATCTTCGTCGGATGTGAGCTCTTGGCTGAAAAATAAATATTGTGGCTTGAATGGTTCTGCATTTTCTAGTTTCTACACAAGCTTCCTTCTGAATTTTTCTTCTTGATGAGACATTTCCTCCCATTTGATGATGCCCTAATTTTTGCCTAGATCGCTTCTTCAGATTTTCAATCTAGCGGGCTTTGTTTTTCTTTTTTTGATGATGCCTTGATTTTTGCCTAAGTCGCCTTTTCAGGTTTTCAACCTAGCAGACTTTCTTTTTTATGATTATGCCCTAAATTTTACCTAAGTCGCTTTTTCGAGTTTTCGACTTAGCGGGCTTCTCTTTTTTTTTCTTGATGATCTTGAATGACCAACTTGATAACTTCTTGGTTCCCTGCACCTTAACCGAGTCAATTAGCATCCAGGAGGACTTAATAGGTGAGCTTAGGTCATGGTTTAGAAAGAAAGGGTAAAAGGCTCGACTTCCCAAAAGGCCCCTAGTCTAATATTATTTTCTGTAAATTCTTTTGACTCTTTTATAATGCCCCTAGTTTGGCATTCTTTTCCTTCTTTTTTTTTTTAAATGCCCATAGTTTGGCATTATCTTCTTTTTAACCTTTTAATAGGAGATTTTCCTTTTGGATGACACTTTCCTTAGGAGAATACATTTTTTTTCATGACCGGGCCTGAAGTAACTTCTCAGGTTGCCTACGTACCCCAAATATATTTATTTTTTCTTTTGGGATCAGGTTAAAACGTAGTTCATACAGATTTACCTCCCAAGGTTGGTTGGTGTGGTTTAGAGAAAAAAGAGGCTATTGATTTTTTAAAGGCTACAAAGGGTTAGAAAGGTTATCTTTTTCTTGGTAAAACAGGAAAATGGTTCGGCCAAAGAAGGCCTCCTTTGGTGAAATACTAATTAATTTGGTCAAGGTTTAGGAATTCGGTATCTGGATTGCTCTGTCGAGTAAGGTCTTCTTTTGAGAATAAATATTTTTCAGTCTTCTTTTGTGAAATCGAGTATGATCGAGTTTTCTGCCTATTCAACTCTTCTAAAACTTCGAGAAAATCTTTTATTCTTTTATGAATGAAAACTCTCCTCTTTTGAGTGAAAAACATGGTAAATCCACTGTAGGTCTTAGCGTTTTTGTCGATGCTTTCAGCTATATCATTTTTTACCAATAATCTTTGACTTTGAAATCACTCTTGACTTTATGTCTTAATCTATGTTTTTATGTAATCCATCCATATATCCTTATGAGATCATGCAAGAAACATTGTTGAATTTCTTAAGTAAGTTTGCTATTCTCTCATGTTTTCTTGAGGATAATATATCACCAATTTGCACTTCTTGAGTGTACTCTTTAATTCCAATATTTATTAAGTTCAGTTAGTGAGCTTTAAGTCATTTCTCATGTTAAATCTTATATTCAAATCATTATTGCACACATGATAATCAAAAGCTTATTTATTTATTAGAATTGAAAAGGATATAGACTGACAAACCTTACTAAAACCCAAAGATGACTAACTGAATTCAAAGACTGACGAACTAAAACTAAAAACAACTAAGAAGACTTAAAAGACAACATCATTCTGAATGGATGGACACAATTCTAGAGTCTGTGCCACTTCGGTTATCTTCGATAGATGACTTGAACTTTCCTGCTTTTACTATCTCTTCATATTCCGATTCAAGCCTGTCATATGCGGGACAACCCGTTGCTTCAATAATTTCTCTGTTCTTCAGTTTTGTCACTGCCTTAGGGTAGTTGAACTCATTCTGGCATGGAGCGAATGCACTGTTTAGACCGATTGGGTGAATGAAGGAAACTGGATCAATTGATTCGGGTTTGGATATTGATATTAGGTTCAGAGTAGGAGGGGGTTGATTTTGAAAGGTAGGCAAAGGGTTAGTCTTAACATTGGGAGTACTAAGAGTGGGTATGGTGACTTTTTATTGCTCAATAAGGTCTTGGATAGCATGTCGAAGAGTAATACACTTGTCAAGAACATGACCAAGCATCTGATAGAATTCACAGAATTGCCCATTATCCATGTTTGGGGGAAGAGGATTAGGCAAAGGTTTAGTTTGTAAAGGTGTCAGCAATCCCCTTTTCATCAATTTTTGATAAGCAACACTAAGGGACATTTCAAGATTGGCAAATTGTCTCCTAGGCTTGGCTTGTAAAGGTTGAGTAACTTGAGGAGATAGTGCAAAGGAGGTGTTGGCCACTTGTAAGGAATTGACATTAGGTTTGAAATGTTTGGGTTTTGACTCAGATGGGTTACCAAAAAGTCCCGAAGAGTAGGCATCCTCAACTTGATTTCCAGCCTCAATGAGGGATTGAAAAGTGGGAAGGTACTGAGGCATCAAGTACTTGGCATAATTTGGAGTGAGATTCCTGAGGATTATTTTGACCTGCTCCTTCTCTTGAGGTCGATCCCACAATTGAGCGGCTTTAGCTCTCCATCGAGCAATGAACTCAGTGAAAGTTTCCCCGGGTTTCTGTTTAGTAGTTTCTAGATTTCTTCTTGTGAGTTCAATATCCGTGTTGAATGAATATCGACCAATAAACTCTTTCATCAATTCATGCCATGTTCTTACCCAAGATGAGTCCAATGACATTAACCAGCGTAGGGCAGGACCTGTAAGGGTTCTTTGAAAAAGTTGAGCCATCTATTCTTCACTCAGACCCTGAGATTGCATTATGCCGACATATACTTTTAAGTGAGTCCTAGGGCATCCAATACCGTCAAACTTCTCCATATCTGGCATTGTGAACTTTTCTGGTAGACGGACCGTGGGAAACAAGGTCATTGCCCCTAATCCAAGAGTAAGATCATCAGGGTCTTTGATGTTCTTCAAAGCAATTTCAACCTGAGTTATTCGATGAGCTAGGACAGGGTCGACGTGTAACTGATCATCTTCTTGGTTTTCAACGAGGTCAAACACATCTTGAGGTTCTATAGCTTTATCTTTTCCCTTTTCAATTTTCAGGGATTCAAATTGTGTTTGGACAGAAGCAATAATCTGTGCTTGAAAAGATTCTAAAATCTGACGGAGCGCAGCTTCATCCATGGTACTCGTTTCTTCTCGTGGCAAAGACTGACTACTTGGCAATGGTACTCTAGAAAGACAGCTTTTTTCACGGACCCAAAGTGGAATAGATGGAGGTTTAGAACGTTTGGGACCAATTATCACCTGATTGGAAGCAAACCAAGGTTAACCATTGACTCTAAAGGTTTGACTCTTAACCACATGATTAAAGTTTTGATATAAAATAGCCCAAGTCCGACGGAAAATATTGAATCCAAATGCACTATAAGTCTATAGTGACCAAGAAAGTGAGAAAGGTTAGACGCGGGTCTACTCTTGATTGGGATTGAACCTTTGATCAGACAAATTAATTTGATCCTAAAATCAAATCATTCTATACAAAGTGGTTTGGATCTTTAAAAGTGAAACCAATTAGTCCAACTGATTTGGTATCGATCAGTTTGATCCACTTGTCAATTGGGCCAACTGGTTTAAGTGGTTCAAATTAATCGGTACATTTCACCGATTGGGTCGGACCGATATTGCGGGTATTGTTTGATTATTGTGGATCGGTCCGCTCACTTACCTGTTGGTTGGATTGAATAAAGCAACCCGGGAACACCCACGATAAGTTCGAGTCGTGACTTACAAGGAAGGTTTCTAGACTCTAAGCTTACTACGTGCAATGCATTTTTATCTGGCCACCCTTGCCCAAACACACCTATATACCTCTCGATACGTGGTGACTTGGTTTGATATACCGCATAGGTGATAATCTAAAACCTCAATTCACTTCTCTGAAGCCAAAAACAGCCAGTTTGATCTCCAGTTGAGAGGTGGCGCACGATGCTGAGCAAGGGCCCACTTAAATACCTCTCGTCTAGAATAACATAGTCTATCCCCCTCGTATAGTAAGGTACAGCGGGACAAGATCTCGCTTAGGAATCGATTTTGACCAAGAAGTGCAATTGATATACTTAGATTATCTTTTTCATACTTATGGGTACGGGTCAAGAGTTGTAGCTTTCATAAATGGTTTGGCATCCTACGAGGGGACCGACCACGTACTAGTACTACGTTGGCAATCGGGACATGTGACTGTGTGGCTCACAATAGGTCAAAGGCTTAAGTCGCTCCAGCCTGGGTGCATCAATATACCTCTCAGAATCACCTGATCAGACGGTACTGATGCCCCAGTTTGATATACCCTAAGGTACGTGACTGGAGTTGTGGTTTTCATGAATGACGTGGCATCTCCGAAGAGACCGGGCCACGCACTAGTACCACGTTGGCTATATGGGATGTTCAAACATGCAAAACAATAAATGTGCATGTGGTGTGTGCAAAATAGAGTGGGGTGTGCCCGGGGCGTTTTTCAAATAAATAGGCCTATGGGTCAGATCAAACCATCAAAATATAGATAATAGAAAAAATATGATCAGAAAGCATAAATATCCAAAGCAATCAAAATCAAGCTTAAAGCATGTATATCACAGGCATATCATACAAGTAATCAATAAAGATAGTGTAAAAAAGAACCAAGATAATCAATCAATCAATCAGAAACACAAAATAATATCAATCATCGATCAATCATTGAAGCACAAAAAAAATCCTTTTTAAAAAAAAAAATTTTTTTTTTAAAGAAAAATACATACTTGGCAAACCTTCTTGTTGAATTTTTAATACAAAATTCCCTTACTTTATGAAGTTTGTTACATGATGAATTTGCGAGTGAGAACACAAGCCATCTTAACTAACTAAGTAAGATTTGACACCTTACGAAGGGTTATTGAGTTCACGTGGACCATCACATCGGCACATCAATACCACAACCTTCTATGTTTCCCGTAAAAAAAACTTTGGATTGAAAAATAAAATAAAATTCGAAAATAAATTCCTCTTTTTTCAAACTTAGACCCAAGATTTTGAAAATAGACGATTATCGCAATTCGAAGTTTAAAATTAAAATTCAAAATAATATATTTTTTTTAAATCTTTAAGAAAAACTCTTAAAATTTCTTCTTTTACAAACTCGTGAAATTGAATCAAAATATATATTGTTTTTTTTTGGCTGTCATGTGGCATGCTCAACACCCTTAATAAAAATAAATCGTACAAAATTAGTGAACTTTAACAATGATTTTTGTTAATCAACTAATCAAGGAGTGAGACTTATATTTTTATGAATGATTTGACCACCAAAAATACCCCCAACTAAATAACAGATATTGAGAGGAGGGGGTATTATTCATTCTTTTGTTTTTTACAAGACGTAGGCCCACTAATAAATAAGTAACAAAAACAATGGATAGAACTTCACTCCAAATAATCGGGCCCCACCCCAAAATTTGTTTTAAGTAACAACTTCATAAAGTCATAGAATTTTTTATGTAAGAAAAACAATGTATTCATACTTCTGTCAATTTTTTTTTTTTTTAATTTTTAATTTTTATTTATTTATTTTAATCATTTTTTATTTTTTATGAGTGAAAACAGTGAGTTGACCCCATTAAATGCCTTTTCCTTTATGTTTGTTCCAATTCACGTAAACCTTCCTCACAGTCTTATTGCTTGAGAGCTTGGTGTTTGCTAGCCGAGCTCGCACTTCCTCCTTTTCCTCCAAGGTTTCTTCTTTCACGTTTCCAATTAGAGCGTATTAAAGTCTCATTTAGATCCAGAACAAGCATAAAAGCGTGCTGCTCCTAAGGATGCAAATCTAGAAGAAGCTTTTCGGTAGATGGTTCTGTAAACCCCCGAACATGTTCTTCGATTGACCTTCTGAGATTCAGGTTAAGTTCAACGCTTTTAGCAGGCATTGTCATTGCAGCTCTATAGCTCAAGGCCTTGAATTTTTCAAGAGTAGATGCGTCATCCCCAACATCATAATTTGTAGATGCTCGCAAAGACTTAGTCTTCTTGTCCACTTCTTTCAAGGTGTATGCATGAGAGGCATAACTAGCAGTTGCAGCAGCTCCCATAAGAGCTCTGAAGATTCCAAATTCGAGAAAACTCCATGTTTTCTTCTCAGAGATATTGGGAGATGGAAAGGGTGGGGGAGAGAGAGAGAGAGAGAGAGGGAGAGAAAGAGAGATGGAGAGAGAGAGAGGGACGTCCTCTCCTCTTTGCTGTCCTTATTTCTCTTTTGAGAAGGAGATACAAAAATAAAAAAAACTGATCTGCTATTGGCACAACTCCTAGCAATATGAAAGCATTAAGGGTTTAACACTAAAAATTGAGTTTCTGCTAGGGGCACACCAACGAGTTAAACCAATAAGTTGCTGTCCATGCTAACAGCATGCTTAAAAAACTTTTTTTTTTTTTAATTTTATTTTATGTTTTTTTTTTTAATAAAAACATACTGCCAAAGGGCAGATTGACAAAAATACAATAAAAACTAAAAAAAAGTTAAAGGATAGATCAATTCATAAAAAAAATAAATAACTAAAAAAACATCTAAACTATCATTCCGTGCTTAATGAAATCAACCTTTTGAAATTCCAAATTATTTAAGGTTGTTCCGAATATCCTTAGATTGAACCAAAAAGAGTATGTCAAACAAACTATTCAACATAACGATCAATAATAGAGCCAAAAGAAGGATGAACCATAAAAAAAAGCAGATAAACTAAAAAAATAAATAAATAAAAATAAGTAAATAAAAAAAAGTCTCTACCGGCAATGCTTCCTATACTTGGGGCTTTTCAAGTCTGATCCTCAATGGTCCCCAGTGGAGTCGCCATTGAAAGCACCCTAGATCCGCGGGGTGTGTCGATCCGATTTTGACCTTCGAGGTATGGGAGTCGCCACCTAGTTATTACGGTCTAGGAAACGAATACTGACTCTAAACGGATAAAAATAACTAATCTATTAAAAATAACTGAGTTCGGGGATCAAATTACGGGGTTGGAAAGTGTTAGGCACCAATCCCGCCCAGCAAACGCCGGTCTCTACTAATTCCCAAATAAACTACATTGCTAAAAGACCTAAGTAATAAAAAAATAAAAATATATACCTTTTTGAAGACAACGGTCTTGTTCTCTCAGATCTGGTAGAATAACTTCTTATACAGTATTCCTCACTTCGTTCTGTTGTCGGATCTGATTTTGGATCTCCAAGTTGAGGTATCTTCTTCTTGGATTTGTGAGTTTTCTTCGGATTTGTTTATGTATTTTGAGATATTTTTTAAGGGCTTCTAGGTGTTTTTCGAACTAAAATCGAAGTATGGGTGTTAGATAAGGAGTTGGGGTTTCAAAATTAGGGTTTATGAGAGGCTAGGGAAGCTTTTTGACCTACTTCTCTTAGGGTTTATTTTTTTATACGAAAATAAGGTGTGAGGACCCCTATTTATAGATTTTTTCTAGGGTTGATTTAGATAGAATTAGTGTTTAATTAGAATTCTTTTAGTTAGAGTTGTATTTTAGTTAGAATTGTTTTAGGTAGAGTTGTATTTTAATTAGAATTATTTTAGGTAGAGTTATATTTTAGTTAGAACTCTATTAAATAGAGTTATTATTTAATTAGAACTTTATTAGGATTTTGACTTTTGGTCTTATTTGATTGACTTTAATATTTTGACTTTAGTCTTAATTGATTGACTTTAAGATTTTGACTTTAGTCTTAATTAATTAACTTTAATTTTGACTTTAATCTTACTTGATTGACTTTAATACCTTGACTTTAATCTTGCTTGATTGACTTTAATTTTTTAGAGAACTCCTCTCTATTATATCTTTAATTCTTTGGACCCCCAAATGGAGGGGTCCTTAAAGAAATATCTTGCGAACCCTCAATAATTTTGCCTGAGAGTCCGATTGATCGATTTTTTTTAGTTCAAAATTTTAAATTAATTTCATTAATGTTTCACTTTAATTATTTAATGTTTTCAAAATTTTTAATTATGAAAATTGTGAAATTACCGTTATACCCCCGGAGATGACTTTTTACGTTTTAAGTTGGTTTTTTATGCTCCAGGATATTTTAGAATCAATTTTTTGTAAGGAATTTAATGGAAATATTTGCTTGTGTCATTTATGAAGTTTTTAGTGTGAAATGATCGTGAACTTTTTGAGGGGCATTTTCGTAATTTTGTTAAATTATGTTAAAATTGGCGAAATGATTTATTTGGTTTCGATTTGTTGTTTTATGTGTTTGAAAGGATTTTTCTAAGCGTAATGTAAGCTCTAGGGATATTTTAAGTTTAGGGGTATTTTGGTAATTTGGTCATTTTTTAGTGATTTTTATCGTGAAGCTTCTTTTTATTTGAAAAATGATGATTTCTAAGCTTTTGGGGTTATATTTTCCTAGCGTAGCGTGGTTTCTACAGTTTCGCTAATTTGAGATGCCTCATCCGGATTTCTGAAACATATCTAGTAACAAAATAAAACATTGGAATAATCATCCATCATTGGGAACCGTTGCGATCAGATTGACGAGTTGATTAATCAGGCGAGTGCAAAAATGGGGTGTCTACACCAGTCCTAAGCCTACCTATAAAAATCTTCCTAAGTACCGTGTGAAAAGTCAAGGAAGATAGCAAAGCATGATCAGACAGCAATTCTAGAAGTTCAAAAAGGAAAGAAAAAGAAAAATGAAGCCTTGGCAACAATCAGAGCAAAGAAAAAAAAGAAAAAATTGTAAGCTCGCTACATCGAAAACTTGAAAAGGCAATCTAGGCAAAAGCTAGAGCACGCTCGCTAGATTGAAAACTTGAAAAGGTAATCTAGGCAAAACTTAGAGCAACCAAAAAAATAAAAAATAAATCTCCATTGAGTTGAGAAGCTGAAAAGGCAGTCCAAGCCGAAACATCAGAAGTCCGAATGATGAAGTTTTAATACCTAGTTTGAACCAAATATAGACTCAGTGGATACAAGTATCTCGCGAACCAATGGGGAGAAAGAACAAATTCTATGATGAATTTTAGAAAGAAATATTTTGTTCTAATTTCTTTGAGCCTGACTCAAAATCTTCAATATAAAAAGTTAAAATTAAAAGTTAAACCTTTATTCCGTTTGCGGTAATCAAATATTTCAAACTTTCATAACAAGGGCATTTCCTTTTTCTAAAGAGTATAGTTTTCCCCTTTACACTAGGGGCATTCGTTTTCAAATTATGTTCAATTATCCCCAATGCAATATTCCCTGTCAAACTAGGGGCATTTTGGTTCTGAAGCCTGATCAATTTCAACCTCAAAGGATAAGGTTAATTTTGAATTATAGGTTACCCTCTTGATAGTAATTTTGAAAACTCCTAAGATTCAAAGAGAGTTAAAGTGTTTACCGGACCTTCATAAAATCTAATTTTTTGTTTAAAAAAAAATCAAATGCGGTGTAAATCCCCCATTTATTCCCAAAAAAATTAGTTCATTACTCTTTCACTCCGAGTAGGTAGAGTAGAACTTCTCAAAAAATTAGTTCATTACTCTTTCACCCTGGGCAGGTAGAGTAGGACTCCCAAAAAGCTTAGTTCATTACTCTTTCATTCCGAGTAGGTAGAGTAGACTTCCCCAAAAAAATTAGTTCATTATTCTTTCACCCTAGGCAGGTAGAGTAGGACTTCCAAAAAATTAGTTCATTACTCTTTAACTCCTAGTAGGTAGAGTAGAACTTCCCAAAAAAATTAGTTCATTACTCTTTCACCCTGGGCAGGTAGAATAGGACTCCCAAAAAATTAGTTCATTACTCTTTCACTTCGAGTAGGTAGAGTAGAACTTCCTAAAAACATTAGTTCGTTACTCTTTCAACCCTGGGTAGGTAGAGTAGGACTCCCAAAAAATTAGTTCATTACTCTTTCACTCCGAGCAGGTAGAGTAAAACTTCCCAAAAAAATTAGTTCATTATTCCTTCACCCTGGGTAGGTAAAGTACGACTCCCAAAAAGCTTAGTTCATTACTCTTTCACTCCGAGTAGGTAGAGTACAACTTCCCAAAAAAAAATTAATTAGTTTATTACTCTTTCACCCCGAGCATGTAGAGTAGAATTTCCCAAAAAAAAATTAGTTCATTACTCTTTCACCCTGGGCAGGTAGAGTAGGACTCCCAAAAAAATTAGTTTATTACTCTTTCATTTCGAATAGGTAAAGTAGAACTTCCCAAAAAAATTAGTTTATTACTCTTTCACCCTGGGCAGGTAGAGTAGCACTCTCAAAAAGTTTAGTTCATTATTCTTTCACTCCGAGTAGGTAGAGTAGAACTTCCCAAAAAAATTAATTCATTACTCTTTTACCCTCGGCAGGTAGAGTAGGACTCCTAAAAAATTAGTTTATTACTCTTTCACTCCGAGTAGGTAGAGTAGAACTTCCCAGAAAAATTAGTTTATTACTCTTTCACCCTGGGCAGGTAGAGTAGGATTCCCAAAAAGCATAGTTCATTACTCTTTCACTCCGAGTAGGTAGAGTAGAACTTCCCAAAAAGAAAAAAAGAATTACTGCATTACTCTTTCACCCCTAGTAGGTAGAGTAGGACTCCAAAAAGATTAGTTCATTAATCTTTCACCCCAAGCAGGTAGAGTAGGACTCCTAGAAAAATAAGTTCATTACTCTTTCACCCAGGGTGGGTAGAGTATAACATTCAACTTTTTCCCAACTTTTACTCAGATTTTTCTCAAACCTCAAATTTTTTTTATGTTTTGTTTAAATTCAAAAATTTTCTCAGGTTTTCCTAGATTTTATGTTTTGCTTAGCTTTCTGTTCAGATCATCTCTGAGATTTATTTCAGATTTCAAGTACACGTACTTGCACATTTGTTTCGTTAGTCAAGGAGAATTTTTTAAAAATTCAAAGATCTGACACCCTCAGTGAGAGTTCGCACTCAAGGACCTGACAACCTTTTAGTTCGGGGAGAGTTTTATCTTCAAGTATCCGAACATCTTGACGAATTCCTAAATCATGCTGTAAAATGAATTGTCACTAGCTTTGGCATTCGAATATCGCACTATCTATCAAAATAGATTTGCTATCTAGTTCGTTTCAACTCTCAGCCAAAGAGGGGCATCTATAGACACCCTATTTTTACACTTGCCTGATTAATTAACTCGTCAACCGGATTGCAATGGTTCCCAATAATGGATGATTATTCCAATGCTATATTTTGTTGCTAGATATGTTTCATAAAATTTGGATGAGGTATCTGAAACTAACAAAATCTTAGAAACCACTCTATAGTAGGAAAATATAACTTCAAAAACATAGAAATCATCATTTTGCAGACAAAAAGAAGCTACATAGTAAAAATCACTAAAAAATGATAAAATTTCCAAAATACCCCTAACCTCAAAACATCCCTAGAGCCTACATTACGCTTAGGAAAACCCTTTCAAACACATAAAACAACGAATCGAAACCTAATAAACCATTTCGCCAATTTTCACAAAATTCAACAAAATTACAAAAATGCCCCTCATAAAGTTCACGACCATTTCGCTCAAAAAGTTTCATAAATGATAAAAACCAACATTCCCATTGAATTCCTTACAAAAAACCGATTCCAAAACATCTTGGAACATTGAAAATCGACTCAAAATGCAAAAAGTCCACTCCGAGGGCAAAACGATAATTTTATAATTTTAATAATTAAAAATTTTGAAATTAATAATTAAAACATTAGTTAATGTAAAGTAAAATCCTAATTAAAATTAAATTCAATCAAGACTAAAGTAAAAATCTTAAAGTCAATCAAGTAAGACTAAAGTCAATCTTCAAGTCAATCAAGTAAGACTAAAGTCAAGATCTTAAAGTCAATTAAGTAAGACTAAAGTCAATCAAATAAGACTAAAGTCAAGATCTTAAAGTTAATCAAATAAGACTAAAGTCAAAATTAAAGTCAATCAAGTAAGACTAAAGTCAAAATATTAAAGTCAATCAAGTAAGACTAAAGTAAAAATATTAAAGTCAATCAAGTGAGACTAAAAGTCAAAACCCTAATAGAATTCTAATTAAATAATAACTCTTTTTAAAATAATCTTAATTAAATACTAACTCTATTTAAAATAATTCTAATTAAAATATAACTCTACCTAAAACTTTAATAGAATTCTAAACTAAACAATAACTCTTTTTAAAAGAATTATAATTAAACGTTAACTCTATCTAAAAGGCATTTAAAAAAATCTATAAATAGGGGTCCCTATAACCTATTTTGTTATCAAAAAATAAACCCTAGAAAAAGTAGGTCAAAATGCTTCCCTAGCCTCCCATAAACCTTGATTTCGAAGTCCCAACTCCTTACCTAACATCCATACCCTAACTTTAGCTTAAAAAATACCTAGAAACCCTTCCAAAACACCTCAGAAATCCATATAAAAATTATAAAAATTCAAAAGGAGATACTTTATTTTGGAAATCTGAAACGAATCCGGTGACAGAACGAAACGATGAGTGTTGTACAAAGAATTATTCTACCAGATTTGAGGGAACAAGACCGTTGTATTCGTAAAGGTAAAGATTTAAATTTTTTTTTATTGATTAGGTCTTTTTAGCAATATAGTTCTATTTGAGAATAAGTAGAGACCGGCATTGGCCGGGTGGGGTTGGTACCTAACACCTTCATCCCCGGACTCAGTACTTTTTTTTAGTAGATTAGTTGTTTTTATCCGTTTCGAGTCTATATTTGGTTCCTAGATCGTAATAACTAGGTGGCGACTCAAACCTCAAAGGTAGAAAGCGGATCTGCTCACCCCGTGGATCGAGGGCACTTTCATCACACAAATATCTAGATCCAACACTAAGAAAAAGAACTGTGGAGGTATTCTTCTTGGATCACCCCCTTTTCCTATGGGTCTGGAAAATGTGAAGGGAAATTAATAAAGATTTCAAGGCTCTATCAAAATTGATATCTTTTAAACAGTTAGTCTCCCCTTCCAAATCACGATTACACAAAGGGTCTAAGAAGAATTTCCTTCAGGATGCAATGAAGCCTAGAATTGAAGCTGCTAAAATAGATTGTGTATGATTCAATTGTAGCCTAGCATTCTAATGATGCCAAACTCTTAAGCTCGGAATAAGGAGAGCACGGGATTTTTAGATGAGTCAATCAGATTTCTGATTGGTTATTTATAGTCAATTATGTGCCTATTGACCAAGAGTCATGTCTGATTGACTATTTATAGTCAATTATGTGCCTATTGACCAAGAGTCATGACAGTCTTAGTTCAAGAGTCGTTGGATCATGTTCAATCTTATATCTAATGACCTTGATTGCACTCAATCGAAAGTATGTGTCTCTTCTCTCATCATCAATACATGTTGGTTGAATCTAGACAAGCTAATGATGCAGATCTCATTCAATCGGTTAACACGTGATCTAATAGATTCAATTCTCTACGAGCGGATACTAATGTGTTAGTGCGGTACTAAAAACGACCTAGATCCACGAGGTGTGCGGATCCGCTTTTGATTTTTGAGGTTGGGGAGTCGCTACCTAGTTATTACGGTCTAGGAACCAAAATATTCACTCTACCAATAGATAAGATACGAATCTACACAGAGAATAGGTCTGGGGATCAGGTTACGGGGTTGGATTGTGTTAGGCACCAACCCTACCCGGCAAACCTCGGTCTCTACTATTTTTCAAAAAAGGATTACATTGCAAAGACCTAAAACAAATAAAAAAGTAAGAAAATATACCTAGATGATCGCAATGATTTGTTCCCTCAGTACTAGCGGAGAGCGTCTTTGTACGAGTTTCCTTGATTTTGCTCTATCACTGGATCTGCTTCAGATATCCAAGTTGAGGTATCTTATTCTTAGATCTGAGTATTTTTTTGTATTTTTTTGAAGAGTTTTTTTATGTTTTAGAAGGGCTTCTGGGTGTTTTTTGAGTAAACGCTGGGGTTTGGATGATAGGTAGAGAATTAGGACTTCAAAATTAGGGTTTGTGAATGTTAGGGAGATTTTTTTACGTACATTTTCTAGGGTTTGTTTTGACCTGCGAAATTAGGTTGTGGAGGCTCTATATTTATAGAGTTTTTTGGAAGAATTAGGGTTTAACTAGGTCTCCTTTTAGATAAGGTAAATTAGGGTTTTGACTTTAGTATTATGAGATTGACTTGGTCTTTTGAAATTAGGGTTTTGACTTAAGTCTTATGAGATTGACTTGGTTTCTTTAGATTAGGGTTTTAATTAGGGTTTTGACTTAAGTCTTATGAAATTGACTTGGTTAGGGTTTTAATTAGGGTTTTGACTTAAGTCTTAAGAGATTGATTTGGTTTCTTTAGATTAGGATTTTAATTAGGATTTTGACTTAAATCTTATGAGATTGACTTGATTTAAAATTTTAAATTAATTTTATTAAGGTTTTAATTTACGTTAATTAATATTTTATTTATTAATTTCGAAAATAAAAATTTTAAAAATTGAAAAATTATCGTTTTGCCCTTAAGGAGAACTTTTACGTTTCAAGTCGGTTTTCGATGTTCTGGGATGTTTTGGAATCGATTTTTCATAAAGAATTCAATGGGATTATTGGTTTGTGTCATTTACAAATTTTTTGGCATGAAGTGATTGTCAACCCTTATGAGAGGCATTTCGTAATTTTTTTGAATTTGGTGAAAATTGGTGAAATGATTTATTTGATTTCATTTTATTATTTTATGTGTTCGAATGGGTTTACCTAAGCGTAAGGGGGCTTTAAGGATATTTTAATATTATGGGTATTTTGGTAATTTGATCATTTTTTAGTGATTTTATCGTAAAGCCTATTTTTATCTAAAGATGATGATTTCTATGTTTTTGGGGTTACATTTTCCTAGCGTAACGTGATTTCTACAGTTTTGTTAATTTGATATACCTCATGTGAATTTTTGAAACATATCTAGTAACAAATAAAGCATTGGAATAATCATCCATCATTGGGAATCGTCGCGATCGGATTGACGAATTGATTAATCAGGCGAGTGCAAAAATGGGGTGTCTATAGAGGCCCCTCTTTGGCAGAGGGTTGAAGCAAACTAGATAGCAAATATATTTCAGTAGATAGTGCAATATCTAAATGCCAAAGCTAGTGACAGTTCATTTTGCAGCTTGATTTAGCAATTCGTCGGGATGTTCAGATCCCTGAACATAAAACTCTCCTAGAACAAAAAGGTTGTCAGGTCCTCGAGCGCAAGCTCTCACTAATGGCGTTAGATCCTTGAATTTTAAAAGATTCTCCCTGACTAAAAATGTGCAAGTGTGTGTATTTGAAATCTGAGATAAATCTCAGATGGTCTAAGCAAAATCTGAGTATAAACTGAGCATAATCTGAGCATAAACTAAGCATAATTTGAGTAAAAGTTGAATGTCTTGCTCTACATATCTTGGGTGAAAGAGTATAGTTTTTTTTTTGTCCTATTCTACCTACTCAGGATAAAAGAGTAATGAACTAATTTTCTGGGAGTCCTACTCTACCTACTCTGGGTAAAAGAGTAATGAACTAATTTTTTGGGAGTCCTACTCTACCTACTCGGGGTGAAAGAGTAATGAACTAATTTTCTAGGAGTCCTACTCTATCTACTCGGGGTGAAAGAGTATTGAACTAATTTTCTAAGAGTCCTACTCTACCTACTCAAGGTGAAAGAGTAATGAACTAATTTTCTGGGAGTCATACTCTACCTACTCAAGGTGAAAGAGTAATGAACTAATTTTCTGGGAGTCTTACTCTACCTACTAAAGTTGAAAGAGTATTGACCTAATTTTCTGGGAGTCCTACTCTACCTATTCAAGGTGAAAGAGTAATGAACTAATTTTCTAGGAATCCTACTCTACTTACTCACGGTAAAAGAATAATGAATTAATTTTCTAGGAGTCCTACTCTACCTACTTAGAGTGAAAGAGTAATGAACTAATTTTTTTGGGAGTCTTACTCTACCTACTCGCGGTGAAAGAGTAATGAAATAATTTTATGGGGGAAACAAACGGGGGATTTACACCGCATTTCATTTTTTATTTAAAAAAAATAAATAAATAGTTGGATCTTATAAAGGTCTAGTCAACATTTTAACTTGCTTTTGAACCTCAAGGGTTTTCAACAAATTGGTATCAAGATGGTAACATTTTAATTCAGTGTTAACCTTATCCTTTGGAGTTGAATAAGCTTCAAAACAAAATGCCCCTGGTTTGACAGAAAACATTGCACTAGGAATAGTTGAACTCAGTTTGAAAAAGACTGCCCTTAGTGTAAAGGGGAAAACTACATACTTTAGAAAAGGAAAATGCCCCTTGTTTTGAATATTTGAAATTTTTGATTACCGCAAGATCAATAAAGATTTAACTTTTAACTTTGACTTTTTATTGAAGATTTTGAGTCCGACTTAAAGAAATTGGAACAAAATATTTCTTTATGAAATTCATCATAGAATCTGTTCTTTCTCCCCGTCGGTTCACTTAGGGACATGAAGCTCTTCAGATCAATCATAGACGAGATACTTGTATCCACTGAGTTTATATTCGATTTAAACTAGATATTGAAACTTGATCATTCGAATTTTTAATGTTTCAGTTTGGACCTCCTTTTAGCTTTTTAACTCCCCGAATTTTTTTTATTGCCCTAATTTTTTCCTAAATTGCCCTTTCAAGTTTTCAATCTAGCGAGCTTGCTCTAGCTTTTGCCTAGACCGCCTTTTCAGGTTTTCAATCTAGCGAGTTTATATATTTTTATTTTAGCTCTGATTGTTGCCAAGGTCGTCTTTTTGGATTTTCAACCTTGCGAGCTTGCCTTAATTTTGCCTAAGTTGCCCTTTCGGGTTTTCAACCTAGCAGGCCCCATTTTCTTTTTCTTCTCTTTTAAATTTCTGGAAATACTGTCTGATCATTCTTTGTTACATTCCTTGATTTTTTCACATGGTACTCAGGAGGATTTCATGGGTAAGCTTAGGATTAGGCATAAAAAGAAAGGAATTTTGAGACTCAAAAAACCCGAATGCCCCTTGCGTGGTATTTCTTTTAAATGGTTTTTTTTTCTTCCCCATTTTGACAATATTTATTTTTCTTTTGAATTTGTTTCTTTGTGGGGGAATATATTTTTTTTATTTTGATGTAGTCGGGCTTGAAGTAACTTCTCAGGTGCCTACGTACCCCAAAATTTTGGGATCAAACTAAAACGTAGTTCGAATTCTTCCCTCCCCTAGGTTAGGTGATCGGGCTGAAAAAGAAAAAGGCATCATTTTTTTTTGAAAAGGCTGCAAAGGACTGAGAAAGGAGATACTGAACTAGGTAGCAGGAAAATTGATTCGGCCAAAGATAGCCTCCTTAAATGTAGTATCGCTTGATCTGGTCAAGGTTGATTGACTTTGGTAGTTCAATTCTATCATGATCTTGAAATCTAACGATTTTTTCAGACAGTATTTTTTTAATGATTGAATCCCTCTAATTGAATCCAAACTTCCTCTTATGGTTGAGGACGAGTGCTCAATTTTCTTCGAAGTCTGATGGTTAAATCCTTGACTTAAAAGTGGCGAACTTTGATTTTCCTTTCAAGCGTGTGAGTGACTCTTCTTAAATGAGTTTGCATATGGTACAGAAGTCTAAGTTGTTTTTCTTCTTTTAGTTCTTCATACTCTTGATGGATTTAATCTGCTTCTGACAATTGACTTTCCTTTCATATCACATAACAACGAGTACTACAACTTCTGTAGAAGATCGAGTCATACCAATCTCAATGTGACTGAAACCTCTTTTATGATGATAGTTTCAAGATCTTTGTTGGCCACTTTAATTGCTCCATTGGTCTTATTCTGGGAACTCTATTATATTGAGAAGTCCAATATTGATATATTTTGTAATTTCTCATCTGATTATGTGAGTCCATTCTGGTTTATACATGTGGTGTTTCCGTAGGATGAGTATATATTTCGTGTTGAACAACACTCAAACTTAACCAACATATCCTCTTAGGACCACGCAAGCAAGTCTTTTGAATTTTCTGAATAAATTCATTGTCTCTTTGTGTTCCTCTGGGGATAAGTTAGTTCCACTCTAAATTTCTTGGGAATTATTTTTTTGTTCCAAGGTCAATGACCTCCGCTTCCTTGATTAAAGGTCAAGCAAGACATTTATCTCCTTGAAGTCAGTTTATTAGTTAATTCCTTAATGCGCTCGAGGTATTCAGAAATTTCGTTTATTCAATTGACTTCAGATGGGGCATCTAACACCATTGCAAACTCGACAAACTAACATGACTCAAAAGAGATAAAAAAATAGACTTGATTGCTGAATTGATAACAAAAACTGGACTCAAGACTAAAAAACTAGAGACAATTAACCACAACGGGCTTAATTACATACTGAGAACTCAAGACATCATTTCCAAGCAAAAGGATTCAGTTTTCTTCATTTAGATTCTTTGCCTTGTTCAGACTTACTTTTTCTCCCTTGGCCAAGGGTGTATTTGGTGGCAAGAACCGCATTAGGGACCATCACTCTAGTAAGAGGGGAACTAGAAGGCTTATGATTGAATAAGTAGATGAGAAAGACTGGGTCAAACGAGAGTTGGTACTGGATACCATGTTCAAAGTCTGAGGTGGTTGGTAAGTGGTTAGAGGGTCACTAGTAACATTTGGCTGCTCGGGGGCGGGGACAATAACCTTTTTGGAGTCAATGAGATCTTAAACTGTGTGACTAAGGGTGTCGAAACGATCAGTAGAATGATCGGAATTTTGGTGAAACTCACAAAATAGGTTGGGATTGTGAGAAGTAGGGAGCGGGTTTGGTAAAGGTCGAGTTGGATAGGTGCATTGAGCTCTTTACTTAATAGTTTCTGAAAGACAAGGCTCAAAGACATCCCAAGATCTGTGAATTTCCTACGTGGTTGTAGACACCCCATTTTTGCATCCGCCTGATTAATCAACTCGTCAACCCGATTGCAACGGTTCCCAATGATGGATGTTTATTCCAATGCTTTATTTTGTTACTAGATATGTTTCAAAAATTTGAATGAGGTATCTCGAACTGACAAAACTGTAGAAACCGCGTTACGATAGGAAAATATACCCCAAAAGCTTAGAAATCAGCATTTTTCAGACAAAAAGAAGCTTCACAATAAAAATCACTAAAAAATGATCAAATTATCAAAATACCCTTAACCTTAAAATATCCCTAGAACCTACGTTACGCTTAGAAAAATCCATTCAAACACATAAAACAACAAATCGAAATCAAATAAATCATTTCGTCAATTTTCATAGAATTCAACAAAATTACGAAAATACCCCTAATAAAGTTCACGACCATTCCACACAAAAAATTTCATAAATGACACAAACCAATATTTCCATTGAATTCCTTACGAAAAATCGATTATAAAACATCCTAGAACATCAAAAACCGACTTGAAACACAACAAGTCATTTCCGAGGGCAAAACGATAATTTTATAATTTTTATAATTAAAAATTTCGAAATTAATAAATAAAATATTAAGTAATTAAAGTAAAATATTAATAAAATTAAATTAAAAATTTGAACCAAAAAAATCGAACAATCAGGCTCTCAGGCAAAATTGTTGATGGTTGCCAAGATATTTATTCAAGGACCCCTTCATTTGGGGTCCAAAGAATTAAAGATATAATAGAGGGGAGTTCTCCAAAAAATTAAAGTCAATCAAATAAGACTAAAGTCAAAATTAAAGTCAATCATGTAAGACTAAAGTCAAGATATTAAAGTCAATCAAGTAAGACTAAAGTCAAAATCTTAAAGTCAATCAAATAAGATCAAAAGTTAAAACCCTAATAGAGTTCTAATTAAATAATAATTCTATTTAGCAATCCTAATTAAATAATAACTCTATTTAATAGAATTCTAATTAAAATATAACTCTACCTAAAATAATTCTAACTAAAATATAACTCTACCTAAAATAATTCTAATTAAAATATAACTCTAACTCAAAGAATTATAATTAAACACTAATTATATCTAAACAAACACTAAAACAAATCTATAAATAGGGGTCCATACACCCTATTTTCATATCAAATAATAAATCCTAAAAAAAGTAGGTCAAAAAGCTTCCCTAGCCTCCCATAAACCTTGATTTCGAAGTCCCAACTCCTTACCTAACATCCATACCCCAACTTTAGCTCAAAAAACACCTAGAAATCCTTTCAAAACACCTCAAAAATCTATATAAAAATTAAAAAAATTCAAAAGGAGATACTTTATTTTGGAGATCCGAAATGAATCCGGTGACAGATCCACGAGGTGTGCGGATCCGCTTTTGATTTTTGAGGTTGGGGAGTTGCTACCTAGTTATTACGGTCTAGGAATCAAAATATTCACTTTACCAATAGATAAGATACGAATCTACACAGAGAATAGGTCCGGGGATCAGGTTACGGGGTTGGAAGGTGTTAGGCACCAACCCTACCCGGCAAACGTCGGTCTCTACTATTTTCCAAAAAAGGATTACATTGCTAAAAGACCTAAAACAAATAAAAAAGTAAGAAAATATATCTAGATGATCGCAATGATTTGTTCCCTCAGTACTAGCGGAGAGCGTCCTTGTACGAGTTTCCTTGATTTTACTCTGTCACTGGATCTACTTCAGATATCCAAGTTGAGGTGTCTTATTCTTAGATCTAAGTATTTTTTTATATTTTTTTGAAGAGTTTTTGGGTGTTTTAGAGGGGCTTCTTGGTGTTTTTTGAGTAAAAGCTGGGGTTTGGATGATAGGTAGGGAATTAGGACTTCAAAATTAGGGTTTGGAGAAGGTTAGGGAGATTTTTTTACGTACTTTTTCTAGGGTTTGTTTTTACCTACGAAATTAGGTTGTGGAGGCTCTATATTTATAGAGTTTTTTTGGAAGAATTAGGGTTTGACTAGGTCTCCTTTTAGATATGGTAAATTAGGATTTTGACTTTAGTATTATGAGATTGACTTGGTCTTTTGAGATTAGGGTTTTGACTTAAGTCTTATGAGATTGACTTGATTTCTTTAAATTAGGGTTTTAATTAGGATTTTGACTTAAGTCTTATGAGATTGACTTGGTTAGGGTTTTAATTAGGATTTTGACTTAAGTCTTATGAGATTGATTTGGTTTCTTTAGACTAGGGTTTTAATTAGGGTTTTGACTTAAGTCTTGTGAGATTGACTTGGTTTAAATTTTTAAATTAATTTTATTAAGGTTTTAATTTACGGTAATTAATATTTTATTTATTAATTTTGAAATTAAAAATTTTAAAAATTGAAAAATTATCGTTTTGCCCTCGAAGAGAATTTTTACGTTTCAAGTCGATTTTCCATGTTCCGAGATGTTTTGGAATCGATTTTTCGTAAGGAATTCAATGGGATTATTGGTTTGTGTCATTTACAAATTTTTTGGCATGAAGTGATTGTCAACCCTTATGAGGGGCATTTCGTAATTTTTTTGAATTTGGTGAAAATTGGTGAAATGATTTATTTGATTTCATTTTATTATTTTATGTGTTCGAATGGGTTTACCTATGCGTAAGGGGGCTTTAAGGATATTTTAATATTAGGGGTATTTTGGTAATTTGATCATTTTTTAGTGATTTTTATCATAAAGCTTATTTTTGTCTACAAGATGATGATTTCTATGTTTTTGAGGTTATATTTTCTTAGTGTAGCGTGATTTCTACAGTTTTGTTAATTTGAGATACCTCATGTGAATTTCTGAAACATATCTAGTAACAAATAAAGCATTGGAATAATCATCCATCATTGGGAATCGTCGCGATCGGGTTGACGAATTGATTAATCAAGCGAGTGCAAAAATAGGGTGTCTACAGATGCCCCTCTTTGACAGAGAGTTGAAGCAAATTAGATAGAAAATTTATTTCAGTAGATAGTGCGATATCTGAATGCCAAAGCTAGTGACAGTTCATTTTGTAGCCTGATTTAGCAATTCGTCGGGATGTTCAGATCCCTGAGGGTAAAACTCTCCTCGAACAAAAAGGTTGTTAGGTCCTCGAGCGCAAGCTCTCACTGATGGCGTTAGATCCTTGAATTTTAGAAGATTCTCCCTGACTAAAAATGTGCAAGTGTGTGCATTTGAAATCTGAGATAAATCTCAGATGGTCTAAGCAAAATCTGAGTATAAACTGAGCATAATCTAAGCATAAACTGAGCATAACTGAGCAAAATGTTAAAACGTTTTTATAGAATATTTTAGTGAAAATTAAGTCTGGGCACCTGTAAATAAAACATAGATCTCATCGAGTAGATTAATTTAGAACCTGATTTCACTCAATTTCGTTATCGGAAGCCTTTGATATCATCGATGTAAGTTCAATCTATAAATCTGGAATTGTTGCTGAATGATAGTTGGGACAGTAATGTTAAAACGTTTTTACAGAATATTCTATTGAGAATTAAGTCTGGGCACCTATTAATAAAACGTAGATCTTATCGATTAAATTAATTTAGAACCTGAGTTCATTCAATTTCGTTATTGGAAGCCTTAGATATCATCGATGCAAGTTCAATCTGTAAATCTGAAATTGTTATTGAATGAAGGTTGGGACAGCAATGTTAAAACATTTTTACAGAATATTCTATTGAGAATTAAGTCTGGACACCTATTAACAAAACGTAGATATCATCAAGTAGATTAATTTAGAACTTGATTTCACTCAATTTCGTTATCGAAAGCCTTAGATATCATCGATGCAAGTTCAATCTATAAATCTGAAATTGTTGCTGAATGAAGGTTGGGACAACAATGTTAAAACGTTTTTACAGAACATTCTAGTCAGAATATTCTAGTCAGAATTAGGTCTGGGCACCTGTTAATAAAACGTAGATCCCATCGAGTAGATTAATTTAGAATCTGAATTCACTCAATTTTATTACCGGGAGCCTTAGATATCATCGATGCAAGTTCAGATTGTATTTTTCTAATTCACCGAAAATCCAAATTTATCTAATGTTAGCATAGTTAATGTTCCTGAGAGCGAGCTCATTTGGCACTAGGATCTTTCTCTTTGATTGTTTTTGGGATGTGTTCCTAGTTTTTTCTTTATAAAAAAAAAAAGGGGTTCATCGCTCCTCATCTTAATAATTATCATTCTATAATCAATGTAACATCTATTGGAATCTCGATTTATTTTGGATCACCCCAAAATGATCATCGATTGGGCCTTAAAAATTACAAAAATTATGCCTATTGCAATGTTTGGATTTGATCAATTATTCTATATCATGCTCATTAATTAATTTTTCATTGATCTTGATCAGATATATAGTTGATGTGCTTATTGGTGATCTTAATAATGTTATTGGATTGGTATTTATTTTGGCTAATATTCATATGGTATAATCAGGCCCATGGGCCCATTTGTTTGAAAAGGCCCCAGGCACACCCCACCCTGTTTTGCACACACCACATGCACATTTACTGTTTTGCACGCTTACATGTCCCAATGTAACCAATGTGACACTAGTGAGTGGCCCGGTTTCTTCGGAGATGCGACGTCATTCTTGAAAACCACAACTCCAGTCACGTACCTTAGGGTATATTAAACTGGGGCATCAGTACTATCTGATCAGGTGACTCTGAAAAGTATATCGATGCACCCAGGCTGGAGCGACCTAAACCTTTGACCTATTGTAAGCCACACAGTCACATGTCCCGTTTGCTAACGTAGTACTAGTACGTGGTCTGTCCCCTCGTGGGATACCAAACCATTTATGAAAGCTACAACTCTTGACTCATTCCCATAGGTATATCAAAGATGATCCAAGTACATTAGTTGTACTTCTTGGTCAAAATCAGTGTCTAAAAAAGATCCTGCTCCGATATACTACGGTACTAGGAGGATAGACTACGTTTATTCTAGAAAAGAGGTGATTTAAAATTGCCTTTGCTCAAGCATCGCGTTTCATCTTTGATCTGGGGATTAAACTAGCTGCTTTTGACTTCAGAGAAGTAAGTTGATGTTTTAAATTATCACCTATACAGTATATCAAACCAAGTCACCACGTACCGTGTGATTGAGTACGCTCGAGAGGTATATAGGTGCACTTGAGCAAGAGTGGTCAGATAAATTGCATTGCACGGGTAGACACCCCAATTTGCACAAACCCATTGGAAAGATCTAAATGTCCTCGAATTAATTCCAATTTAGAACTCAAGCCTCTTGGCATCATTATTTATACATACATGCATACATGCATCATCTCATACTATTTTTGCATACCCATACCTTGTCCCTAATCCGAGCCAATTCTAATTACTTCCATGATCCGATCCAAACCTATATTCATTCTCCTACCTAACCCAAGTCCATATCCTAAATCCATTTCCTAGTCCATCCTAAGCCCAATACCAAACCTATTCCCTAAGCCCAATACCAAGCCCACTTTAAGCCCATTCTTTCACACTTCCTCAAAAGATGACACATGTGGATCTCTTATAAGCCCCCAATACCCAAGGCATTATCTAATGGGAGAGTCAACTCTTCCTTGTGAAAATTCAATAATGATATTCCCAAAAAGGTTGGTCAAACCAAAAAGGTTCTTGGGTCTTTGGTAATAATTTATCAAGTTGAGAGAACTTCGAATCATACCCTCAAAAGGTGAAAATTTTCAAGTAGATACATGGAGTTCTCCCATTAGTCCATTTCAAAATTATACTCCCACCCTTGCTTTATGTGTTATTTACAAATGAACCAAGGTCTACTTTTCACCTACCACTTCACCTTTACACATGTCATTCTCCTACCCACCCTCGTAAAAGTACTTTTGTTCTCCTATTAGTCAATTTCAAAAATATACTTCCACTCTTACTTTATGTGTTATTTACAAATAAACCAAGATCTACTTTTTACCTACCATTCCACCTTTACACATGTCATTCCCTTATTCACCCTCGCAAAAGTACTTTTATTCTCTCACCTCTATTTATCAAAAAACCAAGGATCAAATAATGCTTTTAGGGTTTTTTCACAAATGTCATCTTTGCCCTCATACAAATGAAAAATCCAAAAAGAAATAACCTAAACTTTGTGTCCATTCTCTTTATTTTTAGGGTTTGACCACTTTATCCCCAAAAGTTCTCCAAAAACTTTATAAATACCCTCATTTTCTATGAATAATTCATGCTCTCAAGCCCCCATCCTTCAACCTAAAACTTTACCAAAATTTCTTCTCATCTCTCATCTCTCAACCTTCAATTCTCTCAACCCTCAACTACATCCTTCAACTCTCAAGTTCATTTCTCAAGCTCAAGTTCATTCAAGACCTCCAAGGGGACAAGGTGGGATAATAGTTGTTTATTTATTTTCTTTTAACTTGCATCTTCTTCTTCTAACCCTCTCTTTTTCTTTTTAGAAACCTTTAGGATGTAATGGAGAACCTTCCTTCATCCCGAGTGGATTGAACCTCAACCTCGGGCATGGAATGTTTGAGGCGGTTTGGTTGAAAAGATAGAGGTTGAAGCCCTCATGCATCATAATGTACACTATACACACACATCACACATGTTTGGCTATGATGAAGAATTGTGTAGCTCTCTTGATGGGGCTAAAACACTAAGTTTCTAGCTAAGCATGCATGCATTAAGGTTGTAGATCTAAAGGGAACTCCATTCATGGAACTTCTCTAAAATCCTAAACCAACATTTCAACTCATGCAAAGGTGTTGACTCCATAGAATATCTTCTCCATAAGATATTTCTTATGTCAACACCAACATCAAATCCTCCTTCAAAGAGGTACATACACACCATGTGCACCCACCCATTTCATGCATCCCATGCATTTTATTTGTTATGCTAATCTTCTTCAAAAATGGTCAAATCTAAAGGTAACCACCTTAGGTGGAGAGAATGGTGTACTTAACACCTTCCCCATTCTCTAACCGAATCCCCTTACCTAGATCTTAGGTAGACCATACCTTTTCCATGATTAAGAACACTATAATGCTATGAAAAAATTATTTTCAAAAGAATTGATTCGGATGCCCATTCACACCCATTTCCAAGAAAGAATGGTGGCGACTCCAAATAACGTAGCATTGAGCTTCAAATGTGAACATTTTCATGTCTACAACACATAGTAAACCTAGAGTCTAGAAGCTTTCCTATAGATCACGACTCAAACTTATCGTGGGTGTTCCCGGGTTACTTTGTTTAATCCAACCAACAGGTAAGTGGGTGGACTGATCCAGACTGTTCAATCTAAGCCCACTATATCGGTCCGACCCAATAGGTGAAATGTATCGATCAATTTGAACCAATTAAATCAGTTGGCCCAATTGACAAATGGATCAAACTGATCAATACCAAATCAGTTGGACTAATTGGTTTCACTTTTAAAGATCCAGACCACTTTATATAGAAAGATTCGATCTTAAAACCAAATTAATTTGTCTGATCAAAGGCTCAATCCCAATCAGGGGTAGACCCATTTCTAACCTTTCTCACCTTCTTGGTCACTATAGACTTATAGTGTATTTGGATTTAATATTTTCCACCGGAGGGCTAATTTATATCAAAATTTTCATCATGTGATTAAGAGTCAAACCTTCAGAATCGATGATTAATTTTATGTGCCCCTAAACGTTCTAAACCCTCATCTATGTCATTTTGGGTCCGTCAAAAGAATCGTCTAGTCAAAGTACCAATGTCAAGTCTAAGTAGTCCATCCACCCAGAAGGACCTTCTCGCTCTATAGATAATTATCCTTGAGTTTTCTTTGAATTTCAATCCAGTTTTTGTCAGTTTTTAAATCCAGTTAGTTACGTTAGTCTTTCTTCAACTTTCAAGTTTTAGTCGAGTTTGTCAGTCTATGTTTTTCAATTCCAATAAAATATAGAAGCTTTTGATTATCATGCGTTCAATAATGATGTGAACATAAAATTGGATATGAGGAATGCCTCAAAGCTCACTAATCAAGCTCGATAAATATTTGAATTAAAGAATACACTCAAAAAGTATAAATGGGTACTACATTTTCCTTAGAAGAACATGAGAGAATAATAAATTTACTTGAGAAATTCCACAACGTTCCTGCATGGTTTCGTGAGAATATATGGATAGATTGCACCAGAATAGATCAAATCCTAAAGTTGAGGGTGAACTTCAAAATCAAAGATTATCAAGAATGATGTAGTTGAAACCATCAACAAAGGTGTTAAGATCTGCAAGAAGGGATTCATCATGTTTTTCACTTAAGAAAGAAGAGTTCTCATTCGTAAAAGAATATAAGATTTTTTTTAAAGTTTGGAAACGGTTGAACGAGTCAACATCAAATACAAAGAAGTCAATCACACTCAACTTTGTAAAAGAAGACTGAAAATTTCTCTTTATCAGAAAAAGACTGAAGATTATTCCTTCTCAGAAGAAGATTGAAGATTACTCATTCTCAAAAGAAGACCTTACTCGATAAAGCAATCAAGACATCGAGTTCCTAAAACCTTGACCAAATCAAGTAGTATTTCACAAAAGGAGGTCTTCTTTGGTCGAACCATTTTCCTATCTTACCAAGAAGAAGATAACCTTCTTTAGCCCCCGCAGCCTTTAAAAAAAATTAATAGCCTCTTCTTTTTAAACCACACCGACCAACCTTGGGAGGGTATCTAAGTATGAACTACGTTTTGACCTGATCCCAAAAGAAAAAGAAATATTTAGAGTACGTAGGCAACTTAAGAAGTTACTTCAGGCCCGGTCACGCAAAGAATAAGTGTATTCTCTTAAGAAAATTGTTATCTAAAGGGAAAATCTCCTATTGAAAGGTTCAAAAGAAAAGAATGCCAAACTGAGGGCATTAGAAAAAAGAATCAAAAGAATTGATAAAAAGAAAAGAATGCCAAACTAAGGGCATGTAGAAAAAATCAAAATAATTGATAGAAAAGAGAGAATATCAAACTAGGGGCATTTTGGGAAGTTGAGCCTTATATCTTTTCTTTCTAAACCATATCTTAAGCCCTCCTATTAAGTCATCCTAAATGCTAATTGACTCGGTTAAGGTGCAGGAAACCAAGAAGTTGTTGAGTTAGTTATTCAAGATCATCAAGAAAAAAAGAGAAGCCCGCTAAGTCGAAAATCCGAAAAGGCGATTTAGGCAAAATTTATGGCATAACCATAAAAAAGAAAGCCTGCTAGGTTGAAAACCTAAAAAGGCAATCTAGGCAAAAATCAAGGCATCTTTAGAAAAAGAAAAGAAAAAATCCGCTAAGTTGAAAACTTGGAAAGGCAACCTAAGCAAAAATTTGGACATCATCAAATGGAAGGAAAGGTCCCATGAAGAAGAAAAATTTAGATGGAAGCTTGTGCAAAACTAGAAAATGTAGAACCATTCAAGCCACAATATTCATTTTTCAGCCAAGAGCTCACATCCGACGAAGTCAATGTTAATGTCGAAAAAATCAGAAGTCATCTTGAACATTGCAGGATCTTCAAAAGTATGTTTACTTGTTCAAGTGTTTGCTAATGGAAGATGTAGAATCATCAACCACTTTGAAGAGAAAGATCTTCTATTCTAATATTTATCAAGATTTTTTAAGTTTAGCTTAAACATTTCTCAAAAGAAAATGATCAAATTCCTTATTTCACATATGATAATCTTAAGAGTCTTAAATTTAAGGGAATGTCAATTCTTCTATCTGTCATATATCAGAGTTCATATTTTTCAAATGTAATCTACTCCATCAGTCTCATAGTCAAGTTTCAGTTAAAGCCAACCTTGAAACTAGGGGTATTTTTGAAAGTCATTTAATTCCAAAATTTTGTTCTTAATCACATGATAAAAATGAAAATCTTACTTTAAAGTCCGATGATGTCCAATGATAATTATGAATCCAAATACATGATAAGCCAATAAATGCCTGATCTAACAAACTTTAAGCTTGATTTTGAATCATAGAATGAATTAATAGGATTGTTTAAGTTCCTATAAATCTAAGTCTGAGAAACGTGGTTCAGTAAGTTCGAGTCCGAGAAACGAGACTCCAACTTTTTGAATCATAGAATAAGTAGGCTTTTTGAAGTGCCTACAAACCTAAGTTCGAGTCCGAGAAACGAGACTCCAACTTTTTAAATCATAGAATGAGTAGGCTTTTTGAAGTGCCTATAAATCTAAGTTCGAGTCCGAGAAACGAGACTCCAAACCTAAGTGCCAGTTCGAGAAACGAGACTCCAACTTTTTAAATCACAGAATGAGTAGGCTTTTTGAAGTGCCTATAAACCTAAGTTCGAGTCTGAGAAACGAGACTCCAACTTTTTAAATCACAGAATGAGTAGGTTTTTTAAGTGCCTATAAACCTAAGTGCCAGTCCGAGAAACGAGACTCCAACTTTTTGAATCATAGAATTAGTAGGCTTTTTGAAGTGCCTACAAACCTAAGCGCGAGTCCAAGAAACGAGACTCAAACTTTTTGAATCATAAAATGAATAGGCTTTTTGAAGTGCCCATAAACCTAAGTTCGAGTCTGAGAAACGAGACTCCAACTTTTTGAATCATAGAATGAGTAGGCTTTTTGAAGTGCCTATAAACTTAAGTTCGAGTCCGAGAAACGAGACTCCAACTTTTTGAATCATAGAATGAGTAGGTTTTTTGAAGTGCCTACAAACCTAGGTTCGAGTCCGAGAAGCGAAACTCCAACTTTTTGAATTATAGAATGAAATAGGTTTTCTGAAGTGCCTATAAACCTTAGTTCAAGTCCGAGAAATGAGATTCCAATTTTAATAGGATTGTTTAAGTTCCTGTAAACCTTAGCCAGAGTCTGAGAAACGAGACTCCAACTTTTTTGAATCATATAATGAATTAACAGGATTGTTTAAATTCCTTAACCTGAGAAGCGTGGCTATAATAGGCTCGAGTCCGATAAACGAGACTCAAACTTTTTCGAACTCTAAGAAAGAATTTCAAATAGAATTTAATGAAGTTCATACAATTTTATGACTCCAATTACCTCATTATTCAATTTTGCCATGATTGTCTTCATTGCATAAGTGCATCTCAATTTTGAATCATTATTTTCAGCGAGAGAAGAACTCTAGGACCTGACACATTTTTACGTAGTAAGCATCACACCATTGCACACACGTGCACTTTTGCATTAGTTAGGGAGAATTTTCTAAAATTCGAGGATCTGACATCATCAGTGAGAGTTCAAGCTCGAGGACCTGACAATCTTTTAGTTCAAGGAGAGTTTTACCCTCAAGGATCCGAACACCCTGACGAATGGCTAAATCAGGCTGCAAAATGAATTGTCACTAGCTTTGACTTTCGGATATCGTACTATCTACCAAAATAGATCTGCTATCTAGTTTGCTTCAACCCTCTATCAAAGAGGGGCATCTGTAGACAACCCATTTTTGCATCCACCTGATTAATCAACTCGTCAACCCGATTGCAACGGTTCCCAATGATGGATGTTTATTCCAATGCTTTATTTTATTACCAGATATGTTTCAGAAATCTGGATGAGGTATCTCGAACTGACAAAACTGTAGAAACCGCGCTACGATAGGAAAATATAACCCCAAAAGCTTAGAAATCAGCATTTTTCAGACAAAAAGAAGCTTCAGGATAAAAATCACTAAAAAATGACCAAATTACCAAAATACCCTTAACCTTAAAATATCCCTAGAACCTACGTTACGCTTAGAAAAACCCATTCAAACACATAAAACAACAAATCGAAACCAAATAAATCATTTCGCCAATTTTCATAGAATTCGACAAAATTACGAAAATACCCCTAATAAAGTTCACGACCATTCCACACAAAAATTTCATAAATGAAACAAACCAATATTTCCATTGAATTCCTTACGAAAAATCGATTATAAAACATCCTAGAACATCAAAAACCGACTTGAAACACAAAAAGTCATTTCTGAAGGTAAAACGATAATTTTATAATTTTTATAATTAAAATTTTTAAAATTAATAAATAAAATATTAAATAATTAAAGTGAAACATTAATAAAATTAAATTAAAAATTTGAACAAAAAAAATCGATCAATCAAGCTATCATACAAAATTGTTGATGGTTGCCAAGATATTTATTCAAGGACCCCTCCATTTGGGGGTCCAAAGAATTAAAGATATAATAGAGGGGGGTTCTCCAAAAAATTAAATTCAATCAAGTAAGACTAAAGTGAAGATATTAAAGTCAATCAAGTAAGACTAAAGTTAAAATCTTAAAGTCAATCAAATAAGACCAAAAGTCAAAACCCTAATAGAGTTCTAATTAAATAATAAATCTATTTAACAATCCTAATTAAATAATAACTCTATTTAATAGAATTCTAATTAAAATATAACTCTACCTAAAATAATTCTAACTAAAATATAACTCTACCTAAAACAATTCTAATTAAAATATAACTCTAACTAAAAGAATTATAATTAAACACTAATTCTATCTAAACGAACACTAAAAAAATCTATAAATAGGGGTCCATACACCCTATTTTCGTATCAAATAATAAACCCTAAAAAAAGTAGGTCAAAAAGCTTCCCTAGCCTCTCATAAATCCTAAATTTGAAGTTCTAACTCCTTACCTAACATCCATACCCCAACTTTAGCTCAAAAAATACCTAGAAACCCTTCCAAAACACCCTAGAAATCTATAAAAAAATTAGAAAAATTTAGAAGGAGATACTTTATTTTGGAGATCCGAAACGAATCTGGTGACAGAATGAGGCGAGGAGTGCTGTTCGAAGAACTATTCTACCAGATCTGAGGGAACAAGACCGTTGTCTTCGTAAAGGTAAAGATTTTAATGTTTTTTTTATTGATTAGATTTTTTTAGCAATGTAGTTCTATTTGGGAATAAGTAAAGACTGGCGTTTACCGGGCGGGGTTGGTGCTTAACACCTTCCAACCCCGTAACGTGATTCCCGGACCCGTATTTTTCTTTTGTAGATTAGTAGTATTTACCTTTTTAGAGTCAGTATTCGGTTCCTAGACCATAATAACTAGGTGGCGACTCCCAAACCTCAAAGGTCAAAAACGGATCCGCGCACCCCACGGATCGAGGGCGCTTTCAGTGGTCGATGTTGATTGGGGTTAACTTGGTTGGTAGACAGGGTGGTTGATTGGACAGGGGTAGCAAATGTACTGGCTACATAGGCGTGATTAGTGCTAGGCTTGGAATTGGTAAATGACTTTTTGAGTTTATCGTCAGAAAGAATAGAAAGGATCCCAGTAGCAAATGCATCTTCCAATTGGCTACCGGCTTGCAAAAGAGACTCGAACGTAAAAAGGTATTGGAAAACTAGATGTCGAGCATACCCTTGCGAGAGATTTTTTAAGATAATAGACACTTGTTCTTTCTCTGAAGGTCTATCCCACATTTTTGCAGCCTTGGCCCTTCAGCGACTGAAAATACCCTCGATCCGCATCCACTTTTGACTTTGAGGTTTAGGAGTCGCCACCTAGTTATTACGGTCCAGGAACCGAATATTGACTCGAAACAGATAAACAAACAACTAATCTACTAAAAAATACTGAGTCCGGGGATCACATTATGGGGTTGGAAGGTGTTAGGCACCAACCCCGCCCGGTAAACGCCAATCTCTACTAATTCCCAAATAAACTACATTGCTAAAAAGACGTAAATAATAATAAAAATAATCACATTTTTTTAATGCAACGATTTTGTTCCCTCGGATCTGATAGAACAGCTCCTTGTACAGTGCTTCTCACTTCGTTCTGTCATTGGATTCGCTTCAGAAAATCAAGGCGAAGTACTTCCTTCTTAGATCTAAATATTTCTGATTTTTTTATGGATTTCTAGGTGTTTATGAAGGGTTTCTAGGTATTTTTTGAGCTAAAGTTGGGGTATGGATGTTAGGTAAGGAGTTAGGACTTCAAACTTAGGGTTTATGGGAGGCTAGGGAAGCTTCTTGACTTATTTTTCTTAGGATTTATTTTTTCATACGAAAATAGGTTGTGAGACCCTTGTTTATAGATTTTTAAAGTATTTTTTAGATAGAGTTAGTGTTTAATTATAATTATTTTAGATAGAGTTAGTGTTTAATTATAATAATTTTTAAATAGAATTAGTGTTTAATTAGAATTATATAAGATAGTTTTATAGTTTAATTAGAATTCTATTAGATAGTTTTATAGTTTAATTAGATTTCTTTTAGATAGTTTTAGAGTTTAATTAGAATTCTATTAGGGTTTTGACTTTGGTTTTATTAGATTGATTAGGATTTTGACTTAAGTCTCACTTGATTGACTTGACTTTAAGATTTTGACTTAAGTCTTACTTGATTGTGTAGACACCCCATTTTTACACTCTCCTGATTAATCAACTCGTCAATCCGATCGCAAAGGTTCCCAATGATGGATGTTTATTCCAATGCTTCATTTTGTTACCAGATATGTTTCAGAAATCCGGATGAGGTATCTCGAACTGACAAAACTTAGAAACCACGCTACGCTAGGTAAATACGACCCCAGAAACATAGAAATCATCATCTTGCAAACCAAAAAGAAGCTTCACGATAAAAATCACTAAAAATAACCAAATTACCAAAATACATCTAACATCAAAACAACCCTAGAGCCTACATTACGCTTAGGAAAATCCATTCAAACACATAAAACAACAAATCGAAATCAAATAAATCATTTCACCAATTTTCACAAAATTTGATAAAATTACGAAAATACCCCTCATAAAATTCACGATCATTTCACACAAAAAATTTCATAAATGATAAAAATCAACTTTTTCATTGAATTCCTTACGAGAAACTGATTCCAAAACATCCTGGAACATTGAAAAACGACTTAAAACGTAAAAAATCCTCTCCGAGGGCAAAACGGTAATTTCACAATTTTAATAATTAAAATTTTCGAAATTAATAAATAAATCATTAAATAATGTAAAGTGAAACATTAATAAAATTAATTATAAAATTTAAACAAAAACATTGATCAATCAGGCTTTCAAGAAAAATTATTGATGGTTCGCAAGATATTTCTTTAAGGACCCCTCCATTTGGGGGTCCAAAGAATCAAAGATATAATAGAGGGGGGTTCTCCAAAAATTTAAAGTCAATCAAGCAAGACTAAAGTCAAGATATTAAAGTCAATCAAATAAGGCTAAAGTCAAAATTAAAGTCAATTAAGTAAGACTAGAGTCAAGTATTAAAGTCAATCTCATAAGACTAAAGTCAAAACCCTAAATCAAAACCCTAATCTAAACTAATCAAGTCAATCTCATAAGACTAAGGTCAAAACCCTAAATCAAAACCCTAATCTAAACTAATCAAGTCAATCTCATAAGACTAAAGTCAAAACCCTAAAACCCTAAAGACTAAGTCAAAACCCTACTTGAAACCCTAAAAGAAATCCTAATCAAACCCTAATGCTTCTAAAAACTTTATAAATAGGAGCCTCCACACCCTATTTTCGTATCAAAGAAAAAACCCTAGGAAAATTAGGAGAAGAAGCCTCCACAACCCCTCCAAAACCCTAATTTTGGAGTCCCAACTCCTTACCTAACACCCCTGCTCTGATTTTAGCATTAAAAACACCCAAAAACCTCTCAAAAACAACTCAAAAATCCACAACAAATTCAAAACACCCAGATCCAAGAAGGAGATACCTTACCTCGGAGATCAGAAATTAGATCCGAAGATAAAATGAAGTAAGAAATACGGTACAAGGAGCCGTTTTCACCAGATCTGAGGGAATAGCACTTTTGCAGATCGAAGGTAAGTTTTTTTTTTATTATTTTCAATCTAGGTTTGTCATTAGCGATGTAGATTTATTTGGGATAAGTAGAGACCGGCAATGGCCGGGCGGGGTTGGTGCCTAACACCTTCCAACCCCGTAACATGATCCCCGGATTCGGATTTTCTGTAGTAGATTAGTTTTTATCCATTTTAGAGTCAGTTTGGTTCCTAGACCACAATAACTAGGTGGCGACTCCCAAACCTCAAGGGTCAAAAGCGGATCCACGCACCCCGCGGATCGAGGGCGCTTTCAGATTGACTTGAATTTAGGATTTTGACTTTAAGTCTTACTTGATTGACTTGACTTTAAGATTTTGACTTAAGTTTTACTTGATTGACTTGACTTTAGGATTTTGACTTAAATCTTACTTGATTGACTTGACTTTAGGATTTTGACTTAAGTCTTGCTTGATTGACTTGAATTTTAATTAGGATTTCACTTTACATTAATTAATATTTTAATTATTAATTTCAAAAATTTTAATTATTAAAATTACCATTTTACCCTCGGAAAGGATTTTTTGCGTTTTAAGTTATTTTTTAATGTTCCAAGATTTTTTGGAATCAATTTTTTATAAAAAAATCAATGAAAATATTAGTTTTTGTCATTTATGAAATTTTTTATGCGAAATGATCGTGAACTTTATGAGGGGTATTTTCGTAATTTTGTTAAATTTTGTGAAAATTGGTGAAATGATTTATTTGATTTTGATTTGTTGTTTTATGTGTTTGAAAGGGTTTACCTAAGTGTAATGTAGGCTCTAGAGATGTTTTGAGGTTAGGGGTGTTTTGATAATTTGATAATTTTTAGTAATTTTTATCGTAAAGCTTCTTTTTGTCTGAAAAATGATGATTTCTATGTTTTTGGGGTTATATTTTTCTAGCGTAGTATGGTTTCTATAGTTTTGTTAGTTTGAGATACCTCATCCGAATTTTTGAAACTTATCTACCAACAAAATATATCAATGGAATAATCATCCATCATTGGGGTGTTTACAGATGCCTCTCTTTGACAGAGGGTTGAAGCAAACTAGATAGCAAATCTATTTTGGTAGATAGTGTGATATTCGAATACCAAAGCTAGTGACAGTTCATTTTGCAGTCTGATTTAACAATTCGTCTGGACGTTCGTATCCTTGAGGGCGAGCTCTCCCCGAACTAAGATTTATTAGGTCCTTGAGCGCAAGCTCTCACTGACGACGTCAGATCCTTGAATTTTAAAAAATTCTCCTTGACTAATGTGTGCAATTGTGTACTCAAAATCTGAGATAAATCTCAGAGATAGTCTGAGCTAGATCTGAGCATAAATTAAGTAAAATCTGAACATAACACTGAGCATAAAATTGAGCATAATTATGAGAAAGCCCTCAGCGGCATCTGAGCATAATTCCGAGAAAGCCCTCAGCGGCATCTGAGCAAAATCCAAGTTAACCCTTGGCGGCAACTGAGCAAAACCTGAGCAAAATCCAAGTTAACCCTTAGCAGCAACTAAGCAAAATCCAAGATAATCGTTGGCGACATCTGAGGAAAATCTAAGCAAAATCAAAGTTAACCATTAGCGGCAACTGAGCGAAATCCAAGATAACCTTTGGCAGCAACTGAGCAAAATCCAAGATAACCCTTGGCGACATCTGGGCAAAATCCAATTAACCCTTGGCGGCAACTGAGTAAAATCTAAGCTAACCCTTGGCGGCATCTGAGCAAAATCGCAGTTAACCCTTGGCGACAACTGAGTAAAATCCAAGATAACCCTTGGCGGTAATTGAGCAAAATCTAAGTTAACCCTTGGCGACATCTGAGCAAAATCCAAATTAACTCTTGGTGGCATTTGACTGAGTAAAACTGTCTGAAAAATGAATGAATCTTGGGAAAGAATGAATGAATCTGGAGAAGAATGATTAAAATGAATATGGATGAGATTGAAAATGAATCTGGAGAATAACGATTGTATAGACACCCCAATTTGAACGGGCCCATACTCGAAACGGCCCAAAAAAATAGATTTTTCAATAAAAATTTCTAACGGGCCTCAAAAGCCCAAATCAATCGAAATATGGCATTTTGATCGAATCAAGGCCCTTAAGACCCCTTAAGGGTCTATGGGGTCCACCAAAAGGACTCGGCCTACCTTACGCTTTCCCAATATTCACCGCTCCGCTTCCAAAACCAAAAATGCCAAATTTTCGATAAAGTTCACCAACGGGCCTAAAAAGCCCGATTTGCCAACACGTGGCATTTTGATTCATTCAATAAATTCAAAAATCTCAAAAAAAATTAATAAATTAAAAAATGTGAGACTTGGGATGCTTACCCCTTCTCTACTACCACCACTCTGCCTCCGAATCCGCAAAAACCCTAGGCCCACAAGCCCTCAACACTTTCTTAAATCAATTTCTCACCTTACCCCTAACCTAAAATCAATCCCACATCACCTAAAATCTAAAACCAACTTATACCCTCGAAACCCATCCCAAAATAACCCCAAACCAATTCCTAAAACCCAAAATCATTTCATAACCCAAGCCCAAAACACTCCAAAGCCCCTAAGCCCAAATCCATATCCAATTCATATCCAACCCAAAACCCTAACCCACAAACCACTACCCACATCAACCAATCACCATATTAATAATCAAATATGACACATGTCATCACCCCATCTCACCTCCCTCATCCAACTACCTACCCCATTAATTTTCTTTAAATCTCATCTACCCACACATCAACCATCACCTTTTCTCTCAAATCAAACACATCTACCCACACCCCTAACCTATACCTCCCTAATCTACCATCATCATTCCCTACAAACATCTATAACCTAAACCTACACCCATCCTCTCAAGTCAAACACTCAACCTCTCCCATCAACTTATCTCAACCCTTCATTTTTACCCATTTTAACACATGGCATCATCTCCCACACCCTCCCAAAATATCATCAACCACCCTCTTACACAACTCTTCTTTTAATTAAAATCCCATCTCATCAACTCACTTCATCAATTAATTACTCTATTACACAATCCCATCCTCTCAACCACTCTCATTTATTTTATTTCATCTAATAATCAACCCAAATGGGTTGAAAGATCCAACCCATTTGGGTTGTAAAACAACCCATTTACCCTTCTTACACAAATGCCCTTCAATCATCTTTAATTTACCCCCACCTTTCTCTTAAATCCCACATCATTCTACCACTTCTCTTCATTTCACCCCATTATATCCCTAAAATAATCCCTCAACATCTATAAATACCCTCCTCTTCTTCCCAAAAAAACCCCCCAACTTTCACTACAAAAAATTCTCCCCCAACTCTCACTACTAACCACTATTACCTATTTTCTCTCACCAATTCTCCCTTACTAACTCTACACCAAGTCTTACAAAAAAAAAAAAAACAAAACAAAAAATCTATCTTCTCTCCTCATCTTTTCTCCAATCTCATACTAATCCTCTACAAAAACAATCACATCTTTTTACATCACTAAGGACTCAAAAGACTTTAAGAAGAAGAAGAAGAAGAAAAGAAAATTGAAGATACAAGGTGGGTTCAAAGTGCACTCCCCCTCTCTCTCTACCTCTCCTCCTCACTCTTCTATCACCCCTCTCCCCTTCATTTTATTTTTAGGATGAATGGACCCCAAAGCTAAAGGTATATAAGGGTCATTTCCATCAATGGAATGACCCTATGATCAAGTCGAAAATGAACCCCTATCTAGGGTACAAATGCACTCACGTGGCACGTTGTTTTTCACATCTTTTTAAATAAAAAAAATGACCAAGTTTCTTTGAGATTACCGCCATTTGGCGGGGAGAAAAGGGTGCCTAACACCTTCCCTTTTCTCCAACCGAGCCGCTTACCCGAATCTCAAGAGTTGATTTATCCTTATCCATCGAGAGTCACTAAACGCCAAAATGTCACTTTTTCAAAAAAATGCACATCGGGTGACCATTCACACCCACTTACAATATGAATGGTGGCGACTCCTAACCTTAGTAGATTTGGTCATCGTAATGACGAAATTACTTGTCTACATCTTGGCAACTCCACTGGGGAATAAAGGCTCTACCCTCGTGTCAACTCGGCCATTTTGAAAAAAAAGAAAGGTTTCAAAATTTTTTTATTTGCAAGCTAACATTACTTGTTGTATTTGTTGTATTTATTTTTTAGGTAGGTTTCTTTTTATTTATTTACTCACTTGAAAAAAAAAACCCAGTTTTTACTTTATTTATCTGATTATATGTCCTTTTAAGCATGCATATCATCAAAAAAATGAAAAAAAAATTTCTTTTTTTGGCCCAAGAAAAAAACCAGAGGCAATGTGCCTCAAAATGAGTATAAAAAAATAAAAAAATAAAAAAATAAAAAAAATAAAGTCGTTTTTCTTTTTTTTTTTGGCCGAATGGACAGTCGAACTTAAACTGATTGTAACTTTCTCGTCCGATCTCCGATTAGCTATTAGTGCATATCGATTTGGGGTAGAACAAAATTTTCTTCCAAATGTGATAAATTCAGTAACATTTTGTCAAGTCAGAATCGATTTTTGAGCTCGTTTACTCTAGCATTTCTATTTGACGTCTCGTCGGGATACAAATTAAGTAAGAAAAAAAAGCATAAAAAAAATAAAAATAAAAATAAAATTTTTGGCCCAAGCCAAAAACCAGAGGCAATGTGCCTCAAAATGAGTAGAAAAAAAAATTAATTAAAAAAAAAAAAAAATTTTGCTCAGCTTGTTCTTTACAACAGTCTTGGAAACTTTCCTCTTGGAATTTATTTTTGTTTTAAATTTTAAAGCTTCAAAAGATCAAATGGATCATTTTTTTAAAAAACTCAGGGCGTACCACTCGCCACTATTTGATAGATCAAAATGAAAATTCAAAGCGATCATCGATTGGACCATAAAAAATATAAAAATAAAAAGAGAAGTCCTTTTGTTATTAGTTCATTCGTTAAAAAAAAATTTTGAAAAAAAAAATGATGAAAAAAAAAAAATCGATTGGTTGATGCGTAACCATGAATGTGCTATCCTTGTGGACTGATTATCTAAAAGGTCATGGTCTCTATAAGTATATTTTAATGTGCCTACATGATTGTAATGTGGATGTAATAGATTTGGTACTCTTTGAGCTATGTGGTATACATGTAGAAATGATTTGATCTGGCCAACGGGTCCACTCATCTGGAAAATGCCCCGGGCACACCCTATCTTATTTGCACACACCACTAGCAGGTTTACTTTACTGCATTGCACGCTTGCATGTCCCTAATAGCCAACGTGGCACTAGTGCATGACCCGGTCTCCTCGGAGATGCGACGTCATTCATGAAAACCACAACTCCAATCACGTACCGTAAGGTATATAAAATTAGGGCATCAATACCGTTTGATCGGGTGATTCTGAAAGGTATATTGATACACCCATGTTGGAACGACCTGAGCCTTTGTCTTATTGTAAGCCGCACGGTCACATGTCCCGATTGCCAACGTAGTACTAGTACGTGATCGCTCCCCTCGCGGGATGCGAAAACCATTTATGAAAGCTACAACTCTTGATTCGTACCCGTAGGTATATAAAAGATAATCCAAGTACATCAATTGCACTTTTTGGTCAAAACCAGTGCCTAAGCAAGATCCTGCCCCACTGTACCCTACTGTACGAGGGGGATAGACTACGTCTATTCTAGACGAGAGGTACTTAAGTGGGCCCTTGCTCAGCATCGTGCGCCACCTCTCAACTGGGGATCAAACTGGCTATTTTTGACTTCAGAGAAGTGAATTGAAGTTTTAGATTATCACCTATACGGTATATCAAACCAAGTCACCACGTACCGTCTGATTGAGTACGCTTGAGAGGTATATAGGTATGCTTAGGCAATGGTGGCCAGATAAAAAATGCATTGCACGTAGTAAGCTTAGAGTCTAGAAACCTTCCTTGTAAGTCACGACTCGAACTTATTGTGGGTGTTCCCAGTTGTTCATTGAATGGAACCTGATGATTGATGTATGTGAATGATGTGAATGATGAGACCAGAGTTTATGATTGTCCTCAAGGATCAAAATTTTATTTTCAGAAATTAAAATGGGTGCACCGACCCAATAAGGAATCCATTTCTGGCAAAAATTCAATAATGACCCAGTCCATCTCGATCCAATAATCATGATAGGCCGGCCATTTAAATTAAAATGAAAATCAAATTTTCAAAAAAGAAAAGTGATTTACAAAAGAAAAATATTTTCCAGAAAATAGGTTTTCCAAAAGGAGTGTTCTCTAGGAAAGAATGTTTTCAAAAAAGAAAAGTGTTTTAAAGAAGGTGTTTTCCATAAGAACAAAATTTTTTCAAAAGAAAAGTAATTTTACATGGACCTTGGAAATGTACTGAACTATTCTTTTGTGTCAACTCAGGATGTTAGTGCAGGCAATAACCCAATCGACCAATTGGTCAAAACAACCATCACGGGGATGCACACCGTAGAGAAATTCAACTTTGAAAAATTCATGTTGAGGTGCGCCCTGTACTTCCACGAGGTTGAGATAGATTGGAACCTTTTGCGCGCTATGGCTAAGCGTTGGAACCCTTATCTTCACATCTTCCACATTGGGCATATGCACTTGTGTCCTACTCATGAAGACTATTGTGACATCATGGGGATATCTGCTACTGATCCTCTAGTCAGGCCTTTATTGAAGACAGGATATTCTGGTGACCTCGCCACAGGCCTAAACATTTCAAAAGAAGAAGCCAAGGCCTTAGTCCGTAACGGGAGATTGGATTTAGTACCCTTATTAAGTCCATACCACTCTCGTAGTCATCCCATCAATGTAAAATCAGAAGCTTGGAGAGCCACTAGAGACTATCGATTGTGTTTAGGAATCTTAGTCCAATACATACTGACCTCCAAAAGTGAGGGTCAGACTATTCCTGAGTCTTTCATAGACATAGCTTCCCAGCTCTCTAGAAAAGCCAACCCTGTACCTCTCATTCTAATTGAAACCTTCTCAGGTTTGGATGCCATAAAAAATGGTGAGGGAAGGGATTTCAAAGGAAGCCCTCACCTACTTTTTATGTGACTTTGCGATCGTCTTAAAATTGTGGACATTCCTTCAACCCTCGAGTATAGGCCAGAGCACTTTTCCAAGAGAAACGTGTTAGTGCGCCACAACTCAGTTAAGGCTTGGAGCAAATGGTTGGATTCTCGTCTTGCCCATCATATTGGTTTGAGATGCCCTTGGTGGATGACGGACTACCCTGTTTTAGGTACTAAAGGATCCTATTATGTCCGTTTGATTGGACTGGAGGAGACTTCTTTTTACCAACCTTCCTTGATCCCAGAACAGTACGGAGTACCTATAGAGTTTTCGCTACCTCAACACAAACAATTCTTTTCTCCCGAACCATTGACTGAAAAGTTAGTGCATCTCATTGAGAAGGCTTGGAACAAGCGCACCTTAGGGTATCCAAATGGACCAGCAAAGTTCAAGGAGCTAGTCGTTAGAACCAAGAGAAGGAAGCCTAATTGTCCTAGCAATCCTGATGATGATCAAAACAAATCCAAGTGTCTACGTAAAAAAATCTAAGTCAGAGTTATTTGAAAGTTGTTATTCAATGAAAATCCTATCTGTCAAACAATTTTCAATAGTTCAATAAAATTTCTTTTAGTTTCTTTGTGGATAATCATTGCATAAATGAATTGTTTAATGGGTTGCTGTACAAAATTCAAAATGAAATTTCTTTTTCCAAATATTTTACCGACTCCGTGTCAATTAAAGCTCCGTGCTGATGTAATCATTTTTAATTTTACCGACTCCGTGTCGATGCCAGCTCCGTGCTGATGAAATCGTCTTTAAATTTTACCGACTCCGTGTCGATGCCAGCTCCGTGCTGATGAAGTCTTTTTAATTTTACCGACTCCGTGTCGATGTCAGCTTCGACTGATGTAATTCTTTTTCAAAAATGTTTTATCGACTCCGTGTTGATGCCAGCCCCGTGCTGATGAAATTTCTTTTTCAAAATATTTTACCAACTCCGTGTCGATGCTAGCTCCGTGCTGATGAAATCTTTTTTTATCGACTCCGTGTCGATGCCAGCTCCGTGCTGATGAAATCGCTTTAACTTTAACCGACTCCGTATCGATGCCAGCTCCGTGCTGATGTAATTATTTTTAAAATTTTACTGACTCAATGTCGATGCCAGCTCCGTGCTGATGAAATCTTTTTAATTTTAGCGACTCCGTGTCGATGCCAGCTCCGTGCTGATGAAATCTTTTTAATTTTACCGACTGCATGTTGATGCCAGCTCTGTGCTGATGAAATCTTTTTAATTTTACCGACTTCATGTCGATGCCAGCTCCGTGCTGATGAAATCTTTTTACCGATTCCGTGTCGATGCCAGCTTCGGCTGATGAAATTCTTTTTCAAAATATTTTGCCAGTCCCGTGTTGATGCCAATTTCGCGTTAATGTCGACTTCGAACCGAAGAACTCTTTTCTTTAAAACTCGTTTACTTTTAAAATAAATAATTTTACCCGACTTAATAAAATGTCATGCATTTTTTCTTTTTGTAAACAAGATAGTAATGCTTGGTCTTCTGTACCCAAAGGTAGCCAAACGAAAGAAATATAAGCAACCAGAGGAACCTCTGTATTTTCTCAGATCTTCTACCGTCATCATGAGTTCCTCCGAACCGGCACAACCCAAGGTGGCCGAAATGACAGGCATCGATCCGCAAATCGCAGCATTATTGAAAATAATCGAAAGGCAAGAAAAAATAGTAAGTGCTGTGTTGGCCAACGCCAGCATCATACAAGCTCAAACAATACAGCAACATGCGTCTGGATCAAATCAGGATTTGCCCGAGCAACCTTCCCAAGGACCACAGACCACCATGCCGCCTGCAGTGCCTGAATACCAGGGGCCCTCGCTCTATATTCCACAGAATTGACCACCCCCTGTGGTCATTCCTGATGATGAATGTCAGTACAGGGCCACAGAGGGCAAAAACGCAATAGATGAAAGACTGGCTCAACAAATCGAGTTTCTGCAGGAAGAGATGAGAAGAATGAAGGGCCTCAACACGATGAGGGGAACTCGGTTCAAGGACCTCTGTTTCTACCCCAATGCTCAACTACCGGCCAAGTTTAAGTGTCTGGAATTCGAAAAGTATAATGGAGTAGGGTGCCCACTGTCGCATCTAAAGTTATACTGTGGATCCATGTGCCAATATGGCGAGGATGACAGGTTGTTAGTACAGTTGTTTCAGAGGAGTTTGACGGGGCCGGCACTCAAATGGTTTTCTGGGTTGGACCACACTCTCATTAAGAATTGGCAAGACTTGGCATAAATGTTCTGGCACAATTACCGATTCAATACGGATGTGGGGCTAGATCGAAATGACATGGCCAAGATGACACGAAAACAGAGGGAAACAGTAAAGGAGTATGCCCAGAGATGGAGAGAGTCAGCTTCACAAGTAAGGCCTGCAATGATCGAACAAGAGATAAACACCACGTTTATCTCAACACTAGGGCACGCCTTCTATACTCATCTGGTGGGGCATACTACGGGCACATTTTCAAATCTGGTACAGGTAGCAGACCGAGTCGAGGACGGGATCCGAACTGGTCTGATATTTGATTTTACAAGCTTAGGGACAACAGTGGGGATCGCTTCTCAGAGGAAACCATTGCGGGTAGCGAAGAAGAGACGCAGGTCAACAATATACAACCAAACCAACCCCTCTTCATTCCAGCACCAGCACTGAGACCACAAGCTCTGTCAACTTCTTGGGCTCCGGCGCATCCGCCAGTCTGGAACCCCATACCTCAGAACCAATTTAGGGCAAATCCTCCACCAGTGGCACCACAGTATGGATAAAATCAGCAGGCACGGCCTAACAGAGTAAATAGAGTGTTTACCAGATTGCCCATGACACTATCAGAATTACTGCCAATCTTACTCAGGGGTGAATATCTGGTAAAACGTCCACCAAACCCCGAGGCTGCCAAATGGCCAGGGTACAACCCTAATCTGTTATGTGAATTTCATATGGGTGCACCAGGGCACTCCATAGACCAATGCTGGCAGCTCAAACATCAAATACAAAATTTGATCGATAAGAAAGCTCCCATCTTGGATGGACCTGCCAACCCGCCCCAACAACAGAATATCAATCAAAACCCCCTACCTACTCACAATAGAGAGGGAAGTGGGTACAGGGTAAATGTTGTCTGTGAAGAACTCGACTTCAATCCCTCAGATTTAATAGCGCCTATCGGAGTAAAAATCAGGGTCCACTTAACAAAGGAATCAAAAGCACTTGCGGTTAACAAAGTCAACCACCACACAACAAACTCATCCCAAAATTCACTACCACCTCTCAGATTGTCTAACCTCACTATCCACCCCACTCATCAAAATACTACTACTCGACCACCTTTAGTTATACCTTACGGACCACCAAGCCTTCAAAATTTGACCCGACCTCCTCTTGTTATACCCTACACACTATCAACTTCTCAGGGATCAACCCGACCCCCCCTTCATATACCATACACTTCATCCTCACGTCCACCATTCGCCATTCCATACACGCCATCAACACCTCACGCAACTCCTCCTATCATCACCATATCCAAATCATCACCACCACCCCTCATTCTCAGTGTAAAACCTGACCCATCTCCAATGACCATCCGCTCACCTAAACCATTCCCTATAGCTCCGACCAAGCAATTCCTTAGAGTTACGAGACCACCATCACCACAACCGCAGGGGTTGAGACCATGAAGAAAGCAATGGTGGCTGACATTGGCCATATGACAAAGGCAGAAAGGTGCCAAAAGTTGCCAGGAAAAAGGGTAAGCATTAGAGAAGAGGTAAAAGAAATAGTAAAGGGTATGGATGATGAAAAGAAAATAAGGGAAAAGGGAAAAGGCAAGATAGATGAAGATGACAAGACAGAAGGAAAAGTGACAGATAAGGAAGCAGCAGACTTCATTAAGCTTATTCGGAAGAGTGAGCATAATACTGTGGACCAACTCAACAACAGCCTGCTCAGATCAGCATTCTGGGTCTCTTACAAAAATCTGAGGAACATCAAGAGGTACAGTTGAGAGTATTGGGAAAGTCACACGTACCTGCAACCACTTCGCCGACACAGTTGGAGCAAACGGTTGGCCAGATCATGGCCCCCAATCCCATTATTTTCACTGAAAATGAATTTGTGCCTGAAGGAACGAGGCACATCGAGCCACTAAATATTATGGTCATATGCAAGGGCATGATGGTTGCTAGGGTACTGATTGATAATGGCTCAGCGCTTAACGTTTGTCCGCTGGAGACCTTCCAGAAACTCAACGCTGATTGGTACATGTCAAGCCAAACAACAAGGTTGTCCGAGGCTTCGATAGTTCAAGAAGAGATTCCTTGGGAGAAGTGGATTTACCGATCACAATAAGTCCTTGCACCTTCGAGGTAACATTCGAAGTTATGGAAATACCGACAACCTTCAACTTGCTGCTGGGCAGGCCTTGGATCCATATAGCAGGGGCTGTACCATCTTCATTGCACCAAAGAGTAAAATTTATCATGGGACAGAGAATGATATTAGTGCTTGCAGAAAATCTTATCCCGACGGGGAGAGCTCCGGACGTGCCATTCATCGACATTGAGATGACGAAGGATAAGACGACGTACCACTCATACCAATTTGCTGCTGTTAACCACGTGGAAAAGTGGGAAGAGAAGATAAAGGCAAAGCTATCGAGAACAAATCTGATGGTTAGTCGGGTCATGAAAAAAGCAGGTTACCGACCCAGGCAAAGGTTAGGACCGGGAGGAAGTGGGAGAGCTACACCGGTCGAAGCGAAAAAGCACGATCCTTACTTTGGTCTGGGGTTTAGGCCCACAAAAAGGGATATTGCATAAATGAATGACAAGAAAAAGGAGCTTCGACTAGCAAGAAGGCAAAATCGTGAACCGAATGTCTGGAATCTAGGCAGAGTTCCACATATCAGCGTTAGCTTCTCAAAATCACATATCAGCCCCGACAATTTATCAGAACCGCCACCTTATCAGAACCGCCACCAGCAAAAAAGTCAAAAAAAGGTAAATTTCACACCGGTGCACATTCATGAAGACTCAGTTGTTGAGTCCCAATCATCCTTCGTAGAGGGCATTGATGTTCTATTCAATGGGGATTCCGATGAAAGTCTATCAGAAATGGCTCGAGAATCCACCAATGTGGGGATCACTACCAACCAAAAGGAAGACTCACCCTTCCCCACTGACATCGACTGGGCATCAGTCGTCATCCCACCAAGCTTGGGAGGGACTATGCCCCAATCTGACAACAATCAATCAGAGATCATGGTCATCTCCAAACCACCAATCAAATCATCCAACGAATCACCTTCACATCTCATCCGCCCCCTCAGAGAAGGGGAAGTTTTGAACAATTGGGAAGAATTCCTGTTAACCCTTGAGGCTATTAAGGCCTAAAAAAAATGTCGTTAAACGAATCTAGTTTGCCCGAGGATCATAACGAGCCCTCGTCCTCGGGTAAAGACTGTTTTGAGGACTTCCTATCTTTATTAATGAATTTGCATGATTGTTCTTCTTATTTTAGGTATTCGAAAAGCAACAAAAAAACAAATATTCCTCAAAAAGTAAAAAAATCAAAATTTTCTCAAAAGACAAAAAAATCAAAAAGTTTTCAAAATTACAAAAAAATAGATATTTTTCAAAAGCCAAAAAAAGAGTTTTCAATGGATCTATCTCAATCAAATGAGTATCTAGATAACACAGAATTTGAAAGGGACGAGTATGATTTCGATCTTGAACTCGACTTTGACCTCATGGGGATCGAAGAAGAGTTTGAGGATGAAATGGAATACCCGCCTAAAGAAATCAAAGACTTGGTAGAACGTCACGAGAAAGGTGTTCAGCCAAACATTGAGGATACAGATTCAATCAATCTTGGTACCGAAGAGGACCCACGAATTGTCAAGATCGGAGCCTTATTAACGTCGCAACAGAAAGAAGAAATGGTCGAACTCTTACGAAACTATCAGGACGTTTTCGCATGGTCGTACAGGGATATGTCGGGATTGGACACAGATCTTGTTGTGCACAAGCTACCAATTACCTCCGGAAGCAAATCGATCAAGCAGAAATTAAGAAGATTAAAGATAGAATAGACCCTCAAGGTCAAGGACGAGGTCATGAAACAGTTCAAAGTAGGATTTCTTGCAATCTCTACGTACCCTGAGTGGCTGGCTAATGTCGTCCCAGTACCCAAGAAAGACGGAAAAGTACGTATGTGTGTTGACTACCGAGACTTGAACAAAGCTAGTCCAAAGGATGATTTTCCACTACCACACATCGACACTCTAGTTGATAGTACAGCAGGGCATGGCATGTTCTCATTCATGGACGGCTTCTCAGGATATAATCAGATAAAAATGGCAGAAGAAGAACAGGAAAAGACTGCATTCATCACACCATGGGGCACTTTCCACTACAAAGTCATGCCATTCGAGCTGAAGAATGCAGGGGCGACTTACCAACGGGCAATGACCGCACTATTCCACGATATGATCCACAAGGAAATGGAGGTCTACGTAGACGACATGATTGCTAAATCCGGCACCGAAGAAGACCATCTGGTGAATCTAAAGAAGTTGTTCGACAGGCTGAGGAAGTACAGTTTAAGGCTTAACCCAGCAAAGTGTGTATTCGGGGCAACATCAGGCAAGCTATTGGGGTTTATAGTCAGCAGAAGAGGTATCGAGATAGATCCGGCAAAAACTAAGTATATCCTCGAAATGAAGGCACCTGTTTCAGAAAAAGACGTTCGGGGCTTTTTGGGGAGGATACAATATATCAGTCGGTTTATAGCTCAACTCATGCCTATCTGTGAGCCAGTCTTCAAGCTATTGAGGAAAGACACGCTAAAGAAGTAGAACAAGGACTGTCAGGAAGCATTCGACAAGATTAAGCAATATCTACTCAATCCACCAGTCCTAGTCCCTCCTACTCTGGGGCGACCTTTGCTGATGTACATCTCAGTGCAAGAAACGTCAATGGGGTGTGTACTGGGGCAACACGATGAATCAGGACGGAAGGAACAGGCCATTTACTATCTCAGCAAGAAATTTATCGAGTATGAAGCAAAATATTCGACACTTGAGAAGACTTGCTGTGCATTAGTCTGGACATCTCAACGACTACGTCACTATTTGCTTAGTTACTCAACTATGTTTATTGTCAGAATGGACCCTGAAGTACCTTTTCTAGAAATCGGCATTAACAGGTCGTACGGCAAAGTGGCAATTATTATTATCTGAGTTTGACATCACCTATGTCACTCAGAAGGCCATCAAAGGGCAAGCCATCGTCGATCACCTCGCCGAGCACCCATTGCCTAATTACGAGCCATTAAAGACAAACTTCCCCGATGAAGCCATATTGATCGCTGAGGTTGAAGACGATAATGAGGAGCCAGGCTAGAAAATGTACTTCGACGGAGCAGTTCTGATCAAGCCAGATGGATCCCACGTGCAATCAGACTAAAATTTCAATGTTCCAACAATGAGGCTGAATACGAAGCATGCATAGCAGGGTTGAAGGCGGCACTGGATCTCGAGGTAGATGAGATCGATGTTTCCGGAGATTCAAGCTTAGTAATCTATCAGACGACTAGAGAATGGAAGACCCGAGAGCAGAGACTGGTCCCTTACCACGAGTATCTGGAAGAACTAAGCTCGCGCTTTGATAGGATTTCATTCACGTACATGCCGAGAGCTAAGAATCAGTTTGCAGATGCACTAGCTACACTTGCCTCTATGATCAACATCTCGGAAGACCTAATCATCGACCCTATTGAGATTAGAATTCAAGATGAGCCAGCCTATTGCTTACCCATCGAAGTAGAAGAATCTGAAGAAAAGCCTTGGTATTCTGACATCAAGGCATATCTTGAAGATCGAACGCTCCCCTCAGATGCAACGCCAAATGATAGAAAGACCATTCAGAAACAAGCAGGGCAATTTTTCTTGAGCAATGGTATTCTGTACAAGAAGTCGCACCATGAGATTTTACTCAGGTGTGTGGCAGAAACAGAAGCAAAACGACTAATTGAGACTGTACATGGGGGAGTCTGTGGGCCCCACATGAATGGTCATATGCTGGCCAAGATAATCATGAGAATGGGATATTACTGGTCGACAATGGAGAGTGACTGCTATCAGCATGTCCGCAAATGCCATCTATGCCAGATATACGCCAACAAGATCAATGCCCCACCTTCAAAACTACATAATATGACCACTCCTTGGCCCTTCTCACTCTGGGGCGTGGACGTCATTGGGCAGATCTCGCCAAAAGCTACAAACGGACATCGTTTCATCCTTGTTGCTATCGATTACTTCACCAAGTGGGTAGAAGCAGTTTCATACGTCAATGTCACTAAGAGCAACGTCCTGAAGTTTGTCAAGAACAACATCATTTGTCGGTATGGACTTCCAAGCGGATTGGTAACTGACAATGCCAAAAACTTCAAGAACAAAGATATGATCAAAATATGCGAAGACTTTCAGATCACTCATCACAACTCTGTACCCTACAGACCTAAGATGAATGGAGCAGTCGAGGCAGCCAACAAGAACATCAAGAAAATAATCGAGAAGATGGCAGTTACATACAAAGATTGGCACAACATGTTGCCATTTGCACTACACGCCTACCGAACCTCGTTCAGAACTTCGACTGGGGCAACTCCGTATTCATTGGTCTACGGAATGAAAGCAGTCTTGCCCGTAGAGGTTGAGATTCCCTCCCTCTGAATCTTAAAAGAGGCAGAGTTAGATGAAACTGAATGGATTCAAGCTCGATTTGATTAGCTGAATCTGATTGAAGAGAAACGCCTTGCAGCCATTTGCCATGGACAGATCTATCAACGACGAATAGCTCGTGCCTACAACAAGAAAGTTAAGCCTAGGGATTTCTCGCTAGGAGACCTGGTCTTAAAGAAGATTCTGCCAATCCAAGAAGATGCCAGAGGAAAGTTCAGACCGAACTATGAGGGACCATTCATCGTGCAGAAGGTAATGATAGGAGGAGCTCTGATTCTCATAGAAATGGACGGACAAGTCTTCCCGCAACCGATCAATGCTGACACTGTTAAGAAATATTACGCTTAAGATCTGACCCTGAGATGACGAAAAGCCATTTTTGCTATCCCAAGCAAACTATCACACCCTAGTAAACCCTTTTGAGCCATCACGTTCATTTCTTAACCTAAGACTGGGGCAAGTCAACAACCACAAAACGAAAAAAACAAAAGATCAGAAAGAAATAGAAAAATCAAAAGTATCAAAAGTACTCCTGGCCCGCATGAGGATAAACTGTGAATGGCTAAAAATACAAAAAAATCAAAAAAGTCAAAAATTCGGACATTTGATCTAAGTTTGACCCAAATCTCCAGCCTAAACAAGTTCGAGAGACGTTGGGAGGAGACATAGATCACCTTTTCAAAGCAAAAATAGACAAATCCCAAGTCTAACCCACTCTAGACAAACCTAGACCTTAACCTTTTTGTAACCTTCCACTACCATAAACTTAAGCCAACATTTCGTCCTATTTAAAGTCCTTTTTGATCAGGAAATGTTCTAGGGCAACATAATGACAGTGGCAGCACCAACTTGCTACTTGGTCCGGAACTCAAAGTCTTGTTAGTCGTTGGAAGACTCGAGAAGAGAATCCAGATCAGATATTCGAAAAAAAAAAAAGAGTACTCGAAGTGTAGAGTAGCCGATCTCGCAGCTCAACTTGAGTTGCCAAACCACGAATAGTCGTCAATAAACTCAAGAGGGGAATCTAGATTTATTACTCAAGAAAGAGTGCCACTACAAGAGTAGAGTCGTCGATCTTGCAGCTCAACTTGAGTCACCAAGTCACAAATGCACAGATACTCCGAGCAGAATTGTAATGAAAAATATAGAAAAATACAAGCATGGTCTGAAAGGGCATAGTGAAAACCTGAAAGGGCGCTATGAGTAAGAAGCAGACTATGGCAAGATCAAAGCCACTGGCACGATGAAAATCCCAAAAAGGACGTCGATGCGTAAAAATGTGAAAACCAGGTCTGATGAAAACCGTAATTGGCATCAGGGGCAATAAAGGTTAACAACAAAAAAAACTCCTAGCCCGCAAGAGTATAAACTGTGAATGGCAAAATCTCTCCAAAATCTCGAGACCCAAACAGATAATAGTCTTCCAAAACCAGGGCACTGGGAATGACTCTAAAGGAATCAAAAGAGTAATTAACGTTTATATCCTCTGTGATTGGAAAAAATACCAAGATCGTAGCAACCAAAGATTTTACAAACTCTGAATTTATCGTACTCATTTGATAAAGATATTTCATAAAATTTTAAAAAAGAAAAACTACTATTTTGACCGATGATGAAGATTCTAGGACTTATTCAAACTTCAAGTTTTCAAAGCATTAGATACACCTGAGGCCAAGTAAGTACAAAACCTATTTTCTTTGCATTAATCTTTCAACATTTTGTAATGAAAAGAAAATACAAGAAGAGTTAATACAATGCAGTCAATCAACCATCATGAAAAAATAGTCAAGGCGTTCCTCCAAAGCACGGATCTTGGCAACCTGACTCATCATCACTTTTTCAGCGTCCGAAGCATCACGACTCACTAGACGAGACGCGAAGGCATCGAAGCAGGGACCCCAAGCAAGCCCCTCCTGAGATCACTCTCCAGGCCTACTGAGGTAGATAAACCATTGATCATCGAACTTGTAGTTGCAGCAATGGAAGAGTTTATAAGAATGACCCAACTAGGGAAACTCTTATGGATGCGTGGTCTTGACGATGCTTATGAGATTCTAAGTGAAGATGAGTACATGCAAACATTCCCTAGGGGAATTGAGCCGAAATCATTTGGATTGAAATCAGAAGCTTCTCGAGAAACGGCCGTTGTTATCATGAATCACATTAACCTTGTTGAGATCCTTATGGATGTGAATCAGAAGTCCACCGTATTTTCTAGCATTGTTTCAAGAGAAATGACTCTTGAGGTCGTATCAACAGGCGTAGCAGAAAACTACAATGGAACCCTTCAAGTGATGATAGCAGAATTTCAAGTCCCTTCACCTCTGGTTCTGACTTGAGAAAATTGCTTTGTAAGGTATTGTAAACAACATGCCGAGGGGATTTGAATGTTGGTCGATGTTTCCTTGGATCATTTATGTCCTAGCCCGATATCGAGATGTCGAAGAAGGCCATCAGGGTGATTAATCCAAGAAATGCCAAATGGTCACTCTAAGGTCATATGGGTCGAACATGTAGAAGTGGATGACAAAGCAGTTCACAGTACATATAGAACACTGGTTAACTCTGACCTTGGATTGGGAACAAAGTGATGGGTTGCTACCTTAGATTGATAGTGCGAATGCCTTGCAAGTGTTATGACTAGTAATATGCTAGCTAGAGATATTGGTGTGATAAATGAATCAAGAAGGGCGAAAGAGTATGTTGATATTGCAGGAGAGTAGCACCGATGCAATAGGCTCGTTCGCAGCTTATGCTCCTAGTGATATTGTTACAATAAATGTGTTCTAAATGGAGGTGACCCAGACTATGTAGCCCTTCTGCCTTCAGGTTTTGCTATACTCTCCGATGGGCTAACAGTAAATAGAGGTAGAATTACTGAAGTTGGGTCTGGTGGATCTCTATTGACTGTCGCATTCCAGATCTTGGTCGACTCGGTTCCAACTGCAAAACACTCTCTTGAATTTGTGGCGACTGCTAACAACCTCAGTGCTTGTACCGTTGAAAGGATCAAAGGTATCAAGGGACAATGCATGAATTGAGAGGGTTAGCTTATGATAGAAATAGAGCAAGATCAACAAAAGAAGGCAATGAAGAGGAAATTAAATAAAAAAAAAAGAATTTCAAAAATCTTTCGAGTTGCACTCAACTCTGATTTGTGAAAACACGATCGTAGAAATAATTGGATTTCAAAAATCATCAAATCTTCATCAAATCAGAGATCTCACAAGAGCTCCACGCCATCGAGATCAATAAGGCAAAACTCTGTTGACCACGTGCTTGAGGCACCATTTTTCACAAAATTCATCAATTTAATCTCAAATTTGAAGTCGTGTTTTACAAAGTTCTCTTGCCCTTGCAAATAGGGGTTTAGTTTATTCTTTGCAGTTCTTTGCACGCAATTCCTGCAAAGAATGGCAGCTGTAAACACCCTAATTTGAACGGGCCCATACTCGAAAGGACAAAAAAAAATAAAATTTTCAATAAAAATTTCCAACGGGCCTCAAAAGCCCAAATCAATCGAAATATGGCATTTTGATCGAATCAAGACCCTTAAGACACCCTAAGGGTCTATGGGGTCCACCAAAAGGACTCGGCATACCTTACGCTTTCCTAATATTCACCGCTCCGTTTTCAAAACCAAAAACACTAAACTTTTGATAAAGTTCACCAACGGGCCTAAAAAGCCCGATTTGCCAACACGTGGCATTTTGATTAATTCAATAAATTCAAAAATCTCAAAAAAAATTAATAAATTAAAAAATGTGAGACTTGGGATGCCTACCCCTTCTCTACTACCACCGCTCCGCCTCCGAATCAGCAAAAATCTTAGGCCCACCTAAGGCCCACAAGCCCTCAACATTTTCCTAAATCAATTTCTCACCTTACCCCTAACCTAAAATCAATCCCACATCACCTAAAATCTAAAACCAACTTATACCCTCAAAACCCATCCCAAAATAACCCCCAACCAATTCCTAAAACCCAAAACCATTTCATAACCCAAGCCCAAAACACTCCAAAGCCCCTTAGCCCAAATCCATATCCAATTCATATCCAACCCAAAACCCTAACCCACAAACCACTACCCACATCAACCAATCACCATATTAATAATCAAATATGACACATGTCATCACCCCATCTCACCTCCCTCATCCAACTACCTACCCCATTAATTTTCTTTAAATCTCATCTACCCACACATCAACCATCACCTTTTCTCTCAAATCAAACACATCTACCCACACCCCTAACCTATACCTCCCTAATCTATCATCATCATTCCCTACAAACATCTATAACCTAAACTTACACCCATCCTCTCAAGTCAAACACTCAACCTCTCCCATCAACCCATCTCAACCCTTCATTTTCACCCATTTTAACACATGGCATCATCTCCCACACCCTCCCAAAATATCATCAACCACCCTCTTACACAACCCTTTTTTTAATTAAAATCCCATCTCATCAACTCACTTAATCAATTAATTACTCTCTTACACAATCCCATCCTCTCAACCACTCTCATTTATTTTATTTCATCTAATAATCAACCCAAATGGGTTGAAAGATCCAACCCATTTGGGTTGTAAAACAACCCATTTAACCTTCTTACACAAATGCCCTTCAATCATCTTTAATTTACCCCCACCTCTCTAAAATCCCACACCATTCTACTACTTCTCTTCATTTCACCCCATTATATCCCTAAAATAACCCTTCAACATCTATAAATACCCTCCTCCTCTTCCCAAAAAAACCCTCACAACTTTCACTACAAAAAATTCACCCCCCAACTCTCACTACTAACCACTATTACGTATTCTCTCTCATCAATTCTCCCTTACTAACTCTACACCAAGTCTTACAAAAAAAAAAAATCCATCTTCTCTCCTCATCTTTTCTCCAATCTCATACTAATCCTCTAAAAAAATAATCACATCTTTTTACATCATTAAGGACTCAAAAGACTTTAAGAAGAAGAAAAGGAAATTGAAGATACAAGGTGGGTTCAAAGTGCACTCCTCCTCTCTCTCTACCTCTCATCCTCCCTCTTCTATCACCCCTCTCCCCTTCATTTTATTTTTAGAATGAATGGACCCCAAGGCTAAAGGTCTATAAGGGTCATTTCCATCAATGGAATGACCCTATGATCAAGCCGAAAATGAACTCCTATCTAGGGTACAAATGCACCCACGTGGCACGTTGTTTTTCACATCTTTTTAAATAAAAAAATGACCAAGTTTCTTTGAGGTTACCGCCATTTGGCCGGGAGAAAAGGGTGCCTAACACCTTCCCTTTTCTCCAACCGAGCCACTTACCCGAATCTCAAGGGTTGATTTATCCTTATCCATCGTGAGTCACTACGAGCCCAAAATGATAATTTTTCAAAATGTACATCGGGTGACCATTCACACCCACTTACAACATGAATGGTGGCGACTCCAAACCATCGTAGATGTGGTCATCGTAATGACGAAATCACGTGTCTACAGATTGAATCGAGAAACGAACAAATCTGGATGATAATGAATCTAGAAGAGAATGATTGAATCTAGGAATGAATGGATCTAGAAAAAGATTAATAAATCTAGGAAAGAATGAATGAATCTGGAGAAAAATGATTAAAATAAATATGGATGAGATTGAAAATGAATCTGGAGAATAACGATTGAATCGGGGAACAAACAAATCTGGAAGATAATGAATCTAGAAGAGAATGATCGAATCTAGGAATGAATGGATTTGGAAAATGATTAATGAATCTGGGAATGAAAGAATGTCCTATCTCCTAGTCTAGGTAAATGAGTTATTCTCTAGGCAAAAACCAAAATATGAGATCAGAAATGCTTTTTTTTTACCCTCAAGGTTTTTTTTTTTTTTTTTTTTAATTTATGAATTTAAAACCTGAGTTTTTATTTCTTTTGAACCTCAAGGATTTTTGAAAAATTATTATCAAGAAGGTAACCTTAAATACAGGGTTCCCATTATCCCTTTTAGGATTAACATTGACCAAGCTCAATAACAAAATGCCCCTAGTTTGACAAAAAACATTGCATCGAACACATCTTGTAAAAAATAATGTCCCTAGTTTGACAGGAAACATGGCATTAAAGATAATTGAACACATCATGCAAAAATTAAAAAATACCCTAGTATAAGGGGGAAACTACATATCAAAGAAGAAAGAAGGTACCCCTTGTATGAAGGTTTGAAATATTTGATTACCATAAGCGCAATAAAGATCTAACTTTTAATTTTGATTAATTTTATTGAAGATTTTGAGTCAGGATCAAGAGAACAAATTATTTCCTATTGAGACTTATCATAGAATTCACCCTTCTCTCCCTTGGTTCACTTGGAAAAGTAAAAATTTTCAAATCGATCGTAGACAAGATACTTGTGACTTCTAAATCCGTGCCTGGTTTAAGCTAAGTATTGAACTTGATTATTCGGACTTCTGATGTTTCAGCTCGGACCGCTCTTAGCTTTTAAACTCCCCGGAGATTTTTTTTCTATTTTTCTTTGTTGCTCTAACTTTTGCCTTGATTACCCTTTCAGATTTTCAAACTAGCGAGTTGTTTTCTTTTTTCTTTGTTCTAATTGTTGCCAAGACGTCTTTTCGAATTTTCAAACTTGCGAGCTTGCTTTAATTTTTGCCTAAATCGCCCTTTTGGGATTTTCAACCTAGTAGGCTTATTTTTTTATTTTTTTTTCTTCTGAACTTCTAGAGTTACTGTCTGGTCATGCTTTGCTACCTTCCTTGACTTCTCCACACGGTACTTAGGAGGACTTTTATAGGTAGGCTTAAGACTGAGTATAAAAAGAAAAGGAATTCTAAGGCTCAAAAACCCGAATGCCCCTTGTGTGGCATTTTTCTCTTTTTTTTTGAATTTTCTTCCCCATTTTGGATGATATTTTTTTTTTTTGAATTTTTTCTTTTTAGATTTTTTCTTTGTCAGAAAATCTATTTTTTTTATTTTGATGTGGTCGGGCCTAAAGTAACTTCTCAGGTTGCCTACGTACCCCAGAATTTTGGGATCAGATCAAAACGTGGTACGAATTTTTCCCTCCCCTAGGTTAGGTGATCGGGTTGAGAAAGAAAAAATGTATTTTCTTTTTAAAAAGCTGCAAAGGGCTGAGAAAGGAGATAATGAACTAGGTAGTAGGAAAATTGATTCGGCCAAAGATGGCCTCCTTAAATGTAGTACCGCTTGATCTGGTTAAGGTTGGTTGACTCTGGTAGTTCAATTCTATCATGATCTTGAAGTCAAACGGTTGAATCATTGACTTGCAAGTAGCGAACTTTGATTTTCTTGTCAAACGTATGAGTGATTATTCTCTGATAAGTTTACACTTAGTACATAACTTTTAAGTTGTTTTTCTTTGATCAGGTTTACTTCTTCATACTGCTGACGAGCCTAGTCTGTTTCTAACAATTGACTTTCTATCAAGACCTTGAGATACGGGATTTTCATTTTAACCATTAACTCTGCTTCCATATCATATACTAGAGAGTAGGGAATAACTCCAATGCAATACTGATAGGCCCATAGTGTGAATGGTAACTTCTCTGACGGATCCTACTGCGATTGACACATTTTCTTGATGATTATCTTGAGATTTTTTTTATTGACTATTTCAACCTTTCCATTAGTTTGAGAATGTGGGGAGATGATTTGTGATGTCGAATCCTGAACTTTGAACACGGAGTAATGACCTAAGCTTTGAAGTACAATCCATTATCAGAGATCAGCTCAAAAGGTACCCCCATATTGACTGATAACATGTGCTTAAATGAACTTTTCAACTCGAGATGTAGTGGAGATAGCACTAATATATTTTCTAACATCTTCTTTGATTCCATCGATATAGACGAGTATCTATACAGTATTGAATAACACCCAAGCTTGTACCTCACATACCCTCATATGATCACACGAACAAGTCTTTTGAAATTTTTGAGTAAATTCATTATCCCCTCGTGTTCCTCTAGGGATAGGATAGTTTCTATTTGAATTTCTTAGAAATTATTTTTTGTTCTAAGGTTCAATGACCTTTGCTTTCTGATTGAAAGTTGTTGAGCCCGACCCTTATCTTCTTGTTCAGGGGAAAAATATATCTTTGAAACCAGATTATTAGTTAATTCGTTAATGCGCTCGAGGTATTCAAAAATTTCTTTTATCCAATCAAATTTAGATGGGGCGACAAACACCTCTATAGACTTGACAAATTAACTTAACTCAATAGAAAAAGAGTATACTCGATCTAAATAAAATATGACATTGAAAAATTGGACTCAAGCTAATTCAAATAACTCATGAAAACTCAAGACAACTACCCACAACGGGCTTGATTAGGACTTAGGACTGAGACATTGCCTACAACCAACAGAATTGAGGCATGGTGATCTTCAGGGAACAACTGGGCGATATTTAGAAATATTGAGGCTATTTCTAACTGTTAACTTGGTATTGACGTTTGTTCTAACTGACCGGACTTACAACCCTAGCTAGACGATGGACGATTGAGCTTAGGAACAATGATAATCCTTAAACCTCATTGAAGGTGAATTTAACTAGTTTCAGTGTTACCCCTTTGATAACATTTTAATGAATCCTGAGATTTTATTGAATTATGTACACCAATCCATTAAACAATTCATCCATTCAATGATTATTCAGAAGGAAAATAATTTTACTGCACTCTTGAAAATTATTGAAAAATAATGTTTTTATTGAATAATAATTTTCATAAATCTGATTATTTTTTGCAATCATTTTCTTTTTAGAAAAACATATTTTGGTAATTTTCCAAGGTCCATGCAAAAAATAGATTTTTGGTAAAAAACATATTTCAAAAATTTTCCATGCAAAAATATACAATTTTTTTTTCTTCCTTTTCTTTTCTTTTGGAAAGTATTTTCTTTTGAAAAATATTTTTCTGAAAAAAATATATTTTTTTTTAAAGAATACTTTTTTTGAAAAACACTGTCACTGGAAAACACTTTTTTAGAGAATACTTTTTTCTGGAAAATACTTTCTTTTTGGAAAATATTTTTTTTAAGATGGGTTGAAACTCGAATTAGAAAAGACTTTGATTTCCATTTTGATTTAAATAGCCTAGCCCATCATGATTGTTGGATCGAGATGGATTGGGTCATTATGAATTATTGAAAAAATGAATTCTTTATTGGGTCGGTGCACCTATTTTAATTTTCAAAATAAAATTTTTGATCCTTGAGGACAACCATACATTCTGATCTCATGCATACATTTTGATCTCATCATTCACATCATTCACAAGGTCCCATTCAATAAACAACCCGGGAACACCCACGATAAGTTCGAGTTGTGACCTACAGGGGAGGTTTCTAGATTCTAAGCTTACTATATGCAATGCATTTTTATTTGGCCACCCTTGCCCAAGTACACCTATGTACCTCTTTAGCGTACTCAATCAGACGGTACGTGGTGACTTTGTTTGATATACCATATAGGTGATAATCTAAAACTTCAACTCACTTCTCTAAAGTCAAAAATAGCCAGTTTAATCCCCAGATCAGAGGTGGCGTGCGATGCTTGAGCAAAGGCACTATTAAATCACCTCTTTTCTAGAATAGACGTAGTTTATCCTCCTAGTACCGTAGTACATCGGAGTAGGATCTCGCTTAGGCACTGGTTTTCACCAAAAAGTGCAACTGATGTACTTGGATCATCTTTGATATACCTATGGATACGAATCAAGAGTTGTAGCTTTCATAAATAGTTTGGCATCCCACGAGGGGACCGACTACGTACTAGTACTATGTTGGTGAAATCGCCTCGACCCGTTTTTCACCAAATGGTGAATAGGGGTCCGATTGGTAAATTAGAGACTTTTAGGGAATAAGGAGTCACCACCTAGTTTAGGTCTAGGAACCAAAAATAACTCCAAAATGGATCGGGTCAGTCCACGAATCAGAGAAATGGGTAAGTGGTCAGATTACAGGTTTCGGAAGGTGTTAGGCACCGAACCCGCCCGATCGAGATGATCGGTCTCTACTACGATCCAAATTGTCCTACGGTCAACGGATAGAGACTAAAGTCAAGATTATGGTCCAATCATCGTCACCATCATCATCAAATTATATCGATTGTGCTAAACGAATCTCAAGGCCAATATCCCCCAAATATCATATAATTTCTTGAATTTTGCACAAAAGTGAAAATATTTGAAAAAGCCTAAATTCTAGATCATGCTTCAAAGTTCATATGGCAACATTTCAATTACAAATCCAAATATGTGAAGATTTTCCAAATCGACCAAAATAGGAATTTGTGAAAACTTTCTAAAGTGGAAAACTGAGAATATGAAACTACTAATTTGGGAATTCACGAAATTTCTAAATTAGAAATTAGAAATTAGAAATTTCCTAAATTGAGAGTTCAAAATTAGAAATTTAAAAAAGGGGTTTTCCAAATTAGCAATCTATAAATATCAATTTTCTAAAAATAGAAAACCATGATTTTAGAAAAATCACCAAATCAAAGAAAAAATCATAAATCCCCAAAATTAGCAAGTTGTGAATTTTCAAGAATCCATTTTTGTCACGTGAACATAAATCGGCGAGTCGACTCATTGACAACATTTTGAAAAGTAAAATAACTTTTCACACCCCAATATCCACCAAAATCAGTGAGTCAACTCATGTCCATTCCATCAAAAAATCAGATTTTAAAATTCCTATATACACCAAAAATCAGTGAAATAACTCATGTGGCAACTTCATTAAAAATTCAATTTTAGTTTCCTATGCACACATACAAGTCAATGAGTTAACTCAACGTCTATTTTGTTAATAAATCAATTTTGAAATTCCAATGTACATAGAAATCAGTGAGTTAACTCACGTGGTAACTTTATTAAAAATCACTTTTGAAATTCCAATGTACATAGAAATCAGTGAGTTAATTCAATGTCCATTTTATCGAAAGATCCAATTTTGAATTCCCAATGTGCACAAAAAATCAATGACTTAGCCCAAGTGTTAATTTCATTAAAACTTAGTCTTTATCTTGATTTCACAAATATGAAACATGCACTTAATTAAGGTTTCCAAAAATTCCAGCATCAATATTCTACATTAAATTAATGTGTGTAAGCTTCATACATAGACTAAGAGTACGGACATGAATGCTCAACCAAAACGAAAATTAATATTAACATTATAGCAAACTAAGTCGAATAAGAAAATTCAAAATAAAAATCAGCAATCAAATTGATGCCATGTTTGAAACACATGAAGGCATACCTTGATTATTAAGATCAGAGGTCCTTCCAAATCTTTGGTTATTGTGATTCCTTCAAAGAACTTGAAAGCTCGGCTTCTTTAGAGGAATGTGGTAATGATGACTCGAAAAAACCTTGAGTAGAACCGGGATCAAAGGAGCCTTGAGAACGCAATATGAGAGGGGTCCGTGATGGGGCTGCTATGAGTACGATAAGAATGAGCAAGATAAAATGGCTGTTGTTCGTATGAGAAGGGAAGAGAGGAGGTGAAGGAGGGGCTGTTTTACATGCTGAAGCTAAGTGAATAGGGCTGAAACACGTGATAAAGGAAGGGGTATTTGGGGCTGCCGTAAGGACTATTAGTGGAGGCTAAAATAGTGGTGATGGAGAGGGCATTTAGGACTATTAATGGGGGCTATAATGGACAGTGGGGTTGCTGATTTAGCGGAGAGGAAGAAAGGGCAGCAAGGTGCTGCTACGTTGGGGAGTAAAAGAGGTGCTAATAGAAGGCTGAAATGGGGACATTCAAGAGGGGAAGAAGAAGATAACTGCTGCTGTTGGGGACATTCAAGAGAGGGAGAAGAAGATAACTGCTACCCAGGTAAGTCCTTTTTTTTCTATTTTCTCTTTTTTTTCTTGTTTTTTCTCTTCTTCTTTCCTTTCTTTATTTTTGTTTTTCCGTTCTTGTTGCTGTCCAAGAAGAGAGCTTCTCTTCAAACGAATGTGAATCAGAAAGAGAACTGAAGAGGAGGAGGAGCATGTATTGAAGAGAGAATGAAGAAGCGAATGGATGGCTGAGAGGAAAGATTGAGGATTGAGAGAATGGTTCAGAGTGATGAGGTTGCTGGTTATATGGAGACAGTAAAGGGAGCTATTGGATAAGATGAACCAGGTCAGTCCTTCCTCTTCTCTCTTCTTTCTTTTTCCTTTCTCCTTCTTCTTGCTTTTCAGAACTTTTTCTTTATGTCCTTGGCTGCCGTATGTGAGTTATGAAATAGAAAAAATGGACAGAGAACAGCCCTCTCTTGTCTAAAAAACGTCAGACCTCTTGGTGTTCTCTCAAGAATATCCTCCTTTTTTCCTCCAAAGAAAGTCCCCTCCTCTCAAGAGGACGTATGGCTCTTTTTATAGACTATAGTTTCTAATTTTTTATCCCTCTAATCTTTTTCTTTATTTCCTTTTTGATGTTTTCTTTTACTTGCTTGTTTATTTGTTTCTTCTTTTTAAATTTTATTTTATTTTATTTTTTATTTTGCTAACTTTGTTGACCTAACCTAGGAAGGTAGAGATTTTACTTCTAATTTTTTGGACTTCTTAGAGGAGGTGATCCCACGCATCGCATAGATTTTTAGTTTAAGTTTATCGGTTGGATTGATTCGTTGACTAGTTTATTTTAATTTCAGTTTGAATGTTGATTGGTTGATTTGGATTTTAATTTCAAGTTGATTGGTTGATTTACTTTGAATGTTGATTGGTCAATTTTATTTTTTGGTTGGTTGATCGCTTTTAATTTACATGTTGATTGGTCAATTAGAGTTTGATTTAAATATTATCAATTGCTTGGATTTTTATTTAAATGTTGATGGATTTATTAAATTTTGGTTTAAAGTTTTCAAATTAATTGTTTAAATTTTGAATCAGAATTTAATTGTTTAATTTTGAATCAAATTTTAAGTTTTAATTTTTTTCTTTAATTTTGAATTAGATTTTAATTGTTTAATTTTAAGTTTTAATTTTTTAATTTTGAATTAGATTTTAATTGTTTAATTTTGAATTAAAATTTAAGTTTTAATTGTTTAATTTTTAATTTGATTTTAATTTTTATTATATTTTCCTAAGGATCGAGATCTCTAAGTTGAGTTTGGAGGTCGAGGGGCATTTCGGTAATTTTCATGACTTTTTCTAAATTCCTCTGTTTTCGTCGATTTGGGTCCCGTTAGACTCAAAATCCTATTCTAAGTGCAATGGAGGTACTTTCGATTCTTTTCAGAGATCCAAAATTCATGAGGGGTATTTTCATCATTTTTTCGATTTGGGTGAATTTTGGCGTGAAGTTTCTTTCCATCGCAACGTGATTATTTCTAAGTCTCAAGGTCATGTTTTCCTAGTGTAGCGAGGTCTCTAAGTTGTCCTAATGTGTAGCGAGCCTAAATGTATGTGCTTGCTAAGTTAAGTGTATAGTGTAGCGATCCTAAGCGTGTGTAATTATATGTCACGTGGCAAAGAGAAAGAAGGGAATAGAATAAAAAAAAAAAGAATTAGAAGGATGCTTCTCTCAAGATTTTGAATTTTTTGTCTTCATCATTAGGAATCCATAGCAACCGGGTGACGGATCGCCAAGTCAGGCGGATGCAAAAATGGGGTGTCTACAGTTGGCAATCGGGACATGTGACTGTGTGGCTCACAATAGGTCAAAGGTTCAGGTCGCTCTAGCCTGGGTGCATCGATATACCTTTCAGAGTCACCTGATCAGATAGAATTGATGCCCCAGTTTGATATACCCTATGGTACATGACTGGAGTTGTGGTTTTCATGAATGACGTCACATCTCCGAAGAGATCGGGCTACGCACTAGTACCATGTTGGCTATATGGGACGTGTAAGCGTGCAAAGTAGTAAACGTGTTAGTGGTGTGTGCAAAATAGGGTGGGGTGTGCTCGGCCTTTTTCAAACAAATGGGCCCATGTGTCCAATTAAACCAATACAAGTAAAGGTATTAAACCATACAAGTAAAATGTATACATTGATCGAGAAAGATTAAAAACATATCTATATGGTTCAATGCACATTTCATGTATATATCAATGACAAATCAATCAATGAATATGGCATAAAATAGTTGATCAGATCCAAACATTGCAATAGGTATAATTTTTATAATTTTATGGTCCAATCAATGATCACTTTTGTGTGATCCAAAATAAATCGAGATTCCAATAGATGTTACATTGATGATATAATGATAATTGTTGAGATAAGGAGCGATGATCACTTTTTTTTTTAATTCTAAAAAAATAAACTAGAAACACATCCCAAAAGAAAATCAAAGAGAAAGATCCTAGTGCCGAATGAGCTCGCTCTCACAAAATAAATCAGGAACATTAACTGTGCTAACACTAGATAAATTCAGATTTTCTGTGAATTAAGAAAATACAATCCGAACTTGCATTGATGATATCTAAGGCTTTCGATAATGAAATCGAGTGAATTCAGGTTCTAAATTAATCTACTCGATGGGATCTACATTTTATTAATAGGTGCCCAGATCTAATTCTGACTAGAATGTTCTATAAAAATATTTTAATATTGCTATCCCAACCTTCATTCAGCAACAATTTCAGATTTACAGATTAATCCTGAACTTCCATTGATGATATCCAAGGCTCCCGATAACGAAATTGAGTGAATTCAGGTTCTAAATTAATCTACTCAATGAAATCTACATTTTATTAACAGGTGCCCAGACTTAATTCTCACTAGAATGTTCTGTAAAAATATTTTAACATTGTTGTCCCAACCTTCATTCAGCAACAATTCTAGATTTACAGATTAGTCCGAACATGCATCGATGAAATCCAAGGCTCCTGATAATGAAATTGAGTGAACTTAGGTTCTAAATTAATCTACTTGCTGAGATCTGCATTTTATTAAGAGGTGCCCAAACTTAATTCTCACTAGAATGTTCTGTAAAAATATTTTAACATTATTGTCCCAACCTTCATTCAACAATAATTCTAGATTTATAGATTAATCCGAACTTGCATCGATGATATCCAAGGCTCCCAATAATGAAATTGAGTGAATTCAGGTTCTAAATTAATCTACTCGATGAGATCTACGTTTTATTAACAGGTGCCCAGACTTAATTCTCACTAGAATGTTCTGTGAAAATGTTTTAACATTGTTATCCCAACTTTCATCATTCCATGATTTTCATATGTCAATTTGAATCTTTCATTCGCTACCTAGTTATTACGGTTTAGGAATCGAATATTGACTCGAAACGGATAAACAAATAACTAATCTACTAAAAAATACTGAGTCTAGGGATCACATTACGGGGTTAGAAGGTGTTAGGCACTAACCTCGCCCGACAAACGCCGGTCTCTACTAATTCCCAAATATACTACATTGCTAAAAAGACCTAAATAATAATAATAAAAATAAAAATAATCACCTTTTTCGAATGCAACGTGTAGATACGTGAATTTCGTCATTACGACGATCACATCTACGAAGAATTGGAGTTACCACCATTCATGTTGTAAGTGGGTGTGAATGGTCACCCGATGTACATTTTCAAAAAATGACATTTTTGGCATTTTAGTGACTCTCGATGGATAAATGGTTGATCAAACCTAGGGAATCGGGTAAGCGACTCAGTTTGAGAAAATGGAAGGTGTTAGGCACCATTTTCTCCCCCCCAAGTGACGGTAACCTCTATGCAACTCGGTCATTTTGATTTTAAAAAAAGGTGAAAAATAATGTGCCACATGTCGTGCATTTGTACCCTAAGTAGGGATTTATTTTCGACTCGATCATAGGATCATCTCATTAAAAGAGATGATCATAATGGATCATTTTCCTTGAGGTCCATTCATCCCAAGTCCATTTGAAACAAAGTGAAGAGAAGAGAGGATGATAGAAGAGGGAGGAGGAGAGGGTAGAGAGAAAGAGGGGGGGTTATTTTTGTTGTACCCACCTTGAAGCTTCAAGGTTTTCTTTTCTTTTCTCTCCTTCCTTCTTTTTCTTCTATGTCTTCTTGAGTTGAGTCCTTGGTGAGTTATGAGAATGTAACTCTTTTGAGGTTAGTGTGAGAGAGTAGTGAAGAGATGAGTAGAGAGTTGAGAGTAGAGAGTAGAGTGATTTTTGTGAGAGTTGGGAAGAGATTTTTTTGTGAGAGTTGGGAATCATTTTTGAGAAGAGGAGGGGGTATTTATAGATGTTGAGGGATTATTTTAGGGATATAATGGGGTAAAAGGTTAGGAGAAAGGATAATGACATTGAATTTAAAGGTGGGGGTATGAAATTAGGAGTTGGGAGAGGGGTAAATATGTAATGAGGGTAAATGGATTATGTTTTGATCCAAATGGTTTGGATCTTACCCAAACCATTTGGGCGGAGTGTTTGGTGAGGTGAGATGATGGGTGTTTAAGAGGGTGGTTGATTTAAGAGAATGGAGGGTGTAAGAGGGTGGTTGGGAGGGTGAGGGAGATGGTGACATGTGGCAAGATGTGTGGATGTTAGGGATTTAAATTTAATTGATGGGAGAGATTGAGTGTTTGATTTGAGAGAATGGGTGTAGGTTTAGGTTGTAAAGATGAGTTTATATGAAATGATGATGGTAGATTAGGGAGAGGTATGATGATTATAAGTCAGGGGAGGTGTGGGGTTAGAGGTGTTTGATTTGAGAGAATAGGGGTTAGGGAGTTATGAGGGTAGGTTAGGGGGGTATGGGTTGATGGTGTTTGATTTGAGAGAATGGAGATTTATAGGGAGTAATGAGGGTAGGTTAGGGGAGGGTGTGGGTTGATGTGATTTTTTTAGAGAAAAGGTGATGTGGGTAGTTAATGTTTTAGAGAAAGGTGATGGGGTGGGTGGTTTGATGAGGGAGGTGAGAGGAAGTGATGACATGTGTCATCTTTTGATGATAAAAAAGTGATTGGTTGATGTGGGTTGTGGTTTATGGGTTAGGGTTATGGGTTGGATAATGAATTGGATATGGATAATGATTTGTGGGCTTTGTAGTGTTGGGCTTGGGTTTTAGTAATGATTTTGGGTTTTAGGGATTGGTTGAGGGTTATTTTGAAATGAATTTTGAGGGTGTAGGTTAGTTTTAGATTTTAGGTGATGTGGGATTGAGTTTAGGTTAGGGGGAGGTGAGAAAGATAGATTTTGAAGAATTGAGGGTTTATCAGCCTTAATTGGACTTAGGTTTTTCGGATTCGAAGATGGAGCGGTGAAGGGATAGGTGTGGTAGGCGTCCCAAGTCTCATTTTTTAATTTTATTTATTTTTTTATGATTTTTGAACTCATTGATTTGATCAGAAATGCCACGTGTTGGCAAATCGGGCTTTTTGGGCCCGTTGAAAGATTTTATCGATTTTTTTGGATGTAAGTGTGAAGCGGTGAAGGTTGGGTCATCATAGGATGGGTCTGATCCCTTTGGTGGGTCCCTTAGACCATTGGGTGGTCTTAGGGGCCTTGGTTCAAATGAAATTGTCACTTTTTAATTCTTTGGGCCTTTGAGGCCCGTTGGCTTATTTTGTTGGAAGATCAGTGTTTAGAATGGGGCGGAGCATGCCGAGCTTTTTGGTGGACCTACTAACCCATTGAGAGGTGTTAGAGGTTTTGATTTGTCAAAAATGTCAAATTTTAATGCTTCGGGCCTTCGAGGCCCGTTGGCCAAATTTATCGGAAAATCACTGTTTTTGGACCCTTTTGAGTGAGGGTCCATTCAAATTGGGGTGTCTACAGCTGCCCTTCTTTGCAGGAATTGCGTGAAAGAACTACAAAGAATAGACTAAACCCCTATTTGCACGGGCCAGAGAACTTTGTAAAACGCGGCTTCGAATTTTTGACTAAATTGATGACTTTTGTAGAAAATGGCTACTCAAGCACGGGGTCTGACAGAGTCTTGCCTTATTAATTCCTTGATCTCAATGGCGCGGAGCTCGTGTGAGATTTCGGATTTGATGAAAGTTCGATGAGTTTTGAAATTCGGATATTTTTTTGTCGTGTTTTAACAAATCGGAGTTGAGTGCAACTCGAAAGGATTTTTGAAATTCTTTGATGTTTTTGTTTTTTGTTTTTTGTTATTTTTTTTTTTTTGATCTTACTTTATTTCTTCCATAAGTTAACCCTCTCAATTCACGCATTGTCCCTTGTAATGACGCCTTTGATCATGTTGTATCGGTGCTACTCTCCTGTAATATCAACATATTTTTTCGCCCTTCTTGATTCATTATCACACCAATATCTCTAGTTGGCGTGTCACTAGCCATAACACTTGCAAGGCGTTCGCACTGTCGATTTAAGGTAGCAACCCATCGCTTCGCTCTAAATCCAAGGTCAGAGTTAACTAGTGATCTATGCATATTGTGAACTGCTTTGTTATCCACTTCTACATGTTCGACCCATATGACCTTGGAGTAACCATTTGGCATTTCTTGGATTAAACAGCCTGCTGGCCTTCTTCGACATCTCAATATCGGGCTAGGACGCAAATGATGCAAGAAAACATCGACCACCACCCAAATTCCCTCGGCATGTTGTTTACAATACCTTACAAAGAAACTCTCTCCAGTCGGAACCAGAGGTGAAGGGACTTGACATTCTGCTGTCATCATTTGAAGGGCTGCATCTACTATGCCTAGTGAGTTGTGATGCTTTGGATGCTGAGGTGGTGATAAGCCAGGCTACCCGGATTCATGCTTTGGAGGAACGCCTTGACTCATTTTTCATTTCTTACAATGATGCTTGATCGACTGCGTTGTATTCCCACTTTTTGTATTTTCTTGTCATTATCTGAATGTATGCAAAATGTTGAAAGATTGATATAAAGAAAATAGGTTTTGTACTTACTTGGCCTCAGGTGTATCTAATGATTTGAAAACTTGAAGTTTTAATAAGTTCTAGATTTTTCATCATCGGCCAAAATAGTAGTTTTTTTTTTTGTTGAAATTTTATGAAATGTCTTTATCAAATGAGTACGATAAATTCAGGGTTTGTAAAATCTTTGATTCTGACGATCTTGATGTTTTTGCCAACCACAGAGGATATAAACGTCAATTATCTTTTGGTCCCTTTAGAGTCATCCCCAGTGCCTTAGTATCGGAAGTTTGTTATTCACTTGAACTACGGATTTTGAGAAAGATTTTGCCTTTCACAGTTTATACTCTTGCGGGCCAGGAGTTTTTTTTTTGTTTACCCTTATTGCCCCTGGTGCCAGTTACGATTTTCACCAAACCCGATTTCCACATTTCTGCGCATCGATGTCCTTTTTGGGATTTTCATCGTGCCAGTGGCTTCGATCTTGCCATGGTCTGATTCTTTTACTCATAGCGCCCTTTCAGGTTTTCACTATGTCCTTTCAGACCATGCTTGTATTTCTCTGGATTTTTTCATTACAATTTTGCTCGGAGTCTCTGTATATTTATGCTTGGTGACTCGAGTTGAGCTGCGAGATCGGCGACTCTACTCCTGTAGTGGCACTCTTTCTTGAGTAATCGATCTAGATTCCCCTCACGAGTTTGCTGACGACTATTCGTGGTTCGGCAACTCAAGTTGAACCGCGAGATTGGCTACTCTACACTTCGAGTACTCTTTTTTTCGAATATCCGACCTGGATTCCCCTCTCGAGTCTTCCAACGACTAATAAGACTTTGAGGTCCGGACCAAGTCGCAAGATCATTGGTGCTGCCATTGTCATTGGGTTGCCCTAGAACTTTCCCTGATCAAAAAGGACTTTTGTTGGGACGAAACGTTGGCTTAGGCTTATGGTAGTGGAAGGTTACACAAATGTTAAGGTCTGTATGTATTTAGAGTAGTTTAGACATGGGGCTTATTTATTTTTGTTTCGAAAAGGTGATCTATGTCTCCTTCCAGCTTCTCTCGAACTTGTTTAGGCTGGAGATTTTGGTCGAACTCAGATCAAGTGTCCGAGTTTTTGACTTTTTTGATTTTTTTTGTATTTTTAGCCATTCACAGTTTATCCTCATGCGGGCCAAGAGTATGTTGATGCTTTCTTTTTTACTTTTTCTGATTTTCTCTTTGATTTTCTTTTCTTTTATCACTTTTTTTTTTGGTATCATTTTGTAGTTGTTGATTGGCCCCAGTCTTAGGTTAAGAAATGAACGTGATGGCTCAAAAGGGTTGACTAAGGTAGATAGTTTGTTCAGGATATCAATGATGGCCTTTCGTCATCTCAGGGTCAATTCTTAGGCGTAGTATTTCTTGACAGTGTCAGCATTGATCGGTTGTGGGAAGACTTGTCCGTCCATCTCCGTAAGGATCAGAGCTCCTCCTGTCATCATCTTTTGCACAATGAAGGGTCCCTCATAGTTTGGTCGAAACTTTCCTCTGGCATCTTCTTGGATTGGCAGAATCTTCTTCAGTACAAGGTCTCCTGGCGAGAAATCTTTAGGTTTGACTTTTTTGTTGTAGGCACGGGCTATCCATCGCTGATAGATTTGTCCGTGGCAGATGGCTGCAAGTCGCTTTTCTTCAATCAAATTCAATTGATCAAACCGAGCTTGAATCCATTCAGCTTCATCCAACTCTGCTTCTTTTAAGATCTGGAGGGAAGGGATCTCGACCTCTACAGGTAAAACTACTTCCATTCCGTAAACCAACAAATACAGAGTTGCCCTAGTCGAAGTTCTGAATGAGGTTCGATAGGCGTGAAGTGCAAAAGGCAACATGTCATGCCAGTCTTTATACGTAACTGCCATCTTCTCGATGATCTTCTTGATGTTCTTGTTGACTGCCTCGATTGCTCCATTCATCTTAGGTCTGTAGGGTACAGAGTTGTGATGAGTGATCTGGAAATCTTCGCACATCTTGATCATGTCTTTGTTTTTGAAGTTCTTGGCGTTATCAGTCACTAGTCCGCTGGGAAGCCCATATCTGCAGATAATGTTGTTCTTGACAAACTTTAAGACATTACTTTTGGTGACGTTGGCATATGAAACAGCTTCTACCCACTTAGTGAAGTTATCAATAGCCACTAGAATTAAGCGATGCCCATTTGCAGCTTTAGGTGAGATTGGCTCGATGACGTCCATTCCCCAGAGTGAGAAGGGCCAAGGAGTGGTCATATTATGTAGTTCTGAAGGTGGAGCATTGATCTTGTTGGCGTAGATCTGGCACAGATGGCATTTGCGAACATGCTAATAGCGGTCACTTTCCATTGTTGTCTAGTAATATCCCATCCGCATAATCTTCTTTGCTAGCATATGACCATTCATGTGAGGCCCGCAGACTCCCCCATGTACAGTCTCGATTAATCGTTTTGCTTCTGCTTCTGCCACGCATCGGAGCAAGACCTCGTGATGTGATTTCTTGTACAGAATGCCATTGCTGATGAAGAATTGCCCTGCCAATTTCTGAATGGTTCTGTAATCATTTGACGTTGCATCTGAGGGAAGGGTTCGATCCTCGAGATATGCCTTGATGTCCGAGTACCACGGCTTTTTTTCGAATTCTTCTATTTCGACGGGAAGATAATAAGCCGGCCCATCTTGAATTCCAACCTCAATTGGGTCGATGATCATATCTTCTGACATACTAATCATGGAAGCAAGTGTAGATAGTGCATCGGAGAACTGGTTCTTAGCTCTTGGCATGTATGTGAATGAGATTCTGTCAAAGTGTGAGCTTAGTTCCTCTAGATACTCGTGGTAAGGGACCAGTCTCTGTTCTCGGGTCTTCCATTCTCCAGTCGTCTGATAGACTACTAAGCTTGAATTTTCGAAAACATCGATCCTATTTACCTCGAGATCCAGTGCTGCTTTTAACCTTGCTATGCATACTTCGTATTCGATCTCGTTGTTAGAGCATTGGAATTTTAATCTGATGGCGATCGGTACATGGGACCCATTTGGCTTGATCAAAACTGCCCCTATTCCGTTTCTTTTCTGATTGGCTACTCCGTCGAATTACATTTTCCAACCTGGTTCGTCGTCATTATCCTCAATCTCGGTAAATAGTATGGCTTCATCCGAAAAATTCTTTTTTAATGGCTCGTAATCAGGTAGTGGATGCTTAGCGAGGTGGTCGGCAATGGCTTGTCCTTTGATGACTTTTTGAGTGACATAGGTGATGTCAAACTTTGATAACAATAGTTGCCATTTTGTTGTGCGGCCTGTTAGTGTGGGTTTCTCGAATAGGTACTTCAGGGGGTCCATCCTGGTGATAAGCATAGTCGAGTAACTGAGCAAATAATGACGTAGTCGTTGAGATGCCCAGACTAATGCACAGCAAGTCTCGAGTAACTGAGCAAATAATGACGTAGTCGTTGAGATGCCCAGACTAATGCACAGCAAGTCTTCTCAAGTGTTTAATATTTCACTTCGTAATCAGTGAATTTCTTGCTGAGATAGTAGATGGCTTGTTCCTTTCGTCCCAATTCATCATGTTGCCTTAGCACACACCCCATTGATGTTTCTTATACCGAGATATACATCAGCAGAAGTCGCCTTGGAGCGGGAGGGACTAAGACTGGTGGATTGAGCAGATATTGCTTGATCTTGTCGAATGCTTCCTGACAGTCTTTGTTCCACTTCTTCGGCGTATCTTTCTTTAATAGCTTGAAGACTGACTCACAGATAAGCGTCAGTTGAGCTATAAATCGACTGATATACTGTATTCTCCCCAGAAAGTCCCGAACATCTTTTTCTGAAACAGGTGCCTTCATTTCGAGGATATACTTAGTTTTTACAGGATCTATCTCGATGCCCCTTCTGTTGACAATAAATCCCAGTAGCTTGCCTGATGTTGTCCCGAATACGCATTTTTCTAGGTTAAGCCTTAAACTGTACTTTCTGAGTATGTCGAATAATTTCTTGAGATTTACCAGATGGTCTTCTTCAATATCGGATTTAGCAATCATATCGTCTACGTAGACCTCCATTTCCTTATGGATCATGTCGTGGAATAATGCAGTCATTGCCCGTTGGTAAGTCGCCCTTGCGTTCTTCAGCCCAAATGGTATGAGCCATTAAAGACTAATATCCCAGATGAAGCCATCCTATTGACAGAAGTTGAAGATAGTGACGAAGAATAAGGTTGAAAGATGTATTTCGACGGAGCTGCAAATCAAAAAAGAAATGGAATAGGGGCAGCTTTGATAAAACCAGATGGATCTCATGTTCCGATCGCCATCCGATTGAAATTCCAATATTCCAATAACGAGGTAGAGTATGAAACATGTATCGTAGGGTTAAAAGCAGCAATCGACTTGGAAGTGAACGAAATTGATGAATTTGGAGATTCAAGTCTAGTGGTCTGTTAGACAACCGGAGAATAGAAGACTCGAGAACAAAGATTAATCCCTTACCATGAGTACTTGGAAGAACTGAGCTCAAACTTCACCAGGATCTCATTCACTTACATCCCACGAGCCAAAAATCAGTTTGTAGATGTACTGGCCATGCTTACTTCCATGATAGTATTTCAAAAGACCTAGTCATCGATCCTATCAAAATTGGCATCCAAGACAAACCAGCCTATTGTTTGCCAATGGATATAACAGAGCCCGAGGAGAAATCTTGGTATTCAGACATCAAGGCATACTTAGAAGATCGAACTATCCCGTCAGACATAACGATAAATGAACGAAGGACCATCCAAAGATTGGCAGGTCAATTATTCCTAAGTTATGGAACTCTGTTCAAAAAATTACATCACGAGGTTCTTCTCCGTTGTGTCACAGAAACATAGGCCAAATGATTGATCGACATCGTATATGGTAGAGTCTGCGAATCTCACATGAATGGTCACATGCTTGCCAAGAATATCATGAGAATGGGATATTACTATACTACAATGGAAAGCGATTACTATCAGCACATTCGTAAATGTCATCTCTGTCAGATCTATGCCAATAAAATCAACGCTCCGCCTTCAGAATTGCACAGTATGACTACTCATTGGCCTTTCTCACTTAGGGGCATAGACGTCATTAGACAGATTTCACCAAAAGCTTCAAATGGACGTCGTTTCATCCTCGTTGTTATCGACTACTTTACCAAATGGGTAGAAGCAGCGTCTTACGCCAATGTTACTGAAAGCGCCCTCGATCCGTAGGGTGCGCGGATCTACTTTTGACCTTTGAGGTTTGGGAGTCGCCACCTAGTTATTACGGTCTAGGAACCGAATATAAACTAAAAACGGATAAAAATGACTAATCTACTAAAAAATACTGAGTCCGGGGATCAAGTTACGGGGTTGGAAGGTGTTAGGCACCAACCCCGCTCAGCAAATGCCTGTCTCTACTAATTCTCAAATAAACTACAATGCTAAAAGACCTAAGTAATAAAGAAAAATTAAAAAATTTATACCTTTCCGAAGAAAACGATCTTGTTTCCTCAGATCTGACAGAGTAAGTCCTTGTACAGTACTCCTTGCTTTGTTCTGTCTCTGGATCTGATTTCTGATCTCCGAGGTGAGGTATCTCTTTCTTAGATTCAGATTCTTCAGATTTGTTTATGGATTTCTGGGTGTTTTTGAAGGGCTTCTAAGTGTTTTTTGATCTAAAATCGAAGTATGAGTGTTAGGTAAGGAGTTAGGGTTTCAAAATTAGGATTTATGGGAGGCTAGGAAAACTTTTTGACCTACTTATCTTAGGATTTATTATTTGATACGAAAATAGGGTGTGAGGACTCCTATTTATAAATTTTTTTAAGTGTTTGTTTAGATAGAATTAGTGTTTAATTATAATTCTTTTAGTTAGAGTTATATTTTAATTAGAATTGTTTTAGGTAGAGTTATATTTTAGTTAGAATTCTATTAAATAGAATTATTATTTAATTAGAACTCTATTAGGGTTTTGACTTTTGGTCTTATTTGATTGACTTTAAGATTTTGACTTTAATCTTACTTGATTGACTTTATATCTTGACTTAGGTCTTACTTGATTGACTTTAATTTTGACTTTAGTCTTACTTGATTGACTTTAATTTTTTGAAGAACCCCCCTCTATTATATCTTTAATTCTTTGGACCCCCAAATGGAGGGGTTCTTGAATAAATATCTTGGCAACCCTCAACAATTATGCCTGAGAGCCTAATTGATCAATTTTTTTTTGTTTAAAATTTTAAATTAATTTTATTAATGTTTCACTTTAATTATTTAATGTTTTATTTATTAATTTCAAAATTTTTAATTATAAAAATTATAAAATTATCATTTTGCCCTCTAAGAGGACTTTTTGTGTTTCAAGTCAGTTTTTGATGTTCTAGGATATTTTAGAATCGATTTTTCGTAAGAAATTCAATGAAATATTGGTTTGTGTCATTTATGAAATTTTTTTGTGTGGAATGGTCGTGAACTTTATGAGGGGCATTTTCATAATTTTATCGAATTCTGTGAAAATTGGCGAAATGATTTATTTGGTTTCGATTTGTTATTTTATGTGTTTGAATGGATTTTCATAAGTGTAACGTAGGCTCTAGGGTTTTTTTGATGTTAGGGGTATTTTGATAATTTGATCATTTTTTAGTGATTTTTATCGTAAAGTTTGTTTTTGTCTGAAAAATGATGATTTCTATATTTTTGGGGTTATATTTTCCTAGCGTAGCGTAGTTTCTACAGTTTTGTCAGTTCGAGATACCTAATCCGGATTTCTGAAACATATCTGGTAACAAAATAAAGCATTTGAATAATCATCCATCATTGGGAACCGTTGCAATCGGGTTGATGAGTTGATTAATCAGGCGAGTGCAAAAATTGGGTGTCTACAGATGCCCCTCTTTGGCAGAGGGTTGAAGCAAACTAGATAGCAAATCTATTTTGGTAGATAGTACGATATCCGAATGCCAAAGCTAGTGACAATTCATTTTGCAGCCTGATTTAGTAATTTGTCGGGATGTTCAGATCCTTTAGCGTGAGTTCTCACTGGTAGTGTCAGATCCTTGAATTTTAGAAAATTCTCCTTAACTGATGTAACAACTGTGCAAGTGTGTGACTTAAAATCTGAGATAAATTTTGAAGAGTTTAAGTTGGAACTAAGTAACATCAGAGCATAAAATGAATATAAATTGAGCATAAACTGAGTATAGACTGAGCATAACTGAGCATGATCTGAGCATAATTTGAGCATAAACTGAGCATAATTCCGAGAAAACCCTCGGCGGTAACTGAACATAATTTTGAGAAAGCCCTCGGCGGTTACTGAGCATAATTCCGAGAAAGCCCTCGGCGGTAACTGAGCATAATTCCGAGAAAGCCTTCGGTGGTATCTGAGCATAGTTCAGAGAAAACCCTCAGCAGCATCTGAGCATAGTTCCGAAAAAGCTCTCGACGACAACTGAGCATAATTCCGAGAAAACCCTCGACGACATTTGAGCATAGTTCCGAGAAAGCCCTCAACGGCATCTGAGCATAATTCCGAGAAAGCCCTCGGCGGCAACTAAGCATAATTCTGAGAAAATCGTAGGTGGCATCTGAGCATAGTTCTGAGAAAACCCTCAGCGGCATCTGAGCATAATTTCGAGAAAACCCTCGACGGCAACTAAGCATAATTCCGAGAAAGCCCTCGACGGCAACTGAGCATAATTCCGAGAAAACAGTCGGCGGTATCTGACTGAGTAAAACTAAGAATGAAGGAATAAATCTATGAAAGAATGATTGAAAATGAATCTGGAAAAGATTGGTTGAATCTGGGAATGAATAGATCTGGGACAGAATGAATGCCCTATCTCCTATGTGAGATCCAAAATGCGTTTGTTTGAACCTCTAGGTTTTATCCAAAAGTTTTATGAATTTAAAACCTGAGTTTTTATTTCTTTTGAACCTCAAGGGTTTTTCGAAAAATTGTTATCAAGAGGGTAACCTTAAGTTTGGGGTTCCCATTATCTTTTAGAATTAACATTGCTCAAAAACATAATGCCCCTGGTTTGATAACAAACATTACATTGGAGATAATTGAATACATCATGCAAAAAAAATGCCCCTAGTATAAAGGGGAAACTACATATTTAGAGGAAAAAGAAAATGCCCCTTGTCTGAAGGATTGAAATATTTGATTACCACAAGCGCAATAAAGACTCAACTTTTAATTTTAATTAATTTTATTGAAGGTTTTGAATCAGGCTCAAGAGAACAAAATTATTTCCTTTTGAGACTCATCATAAAATTCACCCTTCTCTCCCTTGGTTTACTTGGGGAAGTAAAAAGTTTCAGATCGATCGTAGACGAGATACTTGTGGCTTCTGAGTCTGTCCCTGGTTTAAGCTAAGTATTGGACTTCTGATGTTTCAGCTTGGACTGCTCTTAGTTTTTCTTCTGTTTTGCTTTGTTGCTCTATCTTTTACCTAGATTGCCTTTTCAGGTTTTCAATCTAGTGAGTTTGCTCTAACTTTTGCCTAGATTGCCTTTTCAGATTTTTTAACTAGCGAACTTTCTTTTTTTCCTTTGCTCTGATTGTTGTCAAAGTTGTCATTTCAGATTTCAACCTGGCGAGCTTGCCTTAATTTTTACCTAAGTCGCCCTTTTCGGGTTTTCAACTTAGAAGGCCCCTTTTTTTCTTTTTCTTCCTTATGGAATTACTGTTTGATCATGCTTTGCTATCTTCCTTGACTTTTCGCACGGTACTTAGGAGGACTTTTATGGATAAGCTTAGGACTGGGTATAAAAAAAGAGATTTTGAGGCTCAAAAACCCGAATGTCCCTTGTGTGGTATTTCTTTTATTTTACTTTGAATTTTCTTCCCCATTTTGAAGATATATATTTTTTTTTTGTATTTTTTTTGTGTGGGGAAATATATATATATATATTTTTTATTTTGATGTGGTCGGGCCTGAAGTAACTTCTCAGGTTGCATACGTACCCCAGAATTTTGAGATCAGATCAAAAAGAAGTTCGAATCTTCCCTCCTCTAGGTTAGGTGATCGGGTTGACAAAGAAAAAGGCATCATTTTTTTTAAAAGACTGCAAAAGACTAAGAAAGGAGATATTGAACTGGGTAGCAGGAAAATTGATTCGGCCAAAGATGGCCTCCTTAAATGTAGTACCGCTTGATCTAGTCAAGGTTGGTTGACTCTGGTAGTTCAATTCTATCATGATCTTGAAATCTGACGATTTTTTAAGGTAGTATTTTCTTAATGAATGTATCTCTCCACTTAGGTTTGAACTTCCCTCTAGGGTCAAAAATAAGTACTCGATTTCTTTGAAATCTGATGATTTTTCAAAATAGTGTTTCCTTGCTAATGGATGAATCTCTCCAATTAAGTTCAGACTTCCTCCTATGATCGATGAAGGGTGGTCAATTTTCTTTGAAGTCTGATGGTTGAATCCTTGACTTGTAAGTAGTGAACTTTGACCTTCATGCGGTGACTATTCTCTGATAAGTTTGCACGTGGTACAAAACTATAAGTTATTTTTCTACAATCAAGTTTAGCTCTTCATACCTAATGACGAACCTAGTTTGTTTCTAGTAATTGACTTTCCATCAAGACCTTGAGATATGAAATTTCCCTTTCAACTGGTAAAACTACTTCCATATCATATACTAAAGAGTAGGGAATAGTTCCAGTGGAAGACTGTATTTGAAGTACGACACCTCCATAGTGTGAATGGTAGCTTTTCTGACCAATCTTAGTGCGATTTACACATTTTCCTGATGATAGTCTTGAGATTCTTACTAACTGCTTCAACTGTTCCATTGATCTAAAGACGGTAGGGGGATGATTTGTGATACCGGATCTTCAACTTTGAACACAGAGTAATGACTTATGCTTTGAAGTACGACCCATTATCAGAGATCAGTTCAAAAGGTACTCCCATATCGACTGATAATATGTGATTTGTAACTCAAGATGTAGTGAGGATAGCACTGATACATTTTATAACATCTTCTTTGATTCCATCAATATAGACGAGTATCTATTCCGTGTTGAACAATACCCAAGCTTGTACCTAACATACCCTCATATGATCACACGAACAAGTCTTTTGAAATTTCTGAGTAAATTCATTATCCCCTCATGTTCCTCTAGGGATAAGATGGTTTCTATTTGAATCTCTTTAAGAATTATTTTCTGTTTTCAGGTCAAAGACCTTTCCCTTCTTGATTAAAGGTTGAGTCCGACTCTTATCTTCTTGTTCAAGAGAGGAATCTATCCTTGAAACCAGATCATTAGTTAATTCATTAATACGCTCGAGGTATTCAAATATTTTATTTATCCAATCAAATTCAGATGGGGCGACAGACACCTCTATGACTCGACAAACTAACTCGACTCAACAGAAAAAAAAGTCGACTCGAAAAGAAGACATGACCTTGATGAAAAAATGGGACTCGAGCTAACCCAAATGACTCATGAAAACTCAAGACTACCCACAACGGGCTTAATTAGGACTAATGACTCAGACATTGCTTACAACCGGCATGACTGAGGCACTGTGATCTTCAACGAACAACTGGGAAATGTTGAGATATTCTAAAGGATTTCTGATGATCGATTTGGCGTTGACGTTCGTTCTAACTGACCGGACTAGTAACCCTAACAAAACGGTGAACGATTGAGCTTAGGTGCAATGATAACCTTGAGACCCCATCAAATGTGAATCTGATCAATTTTAGTGTTGCCCCCTTGATAACATTTTAAATGAACCCTAAGGTTTTATCGAATTCTGTGCACCAATCCATTAAACAATTCATTCATGTAATGATTATTCAGAAGGAAAATAATTTTATTGCACAAATCTGATTATTTTTCGCAATAATTTTTTAGGAAAATATATTTTAGTAATTTTTCAGGAAAATATATTTTAGTAATTTTTCAAGGTCCATGCAAAAAAATAGATTTTTTTGTAAATCATTTTTCCTTGAAAAAATAGATTTTTTGTAATTCATTTTTCCTTCATTTTCTTTTCTTTTCGAAAAATATTCTCTTCTGAAAAATCATTTTTTCTCTGGAAACTATTTTTCATTTGGAAAACATTTTTCTTTTTGGAGAACATCTTTTTTAAAAATGGATGGAAGCCCGAATTCAACAAAAAGTTTGAATACCATTTTAATTTGAATAGTCCGACCCATCATGATTGTTGGATCGAGATGGACTGAGTCACTATGAATTATTGCAAAAAACGGATTCTTTATTGAGTCGGTGCACCCATTTTAATCAGGTAAAACAAAATCTTAATCATTGAGGATAACAAAATATTTTGATCTCATACGTATATTTTGATCTAATCATTCACATCATCGCATACATTTATCAATCACAAGGTCCCATTCAATAAATAACCCAGGAACACCCACGATAAGTTTGAGTCATGACTTACAGGGGAGCTTTTTAGACTCTAAGCTTATTATATGCAATGCATTTTTATCTAGCCACCCTTGCCCAAGTACACCTATATACCAGACGGTACGTGGTGACTTGGTTTGATATACCGTATAGGTGATAATCTAAAACTTCAACTCACTTCTCTGAAGTCAAAAATAGCCAGTTTGATCCCCAGTTGAGTGGGGCAGGATCTCGCTTAGGCACAGGTTTTGACCAAGAAATGCAATTGATGTACTTGGATCATCTTTGATATATCTATAGGTACGGGTCAAGAATTGTAGCTTTCATAAATGGTTTGGCATCCCACGAGGGGACCGACCACGTACTAGTACTACGTTGGCAATCAGAAAATGTGACTGTGTGGCTTACAATAGGTCAAAGGCTCAGGTCACTCCAGCCTGGGTGCATCGATATACCTTTCAGAGTTACTTGATCAGACAGTACTGATGCCCCAGTTTGGTATACCCTAAGGTATGTGACTAGAGTTGTGGTTTCATGAATGACGTCGCATCTCCGAAAAGACTAGGCCACGCACTAGTGCCACGTTGGTTATATGGGACGTGCAAGCGTGCAAAACAGTAAATGTGCATGTGGCGTGTGCAAAGCGGGGTGGGGTGTGCCCGGGGCCTTTTTCAAACAAATGGGCCCATGGGTCCAATTGAACCATCAAAATATGGATATTAGAAAATGTGATCATACAACATAAATATCCAAAGCATCAAGATCAAGATTAAGGCATGCACATCAAAATATATATTAATCAAGATCATGGCATATAGATAGGCAAACAATCAAGGTAGTGCAAAAGAGAGCAAGATGATCAATCAATCGGGATCGCACTAAAAAGAATATTAATTATCAATCAGATATGAGTCCAATAACCACCAACAATATATATATATATATATTTTTTTATCGGGTGGACTTGTTGCTTTTTTAGCACAAAAATTCCGTTGTTTTAGTAGTTTGCTACTCAACCAATTTTGTGAGTAAGAACTTGGGTTATCTTAACCAACTAAGTAAGATTTGAAACTTTACTAAGGGTTATTGAGTTCACATGGTTCATCATGTTGGCAATCCAATGTCACAACCTTATAGATTTTGATGGAAAAAATTTAGATCCGAAAATTAAAGAAAAAAAATTTAGCTTCAATCCAAGGTTTTGAAAATGAGTTACTATGAAATTTCACATCAAAGTTCAAGATGAAACTTAAATTTTTTTTTAAAAGAGCAAAAATTTCTAAAAAACATAGAATGTTGTCCACCACGTACACGTGACATTGGATCATTTTTTCGGGTGCCACGTGATGAGATCAATCATCCTTAGTAAATTGAAAGAAACCTTGTTAACCTAACAAAACTTACCACCATAAAAAAAAAAATTGTATGCTTGCTGCCAGCGATCCAACTCACATATTTTTAATATGATGCCACCATTAAAAACGTGAAAAAAAAAAAGAAAAATTAATGTTTATAGATTGCTGGCAGCACAACGCTCATAATATCAAGAGTAAAAACAACCTCATCTCCCACAATTTTTCTTGTTTGTTGCTGCCAACACAGCATTCACGTTGCCTATGTTGCTGCCAGCATTGCACAAAATCATTGTTTTTAGTAGCTGGTAGCACACACAAAACTCACACATCGGCAAGTCACATTCTTCTCTTAATATGCTGCTGCCGCCACACAATCAAATTTTTTTTATGTTATGTAGCTGGCAGCAGCACCCCAATCACACCTCTATTTTATTTTTATTTTTTTCTTCAAAAGGTAAAACTAATAATAAACAACAAAAAAGGGACGTTTAAACATTGAAGCAATGCTACTAAAGTAAACGAACACTTGCCTAGGTAAAGCATACCTTAGCTAGAAATCCTTCATGAAAGCAACCAACTTCCCAACCCCAGCCAACGCCCTTGCATTATAGATTGAAGCTCGCATTCCACCCACTAAACTGTAACCCTTGAGTTGAACCAACTTTACATCTAGAGTATGTCCTTGCAACACTGATACACATTCAAAATCGTTCCAGGGTAGTACTTCTAGATCCATACAGATTTATCACGATTACATGTTGCAAGTAGAGACCCAGATGGATTCCAAGAAACACTTTTGACCTTATTTTCATGACCCTCTAAAGTAAAAACACATTCAGAATCATCCCCAACATGTTTCTAGATAGCAGTTGTGGCATCAAAGCTTCCTGTGGCCACTAAGTTTCCACATGGCGACCAAGAACAAGATCTAACAGTCCTAGTGTGTGTTTTATCCAAAATTGCTTTGCAATCCCACAGATCTGAAGGTTGTCCATATGGATTTTGCTGCCATATTCGCACGGTTTTCTCGCCACAGCAAGAAGCCAACATCGCCAGAATCCTTGCAACTTCGGTGGTGGGGTTCCATGCGAGACTCCAAACCCTATCAATGTAACCTTCGAGTTTTTGAATTTCTTTACGAATCTCATTAGTTAAAGTGGTCTTGCTACTCCCAGCAATCCCTCAAATTCCTCCAAATCTTCTTGACTCCAAGAACCTCTAGTTCGATTCAGATTTTGCTTTGATAAATACATTGATTTTGGTCGATCAATCGAAACCTTAACCTCTTGTGTACAATAAATCTTTAAAAAGATTTCAAATTTACAAGAAAGAGGGAGAGAGAGAGAGAGAGAGAGAGAAACGTCTCTCTCTCTGTTGTTTGCTGTTTTTCGTTTTTTAAAGAATTGGAGAGGGAGATAAAAACAGTAAAAGTTGTTTTCTGCTAATGGCACACCACGTGTAAAAAAAAAAATTTTACGATTTTTTTTTTGATATTTTTTTTTTTTGGAATTCTCTACTCATCACGAACAACATTAAAAAAAACACTTTTTGTGTTTCTTAGTGCATTACTCACAAATAATTTATTTTCACAACTCGCCGCATATGCCTAGTAACGCACTAAAAAAAAATTCATCCAAGATTAAAAAAAAAAAAAATCATAACTCTCATCCCAACCACCATCATTCCGTCCTCAATTTATGTCAATTTGAATCTTTCATTATTTAGGGTCATCCCAAAACGACCCTAGATTGAATCATAAAAAAGGATACTCCAAAATGACCTATCCAAATAATGCCAATGCCAAGAAAAAATAATACGACAAAAAAAATATAAAATAAACCAAATAATGAGAATGGTTCAACAACCATTTTTTTCACACTGTTATGCTCTTGACATCCTGCATTATTTAGGATCATTCCGAATGATCATAGATTGAACTATGAAAATGTGCCAAAATAAAGTATTCGGAATCCAAACAAATGATTCATAATTAAGCCAAAAAGAATGATAAAAAAATAAAATAAACAAATAAACAAATAACTAAAAATAAATAAAAATAAAAAAAAGGTCCTACTAGCAATGCATCCCATATATGGGGTTTTTCAAGTCTGATCCTCAATGGTCCCTAGTGGAGTCGCCATTGAAAGCGCTCTCGATCCGCGGGGTGCGCGGATCCGCTTTTGACCTTTGAGGTTTGGGAGTCGCCACCAAGTTATTATAGTCTAGGAACCGAATATAGATTCAAAACGGATAAAAATGACTAATTTACTAAAAAATACTGAGTCTGGGGATCAAGTTACGGGGTTGGAAGGTGTTAGGCACCAACCCCGCCCGGCAAACGCTGGTCTCTAATAATTTCCAAATAAATTACATTGCTAAAAGACCTAAGTAATAAAGAAAAATTAAAAAATTTATACCTTTCCGAAGACAACGTTCTCGTTCCCTCAGATCTAACAGAGTAACTCCTTGTATAGTACTCCTCGCTTCGTTCTGTCTCTGGATCTGATTTCTGATCTCCGAGGCGAGGTATCTTTTTCTTAAATCTAGATTCTTCATATTTATTTATGGATTTTTAGGTGTTTTTGAAGGACTTCTAGGTGTTTTTCAAGCTAAAATCGAAGTATAGGTGTTAGGTAAGGAATTGGGACTTCAAAATTAGGGTTTATGGAAGGCTAGGAAAGCTTTTTGACCTACTTCTCTTAGGGTTTATTATTTGATACGAAAATAGGGTGTGAGGACCCTTATTTATAGATTTTTTTTAAGTGTTTATTTAGATAGAATTAGTGTTTAATTATAATTCTTTTAGTTAGAGTTATATTTTAATTATAATTGTTTTAGGTAGAGTTATATTTTAGTTAGAATTCTATTAAATAGAATTATTATTTAATTAGAACTCTATCAGGGTTTTAACTTTTGGTCTTATTTGATTGACTTTAAGATCTTGACTTTAGTCTTATTTGATTGACTGTATATCTTGACTTTGGTCTTACTTGATTGACTTTAATTTTGACTTTAGTCTTACTTGATTGAATTTAATTTTTTGGAGAATGCCCCTCTATTAAATCTTTAATTCTTTGGACCCCCAAATGGAGGGGTTCTTGAATAAATATCTTGGCAACCCTCAACAATTTTGCCTGAGAGCCTGATTGATCGATTTTTTTAGTTTAAAATTTTAAATTAATTTTATTAATGTTTCACTTTAATTATTTAATGTTTTATTTATTAATTTTAAAATTTTTAATTATAAAAATTGTAAAATTATCGTTTTGCCCTTTGAGAGGACTTTTTGTGTTTCAAGTTGGTTTTTGATGTTCTAGGATGTTTTAGAATCGATTTTTCATAAAAAATTCATTGTGTCATTTATGAAATTTTTTGTGGAATGGTCGTGAACTTTATGAGGGGCATTTTCGTAATTTTGTCGAATTCTGTGAAAATTGGCAAAATGATTTATTTGGTCTCGATTTGTTGTTTTATGTGTTTGAATGGGTTTTCCTAAGCGTAACGTAGGCTCTAGGATTTTTTTGATGTTAGGGGTATTTTGGTAATTTGGTCATTTTTAGTGATTTTTATCGTAAAATTTGTTTTTGTCTGTAAAATGATGATTTCTATGTTTTTGGGATTATATTTTCCTAGCGTAGCGTGGTTTCTACAATTTTGTCAATTCGAGATACCTCATCCAGATTTCTAAAACATATATGGTAACAAAATAAAGCATTGGAATAATCATCCATCATTGGGAACCGTTGCACTCGGGTTGTCGAGTTGATTAATCAGGCGAGTGTAAAAATTGGGTGTCTACAGTCACCAAAAGCAATGTCTTGAAAATTTTCAAGTATAACATCATCTGTCGGTATGGGCTTCCCAATGAAATAGTAATTGATAATGCCAAGAACTTCAAGAACAAGGATATGATCAAGATATGCGAAGACTTCTAGATCACTCATTACAACTCTATACCTTACAGACCCAAAATGAACAGAGCAGTTGAGGCTGCCAACAAGAACATCAAAAGAGTCATCGAGAAGATGGCAGTCACATATAAGGATTGGCACGACATGTTGCCTTTCGCCCTTCATGCTTATCGAACTTCATTTCGAACCTCAACTGGGGCAACTCCGTACTTATTGGTATATGGAATGGAAGCAATCTTACCCGTCGAGGTTGAGATTCCCTTCCTCCGGATCTTAAAAGAAGTAGAGTTAGATGAAACTGAATGAATGCAAACTCGATTTGATCAACTGAATTTGATTGAAGAGAAGCGCCTTGCAGTTATTTACCATGGACAGATCTATCAACGACGAATAGCTCGTGCCTACAACAAAAAAGTCAAGCCTAAAGATTTCTCACCAGGAGACTTTGTTTTGAAGAAAATTTTGCCAATCCAAGAAGTCGCCAGGGGAAAATTTCAACCAAACTATGAGGGACCATTTATCATGAAAAAGATAATGATGGGAGGAGGTCTGATTTTCACAGAAATGGACGGACAAGTCTTTCCGCAACAGATCAATGCTGACACTGTCAAGAACTATTACGCCTGAGAACTGATCCTGAGATGACGAAAGGCCATCTTTGCTATCCTGAAAATAACTGTCTAACCCTAGTCAGCCCTTTTCAGCCACCACGTTCATTTTTTAACTTAAGACCGGGGCAAGTCAACGTTATAAAAAAAAAAAGCATCAAGGTATTCCTGGCCCGCATGAGGATAAACTGTGAACGGCTAAACATACAAAAAAATCAAAAAAGTCAAAAATTGAACACTTGACCTTGAGCTCGACCCAAATCTCCAACCTAAACAAGTTCGAGAGACATTGGGAGACATAGATCACTTTTTCGAAACAAAAATAGACAAACCCCACATGTAACCCATTCTATATAGATCCAGATCTTAAACTTTTTGTATCTTTTCCAATACCCTTAACCTAAGCCAACGTTTCATCCCACCAAAAGTTCTTTCGGATCAGGGAATGTTCTAAAGGCTTCACAATGACGATGATAGCACCAATGATCTTGTAACTTGATTAGACCTCAAGTTTTATTAGTCGTTGAAAGACTCGAGAGGGGAGTTAAAAAAAAAAGAGTACTCGAAGCGTAAAGTAGTCGATCTCACGGCTTAACTTGGGTTGTCGAAACATGAAAAGTCGTCAGCACACTCGAGAGGAGAATCTAGATTGATTACTTAAGAAAGAACGCCACTACAAGAGTAGAGTCACCAATCTCGCAGCTTAACTTGAGTCACCAAGCCACAAAGATACAGAGGCTCCAAACAAGATTTGTAATGTAAAAATCCAAAAAATTATAAGCATAGTCCGAAAGGGCATAGTGAAAATCCGAAAGGGCGCTATGAGTAAAAGAATTAGATTATGGCAAGATCAAAGCCACCGGCACGATGAAAACCTAAAAAAGGGTGTCGATGTGCAAAAATGTGGAAACCGGGTCTGGTAAAATAGTACTGGCACCATGGGCAATAAGGGAAAATAAAATAAAATAAAAATAAAAATAAATAAATAAATAAATAAAATAAAATAAAATAACTCCTGGCCTATATGAGTATAAACTGTGAACGGCAAAAATTTTCCGAAATCCCAAGTCCCACGCTCAATCGATATTCACTCAGTACTAGGGCATTGGGGAAGACTCTAAAAGAGCTAAAGAGCTACTAACATTTATATCCTCAGTAATTGGCAAAAGCACATAAATCATCGAAGTAACAAATGTTTTTTTTTCAAAAATGTTCATATTCTACATCTTCAATATTTATTTGATAAAGACAAATCACAAAAATTCAAACATTTTCAAAACTACTATTTTGGCCGATGATGAAAAATCTAGGACTGATTCAAACTTCATGTTTTCAAAGCAATAGATACACTTGAGGCCAAGTAAGTAAAAAACCTATTTTTTCATTTCAAAAGTTTCACATTACAAAAAGAAAATATGAAAATATATGGTGCCAATCACACGTCTCGATCAAATCTCTCTTCCAAGGCATGAATTCAGGCAGCTTGCCCCATCATCACCACCTCAGCATTTGAAGCATCACGACTCACCAAGTAAGATGCAAATGTATCAAAATAAAGATCCTGAGCAAGCCTCTCCTGAGATCACTCTCCGGGCTTACTGAGGCAGATAAACCATTGATCATTTAGCTTGCAGTTTCAATAATGGAAGAGCTGATCCGAATGGCCCAATTTGGGGAACCCTTATGGATGTATAGCCTTGACGATACTTATGAGATTCTAAATGAAGAAGAGTACATGGGAACTTTTCCTAGGGTAATTGGGCTGAAACCTTTTGGATTGAAAATAGAAGCTTCACGAGAAAGTGCCATTGTAATCATTAATCATATTAACCTTGTTGAGATCCTTATCGATGTGAATCAGTGGTCCACTGTGTTTTCTAACATTGTTTCAAGAGAAATGACTCTCAAGGTCTTATCAATAGGCGTAGCAGGAAACTACAATGGAGCCCTTCAAGTGATGACAGTAGAATTCCAAGTCTCTTCACCTCTCGTTCCAACCCGAGAGAGTTTCTTTGTAAAATATTATAAACAGCACTTTGAAGGAATTTGGGTGGTTGTTGATGTGTCCTTGGACCATTTACGTCCTAACCCGATATTGAGACGTCGAAGAAGGCCTTGCTGTGTAACCCAAGAAATGCCGAATGGATACTCCAAGGTTGTATGGATTGAACATGTTGAAGTGGATGACAAAGTAGTTCACACTATATATAAATCACTGGTTAACTTTGACTTTGGATTTGGAGCAAAGCGATGGGTTGCTACCTTAGATCGACAGTACGAACGCCTTGCAAGTTTTATGGCTAGTAACATGCCAGCTAGAGATATTGGTGTGATAACAAATCAAGAAGGGCGAAAGAGTATGTTGAAACTAGCTGAGAGAATGGTGATGAGTTTTCGCTCTGGTGTGAGTGCTTCTACCACTTACACATAGACTACATTATCAGGAAGTAGAGCTGAAAATGTGAGGGTCATGACCAAAAAGAACATAGACAACCCAGGCCGACCTCCTGGTATTGTGCTAAGTGCAGCCACTTCTTTCTGGCTTCCTGTTCCACCAAAGAGAGTATTTGATTTCTTTCGGAATGAGAATTCTCGTGATGAGTGGGATATCCTTTCTAAACGATGGTGTTATTCAAATGACCAAGATCCTAGTAACTGTGTATCTCTACTGTGAGTAAATACTCCAAATTCCAACCAGAACAACATGTTGATATTGCAAGAGAGTAGCACCGATACAACAGGTTGTTTCGTAGTTTATGCTCCTGTTGATACTGTTGCAAATAATGTGGTTCTAAATGGGGGCGACTCAAACTATGCAGCCCTCCTGCCTTCAGATTTTGGTTGATCCAACTCCAGTAGCAAAATTCTCTATTGGATTTGTGACAACTGTTAACAACCTTATTGCTTGCACCATTGAAAGGATCAAAGGCGTCATTACAAGGGACAATGCATCAAATTGACTTCCAAATATGTTTAAAAAAAAAATAAAAGAACTTCAAAAATCCTTCGAGTTGCACTCAACTCCGATTTGTCAAAACACAATCGAAGAAATAGTCGGATTTCAAAACTCACCAAATTTTCATCAAATCCAAGATCTCACACGAGCTCCGCGCCATCGAGATCAAGGAATTAATAAGGCAAAACTCTGTCAGACCCTATGCTTGAGTTGCCATTTTTCACAAAATTCATCAATTCAATCGGTAATCCGAAGTCGTGTTTTTACAAAAATTTTCTGGCCCGTACAAATAGGGGTTTAGTCTATTTTTGTAGTTCTTTGCACGTAATTCCTGCAAAGAGGGCAGTTGTAGACACCCCAATTCGAACGGGCCCCCACTCGAAAGGGTCCAAAAATAACAATCTTTCAAAAAAATTAGCCAACAGACCTCAAAAGCCCGAATCACTCAAATATGGCGTTTTGATCGAACTTAGGCCCCTGAGACCTCCTAGTGGTCTAGTGGGCCTACCAGAAAGAATTGGTGCAACCCCACCTTCATTGCTCCACTCCTAAATCCAAAAATACCCGATTTTCAATAAAACTCGCCAACGGGCCTAAAAAGCCTGACTTGCCAACACGTGGCATTTTGATCAAACCAATATTTTCAAAAACCTCAAAAAATTAATAAAATAAAAAAATGAGACTTGGGACACCTATCATTTCCTCTACCCTCACCGCTTCATCACCGACACCAAAAATACCCTAAGCCCATCTACGGTCCACCAACCTTCAACTCTTTAAAATCAATCCCTCACTTTACCCCTTACCCTAAACCTAACTCCACATAACCTAAATCCCAAAATATCTCCAACATATCCAACCCTATCCTAAAACAAACCCTATCCCATCTTAAAATACTTACAACCTTCCTAAAACCCAAACCCAATACCGTTAAGCCCAAATCCATATCCAACCCATAAACCACAACCCACATCAAATCAATCATCACTTTTTCATCAAAAATGACACATGTCATCACCCCATCTCACCTCCCTCATCCCCAACCTATCCCATCACCTTTTTTCTAAACATCATCTACTCACACCCCTAACCTATACCTCTCCCTAATCTACCCACATCAACCTATCACCTTTTCTCTAAAAAAATCTAATATACCCACACCCCTAACTTATACCTCCCCCTAATCTCCCTCATCATTCCCTACAAAACCCACATTTACAATCTAAACCCACATCCCTCCTCTCAAATCAAACACTCATACTCTCCCATCAATTCATCTCAACCCTTCATTTTCACCCATTTTAACACATGACATCATCTCCCACACCCTCCTAAAATATCATCAACCACCCTCTTACACCCCTCATTCTCTCAAATCCAAACACCACTCCCCAAACACTCAACCCATCCATCACTCTCTTCCATCCCATCCTCACTATTTATTATCCTTCACCTAATACTCAACCCATTTAACCTTCTTACACAAATACCCTTCAAACCCTTCTAATTTACCTCTACCTTTCTCTTAAATCCCATACCATTGTACCATTCCTCATCATTTGACCCAATTTTATCCTTAAAAATAACTCCCAAACTCTATAAAACCCCCCTCATCCTCAATTCTCACTACCTAATGAAAATTTGAGAAACACTCCCAAGTCTCATTAGAAAAAATCCCTCTCTCTCACTACCCTCTAATCTCAACCCTCTAATCTTAACTCTCAACTCTCAACTCTCTCTCATTATCATACTCAACCTTCAACTAACAAAAATCTAACTTATTATCATAATCAAGACCAAGAAAAGAAGATTCATATTTTGGGAGGATAAAGAAGAGCAAATCAAGTTTAAGGTGGGTTTGGATAAGGATCACCCCCTTCTCTTCCCCACTTTCCTCTTCTACTTCTCCCCCTCTTTACACCTACATGCATACCACCAATGGCTTGAACCATCAAAGGGCCCCTTTTTCAATAAGGGTGCCCTCAATGGTTTGAATAAATATTAAAGTCCCTCATACTTGAGGGCACATATCAGATTTTCGATTCCTTTCTATTTTATTTTTATTTACAAAAGTGGATCGAGTTCGAGGTTACCACCGACAGTGGATAGAGTAGGGTGCCTAACACCTTCCCTACTCCATAAAATAGACCCTCTTACCTTGAATCAAAAGTTGGACCAAATGAGCCATATCTGTACAAGAGTCATCAAATGCAAAAAAACATGATTTTTAAAAAAAAATACAATCCGGGTGACCTTTCACACCCATTTCAAATATGAATGGTGGTGACACCAAACCCCCCCAAAGTGGTTGATATATTCAAAATTGAATAAAACACATGTCCATAGTATTTTTGAAGGCGGAGCATTGATCTTGTTGGCATATATTTAGCACAGATGGCATTTGCGGACGTGTTGATAGTAGTCACTGTCCATTGTCGACCAATAGTATCCCATCCTCATGATCTTCTTCACTAGCATGTGACCATTCATGTGGGGTTCGTAGACTCCACCATATACAGTCTCAATCAGTCGCTTTGCTTCTGTTTTTGCTACACATCTTAGTAAGACTTCATGATGTGATTTCTTGTACAGAATACCATTGCTCATGAAGAATTGGCCTACTATTTTTTTTAATAGTCCTTCGATCATTTGACGTTGCATCTGATTGGAGGGTTCGATTTTCAAGATAGGCTTTGATGTCCGAGTACCATGGTTTTTCTTCAGATTCTTCTTCTTCGATGGGTAGACAGTAAGCCGATTCGTCTTGAATTCTAATCTCAATTGGATTGATGACTAGGTCTTACTGATACTGATCATAGAAGCAAGTGTAGCTAGTGCATCTACAAACTGATTTTTAGCTCTCGGCATGTATGTGAATGAAATCCTGTCAAAACACGAGTTTAGTTCCTCCAGATACTCGTGATAAGGGACCAGTCTCTATTTTCGGATCTTCCATTCTCCAATCGTTTGATAAACTACTAAGCTTAAATCTCTGAAAACATCGATCTCATTTACCTCGAGATCCAGTGCTGCTTTCAACCCTGCTATACATGCTTCGTATTCAGTCTTGTTGTTAGAACATTGGAATTCCAATTTGATTGCAATTGACACATGGGACCCATCTAGTTTGATCAAGACTGCCCCTATTCCATTTTCTTTTTTATTAGCTGCTCCATCGAAGTACATTTTCCTACCTGGTTCTTCATCATCGTCTTCAATCTTAGTAAATAATATGATTTCATTGAGGAAGTTTGTCTTTAACGACTTGTAGTCAGGCAACAGGTGCTCGGTGAGGTGGTCGACGATGGCTTATCCTTTGATGGCTTTTTGAGTGACATAGGTGATGTCGAACTCAAATAATAATAATTACCACTTCACTGTACGACCTGTTAATACCAGTTTCTCGAAAAGATACTTTAGGGGGGTCCGTTATGGCAATAAGTATAGTTGAGTAACTGAGCAAATAATGACGTAGTCGTTGAGATGTCCAGACTAATGTACAACAAGTTTTCTCAAGTGTTAAATATTTTACTTCGTACTTAGTAAATTTATTGTTGAGATAGTAGATGGCCCTTTCCTTTCGTCCTGATTCATCATGTTGCCCTAGCACACACCCCATTGATGTTTCTTGTACTGAGATGTACATCAGTAGAGGTCACCCCGGAGTAGGAGGGACTAGGACTGGTGGATTGAGTAGATATTGCTTGATCTTGTCAAATATTTCTTGACAGTCATTGTTCCACTTCTTCGGCGTATCTTTCCTTAATAGTTTGAAGACTGGCTCATAGATAGGTGTGAGCTAAGCAATAAACTAGTTGATATACTGTATTCTTCCCAAGAATGTCCAAACATCTCTCTCTGAAACGAGTCCCTTCATCTCAAGGACATATTTTGTCTTTGCCGGGTCTATCTTGATTTCCCTTCTGCTGACAATGAACCCTAGTAGCTTACCCTATGTCGCCCCAAATACACATTTTTCTGGGTTGAGTCTTAAACTGTACTTCCTCAGTCTGTCCAAAAACTTCTTGAGATTTACCAGATGGTCTTCTTCCATATTGGATTTAGTGATCATGTCGTCTATGTAGATTTCCATTTCCTTATGGATCATGTCATGGAATAATACAGTCATTGCCTGTTGGTATGTCCCCACTGCGTTCTTCAGCCCGAATGGGATGACTTTTATACTGGAAAGTGCCCCATGGTGTGATGAATGCAGTCTTTTCTTGGTATTCTTCTGTCATTTTTATCTGGTTATAGCCTGAGAAGCCATCCATGAACAAGAATAGGCCGTGTCCTACTATACTATCGACTAGAGTGTCGATGTGTGGTAGTGAGAAATCATCCTTAGGACTAGCCTTGTTCAGGTCCCAGTAGTCAACACATATGCGTACCTTCCCATCATTCTTAGGTACTAGGATAACGTTAGCCAACCACTCGGGATAAGTAGAAACTGCGAGGAATCCAGCTTCGAATTGCTTCATGACCTCATCCTTGACCTTGAGGGTCCATTCTAGCTTCAACCTTCTCAATTTCTGCTTGATCAATTTACTTCTGGGAGTAATTGGTAGTTTGTGTACAATGAGATCTGTATCTAACCCCGACATATCCCTGTATGACCATGCGAAGACGTCTTAATAGTTCTGTAAGAGTTTGATCATTTCTTTTTTTTGTTGTGATGTTAATAAGGCTCCGATCTTGACAATTCGTGGGTCATCTTCGGTACCAAGATTGATTGAATCTGTATCCTCAATGTTTGGCTGAACACCTTTCTCATGACGTTCTACCAAGTCTTTGATTTATTTAGGTGGGTACTCCATTTCATCCTTAAACTCTTCTTCAATCCCCATGAGGTCGAAGTCGAGTTCAAGATCAAAATCATACTCATCCCTTTCAAACTCAGTTCTATCTAGGTACTTATTTGATTGAGACAAATCCTTCGAAAAATCTTTTTTTGATTTTTGAAAAATATCTATTTTTTTGCCATTTTGAAAAGTTTTTTAGTTTTTTAATTTTTGATATATTTTTTATTTTTTTGATTTTTGAGGAATATTTATTTTTTTTTTGTGATTTTCTGAATACCTGAAATAAGAAGAACAATCATGCAAATTTGTTAGTAAAGATGGGAGTCCTAAAAATAGTATTTACCCAAGGACGAGGGCTCGTTATGATCCTCGGGCAAAGTAGATTCATTTAACGACATTTTTTTTTCAGGCCTCAGTAGCTTCAAATGTTAACAGGAATTCCTCCCAGTTGTTCAGAACTTCCCCTTCTCTGAAAGGGCGAATGAGATGTGAAAGTGGTTTGCTTGATGATTTGGTCGATGTTTCAGAGATGACCATTATCTCCGATTGATTTTTGCTAAGTTGGGGCATAGTCCCTCCCAAGTTTGGTGGGATGATGACTGATGCCCAATCGATGCCAGTGGGGAAGGGTGATTCTTTCTCTTGGTTCGTGGTGGCTTCCTTGCTCGTAGGGTCTTGAGCTTGTTCCGACAGACTTTCGTTGGAATCCCCATTGAATAAGACATCAATGCCTTCTACGAAGGATGGTTGGGACTCATCAATTGAGTCTTCTTGAATGTGTATAGGTTTGAAACTTACTGTTATCGACTTTCTGACTAGTTTTGTTGGCAGTGGTTCTGATAGATTGTTGGGTCTGACCTGAGATTTCGGGAAGCTAACGCTGGTATGAGGGACCTTACCTAGATTCCAAACATTTGGTTCACGATTTTATTTTTTGGCTAACCGAAGTTTCCTCTTTTTGTCATTCATATCCGATATATCTTTTTTCATGGGCCTAAACCCCAGACCGAAATAAGGAGTGTGCTTTTTTACTTTGACCGACATAGCTTTCCCTTTTCCTTCCGATCCCAACCCTTGTTTGGGTCGATAACTTGCTCTCTTCAAAACCAGTTCGATCATCAGATTTGCATTTGATAACTCTGCTTTCTCTTTTTCTTTCCCCTTTTCAACATGATTAACCGTAGCAAATTGATAGGAGTGGTATAGCGCTTTGTCCTTCGTCATCTCAATGTCGATAAAGGGAACGTCCAGAGCTCTCCCTGCTGGAATAAGATTCTCTGCCAATATTGACTCTTTGGTGCAACGAGAAAGGTACAGCCCCAACTATGTGGATCCATGGTCTACCCAGTAGTAAGTTAAGGTTGTTAGTATCTCCATGACATCAAACGTTACCTCGAAAGTGCAGGATCCTATAGTGATCAGTAAATTCACCTCTCCCATAGAATCTCTTCTTGAGCTATCGAAACCTCGGACAACCTTGTTGTTAGGTTTGATATGTGACCAGTCAACGTTGAGTTTTCGAAAGGTTTTGAGAGGAGAAACATTGAGGGCTGAGCCATTATCAATCAGTACCCTGTCAACCATCATGCCCTTGCACATGACCATGATGTTTAATGGTTCGATATGTCCCCATCCCTCTGGTAAGAATTCACTCTCTGTGAAAATGATGGGATTGGGAGCCATGATTTGTCTGACTGTTTGTTCTAGCTGTGCGGGCGAAGTGGTTGAAGGTACATGTGATTTTCCCAGGATTCTCAGTAGTACCTCTTGATGTTCCTCAGATTTTTATAAGAAACCCAGAATACTGATCTGACCAGGCTATTTATTCAACTGGTCCACTATATTATGCTCACACTTGCAAATGAGCTTAATGAAGTCTGCTGCCTCTTTGTCTGTCACTTTCGCCTCCTTCTTTTCCTTGTCGTCCTCATTTATCTTGTCCTTCCCATTTTTCTTTCTTTTCTCCTCGTTCTCTGTACCTTTGGATGTTTCCTTTGTCTATTCCTTGATGCTTACCCCTTTTAGTAGCAACTTTTGACACCTCCCTGCCTTTGTCATATGACCAATGTCAGTCACCATTGCTTTCTTCATAGTTTCAACCCTTGCGGTTGTGGTGATGGTGGTCTCGTAGCTCCAAGGAACTACTTGGTTAGAGTTATAAGGGAATGGTTTAGGTGAACATATGGTCATTGGAGGTGGATCAGGTTTTACGTTGAGAATGAGGGGTGGTGGTGATGATTTGGATGTGGTGGTGATAGGAGGAGTTTATGGCGTGTATGGAATGACGAGTGGTGGACGTGAGGATGAGGTATATGGTATATGAAGGGGGGTCGAGTCATATTTTGATGATTTGGTGATATATCAAGTTATCCGAGAATAACATTTACTATGTGCCCATTTCCCCCTCCATTGTGAGTAGGTAGGGGCTTTTGGTTGATGTTTTGTTGTTAGTTGGGATTCGCTGGTCCATCTAGTATTAGTGCCTTCTTATCTATCAAATTATGTACCTGGTACTTGAGTTGCCAACATTGATCTGTAGAGTGCCCTGGTGCACCCATATAAAATTCATAGAACAAGCTTGGATTATACCTTGGTCCTTTCTCAGCTTCTGGGTTTGGTGGCCTTTTAGTGAGATATTCTCCTCTAAGCAAGATCGGGAGTAATTCTGATAATGCTATCGGCAACCTAGTAAATACTCTGTTAACTCTGCTAGGTCGTGCTTGCTGGTCCTGCGATACTGTAGTGTTTGTGGTACGACTGGTGGAGGGTTTGCCCTGAATTGGTTTTGAGGTGCTGGGTTCCAAGCTGGTGGTGGTGTTGGAGCCCATGAAGTTAACGGCACTTGTGGTCTTGGTGTTGGTGAAGGGATGAAGAGGGGTCGGTTTGGTTGTACGTTGTTGACTTGTTTTTCTTCTCTTTTCTTCATCACAGGTACTGACTTTCTCTGAAAAGGAATTCCTGTTGTTGCCCCTAGACTTGTAAAATCAAATATCAGATCGGTTCGGATCCTGTCCTCGACCCGATCTGCCACTTGTACCAGATTCAGAATGTGCCTGTGGTGTGCCCCACCAGATAAGTATAGAAGTGTGCCCTAGTGTTGAGATAATCGTGGTGTTCATCTCTTGCTCGATCATTGCAGGCCTTACTTGTGAGGCTGACTCTCGCCACCTCTGTGCATATTCTTTCACCGTTTCTATCTGTTTCCTAGTCATCTTAGCCATGTCGTTTCGATCTAGAGCAACATCCATATTGAATCGGTAATTGTGCTAGAACATTTCTGTCAAATCTTGCCAATTCTTAATGAGAGTGTGGTCTAACCCAGAGAACCATTTGAGTAACGGCCCTGTTAAGTTTCTTTGGAACAACTGCACCAATTGCTTGTCATCTTCGCCGTATTGGCACATAGATCCGCAATATAGCTTCAGGTGTGACAAAGGACACCCCACCTTGTTATACTTTTCTAACTCCGGATACTTGAACTTGGCCGGTAATTGAGCATTAGGGTAGAAACATAGGTCCTTGAATTTAGTTCCACTCATAGTATTGAGGCCTTTCATCCTCCACATTTTTTCTTATAGAGACTCGATTTGTTGAGCCAATTTTTTATCTATTGCGTTTTTTGGCCTCTGTAGCCCTATACTCGCATTCATCATCAGGAATTACCACAGGGGGTGGTTGGTTCTGTGGAATATAGAGTGGTGGCCCTTGGTATTCTGGTACTACGGGAGACATAGTGGTCTGTGGTCCCTGTGGAGGTTGCTCGGGTAGATCTTGATTTGATCCGGATGCGTAGTGCTACATTGTTTGAGCTTGTATGATGCTGGCGTTGGCTAACACGACACTTAGCATCTTTTCTTGTCTCTCAATCATTTTACGTAATGCTACTATTCTTGGATCAACATCTGACGTTTCGGCTGCTGTGGGTTGTACTGGTTCGAAAGAACTCATGGTGACGGTAGAAGATCTGAGAAAATACGGAGGTACCTCTGGTTGCTTATATGTCTTTCGTTTGACCACCTATGGGTACAGAAGACCAAATGTTACTATCTTATTTGCAAAATATGAAGATGCATGATGTTTTTATTAGGACGAGTAAAGTTGTTTATTACGAGTTTTAAAGAAAAGGTTTCTCGACGCGGCGCTGGCATCAACACGGAGTTAACATTAGCGCGGAGCTGGATTGATTTTGAAAAAAGATGGTTTCATCAGCACGGAGCTCGCATTGACCTGGAGTCGATATAAATTTAAAAATGATTTCATCAGCATGGAGGTGGCATTGACACAGAGTTTGTAAAATATTTAAAAACGATTTCATCAGCACAGAGCTGGCATAGACACGGAGTCAATAAATTTTTTTAAATAATTTCATCAGTGCGAAGTTGGCATCGACACGGAGTCGGTAAAATATTTTGAAAAAGAATTACATCAGCACGGAGCTGACATCAACACGGAGCAGGTAAAATGTTTTGAAAACTGGATTACATCAACACAGAGCTGGCATCGACACGGTGTCGATAAAATTTTTAAAACAATTTCATCAGCGTGGAGCTGGCATCGACACGGAATCGATAAAATATTTAAAAACGATTTCATCAGCATGAAGCTGGCATCGACACGAAGTCGATAAAATATTTTGAAAAAAAAATTACATCAGCATAGAGCTAGCATCAACACGGAGTTGGCATCAGCACGGAGCTGGCATCGACACGGAGTCGGTGAAACACTTTGAAAAACTAATTTCATCAGTACGGAGCTAGCATCGACACGAAGTCGATAAAATATTTTGAATAAATAATTACATTAGCAAGGAGCTAGCATCGACATAGAGTAGGTAAAACGTTTTGAAAAATCAAATTTTTATGAGCAAATCGGGTTGGAAGAATCCATATTTTTTTTGTTAGCTTCCAATTTAGTTCTATGAAACCAAGGTCGACCAGTCAGATCCCCAGGGAAGAGGCGGCGCACAATGCTTTCAACTGGGTCCACGACCCAGATCCATTTCAACATCATTTCCTTGAATAGATATAGTCTATACCCCTCGTGTCAATAGGGCAAGATTGTTTCTAGGCACCGACTTTGATCAAGGACTACAATGGGTGCTTTTAAATGCTTTTTTTTTTTGAAAAAGATTGAATTCATTTGAGTTGATTGATCGGTTATTAGCCTCGTTAGATCATAAATAGATCATGGACTTGGTTCGATATGGGTCGTGGACCTGGTTTGTTGTGGATTTAGGTCGTGGACCTAATTGAAATGGATACAGGTCGTAGACCCGATTGAAATGGGTTTGGGTCGTGGACCTAGTTGAAAATGGATCTGGGTCGTGAACCCAATTGAAATGGATCTGGGTCGTAGACCTAGTTGAAATGGATATAGGTTGGATCTGGGTCGTGGACCTAATTGAAATGGATACGGGTTGGATATAGGTTGTGGACCTAGTTGAAATGGATCTAGGTCATGAATCCAGTTGAAATAGATCTGGATCGTGGACCAGTATTTGAAGTGGGTACGAGTCTTGGATTCGATTGAAATGGATCTGGGTCGTGGACCCAGTTGAAATGGATATAGGTTATAGACCCATTTGGAAATGGATATGGGTCATGGATCCAATTAGAAGTGGGTATAGGTCGTAGACCCATTTTAGATGGATATGGGTCATGGACCCATATTTGAAGTGGGTACGAGTCATAGACTCGATTCGAGTTGACCCTCAATAATGGATTTGATCGTGATTGATAGTATGTCACGTAGGGTCTTGGTAGAGAATAAGCGAACTCAATTTCGATTGTAAATGGACACTTGGGAGAATCGAAATCCTATTTAAAACGATGACGAATGGTAGGCCCTGAAATTGATTATAAAAATTATCCATTTAAGCATTTTGAGGCCTTATAAAAATAAACTCCAGAACAAATGCTGTCAAGACTGATATCAAGAACAGAATGAACAAATTTTTTTTTAATAAATATCTATCCGTATTTCAAGTACGGATATGGGTATTTTATACCAATCTGTGCCTGAAATACGGACCAGTACGAATTTTGGCTAAACTTTTTTTTTTTTTTTTTTTTTTTTTTTTTTTTTTTTAAGTTTGTTAATCCAAAATGAGGCACATTACCTCTAGTTTTTGGCTTGGACCGATAAAAAAAATTCATTTTTTGATTTTTTTGATTTTTTTTTGTTTTTGATTTTTGATTTTTTTGTTTTTGATGATATGCATGAAGAAAAAAACTAATTTTTCCCATTTTACCAAGGGGAATAAGCAAAGAAAAAAATTACACCTGACCTATTCAACTTGCCCTCGTGGGCTTACAACGTGGGCTTCGAGGCCTGACAAAAACTTCAAGCAAAATACAACTTTGACTGGGGGTCGATGTGAACTTGATAACACGTGTCTTAGGTCATCTAATCGAGCACATGCATGAGTCTAATAGGTGGTTTCACAACTACCCGATCTTCAAACCTCGATGAATATCGAAGTACACACGTTGTTGGTTGGTGATCGGATTTGATGTGTTTATCCTCAACACTTGAAATAACGATCTCAAGCAGTAGAACTACTAGGCATCGGGGCTAAATATATTAAGGGTGGTGTAGTCGTGCAATGGGACTATGCTCGTAAGTGCACGTGCATTCTTTTCATCGACCCCCTTACAAGCATGTAATGAAAGCAAGAAAGTAAATAAATATTACAACTTGTCACGTGTACATAAAAGAAAGAACACAAACAAACAAACAACGTTAGCAAACAAAAATGAAATCATTTTTTTTTTCAAGATGGCCGAGTTGACACGAGGGTAGAACCTTACTCCCCAGTAGAGTCACCAGCTGTAGATATGTGATTTTGCGATTACAATGGACACGTCTACTAAGGTTTGGAGTCGCCACCATTCATATTTTAAGTGGGTGTGAATGGTCACCCGATGTACATTTTTTGAAAAAAATGACATTTTGACTTTTAGTGACTCACGATGGAGAGGAACTAATCAAACCTTGAGATCGGGCTAAGCGGTTCGATTGGAGAAAAGGGAAGGTGTTAGGCACCCTTTTCTCCCTACCAAGTGGCAGTAGCCTCAACTTAACTTGGTCATTTTGATTAAAAAAATGGTGAAAAATAAAGTGCCACGTGTTGTGCATTTGTACCCTAAGTAGGGGTTCATTTTTGACTTTAGCTTGTAAGGATCATCTCATCGAAGGAGATGATCCTAGAGGGCATTAGCCATGAGCATATTTGAAAAGTGTTGGCCATGGCAATGGATCAATTCTCATGAGTTGAGAAAGATTCAAACACCATTGCCTCAAAACAGTTTAAGGGGTTCAAAATCGGTTTTGTTTTTAAAAAAAGATTACAACCCTTATACTTTCAATCGGATCGAAATCCAATCTACCGGAGATAAGGGAGGGGGGTAATCTTACAAGGGGGGAGAAGAGGGTAGAAAGGAGAGGGAGAGGCAGGTATATTTTGAACCCACCTTGATGCTTCTCCTTTTTTTCCCTTGTTTTTCTTCTTCTTCTTCTTCAATGTCTTCTAAGGTCCTTAATGATTTAGGAAAATATCATATTTTTCTTTTTTTAATTGAGAGAGCAAAGAAGAGATGATGGGAGAATTAGATTGAATATAATATTTTTTTTGTGAGACTTGGTAAGATTTTTTTGTAGTGAGAGTTGGTAACCCATTTTGGGAAGAGGAAGGGGGTATTTATAGATGTTTGGAGGATATTTTAAGGGCATAATGGGGTAAAGAGTTGAAAGGAAGGATAATGGCATGATTTTTAAGGATGGGGGTATGAAATTTAGAGTTAAAAGGAGGGTAATTGTGTAATAAATGGAAATGGGTAGTGTTTAGATCCAAATGGTTTGGATCCTATCCAAATCCATTTGGGTAGAGTGTTTGGTGAGATGGGATGAGTGATGGTTGATGGAGAAAATGGGGGTGTAAGGTGTTAGGTGTTTGATTGAGTGTTAGATTGATGAAAGAGGTAAGGTATTTAGATTTAGGGGTATGGGTAGTGTAAGAGGTTGGTTGGTTGGATTTTGGGAAAGTTGAGGAGATGATGACATGTGGCAAAGTTGATGAGAGAGTGAGTTGATGAGGGATGTTAATTGGTGATGGTGGTTGTTTAATTAGAGAGAAAGGTATGGGTTGGTTTGGTGATGAAAATGGGGAGGTATGGGTTGTGATGTAAGTTGTTGGAGCGTTTTAGGGAAAGTGATGGGTTAAGGTGTAAGAGATATGAGTTGTGATGTGGGTGATTGATGGTGTTAGAGAATGGGGATAGGTTAGGGTGTAGAAGATATGGGTTGTGATGTGGGTGGTTGATGGTATTAGAGAAGGGTGATAGGTTAGGTTAGGATAGGGTATAGGTTGAGGTGATTTTTGGAGAGAAGTGATAGGTGGTTAGATGAGAGAGGTGAAAGGGGATGACAACATGTATCATCTTTTGATGATAATAAGGTGATTGGTTTGATGTGAATAATGATTTATGGGTTAGGGTTGTGGGTTGGATATGAATTGGATATGGGTAATGATTTGTGGGCTTTAGTGTGTTGGGCTTAGGTTTAAGAGATGGTTTGTATGTTATTTCGGATTGGGTAGGGTATGTTTTGGGTTGGATATTTGAGGGTCGGTTCGTTTTAAGACTTAGGTGATATGGGATTAATTTTAGGTTAGGGTGTAAGGTGGAAAATTGGTTTTTGGAGAATTGAGGGTTTATGGACTTTAAACGAGTTTAGGGTATTTATGGATTTGGAGGATGAAGCGGTGAAGGTAGAGGAAGGGATAGGTGTGCCAAGTCTCATTTTTTCATTTTATTCATTTTTTTGGGGTTTTTGAAATTATTGGATCGCTCGAAATGCCACGTGTTGAAAAGTTGGGCTTTTTGGGTCCATCGACGAATTTTGTTGAAAAACCGATATTTCTAGATACAAGATCGGAGCGGTGAAGGTTGGGAAGGTGTAGGGTGGTTCAAACCCGTTTGGTGAGTCCCCTAGATCATTGGGAGGTCTTAAGGGTCTCGGTTCGGTTAAAAATGTCATTTTTGAATGTTTTGGGCCCTTGAGGCCCATTGACAAGTTTTGTTGGGAAATTAATATTTTTGGATTTTGAGAGTGGAGCGGGATAGATGGGAGTATACCGAGTCTTTTCAGGTGGGCCCATTAGACTATTAGGAGGTATTAGGGGCCTCGACTAGATCAAAATGTTATTTTTCACTGATTTAGGCCCTTGGGGCCCATTGATGAACTTTGTTGAAAAATCAGTATTTTTGGGCCATTTCGAGTATCGGCCCATTCAAATTGGGGTGCCTACACTCTTCAGAGCTAACTCTAACTGAGACATCATATTGGCTAACATCGGATTTTCATCAACATGTTCTTCATCTCTGTCAAGTTCAAAGACCTGATGTGAACGTCTCGTTGGGTTTCCTTCTACCTTTTTCCTTTTGGGTCTTCAAGGGGATTACCTGTTGATTCTGAAATTTGTTTTAAAACTTCCACTTTGCCTTTTATACTATTGATGTCATTGGCAAAGACTGCCAAAATCTTACGGATCTCTATAAGTTCAGATTCTGAAGCCATTTCTACCTGTTAATTTGGTACTAACGTTCGCTCTAACCGACTGGACTTATGACTCCTACTAGGAGGTGGATGCTTGAGTTTAGGCGCAATGATAATCTTTAAAACCCCATCAAAAGTTAGATTACTAATTACGGACCCTAGAGTAGACTTTTAATAAATAAAGGTTCCTCTTGATAACATGGGTTAAGTTAACCCCTAGATTCAAAATCTCTAACAATAAAATATTTCGATCAAGAAATATTACATGAATATGATTTACTGATCTTGTTAAGTATGAAATATTCAGTCCATTGAATTAAACTAGCTGATGCAAGGTGATCGGGACTATGTACCCATTTGAGTTTGAGTCGGTTCGACCCAATGGATCTGAATATTCTACTTACATCACTTCATCCAATATTTTTAAACCAATTAGTTCACCCGGTCTATATGTTGATCCATAAGATCCATTTACCAATTGGGTTAATTGGTTTAACTTGATATTGACCAGTATGTCTCATCAATTAAGTCTGTTGGGTTGGATCGATATTGCGGATTCGATTGGAGTGGTGTGCACCCGTCTACCCACTTATCTTTTGGTTGGATTAAATAGAGCAACCTGGGAACACCCACGATAAGTTCGAGTCGTGACCTATAGGGAGGTTTCTAGACTCTAGGTTCACTACGTGCAATGCAATTTATCTGGCCACCCTTGCCCAAGTGCACATATATACCACTCAATACATGGTGACTTGGTTTGATATACCGTATAAGTGATAATCTAAAACTCCAACTCAAATCTCTGAAGTCAAAAAACAGCCAGTTTAATCCCTAGTTGAGAGGTGGCGGATGATGCTTAGCAAGAGCCCACTTAAATATATCTCGTCTAGAATAGACGTTGTCTATCCCCCTCGTACAGTAGGGTACAACGGGGTAGGATCTCGCTTAGGCACTGATTTTGACCAAGAAGTGCAAATTGGTGAACTTTGATATAACGTATAGGTACGAGTTTAGGGTTGGCGATTGAGACATGTGACTTTGCGGCTTACAATAGGACAAAGGCTCAGATCGATCCAGTTTGGGTGCATCGATATACCTTTCAATGTCACCTAATCGAACGGTACTGATGCCCCAGTTTTATATACCGGAAAGATACGTGACTAGAGTTGTGATTTTCATGTATGACGTCGCATCTCACGAGGAAACCAGGCCATACACTAGTGTCACGTTGGCTATAAGGGACATGCAAGCGTGCAATGCAACAATATAAATATGTTAGTAGTGTGTGCAAAATATGGTGGGGTGTGCCCGGGGCATTTTCAAACAAATAGGCCCATGGGCCTGATTATATTCTCACAGCATGGGTATCACAGAAATATCAATCAAGATAATACACAAACCAATCATATCAAAATCAAAATAAGCACGTCAAACACATATCTCAATCAAGATTATGGCACGTCGAATAGGCAAAAATTATGACACAAAAATAATGAATCATAGGCCAACCGATGAAATAGGCACAAGAAACTTTTTTATTTTTTTTTCAAAACGATCTAAAAACAAAATGACTCTTTCTCTATGATCCAATCAAGGGTTATTTTGGACGATCCAAAATAAATTGAGATTTTAATGAATATTGAATCGAGGATAGGATGATAATCATTAAGATAAGGGGTGATGACTTTTTCTTTTTTTGTGATTTTTTATTGGAATCCTCTCCTCATCATGAACAACATTAAAAAAAATAATCATTTTATTTCTTAGCGCATCACTCACAAGTAATTTATTTGAGAAGAAGATGAAAAATAAAAAATTATTTTCTACTGACGACACACCACGCATAAAAAAATTTTGATTTTTATTTTTTATGATTTTTTATTGGAATCCTCTCCTCATCACGAACAACATTAAAAAAAAGTAATTTTTTTGTTTCTTAGCGCATCACTTACAAATAATTTATTTGAGAAGAAGATGAAAAATAAAAAATCTTTTTCAGCTAACGGCACACCATGCATAAAAATAAATTTTTTTTATGATTTTTTTTTTTGTGATTTTTTATTAGAATCTTCTCCTCATCATAAACAACATTAATAAAATAATTTTTTTGTTTCTTAGCGCATCACTCACAAATAGTTTATTTGATAAGAAGATGTAAAATAAAAAATTATTTTCTACTAACAGCACACCACGCATAAAAATAAATTTTTTTTTTTTTGAATTTTTTTTTACGATTTTTTATTGGAATCTTCTCTTCATCATGAATAACATTAAAGAAAGTAATTTTTTTTTCTTAGCACATCACTCACAAATAATTTATTTGAGAAAAAGATGAAAAATAAAAAATTATTTTCTGCTAACGGCACACCAAGCATAAAAATAATTTTTTTTTTCGGATTTTTTATTGGAATCCTCTCCTCATCATGAACAATATTAAAAAGAAAGTCATTTTTTTTTTGTTTCTTACCGCATCACTCACAAATAATTTATTTGAGAAGAAGATGAAAAATAAAAAAAATATTTTCTACTAACGGCACACCACGTACAAAAATACTTTTTGTTTAATTTTTTTTTTTACGATTTTTTTTTCTTGGAAATCTCTCATCATCACAAACAACGATAAAAAACAATTATTTCTTAGCACATCACTCACAAATAATTTATTTTCACAACTTATCACCCATGCATATTAACGTGTTAAAAAAAAAGATTTTCATCAAAAAAAAATTTATTTTTAAAAGTCTATGGCTCCTCGTCCCAACCACCATCATTTCATCTTCCATTCATATGTCAATTTGAATATTTCATTATTTAGGGTCATCCCAAATGACCCTAGATTAAATCATAGAAAGTTACTCCAAAATAACATACTCACAATCAATCCAAATAATGTCAAGAGAAGATAATACAACCCAAAAATATAAGCTAAACTTAATACAAAATGGGTCAACAATCATTATTTCATATCATTACCCTCTTGAAATCCTGTATTATTTACGGTCATTCCGAGTGACCCTAGATTGAACCGTAAAAAAATGTGCCAAAATAAAATATTAACCATTCAAACAAGTAATCAATAACCAAGCAAAAAAGAATGATAAAAAACAAAAATAAACAAAAAATAAATGATTAAAAATAAAATAAAAAACTAGGTCGTTCTGACAATGCTTCTCATAATTGGGGCTTTTCAAGTCTAATCCTCAATAATTCCCAGTAGAATCGCCACTGAAAGCGACCTCGATTCGTGAAGTGTACGGGTCGACTTTTGATTTTTGAGGTTTGGGAGTCGCCACCTAGTTATTATGGTATAGGAACCAAAATATTGACTCTACCAATAGATAAAATACTAATCTACATAGAGACTAGGTCCATGAATCAGGTTACGGAGTTGGAAGGTATTAGGTACCAACCCCGCCTAGCAAACATCGGTCTCTATTATTTTCTAAAAAATGATTACATTGCTAAAAGACCTAAAACAAACAAAATAAAACAAATAAAAAAGTAAGAAAACATACCTAGATTATTGCAACGATTTGTTCCTCAGTACTAGCGGAGTGCGTCCTTCTACGAGTTTCCTTACTTTTGCTCTGTCACTAGATCTGCTTCTTTTCCAAGTTGAGGTGTCTTCTTCTTAGATCTGAGTATTTTTTATATTTTTTTTGGAGGATTTTTGGGTATTTTTGAAGGGCTTCTAGGTGTTTTTTGAGTAAAAGCTGGGGTTTGGATAATAAGTAGGGAATTAAGGCTTCAAAATTAGGGTTTGAAGAATGTTAAGGAGACTTTTTGACCTACTTTTTCTAGGATTTATTTTTTCCTGCTAAATTAGGTTGTGGAGGCTCTATATTTATAGAGTTTTCTAGAAGAATTAGGATTTGACTTGGTCTTTTTAGATTAGGGTTTTGACTTAAGTCTTATGAGATTGACTTGGTTAGGATTTTAATTAGGATTTTGACTTAAGTCTTATGAGATTGACTTGGTTTCTTTAGATTAGGGTTTTAATTAGGGTTTTGACTTAAGTCTTATGAGATTGACTTGGTTTAGATTTTTAAATTAATTTAATTAAGGTTTTACTTTACATTAATTAATATTTTATTTATTAATTTCGAAATTAAAAATTTTAAAAATTGGTAAATTATTGTTTTGCCCCCGAAGAGAACTTTTGCGTTTCAAGTCGGTTTTCGATATTCCGGGATTTTTTGGAATCGATTTTTCGTAACGAATTCAATGAGATTATTGATTTGTGTCATTTACGAATTTTTTGGCATAAAGTGATTGTCAACCCTTATGAGGGGCATTTTCATAATTTTGTCGAATTTGGTAAAAATTGGCAAAATGATTTATTTGATTTCATTTTGTTGTTTTATGTGTTCGAATGGATTTTCCTAAGTGTAAGGGGGCTTTAAGGATGTTTTAATGTTAGGGGTATTTTGGTAATTTTATCATTTTTTAGTAATTTTTATCGTAAAACTTCTTTTTGTTTGTAAGATGATGATTTCTATCTTTTTTGGTTATATTTTCCCAGCGTAGCATAATATCTACAGTTTTGTTAGTTTGAGATACCTCATCTGAATTTCTAAAACATATCTAGTAACAAATAAAGCATTGGAATAACCATCCATCATTGGGAATCATCGCGATCGGGTTGACGAATTGATTAATCAGGCGAGTGTAAAATAGGGTATCTACAGGTATGTAGATCGCACCCAATTCATCAAATGTTACGAATCAACCACAATTGTTGGATGTCTTTATATATAAAAAAAATTAATGCTCCCCAACTCCTCTCGATGTCGAGTATGGGCAAGGTGCAAAGTGTGCCACAAAGTGTCTAATGCGCCCTAAACGCTCATTTGCAAGATGTGCATGAAAATGTGCATGGTGGTGCAAAACGCAAAATCAAACCTATGAAGGTAAACCATCACATGAATTAATTTACATAATCTTATTAGTTATTCTATATTCTCACTTGTGAGTGATGTGGGACTGAACCATTTCCTATAGAAATCCCCAAATTTCTAACTTAAGAGAACTAAAACCAAATTCACTTCATACAGTGACAAATTCCTACAAACCCCTAGTATTTTCAAAATAAAATAATATTTGAAAAAATAAATATGCAGTACAAAAAGTAGCTACCCCAACGAAGTGGTTGCCTTCGAACCCAATTCTGGATCAAGTTTGTGTAGTTCTTGTAACTAAAAAATGATTAAACAATTACATCATATTATAAAGACAACATCATCGTAAAAACTAATACATGGATGAGATGTATGTTTTGGATTTGAACTTTCACTTAATGTAAATTATCAAAGTTTTGTCAAAGTGTTGTGGTGAACTTATCTTGAACCAATGACCCTTTGAGATGATTCAACTTCTTCACATACTTTCCTCCATGAGGTTGAGTGTTCTAACTACTTTTAACATTAATAACCATGTTCTATATCCGTATCTCTTGAGTGCTTCTAGAAATGGTCTAGTTTTTATAGGAAATGGCTTTAATTTCCTCACTCATTATAGACACCCCATTTTTGTCTAAACCAAGTCCGAGAGTACCGAAAGCCTTCCGAGAAAAGATTTGACCTTGATTTTCAAATGATCGCGAGGGCCCCACTAGAGCCAATAGATTAGTTGCATTTTGTAATTTTAGCCTAGTATGGAGGTAACCAATGGCCAAGCTTAATTTTTAGCCTGGCCATAGGTTACCAATTGCTAGAACAATAATTTATACAATATGGAGGTAACCAACGATCAGGCTTATTTTTTTAGCCTGGCCAAAGGTTACCAACGGCCAGAAAGGAATTTTGTACTGATCATTGGTCACCTAAAACCAGTTCTATTAGGCAGTTAGGAGGCCCATGTGCATTTGAATTTGTTAAGGATTAATTACCCTTTAAGCCTCATTTTAATTATCTTTTCCTTAAGAAAAACCTGTCATTTTATCTTTTCATCCTTGTTTTATTTGTCTAAATAATGTTTTTATCTTTCTTTTTAATAATTCAACAAATCCTTTAACTAGGACTCTAGTCTTGATCAGTCCCTACTTGAGACCAATTACTCTATTAGCCTTGGTTTGTTGAGACACATTAGATGCAAATCCCTCTTCTACCTCTTCTAAATTCTTTACCATTTACAGAATTCCCATAGCATTCAATGTAAAATGATCAAATTCCAAAGCTTTTGACTAATTTGTCTATCTAAGAGAACTCTCTAGAATTTATGCCTAATGACCAACCTATCACTAATTTGTTAAGCATTCTCTCAAGAGAAATGATTAAAGAAATCAAAATCTTACCATCTAATTACATGCCATTTGGGTTGTTTCCCTCTTAATTTACTCAAGGTCAACGTCTTACGATCCTTTTAATATTTATTAAGAATTCTCTAGAACTTTTGGATGTTTACCATTATACCCATTGATGATCAAGATTGGTAAGACTCAACTAGAAGATAAAGGCTATCAAGACCAAGGTCAGAAGATGAAAATGGCCTTTTGCATAGAGGTTTTATTGTAAATATTAAGAATTTCATGATTTGAGACAAGTTTATCCCCAAGGGTCTCCTAAACTCTTATAAATAGGACCCTTATTCAAGGTAAAATAGAGAGGAGGAAGAATCATAATTTCTCGTCAAAGGAAGAGGAGCTCAAGAAGCCAAAATTATGTCCAAGACTTTCCCCTAAAACTCTCTCGCCTACCTAAGCTCTATCCAAGTTCATTATCAAACCTCCAAGAAACTCAAAATCAAGAAGAAGAAAGAAGAAGAAGGAGAAAACCAAGGTGGGGTTGAACCCTATTCTCCCCCTTTTCTAAACACCTAGGTGTTTGTTCTTCTTTTAAGGGTAACTTAGTTTTTGTTTCTTTTATTTGTAATAACGTGGGATTGATTTGTTGTTACTTTGGAAGTATTTTACTTATAAAGTTGGCACACATCTTTTTCAAAATGCACTTGTGTACATCTTGATCATAACTAATGCATAAACCACCCGTCCTATGAAAACTTTTTAGCCCCTGATCCAAGTTATCTTACGTCTTAAGGTTGTTCACCTTAAAATACAAAGACGAAAATATCCAACTCAATCAACAACCTATGAAACACTTGTTTCAGCTTGTGTGGAGGTTTGAAGATTGTAGAACCTTCAACCTACCTATTTCGAATCATGCATAGCTTGTAGTTAGAAGTTTAGGATTCGCTTTAGAAAAAAAAAATTCCAACGGATTATGTGCCAACTCTTTTAAACTTTATAAGTCTAAGTTGACCCACGAAGGTCAAGTTGTAAGTCTCAATGGTTCATGTAATAGAATAAGGTATTCCACCTTTGGTAAGGGAGGATTTTTCCTTTTTCTTATGCCTTTAAGCCTTACGTGACATTTCCAAACAACTTAGACTCCCTAAAGTCAGCTTCCAACTTGAAGAAGGTCAAACCCCATCAAAACTAGTTGAAATCATATGTTGGGAAGGAAATAAAGAAAACATTGTTTTTGGCAAAAAATAGTTCTGGTTCGTAGGACAGAACAAAATTTTTGTCTAGCCATTCCTTACTGATGGCAAAGGCAACATTTTTGTTCAAGCGATTCCTACCTTTGGCTAGAATAAATTTTTTCCTTTTGGCCATTCCTTACCTTTGGACAGGCAATTTCCAAGCCTGAAATGGCCTCACTTGTGACCATAGATCATTTTTTGTGCTTTCTTTTCTCACCCATGGCCTAAACAATTGTGTAGCCTAAATTGAATGTCGACCATGGTCCAAAACAAATTTTGACCTGTTAACACTCTCTTGACTTCTTGTGGGGAGTTTATATCCAAACCCAGTATGTTTGCACATTCCCACTTGATACTAGAGTTAAGTTTAAGGTTCATTAGTGTCAATAGTACATCTATTCTTACATTCAAACCCAAGGTCCGTCAAAGTTTTTAAAATTTTCTCAAGTGTAGGATTAAGACTCAATGCCATCATCTTCATAGGTTTCCTTATGCATTTAAGTCGCCAATCGTTACTTGTGTGCTCTTAACCGAACATTTTGAACTTAGAAAATCTTAAAAGAAGTTAGGAACCTGTTCCGCATTTTGATCATACCAACTTCTAAGATTTGTAGAGTTCTTTTTAAACCAGATTTAAGGTTCCTGTTGTTTAGACCTAGGCATGTCTATAGGTCTAGAAGTTCTTATCCTTTCAAATTCAATCTAAATTCTTAAGTCTAAATTTCGAGTTATTCTAGATTGTATTTCAACCCAAAGGAGGCTAAAACCCATTCACCTCAATTCCTAGGATAGACCTTCACTATCTTTTCGTTTGAAGTTTGAGATTCTTAGGAAGCATAGTGCCATCATTTTTCATATATTTAAGTTTTGTTAGAACCTCTACGGATCGACCCCATATATGGGTCACCTCAATCATTATTCCTCACCGACAAAGACTGGGCAACATTATCAGTTTTTATCCATTTAAGGTTTGTTAGAACCTCTCATGATTGACCCTACATGTGGGTAACCTCAATTATTCCTTACCGACAAGGGCCGAGCAACGTTATCATTCTTCATCTATTTAAGGTTTGATAGAACCTCTCATGATCGACCCCACATGTTGGTCACCTCAATCATTCCTCACCGACAAAGGTCAGGCAACTCTATCAATCTTCGTCTATTTAAGGTTTGTTAGAACCTCTCATGATCGACCCCACATATAGCTCACCTTAATCATTTCTCACAGGCAAAGGCGGGGCAATGCTATTAGTCTTCATCTATTTAAGTTTTGTTAAAACCTCTCATGTTCAACCCCACATGTGGGTCACCTCAATTATTCCTCACCGGTAAGGGCCAGGCAATGCTAATAGTCTTCGTCTATTTAAGGTTTGTTAGAACCTCTCATGATCAACTTATAGGTCATCTTATAAAAAATTCATGGGTTCAAATCTCATACATCCGAGATACCCATTTCCAAGGTTAAAAGGTGTAGACACCCCATTTTTGCACTCGCCTGATTAATCAACTCGTCAATCCGATTGCAATGATTCCCAATGATGGATGTGTATTCTGTTGCTTTATTTTGTTACCAGATGTGTTTCAGAAATCCGGATGAGGTATCTCGAATTGAAAAAACCATAGAAACCACGCTACGCTAGGAAAATACGATCCTAGAAACATAAAAATCATCATCTTGCAGACCAAAAAGAACTTCACGATAAAAATCACTAAAAAATTACTAAATTATCAAAATACCTCTAACCTCAAAACAACCCTAGAGCTTACGTTACGCTTAGGAAAACTCTCTCGAACACATAAAATAACAAATCGGAACCAAATAAATCATTTCACCAATTGAATTCCTTACGAAAAAACCGATTCTAAAACATCCTAGAACATTAAAAACCGACTTGAAACGTGAAAAGTCCTCTCCGGGGGCAAAACGGTAATTTTACAATTTTCATAATTAAAAAAATTTGAAATTAATAAATAAAATATTAAATAATTAAAGTGAAACATTAATGAAATTAATTTAAAATTTTGAACCTAAAAAATCGATTAATCGGACTCTTAGGCAAAATTGTTGAGGGTTCGTGGGATATTTCTTTAAGGACCCCTCCATTTGGGGGTCCAAAGAATTAAAGAAATAATTGAGGGGCCTTCTCCAAAAATTTAAAGTAAATCAAGCAAGACTGAAGTCAAGGTATTAAAGTCAATCAAGTGAAACTGAAGTCAAAATTAAAGTCAATTAAGCATGACTAAAGTCAAGATATTGAAAGTCGATCAATTAAGACTAAAGTCAAAATATTAAAAGTCAATCAAATAAGACTAAAAGTCATAATAGAGATCTAATTAAATAATAACTCTATCTAATAGAGTTCTAACTTAAAAACAATTCTACCTAAAACAATTTGAATTAAAACACAATTCTACCTAAAACAATTCTAATTAAAACACAATTCTACCTAAAACAAGTCAAACTAAAACACAACTCTAATTAAAAGATCTCTAATTAAACACTAACTCTATCCAAATCAACCCCTAAAAACATCTATAAATAGAGGTGCTCACACCCTATTTTCGTATCAAATAATAAACCCTAAGAGAAGTAGGTCTAGAATCTCCCCTAGCCTCCCATAAACCCTGGTTTTGGAGCCCCAACTCCTTACCTAACATCCCCCCTTCAATTTTAGTCTAGAAAACGCCTAAAAGCCCTCCGAAAACACCTCCAAATCCGTAACAAACTTGAAGAGTTTAGATCCAAAAGCAAGGAGATACCTCAGTCTAGGAGATCCGAAGTCAAATCCGGAGACAGAACGAAGCAAGGGAGCACGGTACAAGGAGCTCTTTTTGTCAGATCTGAGGGAACAAAGTCCTTGCTATCGGAAAGGTAAATTTTTATTTTTATTTATTTTTATCTAGGTTTTAGCAATGTAATTTACTTGGGAATTTAGTAGAGACCGTCTTTGGCCGGGCGGGGTTGGTGCCTAACACCTTCCAATCCCGTAACATGATCCCCGAATTCGGTTTTTTTGGTTTTAGATTAGTTTTTATCCGTTTAGAGTCATTGATCGGTTCCTAACCGTAATAACTAGGTGGCGACTCCCAAACCTCAAGGGTCAAAAGCGGATCCGCGCACCCCGCGGATCGAGGGCGCTTTCAGTGGCGACTCCACTGAGGACATTGAGGATCAAACTTGAAAAACCCCAAGTATGGGAGTATCACTAAAATAACCTAGATTTTTTAATTTTTCTTTGTTTATTTTTTTATTATGTTTTTTGTTACTTTTTACCTTATTTTATTTTTCGATTATCGAGCATGTGTTTTGATTTTAAATATTTGATTTCGACATACTATTCTTGTGAGTCAATCAAGGGTTATCGAACGTGACCCTAAATTATGAAGGGCTTCAGAATGATTGGTTTTATTGGAGATGGTATGATAATTGGTAGATCATGATGCTTGATTCTTTTACGTGTGTAGGTTTTCTTTTTATTTATTTTTTATTTTTAGGGTGTAGGCAATTGATCAATTGATAGCATTTTGATTTTTTTTAGTTTTTGTAAAAAAAAAAAAATTTTTTTTAAAGGAAAAAAGAGTATGTATTTAACTTGTTTTTTAAGTAAAATAAACTCATTTTTTCTAAAGGTAGTGCTGTCCATTGACAGCAAGAAAGAAAAAAAGTTGAAAAAACAAAAAGAGTTTTTTTTTAAATTCTGTTAACCACACAAGTTGCTGGAATTTTGGGTGCCCCTAGTGTTTAGTTTTTCCAATTTATTTTCGCACCCACTAACAGCATTGATGTGTTGGTGTGCGATGAGTGAAAACTAATTTTTCCTATTTCCACATCGTCTTCTCCAAAGAGAAAACACTGGTTTCACGTTATTTCAATAGAGATTAATTCGGTCTCTCTTTATGTGATCGATTGGAAATCAATCCAAACCGATTTAAAACTCCATAATGATCGTTTTTCTCTTGATTTCCAAAGAGAAAATGCTGGTTTCACCGTTGTTTCAACAGAGATTAATTCGATCTCTCTTTATCTTATCGATTGGAAATCAGTCCAAACCGATTTAAAACTCCATAATCACCGTTTTTCTCTTGATTTAAAGATGAGAATCGTCCTATCCACTAGAGAAATAAGAATCCATTTGATTTGTTCCGGTCTCTTAGTGAGAACCCGATGTATGGGTTTCGAATCTGAACCATGAACATCGCTGCACTTTGACCAAAAGTGGGAAATATCGTGGTCATTAATAAGAGTGAACTCAGCCAGCGATTCTGTTTCGATTCTACTCGTTTTGCTTACCCAAAAGACACTGTAAATGGAGCATGATTTGAGTCCTTGTTGCGATTGGTGCGGGTCTCATGACAAGCCTGAATAAATACCTATGTTCTACCTTCTTCATCGTGGGATTTAAAGTGTTCGTCACCTTATTAACTATATTTGTAACTTGGCCAATACTTGGGCTGCCAGCCTTGGTTGCAGTGACTCCATCCCTTTTAAGCTGTATTACTCAATTTGTTTTTGAACGTCTGGATACACTGGCAATGAGCACTTGGGTCTTCATTACTTTGAGTCCATGATTCATGACTTTGGGTCGGACCCGACCCGAAGCATTTAATTGTGTGGTCGATTTGCTTTATAGGGGAGGTGAATTGGAGAAGGCGTGGAAGTGAGTAACGGAGATACCCTTTGGAGTTAGTGATATTAGCAGTATTTATATGTGAGGGGTTTGCCTAGTGAACAGGGAAATGTCGAGATAGGTAAGCTGTCCCCTCAAGGGGGCCTTGAATTGGTTTCCTAAAGTGCAGAGACTTACATTTTGTTATCAGAATTGCTTGCTAGGATGGGTATGTAGGGAGTAGAAGAAATGCTTGGCCACGGTTTTAATTTTGTTTTACTGTTTTGGTGGATTGTGTTAGTTGGATTTGTATGGTAATTTGAATTTTAAAAAAAAAAGATTTTAAAGATTGTTTTATCAAACAAACTTTGGAAGAGACCCACATTTTTGACTTGCATCTTATTTTTTTTTTTAAAAGTGGGGCTATGTTTCTCGCAGGTCAAGTCTTTACGTTATTCCTTATTTAATGTGGGTCTCACTCCAAATTTGGATAAATGATAAAATCACTTTCCTCAATTACCAAGAAAAGTTGTGTGACTTCATATGTGGATGGCCCTCAAGCTAAGCCAACCTCATAACCTAGTAAGTTTTCCTACTTACTAAGGGAAGGTGAGTTCACTGTGTGCCACTCAAAATCACCATCTAATGTCATAGGCTTGTCGAAGCCGAAATTTAAAGAACTTTTCATAAGAAAATTTTCAATTTTTATCTTGAATTTTAATTACAGATTTGGGATTTTGTAATCGCTCATTTTCAAAAACCGTGGATCAAGAAAACACAATTTAATGTGAATTTATTTTAGGACCCAAATTTTTCCATCAAAATCTATAAGGTTGTGACATTGGATTGGATATGACGAACCACGTGGCTTAATTACCCTTAGTGATTTTGGAATCTTAATAGGTTAGTAACCCAAAATCTCATCGAGGAATTTGTTGAGTCCCAAATTCAAAAAATGCAAAAAATTCTTGAAATTCCAAGGAAAACAATAAAAAAATTTTGCACGTGTTTCAATATTAGATCTGATCGATTATTCTATGTTATGTTCGTTAATTGATTATCTGAAATGCCATGATCTTAATGGATATATATATGCTTTGATTTCGAATTGGATATTTTAGATATTTCTATATTTTGATCAATATCTATTCAATATCCATATGTTGATGGTTTGATTGGTTTGATCTGGCCCATGGGCCCATTTGTTTGAAAAAGGTCCCGGACACACCCCACCCTGTTTTGCACACACCACATGCACGTTAACTGTTTTACTCACTTACACGTCCCATTTAGCCAATGTGGCACTAGTGTGTGGTCCGGTCTCTTCGGAGATGCGACGTCATTCATGAAACCCACAACTCCAGTCACGTACCTTAGGGTATATCAAACTGAGGGCATCAATACTATCTGATCAGGTGATTCTGAGAAGTATGTTGATGCACCCAGGCTGGAGCGACCTGAGCCTTTGACCTATTGTAAGCCACACAGTCACATGTCGCGATTGCCAACATAGTACTAGTACGGGGTCGGTCCCCTCGTGGGATGCCAAACTATTTATGAAAGCTACAACTCTTGACTCGTACCCGTAGGTATAAAAGATAGTCTAAGTATATCAATTGCACTTCTTGTGTAACACCCCGAATTTTTAATTCGTATCTCGAGGAAAAATAAATAGTAAAATTTTAAGAAAATCTTGAAAGTGGGATTTAGGGGTAAAAAATGTTTCTGATCCTCACCATTAGATTCAAAATGATCGAAAAACATAGTTTAACCTATAAGCACGTTCAAATGCGAGTCCAAATATAAAAGTTGCAAAATCCTCGATTACCGGGTCGGACTAGGCTAAAATAGTGACTTTTTATTATAGCAATAATTTTTAAAATTCGATTATACCATTGGATTCATAACGAAAAATTATTCAACATAAACTATTTATTTCTCATTTTGGAGATCAAGAAGTCGAATTATCGCCAAAAACGAAAACGACATCAAGTTTAGGGGTCACATCAGGCCAAAAATGTAAATTTTTTATGGAGACATAATTTGTAGAAATTGACTATACCATTAAATCCGGAACGAAAAATTTGGTGAAATAGAGTATTCATTTATCAGTTTTGGAGTCCGGATGATCAAGTTATCATCGATCGAAACAATGACAAAATACCGAATTCGTCCCACATTTTATTTAAATAATATTTTTAATTTTTTTTATAATGTCATCTTCCCCACGCGTCCATACGGCCGAGACATATAAAAAAACAAATTCTTTTTTCTCTTCGACCTTCCACCTCAGATCTCTCACAAACGGTTCACCGTCGACGATCGACGCAGAAGGGAGAAATGTCCGCAGCTACGTTCTCTACAAAACCCACCCAACCTTTCTTGTCTCACTATCTATTTCACCCGATATCGTCAAAAATCAGCCGTATTTGTATACGGAAATTTCGAAACTTTGACCTCGATTTCGTCTGTTTCGGGGTCAAACCGGCTTCCGACGCAGAAGGGAGAAACGTCCGCAGCCTCATCTCTACATAAACCCAATCAAATTCCTTCGTTTTCTCGCCTTTTTCACCCCGTATAGTCAAAAATTAGCCGTATTTTTATACGGAGATTTCGTAACTTCAACCTCGATTTTCATCAATTTCGGGGTCAAACCGTCTTTCATCGTAGAAGGGAGAAGAGACGAGCACATCGAGATCTTCAAAACCACCGGGCAGGTTTCGAAAATCAGCCGCTTCGAAGTTCGGTCCGTCTCGATTTCCGTGCCGTTCGCCTCGATTTCAGCGCACGTGCTTCAATTCCGTCGCCTAGTGATTGTAAGGAACTCTCAATTTCTATTGATAATCGTAGATTGTGAAAATTGCATTTAGGATTTTATTGAAAAAAAATTTTGGATGTATTTCCGAAATGTAGAATTCTTTGCTATTTCAAAAATTCACTCCAGAAATTGCATTTTTGATATGTTTAATTGTATTTTTAACAAATTATACGTGGGTAGGGTATTTGAATGGGTTATTTCCATAAATTGGATTTTGTGCACTGCTCGGACCCCGTTTTGATATGAAAATTGTATTTTTTTTTCAATATTATTGATAAAAATAAATTCTTTAGTTGGAAAATGTGATTTAATATTCAATGAACTCATATTGAGTTGATGAATATCAAAAAATGGATGTTCTATTGAAGAGATTGAAAATTGTAAAAAAAATCGGAAAGAGGGAAAAAATTGTATGAAACGGTAAAATGTCAGAGTCACACCGAGGGGTGATGTCTGCATTTTACGTTGTTGTGTTGTGTGTAGGTTGGTGAACAGATATCCAGGGATAATTATTGGTTGCATGTTTATTTCCCTTTCTGTTAGCGCGAGGCGCTGTTTACGTTTCCGTATGTTATTTATTTTAGGCCGGGTGGCCACACTTGCATGGTAGGAAACTGGATATCTATTCTCAACCTTATATTGTTAATTTCTCTTTTATTTTAAAATGAAAATAATATATATGTAGCTATTTTGTGAGCTGTTAAAGAGTTTGTGAATGCCTGAAGGGATAGTGCGTCATCATCATCCGGAGTGATGTACTATCCTGGGATGTACGGTAGGGACCCCCAAACTCATACGTGGTATGGGACGCGTATAGAGTGGAGTCACAACTGGAATCCGGATATTCCTCTCTATCTTTACCAGTGAACTTGTAATGTAAAGGTGTCGTATACGAATGGTTTGTATATTTGGGAATCACATGCACGCCTGATAGGCATAGACGAAGATGATTGTCAGTGATCACTAACAATCTATAGTAGTCAAACGTTCTGACACATCGAAAAGAGACCCATTGCTTACGGTCACGTCAAACGGCCAGCCTGAGCCGGATAAATGGTCAACCAAGCGTGGTAAGTGCAGCGACCGGCCACAAAATCAGGAACTAAAAGCCAGAAGAAATTGTAACATCATGTCCCGACTGGGAGCGATCCAGTCGTGAATCCCACTCTCTAATTCCAATACTCCACCATTGTGTATTATGTATCTGTTGTTTATTTTGATATATAAAATGAAATCCATGTTTATTATTTCCCTTTGATCAATTAGATTTGTATAAAAAGATAATGTTATAGTGAGTACTGCTGATCGATGTAATGTGATTTTTAAAATGTTTAGTTGTTCATCCCTGGCTATATGTACCAGTTAATCGTAATTTCTTCTGTAAAACTTTGACTATTTTAAAATGATTCAGTATGCTTATTCGTTCATGTTAGGAGGGGTTATTGGCAGAAATTGTTTGTTTCCCTACTGGGTAACCATTGTTACTCACCCTTTCTTTCTCTATTTTTTTAGTTTCAGATCCGAAGTTTGGCGAGGCAGATATAGAGCACGAGTGAGGATCATCTGGTGGGTCAGATAGACAACCAGAGTTCGTCACTTGTGAGTACTTGGGCTTATCCCTAGTGGTGTCAATTCCCCCAGGTAGTTTATGGATTCTGTCTTGAGTGTTAGGAATTCTGTTAGAGTGAGAAATTTTGTATAATCCTGTATTCTGGTTATCTTTTCCGCACTCTGATCTTTCATTCGTTATTAGACGTATTTAAGCTTCCGCTAGTATTATTTTTGTATATGTATGCAGGATTGTATGTCGTTTTATCAGGTGCCGGTTGAACGCCTTGGAATGCTAACATAACACAGAGGAGATCATGCCGAAATTTCGAGGTGCCACCTAGTACCTCGAGATCTGACATGGGGATTGTGTTAGCGTTCGTGGGGCGCCACAGATGGTATCAGAGCTACGCATTAGATCCGTATGGGATACAGATCTGTTATTTTTTTTAGAGAATTGGCTGATACCAATATATTAGAGCGATAATCATAGAGTGTCACTAGGAATTCGGTATCTGAGCTCATTAATAATTCGTATTGGAATTATGAGTTTTTCTATGTCTAGAAGTCTATAGAGCCTTGTAAGCCTAAGTAGGATTCTAAGTTTATTCTTTAGTAATGGAAATGGAGTCCATTACTAAGTTCCAATCTATGATAGTAATTCATAATTACGTAAGAGTAGTTTTGGCCTTATTATGATAAGTACCTTGTTATGGATAAACACAAGCGAGAGGGAATTAACAAGGTAGAGGCCGAAATGTAACAAAGACAAGATAGGTTCTCGATCAGACCACTGATTTGATAGCACAGCTAATGTCATAATGAGACAGATGGCTAAGTTTCATATCAAGTTTAGAGAGGAAATAGGAATATGAATACAACAACCATCACCACCTCGAAGCCAAATGGAAGGAAGGCAATTAGTATTTAATAAGAGACAAATAATTACGAAACTAGCAAATTCATAGGAAAAAAAATAACCATACGTGAGGTGTGATATTATAGACATACCAACTCAATGGATAGAAGAATTTTATAAGAAACAACATATACTACTAAATCAGTTGAAAAGAAGAGTTCTGATATATTACGAATGTGGTAAATTGGGATATAAAGGAGAACAATGTTTGGGTCGATATCATCGATTAAGGATGCGTGTCTCAAAAAGATGCTAGACAAACAAATTGAAGGAACAATACGGCCACCAGGTTTAAATAAAGTTGATAACATATTCGTGTCATCCCGAACAGACAAGACTAGCGATCGGAAGTGAGAGATGGTACAAGACTTACCCGATTGCAAGGCGCATCACTAAATCCAAGAAATGAGGGAGCGTTGGACTTCTTCGCAAAAGAGAAATACTATTCCACTTTAGGGACCATTACCACAGGTCGTGCCTTTGAAGAAGAATGAGAGATTCCCAAGCCCAAAAGACAGGTAAATCCAAGGATGTGGTTGTAGAATTTTCAACGATTACGTCTATCAAGATTTGGAGACTTTTTCGATCTGATTGAGGTCAATAAGTGGGTTTGAAGACCTGAAAGATTTTGAGTGACATGTAATACCCGAAGAAATCAATGGGTGACGGGGTGATTACATTCTAGTTGGACGAGAATGCTAATCATTAGTAACATTTTGAGATGAATGTATTGGGAGATGGATCGTTTGAGTGGGTAAAACTTCGAGAGGATATTTCTCGATAGATTTATATCCGAGATTGCTTGAGAAATCAAATACTAAGAGTTTTGAGATTAGTGCAGGGTAATCTATCAATTACAAAGACTAAGATATGATGTACATTAGGTTGTCACGATATGCGCCCGAGCTTTATCCTGACAGATCTGTAGAAGGGCGTAAATTCTTTAGAGGACTATAAACTTACCTAAGGGCCCAGAAGGTTGATGATTGAGACTACCAATTATAGAGATACAGTCAATCGAGCTTAAAGGATTAAAACAAGAGGAGATAGAGTTTCAGACCTCCAAGGGGCAAATGAGTTGACCTTAGATTTCTTTTCTTCCCAGATCAGATTCGGCTAAGAGGGTATTCGCTTCGGGTTAATTTCCCCGGATTAGTGTATCCACAATATAGAACTCCTCCACTATCAAGTTGTAGAGTTCCCCAATCGCCGAGTTATAGAGCAGTTGGAGCTCCAATGATGCCAACAAGGCAAGGCAAAGGAATCAACAAGGTAGGTTCAGAGCCTACAAACCCCAGTCTACCAACTGCCTACTCCACAGAGAATCTACAAAGACAAAATCATTGACATTGTACGCATATGGTCATGGGGTGGAACATATTAGGAAATAATGCTCTCATCACAGTCGCGAGCAAGGATTGTGACCTAGGAGAAAGTACATGTCTCCGACGAAGTTTTGGAAAGTACGATCTCTAATTATAATGTTAGAAATTAAAATTATATTCAATACTGGTTCTTCTAGATCATATAATTCTGTGAAGAGTTTGCACACTTTCTAGAGCTAGAAACAACTGACACAGTTCAAGTAATGAAATTATTTATACTATTGGGAGGCCTTGCAAGGAAAGAATAAGTTTTTTTGGAAGATCATTTAAGAACTTGCATTTAAGAACTTGCAAAATAGGTATTAGAATAATTGTAAAGTGTGAAAAGACAAATGATGTTCAATTGGTACGCTAGTCTTTATATCAATAGTCTAGTCAATTACTCGTATATTATGCTAGTTGATAAGCAAGTGCTTCTTGTATATCCTTCATGTCGAGAGCTACTTCCTCGAATATCAATACAGGGAGTTGCGTATCTCTCTTTTCGATTGAAGATGGCTTAACTTTGGGAGGCCTAACGACTGAACTATTAGATAAAGCAGCTCTTGCTTTACAACTTCTTGAATCGATTCTCCTCCTTAAAAAGATAGATAGATTATCTTTTCCCTTTTATCTTTCTATCATCGGTGTCGGTGTCGATTCTAACTCTTCTTTTGCATTCTCCTTTCACGATTGCCTTCCAGTAGAAGAATTCATTATTATCGTTCTCGTTACGTGATCAATGTTTTCTATAAACAAGCGCTCACTTCGAGACTTCGATTGCGACTCATTTTCACTCCTCGAAATGAAAGCGTTATAAGTAAAGATTATGATTTTGTAGAAGCAGCGGCTACCACCTACCTGTGCCCACATCCATCCTAAAGAGATTTAGTAGAGTATAAGTTAGGAGGTGGGTCGATATAAAATGTGTGAAAGAATAATCTTGTGACAATGTTGTATTAATGGTGACTTAATAGAATTGTGAGAAAACAGATGTAGGATTTAGCCCATCGAGTAAGATTTTAAATTATAAAGGTTATGACAGAGGTTTTGAGGAAATATCACCATAAGTAGAAAATGTAATATTATTGAATTGAATATAAAGATAATTGTATGTTTGCGATAAGACTATGCATTGAGGAGTAATATTCCTACCAAGTATGAGTAAAACATAATAGACGATGTAATGATTGATGAGAGAAGTAAAGATGAAGATAAAGAAGATGTGAAAGGATTGTGGGTTGATAGACATTGGTGGGCAAGTGATACAAGGTGAATTGATTATTGTTTTATGATTATACAAATAATGGGATTAGTTGGAGTATGAGTTTGAAATAGAGTGATTAATTAATGAAAGTGTTGGGTTGACAGAAAATGGCAGATATAGTACAGATAAGTCTACGAGCTATAAATGAGATTGACTTGGGACTAAGAATAGATAGTAATCGAAAATAGGTAGTGTTTATTATACATGTCGTGTTAGTGGAATCGCCACAAAGTTTGATAAGTATGATTTCAATTTCGAGGACGAAATTTTTATTAAGGGGGGGAGAATGTAATGTAACCCCGAATTTTTAATTCGTATCTCGAGGAAAAATAAATAGTGAAAATTTTAAGAAATCTTGAAAGTGGGATTTAGGGGTAAAACTTTAGGATGTTTCTGATCATTTTTAATGGAATCTGACCTCACCATTAGATTCAAAATGATCGAAAAACATAGTTTAACCTATAAGCACGTTCAAATGCGAGTCCAAATATAAAAGTTGCAAAATCCTCGATTACTGGGTCAGACTAGGCTAAAATAGTGACTTTTTATTAGAGGAATAATTTTTAAAATTCGATTATACCATTGGATTCATAACGAAAATTTATTCAACATAGACTATTTATTTCTCATTTTTGGAGATCAAGAAGTCGAATTATCGCCAAAAACGAAAACGACATCAAGTTTAGGGGTCACATCAGGCCAAAAATGTAAATTTTTTATGGAGACATAATTTGTAGAAATTGACTATACCATTAAATTCGGAACGAAAAATTTGGTGAAATAGAGTATTCATTTATCAGTTTTGGAGTCCGGATGATCAAGTTATCATCGATCGAAACAATTGACAAAATACCGAATTCGTCCCACATTTTATTTAAATAATATTTTTAATTTTTTTTATATATGTCATCTTCCCCAACGCGTCCATACGGCCGAGACATATAAAAAAACAAATTCTTTTTTCTCTTCGACCTTCCACCTCAGATCTCTCACAAACGGTCACGTCGACGATCGACGCGAGAGAAGGAGAAGGGAGAAATGTCCGCAGCTACGTTCTCTACAAAACCCACCCAACCTTTCTTTGTTTCACTTTCTATTTCACCCGATATCGTCAAAAATCAGCCATATTTGGATACGGAAAAATTTTGAAACTTTGACCTCGATTTCGTCTGATTGTCGGGGTCAAACTGGCTTCCGACGCAGAAGGGAGAAAAGAAAGAGAAACGTCCGCAGCCTCATTCTCTACATAACCCAACCAAATTCCTTTCGTTTTTTTTCTCGCCTTTTTCACCCCGTATAGTCAAAAATTAGCCGTATTTTTTATACGGAGATTTCGTAACTTCAACCTCGATTTCATCAATTCGGGGTCAAACCGTCTTTCATCGTAGAAGGAAGAAGAGAACGAGCAGCACATCGAGATCTTCAAAATCACCGGGCAGGTTTCGAAAATCAGCCGCTTCGAAGTTCGGTCCGTCTCGATTTCCGTGCCATTCGCCTCGATTTCCGCGCACGTGCTTAATTCCGTTCCGCGCCTAGTGATTGTAAGGAACTCTCAATTTCTATTGATAATCGTAGATTGTGAAAATTGCATTTAGGATTTTATTGAAAAAAATTTTGGATGTATTTCCGAAATGTAGAATTCTTTGCTATTTCAAAAATTCACTCCAGAAATTGCATTTTGATATGTTTAATTGTATTTTTAACAAATTATACGTGGGTAGGGTATTTGAATGGGTTATTTCCATAAATTGGATTTTGTGCACTGCTCGGACCCCGTTTTGATATGAAATTTGTATTTTTTCAATATTATTGATAAAAATAAATTCTTTAGTTGGAAAATGTGATTTAATATTCAATGAACTCATATTGAGTTGATGAATATCAAAAAAATGGATGTTCTATTGAAGAGCTTGAAAATTGTAAAAAAAAAATGACGGAAAGAGGGAAAAAATTGTATGAAACGGTAAAATGTCAGAGTCACACCCGAGGGGTGATGTCTGCATTTTACGTTGTTTGTGTTGTGTGTAGGTTGGTGAACAGATATCCAGGGATAAATATTATTGGTTGCATGTTTATTTCCTTTCTGTTTAGCGCGAGGCGCTGTTTTACGTTTCCGTTTATGTTATTTATTTTAGGCCGGGTGGCCACACTGCATGGTAGGAAACTGGATATCTATTCTCAACCTTATATTGTTAATTTCTCTTTTATTTTAAAATGAAAATAATATATATGTAGCTATTTTGTGAGCTGTTAAAGAGTTTGTGAATGCCTGAAGGGATAGTGCGTCATATCATCCGGAGTGATGTACTATCCTGGGATGTACGGTAGGGACCACCAAACTCATACGTGGTATGGGACGCGTATTAGAGTGGAGTCACAACTGGAATCCGGGATATTCCTCTCTATCTTTACCAGTGAACTTGTAATGTAAAGGTGATCGTATACGAATGGTTTGTATATTTGGGAATCATATGCACGCCTGATAGGCATAGACGAAGATGATTGGTCAGTGATCACTAACAATCTATAGTAGTCAAACGTTCTGACACATCGAAAAGAGACCCATTGCTTACGGTCACGTCACAAACGGCCAGCCTGAGCTGGATAAATGGTCAACCAAGCGTGGTAAGTGCAGGCGACCGGCCACAAAATCAGGAACTAAAAGCCAGAGAGAAATTGTAACATCATGTCCCGACTGGGAGCGATCCAGTCGTGAATCCCAACACTCTAATTCCAATACTCCACCATTGTGTATTATGTATCTGTTGTTTATTTTGATATATAAAATGAAATCCATGTTTATTATTTCCCTTTGATCAATTAGATTTGTATATAAAAAGATAATGTTATAGTGAGTACTGCTGATCGATGTAATGTGAGTTTTAAAATGTTTAGTTGTTCATCCCTGGCTATATGTACCAGTTAATCGTAATTTCTTCTCCCTAGTGGTGTCAATTCCCCAGGTAGTTTATGGATTCTGTCTTGAGTGTTAGGAATTCTGTTAGAGTGAGAAATTTTGTATAATCCTGTATTCTGGTTATTCTTCCGCACTCTGATATTTCGTACGTTATTAGACGTATATAAGCTTCCGCTAGTATTATATTTTGTATATGTATGCAGGATTGTATGTCGTTTATCAGGTGCAGGTTGAACGCCTTGGAATGCTAACATAAACAGAGGAGACCATGCCGAAATTTCGAGGTGCCACCTAGTACCTCGAGATCTGACATGGGGATTTGTGTTAGCGTTCGGCGGGGCGCCACAGATGGTATCAGAGCATAGCATTAGATCCGTATGGGATACAGATCTGTTATTTTTTAGAGAATTGGCTGATACCACATATATTAGAGCGATAATCATAGAGTGTCACTAGGAATTCGGTATCCGAGCTCATTAATAATTCCGTATTGGAATTATGAGTTTTTCTATGTCTAGAAGTCTATAGAGCCTTGTAAGCCTAAGTAGGATTCTAAGTTTATTCTTTAGTAATGGAAATGGAGTCCATTACTAAGTTCCAACTATGATAGTAATTCATAATTACGTAAGAGTAGTTTTGGCCTTATTATGATAAGTACCTTGTACGGATAAACACAAGCGAGAGGAATTAACAAGGTAGGCCGAAATGTAACAAAGACAAGATAGGTTCTCGATCAGACCACTGATTGATAGCACAGCTAATGTCATTAATGAGACAGATGGCTAAGTTCATATCAAGTTTAGAGAGGAAATATGAATAATACAACCATCACCACCTCGAAGCCAAATGGAAGGAAGGCAATAGTATTAATAGAGACACAAATTACGAAACTAGCAAATTCATAGGAAAAATAACCATACGTGAGGTGTGATATATAGACATACCAACTCAATGGATAGAAGAATTTTATAAGAAACAACATATACTACTAAATCAGTTGAAAAGAAGAGTTCTGATATATTACGAATGTGGTAAATTGGGATATAAAGGAGAACAATGTTTGGGTCGATATCAATCGATTAAGGATGCGTGTCTCAAAAAGATGCTAGACAAACAAATTGAAGGAACAATACGGCCACCAGGTTTAAATAAAGTTGATAACATATTCGTGTCATCCCGAACAGACAAGACTAGCGATCGGAAGTGAGAGATGGTACAAGACTTACCACGATTGCAAGGCGCATCACTAAATCCAAGAAATGAGGGAGCGTTGGACTTCTTCGCAAAAGAGAAATACTATTCCACTTTAGGGACCATTACCACAGGTCGTGCCTTTGAAGAATGAGAGAATTCCCAAGCCCAAAAGACAGGTAAATCCAAGGATGTGGTTGTAGAATTTTCAACGATTACGTCTATCAAGATTTGGAGACTTTTTCGATCTGATTGAGGTCAATAAGTGGGTTTTGAAGACCTGAAAGATTTTGAGTGACATGTAATACCGAAGAAATCAATGGGTGACGGTGATTACATTCTAGTTGGACGAGAATGCTAATCATTAGTAACATTTTGAGATGAATGTATTGGGAGATGGATCGTTTGAGTGGGTAAACTTCGAGAGGATATTTCTCGATAGATTTATATCCGAGATTGCTTGAGAAATCAAATACTAAGAGTTTTGAGATTAGTGCAGGGTAATCTATCAATTACAAAGACTAAGATATGATGTACATTAGGTTGTCACGATATGCGCCCGAGCTTATCCTGACAGATCTGTAGAAGGGCCGTAAATTCTTTAGAGGACTATAAACTTACCTAAGGGCCAGAAGGTTGATGATTGAGACTACCAATTATAGAGATACAGTCAATCGAGCTTAAAGGATAAAACAAGAGGAGATAGAGTTTCAGACCTCCAAGGGGCAAATGAGTTGACCTTAGATTTCTTTTCTTCCCAGATCAGATTCGGCTAAGAGGGTATTCGAGGTTAATCTTCCCCGGATTAGTGTATCCACAATATAGAACTCCTCCACTATCAAGTTGTAGAGTTCCCCAATCGCCGAGTTATAGAGCAGTTGGAGCTCCAATGATGCCAACAAGGCCAAAGGAATCAACAAGGTAGGTTCAGAGCCTACAAACCCCAGTCTACCAACTGCCTACTCCACAGAGATCTACGAAGACAAAATCATTGACATTGTTACGCATATGGTCAGGTGGAACATATTAGGAAATAATGCTCTCATCACAGTCGCGAGCAAGGATTGTGACCTAGGAGAAAGTACATGTCTCCGACGAAGTTTTGGAAAGTACGATTTCTAATTATAATGTTAGAAATTAAGTTATATTCAATACTGGTTCTTCTAGATCATATAATTCTGTGAAGAGTTTGCACACTTTCTAGAGCTAGAAACAACTGACACAGTTCAAGTAATGAAATTATTTTATACTATTGGGAGGCCTTGCAAGGAAGAAAGAATAAGTTTTTTTGGAAGATCATTTAAGAACTTGCATTTAAGAACTTGCAAAATAGGTATTAGAATAATTGTAAAGTGTGAAAAGACAATGATGTTCAATTGGTACGCTAGTCTTTATATCAATAGTCTAGTCAATTACTCGTATATTATGCTAGTAGATAAGCAAGTGCTTCTTGTATCCTTCATGTCGAGAGCTACTTCCTCGAATATCAATACAGGGAGTTGCGTATCTCTCTTTTCGATTGAAGATGGCTTAACTTTGGGAGGCCTAACGACTGAACTATTAGATAAAGCAGCTCTTGCTTTACAACTTCTTGAATCGATTCTCCTCCTTTAAAAAGATAGATTATCTTTTCCCTTTTATCTTTCTATCATCGGTGTCGATTCTAACTCTTCTTTTGCATTCTCCTTTCACGATTGCCTTCCAGTAGAAGAATTCATTATTATCGTTCTCGTTACGTGATCAATGTTTTCTATAAACAAGCGCTCACTTCGAGACTTCGATTGCGACTCATTTTCACTCCTCGAAATGAAAGCGTTATAAGTAAAGATTATGATTTGTAGAAGCAGCGGCTACCACCTACCTGTGCCCACATCCATCCTAAAGAGATTTAGTAGAGTATAAGTTAGGAGGTGGGTCGATTAAAATGTGAGAAAGAATAATCTTGTGACAATGTTGCATTAATGGTGACTTAATGGAATTGTGAGAAAATAGATGTAGGATTTAGCCCTCGAGTAAGATTTTAAATTATAAAGGTTATGACAGAGGTTTTGAGGAAATATCACCAATAAGTAGAAAAATGTAATATTGAATTGAATATAAAGATAATTGTGTGTGTTTGCGATAAGACTATGCATTGAGGAGTAATATTCCTACCAATTATGAGTAAAACATAATAGACGATGTAATTGATGAGAGAAGTAAAGATGAAGAATAAAGAAGATGTGAAAGGATTGTGGTTGATAGACATTGGTGGGCAAGTGATACAAGGTGAATTGATTATGTTTTATGATTTACAAATAATGGATTAGTTGGAGTATGAGTTTGAAATAGAGTGATTAATTAATGAAAGTGTTGGGTTGACAGAAAATGGCAGATATAAGTCTACGAGTTATAAATGAGATTGACTTGGGACTAAGAATAGATAGTAATCGAAAATAGGTAGTGTTTATTATACATGTCGTGTTAGTGGAATCGCCACAAAGTTTGATAAGTATGATTTCAATTTCGAGGACGAAATTTTTATTAAGGGGGGGAGAATGTAAACCCCGAATTTTTAATTCGTATCTCGAGGAAAAAATAAATAGTGAATTTTAAGAAAATCTTGAAAGTGGGATTTAGGGGTAAAACTTTAGGATGTTTCTGATCATTTTTAATGGAATCTGACCTCACCATTAGATTCAAAATGATCGAAAAATCGAAAAACATAGTTTAACCTATAAGCACGTTCAAATGCGAGTCCAAATATAAAAGTTGCAAAATCCTCGATTACTGGGTCAGACCAGGCTAAAATAGTGACTTTTTATTAGAGGAATAATTTTTAAAATTCGATTATACCATTGGTTCATAACGAAAAATTATTCAACATAGACTATTTATTTGTCATTTTTGGAGATCAAGGAAGTCGAATTATCGCCAAAAACGAAAACGACATCAAGTTTAGGGGTCACATCAGGCCAAAAATGTAAAATTTTTATGGAGACATAATTTGTAGAAATTGACTATACCATTAGATCCGGAACGAAAAATTAGGTGAAATAGAGTATTCATTTACAGTTTTGGAGTCCGGATGATCAAGTTATCATCGATCGAAACAATTGACAAAATACCGAATTCGTCCCACATTTTATTTAAATAATATTTTTAATTTTTTTATATACTCATCTTCCCCACGCGTCATACGGCCGAGACATATAAAAAACAAATTCTTTTTTCTCTTCGACCTTCCACCTCAGATCTCTCACAAACGGTTCACCGTCGACGATCGAGCCGCAGAAGGAGAAATGTCCGCAGCTACGTTCTCTACAAAACCCACCAACCTTTTTTCGTTTCACTTTCTATTTCACCCGATATCGTCAAAAATCAGCCGTATTTGGATACGGAAATTTCGAAACTTTGACCTCGAATTCGTCCGTTTCGGGGTCAAACCGGCTTCCGACGCAGAAGGGAGAAACGTCCGCAGCCTCATTCTCTACATAACCCAACCAAATTCCTTTCGTTTTTTCGTCGCCTTTTTCACCCCGTATAGTCAAAAATCAGCCGTATTTTTATACGGAGATTTCGTAACTTCGACCTCGATTTTCATCAATTTCGGGGTCAAACCGTCTTTCGCCGTAGAAGCGAGAAGAGACGAGCACATCGAGATCTTCAAAACCACCGGGCCGGTTTCGAAAATCAGCCGCTTCGAAGTTCGGTCCGTCTCGATTTCCGCACCGTTCGCCTCGATTTCCGCGCACGTGCTTCAATTCCGTCGCCTAGTGATTGTAAGGAACTTTCAATTTCTATTGTAATCGTAGATTGTGAAAATTGCATTTAGGATTTTATTGAAAAAAAATTTTGGATGTATTTCCGAAATATAGAATTCTTTGTTATTTCAAAAATTCACGCCAGAAATTGCATTTTGATATGTTTAATTGTATTTTTAACAAATTATACGTGGGTAGGGTATTTTAATGGGTTATTCCATAAATTGGGTTTTGTGCACTGCTCGGACCCCGTTTTGATATGAAATTTGTATTTTTTTAATATTATTGATAAAAATAAATTCTTTAGTTGGAAAATGTGATTTAATATTCAATGAACTCATATTGAGTTGATGAATATCAAAAAATGGATGTTCTATTGAAGAGATTGAAAATTGTAAAAAAAATCGGAAAGAGGGAAAAAATTGTATGAAACGGTAAAATGTCAGAGTCACACCCGAGGGGTGATGTCTGCATTTTACGTTGTTGTGTTGTGTGTAGGTTGGTGAACAGATATCCAGGGATAATATTATTGGTTGCATGTTTATTTCCTTTCTGTTAGCGCGAGGCGCTGTTTACGTTTCCGTTATGTTATTTATTTTAGGCCGGGTGGCCACACTTGCATGGTAGGAAACTGGATATCTATTCTCAACCTTGTATTGTTAATTTCTCTTTTATTTTCAAATGAAAATAATATATATGTAGCTATTTTGTGAGCTGTTAAAGAGTTTGTGAATGCCTGAAGGGATAGTGCGTCATATCATCCGGAGTGATGTACTATCCTGGGATGTACGGTAGGGACCACCAAACTCATACGTGGTATGGGACGCGTATGAGAGTGGAGTCACAACTGGAATCCGGGATATTCCTCTCTATCTTTACCAGTGAACTTGTAATGTAAAGGTGGTCGTATACGAATGGTTTGTATATTTGGGAATCACATGCACGCCTGATAGGCATAGACGAAGATGATTGGTCAGTGATCACTAACAATCTATAGTAGTCGAACGTTCTGACACATCGAAAAGAGACCCATTGCTTACGGTCACGTCAAACGGCCAGCCTGAGCCGGATAAATGGTCAACCAAGCGTGGTAAGTGCAGCGACCGGCCACAAAATCAGGAACTAAAAGCCAGAGAGAAATTGTAACATCATGTCCCGACTGGGAGCGATCCAGTCGTGAATCCCAACACTCTAATTCCAATACTCCACCATTGTGTATTATGTATCTGTTGTTTATTTTGATATATAAAATGAAATGCATGTTTATTATTTCCCTTTGATCAATTAGATTTGTATAAAAAGATAATGTTATAGTGAGTACTGCTGATCGATGTAATGTGAGTTTTAAAATGTTTAGTTGCTCATCCCTGGCTATATGTACCAGTTAATCGTAATTTCTTCTGTAAAACTTTGATTATTTTAAAATGATTCAGTATGCTTATTCGTTCATGTTAGGAGGGGTTATTGGCAGAAATTGTTTGTTTTCCTACTGGGTAACCATTGTTACTCACCCTTTCTTTCTCTATTTTTTTAGTTTCAGATCCGAAGTTTGGCGAGGCAGATATAGAGCACGAGTGAGGATCATCTGGTTGGTCAGATAGACAACCAGAGTTCGTCACCTGGTAAGTACTAGGGCTATACCCCCTAGTGGTGTCAATTCCCCCAGGTAGTTTTATGGATTCTGTCTTGAGTGTTAGGAATTCTGTTAGAGTGAGAAATTTTGTATAATCCTGTATTCTGGTATTCTTCCGCACTCTGATATTTCGTACGTTATTAGACGTATTTAAGCTTCCGCTAGTATTATATTTTGTATATGTATGCAGGATTGTATGTCGTTTATCAGGTGCAGGTTGAACGCCTTGGAATGCTAACATAAACAGAGGAGACCATGCCGAAATTTCGAGGTGCCACCTAGTACCTCGAGATCTGACATGAGGATTTGTGTTAGCGTTCGGCGGGAGGAGATCATGCCGAAATTTCGAGGTGCCACCTAGTACCTCGAGATCTGACATGAGGATTTTGTGTTAGCGTTCGGCGGGACGCACACATCTTGATCAAAACCGGTGCCTAAGCAAGATCTTGCCCCGCTTAACCCTATGTACGAGGGGATAGACTACGTTTATTCTAGACGAGAGGTATTTAAGTGGGCCCTTGCTCAGCATTGTGCGCCACCTCTCTTCAGAGAAGTGAATTGAGGTTTTAGATTATCAACTATCGGTATATCAAACCAGTCACCACGTATCGAAAGGTTATAGGTGTGCTTGGGAAAGAGTGGCTAGATAAAAATGCATTGCACGAGTAAGCTTAGAGTCTAGAAACCTTCCCAGTAGGTCACGACTCGAACTTATCGTGGGTGTTCCTGGGTTGTTTATTAAATGGAGCCTGTTGATTGATGAATGTATGTGGTGATGTGAATGGTGTAGATCAGAGTGTATGATTATCCTCAAGGATCAAATGTTGTTTTTGAAAATTAAAATGGGTGCACCGACCCAATAAAGAATCCATTCTTTTACAATAATGACCCAGTCCATCTCGATCCAACGATCATTATGGGCCGAGCCATTTGAATCAAAATGAAATTCAAACTTCTTCCTGATTCGGATTTTAAACCTATTTAAAAGAAGAAAAATGTTTCCAAAAGAAAATATTTTTCAGAAGAGAAATGCTTTCAAAAGTGAATATTTTCCGGAAAAATAAGATTTTCTAAAGGAAATGCTTTCCCAAAAAATTTTTCTAAAAGAAATGTTTTCTAAAAAAAAGAAAAGAAAAAAAATTATTTCAGAAAAAAATGATTTACAAAAATCTATTTTTGCATGAAAAATTATTGAAATATGTTTGTGGAAGTTGTTATTCAATGAAAACATTATTTGTCAATATTTTTCAAGAGTGCAATAAAATTAATTTTCTGAATAATCATTACATTAATGAATTGTTTAATGGATTGGTGCACAAAATTCAATAAAATCTCAGGTTCATTTAAAATGTTATCAAGGGGGGTGACACTGAAATTGGTTAAATTCATCTTCAAAGAGGTTTAAGGGTTATCATTGTATCTAAGCTCAATCATCCATCGTTTAGGTAGGGTTGTAAATCCGATCAGTTAGAGTAAACGTCAATATCAAGTCAACAGTCAGAAATGACCTCAAAATTTCTCAACATCATTCAATTGTTCTTTGAAAATCATAGTGCTTCAATCCACCGGTTGTAAGTAATGTCTCAATTCTCATCAAGCCCGTTTGGGTAGTCTTGAGTTTTCATGGGTCATTTGGGTTAGCTCGAGTCCTTTTTTCTAGCAAGGTCATGTCTTCCTTAGATTGAGCCTACTCTTTCTTATTGAGTCAAGTTAGTTCGTCGAGTTTATAGAGGTGTCTGTCGCCCCTTCTGAATTGATCGTACAAAAGAAATTTTTGAATATCTCGAGCGCATTAACGAATTAACTAATATCTAGATTCAAAGACAAGAAGATAAGAGTCGGCTCAAGAAAGCAAAGGTCATTGACCTCGGAACAGAAATAAATTCCTAAAGAGATTCAAATAGAAACCATCTTATCTCTAGAGGAACACAAGGGGATAATGAATTTTCTCAGAAATTTCAAAAGACTTGTTCGTGTGATCATATGAGGGTATGTTAGGTACAAGCTTGAGTGTTGTTCAACATGGACTAGATACTCGTCTATATCAATGGAATTAAAGAAGATGTTATAAAATGTATCAGTGCTATCCTCACTACATCTTAAGTTGCAAATCGCATATTATCAATCGATATGGGGATACCTTTTGAATTGATATTTGATAATGGGTTGTACATCAAAGCTTAAGTTGTTACTCTATATTTAAAGTTCAAGATCCGGCATCACACATTATCTCTCTACCGTCCTCAGATTAATGAAAGGTTGAAGCAGCTAGTAAAAAATCTCAAAACAATCATCAGGGAAATGTGTCAATCACATCAGGATTAGTTAGAAAAGTTACCATTCACACTAGGGCACATCTTACTTCAATGCTATCTTATATTGGAGCTATTCCTTACTCCTTAGTGTATGGCATGGAAGCAGTTTGCCAGTTGAAATGGAAATTCCATCTCTCAGGGTCTTGTTGAAAATCATTTGTTAGAAACAGATTGGGTTCGTCAACAGTATGAAGAATTAAACTTGATAGAAGAAAACGAGTTAAAGCCCTGTACTATGTGCAAACTTATCTAAGAAGAGTCACCCGTGCATTGGACAAAAAGGTCAAAGCTCATCATTTACAAGTCAAGGATTTAACTATCAGACTTCAAAGAAAATTGAACACTCCTCCTCGACTATAGGAGAAGGTCTGAATCCAATTGGAGAAATTCATTCGTTAAGGAAATATTACCAGGAAAGGCGTCAAACTTCAAGATCATGATGGAATTGAATTACAGAACCAACCAACTTTGACTAAATCAAACGGTACTACATTTAAGGAGGCCATCTTTGGCCGAATCAATCCTCATATTACCCAGTTACCCAGTTCAATATATCCTTTCTCAACCTTTTGTAGTATTTTCAAAAAAATTATGCCTTTTTCTTTCTCAGCCCGTTCACCTAACCTAGGGGAGGGAAAAATTCGAACTACGTCTTGGTCTGATTCTAAATTCTGGGGTACGTAGGCAACCTGAGAAGTTACTTCAGGCCCGACTACATCAAAATAAAAAAAATCTATTTCCCCACACAAAAAATCAAAAAAATAAAATAAAAAAATTCAAAAGAGAAAGAAATATCATCCAAAATGGGGAAGAAAATTCAAGAAAAAAATTTAAATGAAATGCCACACAAGGGGCATTTGGGTTTTTAGCCTCAAAATCCCTTTCTTTTTTACCCAGTCCTAAGCCTACCTAAAAGTCCCTCCTAAGTACCGTGCGAAAAGTCAAGGAAGATAGCAAAGCATGATCAGGCAGCAACTCCAGAAGTTCAGAGACAAAAAAAAAATAAAAAGATAAAAAATGATGAAGCCTGCTAAGTTGAAAACCTGAAAAGGGCGACTTAGGCAAAAATTAAGGCAAGCTCGCAAGGTTGAAAATCTGAAAGGACAACTTTGGCAACAATCAGAGCAAAAGAAAAAAAAGCTCGCTAGATCGAAAACCTGAAAAGGCGATCTAGGCAAAAGCTAGAGCAAGCTCGCTAGATTGAAAACCTGAAAAGGCGATCTAGGCAAAAGTTAGAGCAACAAAGAAAATAGAAAAAGATCCCAAGCTGAGAGCGGTCCAAGCTGAAACATTAGAAGTCCGAATAACCAAGTTCAATACTTAGCTTAAGCCAGGCATAGACTCAGAAGCCACAAGTATCTTGTCTATGATCGATCTGAAAATGTTTACTTCCCCAAGTGAACCAAGGGAGATAAAGGTGAATTCTATGATGAGTCTCGAAAAGAAATAATTTTGTACTCTTGAACCTGACTCAAAACCTTCAATAAAATTAATCAAAATTTAAAAAGTTGAGTCTTTATTGCGCTTGTGATAATCAATTATTTCAAACCTTCATACAAGGGGCATTTTTTTTTTTAATGTAACTTTTCCCCCTTATACTAGGGGCATTTTTTTATGATGTGTTCAATTATTTTCAAGGCCATGGTCATTGTCAAACTAGAGGCATTTTTTTTTGAGCAGTATTAATCCTAAGAGATAATGAGAACCCCAAATTTAAGGTAACCCTCTTGATAACAGTTTTTCAAAAAAACTCTTGAGGTTCGAAAGAAATAAAAATTCAGGTTTTAAAATTAAAACTTTTTGATAAATCCTTGAGGTTCAAACAAAAGCATTTCGGATCTCACATAGGAGATATAACATTCTTCCAGTCTCCAGATTCTTTTTTCAGATCCAATCATTCTTGGAATCGATCATTTCTCTTCCAGATTCATTATTTTCCAGATTTATTCGTTCTCCGGTTCGTTCTAATCAGATTCCTCCAAAATTCATTCATTCCTCTGCCAGTTTTGCTCAGTTTCCGCCAAGGGTTATCTTGGATTTTGCTCAGTTTCCGCCAAAGGTTATCTTGGATTTTGCTCAGTTGCCGCCAAGAGTTATCTTGGATTTTGCTCAGATGTCGCCAAGGGTTATCTTGGATTTTGCTCAGATGCCGCCAAGGGTTATCTTGGATTTTGCTCAGTTTCCACCAGGGATATCTTGGATTTTGCTCAGTTGCCGCCAAGGGTTATCTTGGATTTTGCTCAGTTTCCGCCAAGGGTTATCTTGGATTTTGCTCAGTTGCCGCCAAGGGTTATCTTGGATTCTGCTCAGTTGCCGCCAAGGGTTATCTTGGATTCTGCTCAGTTGCGCCAAGGGTTATCTTGGATTCTGCTCAGTTTCCGCCAAGGGTTATCTTGGATTTGCTCAGTTACCGCCAGGGCTTTCTCGAACTATGCTCAGATACCGCCGAGGGTTTTTCTCGGAACTATGCTCAGATGCCGCCGAGGGTTTTCTCGAACTATGCTCAGATACCGCCGAGGGTTTTCTCGGAACTATGCTCAGTTACCACCGAGGGTTTTCTCGGAACTATGCTCAGATGCCGCCGAGGGTTTTCTCGGAACCATGCTCAGTTACCGCCGAGGGTTTTCTCGGAACTATGCTTAGATACCGCCGAGGGTTTTCTCGGAACCATGCTCAGTTACCGCCGAGGGTTTTCTCGGAACTATGCTCAGTTACCGCCGAGGGTTTTCTCGGAACTATGCTCAGATGCCGCCGAGGGTTTTCTTGGAACTACGCACAGTTATCGCCAAGGGTTTTCTCGGAACTACGCTCAGTTACCGCCGAGGGTTTTCTCGAAACTATGCTCAGATGCCGCCGAGGGTTTTCTCGGAACTATGCTCAGTTACTGCCATGGGTTTTCTCGGAACTATGCTCAGATACCGCCGAGGGTTTTCTCGAAACTATGCTCAGTTTATACTCAGACTATGCTCAAATTATGCTCAGATTTTAAGCCACACAGTTGCACAGTTGCTATATCAATCAAGGAGAATTTTCTAAAATTCAAGGATCTAACACTATCAGTGAGAGTTTGCGCTCAAGGACCTGACAACTTTTTGATTCGGGGAGAGCTTTACCCTCAAGGATCCGAACACCCTGACGAATTGCTAAATCAGGCTGCAAAATGAACTGTCACTAGCTTTGGCATTCAGATATCGCACTATCTACCAAAATAGATTTGCTATCTAGTTTGCTTCAACCCTCTGCCAAAGAAGGGCATCTGTAGACACCCCATTTTTGCACTCGCCTGATTAATCAACTCGTCAATCCGATTGCAATAATTCCCAATGATGGATGTGTATTTTGTTGCTTTATTTTGTTACCAGATATGTTTCAGAAATCCGGATGAGGTATCTCGAATTGAAAAAACCTTAGAAACCACGCTACGCTAGGAAAATACGACCCTAGAAATATAGAAATCATCATCTTGCAGACCAAAAAGAACTTCACGATAAAAATCACTAAAAAATTACCAAATTATCAAAATACCCCTAACCTCAAAAAAGAACTTCACGATAAAAATCACTAAAAAAATTACCAAATTATCAAAATACCCCTAACCTCAAAACAACCCTAGAGCCTACGTTACGCTTAGGAAAACTCTCTCGAACACATAAAATAACAAATCGGAACAAAATAAATCATTTCACCAATTTTAACAGAATTTGACAAAATTACGAAAATGCCCCTCATAAAGTTCACAATCATTTCACACAAAAATTTCATAAATAACATAAAATAATATTTCCATTGAAATTCTTACGAAAACCGATTCTAAAACATCATAGAACATTAAAAAAAAAAAACCGACTTGAAAACGTGAAAAGTCCTCTCCGGGGGCAAAACGGTAATTTAAATTTTCATAATTAAAAAAATTGAAATTAATAAAGAAAATATTAAATAATTAAAGTGAAACATAATGAAATTAATTTAAAATTTTGAACCTAAAAAATCGATTAATCGGACTCTCAGGCAAAATTGTTGAGGGTTCGTGGGATATTTCTTTAAGGACCCCTCCATTTGGGGTCCAAAGAATTAAAGAAATAATGGAGGGTCTTCTCCAAAAATTTAAAGTAAATCAAGCAAGATTGAATTTCAAGGTATTAAAGTTAATCAAGTGAAACTGAAGTCAAAATTAAAGTCAATTAAGCAAGACTAAAGTCAAGATATTGAAAGTCGATCAATTAAGACTAAAGTCAAACATTAAAAGTCAATCAAATAAGACTAAAAGTCATAATAGAGATCTAATTAAATAATAACTCTATCTAATAGAGTTCTAACTTAAAAAATTCTACCTAAAATAATTTGAATTAAAACACAATTCTACCGAAAACAATTCTAATTAAAACACAATTCTACCTAAAACAAGTCAAACTAAAACACAACTCTAATTAAAAGATCTCTAATTAAACCTAACTCTATCCAAATCAACCCTAAAAACATCTATAAATAGAGGTGCTCACACCCTATTTTCATATCAAATAATAAACCCTAAGAGAAGTAGGTCTAGAAGCTCCCCTAGCCTCCCATAAACCCTGGTTTTGGAGCCCCAACTCCTTACCTAACATCCCCCCTTCAATTTTAGTCTAGAAAATGCCTAAAAGCCCTCCGAACACACCCCCAAATCCGCAACAAACTTGAAGAGTTCAGATCCAAAAATAAGGAGATACCTCGGTCTAGGAGATCCGAAGTCAAATCCGGAGACAGAACGAAGCAAGGGACCACGGTACAAGGAGCTCTTTTTGTCAGATCTGAGGAACAAAGTCCTTGCTATCGGAAAGGTAAATTTTTATTTTTATTTATTTTTATCTAGGTTTTAGCAATGTAATTTACTTGGGAATTTAGTAGAGACCGGCTTTGGCCGGGCGGGGTTGGTGCCTAACACCTTCCAATCCCGTAACATGATCCCCGAATTCGGTTTTTTTGGTTTTAGATTAGTTTTTATCCGTTTAGAGTCATTGATCGGTTCCTAGACCGTAATAACTAGGTGGAGACTCCCAAACCTCAAGGGTCAAAAGCGGATCCGTGCACCACGCGGATCGAGGACGCTTTCAAAAGGCAAAACGACCCTATGCAATAAACCTATTTCAAGACCTTTCAGGTTCAAATCTCATACATTCGAGATACCCACTCTCAAGGTTCAAGGGCAAAGTAACCCTTTACAATGAACCTTTTTTAAAGTATTTCAAGTTATGCCTCATACACTCGAGGCACCTGACTTAAAGGTCTGGGCATAACACCCATACAAGGGACCTTTTTCTTCATGTCTCCTACATTCGAGACATTTTCATAGATCAGGTCTCTTAAAAACCTTTGGACCTCTTAAAAGTTAACTTAGTGCATAGGTCAGATCTTTTAAAGACCTTTGGACCTCTTAAAAGTCAATTTAGTATGCTTCCCATTCATAGTTCGAATCTCTCAAAGGTCACCTCAGATAGAACTTTAATATTAGAAGGTCTAGGTAGAGACCAGTCTTCATTTCTATAGTTTAAATTCAAAAATCTCGCATTTCCTTTTATAATTCGGGTATCTCAAATACTTTCGGAGCTCTTAAAGGTCAAATTAGTCGTGTTCGTAGTTTGGGTCTCTCAAAGAATTTTGGACCTCTTAAAGGTCACATTAACTCACTTTTCCCTTCTATAGTTTGAGTCTCTCAAAGACCTTTGGACCTCTTAAAGGTCAAACTAGTCATTTTCCATTTCATAGCTCGGGTCTCTTAAAGACCCCTAGACCTCTTAAAGGCTACCTTAGCATTCATTTCATTCTTTTCCAATTTTTTCATTACTTAAGGGTCCTTAGTAGAACATCTTAGATTCATCTAAGATAGTTCCCCTACATTCATTTTGGTGTCATATAAAAATAAAATAAAAATAGAAGTAATAAAGGGGTTACAACTAGGACCATCCTTTTTCCTAAGGTTTTCAGGGTTTTTTCTGATCTTACCATAAGGACTTGCTATTAACTCAAAATTTCGTTTTAAAATGTTAATAAAATCACCAATTCCCTGAAACTAAAATCAAATCTTTTGTATTTTTCTTAAACCAAGGTACCTACACTTAAGAGTGGTCTTCTATACTAAGGGAATAAACATTAGGCGTATAAAAAACAAAGTTTGAGAAGAGGGGCTGCAACACAATTTTTGTATTACTTCATATCAAAGACCGCTACCATAGAACAAATAGAAAAAACTGAGCCTCTAGTTATAGAAAACCCATTTGTAGCAAGTAATCTGACGAGCAACCGTCTGGTTAACGAGGAAGCATTTAAAAAAACTAAATGATCAAGTGACATCAATTGGGAACATGCTATCAGCACTATTGCTAGAGATACCAGGGTTATTCAAGCTATTTAAGAACTATGCCAATAGTTCGAGATAATCTAGTTAGCAAATACTCATAGCAGCCAATCCGATAGTAGTACCTCTTCCAATGGTACCAACCCATGATCCCATGCTGGCACAAGCTCATAATAATGTGCCAGCACCTTTGTCCGGACTAGCTCAAGTCACGAACGTTCCTTCCCTCATCTTTACTCAAGGTCCACCTTCGCAAACAGGCCGAGATAGAGGGGGAATCAAATTGGGTTAGAATACCCGAGAGAAACTACGTTGAGGATAAACTATCGAGTCGCATGGATGCAATTATGGAATAATTGAATCGATTTAAAGGGGGAGAGTACCAAGATAGCTTTGGGTTTGATGATCTGTGTTTCTATCTGAACTTTGTACCACCAGTTGACTTCAAGTATTTAGAGTTTGAAAGATACAATGGCATCGGATGCCCATTCACCCATTTGACATTATATTGTGGCACTATGTGCCAATTTGGAAGAAATGACAAGCTCCTAGTGCAAATGTTCCAGAGGAGTTTGATTGGGGTAGCACAAAGATGGTTCACTCAGTTGGATCATAGTAAAATCCAATATTAGAAAGATTTGGCCACCATTTTCATGAGTAATTATAGATTTAATATAGACGTGGCATTGGACATCCAGGGTACAACCAAGATGACTAGAAAGCCCAAGGAGACCATTAGAGAGTATGCTCAATGATGGAGAGAGTTTGCTTCATAAGTAAAGCCTCCCATGATGGAAATCAAGATGAAAAAAACGTTCATGTCAACACTAGGATAGCATTACTATACTCATCTCATAGGGCACACCGCGACCAGTTTCTCCTTACTTGTTCAAATTGCTAATAAGATTGAAGATGGTTTGAAGTCAAGGATGACTATAAATTAGACAGCTTTGTAGCAAGGTGTTTTGTTTAATGGAACCGTACAAAGAAAATCGATAACTATAACAAAAAAGAAGGATGAAGGTCAGGTTAACTACGTATATCCAGCTCAAGGACCAGTTCATTTCCCAACTACAGCATCAAAAGCACCCATGACGTTTTAAGCACCACCAAACCGTCCATATCAAGCACATTAACCCCAAGTAAGGCCATACAACAATCAGCAACAATTTTAGTTCCAAGCACAACTGTAGCAACAACAATAATACCGTCAGCCTTAAAATAACAACCAACAATAGAGAAAAAAAAGTTTACTTGACCGACGATGAAATTGTTGGAATTTTTGCCTACCCTCGTCAAGGTTATGTTATACTGAGACAATTGCATCTAGAAGCTGAGAACACATTTGGGTACAACCCTACCACCAACTGCGAGTTCCACGTGGGAGCTCCCTGTCACCTTACGGACCGGTGCTGGCAGTTGAGGAATGTTGTATAGACCTTGATAGATAGGAAACTCATAGTTCTAGATCCCGTACTAATGTAGTAGAACATCAATCAACACCCACTTCTAGTTTATAACGGCAATGGGAATATTGTAGGATCGACAAATATAGTGAACACAATCTTAGAGGTAGAGTCGGATTTTGATCCCTCACAGTTAATCATTCCTTTGGGATCAAAGGTAAGAATTTACCTCAAGCCGAACACCTTCAACACCACAGTCAACACCATCCACTTTCAAAGTCAAAATAATACTCTCATTCGCATCACCACCCAATATGAGGGGTGTAGACACCCCATTTTTACACTTGCCTGATTAATCAATTCATCAACCCGATCGTGATGATTCCCGATAATGGATGACTATTCTAATGCTTTATTTGTCACTAGATATGTTTCAGAAATTCAGATGGAGTATCTCAAACTAACAAAACTGTAGAAACCAAGTCACGCAAGGAAGATATAATCTCAAAAACATAGAAATCATCATTTTTCAAACAAAAAGAAGCTTTACGATAAAAATCACTAAAAAATGATCAAATTATCAAAATACCCCTAACATCAAAACATCCTTAGAGATCCCTTATGCTTAGGAAAATCCTTTCGAATACATAAAATAACAAAGTGAAATCAAATAAACTATTTCGTCAATTTTCACAAGATTCGACAAAATTATGAAAATACCCCTCATACGGTACACGATCATTTCACATCAAAAAATTTCATAAATAACACAAACCAATATTCCCATTGAATTCCTTATGAAAAATCGATTCCAAAACATTCTGGAATATTAAAAAATGACTAAAAACGTAAAAAATCCTCTTCGAGGGCAAAACGATAATTTTACAATTTTAATAATTAAAAATTCTGAAATTAATAATTAAAATATTAATTAATGTAAAGTGAAATCCAAATTAAAATTAATTTTTTTTAAAGTCAAGTCAATCAAGTAAGATTTAAGTCAAAATCCTAAAATCTAGTCATTCAAGTGAGGCTTAAGTCAAAATCCTAAAATCTAGTCAATTAAGTGAGACTTAAGTCAAAACCCTAAAAACAAGTCAATCAAGTAAGACTTAAGTTAAAATCCTAAATTCTAGTTAATCAAGTGAGACTTAAGTCAAAACCCTAATCAATCTAATAAGATCAAAGTCAAACCCTAACCCTAATAGAATTCTAATTAAACTTTAAAACTATTTAAAAGAAACATAATCTAGCTCTAACTCTATCTAAAAAGCTCTTTAAAAAATCTATAGATAGGGGTCTCCACACCGTAATCTCGTAGGTAAAAATAAACCCTAGAAAAAATAGGTCAAAAAGTCTCCCTAGCCTTTCCCAAACCCTAATTTTGAAGTCTTAACTCCTTACCTAACACCAAACCCCAACTTTTGCTCAAACAACACCCAAAAATCCTTCAAAAATACCTAAAAATCCATCAAAAATTAGGAAGGAATTAGATCTAAGGAGAAGATACCTCATCTTGGAGATCCGAAGTGGATCCAGTAACGAAAAACAAAGCAAGGAATGACAAGAAAGGAATCTCTCTGCCAACTTTGAAGGAACTATCGTTGTGATCATCTAGGTATTTTTCATTTTTATTTTTTTATTATTTATTTAGGTCTTTTAGCAATGTAGTTTTATTTGGGAAAAGTATAGGCCGACGTTTGTCGGGCGGGGTTGGTGCCTAACACCTTCCAACGTCATAACGTGATCCCCGGACCCGTATTTTCTTTCGTAGATTAGTGTTATTTACCTTTTAGAGTCAATGTTCGGCTCCTAGACCGTAATAACTAGGTGGCGATTCCCAATCATCAAAAATAAAAAGTAGATCCGTGCACCCAGTGGATTGAGAGCGCTTTCAGTGACGACTCCACTGGGAATTATTGAGGATCAAACTTGGAAAGCCCCAAGTATGGGAACATTTCCATTTGGACCTTTTTTGTGTGTGTTTGTTTTATTTATTTTTAGTTTATTTGATTCGTTTATTTTTTGGATTGTATTATATTTTCCCAGCATCATTTTTAGCATATTATTTGCTATGATTCAATTTAGGATCATTTGGGATGACCTTAAATAATGCAGGATATTGAGAGGTTGATGATGTGGAAAAATGGGTGTTGACCCACTTTTTATTTGAATTATTTTTGGTATGTATTATCCTTTATTGGTATCTTTTGGTTCGATTTTGGATACTTTGTTTTGGCACATTCTTTTTATGGTTCAATTTAGGGTCATTTTGGGATGACCCTAAACAATGAATCATATGTCCCATAACAGTCAAACTATGTTTTCAGTGCACAAACAATCAAGCAGAATATGAAGCATGCATAGTGGGTCTCAAGGAATCAATAGAGATGGAAGTCAACTAGATGGATGTATTTGGGGACTCTAGTCTAGCAGTCTACCAAACTGCCATAGAATAGCAAACACGGGAACAGAGACTGGTACTGTACCACAAGTATATAAAAAAACTAGTATTAATTTCTCTCGAATCACTTTTAATTATATATGCTAAGGCCAAAAACCAATTTAGAGGCACACTTGCAACCTTTGCCTCCATGGTCATAGTCACTGAAGAAATTACCATTGATCCTATGGAGCTAAGGATTCAAGATGAGCCAACTTACTAATTTACAAATTGAAATAGAAGATGCAAAAATAAAAACTCCATGGTTTTTCAACATCAAGGCTTATTTAAAAGATAGAACTTACCTTCTAGAAGCTACAAAAGTCGAAAAGAGAACAATTTAGTGATTAGGAGGACAATTCTTCTTATGTAATGAGACATTGTACAAACGATCACACCATAAGGTTCTCCTTTGATGTGTCGTAGAAGTTGAGGCCAAACATCTCATAGAAGTTGTCTACGGAGAGGTTTGCATTCCTTATATAAATGGGCACATGCTACCAAAAAAATAATGAAGATGGGCTATTACTGGTCCACAATGGAGAGCTACTATTTTTAGTATGTCAAAAAATGCCACTTATATTAAGATATATGCTAACAAGATCAATGCACCATCAAATGAACTTCACAATATGACATAACCATGCCTTTTCTCGCTCTAAGGCATGGTTGTCATTGGTTCAATCAATCCTAAAGCATCAAGTGGTCATAGATTTATCTTGGTGGCAATCGACTACTTCACTAAGTGGGTGGAAGTCATGTCTTACGCAAATGTTACGAAAGGGCATGTTATCAAATTCTTGAAAAAGCATGTCATTTGTAGAT